>NW_023336267.1:5052012-6315016 GCF_011075155.1 Colletotrichum scovillei
TCATATCTTGCATCAGCCAGGATCCACGCCTCGCAGCCATCCAAGATTGCTCTCGGTCTCACTTGTATATGCAAAGATTCCCAAGGATGGAGAATGGATACCAAAGCCCAGTCCAGAGCAGATGTCTCAAAGGCGGGGGATGCCATTTGACCCATCACTCAGCCGCCGAGATGTAGTCGGAGTAGTAGCCTCGCCGTCGCTGTCAGAGCTGCCCCTCGTTCGGCTGGTGCTACCAACGCTACGGTTGGCCAACCGGCTGCGCTCGACTTCCTCTCGGCTCTTGTTCATGAGCCATGCCATGTGCATCTTGAGAATGCCCAGGTTGCTCCTGATCTCGGTGATCTGATCCTTAATCGGCATGACCTGGTTCAGGACCATCACTGTCTGGCGGCCCTCGAGGTCTGTAAACTCTTTCTTGAGCTCCTCCATGCGACGTTCCATGTCTTCGTAAATAGTCATGACAGCCTCGGTGGGTTTGAACTTTGGTCCGCCTTGGACGTTGTTGAGGTTGAATACGTCGTCCCAGGAGATACAGTCTCGACGCTCGTCCTTCATTGCCATGATTTGTCGCTCCTGGTCTTCCGTCTGCTTCTGCAGTTTTTCGATTTGTTTCTCTTGTGATTTGACCTTTTCTCCAACGACAGCAACCACCCTGAAGATACACTCGTCTTGGTGAGTCGCTAGTGTCTTGCGAAGTGCCTCGTGCTTGCAACCAAAGTCATGATATGTGCAAGGGACCGAGGTTTCCGGGCAATGATCATCGCGGTGTTGGCCCAGCTCGGAAAGCTTGATTGTCTCTCCACACTCGGTACAGTCCGTCGTGTTTTTCGGGCACACTTTGTTGATGTGGTCGGCCATCGACGCCGCTTCCATCTTCTCCTCGCAGTATTCGCACGTCTGCTCAAAGTGCCAGCACTTGCCAGACACAGCCAACCATTGCTCCACCCTCTTATCACATGTTTTTTCGGGGCAGTCGTGCAGCGTGTATCGGCAACTGATTGTGTGCTTGACGACCTCGTCGCGCTTCATCTTTTCGCTGCATCCTCGCTCAGTATTGGGGCATTCGACTACCAGGCTGTCGAGGATATTCGTCAAAAGTCTCGACGTCTTGCAGTCCCTGGCTCGGAACCTCGTCCGGTCGATGGGACAGGTATCGGATGAGTGGACATGGCGCTTCAGGCATTCCAGACAGAAGGTATGATCGCAGGGCGTAATGATCGGGGTGATGACGGGCAGCTTGCAGATTGGGCAAAGTAGGTTATCGTCGGGTTCTTCGACATAGTTGAGGGCGGAGAAGTCGAGGAGGTCCTTGACGTGACTGGGGCTAATGGAGTATCGCAGGGCCTCCCGGGTCGCAAGTTCTTCGACAGGCCACTGGGTAGGAGTTCGTGCTGTTTGTCTAGGTTAGCGAATTGGACCCGGAGCTAGATCCGGGTGAATTCCATCAACTCACGCGTCAAAGGGATCGGGACTTCCTCAACGGAGCGCACAGCATTCTCGACGAGGTTGTGTACGAGATGGGTGATGGCCGCATCTTCGTTGGGAAAGCCTTGGTGGGACATGGTGCAAAACTCTCCGCTCGTTATCGGTCGGGGCGCGCTTGGTGTAGCAGAGAGGATTACGAGATGTCTAGGAGGACCATGTTTGAGATCAAAGCAGCTGAGAGAGGGGGGGCCAAGCTGCGGTGTTTTCCTCGTGAAGTGGTTCGGGTGGTGACGGAGATACGGAATTTGCTGCGGTTGTGGATATCGTCTGGTGGCGCAGAGGGCGATACTCCGGGGGCAGGCGCGGGTGAAGAAAGTGGAGGTTTGAGAGATCCAGTTGAGGCCCAATCTCCAATCCAAATAGACTCTGAGGGAAGCACTGGAGGCTTTCGGCAACAGGTGGGAGGGTGACGTGACTCGAGCCGAGGGTCCAAGTCCCCGATAAGCCGATAACGCTCAGGAAACGGCCGCTAAAACGCCGTGTGACTAAGCTTCGCACGGCTGAGAAGCACAGTCCCCGCACATGGCATTGTCTGCCAAATTGCATGTCCTCGCTTTGGCCGATTCCTCTCTTTCGTCATGAATAAGATGTTTCGTACATGGAGAAATGCAGATACCCATATTCCCATTCCCGACAATGACGTCGATTGAGGCCATCTCAACTCGAACCAACATCGCAAAGATAAATCCCATTCATGCTACTGGCGCCGTGAACTGCATGGCTCCACAGTTCAACCTAAACGCTGCTTGCCGGCACTTACACGGTGTCCAGCTCGATGAGTGGAAGCCTAGGTAGGCATCGACAAGACAAGCCTAGAGAAGTTCCTTGTCTGTGAACCAGGACTCGAATTCAGTACCATTTCTGATTGCAAATTACTAGGCTTACCGATTAACTCATTCATCTACAGGTTTGGAGCCCGTGTATCTCCACGCCCCCAATCTCTACCAGTAGGAGCCTCTGGTGTGCGCCTGTAGGCGTCCGGCAAGATCCCCTCGAGAACTCCCTTAATCTGCAAAGCAATCACCTTTGAAAACCACCGATGCTGAGCCGTGCCACCAGCAAAGATCCAGAGGTTGTCGACTCCTGGGTGTCGCTTCCAAAGACCACGAATTTCGCCCTGGGTGTCCACGCCCCAAGTAGGCTCAAGCCGTCCCGCAATGTCCTCGGCTCCGATTCCCAGGGTATCTGGGAGATTTTTTCGGCCATCTACATTGCCGAAGCCAATGCACCAGACTATGGCATCTGCCTGCAGGTTACTACCATCGGATAGCACCAGACTGTTGTCGGTGTAGGACTTGGGCACGACCCCGGACCGGACACCGACCTTCCTCGTCGTGATGAGCTCCATGCCGCTGCCCATGTCTACAAAGTGCCCTCCGCAACGATCGATGAGGTTCACGAGCAGGTCGCCAGTCAGCGAGTCTTGCACGCGGAACCCAACCCTCCTAGCCTCCGCGTATCGATCCCTGGATAAGGTAGTGATGGTTAGCAAGAGGGTAGGATTACGATTTCTTGGGCTGTACGTACGGCTCTTCCTGTGCCTGCATCCTATGCACCAAGCCCAGGAGGGCCCCGCCGATGGCCAAAGGGCCTCCGTTCACAATCACGTCCGCGTCGTCGGGAGGCAGGATGTCGTAGACCCCAAAGCCCATAGGGTGAGCAAAGTACGTCATGGGAACGACATACGTCTCTGATCGCTGTACCATGGTCGTCTTAAGACCGGAATCGTGGCAGTCGACCAAGACATCGAATGCAGTGTTTCCAGAGCCGATAACGGCCACGGACTACCCCGAAGCACGGAAGGCATTAGCAAAATGACTAGAGCTATTTGTCGGATCTAAGTGACGCCTTCTGTCAGAACTGACCTTCGCCCCCGCTGCAACTAGGTCGCTAGCATTACGATACGATTCCGAGTGCATGTTGGGGCCTTTGAAGGATTTCCTGCCCGGTAGATCTGGAAGGGGCGCGGGTCCCGCGAAGCCGGCGCCGCCCGTGGCGAGGACCATGCATTTGCAGGATAGGGTGCGTCTTAGATCCCCCGTCTGTATCTCAATATTCCATGTCTTGCCCTCTTGATCGTATTGGGTTGCGGCGATGGTCGTACGGTGTAGAACGCGGCGGTCTAGGTCGAATTCCTTTGCGAAAGCGACCATTTGGTCGGCTAGCTGGTCTCGTGTGAGACCGTCATTGGAAGCCTGGGGATATGCTACACCAAACTGTTAGTAAAGTTGAAAGGGCTCTTCTACCACCCCAGGGCCAGGAAAATCGAGTTAGGTTCTCTTGTTGGCGGAAGGAAGCGGCAACGAAGCGGCTAGGATCACCCCAGGGTTAGGGTTACGATCTTGCCCCCTTCTCTTCCTATCCCCATCCGATACGTCCGACGGTGATTGAATAACTACGAGATCCAAGTTTGCCTCCATGAGCTTGGTCTTACTTACGAATGTACGGTGTCTCGCAGAATGACTTGTAGACGTGGAAACGCATACAGTCGTATCTTGTCGCCCAATTATCCCCTACCCTTGCATTCCGGTCGATCACGACGTAGTCGATGTCAAGAGCCTTCAATCGAGCGGCCAGGATCAGACCTCTGCAAGAGTGTTTGTTAAATGCAGGCAAGAGATTAAGGAGGCTCTTGTGAACTCACCCGTTGCCCCCACCGACAACGAGCACACTCGTAGAGATGTGGCTGTCATCCGTTACAGGAGTCGAAGGCACTCTGAGCAGACCCTCATCCTCGGGGAAGTCTTCGTACTCGGAAAGGTATGTACTCATGGACCAAATCTTCCATCCGCTGTCGCCCGAGTCGCCGCCGCTAGGAATAAGCATCATCTTTCCTCGACAGGAAGCCTTGGGAGAACCAGTCATGAAGCCAAATTCGCAGTCGAGCCATTTCTAGAGGAGGGTAAATCAGCATCGGGCTAAGAGACCGAAGGTTGTTTCCCTGTACTGACAAGTTCACTGGTAGCCGACAGAACCTGGGCCTTCTGAAACTGGAAGCCCTGGGCCTCGCGAAGCGCGAAGAGTTCCAGTAAAGCCGATGCAATGACACCTTTGCCATTGAAAGTTCTGATATGAGCTGTGAAAGATAGTGTATCTTTCCAATGACAGGAAGGTTCGGCGAAGAGGGCTTCAATGGCATGGTGCTGGCGCTGCTGAAGAGCCTTTGAGAGGCCCGATACCACATCGTTTGCGATCTTGTCGGCATTGATCGTGTCCCAGGTGTCTAGTAACTCTGCCGTGTTCGGGAGTGTCTCGTAAATATCCTTCCTAATGTCGACCTTTGGAGGGTTATCTGGTAGCTCCATCATGGCGTTTACCACCGTTTGCTTTCGCCTTCTGGACCGTGGTTCTCGTTGAGGTTTGCACACTAAGCTTGCAACCCGAGGCATGGCAGCGGGAGGGGTAATATGATATTTCCTTCCATAGATGATGAAACCTTGAGTATACATGTGTGCTCTCTGAATACCACGGACGTTCTCGCAGCAACCTGCAGGTCATGTTGACCGGCATCTTCGAAAGAGTAACCGGGACATGTGGATGCCGACGAGGCTTGGGGAAGGCCGTAAGACGACTTCTTTGTGGTGAGAAAGGTTAGTACGTAGCCCATAAGGCAATGCATGATTTCTCGGGGAAGTGCAGCATTCTGCTATATTGCCTCCAACCAATTGAGCAGAGGTTCAACATTTGCAGAAATGGCGTACACTTGGCTTGCGGTTGCATAGGGGCGGCGTCCGTGATGATACCCTGACATAAGATGTCCCCCAAAGCAGTACATTGATAGGACGAAAAGGCCGATGTATCTGACGAGTGTCTGCTGTACGCTCAGCCATCCCACCGTTGTATCCTCGAGGAATTCATTAGTGCTTACCTTACCTATGCTGTGAAACTAGACGGTGCGAAGGAGCAATAGCATTTCTTCGGACTGCACCGGCATTGAGGGGAAACATGCAGCCCTGGTTCTTGAGGTAGTGACCCTCCTTGCTAGAGGAAAAAACGAATATTCAGTTCTAGAGTGAACCTTGCTATACCGTGCTATCTACTAGTGTCTCTCTCTCATGCACAAAGCGCCTCGATCGAGAGCGAACGCGGAGGAAACCGGTAATATTCTATGACTACCTAATCATAGTAACTTAGAGAGAAGAGAGGTAGTTATGCTTGTCCTGTGTCTAATCGAGTTGCCTCTTCCAAGGATAGTCTGCTTTCGAGCCAATGGGAACTAGACATAGGCTTGTGTACCTTGTGGTCTATAAGTTTCGTCACACCTTGATTGACGCCTTGCGAATTACACGATCGAGGCTGACTTACCCTTCCTTAGTTCCGTTACTGATACATGTTACTCTTTCCCGCGTCATGTGTCAACACTCGATTGTTTTGAGCCTAGAAACTAATATCGCCGATGTTGGATTGAATTTAGCAGCAATAGGGTAGTGGTAGATTAGATAGGATAGAGCACAACGATAAAGCTCCCCATCGGCCGGTTCCAGGCGCCAAGCTGCTTGTGACACCCCGCGACGCCCGGTATACCCTTGTTGACGAACACGAACGGTGGCGCAGCAGCTCCCCCTGGCTGTTCGCCCCGGAGGATGAACGAATGGACGAATGGCTCAACGTCATCCCACCACAGGGCCGGCGGTACAGCCAGACAACTTCCCCAAACGGCACCCAGCAAGACCAGCTCGCCCGGCTCAGACGTTCCACCGGTTACGAACACCTCTAGGCAACAAGTTAGCGACCTATGTTTGTCTTCCTCCATACGCATAGTCAGTACTCTGCACAACTCATCAGCTCCAACCTGAGGCGAACAACAAGTAAACCCCCTCCCCCGCAGCTCCGCAGCTGAGCTTATCTTAGCTCCCTTCAGCTCTCCAACCCCTTCGTCTCACCCCAACTTTCGATCTCCAACAGCTTCCTCGGATCTACCATCCGTACCTTCGTCACATCCCACAACACACAAACCACCCGTTGCAGCTCATCGGACGCCGGACGACCAAGTGACAAGATGCCTCCGTTCCCTATGCCTCCCCACGATATCTGGAGCCAGGATGCCTTCCAGCACCCGTCCTACAACCCGACCCCGATCCCCCGTCGGCCCCACCCCCAGCCCCAGCCTGGCGCAAGCAACAGCAGCAGCAGCACCCGCGTCAACGTCAATACCCGGTCCTCAGAACCTGGCCCCAGCGACGCCGTCACGAAGGAGTTCTTCAAGCACTCGAGCGCCAAACGCGTCAACACCGACGCCCTCATCTCAAAGGCTCTCAAGGAACAGTATCCCCACCTCGAGCTGGTCGTTGTTCCTGAGTCCCTCGGCTACGGCAACGGTTGCAACCTCCTGGCCTACGCTCAAGGCGGCCACGCCACGTTCGAGGTTATTGATGACAAGGATGGCAATAACCTGCCCTCATCCCTCGAATGGCTGCTATACCTGCCGCCCTCCCGGCGCATGGACGGCAATCTCGGCGGTCTGGCTACGATTACCAACTTCGGCAAGTACCTGTACAAATGGCAGGGCCATGAGTTCATCGTCTACCTCGTTGATGGACGCGACGGCGTGATGCCGTACCCGATCAAGAACTACTACGTCCTCGCGCCACAGACCTACCACGTCGACCAGCTCGTCCTGGCCGCAGGGAAGTGGAGCAGCGACCTCCACGAAGAGGTGTGGGTGTTCGATCAGGGGTACTGGCAAAAGAGCCACGAGCTGTTCAAGAGCTTCCGCGATGCTTCGTGGGAGAACGTCATCCTGGATGAAGACATGAAGAAGGCGCTCATCGAGGATCACCTATCCTTCTACAACTCAAAGGAGACGTACCAAAACCTCAAGGTGCCGTGGAAGCGCGGTCTCATCTACTATGGGCCGCCGGGCAACGGCAAGACCATCTCCATCAAGGCCACAATGAATATGCTCTTCCAGAAGGACATCACGACTCTCTACGTGCGCACGCTAGCGTCCTTCATGGGGCCAGAGTACTCTATCCAGCAGATCTTCGGCAAGGCTAGGGAGTATGCGCCCTGCTACCTCGTGCTGGAGGATCTCGACACCATTGTCACCGATGACGTGAGGAGCTATTTCCTGAACGAGATGGACGGCCTCAAGGCCAATGATGGAATTTTCATCATCGGCAGCACCAACCACCTCGACCGCCTCGACCCAGGCATCTCTGTAAGTTATTCCTATCGCGAACGTGTATGCAAGTTCTAGAAGACTGACACGCAACAGAAACGCCCATCCCGCTTCGACAGGAAATACTTCTTCCCCGATCCCAATCTAGAGCAGCGCATCGCCTACTGCCACTTCTGGCAAAACAAGCTCAAGAGCAACAAAGACATCGACTTCCCCGACCAGCTTTGCGAGGCCATCGCCAAGATTACTGACAAGTTTAGCTTTGCCTACATTCAAGAGGCCTTTGTGGCGGCCCTACTTGCCATTGCGCGCCGCTCTGACCATCGCGGTAGCAGGAAGCGAGACAGTGTCGAGGCTTTGACGGAGCAGCTTGAGGATGACTGGCTTGGTGTTGTCGATGGCGCTGAGGATGACGGCGACTTGAAGAAGCTGACGTTGTGGGTCGAGATCAAGAAGCAGATTGAGATTTTGAGGGATGGTATGGAGGAGAAGAACTAGATTCTGTCTCGATTGGTATCTCAGGGCTGCATATGGATTCACATGGCTTTGCATTAATCGGAGTGTACAACAACAGCATAATTCGCAATGATTTGAAACAAAGAAACGAAGTCCTAGGGGTTGTTCATGAGTGATATTGGTGCCGCTGCGGGAGTCGAAGTTGTAGTAGCTGTACTGTCGGCAACTGGCCCACCACGTAGTCGATCGGCTGCCTGGGTGAAGAAGGAGTCAATCCGAAGACTGACCGGGAGAAGGAGTAACTGCGAGATTGAGTCAACTTGTCGGTTTAGCCGCTGCAGCGTGTCGTAAAAGGTCTCTAGTAGGCTGAAGGCCGACGTGACGTCTCCTGACTCAGTTGCCAGCACAAATAGGTAGATGATGAAGTTACCGCAGAGTATGAGCTGAGATCGGGCGTCTAGGGAAAGCTTAGATCTCAGTACAAATTCTCTTGCCTTTCTAAAAAGGTTTGGGTGAAGCGGAAAGGAGGCGTACGGCAGCCCCAGAAGCCTCGTAGGTCCTCAGGGTTTAGTTCATTCATGAAGTCCGTAAAACTAGCAAAGTCCGAGAGTGCCGTGCCGAACCACAGGCGAAGGCTAGATGATGGCATTGCCTTAGCAACCTTGGTAGCCGGGTTCATGAGAGCACGGTAAAGAAGCGCCAAGTGGGCGTAATACGCTAGATGTAGAGGTGCTGCCCCCATCAGATCAAGACCTTCGCTGGGACATTTTCGAAAACATACCATTGTTGGATGTAATACTTATTGCCCCCTTGAGATGAGGCATTGTAAGGCATTGCGGCAGTATCGTTGCCCAGTTATGGAGTTCTCCCTGGAGCGAGACTAGACACCCTCGATTCTCCATTTCCATCTTCTGTGAGTCTGGAGGGGCAAGCCTAGGCACTTGACTGAGTCAGGCATCAGTTCTCCATTATCATCGGAGTCAAAAGCGGATTTCAGGTAGGAAGGTACTTACAAGCTGCAGTCAATTACCTCTCGCAAGGTCTGGCTTATCTTTACCAACTCCAGAAACCGCGCTCCGGAAGCAACATCAAATCCCACATTACTAGAATAAACCAGCGATCGCAAGTCCTCAGGAATGCTCTCCTCGGATCGCAGATCGTCCATAGTGACGGGTGACGTGTTAAAAGAAGCAGCATAGATATGTGGCGGGTTTCCGTGGCACACTGCCGACCACACGTCAGTCATATACGTAGCCCACCAAAGCTTCCTTCGCAGCCTTTTCTCCCACGTCGGTAGATTCCACTTCTCAGCGTCCTGGTGCAGCCCGATCATTTGAGCAGCGGCTGCGGCCTGCGCTGTCGATGTCCAGGTTCTGGGGTGCGCGATACTGTCTGTCTTGTTGGGCGTCATGTGGAGGAGGAGCAGGGATGCTTGAAGCTTTGCCAGGTTTGGCGAGTCGAGTTCTCTTTGCAACGAGTCTGTGGCTAGGTCGGCGAGCTCATGCTGTTGGAAATGAAGGAAGCCTTGGAGTGACGGCTCAGACTTCCAAAAGACTGAGGCTAGTGCGTATACTGCCCCGCGGAGGGAGGCGGGAAGCTTTGTTTTATCGTCGGTGTATTGTCTTAGAAACCTGACCTTCGACAGAACAGGCAACACTGGGTGAATGTGTCTGAAGTATAGGCGTACAAGCGTAGGACCGTGAGGCTCAACCATTTCCTCTATCGCACGAGAAGCTTCTTCCCGGGCTGAGTTATCGTGGGCCGTGAACTCGTCTTGCAGGAGGCAGAAGTGAACCGGCGGATCCCAGGGGTATCCGCTCCCTTCGTAGACCTGAATGAACTCTGCGTCAATTTGATTGGGCCCGCTGAGGACGTCTGAGCGGAAGGAGGCGAGGAAGTGGGTGTCTTGTTCGGCTGCCGGGCCCATGCTGTGTGCTGTCCTATTTTCATTGTCTTCTAGTGTCTGCAGGTAGGGTGCTGGGATCACTTCGATTGAATCCCTACGAGCCGAAGGGCATATGTTGTTTGATGCTATCCTCGGAGATTCCGAGTTACTGGAAGGCCCATCTTGCGCGGCATCTTGAGGGGCGGGTGCAGATGCGAACAAGGATGCAGATAGAGCCGACCTGGAGGCAACACTATCCGAAGCCGATGACTTGCATTCTATGCCTCGCCCCTTGCAGAAAAGGCCTGCAACTCATCAGTCATGCATCTTCAAGACACGTGAACCTGGGAGCCCACACGACTTACATGGTGGTGTAGAGGTGATCACACACGCCGTCTTTCTCTTACGGCACGCGTCACAAGGGCGGTTCTTCCGGCTTCTCGATTGTCTTGCCTGGCCGAACTCGCTCGGTACTTTGAACTTACGTCTTTGGGAAGACTTCTTGGTATCTTTAGGCATGGTGTCGATCAACCTAAGCTATCGAGGGTTCGCGATCAGGCCGAAAGGGGTGTTGTACAAGGGAAGTTGGCCGATGGAGTTGGCCGATACCGATACCGCCTGTGCGCGTTTGGGTCATCAGTGTTAGTGGCTTACATGCGGGACCTGTCATTGCAACGCTAGGGCGGGGTGATAACATGCTCCGTCGGTCAACAACTTACAAGGGTTTACCCCTTTTCTCAGACCATAACTGCAGTCCTGATACTTGCCATCGCTTAATGATTGTTTTTATCATAACAATTCTCACGACTTCATCATCACGAAGTTCTGAGTACATGATTCAGAAACTATGCCCAGGTAAGGTAGCTCGATAAGAATTGCAGCAGTGACGGGAAAGGAGTTCGAAGTAGGTAGTGGAGAAGATAATGGCAGGGATGGAAATTGAGTATGTAAACTATGGCATCTATACGTCTTCTTTGAAGGGTGTGGCGGAGTTTGCTGTTTTGGGTCCAGGCCCAGAAAGCACTTCAAGAAGTTCAGGAGTCTCGGCCAGCGTCACGTCCCACTTGCTCTGTTGCATTTGTTGAAGTTCACGCGCCGAGGGCGCATCTTTGACAAAGGCATTCAGACTTCTCGCCGGTAAAAGCCAATGCAGCAACGCGTACACCAAGCCGCTCGAAAGAAGCCCATAGATATACGACATGGAATACAGCTCCGTGGCGCCCTCACTAACAGTTACGGACGTGTCGACGGCGGCGATGAAGCCTGGCATGCAGGGCACAACGCCAACAAGCCACTGAAATGCGAGTCAACAGTTGTCTTGTTTCAATAAAGATGGAAGGTAACTCACTGCCACTGGGGCTCGCCAGTTGAAACCGTAGGAGAACCAGTAGATGCTCCCCGAATCGCCGCGGTACAAGTGGTCCACGTTCACTTTGCTCTTGTTAACAATCAAGTAGCTAGATATCATCAATCCCGTCATCGGAGCCAAGAAGACACTATAACTTGAAAGGACAGTGAGGAATATTGTTGCAGTGTTGACGAGACGCCACGGGTTGACCACGACGCTGAAAATCGCGGTGATGTAGGCGCCACGACGGATGTTCAGGTACTTGGGAAATGTCGCAGCCAGGTCAAAGCCGCCAGCAAGCGCGTTTCCAGGGACATTGACTCCGATCTGGGATATGACGAGACAGAGACCCGCAAAGAAGCATGCTGCTCTCGTTCCGGCTGTTTCGTCCTGGGCCAGCAGCTGAGCAAAGAGCGTAGGCGGGTTCCAGATGGCCTCGCCACCAAATCGCTCCTGGGTCGCTGCAGTGACAAGGATGCCGATCAGAGAGCTGAAGATACTATAGAAAGGGAACGAGATAGCTTGGCCTACGATGGCATGCTTAGGTTGTGTAGCGAATCGAGAATAGTCGTTCTGATTCAGAATGCCCGCCGCGATGGAACCGATTGTTGAGACGATGCCGTAGATCATCAACCAAGCCACACTGTCTGATCCTCCTGTGTTAGGTAGGGCTGATCCTGAGGTAATGGTATCGCCGAAGCCTGAAGATCCCATAGTTGCGAGAGCCCAGATAAGCAGTACAATGAAAAATACAAGAGTGATGGAACAGGCAAAGTGGAAGAATTTCTCGAGACGATGCGGGCGGATCCAGATGACTGGGAGAGAAATAGCGCTGAAGATGATGTACGAGACGAATTGCGCAGTTGTCATACCCGTGTCCGCTGGCATGCCATTGGGAATGTGGGATTCAAGCTTTGGATCCCAGGAAAGAAGGATCACGTAGATGCACTCTCCTCCCACCCAGGCAGTGAAAGCATACCTATGTATAGTGTGTTAGTAGAGGTCAACATGCCGGCAATGTTGATATAATGGGTCCTACGAACCAGACTAGAGACAGGCAGAATGAGTTTATGGTCTGCTGTGTGACGTAATTGTATGATGAGTAGGGAAACTTACCAAGGGACAGAAAGATGCGATTCCAGATGACGAATTGTGATCCCCACATACCCCATACCGCTCGACTGAACACAGGAAAGCCAACTAGGTAGACTTAGCAACCAAGTCTGCCGCGAATTGCACTTTGTAAACGTACTATGATAGTAGCTGCCCGGAAGTGAGTTGATAATCACCACGGCGGTGGCAATAACATTGCCAAGAATGATACCTTGAAACACGTTAAGCAGAGCTGAGGAAAAGCGGAAGAGGGATGAGAATCACATATGAAGGCCTGCCACCAAGTTAGACCTAGAGGGATGAGGGCACTGCCAGTCAAGTAGGTGGTGATATTGCAGTTGACCAACAGCCCTTGGAACCAGTTAGCATAAAGAGGACCCAGTGCACATAAGACTTCACGCACAAAAGTTGTGAAACGTCAAGAAACCCCAGGTACGTCTTTGAGCCTCAATGGGTCGAATGTCATCATTCTGTCAAAAATTGTGTTAGTGTTGTCTTGACTAGCCACCCTCCCCTAACAGCCGGCGACATGAACGATGTGCGGAGGTGGGCTGAATTTACGTACAATCCAGCGGGAAACATAGGGGAGTTCCACCAGCTTCAAGGCGGCCTGCAACCCCATTGTTTCCTTTGATCAAATGCTAGCTATTTTGGAGCAAGCAAATGGAACGATGTTGTAAAGAGTTGTGGACGAAAGGGACCCTGTCTGTTCGAGTCCTTTCGCTTCGGACATGAGTGCGGCACGAGACATGCATTATTTGAAGAGGAGTTCGGTTGAAGATATAAATGTCGGTCTATGGTGGTGTTATCTCGGCACTCTGCAGTCATCCCACGTTGCGCTAACAAGGATACTTATCACTCTCTAGGGCGCTTTCGGAAATTTTAGTAGGTGTTATCTCAACGTAGGAGGAGGAGCAAAGGGCCGCGCCTGGGGATGACCCCTGTCCAGGTTGAAGTTGGCCGATCGATCGGCCAACTTCGAGGTCGTGAACCCCTCAGGCGGGGCTCCTGGAACGACTGAGTGCCCCAACTTACACGGACGCCAGTAGTTGACATCTCTTCGATCATTCAACATTCCGTCGGTGTTGTTGTCGGCCAACCTCTTATCAAAGTCTTGGTTGGCCGAGTCTGCCTTAGTTTAACCTCCTTTGTTAAGAGCTTTGCCATCCGCCATCCACCATAAGAAGAGGCAGATAGAGCAAGTAGTTAATTACCAGACGCAACCACACTGTATATCCCCCTTTAACCTCAGCCTTCACCTTCAACACCATACGAGAGTTCATCAATCATGGCCCTTTACCGCATAGGTGTCGACGTAGGTGGCACGAACACCGACGCCGCGATCCTTGACATTACGGCCTCAGACACGCCCGGCCGCGGTGTTCTTGCTTCCCACAAGGCCTCAACTACACCAGACATTACCACTGGCATAGAAGCTGCAATCCGCGCTGTAATTCAGAGCTCAGAAATCGACCAGAAGCGAGTCCTGAGTGTTACCATAGGCACAACGCACTTCATCAACGCTCTTGTTGAGGCTGATACGCGACGGCTTAGCAAGGTCGCTGTTGTCCGTCTCTGTGGGCCATTCACAAGACAGATTCCCCCATTTTCAGACTTCCCTTCTGGCCTTCATCGTATTCTAGATGGTGGAGTCCACTATCTCGATGGAGGGCTGGAGATCGATGGTCGGGAGATTGCGCCGCTCGATCATGAGCAGATTCGCCAGGCGGCCAGAGACATTGTCGCGTCTGGGGTGAGATCAGTTGCCCTAGTCGGTATCTTTTCACCGCTGGATCACTCCGGTATGCATGAAGAAACTTGTAAAAGAATCATGCTGGAAGAAGCGCCGGATCTCAATTTGGTTTGCTCCCATGACATAGGCCCACCTGGCCTTTTGGAGCGAGAGAACGCGACAATTCTCAATGCCGCAATTCTCAGAACAGCACACAAGGTCATCCGAGGTTTTAAAACCGCGATGATGAAGCTAAAGCTGGCGTGTCCGCTTTATCTGTCCCAGAATGATGGCACGCTGATCGATGCTGATACGGCAGCCGAGTTTCCCATCAAGACCTTCGCCAGCGGTCCGACAAATAGCATGACTGGAGCGGCTTTTCTCGCCGGACTGGATCAAGCAAAGACGACAACCGGAGATTCTACAGATACCTCGGAGAAGAAGGAAGTGGAGCCTCAAGTGCTCGTTGTTGACATCGGTGGCACAACAACCGACGTATGTGCTTTGCTACCATCTGGTTTTCCGAGACAAGCACCCGGGTTCGTGGAAGTCGGTGGGGTGAGAACAGCATTCTCAATGCCCGAGGTCATCTCAATCGGGCTCGGTGGCGGCAGTAAAGTCAAGATGAACTCCGAATTTGAGGGCGTCACGGTTGGCCCAGGGTCAGTTGGACACTTCCTTACTGAGCAGGCAAGGATCTTTGGCGGTCCGACACTAACAGCAACGGATGTTGTGGTGGCTTCTGGGAACGCGAAGCTGGGAGACGCGAGCCTCATCAAAGACATCCCACGCTCAACCATTAACGACGCGCGTCAGAAGATCAAAAAGATGCTGGAAGGTGTTATTGAGCAGATGAGGGTTTCCGCTGCCCCTGTACACGTCCTTCTGGTGGGAGGGGGTTCTCTTCTTGTCACAGACAACCTCGAAGGCGTCGAGAAGTGTATTCAGCCTATTCACCAAGGCGCTGCCAATGCGGTTGGCGCTGCTATTGGCAAGGTCTCTGGCGAAGTCGACGTGATTGAGATCCTTGAAGGTAGAGACGAGAAAGCAGTCGTTGCAGCGACGTGCCAAAAGGCTATCGATCTGGCCGTCCAAAAGTGCGCAGCTCCTGCAGACGTCCACGTTGTCGAGGTCAACAAGATGCCGCTTCAATACGTCGATAATGGCGCCATGAGGATACAAGTCAGAGCTGTCGGCAAACTGAGCGTTCCAGAGGATCCCAATTTCTCGCCTGAGAGCATGACGCTAGTTCTTGAAGAAGATAAGGAGGCCGAGGCACCAAAGGAGAGTGTTCCGGACGCTCTAGAGCCGACCACGAAGCCCTCACAGCGGATAGATCTCGAGACCTACCGGCCTGACGTCCGAGAAGGGGTCTGGTATGTCTCAGAGGTAGATCTGGAATTGATATCAACAGGCTGTGGTGTGCTAGGAACTGGGGGCGGAGGTCCAACCCACCACGAATTCTTGAAAAGCTTGCATGTCTTACGCAATAGCGAGCCTGGCAAGATGAGGATTATATCACCTTCGTCCCTCGCCGACACTGACATCGTATGCTTCGGCTCCTGGTATGGCACTCCAAGCGTCATCAACGAGAGAATTGCTAGTGGCTCGGAGATCCCTAGCGGCATCGATGCCGTGAGGAAGATCTTGGGTGATGTACCCCTTCACGGGGTTTTCATCGACGAGATGTGAGTTAAAAATCTAAGGTCGCTTAAGCATGTTGACTGACAGAGAGTAGCGGAGGAGGCAATGGTCTCAGTGTTTTCCCCACTGGCGTACACTACGACATACCGGTCATCGATGGCGACGCGATGGGAAGAGCATATCCGACCATGTATCAAGGTAACAAGTCAAAGTCGATCGACAAGCCATGATCAGCTAACAAAGCGTCTTGAACAGCCACGCTGAGCGTCTATGGTCACCCGTTGACCCCCTGTGCGCTCTCCGACGCAAGGGGCAACGTTTCCGTTGTGATGGTGGGTTCTCTTTTCGGGTACAGCCATCTTTCCACACTGACTCAATACAAACATAGAGTTGCGACACGCCAGTTCGCCTGGAGCGATTCCTACGCACGGCAGCAATTGAGCTCGGCCTCGGATGCGCCGTTTGCGCCAGGCCGCTTCCCGGCTCGGCCATAAAGTCCCACGGCGTCCCCAACACTCTATCGCAAGCCTGGTATCTAGGTCGGGCGGTACATATGGCGCGAAAGAAGAAGTCTAGCTATGTTGATGCTATCGTGAGTACCTACATTATCAGATGCACCGTTTGGCCCGGAGTAGGGACCACCCCTGAGAGAACCAGGTGGTCATGATGCTGTCCTGAATATCTTTGACTGATCTGCTCCTAGTTCGAAGTATGTGCCGGGAAACTTCTTTTTACAGGCAAGATCATCGATGTAAGGCGCTATGTGGGTGGTGGCTACACGATGGGCAGCGTCCTCATTGCCCCGCTTGCCGACGAAGAGAAAGACTCCAACACAAAGAACACAGCGCTTCCAAACCGGCATATACTCATCCCGTTTCAGAACGAGTACCTTTACGCTGCTCTCACAGATGAAGAGGGTTCAGAGGGCGGCCAGCAAGAGGTGCTGTGTACCGTGCCGGATCTGATCTCGATTCTAGGCCAAGATGGGGAGGCTATCGGGTCTCAGGACCTCCGCTACGGCTTGCGTGTGAGTGTTATCTCGCTACCTGCTCACCCTCTCTGGAAGACAGAGAGAGGTATGCCCGTGGGAGGCCCTCAAGCCTTTGGGCTGAGCATGCCATTCGTTGGGGTTGGAGAGTACACCGAGCCCAGGAGTGTCATTGAGGAGTACGAGGTGTAAGAGATTACGACACGTTACCTGTGGAAGATTCTCATGGCACGGGTTCACAAGCAGTCATTGCGATACAGAAAAAAGGATCAAGGTCAATTTCACGAATAGCATGATGAACGTGGTTTATTGCATTGAGAATACCATCCTCTGCCTTACCACAGCGGACATTGGCATCTATGTCGGCTAACACTTATGCCAACCCTTCGCAATATCCTTTCCGTGATTTTCATTTCGTGCTTCGCATTCTACACTTCCGTCTCATCCAGAATGTGCTGAAAAGGGAGATAATGGGGTATTGAATGAGCTTCGAGGTCTCTATTGGCCAAAAGCACGGTAGTGACACTCTGCAGACCGCTTGACTACGCCCTAGAAGGTGAAGAAAGTTAGGCTTAAAGTTCAAAGAATGATGTGAGATGACCACGAGAATGGAATATAAGAGCTTACCTCGCCCGTAGTGTTCTTAATGATCTTGCACCAAGGACCGTTGGCGATCTTGTTGCCCCATTGCTTCATGGACCAATCCTGGGTATGACCACCGATCTCCGATTTGAGCTCGTAGGGCTGATCACCATCCTTGAAGGAAATGGTCAACTTAGCCCCCGAGTTGTCGGTGATGACAAGCTCATGAGGAAGCTTGACAGGACCTCCGCCATTGCTGTCTCTGTTCGTGACAACGTTGACCTCCTTGCCTTCCTCGATCTGGACAATACTGACTGTCGCAGTGTGATTCGAGGTGCCATCACCTAAAGCAATGTCCTGGGTGATGCGGGCGATGCGCCAGATCTCAGCCGTAGAGCTTGGAGCGGCAGCCGAGGGCGTGACAGTCAGGGTGACATCGATGTCGTTGGTAACAGTTACTTCGGCAGTGGCGGTGACCCAGACGACAACCTTGCTCTTGGAAGAAGGGATGTCGCTGACAGGGGAACCAGAGGTCAACATCCGACCGAAGGATTGACTTCCAGAGGAGCCGGACATCGAGGCACGGTCGGAGGTTTGACCACCAGGGGAGCCAGACATCGAGGCTTGACTGGAGGATTGAGTACCAGGAGAGCCGGCCGTGGCAGACGCGGAAGCAGCAACGGAACCGGTAGCCGAAGCCGAGCCACCGGAAGCCGCGGCGGACGACTTTGCAGGAGCGGCGGGCATTGGGCATGACTCACTTCCATTCTCGTCACGCTTCAGCTCAGTGCCTGGGGGACACCAGGAGAACTCGTAGACTGGCCACGTCTCCCAGTAGACCTTGACGGTAGGCTTGCGGATCTGCGTGCCGTCAGGAAGCACCTCCACGACGTGGGCTGGATGATACTGCCACCAGATGAGGCCATAGGGCGGGACATAGTTGTCCATTGGGTGGTTCTCGTCCGCATTGGGCCAGTACCCGGGGCCTTTGTGATATCCCACATTGGTGAACTTGTCCGCGGGAAAGCCAAGGTGGTTGGAGACCCAGTCTTTCCATTGCTGCAGCCGCTCGGGATGTCTGGGCGGCAAGTAGTCGGGATAGTTCGGGGGTACAGGGTTGCTCCATTGTCCACCAGTAAGGGGGTAGATGAAGATGACTTGGAGAGTGTCCTCGGGGATGTTGTCGAAGATCGGGGTCGTCTCCTTGAGTTGCTTGATTCCAGGATAGGGTGTCTGGAACTGACCTTTGGTGCCGTCTTCAGGATCTGGCATCGGGTTGCCAGGTCTAGGCGGCGGAGGGTTCGTCAGTCTGTTCGGCCTGTTCGGCTGCAAGATGAATTCTCCATCGCCAGGTCGATCACCGGAGCCGGTCTCCAGGAACTCGAGAACGCCCTCTCGGAACTCCTTGTCAATGTCGTACTCCCCGAATCCTTGGTTCCAAAAGTTGGGCACCTCCCAGACGTGACTGGTGTAGATGCCTCTCTTCGTAATGATGATGATTCCGCTACAACCCCACAGTGGTCCGGTACCTCCCATCATAGGCTGGTCTCCCCAGACATCAGCATGCATTGTAGAGTAACCGACCAGCATCTTTGCGCCGTCAACGAAGTCGCCAAGAGGTCTCCAATGATCCAGACCATCGCAGTAGTGAGCCAAATACTTCCAAGCGCGGTCGAACCAGTTTTGTTTACCCGCAGGCCAGGTCGCAAAGTTCGTGAGTCCATCAGGTCCGCTGAGGATCTCAGGGTCTGGCTGAGGATCCCACTTGACGAATTGGGAACGTTTCGAGAGACCTGATCTCTTATCCTTGCAGTTCTGACAGCTCGAGTCAACGCCGCCACAGTAGTTCTCTGTAGGGGTTGCAGACACGGTCGTGATGGTCGTTGTTGTGGTAGTATCGACGGTGGTACTGCAGACGATGGAGGGTCTGCAAGTGGCCGTGTTACAACTGGTGGTGAAGCTTGTTGACGAGTCAGAACCCACGATAGGGCTGGCGGTACATCCCTGATTGCAGTCGGGGTAGACAGTGGTGGTTGCTGTGCAAGAGGCTTCAGACGAGGAGGTAGGTGTCTCAGATGGCTCCGATTCGTCGTCCTCGGGATCTTCGGGATCGGTAGGGTCGTCTTTCCTGACCTTGCGAGGCTTACCCTTGGGCTTCTTGGGAGGCGGCTAGATGTTTTCATTAGCGGATGCGTCGAGAAGTGCAAAGAGTCAAATAGAGGGATGAACATACCTTGGCCCAAGGGAAACCGAGCGGGCCCGGAAGATTGAGGGCTGGGAGATCGCAGAAGAGGAAAGGAATCAGGCACTTTGGATGACATAGAAGTTGTCCTCCGATGCAAGACCATGCGGGGAAGATTGTCGGCCAGGCCTGACCATCACGAGTAGTTGTCTTGGTGACCTCGGTAGACGTCCAAGTGAGCCAAGTCCAAGTTTGGACACCTTCGGGAGGCTTGATTGTGGCAGTCAAGTAGAAAGCCGTGAGATCTCCATGCCCTGAAGAGGTAGGAGATGTGACCGTGGAACTAGGACCGTTTGATCCACTGCTTCCAGGAGCAGCAGTTGAAGTAGAAGTCGCAGAGTGCTGAGTAGAAGAGGCATGGTGTGTAGAGACGATGCTCTTTTGGGTGCTGCCCGGGGATGCCTTGGTGGATTTGTTGTCATCATCATCTTGCTTGGTAGACTTCTTGTCATCATCGTCATTGCCCTTCTTGGTAGACGTCTTGCCATCATCGTTACCCTTCTTGGTAGATGTCTTGGAATCGTCATCATCGCCCTTCTTGGTTGACTTCTGGTCTTCCTCGGTGGAGACGATGGGAACCTTGGTAGACTGCTGATCGTTCTCTGTCGCTGATGCGGAAGTGGTCGTTGAATGAGAGCTGCCACCACCGGAAACAGATACCGCCATGGATGAAGTCTCAGCATTGCGATTAGTACCCGAGGGGGACGTCGGAGGCACATTGATGGAAGGTGTACCGGTAGTCACATCTGAGATTGAAGATTCGATAGAGATTGAGTCGCTGGAGAAGCTGCTGGACGATTGAGATGGTTGCAGAAAGGTGGTCGATGCTGGGGTATGGCCATTACCTGTGGTAGCACCAGGGGTCTGGGCTGTACCACCTTCAGACAAAGATGTCTGCAGCGAAGAGGCGGGGGCAGTATCACTTGTGCTACCATCCTGGCTCTCCTGAGAGGTGGATTGTGATTTGGCAGAGGACGCAGGCAGGTCGCGATTTCCGGTCTCAGTCGATGTCGCTCCCGAGACAGTTGGCTGGTGACTCTGGGAAGAGGAAGCAGAGCCCGATGAAGACTCGACTGGGCTGGCAATGGTAGAGTTCCAGTTCAGAACAGTCGATGAGGATCCATGATTGACTGCAGTCGTATTCCAGTTGGTACGGCTGGAAGAGGAAGCAGAGTGGATGATTGTAGAGTTCGAGGATCGAACCAGGCTGCTTTCAGAACCTGTAGTTGTGTTGAGATAGCGGGAAGAGGACTGGGTAGTGATCAGGTCGGAGCTGAAGGAAGAAGAGCCTTCAGACGCGCCACAGGGAAGCGTGATGAGAATAGAGGTGGTCACAATGCGAGTGATAACGCGACCTTCCTGGAGTTCAGAGGTGGAGATGGAAAGACTGGTTCCGTCGGTGGAAGCGGTTGAGGCGAGTGATCCGGTGACATCGTCTCGCTTCTTATGGTCTAGAGGGAGGGATAGGATGGTTAGATGGAACCGCATTGACGTGAGATTGATAGCCCTTACCTCTGCCACGAGCCTGGCAGACATTGACCGCAAGAGCGAGGAGCAAGAGCGGGATGAGACTGTGGCACCAAGCCTTCAAAGAAGACTTTTGCTTGCCCATCGCGATGGATTCAGCCTCTGTATCGTTCAAGCAAGGGTCTCTTTTGATATCTGGCGACGATGGAGCGAATCGAAAAGATGAATTGGCAGTGAAGGAAAGGGAGTTGTGGGTGAAGACGACTCAGAATCGAGGGTGTGCGCGGGAAGAAGAAGGGAAAGCACAACAAAGAAAAGAGAAAGTAGAAGGGAGTCTGATTGCTCCTGTGGCAGCTCAATAAATCTAAGATTTGTGAATGGGCTCACAATTTAATCGATATGTGGGCGGGCGGTCAAAAATCCTTTGTTTTTCCCAGTCCCTGGCTTGCCAGTGGTTGGGTCAAAACGAAAGCACGTGAGGGTGAGGCGAAGGAAGATTCTATGGAGATCGAGGGAAGGAACGGTTCCAGTTAAAAATCAGACGATGGCTGTTCCTCCGTTCATTATCGAGAGGCTCGCATGTATTCAATGCGAATACCCAGGTCAGCAAGTTCTGGAAGTGAGATTGGTGACTTGGGTATCACTGAGGGCTCAATGCTACAGCTCGCGGGAGCTGATATTTTGACTCTGGCATCTCAGTCATAAAGTAATGTAATGATACCACTGCTTCCACCCCAAAGTCACAATGTCCCATTGGCCATGAACATCGTGATTATCAAGCTGTAACGTCTGCCCAATGACACAGCATCTAAAGAGAAGGGACGGGATGAAATGTCTTTGGACGTGAGTTGATACGACTTTGAGCCTAAGAAAGGATTGTAGTATAAGGTAGTTTGAGTGCATGTGAAGCTTGATATTTGGTGACCATGTGACAAGGCTAATAGAATCGAGTTCCAAATTCTCCTATAAGTTACGTACCTGCAAATAGGGAAGGTCCACAAGAACTCATTACGCACCTTCCTCCGGACCAGCATGATAACAGACTGAATAATTAGATCTTCATCCTTGATTACTGTTTCATTTCATCGGTGAAACGCTGCTGGTGAGTGTTCTTGACCGGACATCGGAATCTGATAGATAATCCATGGCAGATCGATGGTATTGATCTCGTAGGCTTTCCGACCTTGTACCGCCTCCTTTCGATAGTAAATAATCAGCTAGTTGTTCTGATCACATAAACCTACACATCAAGACACGATGTCAATACTGTCAGCTTAGAAAAGGAAAAGACAAAACCTCAATGACTATAACTAGCAATTTTCAATCCAACTCTTCTTAGGGCAGCAGTCTTCTGTGTAAATCGACATCGCCAAGACGTCGAGCTATGTGAATCCCAGCCCGACGGGCATTAGTTTTATGAACGCATTCTAATGAAAGAAAACACGTCAGCCAGCAGTCACTAGAGAGATCGTTGGACCGCTAAAGAGCTTGGCTTGGCACTCCATTCTCCGACGGTAATCCCTAAAGGATTGACTATTCTCAAGTGTTCTCAACGAACAGAGTCACATACATATCAAGCCTCATGGTCAAGAGAGAAGGTTTCGCGATGTTCAGCAGTAGTCCCTAGCCTGGAAACCTTGTTGCGGTACAGACACCGCCATCATGTGAGATAAAGCGCTCAAGCCCGTTGGCAACACCATACGGCCTCGATCTGCTAATGGGGGCGTGACTTCGTGAGTTTTTCCGTTATAAACTGTGGTTGTAAGGCAAACGAGATGGCAAAATTGAATACCGATGCTGTTTTCTACTCATGTGTTGTAAAGTGGTCAAGCGAACTCTAATTGTTCTGTTGTGGAGCTACCATCCGTTTGCTTCTTTCTACCTAGTCGATACTCGATACTGATACCGCGATTATGTCTGATAAATTGGAAATCTTCCATATGGACTTAGAAATCTATTGAGCCTACTATCCGACAACGCTGATGATCACAGGCGTATACTGTACTTGATGTTTGCTGAGGCGCGGCATGCAGCGACAGTGGATTGTCCGTCTGGACCAGGTATTGACATTCAACTCGGCAAGGAAAGTGCATTACACAACGCAATCTTTACACCGTTTCGACATAATAAAACACGGGAAAACTTCTTAGCCCTTATCGGGAGATTATAATCAGGCCGGCTGATCTTGTCCGCCAATCTAAGAGGACAATGAGGGCTGGTGGTACTCACCAAGCAAACATGTATTTAGGTGGATGCCGTTTTGGATGATTACTGCGTCTGGGCGCGCGGAACATCCAACACAGAAAGACAAGGTCAATTGCATGAACCCTTGTTTTAACAGCGTTTGCCCTTGCGTGAAGATATCCGCTCAAAGCCTGCAAGTCAACGCAGGGGCTGTGGCCGTTGCCGATGTGCCGTCTTGGGCGTTATGGATAGCGCCGGCAAGACCCTAGCGTGGCCAGGTGGCTTGCAGACCACAGGCACTTTGTGTGGATGGGAGTCTTGAAGTGCGATGATGAATTTGGTAAGATCATCGTGATGTGTGCAATTACTTGAAAATAAGATAACAGAGTTCCATTCAAGTTTATTACGCGGTCACCTTTGGGACACCAGGTCAATGAGTAGATTGCTCAATAATGTAACGACTTCATATGCGACACACCCTCCATATCTTCTTTGCATTATTTTGCTGCAAGAAGTGCTGCAAGCCGGCTTGCTTCCTCCATTGAAGTGTGAAACACACATTGCAAGTTAATATGTCATCTCTATGTCGAAGTCCCGAACTTCTGGTTGCTATTCGCGAACCGTGTCGTTACCTCCAATGAAGGCGACTTCAGGGTATCATCCGAAGTGCAGATATTTGACGGCCCAAGTGATGCTGAGGGAGAGCGGCGGTAAAACTATTCTCAAGAGGTATTTACTTGCATGGTCGGCATTCAGATTTCATCTTCATTGATGTCTATGACTTCTGGCCATATGAAGGGCTCTATTCGCGGCCTTTGCGGCACAAATGTCTTTGTGTTTTTGGGCGTCTTCTCTGAAACAATAAGTACTAGTAAATACAATCCCAAGGCGAGGGAGCTAGGAAGGCACGGTATCTAGGTACATTGAGCACTCAACCAAGGCTTGTTAAGTTCACGACCCGCCTGCTTGCTGCCTCCGTCATTTCGTGTTGTCCTACCGCTTCATGAGTCGTTTCTTGTAGGCCGGTTCCTGTCCTCTATCGTCATCACGGCCGGACTTCTTATGCGGCTTCCCACTGCCCCTCATCTGAGAAACCGACGTGGACCTGGGCCGCTTTCCTGCCGCTTTGATTTTCTGTTGTTCCTGCTGCTGTCCCTGCTTCTCTTGCTGCTCCTCTGCCTTTTGCGGCTTGGACGTATTGGTCGCGCTCGCTTCCTTCAGTCGATCATTGTTCTCCTTTTGTAAGTCCTGAATTTGATCGTTCACTGCCTCCGGGTCGCACGGCACAAGCTTCCCGTCCTCGGTCAAGAGGATGCCACTCTCAAAGTCGGTACTCTCGGTCTTCACCCGGTCCAGGTTGATCAGGCAACACCTCGAAGACGTGTCGTATTCGAGGGGGAAAGGGCCGTAGGTCGTCTTATTCAATACGGCTTTGCCCTTCCACGATAGTTTGTTCTTTCGAAGTGTCAGCCCCAGCTTGCCGTCCCCGAAGTCATGCAGCTGTAAGCAGAATTCCCAGTGGCCTTTGGTAGGCGGTGCTAATTCGAGAATGTCGTAGCAACACGTTGCTGGAACGTGATCCCATTTGGCAGAGGCTTGAAGCTGAGGGTCACAGACGATCTTGAGCCTCGTCGTCCCGCTGTAGCGCTTTCTAAAGTAATGGGGACCTTCCTGCCAGATCGAGCATTTGTCAGTGGGAAAATCAAGATGATTAATCGGCATCTAGGAACGCACGTCCATAGACCGGGTCGAGAACACAAAGACCTAAGTGGGTAGCTGGAGGTCAGGGGAAATCTTACAGAATCAAGAGCCAGAAAGGCTGTATTATCCCAGCTTATGAAGCTGCCATTGGCGCCCTCTGACGGGCGACCTGTTTGGAACCCGAAAGCAGCGCCCCTGTCAATGAATTTCTTCACCGTAATATTATCGACCGCCGCAAGAGCAGCGCCCTTGCTGATGTTGAAAGAGCTGTCGAGACGCAGGACGCATTAGCAACTTATTCATCTCCGAGCCTTGCGAAATTTCGAGGTTCCAATCTACATACTCTTTCTCACCCACCGCCTCGTAAAAGAGGAACGGCCCGTCAATCTTGAGTTGAGCACAAACTTGCTGAAGATTCGCCTGCACTAAAGCGTTCTTGCCACTGCCGCCAGACAGAACTATCTTGACGTTTGAGCCCAAGGCGACAGCGGCGTCAATCTTCTTCCTGGCGAGTCTGAGGGGGGTTTCTAGCCCGTCGAGGAAGCATTGCCTGGCATCGGTCGCGCGTAAGTGTACTGATATGCTACCGTGGTTGTCTGGATCTTCTGCGTGCAAGACCATGCTCGCGAACAAGCCTGTTTGTAGCCTCTTGATTTTCAAGTGGAACATCTCCAAAAGGTCTGCTCGTTGGCTCGGGAGTAGAGTCGATTTGAGTGACTTTTCGACGTAATTTGTTGCGAAATCATCAACTCTTTTCTCCCATAGCTGTGTACCGCCATGAGCGGCTGATCGGTCGTTCATTAGACGTGGCTCTGTGGGCGTACGTATTGATAATGTGATTGGACTTACTAAAGGGTTCCCCAACTTGGAAATAATTCAACTCGTCGCCACTCCGTCGTACGGCGCTGAATATGCAGCCGTTCTGCGCCACCGCGGTTAGTAACTCTCCATGCTGAGATCGTGAATCCCCAAACATCGCTACAGCTGACTCACCATTGTGTGACCTCCAAAATCAAGAAAGACCAGATGACAAGGCTCATCCACCTTGGTGAGTATCTGCTTCATGTGACGCGGGCTCGAGAAGAGAAAGTGAGCCGACGCCAGACTCTCCACATGAAGCTTGATGCGACCGTGTGCTTTTGTAAACGTATTAGACTCCATCATGACGGCGGCAATCAGGTTCTCGTAGTTGGACAGTTCCTGGGCTGTCCAGTGCGCTGGATGCGACAGGCCAACCTCGTCAATATGAAGCGCGCGATCGGTACAGAAAGTTGTCACCTCCTGAAATACGGTCCTCACAATGGCTTCAAGAGCCCTGCGGATCCGCTTCTCCATGCCTCTGAACTTCGCCAAGAGCCCATCGAGAAGTGGGTTGCCGGTCTCGCGGTCTTCGCACAGGAACCATTTTGAGGGGATGGGCGTGCAGCTTTGGTTGTACACCTCGCCCGTGTACACTATGCCGCCTCGATCGTCGACGTAGAGAGTTGAGTTGAAGGCGCCTGTCTGATAGCGGATGTCATGTCCAGGAACCGCGCCGTGGTTCCAAATTGGGTGCAGCTCCTTGGTCTTGCGGATGCAAATGGTTGCACGTATGGCGGTGCTGCCCCAGTCTATGCCCAGGATGCTGTACGTCGTGAAGACAACGGTCGGTCAGCTTATGAGATGTTGAGTACGGTTCAATGATTGAATGAAAGGTGTTGATATGGTGATGAGTAAGGTTATGAAGGACTTACGCTGCCTCTGACTTAGCGCGAGCATTGGACATGAGAGGCTGGATGTGACCACTCGAGCCGTCACAGTGGCTGTTTTGAGATGACGTCTTGGGCCTGAATGAGGCTCACATAGGTAGGCCTTGAAGGCAATATTTACACGTGAGTCGCGTGCAACACGAGTTGTAAGATTTCTGCGCGCAGGTTGAAATACGTCGTTAAACCTGGGAGTGAAGCTCTATGAGCACGTCCGTTATCGCACTGAAAGTGATGAATGAGGTGAGAATACGGGTAGATGAGGGTGGGTCGGCCTATGTTCTGAAGCACGTCCCCCTTTGCGAGAATCGTTGCAGTCGTCAGCGACTTGTGATAAGGTAGGATCAAGTACATAGGCAGGGAAGGACATGAGAAACAGCGTTAAGGACAGGAACTTGTACAAAGGCAGAATTACTCCACTGAGCGAGCTGAGGAACGCTAAGGTAGTATGGCGAGTGAAAGGTTTGCTGAGGGACAAACGCAGCAGCAGTGTATCTGAAGTGTAGGCTTTCTGACCAACCTGCACACCAGTGAAAGACGCGACTTTTCGCGACGCGGCAAGCTAGGTGCCTAAAGTGAACAGGCCAGGGGGGCCATTTGTTTTACGCAAGGTAAACAGGGGTAACGGCAAACATTACATGCGCTGTTCCACCTCATGTATCCGTACCTCCGATACATTCCAAAAAGGAAGCTGGGCTGCGTTTGACTTCATACTGAGTGCACTAAGGCTTTTGTGACTAAGTAGCTGACCCCGTCAGTATTATTAAGGGTTGAAGTGAATGAAATGCCACCTCTTTCGCAAGTCATTTCAAGAGTGTCGCATCTCTAATTGTATCTAATGGAAGCCTTCAAGTCATCTCTTCTTTTTTCTGTCGAAATGACGTTTCTCAGGTTCACCCTACTCCCTTCCCTTCCTTTTCCTCGTTCATGCTCTTACAAGTTCAGGGAAAACTCCACAAAAGTCCGTCGCCGGAGGTGCCTTTCGAAATTCACGATAGCGTGACATGCGTAATAACATGGCTAATCATTCGGTAACGGCAGACTTCAAGACTGGGCAACAACCCGATTCCCGGCCCTCCACAGAACTTGGGCCCCCAGAACTTGGGGGCTAACGGACGATTTCTACCTTATCCCGGTATCAACTCAATCTTCAACTTCCTTCGATCGCTTCGGAGATGACACCCAGAGCTGAAATGCTACTACCCTCATGGGAATGCTACTCTCGTCAGTTAATGAAAGATGCCTCGCAAGAAGACACGCGGTGTAAGTATGCGGACGCGCTTACCTGGATTCCATAAAACCCAGTGATGGCCTCTCCAGGACCTGCGGCGACTAGAAACGAAGTATTGCTTGGCAAGTTATCTTGAATGGAGAAGAAGCAGCTCCTTCCTCGGTTCGTGGACACCTCAACGTGATTCCTTCAGCGCACATCTCTTGCGGGAGACTTTGGAAAACGGACAGGTGAATATGGGCAACTCACATTGAATGCAGCGATGAATCCTTCTTCCACCATCCATGCGTAAGCATCTTTGGGATCAACATTTTCCTGAAGAATTTCGACCGCAGTGATGAGTTCGCCTCCTGCTCCGTCGATTTTAAAGTTGATTTCCTTTGTCACATCTCCAGGCATTTGGCAACCGAACTCTCTATCGAGTTCTGGAGTGTTGTATGTGAAGTCGATGCGGCGTATGCCGGCGGGGCCCAGGACGACCCTGAGATTGTTGAGTTTTCGGAGGTGGGCACCACCTGGGCCGCCGAAGGAGGTCCAAAATAGTGGTTTGAATCCGTCCAAGTAGAGTTCCCTGGGGGCGAAGGAAGCTTCGTTCAAGCAGAGGTCTGGTCCCGGGACTTCGGGATACCACAACCCCATATTTCTCAATCTGTTGTCATCCTGTGCTAGTCTTGCGATAGATGAAGACTGGGGAAAGATAGCCAAGCTCACAACTTTGCAACCCTGTGAAGTCAGCATACTTGCATAGGACAAAGCTTAAAAGGTCCACTTGACTCACATCAAATCCAATGTCAAGGTAGTTGATGCGCTCGCCTACATTGAAGCGCATTGTCTTGAGCGACGTCCCCGGACTGCCGAGCCAGTGGGAGGTATGGGAATTTTGATTGATGCATTGCAAAGCTTGAATCCCCCTTTCTCCCACAGCTAGCTTGAAGCCGATTATGTCTGAAATCTCCACGGACTGCTCGACAGTAGTTCTGTAGCCTATTTGACGAACATCGCCTGTGGCCGTGGCAAACTTCAGTCCAGCGATGTACAGAATATCTCCTACGGGAATGGACCAGACAGAAACCGTCGATAAGTCTTCAGGGATGGTCAACCGGTACGTTTCGCGGAGAAGGCAACCTTTATCCACGTGGGAGTGGTGTGGCCCGCTCGGTCTCTCCCACAAGTCTCCCGACACTTTTAAACGCTGGGTCGGGCCTTGCTGCTGGGAAGGTTCTGAACCACTGTCGACCCATTGGAAGTCCAGAGCTGCCACAACTTTCTGGGCCAGGTTCCAAACACGAATCCTGTTCTGGAGGCTAGGACCTATGTGCGCATTATTGGTTCAAAGATACAGCCATCTCCAGTCCCGAGGCTGAGCCCCGTCCTGGGATTCGAGAAGCCATGAGCGGTCTGACTTATGTTTGAATCTCGAGGCCCAGAACTGTTGACTATTGAAAATCGTCCAGAACGAACGTGAGGCCAACCGTAGGTTCAATACATCCAATGTCGGCAGGAAAATGGCGATCGCTGACCGTAACTCTTCTGGGAGCGCATAGAAGTTGTCTTGCTCTGGCTCTATTGTATTGGGATTAAGCCCTTGTGGACTTGGCGGCTCTTCGGGTGCCTCGGTGAGCAGGTTGTGGGCCTCGTCAGCTTCGTACGGGTTGGCGCTGAGAACGGGGTCGGGATCCATGTAGTCGCGATCGAAAAATCTGTCCTCGAACGGAAAGTGGTGTTCATTATCGACGATACTGGCTCCCCCGTAGTCGTGGCCCCAGCTGATACCTACTGACAGTAGCGGAAATGGGAGTGATTCGCAGACGTCGGACAGTCTCGATAAGGGAACTGGACTCGGATGGAAGGCTTTCTCTAAGAGACCCCAGCAGGCATCATGAAAAATAAAGCCGTGCCTTCCGTCAACTGGCGGGAAGCCCATAGCACCAAATTGGTCTTCATCTGTACTGTCGTAGGTTGGGTCATCCCAACGACGCTTGTGGTCGACTGGGGCGATGAATGCGCCCCTTGCCGGATCATCGTATAAGCCAACACCGGTGAGAATAACGCCATCTGGGCTTGAAGTGACTTCGGATCAGATGAGTATGCTTCATACTCCGAAAACAAACCTAGAGCACTTACCTCCGCGGAACTGATTCAACCAAGAAACGCTGCCTGGTGCATCGACGACGACCCACCCACAGAGAGTGCACGAGCATATACGTGGGCTCATGCTCGTTGTGACGTGGGAAAGGAACTTGGAAAGAATATACGGCATAGTTTGGAACATTGGGCGGTTGCCTGAAAAGGTTCCATTTTCGCTGCAGGCCCGATCGGGGAAATGTTGGTTCCGTGCCGTCACCTCGAAACCTGGACCTGAACATGGACGGTACCTTGCTGCTAAGGTAGGCTGCGATCGTTTACCATTCCATGAACCTGTTTCGTTCATAATACGCTAGTCTTCGTAAACTTGAAGATGATTTGTTACCAATTCATTTAAAGATACACTGATACTTGATTCCATCCCGCGGGCATGTTTCCTGTCGGTATCTCTACCGACGTTTCTTACCCCGAATTCCTTTCCATCAATATGGCGCATGATTCTACGCTTCCGCGTTATCGCTTGCATTCACTCCAACACCAGGGATCTCAATGACCATCGCAAAGTATGAGTAGATTTCCTCGGAGGATGGCTCATTGCCGTACTGCAAGTACGTGTTAGCTAATTTCAAATCTCAACGTGGGCAACGGGGAAACGTACTGCCATATATGACACCTGCATATTCGACTCGCCATTGTTCTTGTTCAGCCAGATGATCTTGCTGGCGTCGAACTTGACCTTGTTGGTTCTCATGGCCCGGCTGATGATGCTTTTCAGATCATCGTCGTCCTCAACCAGCTCGTCAGTGGAGAATGCTTGATTGATGTATCCGACGGTTCTGGTGTAGTACTTATTACTATCGTCGTCGTCCGAGTCAGATTGGTCCCCGCTATCGTCGCCGTCCGAGTCAAATTTGTCCCCGCTATCGTTCTTCGCCAATGTCACCTTCTGCGTTGGCTCGGTATCTGAATCCTCATCGGAAAACTCTCCATTGTAAAGCTTACGTCTGCAAAAGCCTTTCGGGTTTTCGAGAATGGCACACAAGTTGACTTTCAAGCCTAGGCTCTTGAAGGTGTTGTAGAGCACCATGTCAAGACCCTTGAGGCAGAACGGAAGGCCGTGTTCCTTTTCGGTGTGAGGATACGCGTGCGTGCTGTAGACTCCCAGAAGTCTGTCCTTGGACTGGAATTTCTTGGAGCCGAGCAAGTCTACGATCTGGCTATAGAGTGGCAGCGAAGTAGGGCTGAAAGCAGACGTTTCACCTGCGAGTTCTCCGTTTCCTGCTGTGGCATATAAGTTGTATGTGAGTGTAACTCTGTGACCGGACTTGACCTCGAGCACTTCATGTTCGCAGTCGCTGTAGAAGGCCGCCCACTGAATGACGGAGTTGTTGGAGTTCTTGGCCCAGTCAAAGGTGTGAGTCTGTCCAAAATGTCTCACTGCCAGCTCGCCACCCTCATGCTTCATCGGAAGACAGACAACCAAAGAGCCAATCTGGTAGGGCGAACGAGGAGTATCGACGTGCGCCTTGAACTTGCCCGAAGGACCAGAGTAGATCTGTAGAAGGTCATGTCAGAGAGATCGAGATCGTAGACCACCATACATCAACCCACTTACATTCATATTGTACAGCTCCGCCCGGATTGCCCGCGTGTCTTCGTCCGTATCGTAGCTAGGGAGAAGAACCTGGCAAACAGCGTCGATGATGCCTGTTTCATATGGGCAGAAGGTGGTGCAGAAATCACCCGCACCGAGCTTCTGAGCCTTGCGGTACGTTTCATCGAATTCGTGCCGTCCGTTGAGACCGAATGTAGCCTTTTCAGAGGCTTTGAGGAGGTGATTGAAGGCGACAGCGTCGTCATCTGAAGCGACTGGGAAGGAGACTCGCTGGGGGCCAGGATGTTCCCCCGGATTGTCCCACCGAAGAACGACCGAAGAAGACACAACCTGAGTCGTAGGGCTAGATTCGTCTTTGGGCTGCTCAATTGGGATCTCACCGCCAATAGCAAACGTACTACCGGCGAGATGTTCGTCTGAGATGGATTCAGAGACTTGCTTTGCAAGCTCTCGAAGCGTGGGTACGGAAGCCATTTTGTACTTTTGGTCTGTAGAACGGTGAACTGTTGATTGTAACGTCAGTTGAGACGAAGGTGGAAGTCAATAGATGGATGTTGAGATGATGCAGAGTGAAGATGTTACAGAGGATTGCAGGGAGAAAGATGGATTATATACCTTCCAACGATGTTTCTCCGATGATCAAGGCATTAAGTGAAAGTTAAAGTATGGTGATACCGTACAGACCACAAAGGAAGGTAACTCAGACACCAAAAGGTGGGTCAAGCAGGCAGCTGAAACTCAATCTCGAATTCGAAAGGTATTGACCGTTGCATGGCTGTATTGAGCTTGAAGGCAGGCATCTAAGACGAATTTGCTTGGTTGCCTAATGCCTTCAGGGCGTTTGTAATCTAGATACTTAGAGAGCTGGCAATGACTTGACACGTCCTCTGATCCCAAATGCTGCTATGGTCACTGATTCAGGACATTCAGACGTGACCAAATAATTCACATCATTCCAGGGTGCGAGCCGCCTATGTGCCATCATGGAGGACGGCCAATGATTGAGTACAGCTACAGTTAAGCTTGAACCTGCGACCCATATGGAAAGTAAGTCATCGGCATCTCAGACGATACACAATGTGCTCTTCGTCTAGCCGTCCTTTCCGGAGAACCTTTGCAACTGATAGGAGACCTGTGCGTATCTTGGCAAGCCAAGGTAGCTTAGCTTGTATTTCCGCCTAAAGTTGTATGCACATAGGCGTAAAGCAGTCGCCGTTTGTTGACCAAGTAGGTTGAATGCTCATCTCATATATCCTAGTTTGCTTCTTGAGCTATATCCGCTTGACAACGCCGTACGTGCACACGCCAGCCTCAACTTTATAGGCTATTGGGGAATTTCACCAAATATTAAAAAACCTCCTTAGTGATTCATAGTACACATCTCTTTCCCAGCTGAAGGTGCGACGTTTTGCGCACTCTCAATGCTCAGAGGCCCTTTTCAACCTCTGCAAAAGCCTCTGCGAACCCAGGCTCCTTCTTCGTCTCTGCCCATATCCTCTCCTTGAGGCCATTGCCCTCAGATGTGTACATCACAGCTGGCCATCTGAACTCACATTAGCTTCATGATCGCTTCATCCTCAGCCCACGAGATTCTTTTAGTTTGACTTACGGCTTGATGAGTCCGTCCGAGGTGAAGCTTCCGTGACTCTCTCTGCCCTTTACTATTGCCGCATCAAGATAGCTTCTAGCGCCAACTTCCACGCTGCGGCCGATAGTTTTCTTCATCAGGCCCATGAACCATGACTCGCTTGCTGGCTTGACGATGTTGGTACCGCTGGTGAGGCCCGAATTGGCGAGATTGACAATGATCTGGTTCGGGTTGACGTAGGTCGCAAGCTTTGACACGAAAAGCTGGCCCAGGAATTTCGACTGCTGATAATTCTTCCCAGACTCCCATAGGGTTTCTTTGTCGGCCGGCTTGAACATGGAACCCGTCACCATGTCCTCTTCTGGCGTATGCCAGTACGTAAAATCTGAGCTGACGATGACGAGCCTCGCCTGGTCTCCTGCCGGTTTCTTCTGTTTCATAACTGGAAGCAGAAGCAGAGCTAGTAATGTAGTTGATAGGAAGTTGACCTGAAGCATCAACTCGTGGCCTTCTCGCGATACTATAAAGTTTTGGGCGACCACCGCGGCGTTGAGAATGACGATGTCGATCCGCGTCAGCTCCTTCTTGCACCGCGCAACAAAGTTCCTGACGCTCTCGTATGACTCCATTTCCAGGTGCCATACTTGGATCTGCGCCATCGGGAACTCCCGTCGTAGGCCTTCGGCGAGGGCCTCCCCCTTTGATGTGTTGCGGACGCCCATAATGAGGCGACCGAGTGAGCGCTCGAGGAACTGACGGCTGGCTTCGAGCCCGAGGCCACTACTAGCACCCGTCATAATGAGAGTGCAATCAGACAAGTCGAATTCTTCCGGGATCTCGGCTGGTGTGATGACGGCCTGGCGGTACAGGAAGGATAGCGGGTTGGCTTCCCAGCCCGCCTGGCTAGCCAACTCATTGGACATTTTGGGCGATCAGTAGGCGAAAGGTTGAGCTTGGTGAAGATTCTAGCAATAGCTGCGTCGTCTGTTTCTGGAAACAAGCTTGGAAGAGCTCAAGAGGCGACGTCGACGTTTGATATATCCCGCCGGCCGATCCGACAAATATGGAGCCAAGAAACACCAAACAAGTTGGGAGGGCCCCTGGTTCCAGCTCCTGCTCGCATGTGGTCGGAGAAGGGGTTATCTGGTGTGGTATTTGATGTCATGCGGTCTGCTCTTGTGTCGCAGAACCTTTGACTTTGGACCGGGTTCCCCCACGGGGGGCGCGGTGTGCATCGAGGACCGAGCGGGCGGACGTTGAACGGTCTTGAGACGCGCCAATGTGCCCCCGGGGGACCGGACGCTTATTCGCGCTTGGATTGGGCGCTTAAGGGGTGTCGAGGTCTATCATGCGTGCGACGTCAAGCAACCCTCCAGGTTTGTGTCATTCTGGTGCAGGTGCTGGACGGGGCCTGTCAAGGTCAGTGATGGACGTTTTGCATGAGGGGCTGTTTCGTCGCACGATCTACCGCAAGGTCGACTCGGCGCAGGGGTCAGGGATATCGGGATGTTAGGGGTCCACGACGCTCGGTGTGCGAGATCTAAGAAAAGAAGCAGTTGCTTAGTCACCGACTGCAACGCTATTGACTTGAGTGTCGAAGCATTACGGTGACACTGAGGCATCGTCTGAATAGCTGGGCTGTAGGTTGCTGCTCCATCTGATGGATGAGATGTATTTAAGCAAGGCTTTTTCGTGAATGTTTCAACAGCCGCTAAGCTTTCAACCAGTGTATCGGGGTGGCATGATGGGAAATGCAATTCGGTGAGGTTCATTCACACCGAGATATACCGACCTGGCCGAGTGCACACAGTTCGGTGGAGAGGAGTTCTCGGTGAGGAGATCCGATGACTCAGCATTCCCACACTGGACCGGAGGGACTTCGGGTGAGGCCGACCATGGCCTGTGCTTGGAGACTAGTCACAAGAATTAGGTACGTAGACAAATCTGCCCCTCCGCCTCCAGCTTGATTCGCCCTCGGATGGTGGGGTTAAAGGAAAGATGGGCGGGACCTGGAACCAGACGAGTGGGAGGAGAATGCAACCTTGGCCTTTCTGGACGCCGTTTCGTCCTTTGCCAACCGTCGAGTCTCGTCACCGCCAATCCGCTGCCACTTCTTCTCGAACCACTCTCATCCAAGCACCTACACAATCAACGACCACCCCTCCCTCTGCCTCTCCGGCCCCAAACCGCCTGCAGGATTCGAGAAGCGAAGAGCCTTTGTTCCCTCTCGTCCTATCTAACTTTCTCTTTGTCCCCAATCTTTCCCGCTCACACCCGGACTCGAGTCTCCACCAAAGGGACCACCTCCTCCTCGTTCCTCCTCCGCCGCCGTTCTCTTAGCCCTCCCGATCCCGAACATCCGCCAGCCTCAAAAAAAATGTCCGGTCTAGACGCCCCCGAAATCGCCGCTGCCTACGATGCCGTCCGTTCCGACAAGGACGAGACGAGCTGGCTCCTCATCTCCTACGCCAGCGCCGTCGGCAACAAGATGACCCTCACAAAGACGGGCACTGGCGGCCTGTCCGAGCTGGCCTCGGAGCTGGACGACTCACAGGTCCAGTACGCCTACGTCCGCGTCGAGTACGCCAACGACGTCGAGAGCAAGCGCGTCAAGTTCGCCTTTGTCATTTGGATCGGCCAGAACACAAAGATTATGCGCAAGGCCCGCGTCAGCATCGAGAGCAGCGAGGTCAAGAGGGTGCTGCCGCACCACAGCATAACGGTCAACGCCGATCACAAGGGCGACTTGGACGAGGACGACATTGTCAAGCGGTTGCGCAAGGCTGGCGGCGCTGACTACAACGGTGGACGCGGCTAGATGCCAGGCAGGCTCGCTTGACCAGCGAGGATGACCAAAGGGGGAGAACAAAAATCTGCACGCATATATATTTCAAGGGGGAGTTTAGAGAGTGGCTGTGGCTGGTGGGATTTGAGCTACGAGTACAACGGTATCTGGCCAGGCGGAGGCGCTTCAGGGAGCGGCATGCATACTCTTTTTAAATACAGCATACACCTTGGATAAATATTTTGGAACCCAACACGGGGACCCGGCGCAAGTCGAGAGAATCAAGGGACTTTTATTTCTTGTCGAGCAAGCCGTCTACTGGTCCCTCGCCCAGTTGCCAGCGAAACCCGAATGCCTGAGCATTGAATAAGGGCTAAGGAATTGGGACGTGTCCTCCGCCCCTCGATAACAGGCTTTTGAGAGATATCCCATTCGGTCTCCATTGCCAGGGTTCAGGTGCTGCCCTGCCTTACCATCCAATCTCCTCCCACATCATATTGTACTGGATAAGCGTACCTCATTTGAACTCTGTCCTCTTCTCGAGCTAAAACGGCATCGTCGTCTGGCGGCAGATCAGCATCTGGGACGATCCCTGTATCGTCGGCGCCTCCACATCCGGGGAAAATTGAACATGGAGTAAGCCAGTGAGTTAAGCAATTAGGCCGTTAGCATTGAGCTGGAAAATTCAACAAGTCATCTGGGACGGCCGACGTTCTACGAGTTCCCCCAGTGGTCTCCCCGGGTGCGCATTCGCCCAAGCCAAGACCCTACCCTTCGACAACCCACTCCAGAGTTGTAGTCTGCTATTGTTTTAGACCCTGAGTTCACTGTGCGAAGGGTCGCGGAAGGTCCGGACGGGCTTGCGTCTAAGCATGTATGCTGGCTTTCTCGGACTTTTCGGACTCGCTGGGTGCACAAGAGGTTGAATAGCAAATATGGACTAGCTTGGAGCGACGACGAAAGAACCTCGGCGCCTGAAACCGAAGAACAGAATGAAGAAAAATCACACATGCAATCATGATAGCTGCCTGATGGTTTCGAGAATTGCTAGACGAGCGATCTGTAAACAAGCCCGTGAGCGGCGCAGCTGCCGTTATTATGCTCGAAAATACAACCCGAGATACGTCCTTCCATCATCAGCAATCAATACGTAAGTTCACTACTAGCCGCTCCTAGCCGCTAGGGACAACATCGAACATGGCGCTGATAGAAAGTATTCCCTCAAGAGCCAAGCGGTGGAAAAGGACTTCAGTTCTCGGCTTCGCTTGGCATAAGGGAGCGCTATGCCACGAAATCCCTCTTGGCATTCGGTCAAAATCTTAACAGGCATGGTCACACCTCGCATCGGGTCCTCGGCCAAAATAAGCTTACTCCAAGGAGACTATTTGGGACTTCGGTATGCTAGTAATAGGCATGCACTGGAACTCCATTCAATGCCAACATCCTGCCGTAATTAGCTAGCCGAGGGAATTCATCGAAACATTAACCGCAAAAATCCCTCGCTTTGATTTGCTCGCTTGCTGTTTGCATCGCGGAGCTCACCACACTTAGTTCCCATTGTCCACTTTATACCACGGAACTACTAAGTCCACTGTTAGTTACACTCCTTTGCTACTGCCACCTCGATTGCTGTTTAGCCCATAGGAAGAAGATGCGTTGTAGTCCACAATACTAAAAGCATAGTTACAACATTCAAGTTGGAAAGGCCTGCGACCATTCTCTATAGCCTCTCCCAAACCTTTTGTAAAACCATTCTTTAACAAAGATCAAGCCTTGGAGATTCCCGTGGAGCCTGAGCTCGAATAGAGAGTTGAATCATCCCACAATTGAGGGGTTATGCTTGGTGCCAAGCGATTATAAGAACTTCCGTCAGTGTGGACCTCTCAGTCACATGTGGCACCAAGACAGAACTTCAGTCACTGTACCCAGACCTGGACCTTGCGAGACTACTTAGTCTATGGTATTGATACACGGGAACTCAGGAATTCGTATATTGCCGCCAAGCTGAACCCTGGCGGCCCAGAGCTATGTACTGCAACTTCACTATGACTTGGCAGATCCCGCAGGATTAACATTGGACTTCGAAAACATTTGCATGCTTTGATTTGGTCTAGTGTAAAACCATGAAGGAAATTAGCCCTCTTATTGAGACTTCGGCACAGTCAGTGTGTCGAGTCTGATCTATTCTAGTGGGGAGGTGAGCCTCATGACCGAGGCTTGGAAGGTTTGGCCCCTCACTCGCGGAGTATAAAGACTTGATCAAGTCTCACTATTCAGGAGGTTCAATTCAACCTGCTCTCATCATCAACCGAAAGCTCCCACTTAACATCAGAGAGTCTCATTCAATCTACTTTACTCACCATGAAGACTGTTCTTTCCGCACTCGTGGCGGCCACCATGGCTCGTATCACTTATGTAAGTCGCGGCTCTGACAACATACTTTTTCTTCATGGATAATCGACCTCTTTACTAAATCTTACTTATATCAAGGCCTCTCCAGTTGATTCTGGCCTCGTTGCCCGGGATGAGAGTCTGATTCCCTACCCCATCGGCCTTCTGGGCTGGGAGGGACCGCTTACCCCCGGAGGTCCTGATGTGTACTACGAGGGCGCCGACATCGAGGCCATCAACGCCCAGATCCTCGCAGATACCCCCGAAGCCTCCATCTTTGTCAACATCACCGAGTCCGGTGTTGAACAGAGAGATGCGCACAACAGTAGCCCCCTCGAAGCTCGCCAGGTAACCATTTTTACCACACTTCGACAGAAGTCTTACTAATTAATACAAAGGCTTATTCTCAAACCTGCGGAGCTGGCCGCTGGGGCCTTGTGTCCCAGATTGATATCCAAACTGGCATCAACCACTTGTACAACGTCGGGCGCTGCATCGTGCAGGCGCGCCAGTGCATCCGGACCACCTGCAACCAGGATTCGGCCATTGCGTGGTGTAACGACAACACGTACGCCATCAACGTCCCCTGCCGCACCGTCGCCGACTTTGCTTCCCTTGCCATGTGGGAATGCGTCAACTGGCGCGAGATCCCCTTCCCGAACCTTCCCTCTACTCAGCGTTTCCACGAGGCCGAGCGCTGGAATGTTATTTTGTCGGAATGCGGTAACTTCAGTCCCGGTGGCCAGCCGGTTTGATTCTCGCTCGAAGATCCTGGCAAAGTCATTGCTGGCTACGAAAAGAGTGTCTATGCCCTGACGTCTCTTCCATGACTGCAAACACGCGCGGTCAGTAGAGAACGCGGCCGAATTCTGATCAAAGGAAGGAAGACAGGCCGGGTCGATCTCGCATGTTGAGCCAAATACCCTCAAAACTCCACTTCTTATTTCACTCATTCTCATGTATCTATGTTCTCGAAGGCAGCAACAATTGCTTCACATACTTGCGCAATTTTACTTATTACTCCCGCTAACCACGTAAACGTTGACATTTATGGTTTAAGAAAACTTTTAAGAAAACTCAGTGTCTTTCAACACGTGATGTCTCCGCAAACATAATGTTCTCCACATTTGCTTGACGGTCCGGGTTTGGTTAGACTACGGGCTAAGTTAATAGGTTGCCTAAAATCTAGAAAAGGCTTCAGTTCAACATAACCCAGAGATCTTTAATTATCCTCCCCCAAGGCCCTGTTAAATTGCTCATTATAATCACTTGCTTGACACCGCATGCTGGAATCCATTTCTCAATCCTCATCTCCTAAGATGGCCTCATCTCCAGATGACATCGCCGTCTCGCTGGCTGCATATCGCTCGTTCATCTCAACGCAGAACCGCCGCGCTCTCGATGTTTACGTACCATTCATTGCTGCCGCGGTACCTGACGATCTAGAAGACGACGAGGACGTCGAAGAGCTCCGCCTAGACGGCCTCAATACGCTCCTTGACACCAACCTTAAGGACTTTGGTGTTTCAGAGCCTAGCGAGGTTCTTACACGTTTCGATGAGCTGGCGCCGAAGATTGGCCTCGACGGTACTTACACGATGCAAGAGCATGAAGGCACCTCTGAGGAGCGTGACGCTATCCGTCGCGAGTACCTCTCCGTCATTGAAGAGAATTTGAAGCGAAAGTCTAGGGAAGACGTGCGAAAAACCATCTCGATTCCCGAGGACTTTCGCGTGCTGGCCGGGCTCGTTGACGGCATTGTGGGCTACGGGCTGCCCGTCTTTCGGAACAGGTCCCATCCGGCCTTCTGGTGGGGTTGCCGAGATGACCTACGCCCGCACGCCGAGAGAGTGATGACGCCTGAGGACCTCGCGCAACACGCGGGTCTCCCAGAGTGCTGGCAAATTGCGGGAGGTTGGGCGCCAGGCACAGGGCCGGATGCCAACTTCAGCATTGTGTATAGCCGCGACTCTGACGAAGACCCTTGGAAGTGGAGATACACTCTTTCCACACTGGATCACGGCTTACACATCTTTGAGATGATTCCAGAATTTCTGGCCTGGTACGCGCATTTCAGGCAGTTTGACGAAGTTCCCGGGCCTGATGAGCTGGACGCCAACGATCTCCTTTTCGGCCAAATTTAGCCATGGTTCGTGGCTTCGACGTCAAAATGAAGAAAGAGAAAATGATCGCAACACAAAGATATACAGGCGATCTCAGTGAAGCCTACTACGAGCACCACATATTCTTGTCATCTCACTCCCCATTACCTAGTCCACAATGCCCACAAAGAATGCACTCTGTGAATGAATCATCAATTTGATAAGACCACCATTGGTTGTGTGTAGCCACGTAAGGGAAAATAGGCCGCACTGTCGAAAACTTTGGCGAGCAAGTCAGCAGGTCAGGTCTTTTAGTGCTTTCACATAAGGAATCTGCAATGCGGGTAAGATGACACATACGTAATCATTGAGCGAAAGGTGATTGAGAGGAATTGGTGACATGGCAGCACCAAGTTGCAAAAACCGTGAACCCACTTAACAAGACAAGACATTCCTTAAGAGCGATTATCAACATTGGGAGTTAGCATCAGCTTCAGAAGAATTGCCCCCTTGAGGCCACTGTTACCATACTAAGCTGCCGCTGGATAAGTCAAACCGCCAGAGGGGAAATACTTTGGTCCTCAGCTGCATATAACATCTCTTTTGATAATCCGAAGGCGCAAGAGGTTTCTTGTGTACAGTCCCTCGTATTTGTTTTCTTCTGATCGCATGGTAATTATATTCTTGTTGGACTTCGCTTAGGCATGTCTGATCTTACAGCTTATGCACGTAATATTGCCTCGAGGATACGAGGTAGATCGTGGCCAGTTGATGTAAGTCAGCCTTGGCCAGCGTCCTACTAGCGGATTTTCTTCCCGAGGCAATATCTTGTGGAGGCTCTCATAGGCAGACCTGCAGTCGAATGGACAGTCGTAAGCCCACCATCTTACGAGCGATGTGGGATGATATGGGCACAAACAGAAAACATCCATGTGCGGAATGTAGACAAGAAACCAATATGTCATTACATTACCATATTAAAACATGTCTTGAAGTAATACCGAAGATGGTGGACACCAATATAAATAGGACGAAGCTTTCCACGGTAACTTGAATCATACCAACTTCAGACCCTGACGAAATGCTCTGTACGTTCTTACGTTAACTATAGAAACATTATTGCCAACCTTCCTAATTCCCAAAGACAACTTCGAAATGATCATTCAAGCCATCCTCAAAACAACCGTTCTTGCTGCTGGTGCAATAGCGGCAACTATTACCGCCAGGAACGACGATGGAACCAACGGTTTCCGTCTATGGGCCAACATGCTTTACCCCGATTCCCCAGGCAATGGGCCTATCATCCAGGGTTATGAGCTCGGCTACGTCTCCGACGCCGCATGTCAGGCCACCGTGATCCTGGTACCCGAAAGTCAAGGAATCATATTCTATGCCAATAATAATACTATTGGCGTTGACTTTGGCGGCGACGCATCCTCCTTCGCCGGCATGGTGGTGCCCTGGCGCGGGCCTGCGATGGTACCTAGCGGTAGACCCGTGGAGCTCAAGTGCGAAGACGGTACACAAGGTCTCACCCTCAACGATAACGGTGTATACTATCCCGGGGAAATGGGTCCAGATTTTAACGGTGCATTCATGGTGTGCGAGGATGGAGCTGAACCGTTTTTAAGCTTCTATGGCTGGGGTCAGAGGCCTCTATGGGGTTGCACTGTAATTCAGCTTCTGCCTATCTACTAAAGGCTAGGAGCAGACTGCTTTCCCTTTGATATTCGCCGGAAGGAAATCTGTGCAGGCCATTTGCTACCATTGCTAGCGCTATATACTGGATATGGGATTCCAGGGAACTACATCCATGAGTATCTATACAAATGTCAATGCATGAGCATCGTGTGGGCAACTTGACATTCTAGAGAAAGTCCGTCCAGGGCATGCTTCGGGGGATCAGTGTATTTCTAGGGTCAACCTATGTTAGCGGCCGCTACACTGAAAGTACAGTGCCGGGTTATAGACCGTCGCCCTATCCAAACCAGCGCACATCACCTTGTCCAAGTTCCTACTCAATTCCACCATCTCTATATCCACCGCCCATACTATTCTATCCGGACTCCGCAATGAACTCATATCGATGTATTGTTAATATTTAGATACTCCAGTATATTCACCTCCGATACATCTTCTTTTTAGCACTGGTCCCGACAGTCTAACATTCAAATTACATACATCATTCCTCTTTACCATCCAATGGACGTAATTGAAATCCTTAAAGATCTGGGAAAGTGGAGAGTGAGTTCGCACTGTCCAGCAGATTTTACACCCCTACACAGTTCATATCCTTGTCGAGATTACATATATTAGTACACTGAGCTTAAGAAGCTACTCAGCAGGCATTCATGTAGAGGTACGAATCTTGTACAAGATCTTGGATGGAGAGCACAAGGTAGACTTTGCCGTTGGCCATAAAGCAGCTAACAAAAATCTAGCGACCTCGCCCCTCCCGGACACAGCCTTTGTGCAGTGTGATAGCACCATGACACTAAGGTAGACCCTAAGCCGCCCCCCAAATCTCTTCATGCCGAAGTTGAATATGACAGAAGGGAGGCCTGATCTAATGCTATAAAAAACGACAAAGGAAATCTATATTTTTTTTTCTGGTTTGATTTCTTTTTCTCCCCACCCCCCATATCTGCTTCTGAGGACATGTTCTTTTCGTAGCGGAGACCCGGTAAGCCTAGAAATGATGTTGAATGAACGGTGTTCCGTATCCAGGGTTTTGGTCTAGTAAAGTGTCCTGGAATCTAAGAGGCAAAGAATTGCTGCATGCATTATGTCGGCCCAGTCGAGTTTCAAGCCATGCCATCATCTGATCCTGTAGCCACCTCGTCTCTGTGATCGTCTGATTCAGGCTCGAAACTGAGGTCTTTGTTACTTTCAGTTACGCCAGGTTTGCCCTTCGTCTCCTTCCCGCATGCGGGGATGTCATGACAGGTACTGGTCTGGGCAGAGTCTGTGTTGTGTTTGAGTGAGTCTCAAGCGTGAATCTGAAGTGCCAAAGTACGAGACTTACTCCGCGGACTTGGTTTTCGGGCTTTCAGTCCGTTGTTGTGTTCTTTCACCCAGCTTTGCTTGACTGGGGCGTTCCATGGCGATTTGACTACGTAGCATTGATATGTCAGATCAAATAAACACATTGAAGAGACCGAGTATCCGTTCACTGACCTCGCCGAGCGTATGTACGAACAATCTCGTCGTCGCTGGTAAAAGCGATGCCACAATTCTTGAAGTGCGTAGCTGCTAGACCATCTTCGAAGGGATCACTACTGAAGATTGGATCATGGCAGCCTTTGCTCATCTTTGGGCAAGAAAGAATGTAGAAACTTGTGTCGTCGTTGAGCTTGTAAGAAAAGACAAAGTTCGTAGGGTAGTATACTGTGATTGACGACGTCAAGGTGCATGTGACATTCTTCTGTCTAGAACGTTGGAAGCGCTTGTTGTTCTGTTTCTTTGATATAAGCTTCTGACGGCCACTCTTGGGAATTGTTCTCTTGGGCGGCTTCTTGGTCGATGACGCAGGGGATGATCTTTTTGTCAGTGTATTTTCCAGGTTCTCGAGGCTACGATTTCGCCTGCGTCTCTTGTTCAACTCTAAATGGTCATGACTAGGCACTTGGGGGGAAGGACTGCGAGATTCCAACTGATACTCTGTGGTGTTTTCAGTCTGTTCTGAAGAAAGCCCGTCTGATGACTATAATGATTGTGAGCGGTATGAAGTGGAGAACAGGCCAAGGAGTCTGATGAAGTACCACTATCGAAGGTTCACTAGGCTGACGAAGTTCAGGCGGTGCAGTGAACATTGGTCGCTTTGAGGGGGCATACTCCACGCCAGAAGAGAAAAGCCCTATGCCCTGTTCGAGAGAGAAATTGCTGACGTTGCAGAGAAAGCTTTCCTCAATTTGAGCAACGATAGACCCTTTCTCATCAGAGGGGAATCGGCTTGGCGTTTCGGATACGAGTTTATCGCGCATTCTTTCCCTGAAGGTTTCGTATTGTTTGACGAGCCTTTTCATCTCCTGATTCAGTTCCGCCTCGAGGTGAGTGTTGTAGTGTTGTGTCAGCTTTTGAATATATTCTGCGGCTTTCCGAGAGATTGAAGATGCCATCGGCAGGTCAGCATCCATGATGAACAGGCAGGTTTTGTCTTACGACGGGTGCCGAAGAGGATGTACTGATAGGTGCAAGAGCTGCGAGGTGTTTCTCTTGCGACACATTTAGGAAGAGTTTGGAAACTCAAAGTGCAGATGATATAAGTACCTTAAGATCAGACAAGCAAGATAAGGCTTGCCTTACCATTTCTTGTGTTTGCACCTCGCTACACGCAACCGATACTGATAATTCAGCCCGCCGCGCACAAACAAATGTCTTCAATGGATTTTCAGGGCATTCGCTTATTTTCACTGGAAGACAAGCAAACGTGTCGTAAGCAGCTAAGAATAGAGAGAAAACAACAGCTGCAAGGATGCTCCACACTAATGATCTCGAGACTTCGAAAGCGCCTACGGCATGCAATTTTGCGTGCAAACATTGAACCTGTTTGTCTCAAATCATGAATCCCTTACAGTCTATGCTGCTTATCCCAAGGAAAACAATCAAAAGCTTTGCTGCATTCCCTTGCAAGCATGGCAAGTTCTCAATGTTTTCTGCTGGTCCCTCTAATTCCCACAATGGCCCCTCTATCAAAGACCATTATTTAATTATATCCATATTCAACTGCGCAATTGCAAGCTTTGACATCGCAGTGATGATTCGAATTATATTGCTTGACATGCTTCATCTCTCACCTATCTCCACTCTAGAGACCTCAATAGTTAAATTAGCACATGTCAACCTCCCTTCGCTTCTGATCCATCATTCGGATTCACACTTTCCATCATCAAGTTCCTAAACATCGGACGATTGTATCCTTCATCTCGGTATGGAATCTCCAGAGATTCATTCAGCGTAAGTGACAAGAACCCTTGTCCGAAACTACCGAACGAATGCCTATGAGATCGGGACTGCTTTCTATACCTCTGACAAGATGATCATAGGATATTGGGCTGGGATTGGGGCAGCACCGCAATCAGAGTCAGTCTACTCGCTTTCCAAGGTAGAGAGCGGATTCTACAAGATGTTTTCAACACAGAATCTCATCCTGGGCACGATGAGCGATACCAAAAGGGTGCCTTCAGCTCGGCCCTGTATTTAGACGGAAAGGGCGATGTGTACCTGGGCGAAAGAATGGACGACAGTCGAATTCCTACCCCCTCCAAGGAACTTTTCAGCAGCAATTCCGCCGCCATCAATAGTTTCAAGGCTATCAACAAGAATCTGAACAGGGGGGGAAGCAGGAGCTCCCAAAAGCTCATTCGCGAGGGAATGGACGCCATCGCCAGAGCTGTTCTTCAGCAAGTACAAAGTCACTGTCAAGGAGGGGATTTACACGGCCGTGTGCTCAGCGAGGTCAAGATCCTTCGGGTTGGACTGTCCTACCCAGCATTCTGGGGGCACGAGGAGCGAACCCTCTACGAAGACATCATTAGGAGAGTTATGCCTGAGTTCCCTGATATTTTCACGACCGACACAGAGGTAGACTTCCACGTGGAAAGTCTAGCTTCAGCACATAACTTATTCTGGAACCAACGCCTCCACAATAAGATTCTTCGAATCTCCGACAAGCCTGCACTTTTAGTCTTCTTGGACTTTGGCGGCTACACTTTGGTAAGAGTCTAGACACCTTGCTCCCCACATCCGAAGCCGCGCCCGGTATGAGATGATACTGACAATTATCCATCAGAACGGCTGCATGTTTACTGTTGTTCAGGGCAAGAAACAGGTGTTTAGCTACTATAGAGTAGGCGACACATTCTGTAAGTTGGTACTTCGGTTGTCTCTGTTTGTGCTGCTGTGCAACAGCCGTGGCTAAATCTTGTTCGCCCAGGCACAAGCGGCGGCACTCAACTGTGGGAGCAAGCCTTCGGGAAATTTGCAATAGAATACTGCGAAAAGACGCTGAAATCCAAGCTACCTCCAAGACAGCGGACGCGCCTTTTTCAAGACTTTCATCTGCAGATCAAGAAGTTCAGCTCGGACAAAATCAAGGAGATGTCGCTGCATGTCACAGATCCGCAGAATGCAAGGAAATCGTTGACGGTTTATCTTTCGGAAGAAGAATCCAAGGGCTGCTTTTGGGATGGGCTGAAACGACCCATCGAGTTGGCAAAGAAGAAGATTGCCGAGGCGGCAACTCTCAGCAACAGGGTACGAGTTGTAGTTTCTGGCGGAAGCGGCAAAAGCTCCATGGTCCAGGCCCACGTCTGGGAGGCGTGCAAGAAAGCCGAAATCGATGATCCCTTCTTTTTTCACGAAAAGGCGGGAGATAAGGAGTAATGAGAGCTGTTCCAGAGCTTCTCTCAAACGTCATGTTTGCTGACTTACGCCGTAGTTCATGGAATATTTCCAAAGGAGCGGCAATTGCCACGGCGAACACCATGACGGGCCTGGAGTTCATGGAAAGAGGAGCAGCATTCGGAATCCAAGTTGGGTACTTGAAGAATTACGACGGCTCGGCATGGAAGAGAAAGCAGTCAGCCATCGCGAAACCGACTATCTTTTGGCAAGAAGAGATCAAAGTCACCGCTGATGCAGTATGTACACATTTACTTTTTCAGATGATATTGATGCAGAGCTTCGAGCTGTGACTGAAAGCATTTTACCTGTCCTACTGGGGATTGGAGACTGATATATTTGGTATACAGACGAAGTCTTATCCTTTCACAACATGGTGTTCTGGGCAGAAATGGCTCAAGATCGTATGTGATCCGTTCTTACAAGTCTCAGAACGCAAAGAGGATCTTACGGCTTCACTGAGCTACGATATCCTCGATCTCCCTCCACCCAAAAGAGGCTACTGGCGTTTCACTCATTCTATTGTCTACGACGGTGATGCCATGATCCTTTGGCTACACAGAGACTATTTGGGGAGCAACAAAGATGCACCTACAGCCATGGAATCTGAGGCTCCTTTCTCCTGCCCCATGTATTTTGAAAATTCTTCAAATTGCTTCTTGCTCGACACGGATGTGGATGATGGAGGTCGTGGTCTTCGACTCAGTGAAGAGGGAACGCTTACATCCTGCACTGTGGATTCCGTGAAGGAACAGCTGATAGGCCTAAAGGAAAGCACACGGGACCATTGTCCGCCTCGTAAACGCCAGATACAGGTATCGGAAACGTCGCCACGGACGAAGAGGCGACAACCCGGATGGAAGCCCACTGGTCATCTCCCTCCTTTTCGACCACCTTCAGCGGCAAGCTGCGATTCATCACAGGGGCAAAACGAAAGAATCTTAGGTGCACAGATTTCAGTTGTTGGTAACACCCACGATAGTGGCTCTGATTCCGATTACGAGCCTATCAGTCATCCAGGGACGCCTCCAACAAGATCGATGAAGACGAGAAGTGGCTCATTACGGGAACGAGGCGAGCACACCCAGTCGTCAGTCGAATTGGGAACCGAGTATTCGCAAACCCCCTCAGAATACGACAGTGACGATGTTCATCTTGCCTCTTAATGTTTCGGGTTAGGTGACAGCCTTTGAGCAATCGCGAAATTCAGCGTTTTCGCTACGGCATCTTTTCTGAACGGAGCTTAATGCGCCGATTGGTCTGAGAGGAGGGAAAGATAGTTTGCTAGCTAATACAATCGTTCTATCCTTACTTAATACTGCTTCCACCCATGGTTTCCTACGTACTTAGGCTTCTTGGAGTGTGCCTCCCAAAAGGAAAGGAATTGGAGGTGTTGCCGCAAGTAAAGTACTGGGGGCTAAATTGTATTGAGGCACAGTCGAAGTAAAAGGGATGCCGCAGTAGTAAAAGTAAAAGCGAACTTACCGCCATCTAAATGAGTAGGTTATTCTGTGTTCCAGTTGCAGGCTCGAAATTCACTGTTCATGGAACGTGATCCAAGCAATAAGGCTTATTCTTCATGTTGTAGAGGCTATTTCCACACGTGAAGGAACCGGTACAAAGCGCAACACAGGGACCGTCCGCGTTGTGTTACGGCACATACAGACTGACAAATGCGTTAAACATCCTTGAAAGGCCACAAATACTTGCTATTTAGCTGTAACTGGGGCTGTGTAGAGGGTGCGCCTGGCAACGTCGGTACAAGCTGTGGTAATTGGTGGCTTCAATAGGGGCGCACGTGTGAGAGCAATCACTTGCATACTATGCAGCATTTCCACTTGCTTAGCCTACGGGGATTTGTGCTTCATTATTTTACTCTTGGGATTGAGAACAAATGCGACGGTGGCCTTGCAGGTCACTCGCGAAGCCTTCGATAATGGATGGTAGCGAGGAAATTCAAAACGGCAATCCTCTGGATCTGAAATCCAAGTAGGCTGTTGTGGTGTCCATATGTCGATGCGATATCAAATGTGATCTTTGGTTGGGCACTAGCATAACATGGTAGAAGTATTGATGGCCTTTTGTACGGTATCGAGGTAAGGTACGTAAATGAGGCATAGATATCAAAGCCAAACACTGTCTCTAGTCATCCACGGACTTCAAGTCTCGCCTCATTCTCCACTTTGGCCCGACCTTCATTTCTATATACATGAGGGGTAGGAGTAGAGCACAAACGCCGCCAAGTAGAACATAACTCCAACTGATGCGCAAGGCAGCCGTCATCCTGTCGATGAGACCCACCAAGAGGGCTGCCAGCAAGCAACGTACGAGGTTCGTCTATTACTAGCATTAGGATTTCCGAGTTCCGGCAGAGTTCGAAAAAGCCAGTTACTCACACATGCTGTCGCGGCCGAGCTCCTAGTTTGTAGAATATCGATCATAAGAGTCATGGTCGTATTGAGGATAGCGATCGACGTATACCCCACTAAAAGCGTCAGTTGTGGAATCGCGACCCGACTGAGGATAAATATTTAGCTTATGATGTTGACTTACAGACAATCTGAAGGATGAGAGGGACGGCGATATGAACCCCTCGGTCGACGCAAAATCCCCATGCTATCACAGCTCCGGAGAACAGAACCAGCAACACCGGCATGGTCCTAAGACGTGCATACTCCTTGGGAAACAAGATAGCGCCATCGGATTCCTCAACCTTTTTCTTAATACGAGCATAGTCCCAATCGAGGAACTTGCCGGTGAGGGTGCTGCCAACGATCATGCCGAATCCCGTGGACAGGTAGCACAGACCGAGGGCGGTCTCGGATAACCAAGGATAGACTTTGGCAAAGGAAGAGGCAACCGTCGTCACGACGGTGTTATTGACTGCGTAAACGACGCCCGTAAAGGTGAGGGTTATAGCGACGTCCGGATATACGAGGATGACAAAAGGATTGATTGATCGCTTGACGCCGGACTTGTTGCGCTGGGTCTTGTTCTTCCTTCGGGATCTACCTACCACGGGTAAGAGAGGGGTGTACACCCCACCAAGAGAGATGCTCCCGTTGCCGACGAGGTTGCGAAGAGTCTCCGGAAGGAACCTATAGAGATTAGTAACTCTTAGCGCACGGTCTTGAGGGGGGAAAAGGAAGGCCGAGGGCTTGTCTAGCTTGCAAGGCGAAACTTACAAAAGGATGAAGAGAAGGCAGCAAACAGCCATGATGACCTGGAACCAGAAAATGGAGCGCCATCCAAGTTTATCAGAAAGTGCACCACCAATCGCCGGAGCGATACAGGGTGAAAGCTGATAGTGTTAGTACCATGATAAGGTAGGGTAAAATACCCTTCGCAAAGCTCCAATAGTTGGCTAAACGTACCATAGGGCCCAGATTGAATGTGCCAAAGAATCCTCCCCTCTCTTCGGGAGTCGAGATGTCTCCGATGACACCCGCACCTGATATTCAATTGATTAGCCCCGCACATACAGTGGGATGAAGAAAAGAATGAGTTAATACCAAGAGCGATTGTGCTGGCGCAACCTGCAGCCTGCAAGCATCGGAGGACGATCAAGAGCCAGAAAGCGTCTGTAGGAATTACGGCTATTCCTATACACGCTCCGATCAAAATGGTCAAGCAGACTAGGAAGACTGGCCTCCTCCCGTAGCGGTCGGAGAGGGGTCCCCATAGCATCGGAGCTATTCAGGTATAAGTGTTAGGTCGTATTCTTCCACTGAATAGCTGGTAGGGTGGATATCAGGGGGTAATTTTTTGCAGGTCGTCTTTTACTTACAGACGCCCTGAGTCGCCAGAAAGGCTGTCACTGTCAAGTTCAGAAGCTCAACAGACTTGCCGAATGCTTCTGATAGCTTCGGGATAGCAGGTAGGTAAATGTTTGCCGGCAGCGGGCTACGCCGGATGTCAGGGTAGGCAATGTGAGGCACAGAAAGACCTTACTTACCTATAGAATCCCGCGACGGCGACCATTGCGACAATGAACCACTTCTCTGTGCGAGAAAAGATGCTGTAGGGCTCCGTTGGTGCATTCCCTTCCAGCGGTAGCACGAGGTTCTCCTGTCCGGGTTGGGTGTTCGGAGCAGCCGCAACGCCGGTCTCGGCATCGGGGCCATCGGTTTTAGGTTCACCCATCGTGGGGCGCAACTCGGAGGCCGGGGATCGGGGAAGTGGAGGCCGTGATGGAACCGTCCGGACGGTTCAATGGACTTGTGCTTCTCTTGGCGGAGGAGAATTGAGAATAAGAGGAAGAAATGCCCCTTGCGGTCCCCCTGCTGGCGAAATATCCATACCACCTCGGCCTACGAAAATTCTTGACCGATGACATTTTGGACCCCACGCAGGCCCAGAAATCGGCCAAAATATTTCGGCGCCGGTTTCGGAAAAGGCGAACAGCGGCGGGTCTGCCGCGGCACGGTCATCCGAGAAGGGGGAGGGGCCAGTCCCCGTTTCTTAGGCTATGGACGGTTCGCATTAGTTAGCCTGGGCAGTCATTGATGTAATCTGTTTTTAGGCCTGCTAGGTAAGCGGACTGGCACATTGGCAGAGGGGCTCCTGAGCGGTGGATCTGTGTGGATTCGGCTCGTGGGGACTTCAGGCCGGCTTGCGGTGATGTTTCCGGCGCATATCCGGAGTGCCAAGTTCCAAGGTTAATGATAGGCTACCATGGGCTCGTGACCGCTAGGAGGTCCGATATATCGGAGGCTAGGACCTTGAGATATCTGACAATGTCTTTTGTCTGTTTCTCATCTTGTCCAGAGATGCAAGGTGAGGCTTTCAAGGGCCTAGGTTGATGGCTTCCTAGCGATCGGCTTCCACTTGGAACACCTTGGCGAAGAAAACCTTCACCTCTACATGTACTTTGTCCAAGTCAAGCACATGGACTATATTATTGTCAATCCCTGAGCGATCAAGTTCAACACCACCTAGAAATGATAGACTTGGCTTTAAAGACGAGGAAAAGACCAGTTGGCTTTGATCCCGTCAAAAGTTGCGACTATCTTGCACGCCTTCTAGTCCACGACCATCACAAGTATGATCGAGCTTCGACAGTAGGATAGGCTCAATGAAACAATATCTCCAGAGAAATTCTCTCGCCACAACGAAGCGCCATGCGGAAGTCAAAAGTTTCCATCCCAGATGCGCAGAGACGAGAGTAAAAGAGCTGGAAAGGCATCCTTCATCGCCGAGTTACATTAGGCTGGATTATTTAAATATGAGGTACCGCCCTGATTTTCGGCGACGAGCGGGTCGTTGAAAAGACAGTCAATATCCTTGCCTTGTGTTGGTGATGAACGCGAACATACTCCTCTGAATGCCCATCTTACAGGGCATTATCCTCAACTCGTCTTTCTAATCATGTGAAGAATTCTTCTGTGACATAGGAGGCAGAGCCACCTTCGAGATGCTAGGCGCAACGTCCGGGCTTGCTGTGAGGGAACTCGGCTCTAGCTATCATGTTCTTTGCCCTTCTGGTAACGATTTGACCAAGATATTAAGTACCAAGCGACGGCTGAGGATCTCCTGGTATACCTATGCAGGTCACCCTGTTCCCGCAATCCTCCTTATGATCCTCGGCGCAGCTATTGAAGGAGCAGTGCCCAGCGCGCCCTGATTTTGAAATTGCCTGCGAGAACGAAACAGTCTACAGGGTGATGTCAGCTATGGTTGATCCAGCAGGAGGTCTCAGCAAGTTCGATAGCATAGTCCTCTCATCCAAGCTGTTCGGCAACATCGCAGTAAAAGGGTGCACCATAGCCCTCAATCTCCAGCTCCTCGTCTCTTCCCTTTCCCGAAGGTCCGCAAATATCTCTTGCGACTCGTATGCGCCGATGATGACAGCGGTGGCAAGTCTCGTTGACATTCGTGACACAGCAGATTTCATTGAGAGTCTGGAGACCTTCGTCCCTCTCATTAAGTAGGTACTGGTCCGTAGCATTCCTCAATGTGAACCGTGGACCGTGGACCGTAGTGTTTGTCGACCACTTCGGATTCCGTAGCGTCAACAGCGCAACGTAGTGCCCAGACTCCTGGGACTACGCCGTAAGGCTGCCGCTCGTCGTGGCTGTGTTTGCTCATGCTGCTCTTACCTCGGCGTCCTCGTTCCCTGCGTGGCGCAAATGTGGTGGATCGGGCCGATCGCCGAGAGGGCCGGGATATTGGAGGTGAGCTGGCGTTTGTGATGTTTGGTTTGCTGCATTTGGCGATTGGATCGTTGGAAAGGAGGTTTTCAGGGCGACGAAGAATGGCTCTCGAGAGTCGAGACAAATGGGCCCGTGGCGGTAAGGTCTAACGGGTCTGCTGTGAGAGCTGCGCCGCTTGGCCCGCTGGGAAGGACGGCATGGGTAGCAATTATATCAAGAAATTCATGTACTGTGTAGATGGAAAGGTTCATGAGGAAGATGTAGCAAGTCATTATTGGGTCTAGTTCATACTGTTTGCTTGCCATACCTAGGCAGAGAAGTACGGTTGGGACCATATTATTAGGCGCAGCAATAGATCTATGCGCGTGGATACCTGCATCGACGCTCTTCCCACGTTTTACTTAGCGCACAGGATCCCTTGGGATGAAGGATGAGGAATTTCAGAGTAAAAAATACAATGGGTGATTCACTCACCTGAAGTCCTCAACCTCCTGCAACAGGACATGCGTCACTAGGCATGCCGCGCGTCGAGTGCCTCGAGCAAACAAATTGATATTCAGGGCGGCCTAATCCTTCCCTTCGACGCTACAGCAAGGTTGCATCTGTCACAGCTTGCGTTCTTTGTTGGCAAATTCTTATCAAAGAGATGCTTCTTCCGAGCTACCCATCCCCTTGGTATCCTCCTCGAGGCATTTTCGGGATCATTGTTGCCGGTCGAATAAGAGTGCACGTAAACAGGCGAATTATTGATCATGCACTGGTCTGCGGTGTTGCAGCAGCATATGCAAGAAGGAAGCAAACAACACGTTTTCGGCCGCAAGCCGACTCGCACAGAATTGCTCATGTTGGAATAACGCCCGAGATGGGCCCTGCAGAGAGATCTCGCACCAACGAACTGGGACGGAACTCGTCCGGAGATCTCGTACTGTGCCCTACTTCTCCTTTTTCTTCATTGTCACGGCGGCAGTGGCGGGAGTAAGATCCGGGAGAAAACGTTGGGACGGCTGTAAGGAGAAGGAGAAAAGAAAAAGTTTTGTTTGCTTTTCGCCGCATACTGTATGCAGGACTGGACATGTCGCTCCGAGGCCACGGAAATGAAACCGCACCGCCGCTCGGCCTGTGTCACCTACTCGAACAGATGAGATTGCATGAGACGAAATTGAGGTAGATGTAGGGGAAGAGACAGGAGGAAGACATGCACATTCTCACACGACGTAGGCGAGAAGCGCAAGATGGTTCGACCGACAGTTGGCCAATGCCGAGAGGCCTCACACTCACTGAGTCTCACATACTCACTCTCACTCTCACTCTTACTCTCACTCTCACTTTGATTGTCAGTCTCACCCTATTTCCACTCATGTTACTCTCACCCTTACTTTTCCACATCCGCATCACCGGTATCGAATCGCGGATGTCCCTCGGCCTGACTGACCAGCAGACAGCAATCTGCGCCGATTGCGACCGAGACATGTGACGGTTCAAAACTGATTGCGTTGCAACCCTCATTCTTTCGAATGCCAGTTGAACGCTATGAGCACAAGCTGTCGCAGCTTCTTCACTTCCCTTCGACCGCGATATTGGGAGTCGTTTGTAAAGGTTGCCTGCTAGGTCGCAAGCCACCCAGGCGGGAACGGCGCTGGAGACGATCTTATTCGAGAACCAAGTGCAAGGGAACGCGAAACCAGACCGGGACGTCGTGAAACCACGGCATCGTCCCGCCCAGAAGGCACTGTTGTCTGTAGTGATCCTCTCGAGTCGAGGCGGTGTTGCCACGCCATGCCCGGTCAACGGACCACGAACCTTCTAGCTCACCTCTCAGAGGTAGCCGTTCAAATAGGGTTTCGCCTGGTCGAGAATGGCTTCGGACTATGATTGGGCCATTCCGTACCCGGATGGGCGTTCGTCGCGTGGTCTCGCAGATGGCTTATGCGGTTGAGAAGATGTGCTATCGGATCCCGCCCGCGATGAGCGAATGTTGTTGGGACCGGACTGCCTGTTGCCAAGAGCACTGAGAACGTCGATAATGGGACCTGTTCTCTAGCTTGGCTTGCGTGAGTCTATGCGTTCCATTCACTATTGCGCATATCATAGGAGCACTTCGTGGAACTTGCACATTGCTTACCACCAATCTAAAGCTCTCCTGGAACAACCTTCACTATGTTATGGATATTGGTTGGTGCATAAGAAAGAGGTGTACCGGCATAAGAAAGCGTGGGAACTCCGCCCCCTCCGGATGTGCTCGGTGGTGCTGTGATTTCAGTCCGGGATGGGCTGATGTTGACCAGGAAATCCGGGGAAGAGGAACCTTGACACATTGCGATCTAGATTCTTTCTTCCCCGCCAAGTAAGAAGACCAACAGAAAAGCGCGCATTGTTTCATTTGGGAGCCACTACTAGGTTGCCCAGTGCTAGCTAACCCCAAGTTGCCCCAGGCTGGCGGCGCCGCCAGTGTGAGAGCCACAGTTCGTGTCAAAGTCGGTCTCAATGGCGGCAAAGCTTATCTCGTCGACAGCTTTCCCAGCCGTCTTTCTCGTAGTGCCCTGGACGGCGGCTGTTCCCAAGACAAGGACGGGGAAACGGGCGCACCAGTCGCCAAGATCACGCCGGTCTTCTCCTTTGCCACGAGCTTTCGGTGAGAGAAGGGACTTGTGGCTTGCACAATTCACGACGGTGGCCTATCTAGCGAAAATCGCTCTCGTCCATTGGTTTCCGTCGGTATGGGGAGCTCGTGTTGCTCGACTCTCGTCAACAAGCTCACTGCTCACAAGACTGTCTAGCTAGCTCGGGCGCCCGCCAAGCTCCAACCAACGTCCACGGTGTGCTGCCCGGTCTCGGCTTCACTGGAGAATGAGAATGGCGGGAAGAAGCCCGATGGCCCGCCATCATCCATGTCGCTGATGAAAAATGAATACAGGCTGGGCTGGGCACTATCCACCCCAATGGAACGGGACTTGATCGCACATGACAGCGCGACAGAAGTCAAAAGCACGCGATGCCCCATTGGCCTCTTCTCTAGCATGATCTTGGCAGACCAGGAAACAGGTCTTCCCCAAGAGCCTGAAGGATCACAGACGTCGGTAAGAATTCCCCTAGTTTGGCAAAGAGCCGTAGCTTGATTAGCCTGCCTCCACTGCCGGGCCCCTCCCAAGACTTTCCAAGACTTCGACACAGATGGAGCCGTAAAGTAATCGGAGCGCTCTCGTCAAACTCCACGACTCCCTCTCCGTGCGGGGAAAATGCCTAGAAACAGGATTGCGGGGGATGGAGAGAGAGAAAGAGGGGCGCGGCATGGGGTGTTCGTGAGAAGGCTGGTTCCCTGTCTCTGGCCAACTATTTCGCTCAATGTCCGAACTTTTCTGTTTCTTATGCTTATTTCGTCCGGGGGCCTCCACGAATGTCAGTGGATGAGTGGAGAGGCTTGTGAGGGGAAGACGGGGTCACGATGATGACAAAAAGATGATGGCGGCACTGAGGAGAGAGATGATGTCGGGGGAGAATTGCGTCGAAAATTGTTCATGTTCTCACCCCTGTCTTCATGTCGCCCACCATGACCTCCACCAGGTTCCCCATCCCCTTCCCCGTTTCCTCCCCCGCGCCGCGATGGCCATCAGGACGAGAAGAAGCTTGTAAGAAACTTGGGGGAGGACGGCTCGAACTTAATGCAGCATCCGTCCTGAAGGACTCACATACTTCGGATACAAGGAAGCTAACGGGAAGAATCGAACATTCTATGCATTCAGCTCGACCTTCTTGCCAATCTAGCGTGTCCATTTGGTGTTCGTGAACCGTTCAGCACTCCTTAGCTTGCAGGGAACAGCCTCTCCGTGAGTAGTGTAGCACAAACAAATCCCTCGGGTCACACACTGGGACGTGCAGACAATGTGCTGCCAGCAAGGAGCAATTGTCTCATTCCAATAGGCCAATTTGCAATATCCTTAGGGCACCCTTACCGTCGTGTTTGCGTCTGGTGCCAGCATAAGCGCAGGCGTCTCGGGCTGGGCAGAAAAATAAGTTGAGGGCTGCGCTCGACGAGTCATGGATGTTGCTCAAACGCGCCTGGGCATCGTCGACTCCAGTTGTCTCTTTCTCTATCACCTCCCATCGTCGTATTGGCAACGGGCCATTCACCTGTCTGGCTTATTCTTGCTCTTCTCCGCCTTTCCCCTTCGTCTTCCCCCCATTATGAGACCCCCATCCTCAATCCTGTCCGAAGCCTGCCTACCTGGCTAGCCCCAGACTCGCAAGTCTGCGGGCCAATCGCTAGCAACAAACCGCTCCGGGGTTGGCTCATGAGAAGTGCCAAGAGCTCTGGGCATGCATTGGCGGGGGCAAGTCATCGGTCGTACGGACGAGGAAGTTCGATAACTTTTCCTAGTGTAAATGCGACTCGAAGCGTCGAGACGTCGGAGACACAAGCAGCAAGCAAAGTGGTCAACCTGAGCTCTCTGAGCTAGAGTCAGCCACTCACATCCCTAACTCAAAACCTCCTGCCATTCTCTTCGTCTCGAAATGCAAGCCAGCTGCGAGGAAGACCACGACCAGCAACCTGCATGCTGCATGGCTACGGAGTACGTACCGGAAGCCCAAAACAATAAGCCCTGCAAACCCTGCCTGCAGTTACGGATGAGGCACTCCCAGAGTCCCTCATTCTCCCTCCTCCCAGGCTCCCAGACCACAATCCACCTAGCCTTAGTCCATGTCGTGGGCGGCGCGGCGGCGAAGCTATGACTGGCAGACAGGGGTTTTCGGTACCGAATTTGAAGTACTCCCGTTCCCCTCCCGTCGGAAGCCCGCACGGTGATGGCTGTTTACACAGTACTTCGGAAGAGAGGGGCGGGCCATCCAACGAAACCATTCAAATGGAAAGCCAATTTCGTCCTTCCCATTGGGGTACGTGATGTATAGAGTGTGAGTGTGAGTGTGAGTGGATCGGGGGTAGCACTCGGCGGCCACGGAGGGTCCCGGGCATGGCAGGACCGTCGTTGAATAAGAGAGGGAGACGAGACGGCCGCCTACATCCCATGTTGTCGTCGAATTTATAAGAAGCAGCGCTCAAGGTTTCATCCCACGTTGGCTTCGGATCTACCCCTCAAGCTCATCCAGGTTGTTTTGGGACACATCTTCTCTCTGTGTGTGTTACTCCCTCCCACTTAACCTCTCCGTCACCTCTCAACGCCTCCCGTCTGCCGCGTTCCACCATATCTTGAGTCTTGCTCAACCTCTCTCCTCATCCCCTCTCATCATCCTGAGCTTCGGTTACCGGTGAATACACCTGAATAACCCGACCATTTAAGCGAACCACGCACCAGATTTCGTGCGCCTGCCTTGCCGACGGATCCTACCTCTCTTGATTGAGAGTTACTTTTCTTTTTTTCCACCATCGAAAGGCAAGAGGGAAGCAAACTTTTCTGCGGGATCCCACATACAAACCTCGGAAAAGCAACAAACCTGGTTCCAACGCGCTCGCGCGCATACGCAAATCTCATTAGCACATCGAACACCTTTCCCGCTACCCACGACCGTCGTTCCATTACCGTAGCCATGGATCGCTACGGGAAGAAAGACCACGAGCTCGCCGAGAGCTCGGATGAGAAGCCCATCGACTCCCAGCTTGAGCAGGCGCAGATGCTTGCTGATCTGCCCGATCCCGACGCCGGAAAGTCTGCGGAGGAGCGTGCCGCAATCGTACGTGTGCTCCCTCCCCCGGCGGATGAGTGATGAGGTCGTGAAGCCTTCAGTCACTCATCCGCCCTTCATTGAGACAACGAAAGAACTGAGTCCACTCATGCTAACTCATCTTTCCTTTTTAGGACAAGAAGCTCATGTGGAAGGTCGACCTTTGGCTAGTCCCTTGGCTATCCCTCCTTGTAAGACACGATCTTCCCTCTCACTCAACTCATCCTTGGAGACTGGACGCGTGAGAAGCTGCGCGCACATAATACGATTGACGGTATACTAATTCCCTATTTCTTCATAGTACCTCCTCTCCTTCCTCGACCGAACCAATATTGGCAATGCGCGTCTCGCCGGCATGGAGGACGACCTCAAAATGAGCGGCACCGACTACAACATGTCGCTCACCATCTTCTTCATCAGCTACGCCGTCTTCGAGCCCGCCACCAATGCCTTGCTTAAACGCCTCACACCCCGCATCTTCTTCACCGGAATCATCATCGTCTGGGGTATGATCATGACGCTCATGGGCCTGTGCACCAACTTTTCCGGTCTTCTTGCGGCCCGCTGGTTCCTCGGTATCGCTGAGGCCGGTCTCTTCCCTGGTAAGCCCGCTATTTTATCATGCTCTCACAGAAACCTATTGTTGTGAGATCTCAGAGGCTGATATGAGACACTAGGTGTCAACTACTATCTCTCTTGCTGGTACAAGGGGTCCGAAATCGGTGTCCGCTCCGCCGTCTTCTTCTCCGCCGCCGCTTTGGCCGGTTCCTTCGGCGGTCTCCTCGCTGCAGCCATCGCCAAGATGGACGGCATCGGCGGCAAGCCCGGCTGGGCCTGGATTTTCATCATCGAGGGTCTGGCCACCGTCTTTGTCGGCATCTTCTGCTGGTGGATGGTCTTCGATTGGCCCGAGGGCGCTCGCTTCCTTACGCCCGACGAGCGTATCCGCGTCCAACGTCGTCTCATCGCCGACAAGCAGGGCCGCACCGCCGAGGACTTTGACAAGCGCCATATCTACGCTGCCATGAAGGATTGGAAGACGTACGGCTACATGGTCATCTACATGGGCTGCCTCGTGCCCCTCTACGCCTTCTCCCTCTTCCTGCCTACCATTCTCCGCGCTATGGGTCACCAAGGCACCAAGGCTCAGCTGCTTTCTGTCCCACCTTACGCCGTTGCTGCCGCTCTTACCGTCACTGTTGGTGTAATTGCCGATAAGACCCGCTGGCGTGGATACTGCAACGTCGCGACTGTCACTATTGGTATCGTCGGATTCGTTATGCTGATCTCCACGACCAACCCCAAGATCCAGTACGCCGGAACTTTCCTCGGCGCCGCTGGTATCTACCCGACCATCTCAAATACCCTCTCTTGGGTCATCAATAACACTGAGGGGTCTCTCAAGCGCGCCTTCGTCCTCGGCATGGTCGTCGGCTGGGGTAACCTAAACGGTGTTGTCTCCTCCAACATCTACCTCAAGGCCGAGGCGCCTCGTTACCTCACCGGCCACGGTGTTGTCTTGGGCTACCAAATTCTGTTCCTCCTCGGTGGATCTGTCTTCATGCACTTCGCACTTAGAGTCTCCAACAGCCGCCGCAGAGCCGGCAAGATGGATGCTCAGTGGGCTGGTATGACTGATGAGCAGAGATGGGTCGCTGGAGACAAGCGTCCTGACTTTATGTACACGCTCTAGGTGCTATATGGTGCTTTGATTTGCTATTACAGCTATAGAAATCGGGTCACGTGGTGTGAGCCCTGCGTTCAAAGATTGAGTTACATAGTGTCTCTAGAGCGCTTTTCTGTACATTCTTTGTCTTTGTGAAGTCAACGATACCAATTCAACATTTACCCTTGAGCTTACGCTACATGTCTCTCCAAATGTGTCTAGTTTAGGATTTGATTCTAGGAGGCTTCTTTGAGAAGCAGAGGATTTATCAATACAGGACGTCAAGCTATTATGGATTGTTCTGGGAGAATACAAGCCCAATCCGGGTTTCTCCATTCGCTCCTGAAGCTCATCCTGCCGGTCATCACTAGGATTTTTCTTAGACGATGCTTGAGAAGATGTCAAAGTTTTAAACGCTTTTGAAGTCATAGACTTTTAAGCATCGCTGCTTGCCATGGTGATAGTTTCCTGTATCAAATCACCCATAAATCCGTGAAACATCGGTCAGGCTAGTGCTTTTGTGAGTTCTGGCAGGTGTCCGGGAGGTTTGAAGCCGGATCCCTATCTATTATCCTTTTTCCCGCGCTCCGTGCATGTTATCCGCTTTCTGTCTGAATTATCCCCTGTCATATCGAGATGTGAATTGGTATGTCGTAAAAGGGTTATTTTGCATTTGCTCTTTTACGCAGGCTACACCCTCTCCATTTCCGTGACCGGTAGACCCCAGCCTTCATCTTCTGCGTCTGAATTTACCAGGCAGCAACAAAACTAAGAGGCGTAGTGTAGTACATTGGAAGCTCTATGTTTGCCATCCGGCCACAAGGATTCTTTCCGTTCTGGTCCATGTAGCTCCTCTCAACGAAAAGACGTACATCATAACCATGGACTTCTAGGCGGAGATTGAACAGCCACTAGCCTCTGAAGGACTATATGATATCGCAGCAATACAAGAAACAAATATTCGTGTTTCTTTCCCTAAATTGCAAGAAAGGGTTGCCAATAGTATTCATTCTTGCTATCCCTACGGCACCACTCCTTTCAGGATAATGTGTGACGCTCTGATTGCACATATAGCATCAGCACACATGGAAGAAGATGGCTCAAAGATATGGGTCGAAACACTTGCTGAGTCTAGGGGCCTGGTAGCGACTGAATCTCCCTGTTGGAAGCCAAACGCTGGACTTTCCGCTAACGCCTCCTGAACAGACTCGATATTTGCTGTTGCAATCGCCGCTCTATTGGAGATGATCCCAGAGCTCTCATCGTGTCTAAGATATTGATGCGGTTCAATTCAGTTGTAGACCAAGGTGATAGCCACTTGTTCTTCCCTTTCGATTCCCCTCCTAGGAGCACTACAGGACTGGGACATCGTGTCTTCCACAAGCTGACCTTAGCCGAGACTATACAACATAGTTCTCTCCACTCCATCCAGAAAGGGAAACCTCTACGCGAGGACTTAGGGATAAAGCTTCAGCTGTCTTCCTTTCAGCGAGCTGTATGGACTTGTAGAAGACAGCCGTAAAGGATTTCTCGGCGAGCTGTTTCTTCGGATATACAGACTATCGTTCAAGTGGATTGTAAGTGTCCGGCGATGACAGGGACATCAGGCCGATCTCACTTGTCATTAAACTCTTGACCTCCAGGCGGAATTGTCTGCGTAGGTCTGTTTGTCATCGGGGTAGTAATACGCCCTCTTGATGAGCATGTCCGAGATTAGGCCAAAGAAGGCCACTAGCATACTATCTAGTATGCAACCACTGTGTTCTTAGTTTTGATGACGTTGTTGAAAGTGAAGGGGCAGACGTACTGTGCCTTGACGCAGGTGCCAATTATGTTCCTCCACGTAAGGTAAAAACCTCTCTTGCCTTCGACGTGCGTGGCGTCCAAGAGAATTCCTTTCAAGGTACGAGGTGAAGCAAACACCGGTACAGATAAAACGTCGCGAGGCGCGACTGACGCCAGATGCGAAACATCCAGACATGCTGCAGCGTTGGTCCAGAATTCATAGAGGTTGATCCGCTGGGCTGTTCTGAGTACAAGTCGAATTTGGAATTCTGGGGTGCGTTTTCGCCTAGCGGTGAAGTTCCCGGCACCGCCTCCAATACCGCTTGGTAGCGGCGGAAGTCCGAGTCAGTCGGCGCCGTGGAGTGAGCGACCGCCGCTGCGGCCCCGACCATGGTTCTCTCTTACGTGGGCTAGGAGTTAGGTGTGTGAGGGGTAGAGCAGAACGAATAGCACCACACGGCTCCGTGTGACTCGATGGTTGCGAATTCCTGTCTGCACGTCACTGACTAGAAATCGTTACTCGTGACTAGATCTGAATCTTAGGTGAGATCGTGTCAGACTAGAAGTGAACTAGCGGATGGATGGCCACGTGGGAGGACAAGGTATGCAGATTGTAACGTTCGGAGTAGGCATGAGGTTCAAGAGATACGGCCTAAGCCACGTCTGAGAAACATTCATAATGATAGCTTTGAAAATGGTACGAAGCTCGCTGAACGGGGAACGCGGAGACACACTGATGGGCTACGGACCGCATTGTAAAAGGACTACCATTTCCCCAAGTCCGGCAAACTCAGGAGCTTGCCGCCGGCTACGGACCCTTTTGCCGGTCGTGACCAGGATGCGACAAACCGTCGTGGGCAGAATTTCCGACCAGGTTTTCTTGTGTGTTGGCTTGGGCGGCTTGTCACCCTCATCCCAAGATCCTCATATGCACTAACCCGAGTCAAACGGCTTTTTAGTCTGTGTTGCTTGACTCTTACTCTTAACACCTCGCTGATAAACCACTGGCAGAATCGATCTCCTCATCATTACGTGCTCGAAGGGAACCGGCCCCTCCTCCACTTGTCAGCCAAGATGGCCATTTCGGGCTTCCTGCGTGCTGCATCACGACAAGGTTGGAATTGGCATCGCGTTGGCTATCATTGGTGATACTTCCGTATAAGAGCCTCGAGGCATCCCCGCCGCCAACCCCAGTCCTTCTAGCTTCGGTAACTCTCGTAAGACTATCCTGAGATTGCATACGCTCGCTACATACCCACAACTATAATCACCATACCCGACAATGGCCCTATTGCAGATCCTATCCGTGCACAGGACACGGCTTGCCGCGATGCTGCTTCTCTTCCTCCTCCTCGCCGCCGTCACCGTCCATACCCTACGGACCCGGCGCACGCGCACGCGCCTCCGCAAACTCGGAACCCACCAGGGCCTCCCGCTCCCGCCCGGCCCCCCCGGCGAACCAATCCTCGGCCACCTCCGCATCATCCCGACCGACAACCCGGAACACGCCTACGCCGCCTGGTCAAAAGAATACCGCTCCGACATCCTCTCCTTCAACGTCCTAGGCCAGCCCATCATCGTCCTCAACTCGGTCCGCGCCGCCGTCGACCTGCTCGATAAACGGGGCGCAAACTACTGCGACCGTCCGCGCTTCGTGCTATTCGAGGAGATGGGCTGGCGCAAGACGCTGACGTTTATGCGATGGGGCCCGGAGTTTCGTATGCATCGCAGTATCCTGCAGCGGAGCTTTTCCAAGACGAGTGTGCAGGTGTATCGCGAGCTGCAGGAGAAAGAGGCGTTGGTTTTGGTCAAGGGGATTATACGAGACCCTGGGTCTTGGGAGACGGCGCTGCGGAGGTTTGCGACGGCTATTGTGATGAGGATTGGATTCGGTGTGAATGTTGAGAGTGATACCGACCCGTACATCCAAATGGCCACGGATGCATCCTACGCACTCGGCCATGGTGGAGCGCCGGCTGGGACGCTGGTCGACTTCTTCCCGTTTGTACGGCATCTGCCCGACTGGCTGGTCCGAGACCGATCACTCCGCTTCGCGCGGACCTGGAGCTGGGCGATCCGCCAGATCCACGATGCCCCCTACGCCGCCGTGACAGCCAAGAGGACCCAGGACCAAGAACACAGTCTCACTAAAATGCTGCTGGAGCAGAGGACAGAGCAGATCAAATCCGGCATCCCCCCGGAGCTGTCGGTAGATGACATCAAGGGCGCCGCGGCGGCGGTCTACGCTGCGGGACAGGATACGACGTGGTCCACGCTGGTAGTCTTCGTCCTCAATATGGTTTTGCACCCCGAGGTCCAGGAAAAAGCGCAGAGGATGCTGGACGAGGTTGTCGGAGATGGGAGGATGCCTTGTTTCGAGGACAGGTCGAGGCTACCCTACATTGACTATATCGTCCAGGAGACGCTGCGGTGGTGCCCCGTCTCCCCGATTGGCGTGCCGCACCGCTCGCTGGAGGATGATGTATATGATGGCATGTTCATACCCAAGGGATCGTTCGTGTACGCCAACGCGCGGGCGATGACGCACGATGAGCGGACGTATGCTGATCCCGAGGCGTTTGACCCGGAGAGATACGTTCCTGTTGAGCAGGGCGGCCGCGGGGAGCCGTTTCCTGTGGGGCAGTTTGGGTTTGGGAGGAGGGTTTGTGTTGGAAAGCATCTTGCGGAGGCGAGCGTTTGGATTGTGATTGCTTCGATGCTCGCGACGGTCAAGATTGAGGGGGCGAGAGGGCCGTGGGGAGAGGAGATTATACCGCGTGTGGAGTTGACGAATGGACTTACGAGTCATCCGAAGCGATTCCCGTGCCGGATTATACCCAGGAATACTCGAAGTGCAGAGATGGTTATTTCAGCAGCTTTATAGGTGTATCCTACTGAGGGATTATAGAACAAGTGCATTGTAGTATGATTTGCTTGCCTAGCTGGTTATCAGTGCCAAATGTTGTAAATATTCCCTAAACGTCGGACGCTACCCGACGAACTACCTGGAACGATACTATGTAAACTACTAGTAGTCTTTGAATACTATAACACCAATCACGTGCGGTTCTGTCTGGCTACAGCTTATTCCCTTGGCGATAGCGGAATTATCGAATATTACTAGTGTCCAAGATTCAAGGAGATATTGAGTGACTATCAAACTAAAAGTACAACTTCAGACAAAGGAGATCTATAGAATCGACTATGGCCATCCCTGCTATGGTATCATCAAACTCGTGAATCAGGCATAAGCCACCAACGCCAATCTACCCCAATCGTTTAAATGAGTGTGTCTGTGATATTATCAATCATCCCTTACTTGGAACCGTTGACCTTGCCGCCGTTCTCGCTCTGCATAGCCTGCATACCGGCATTCATCTTTCCAAATTGCCACTCAGGCAGCGTAATGCCAGTCTGCTCGTTGATGGTCGTCATCAGGGGAGGCAGCATCTGGTAGACATTGCGCATGGTATCGATGCCAGAGTTGCCACCACCCTCGCCAGAACCTTGGCTGCCAGTGTTCCAGACGCTAATCTTGGGCTGCAGCCCGCGGATGGCCTCGGCGTTGGCCTTTGCGAGCTGGACGTAGGTGCCCTTCTCGATCATGAGGTATTGCAGCAGACCCGCGGGACCGCCAAAGGCAGTCGACATCTTGCCGTAGGCGTCCGCCATGGCGGCCATACCCTCGGCCTTCTTGAGCATGATGGCCAGGTCGGCCTCGGCGTTGAGCTGGGCAGAGTACTGGTGCGCCTCGGCGTCCTGGCGGGCCTTGTAGGCGTTGGCGTCGGCCGTCTTTGTGGTGCGGTTGAACTCGGCCGAGGTGTGCGCGTCGGCGTCCTTTTGCGTCTTGAAGGCCTTTGCCTCAGTCTCGCGCTGGCTCTTCTCAAAGTTGGCCTTGGCGTCGGCCTCGATGGCGTAGGCCTCGGCGTCGGCCTTTTGCTGGCGGGCCTCGCGCTCAATGGTGGCTTTGACGACCTCGGTGGCACGCAGGCGCTCAATTTCGGCGGCGGCGCGCTTGACCTCGACCTCGCGCTTGAGGTCCTCGTCCTTGGACTCGAGGGCGCGGCGGGCCTCGACGCGGGCAATCTCGACGTCCTTGCTGAGGGAGGCCTGGCGGGTGTCGAGGTTGGCCTCGGCGGTGGCGCGCTCGATGTCGCGGTCCGTCTTCTGGACGGCGGTCTCGGCGTTGATCTTTGCGATCTCGCGCTCCTGCTCACCCTTGCGCTTCGACTCGCCGACGTTACCGCGCAGCTGGGCCTCGGCGACGTCGATCCTGGCCTGGTTGCTGGCGCCCTCGTGGGCCTTGCGGGAGAGGGACTCAAAGTAGTTTGAGTTGGGTGCGTCCTTGAGCTCCTTTACGTTTGCGTTGTAGATCTTGAGGCCGAACTGGCTGAGCTCGGACTGGATGTTGCGGAAGATGCGACGCTTGAAGACCTCGCGCTCGGTGAAGATCTCTTCCATGGTCATGCTGGAGACCAGGACACGGACTTCACCCTCGATGATGCCCTTGACGATGTTCTCGAGGTGGACGAGAGAGCTGGTCTTCTTGTCGGCGGACTCGGCGAGGAGCATGGCGTACTTCATGAGGGCGTCGCCGCGGTCCTCACGGCGGTTGGAGGAAATGTAGCTGTCGTCCTCATCGTGCTGCTGGTGGTCGGAGGTCTCGGAGTGGTGGCTCGATTGATGAGCGGCGTTGGCGCCGCGCTGGTTGACGTCGGGGCCTACGGTGAAGACGACGGGCAGGAGGAATTGCAGCTTCTCCTTGGTCATAGCCTGGAGGCTCATGGCATAATCGTGGGGCGTGATGCGGAAGCGCATGCAGCGTTGGAAGGGCCATACCCAGGCGGCCTTTGTGATTTTGACCGTCTTCACGGACATACCCGTGATGGCGAGGTATTCATCGGGGGCGGCGACTCTGTACGACATTTTGGCGGTGTTGTATGGGTGGAAGTGAGTGAGAGTAAGGTAAAGATGGAGGAAGGGTTGGAAGAGGGAGAAGAGGGTAAGATCTTTTGAGGCGACTGCTTCCCAACGAGCCTGTTATCAGAAGTTTGGGTAGTAGATAGATGGATGTTTGGAGTACACGTTGACGAGTTAAATTGCTGGTGAAATTGATAGACTGTTTCTCCTGTAATAGTAGACAAGAAGACTCGGGGTATCTTGAGGTAGCTCTATATTGGTATGACACAACACTGCAAATAGGAGGAACCATCCTATTATATACCTTGGGAACCCACGAGGCAGATCAAAGCTCTACCTGAGCTCTAAGCTCAAGAATGGACTCACATCATGTCACCTACCTTGGCATCTCGGGTAAGGTAGTTCATGGCTGAGGGCGAACGCCCAGCCAAGCATTGAAGTTAGCGGCGGTAAACGGTTGCGACTAGCGTGTGACCCATTCATGACCAGGCATTCTCGTTACACGACACACCATTCTTGCAGCCTATGAAATGAGCCTCGTGGCAAGGCATAGCAATATTGGAGGGTGGACAATGCGGTTGGGCGGTGTCATTGGTAAATGGTCACCGTCAGAACATGGCTCCGTTGGTGGCGGCAGTGCATATGGTAAGACCTTCCTTTACCCTTGGACGGTTGGACCTGAACTGAATGTGGAGGAAATGGCGAAAAGAGAGTGGCTGAATTGGCCCTTTGAATTCCGCATCAGGCGGCAGGCACCCGGTTAGTCAGTCCTACCTCTGCACGTGACTTCATTGGAATATTATTGACCAATCACGGTAGCCCTGTGGATGAGTCAAGTCAGATGGTGTGGCTCATGCGCGCTAGACTTCTTCTCGAAGCCTGCCTTATATGGATGCCTGAAGTTACCTAATCGCCAAATGTGGCTGATCTGGGGAAATTAAGGTGTCGATCCACTCCACCGCTTTCCATCTGAGGCCCTCCACTTTCTTCGCCCGACACCATCGACAACACCCTCACTTTCATGGTTTCGCCAGGTCAGACATGCATCAAAAGACGCCAAAAGATGCAGGGACGGGCTAACTTGAGTGCACAGGCCCGAGTCAGATCATCGACGTTCTCTTCTACACAACACAGACCCTCTCAAACGGCATAGTCTGCTGCTACAATTCCGGGCACCGCAAGATGAAGGCCTGTCATTCCCGTCACCGAACGCTTACTTTGCTATTGCATGCCAACATATCTTGCGGCTGAAACGGGCATCTTAATCACGCAGCGTCGACATCACGAATTCGCTCACATATCCACATCGACTTCGAACTCAATCCGACCTCCTATTCCCTAAGCGATGACCGAACCTGGGGTCTGATTTTCCCTCATGTCAATCGACGAGCGGGCCTCATTCTCGGTCACCTGTTCCGGGAATGCTGAGCGATGGCGGCGCGCTAATGCCTCCTTGGGCCCTCCGATAGGAACCAGCTGCGGCGCAGCACAGCACTTTAGTCGGGCGCATTTCTCTCCTCTTCTTTTCGGCACCTTTGCCAGGCACTCGAAAGCGCCCCTGACAACACTGCCATTAGCGTAACCGATAAGCCTTTACAACGCCTGCTTGTCTTCCTTCGCCCAGCCGCAGTGCCGCCAGAACCGACCCCAAGAGAGGCTATCCAAGGATCTACAACACCCACGAACCAACTCACAGCCTCATTCCCTTGCTATCCTTTGACACAACATAATCATACACATCCGCCCCTGCATACCATTGATCGCTCAGAGGACCCCGTGATCACAAAACCCGATAATCTCCGCCACCATCCCCGGATTCTGAGTCCTCCTGCATGTGTCCGTGCAGGCCTTTCGGTCACAAGAGTTCAGCCCTGTAGAAGTCGAACTGATGCTCCCATCGGCGTCGGCCGAGAGCATTGCAACTACCTAGGTACTACGGAGTACGTCGAGCCGTGTTCCCACTCTTTCGTCATTGCGGAATCCCCGTCTCGGCACCGAAAGTCGTTGCCTGCCTCTTCTGATCCTTCAAGGTCCAGTCACAGTTGCGGCACGCACCTGATGCCAGAGTCGCCCGAGGCGTTTTTGGCACAAAGAGCTTAGGCTTACTGTTCATCTATCAAGGTCATTCACTCAGTGACCCACGAACGACGGACTTCCCATCACCTCCCTTACCACTGCGTCAGCCCGACGAGCTCACTTTCACGCAAATCTCAGTCTGTGTTGCAGAATCCAGACTACAAAGCATCAATTCAATCTCAAACTTACTCACGGTACTATTGCTATGTCGAAGAACCCTGATGGAGACGGGGATCTTCCCCCCTCATACAACGAGGCAACGACATCGTACCACTCATCGTCAACACTCAATCACAACTCATCGGTCTCGACGACCCTCAACAACCTCTCTTCCTTGCTCCGCGAAACGCAAGCTCAGCAGACCGCCCGTGACACCGTCACGACAACAACCCTTCTTCCGCTCCTAACGCCCCACATCACGTCACTCTTGACACGTCTAGGAACGACTCCTCACCCACCGATATCAACAGAGCTCTATCTCGTGCCCGCTGCAGCAGTCGGTCCAGAATGGATCATCGCTTCAGATGCCGACCCAAAGGCAGGCCAGGTCGCGGAGGTCATCCGCGTGGAGCCGGAGCCCGACCCCGCTTCTAAGGGAAGGGGTGACACCAAAGGTCAAAGCACGGGCTCAGCCTCAGGAAATGCAGTTGCAGGTTCCTCCTATGAATTCGACGAATGGGGCCGCTGGGACGACGACATCAACGCCGGATCGTCATCATCTAAAGAAGGAGAGTGGTGGTGGAGCGATGAAGGTCTGGCCCGGCGTCTCGCGAAACGGCTGCAGCCCGAACCAAAACTCGACCGTACCGTCGTCCGTGCCGTCGTAGAACAAGCAAAAGAGGATAAAAAGGCAGGTCGGTGGGGGCTATTCAGAGCCGGCGCCGACCCGTCGTCGTCGTTTTCGTCTTCCTCATCAGGCCCACCGCCACCTCGACAGTTTATTAAGCCCACGTCTCCTTCCACAACGTTCGAGGAGAATGTTTCAATGACGGTGCGCGGGGAAGAAGTAACCTTTCGCCGGGAAAACGAGATGGGAATATGGGAGAGCATGCGCGGTTTTGGAATCGTGGTAAGAGTGAGGATACGAAGGACATGAGGCTAAGATACCCCAGTCTCCGTCAGGATCACAATTATTAGGCTAGCAGGCCCGATACAGACAAACATGCCTCTCTGGCACCTTTGTATTTCGGACTATTTCTATCGTCCGCTTCAGACCTGTCTATCCGAGCCACAGCTCATTGCTGACCAACCTCTCGGTATCCTGCACTGAAGAGGGATTCTAGCCAACCAATGAGATGAACCAACACCAGGAGGATGCATCTCTCTCGTCCGAAATTCGATCGAATTCTGGCTTGCTGACGATAGTTCACCAACTATCATTGAGCAACTACAACGATATCGGGTGATGTTAGCGGTAATGTCTAGTAGCTAATAGATTATAAGATATGTGTCTTCTGAACGCATGGTAGAACTATCCAACTTTGGGACAAGACAGCAGCCCAAAGATAGCGAAAGCACTCGCTCCAAACTGCTCAACCGTGGTGTCTCTCCACGTAGTCAACCAATCCAACGCCCTCGTCGCATCTCTGCCAAAGGGCCTAGTAGCAGTCTTCATCGGCGCAACATCAGGCATCGGAAAAAGCACCCTCCAACACCTCGCCCAATACGCGCCCTCACCACACATCTACACCGTCGCGCGCCCTCAAACCGTCGCATCCCACGAGGCCTTCCTCGCCTCGCTGCGCGCAACCGCAAGCCCAGATGCCATCTACACCCTCCTCCCTGCAGACCACGCGCTCGTATCTGACATTGACGCCGCCATGGACACCATTCTCCAACGGGAAACAAAAGTCGACATTCTTTTCCTCTCGGCAGGCTTCATTGCTTTCGAGGGCCGTAAAGACACCGTAGAAGGGCTGGATCCGTCAATGTCGACGCGGTACTACACCCGCCTCCGCGCCACTCAAAAACTCCTCCCTCTCCTCAACAACGCGCCGCACCCACGCGTAGTCTCGGTACTGGCAGCGGGCTTAGAAGGCCCCATGCCCGACGAGGAGGATCTTGACCTCCGAAGGCCCGGGAACTGGGGGTATTGGCCTGCTTCCGTGCAGGCTACGACCATGGGAACGCTCGCGCTTGAGGTGTTGGCGAGGGAGAACCCGGGGGTGAGTTTTGTGCACTCTATGCCTGGACCCGTGGCGACACCTGGGTTGGAGAGGGCGAGGGACTTTGGGGTGGACGTTACGGGGGAGATGAGTGTTGATGAGGCGGGTAAGAGGGGGTTATTTTTGGCGACGAGTGATTTATATGATTCTCGGGGGCGGGAGGGAGTTGTGAGGGTTGCTGGGGTTGAGAGAGTGAGAAAGTCTGGTGGTGGTGTGTTTTTGGTTGGTCCGCTAGTGGAGAGGGTTGATAATGAGGAAGTTTTGGGAGGTATGAGGGAGAGAGGGTTGGATGTGAAGGTGTGGGAGTTTACTCGGGGGTTATTTCATGATTGTCTAGGCCGAAACGGAAGTTTCAACGAGCCTGTGTAAACTCTGGCCATCTTGAGACCGAACAAGATTTCTAACAATCGAATTCCGATGGGATGCTGTCTTCACCGAAGTCTCTGCTGGCTGATAGACAGTCCTTGCAGATATATAATTCTAGATAAATTAGTGCGCAAAGACGATGCTAGAGAACTTGACTTGGGGAACAATAATGGCCCCTGGGAAGTGAGTATGCGACTCTCCGGTTTTGATTTTCGATAGGTAGGGTCAGTAACAATTGTGGCGGCCCGCTTGTAGCTGGTGGAAGATCTCTCCTAGGTGACGGGACTTGCCTCGGCCCGGTCTCAAAAGGGGAACGCCAACGAGGTATTGTGATAGAGTTCAGATCACTAGCTTGCTTGATTGCATAGCATCAATGGCCATTGCGATCCAGAGAACTTCGTCATTGAGCCATTCGGTAGATCGAGAAATGATTTGGCTGGACCGCCTATTCGTCCGTTGAGCGGTCTAGACCGAAACCGGCTTCGATCTGAACTCGATGCTGGCATTCTTTCAGCACTTGGGGGACTAGATATAAAGCATTCTTTGTGGCCATTCAACGCCACCCTTATCGAGATTGACGCAAATGGGATCGGAATGTCGGCGGTGCGGAGTCAAACCACCTCAAAACCAATGAAGGGACTGGAGTGGCGGCTGCAAGGCCTACTTGGCCGCTCATCTCGGCAGGCTGAAGGAATCGTACATACGAGGAGTCCCTTTCGCTTGCCTCCCTCTTCCATTGAGGAAAGGTTTCCCATTTGATGCAAAACCGGAAACTCCCAAGCTCTACACAATCCCAAAAGGCAAATCGTGGTTGTTATCACTTAGGAAACCAGTGACTGAGGAGCAGATATCGAGGCGACAAACGACTCTGTCCAGGAAGGCAAACAGCCGCATATCGTCCTCTTATCTATCGCTTTTGCAGTCATGCTGTGGGCACGGCTCGCACCGCCCTTACTCCTGCTCTGCCTCAGTACCATTACGAAAGCATCCAGCCTGGTCGATATTCCACCATGCGCAGTAAGTACTTCCGCACAATGCATTTCTTACCACGCGGCCTTGCTAACAATAGGCAGATACCTTGCCTACTGGATGCCATTCCAAAGTCGGCATGCGCTCCCGGTGATCAAACATGCCTCTGCCATGACAATTCATACATAAACCTAGTCGAGACATGTGTCAGAGCGGATTGTTCAGTCAAAAATGCCCTGGGTCAGTGGATGAATGTTTCCGTCGGGATAGCAAGACAGCACCTTGCTAACCACATCTCCAGTCACGAAGAATATCACGCAGACGGAATGCGGTTTTCCGATAGAGGACGACTTCGCCGCTGTCAAGATCATGCGCCTGGTTCTGTTCTTCACACTTCCCACTTTCGCCATCATCATCCGTTTAGTTGTGAAGATCGCCCGGATGTCACCTTGGGGATTTGATGACAGTACTATTCTATTGACATATGTGAGTCACGCCCCTTGGGTTGGGCGAATATGTGAGTAAAGAGAAGTCTAAACCGTGAATCCAGATCATAATGTTTGGCTTCATACCGGTAAATTACGTCGGTAAGAAAATCCCCACGCATTACCCAAAGAAGTTTCGATAAATGGTGTATTAATCACCTAATAGCTGAACTTAACGGCGCCGGGCGAGATATTTGGAGTCTCACGTTCGACCAAATCGACCTCTACTTCTTGGTAATAACTTTCCCTCCAACGGCAACGAATAGTGAATAGTCAGACGAGAACTCAACGCTGACTGGCTCCAGACATTTTATATCGGCCAACTACTCTACGTGTTCACGCTGACGCTGATCAAATCCTCCATACTGTTCATGTACCTCCGAATCTTTCCCGGCGACAAGTTCCGCCGGGTCTTGTGGACAACGCAAGTTGTTACCGTGGGGCTCGGGATGGGCTCCGTGTTCCTAGTAGCCTTTCAGTGTCAACCCGTCGGGATGGCTTGGAAACAATGGACCGGGGAGGAGAATGGTCACTGTATACCGGTGCCGCCGCTTGGCGTGGTCCATGGGGTGGTCAACATCGTACTAGACGTCTGGATGCTCATTCTACCGGCATCTCAGGTGCTCTTCTTGAACATGAAGCCCCGAAAGAAGTGGGCGGTGATGTTCATGTTCAGTCTCGGCCTATTGTAAGCATTTTCCCTCCAATGACATCTTCAGCTCTGACATACGACTAACCCCTCTGCTGCGATCAGTCTTACAATCTCCAGCGGCATACGACTGAGGGCGGTTTTGAGGTACACGACCGCGTCGACCAACCCGACTGGTGAGTAGAGCCTCGAATCGTCCAAAAACAAACACTGTTTCGCGTACTACTCTTAGCGGGACTGACCATTTCTAGTCGATGCAATGCCCGTCGCCGTGTGGTCAGACATAGAGCTCGACGTGGGCGTTTTCACCACTTGCATCCCAAACATTTGGCAGTTCGTCCGCCGCTTTATTCTCAAAGATCCTAAACGAGTGGAGAAGTTGAGCTCGAAGAATACTCAGAACCAAAATCTCGAGGAGTATCCACAGAAGTCGCCGGCACCGGCGTCGATGGAGGTCGGGGAGGAGGAGCTAAGATGATGCCAAGGCACAACTTAGGAGGCTCAGTGTGGTTCGCGGGTAATTCTTTACGCGGACGCGGGCTATTTTGAAGACATTCGTCAATTTGTAGAAGGCAGTAGAACTTAGATACTTACAACTGAGGTTTGTACCAAAGCTTCGTGTCTCGCGCGTTGTCTAGATGCATCTGATTAGCAGTAAGATCTGGTGAACTGAGGCATAGTCGAAGTTATTTAGGAGTAGTGTAGCTCATGCAAGACGGACAGCCCGAAGAAGGCCGGATCAAACCTTCTTTGCAGTAAGGTAGACCACAGCATACGGTGAAAGAGGCTACAAAGTAGTTGGACGATGCGTGTTTTTAGCAATTATTCGGGGAGCACATCCGACGCTACGGTCACTATAGCCGAACCTTAGCTGAGAGTCGCACAAACCTGGAAATCACCCCTTCTAGAGCCATGGTAGCTAGAGATCGACCTTAGGGCTGAATCAAAAGTCAACCCGCAGCAGAAAAGCCGGAATTTCGGTCTGTGTATATTTGCATGGTACAGTGATTGATGCTGGTAGCATCTTGGGGTTCATGATATGTCGAGACCTAGCCTCGATTCTACATCCTAGATTTAACACTACCGGATATCTCGATCTCGGCCGCCAAAGGCACGTTGCCGAGAGCTGTCGGGCCCTTGCTTCCTTCCATTAAGACATTATACGGCTTCTCCTGTTTCCCAATCTGTCTCCACTTCCAAAGCTTTGGTGGAATCTGGTCTTGGCCCTTCTTTTCCACTTTGTCTACAACCCAGTTGCCAATGTTGGGAAGATACTTGAACGCGTGTCCACTCCCGCCAGTCGCAACCATAAGTGACTCCTCGGTGTCGGGGACATGGTCAATCACAAAATGATTATCGTAGCTGTCTGTATACCAGCACACTCTAGTGAAAGAAATATCGATGCCTTCGGCGCCTAGCTCCGGGAGATTCTCTGCCAAGAATAAGCGCAAAACTCTCAGAGCTTGCTGGGGAATCGTCGTCAGGCGCTCATTAGTCGCTTCGTTAGGATCGCTAGGCCCCGATGCACTCGACCACCGTGTTACGGGTACGCTGCGTTCCCTACCGTCAGCTTGCTTGACGGGGTTTGTGTATTTGGTTCCGCGATAGCCGATCTTCAGCCAGCCATTCTCATCCCTAGGGAACCCGTATAGACCACCTTCAGCGCCGTCTCTCACTTTGTATGTGAAAGTTGGGAAGTTTTCGGGTGCGAAACGACTAAATAACGGCGATTCACGGGGTATCTTGAGTAGTACCACCGATCCTGCCGTCGTCTCACACAAACCGTCTAGATCTGGGAGTAAAGAAGGTGTCCAGCCGCCACATGCCATGATAGTCAGCTTTGCATGGTGTTCCTTGCCGTCTCGGGTTTTGATCCCGCTAACCTTCTTCTCCTCGTAGATCAACGAGACAAGAGCACCAGCTTGCGAATCTAACACAAACTTGACGCCTTGGCTTTCCGCCTTGTATAGCGCAAAACGGCAGGCCTTGTCAGCCACGGCCATGCCTCCCGTCGTGTCGAGAACGCCGGCCGCGTTGAGACCTCTTTGCAAACGTCGGAACGGGTCCATTCCAAAAGACCATCCTTTCTCAGCAGCGATCCTTTGGTGTTCCTCATCAATGGTGATCAGCTGAGTATTTCGATGCCCTGCTGCCTCCATGTTGTCAACTGTGTCCTGCTCGAATTGCGGCAGGGTTGCTGAGTCTGAGAGTGACAGGTTGCCGTTATTGACAAATACGCGGTCGTTGGTGGTTAGGCCGGGTGGGACTGTCTTCCCGCTGGCCAGCTCCTCGTTCCAAGCGGTCCAGCCCTCTAGCGCCTCAATGGTCAACCCTTGGTACTCCGTTTGTGCGCCATACGCAGATCTGATGATTTTGTTCATGTCTGGAACGTACGTTAGCCTTGTGCCAATAGCACTAGAGGAGTGATTAAGTTCGTTACCTGCAGAAGCTCCATCGGCGCCTTTAAAATACGAGTAAAGACTTTCGTGGTAGGGCTGCCTGTCATAGACCGTGACGTTCTTGTATCCCCGGCGAGACAGGTGCAACGCGGTGCTGAGACCAAAGATGCCGGCCCCGACGATGATGACCGCATCGTCCTTGTTAGGTGAGCGTGCCATGGTTGCGCTACTGCATGTACCGGTATAGCTGAGCAGAGTTGAAGAAGAAATGCAGAAGCTATTCTAGGGAGTTTTAGCCTCAAGACGTTCCAGAAGCTCTGGCCAGGTTTCGGAGAGGAGTCCGAAAGGATTGTTCGTAGCGTGCTGCTAAACTTTGGGCGATGAGGGGTCGACAGGCGAAGATGGGAACACCAGCTTCCTGGGACGGCGTTTGACGGCCTTTTTCTCTTGGATCGAGCAAACTAGTCGAGTGCCGACAGGCTGTATGGTATGATCTTTCGGTAAACGCCGTGGCAACGCTGCTGGCCGGGTCGGAGCTAGAAGAAAGTGCGGGAGCTAAAGTCGCTGCGGCGCCTGGATTGAGGAGCAGCAGTGTTAACTAAACGATTCAACAACAAGTCGAAGTTTGTGAGAGCCTGGTGACTTGCGACAGATGTGAATGAAATCACATTGGCAATGATTGGCGACTTGGTAGGGAGCAAGACCATAAAACATACAGATTGATATCAACAACTGTGCAACCAATCCAATCAGACAAGTTCAGCCCCCAGTCGCCGTCGCTATCAAAGGTACATCCTCCCTTAACGGAGCACTCTCATGCCGTGCGCCCCACGGGCCCTCCACCTACCGCGCGGTCTTGGGTCCGGTCCCGGCAGCTGATAACCTCCTAGTCTGTGTCGCTCTACGACCCCGCTCTCGTCATTTCGCATCGTGCCGCAGACATGGACACCCTTGCCCGGATTGTCCCGGATAACGATCCAGGGCTGTGGTTGGCAAGCTACTGCAAGTCCCATCAGAGCCGGTGACTGTCAACCTACCTTAGCCCGATACGGGTTACGCTAAAGGGGGGTTCGAGGAAGAATCCTATCTCAAAGGGCTTCGTGATCATGCGCCGTAGGGACGAACGACTGGAAACCCCCGTCCAGAGGTGTCTACCCCGGATCTTGAGCTTGCACAGACAACGACCCTGCCGATTGGGACTCCTTGGTCAGCAAGCGAGGCATGCTTGGGGCAGGGTAGGGGGTTGAGCCAGACCGGACGTCTCTTTTTCGCATCTTGGCTTTGATAACGTCCAACTGATGCATAACGGGCCAACAAACATGCAAACAGGTTGACATATAGATATCCATTGGGCAATCTCCCTGTCCGATGATATATCGCAGGACCCATCGACAAAACACACAACTCCTTTGGTTCATACAATTGCTCACTGGTCGCCAAAGGTTTCATCTGCTCACTACCTATACAACGCGGTCGAATTCTCGTGCCGACCATCCAGACGGCGCCGATTTCCCGGATCATTACTCGGACTCAAGAAGGACAACGCGTCGTCCTCTGTAAGATGGGTGTCAAGCAAGTCTTCACGGAGTCGACCTTCGCCAAGTACATCACGGCAATCAGGGAGTCGCCTCGAGAACTCATCTCGAATCGAAAGCTCTTGCTCACCGCTGCCCTCTATGCCACGAGTGGCATCCCCATCAGTAAGAAGACTCCGTCCACCATCATTGGCTTGTGCAAGATGCGCCGGCTAACGTGGTCAACGTAGCATGGGATCAAGGCTCCTCCTCGGTGGTGCCGTCCCTTCCCGGTTTCCAGAAGGACTTTGGAATCACCTCGGCCACGAACCCTACCCAAGTCTCCAACTTCATCTCTTTCGTCTACATCGGAGCTGGCATCGGCGCCGGCTTGTCATTCTTTCTCAATGATCGCATCGGACGAATGTGGTCCTACCGCCTCTACATGACCATCTGGATCATCGGACAAATCATCGCGACCGTGTCGATGGGTAACATCGGTGCCCTCTACTTTGCTCGCATAGTCTCAGGCATGGGTATTGGCGCTCTTACAGTCACTGGACCTGTCAGTATCGTCGAGATTGCCCCTACCGAGATCCGTGGTCTCCTGGCGGTCTGGTTCAGCGTTGCCATGCTACTGTCCTTGACTGTGTCGGTCTTCATCGTCTACGCCTGCTTCATCCATGTCGCTGTTGGGAGGCTCCAGTATCAGATCGTCTTCTTCTCTCCGACTATCGTCATGGCCATCCTCATCGCGGCAAGCTTCCTGCTCTATGAAAGTCCACGCTGGTTGTTCATTGCCAGACGGGACGATGAAGCGATCCAAAATCTGACGGCTCTCCGAGGGCTGTCGGTCGATCACCCCAGGGTGGCAACTGAGATCGAAGACATCAAAGACCAGATCGCCAAAGAGGAAGAGAAATTCGGACGCAACCCCGGCTTTGTCGTCTTGGTGAAGGATGCCTTCCTGGTACCCTCCAATCTTCGTCGCGTACAGCAGGCCGTTCTGTCGTATGCTCTCGCCCAGCTTTCAGGTGCCAACAGCGTCACCTCCTACCTCGTTCCGATTCTGAGCATGCTCGGACTTGGTGGCGGCACTGCCCGCAGCTTATTTCTCAGCGGCATGTACAGCATGGCCAAATTCTTCTTCACTCTGATTGCTAGTTTCTTCTTCATCGATGCCCTCGGTCGCCGTCGCAGTCTATTCACGGGTATCACTATCCAGATGATTTCTGATCTGTACATTGGTGTCTTCATCAAGTATCGCCAGGAGGGTGACGTTGCACCGGGATCTAGCGAAGCTGCTATCGCCGCTGTTTTCATTCACGGATTCGGATACGCTGTCGGTGAGTAGACTGAAGATATGGGTCAGGCCCAACAAAGCAGCTTGCTAATACTTCTGCAGGCCTCCTCGTTCTACCTTATGTCTTCGGTGCAGAGCTGTGGCCCAATCATCTCCGCTCCTTCGGCAGCGCCTTTTCACAGTTTTTCCACTGGCTCTTTTTCTTCGGCGTCAACAAGGGTATGCCTTCGCTGCTCAGCCAGACTCACAACTGGGGTGCCTTTATCTTCTTCGCGGGATGGTGTTTCCTGTCGTTGATCTACGTCTACTGTGTTGTCCCTGAAACATCTCTTCAGAGCTTGGAGCAACTGGATGAGCTCTTCAAGGGGCCATGGTGGAACGTCAGTCGCAGGGCGAAGCAACTGAAGCAGCAAGCTCGGGAGCAAGAGGCAATCATCGACGCTCAAGACTCACTGTCAGTACCCTCAAGTCGTAAATCTCGAGCGCAAAGTCAAAGGCTAATATGCATGTGTAGCAGCGATCAAAACAGCGAGCCCGAATCTGGCATTGAGAAGAATGGCGCACGTGCAGTCAGCCAAAAGGTCTAATCAGATGCGTTGATACTGCCACACTTGGGGGAACAATCATACCAGGCGCGAGGAAGCCATCGCCAAATTGCTTTGTGTGGAGGGCTGAAAGCTTTCCATAATGACTGAATCATGCATCAGTAGGCTTGAATTGATAAATTAATATTTGAGTCCTGGTCTGTACTTCTAGGCGAAGTCGGGTAGCCTTTATGAATCGAGAATGTGTTCGGTTCAACTCGTGTTTTCACCCCGTCCGAAATATGTGCACTCTCTAGGGAAGTGTGGTTTGCATTTTCAATCGCAGTTAGCTTGCTTGTATATAATTGCTCTTAGCTTGGACTTGATGAATGCCGGCGTAGACAGAAAGAAAACTGTATCAGTCTTACTGAGATTGCTGGTGTGGAGACAGTAGTATACAAGGAGTCTATCCTATTCTATTGAGCTTTGGGCTCACGCAGCTTGTCGAGCGAGGATATAGGACTCTTTCTACTTTCATCTTATGAAGTTGTGAAATAAGTTTGTGATATTAACTTATCTGTTCGAAGCATTCCTGAGTCGCTGCAGATGTGTGCGGACCGCTCTTGAGTGTGTATGGTGGTGATGCTCTACGCTATTCGTGATTTCCTTCAGATCCTAGCTAACTCTATAACTAAGAAATGTCGCCAGGCCTGTTAGCTCACTTCGCTAGAGCCTTTGCCTTCCTATCATGGATGTCGATAACAGGAGAGTTAGGCTTCCCACTCTTAAACCAAGCCCGGATATTCTCAAAACACTCCCTCTCAGCCTTCTGAAAAGCCATGTCTGTGAGGCCACCAAGATGAGGTTGCGCAATCACGTTATCGTGCTGAACCAAGGCCATGTCTGGCTTGGGCTCGTCGCAGAAAACATCGAGGCCAGCGCGCGCCACCTTTCCAGAGTCCAGAGCGTCCTTGAGCGCCGCCTCGTTGATGACGGGCCCGCGAGCGGTGTTGACGATGAAGACACCGTCCTTCATTGCGGCAAACTCTGCAGGTCCGATCAGACCAGTCGTCTGGTCGTTTAGCGGGCAGTTGAGTGACAAGATATCGGACTTGCCGAGAAGGTCCTCCAGCGTTGGGGAGTATACCGCGTTGTACTTTGCTTCCTCTTCCGCGGGAAGCTGGTGGCGGTTGTGGTAGCTGATCTTGAGGTTGAAGACGGCCGCTTTCTTTGCGAGGTACTGTGCGGTTACTCAGATTAGCTTGGCAACTCTACAACGCAGTCTTGATGCGATGGACTAGAACATACTTTGCCAATAGCCCCCATCCCGACAATACCCATAGTCAAGCCAGACGGATCTCTCCCAGGAACAAGCCCTGGAACCGCTCTCCAGGTGCCGGCCTTGGCGCTCTTCTCTGCATTGCTCGTATTGCGCAGAACAGCCAGCGTCAGGAACAGAGCCATATCCGCCGTTGCCTCGGCCACGGCGTCGACCGTGTTGCAGAACCAGATGCCCTCTGAGGCCATCCACTCCACGTCGAACTCGTTGTATCCGGCGCTAGCGGACGTGATGATTTTGCAATTTGGCGCCAGAGCGCTCAAGAGACCCTTGTCGAATGGCTCGTATGGCGGCGTGCCCATGCGAATGATGAACGCATCGATAGGACCGTTCTTTTCGATATCCTCTGGCAGCATGGCTATCGTTTCCGCCCGGTCTGTTGCTTCGAGAACTGAATAGTCGAACTCGGTCTTGAAGCCGGCGAGGTAGTCGTCGCCGACATATTTTGGGGTGCCGAGTGCCACGACGCGGGGCTTCCTTGAGCCCAAGTCATCTGTCCGAGCTGGTGCCATGATTGTGCAGAACGTCTTCTTTTCAGCGAAAGTACAGCAATTGAGATGTGATAGTAGGCTGGCGGATTCAACTCAATGATGATCGCGGGGTATATGGATACCGGGAGAAAGAAATATGCAAGGTGTCAGACAAGCAGTCAACTGAAGAAGACATGCCATTTACCCGCAATGTCGCCGGCAGCTTTTGAAATAACATTAAAAAGGTGCCCGAATTATCCCACATTTACCGGAATTGTTGCCCGTCAGTGACAAACAGAAACACATCAGCTATCACATTTCGCCGACAAATCAACTCAACTCTTACGCCCGGCTTTTTTCCGGCGCGGATCCGAATCACGGAGGGGTTTCTGCAGTGGTCGGATTCTCCCGAACCGCAGGGGACTCCACTCGGGAGGACCCGAATCCGGGGAGACCTTGGCTTTTTTGTCTCGACAACTTTCCCTCCTTCAAGTTGATCGGTTTACTTACGAACTGCGGGGTAACCACAAACTACTTCCAATTGGGTGATAGTGCGGCTAATCGCATGGAGCGCATATCAGAAAGACCTCCTGGATGAATCAACCGTTATCGATGATGTCCATGAAGTTGCTGATGGTTTTGATAAGCATCGGTAACTCAAGAGCCTTTCTTCGGCAGTCTCAGACGCGGCGTCTGCTTAAAGAAAGACGCTTTTGTCACTAAGATGAGAACTATCCGAAGAGCTCGTCAACCTCGTGAACTCACGAGTAGTAAGATTATACTTCACCATGGCTCAAGCTACACAAAGTCTCCCACCGCTTGGTTTCATTGCCATAGAGGTGGATATACACCGACCACCGGGTGATCCCTACAACGAGCGCACCTGGCCGTTTCCTCTCATTCGTGAAATGGCAGAAGGGTCAAAAGTTTCGCAAGTCGTCACGTCTTCCAGCTATGACTCTACATTCATAGACCGGTTTGTGGACGCGGGACTGCGTTTAGCGGCCAGAGGTTGCGTGGGCATCATCACTAGTTGCGGGTTCCTGGCACTAGCCCAAGCCGAGTGAGTATAATGCCAAACATCATTTGCCATTGACTCAACTCCAAGGAGAAACCCAAAGTCTGATTTGTGAACATGATAGACTTACCGCAAGGTTGCCCATCCCGATCGCCACGTCATCGCTAGCCCAACTGCCCTCAATCCTACCTCTGCTTCCGCCTGGCAAGAGTGTGGGAATTCTCACATATGATGAGTCAAGACTAGGCTCTCAGCACCTCGCAAGCTTTGTGCCCGAGCAGGCGCTTTCCAAAATCGTCATCCGCGGGGTGCCTTTCGATGGGCACTTGAGGGGTACGATTGGGAAGGGCGCCCCGTACGTCCATGCAGACATTGAGGCAGAGCTCGTCGCTGTTGCAAGAGACTTTGTAGCCAGTCGGCCTGATATCAGGATACTGGTACTGGAATGCACCAATATGCCCCCGTTCTCAGAGGCGATTTTCAGAGCACTAGATGGCAAGATTCCTGTTTATGATGTTTACACTATGGGTCAGTGGTTTTACTCTGGGTTGGTAAGACCAACGCCGGTTCACTGGCATGGGTAGCTATATCTGCAAAATTGTTCGTGTCAACATGGATGCTTCTATGATGACTCTACGAACGCATTTAATTAGATCACAACCGAGTCCGTTCCAGCTCGTCATTTTTTATTTAGTGCAACCGAATGGGTTTTCAGTAATCACCACACCACCGCGAGTGCGAATGGATATTGACTTCTGTTCTCTTCTAAGTTTACTAAACACCTCTATCCACATGAAGTCTCATAATAAAAAGTCGCCTCCTGACTCTTTCAGAATCAACTGATACTCTGGTACAAACTGCATGTACATTACTTCAGGTGTACCCGTGCCGTCCTTTGTGTACTGCGCCTCCTCTTCGCCGACAAACGTCTTCTTCAGTCCGCCAGCAGCACCGTTGGTTCCAGGAGCAACAGCCTGCTCAACAAGGAACTGGGCCTGGCAACACCGCTCAAGCGCGATAAAGAAGGCAGCAGCTTCAGCTACCGTCCCACCGGCGGTGAGGAGTCCGTGGTTCTGAAGGATGATGTTCTTGTTGGTGGGGCCGAGGGCTTCGGCAATATGCTCGCCCTCTTCCTTTGCTAGTACGACGCCACCGAATCCTTCGTAGACAGAGAGGTCGTTGTAGAACATGCATGAGTCTTTTCAATGGCATAATTAGAACTGCATCTCTCCACAGTAGTACACGATGAGGTTGGTAGTTGTGACTTACCTTGGTTAAGCATGTCGATCGGACGTCCGAAAGTACTCCACGCCCGGCCGTAAGGGCTGTGCATGTGGCAGGCGGCGTTGATATCCGGCCTCCTCTTGTGGAGAACGGAGTGAATGGTGAAGCCGGCGGTATTTACCGGCTTATCGGCACCGCCAATACGGTTACCGTCCTCATCGATGTGAACCATGTCCGACACCTTTAGCACGCCAAAGTGCACTCCATACGGGTTGATCCAGAACGTGTCCGGTCTGATGGGGTCTTGCAGGAGCTCTTAGCATCTTGATTCCAGTAACGGAAAAGGAAAAAAAAGCAAACCTCGTAGACTGATGTGTCCACTGCTGCCATCTGAGAAGCCCAACTTGGCAAAGATGCGAAACGCGGCCGCCATCTGTTCCAGCTGCCATTTCCGCGCAGCTTCTTTGGATTCGGGAACCGGGATCTGGTGTAGGCGCTTGACCTTGCCGCTACCCGCCTTGCCCGAGTCCAGCGCCGAACCGAGCGGCGTCGGTGCCGGTGGTGCTTGTGCGGATGTGGATGCCGTGACGGTTGTGGTGGTTGACATGGTGGGCGATGTGGTAGGTAATGCTGTCAACTGCAATGTGCCTTCAAAGAAGGGGAGTTGGTTTTCCTCGGCTGCGTCTTCTTATCAAACCCAGCTTACGAGACTATCTCTCGCTATGTGACCTTGGGAAAATTGAAATGTTGAGTCAATGAGCGGCGGGATATCGAATGGCTGTTACTCCGCATGAGGTGATGGAGAAGAGCGGATAAGCACAACAGCAATGTCGCCATCACTCGGAAACCTCCGACCCTGGCGGTTGGAGACGGTTCATGCCCGACTAAGGCCGCTCCTTGCTTCCGATCCACATTTCGGCAAGATGGCGAGCTGCCGGCGCCCCCACCGCCCCATATCCGAAGCCACCAAACGATTCGCAGTGACATCTTATCAGTAGTCCCCGGCGTAAGCCGGACGACGTAGTCGATGACCTCGGTCATAGTTGCTCGAGTAAGTCATCTGACGGCTGTTAGTAACTCACCTCTCAGTAGGAAGGTTTCCTGGTCAAGAGTTCGAACTAGTTGTTTTTGTCATGCTCTCGGGAAGAACCATGAGGCCTAACTCTATGCCAGCGTTTTCCCCCGAAGTCATCGTGTGACCCAACTCGACTAATCGCAAGGATAGTTGTTTGCTACTAGCTTTCCTTGGTATTTAATAATACATGATATCTAGAAGTTTGCCTTTAAGTTAGAACTCTCTACTACGGACTAGCTCTATCTAAGCCTCACTTATCTTCCTACTATACCCGAATATCAACCTTATCGCATCACTCTTATCTTGATCTCTTCCTACTCAGCCATCCTCATCAAGAGATCATTCTTGATCTTTGAACAACAAGTGCTTCACAAACCAACGCCATCATGTCAACCAGCCTTCTATCCACGCACCGCTCAGGTCCTCCGGGCCATCCGGCACCCGACGCCAACTACGTCGACGCCGACACCCTCCGAACGACCTTTGCGCTGGCAATGTCCGCCATGTACAAGGCCGAAGTGCCCCTCTACGGCGACCTCATCCAAATCGTCCAAACCATCAATAGAGATGCCCAGTCCAAGCAACGCCACGGCCTCGGGCACGGGAACGGCTCCGGAGGCTCCGCAACAATAGAAGCCAGCATCGAGCGCCTAACCCTCGAACGGCACGGCGCAATCCGCCTCGGCACCCCGCAAGAACTCCACACCGTCCGCCGCATCTTCGCCCTCCTCGGCATGCACCCCGTCGGCTACTACGACCTCTCCGTCGCCGGCCTGCCCATGCACGCCACCTGCTTCCGCCCGACGTCGCCGCAGTCTCTGGAACGCAACCCCTTCCGCGTCTTCACCACGCTCCTCCGGCCCGAACTACTCAAGTCGGGGTCGGCGCGAGCCGTTGCTCTGGAGCTCCTTGCCAAGCGGAACATCTTTACTGATGCCCTGTTGGAGCTTCTAAGCACAGCTGAGGAGTGTCAGGACGGTCGTCTTACGCCGGAGCAAGGGGAGCGGTTCGTGGTGGAGGCGATTCGCACGTTTAGCTGGCAGCCCCTAGCGGCTGCCACGCACGAAGAGTACGCTCTCTTGCGGAGCGAGCATCCCATCTTGGCGGATATCGCGTGTTTCCGCTCGTCACACATCAACCACCTCACGCCGAGAGCCCTGGATATCAATGCTGCGCAAGAGGCTATGCTTGCTGCAGGTATGGCTGTCAAGAGCCGCATCGAGGGCCCGCCGATGCGCAAGTGCCCGATTTTGTTGCGCCAGACGAGTTTCCTTGCGCTGCAGGAGGGTATTCGCTTTGCGATTTCGGGGAGAGATGAGTTTGTTGATGGTTTCCACAAGGCTCGGTTTGGTGAGATTGAGGAGAGGGGCGCCGCCGTTACGCCTGCGGGAAGAAAACTGTATGACGGATTACTAGAAGAAGCGATGGCCACAGTGCAAGAAATCGGATCCTCTGCTGATGCGAAGATGGTGGACGAAACTTTTGCAAAGGTCTTTGAAAACTTTCCCGACGACTGGGACGAGCTGCGGCGGCAGGGCCTCGTTTACTCGGACTATCGATGCGCAGAAAATGCCAAAGAGAAGCTGCATAGCCTGAGAGGTGTTGACACAGCAGATCCCGTCTCTCTTTTGGATCGGCTCGTCTCCGAAGGTGTGCTCGAGGCGGTGCCCATCACGTACGAAGACTTCTTACCCTTTTCGGCTGCCGGAATCTTCCAGTCGAATATCCAGGCCGGGGCCAGCCCAAGCGAACCTACGATAGGAGATGATGATTCGACGCGACCCGATGTAGATGGCTACGAGAAGGCTTTGGCGAGAGAAATCCTCGACGCAAACGACTTGTATGCGCAAGCGCAGATGAAGAGTCTGCAGACCTGCGCAGAGGAGCTTGGTTTGAGTATGGACATGATTCCTCGACTTTATTAATGCCTAGGAGCAGGATTCCAGGTAGACACATAGAGAGCTCGCTCATGCTTTTCGTTCTGTCAGGATGTTAGGCTCACATTTTATTCCAATGATTGGAAAGATTTTTTTGATTTTTGCTGCAAACTTATTAGCCTATTTCGCTCAGCCGGTGTATCTCGGCGCCCCTAATTATAATATCATCCTCGTTCATCGTAATTCATGGCATCTGCTCCGACGTGTCGGCCATGACTGCTAATAATCTCGAACACCTTGAAGCAACTCTTGCACCAGCCACTCCGACTCTTGCGGAATCGACAAGTCATCCAACCCCATAATCCAATCCTGCATCGACGGCGCCGCACCACCACCAAAAGCAGCATGCATATCCGTCTCCGCCCCCGGACCCGGCCCGATCGCAGGCAACGAAGCATTACCACCAGGTGCCGCCGCCGCCGGTTTCTGCCCATCATTACAAACCATGCTAATCGTCCGCTGAGACAGCGCCTCAAAGATATCCCTATACGAAGTCGCCAGGTTCCACCGCTCGGCAATGATGATAAGAACGGTGGTGCACGCCATGCACGTCGTGACAACATCAGCCTGCCTCGTCGAGTCCCGAACGCGCTTAGAGCGCCACAGGCAGTAGAGGTACGTCAGCCCGCCGAGGAAGAGGATGTGCAGGCTGCCCCAGGTGAACTGGACCGAGGAAGACTGGTAGACGCGGCGGTAGAGCATGCACATCTCCCGCGCGCGCACCGCGCACTCTTCCAGCACCCGTTCCGTGGCTTCGTTGTCGTTGAGGTTTCCTCCGTGGCCGGCGCCGCCGTCTGGCGTGGAGTGGTTTGCTGCGGGTGATCCGCCCATCATGTAGTGGCGGTATAGCAGCAGGATCGAGTGGTCGTAAGCGAGCTGGAACCAGGAGCGAGAGGTGAAGACTGAGAGTGGGTGCGCCCTTGAGTAGTTTAGCTGATCGGGAGTTTTTGCGCGCCACTCCTCTAGTTCTTGACGGAGACTCTCTATTGTAGCTGTGTGTCCGCAACCGCATCGTCGAGTCGTGGGGGGATACAGGTTGTCACTAATCTTTGTCCACAGACGCCTTAGTTTGATGGCGTGGATGAAGCCGGTCATGAGTGTCGGCGGATCTGTGATGGATGTTCGTGAGGCTGACAAGAGTCCTCCTGAAGTCACATTTTCGTCATCGATATCTAGTGGTAACTGCGCATTGTTAGTATTTCATAATCAGAGGCTATCGCGGGAGGTACGAAGAGTGGAAAAGCCTTACCTCAACATCGATAGAGTCGTCTGGAATGCCCACTGGGCGGCCTAGTGTAAAGGCAACGACTCTGTCAATGTCATACGCGACCCAGAAACACCTTTTGGACATCTCCTTAGTCAAAGCATCTGTATTTTTGTGATATCTCTCGGCACTTCGGTGATAGCCGAGCTCAATGCAATGGCGTATAGCCATACCAGAGACCTTCCTAAGAAAGATTCAGACGATCCCGGAGCAATGAATAGGCCGGTGACTTACCATAGGCTTACGCCAACAGGTGATCTGATCGAATAAACGGCACAAGCCAGTATTGCCTGGATGGACTCTAGGCTGTCGAGGTCCAAGACTGCCGAGATGTGATCCAAGGCCATCGAATAGTAAGCCTGCCCACTCCTGCGTCAATAATCTTCGTCGCCTATTACGCCAAGTCCACGAAAGGGTAAAGCATACCTCAGCAGCATCATAGTGGTTTTGACCAAGGACTAAAGACCCTATTGAGTAGACCTATAAGTCGTATTAGAGCACTGCCAAGTAATTGACAGCCATATCTTGAGCATTTCAGAGTTCCGTCTTACCATCAAGACGAAAAAAAGCGTTGACCCGTTAACACTGCTCAAATCTCCGTCGAGACTTGCTTTGAGGCAGGTCTCTTCCCAGATCTGGAACGTCGGCTTGTGGAGAAATGGGTACTGGGGATGTATGTTGTTAAAGTACGCTTCCGATAAGTTTGCCCTCAGTGTCGGCGACGGTAACCTCAACGGAACCTCTCGGACGACTTCCGGATTGATATCCTTCCCCCGGCCTGCATGGCTATGCTGCGAGCTCCCGCCAGTGCTGGCAAGGCCCATAGTAGCGCTGACGATGCGCGAAAAGGAAACAGCGGAAGAAGGACCAAAATAATGCGGCTCTCGGCCGGCCGCGCTTAGACAGAGCAACGCAACCTCTGACGACAAGGTATCGACATGATGGTCGTCGACATCTGGAGAAGGCGCACGCAGCGCCCGCGAGAAGTCCACGTCTTCGAATGACGAGGGGTGAGCCTGGAGGTTCGGGGCGAGGGCAGATGGCATGTGCATGATGGACGTTGCTTGCGTGTGACCGCCGTTGTGAGAAGCGGCGGCGGCGTTTTGGTTGGCTTCACGACCACGACCGCCTCCACCCTCGTGATTGGCACCAAAGTGATCGAGGGCGACCTCGGGCCGGGCCTGCTGTAAGAGACCTTCGAGATAGGCAACGCGGGCCTCCAGCGACTTCATGTAGTCGCGCGGGCGATGTAAGCCGGTGCCGGGGTCTTCTACCAGGCAGTCTGGTTTTCCCCACATTAGCTAAAGTTCATCGTGCCGTCTCATGTTGCTGTTGGACCTTACCTCGTCCAGTCCTCACGCAGTTCTGGCACTTGGGACTTTGTCCGTCGCACTATGAATGAGTCAGTCAGCTCTGTCGTGTCTTTGCAAATCTACTAGAAGTCAGTTGAATGTTACCTTGAGCTTCTTTTGCTTGCAGCCGATGCAGGCCAACATGGTACGCTCGCCGAGTCGCGGGCGTTTGGCCTGATGGGTGCTACCGGTTCTTTGGCCACTCATTGTGAAGGGAGGAGGGGAAAAGAAAACCCAGCGCGTTCTAGACGCAATGGAAAACGAGAGGAAATGCCCAACGGCGCGGAACCGCCGATCTGCACAGTGGAGACTTTGAGAGTCAGATATCGCAACGGTTTGAAAGCATGTAAACGAGCATGGAGACCTGTCGTCCGGGAAAGTCTGGGGTACGTTTGCCGTATGTGTCAGCACTCGATTTCCGCAGAGTTGTTGGTTCGGACAATAATAGGGGGGCACGGAGGGGGGGTGTACCGGAGGGCCGCGCTACCGTTATCTCGTGCGGAGACTGGTGGGAACGAGTTAGCACTGAACGTCTGTTCGGAAAGTTCCTGGTCACCCCTAGAGTGCGATGTCTTGCGTTGTAAGTACACCTGTTAGTGCACGGAGATGGATGTCGAGTTCGGCCGGGAACGTTTGCTTTCCGGCATCGGAGGAGACCAACTAGCCCAGCTGGTTCGCGATGAGTCGAAGTATACTGCCGGTGTTTGAAAGTTGAGCCAACTATTGGCGAACCTTCTTGTTGTTCATCCCGTGTTTGCCTTGCGTATAGATGTCCCGTATCATTGAGGCCATCCACACAATGATACAAGGTGAAATCAATTGTGCTCGCAACGAAGGCTTGACCCACAGGATCCACCGCTACGGGTCTTAGTCGACTCACGCTTCGAGTTTTTCAACTTCCACAGTCTCTATGGCTCAGTCGGTAGAGCGTTGGTCTCATATTCATACATATGACTCTAGATCATCTAGAGATATCCAAAGGTCGCAAGTTCGAGCCTTGCTAGGGACAATTCCTTTTGTTTTTGCCACTATTTAGTACCTAACATGCCATTTATTGCCAAGATTCAACTATCTAAGCATCAATTGATGGTCAGGTATTGTCTCGCTCACTTTTTCCTCTTTTCTCCATCCAGCAAGCATAAGACTAGCTCATTATGTCGACAACGCAAACACAGGCATGGGTTTAGAGAGGAAAGACTGATTAACTACCTGGTTTTCTCTCTTGGTTGATTCAACGACATGTTTCAGAAAACGAAAACTAAGAAACAGTCCTAGAAACAATTCAGTATGCCTTTTCTTTCTTCTTGTGTTATCCAGCCAGCCTACAATACCTACATTCCGATCGGTTGCGCCGAATCATGTTCCTTGGCCCGAGTTGAGCAGCGATAAAAATAGCAGCAACCACTATCCAAACGGATTCAGCCGCTGTCTTCAACATTAGCACTTTAAACCACGACTCAGAACCTGCAACCCACTAAACAACACCTGCGCAACGCACTGTAAGTAGCTAATAACCTGCAGTATAACATCGCAGCGGCACATGATAGTTGCACAACACCTTCGTTCAACGTCGAAAGAAAGACCGCCGATAACCTCACCCAAATGCAGCCAACCCCCAAGATCAATCGTCCGGATAACTCGGGATGCTGCTAAGCCCTCGGCTACGCAGTAATGGGGCAGCAGATGGACTACTATCGTTCGCCAAGTCTGAAAGCTTTCGCCATCCCACCATACGTGTCATTTAACTGGAGCTCTTGTATCCGTAGATGCAGCGGGCGCACGCGTCACTCCTGAAAGTGAGTGAGTTTGACGTGGGGACTTAACTCACTCTCCCCAAAACACCAAAACCGCGAGACACACAACCATGAGGAAATTCTTCAGGGAAGCAAAGCAAAAGATCGAGGCCGAAATCGCCTCCATCACCGGCGACGATGAGCCTCAACAGCAGCAGCAGCAGCCGCCGCAGCATCAACAGCAGTACTACCCCCCTCAACCGCCGCATCAGGGGTTCGAGCGAGCGGTATTCGCTCATTTCATGGTTCGTGACATCCCCAAGGAGGCCTCCTCAACACCACACAATGAGATGCAAATGTGAAACTGACACACATCACCAGCTGAGCAATACCTGCGAGTACACCGAGGACGAGTACAAAGTCGACATCGGCCTCGCCCAGCAAGCGCACATTGACGCCTTCGTCCTAAACTTTGGCATCCACGAGGAAGCCATCGTCAAGCTCCCCGACGTCTTCGCCGCCGCCGAGCAGACGGGCTTCAAGCTCCTCTTATCCTTCGACTACGAAGGAGCAGGAGCATGGCCCAAGGAGCGCGTCATCGAAATCGTCAGCAGAGTAGGTCTCAATGTCCTGCCCTTTACTCAAAGTCTGAGATACTAATCGCCCCAAAAGTTTGGCCCCTCACCAGCCTACTTCAAACGCGGTCACCGACCCCTCGTCTCGACCTTTGAAGGCGTCGGCAACGCAGCCGACTGGCACGAGATCAAGGCCGCGACGAACTGCTTCTTCATCCCCTCCTTCTCCTCCATCGGCGCCGACAACGCCCTCAAGACGGGCGTCACCGACGGCCTCTTCAGCTGGGCCGCCTGGCCCCACGGCAACGCGCGCAAGATGGACGAGGGCCTCGACGCATCGTACCGCCACGCCCTCGGCCCGCACCGCCCTTACATGGTCGCCGTCTCCCCCTGGTTCTACACCAACCTGCCCACCTGGAACAAGAACTGGGCCTGGAAGGGTGATGACCTGTGGAGCGATCGGTGGAACGAGATCTTGGCCATGAGGCCCGAGTACGTGCAGATCGTGAGTTCACACATACGAAACCCACCCACCTTTCAGGAGCGCGATATTGACCACAAACGCAACAGCTCACCTGGAACGACTTTGGAGAATCGCACTACATAGGCCCCCTCCACGAAAAACAGTTCGGCGCCTTCGAATACGGCCAAGCCCCCTTCAACTACGTCCGCGACATGCCCCACGACGGCTGGCGCCTCCTCCTCCCCTTCCTCATCGACCTCTACAAATACGGCACCGCCACCGTCCGCCGCGAGGGTCTCGTAACCTGGTACCGCCTCCACCCGGCCCACGCAGGCGACGCCGGCGGCACGACGGGCAACACCGCCTCCCACGGCCAGGAGCTCTTCCACCCGTCCGAGATCATGGAGGACAAAATCGTCTTCTCGGCGCTGCTGACGGGCCCCGCGCAGGTTACCGTGAGCGTGGGCGGCGTCGCCGAGGAGGCTCATTGGGACGAGGATGATGGAACCCCTGCGCGTGGTGGCGTGGGCGTGTATCACGGTAGTGCACCGTTTAATGGCCGGACGGGCGAGGTTGTCGTGACTGTGCACCGCGGCGGGGATGTTGCGGCTCAGGTGCAGGGGCGGCCCATTACAACCGAGTGCCATCATGGAGGAATGAATAACTGGAATGCGTGGGTTGGCGCTGCCGAATCTCATATGGAAACACATGCTGTTGCGTATTTGGGTTAGTCGCGATGATATAGACCATAGATCACCAGGATAAATGCTAGAGATGAGAATCCGTGGTATTGGGCACACCACAGTAAGACGCATATTTGTTGTCCAGAGTATTTTGTGTTTTTACACACACTTGGTGTGAAACCAGGTATTATTCACAACCAGAACCTGAAAAAAATGAGGTGCATCTGCGGCGCTGTGTCGCCTTGCAGATGAGGGGGGATCCTACAGATACATATCCAGAACACCATCCCGCCAACCGTTCCCCGTCTGTACAAATCGCAAAAAGCCAGTGAAAAAAAGTATAGACATCTTGAATGGAATCACGGAGAAGCACCCCGTGACGGCCTTGGACCTGCCCCTGGGAACCAAGCAGACGCTCCCTCCCCTACACTTGTGCCATCATTATGAGACCGGATATTGCCATTCACCCGTCGTCTTGTTCATGTAACCAAGCTGCTCGGCTGCTGCCGTGAAGTCCTACTCCTCGTGCACGCTGACCATGGTACCGTTACCCTTAGCAGACTTCTTACCAAGTTTCAACATGCTGAGCCTCTTTCTGACGCTTCCACGTTTGACGATGCCAAGTGCGTCCACGGGCCGTTCGTCCTTGTACTCCCGCTCCTTCTCTGTCAAGTTCGTTCCTGCGTCTGAACTGCGCCGTCCGCCCGAGTCCGTGATCCATTCGCTGGTGGCATCGTTACTGCCTAGAATCCGCGGTATGTCGCTGGACGGAGCTCGGAAGAAGCTGCTGCGACGGTTGGCGTTGCTTGTGATGGTCACGTTGTCCTGTGTCTTGCTGAAGCTTCGGCTGCGGTGGCTAACAGTGTCCTCAGCTTCTGGTGTCGTTTGAGGGTCGCTGTTGGTCTGTTGCAATACTGGAGATTCCTTCTTACGGCCTCCCAAGAAGCTCAGACGTGTGCCACGCCCTTGGCGGATGGCAACTGGCTGGACCGTTGACACTTCTTCCACAGCGACTCCGTTCGTCATGGCACCAGCAATGCTCTGCGGTTGAGGCGATACTTGTTCGGTGGATGGCGACGACCGTCTGTATGTCGGTGAAGCATTGGCAGACTCCCTCGATGGCTGCTGAGGAGCGAAGAGGGCAATCTCAGGCGCAAATGTGCTTTCGAAGTCTGTAACGTATTAGCATGGGGCGATTAGGCAGGAGGTCTTGAGCAGGAGGAAGAAAGACTGACATCGTTGAAGTTCCTCGTGCCTTTCATTGAGGATTTCGTTGGTACTTCTAGAAAAGGTTGCGAGGCACCGCTTGATCATGATCGCATGGTCTACGAGGGCCATCTTAATCGCGTTGTCTTCGGGGTCAAGCTCAGGTTCAACCTCTTCTTCTTCTTCGAGCACATCGTGCTCGTCATCCTCGGGTTCTGCACGGGATGGCAGTAATTGGCGATAACATGCCACGCTATTTTCCGAATCTGGGTTGACCGACACACTTACTGCGTCGACGAGCAGCTGTGCATTCTCTTCGTCGCCCTCGGTAATCCGCTTCTCGATCACTGTCATTTCCTGCGTCTTCCTTACAATCCGCTCTAAGCCGGTCTGGCGGGCACTGAGTTTGATCTCCTCGGTATGCACGATTTCGCTGCGACGAAGAATTGTCGGGAATGGGTCGGCAGTGGTGAATACCATCTTCTCCGCAAAGTGTTCCTGAACAGGGCCAGATGTGCTGCGCTTAGAAGACACCGAGAAGCTCTGAGGGTGGGCGGATACCAGGTAATCGCGGATTACTTGGGCAACGCGAGCGCGCTGGAATACTTGGTGTGACAGATCGCGGTGCGGTGTGATGGCAGAAACGACCAAGAATTGGCCTTCAACATCGTCGACATCGCCACCGGTGACGATCTGAGCGGACGGGTACTGCTCCTGCATACGATCGGTGAAGGCAGAGGCGCGCTCGGTCGGCGAGCCTTCGTACACAAACTCCTTGTCACGGAGGCTAGAGGGGAAGCCCAGTCCTTTGTATACCACTTTGAAATACTTGGGCACCAGCTTGTCGCTTTTGGAAATAGTTTCGTAAATAGTGGCAATGGCTCGCTCGGTTCTGGCCAGTTTGGCAAAGTCGAATACGTTGCTCTCGTACTGCATTCGGAGTTCCTGGTAGGCAGCCAAAGCGCTAGTCCAGGCCTCACCCTCCTCGAAGTGCTTGATCATGTCGAAGTAGATGCGTTCCTTGCGCTCGAATGAGGTTTGGATGGGGAATTCCGGGTCATCCAGAGCAGTTACTTGCTTCGTAGGGTCCCAGTCGTAAAGGTCGGCGTGCAAACGGAGGGCCAAACCAGCTTCGCAGTGGTTCCTCGCCTCGCCCTGAAGAATGGCCAACTGATGGACGTATCTGATGAAGATTTCCTCCTTCTGCATGTCGCGGAGGAACTCCATCAGGCGTAACCGGTTGATCAGGTGGGATGCTTCGCTCGTGTTATCGCTGCTGTGTACGGCAACGAGAAGATCCAGGAACTCGTCGACAGTCGCCATCAGATCACGGATACCGGCGTAGAGGGGCTCGTCGGGAACGCTCGACAGCGGCGCGAATCTCTCCAGGACCTCGTTAACGAACAGCTTCTGCAGTATGCTTTCCGTCAGGGGCTTGGACTTGAAGTAGTGGTCCAGGCAGTCAATCATCTCGGTCTGGATGACGGACAAGTCTTCGCTCAGGGTCCATTCGCTGACAATCATTGTCTGCAACACCTCGACGGCCATGCGTCGCAAACCTTCGTGGACACTAAGACAAAGCTCGACGATGGGGCCAACAAGAGTAGGGACGTATTGAACCTGGTAGCCACCCATCTTGGATAGGCCATATCGTGCACGCTCGTCACTACTCGTCTCCCAACCAATGGCCTCCCAAGTCCGTCTGAGCAGTTCAGCGCCATGTTCTCGCACGTCGCCAGCGATCTTCCAGACTGCTCTCCGCTTCTGTTCAGGGAAGGTCTCCAGGGCCAGAGATGGGCTCCCAACAAGCTTCAGCATCGTCGTGAAGAACATTTTCCAAAGTTCCGTATTGAAGTTTTCGGCTTCGTCGGGATGGGGGAGGAAGGACTCGAGCAGTATGCTGGACAAGTACTGCAAGGTTCTCATTGTGGATTTGTGGTGATATATGTAGACACTCAGCCACTCGTGCGGGAATGCCTCACCCATCAAGATGCTCATATGTACGCGAAGGGTGTTCTCGAGGAGGGCGGTCAGGTCTCCTTCTGTTAGTTCCAGCTGCATGCCGCTCGGGGAATTCGAAACTGCCGATAAAATTGCAGAAAGCTCAACCAACGCTTCGTCAAAAGTAGACTCCTCCGCGATAGGCTTGGAGGGAAAGGGGTATGAAGTAGGGAAAAGAAGTGAAAGACGGCTGCGAGGCTTGCTCGAAGTGGCCACAATAGAGAGGTATGTATCGATGATCTTTGGTAGGTAGTCGGGGATCTCAGGGCCGAGGTTGTCGATCTGACCGGCAAGGATTGAGCAACAAAGACGAACTTGCTCCTTCCATGAATCAGTGACGTCCTCATTATGACCCCAGTGCGGCGCGATCCATCGGACGGTATTGGCCGTGAGAGCTGACTTTTGTTCCGGGTGCGAGAAGATATCCAGCTTGGAGTAGTTGATGATGAGCACAAGCTTGTACAGGACCAGCTTGCCCTTAACAAGCGAACACGAGTCGAGGAAATCGATAGCAATGTGCAAAATCTCCTCAGTCGTCAGGAGTCCAGTCAGCTCTGGCAACCAAGTGTGAAAATGTTGAACAGCTAACGTCTGACTGCCAACAAGGACAGGTGCATTGCTGCGCATCATGGAATCGAGAGCTTTGAAGATGTTCCTCAATTCCCGAGTGAAACCAGGAGCGGAGTGCGAAGTCGTGATGCCTATTCCGGCTTCCTTGGCCTTTTGCTGGCCTCGAGCGTGGGTGATGAACTTGAGGATGTGTCGCACGACCTTGAAAGTGGAGCGGAGCTTCCTCGAGGTCTGGGCCTCGGTAGGCTTCTCCAGCAGGCGAGTGAACGATCTCACCAGACAGGCCGTGGCGAACGGGTAGTTGAAGCGGTTTTCCGCATAGTGGTCGACGAGCGGGCCGAGATTGAAACGTCTGTCATGCACAATGCCCAGGACTCTAACCAGTGCAGTGAATACAAGGTCTTCGTATTCGTCATTGCCCGAGTGTTCCACCAGGACGCCAAAGAGACCATCAAGAACGTCGCTAAGGAGCTTGACAACCTCGATTTCGGGAACGAAGATCAGATGCTTCAGTAACATCGGGATATCCTCCTTGGCAGCTTCTTTCCACTTGAGCAGGCCCAAGACGATGCGATCTTGGGAAAATCGTGTGCTGCATAGGTATGTGTCGACTCGGAGGAGCGCAAGAGGACCCGTTACCTCGGAAGAGTGTTCGTCGTTTCCTCTAGCACTCCATTGCAGTGATAGATAACCCCCTTTGCCGGTCGGGCCAGCTTGAGCCGTCGAGGTAAACTCATCCGTCTTGTATAACAGCAGGGCATGTGCTCCGTCTCGGACAAAAGCCTCTTGGTTCCACAGTGGCATGTGGGCAACCGCGAACGGCGCATTCGGCATGTCGGATAAGAACATGACTATGTGCGAAGTGAAGACATCTTCTGGTGGAACAGCAAGTCGGACGGTCTGGCTCCAGTGCTCCCCCCTCTCAACAGCCACAGATTTCCACGTGGTAATTCCTTCGGTGTTGGACGAAGAAAAGATGCAGTTCGGAATCTTCTCCCCGCCTGTTCTCCGTACCTCGAGTGTAACCTGTAGGTTATTCCCGTGTACACTCCCAGAGAGTGTGGCGGGGTTGCCTGCATATCTGGACAACAAATTTTGCTTGGAGAGCGCAGCAGTATCGAGAGTAACATAAATGTCCGATCTAGCTTTTGTAGGCGCGCCAGAGAAGCCCATCTTGTTTGTTTTGCGAATGCCAGCCAACAAAGTTGGCGTTATCTTGACCAGCGCATCCACATCCGGGTGATTGAAGGACTTGAGATGCACCTGGACTCGCTCAGTTCGGCGTGACTTTTCGTAATGCCCACTCTTGCTGTCCATGAGGTCCCGGATAAGGGTATCCCACTCCTCGTGGAGACCCTGCTTCTCTGTCGGTAGTGTTGGTGATGGCGACCAAATGCTCACGACCTGTTCCACATCTTCGTCCTGCTTCATGACCGCATTGAGTTTCAGGACACCAATTCCCACCGTCCGTTCGGCCATGTGGAAACCAGAGCCGCCATCAAATGAGCCACGCTGTCTGGAGCCGGCAGTGCTGGGAGGTGCGGCGCTGTCTTGGCTCTCGTCCTGTGTCGGGGGGCGACCCTCGGGCTGTTCTGTTAATGAATCGAGCTTGGGTGTGGCATTCCCTCTGGAAAAGGCTGAGCGACCACTCTTGGACCCCCACATCAGACTTCTTCTAGAAGGTTTGTTGCCACTCGCAGAAGGTGGCTTTGAGGGATCTTTGGAATATCCTCCACCCTGTGACTTGACGCCAGAACGAGAGTCCGGCTTCCCGCTGGGAATAACTTGCTGACTCGAACGCACCTTGACGACGAGGTATAGCTCGGTTTCCGCCGATGCAACGTCGCCAATGTCTTGTGCTGAAAGATCGGCGAATATTGTTCTAGTTTGGCCCGATTTCGCCAGACTTCCTATCGTTCCCCCGGGTGGTATGTCAATGATGAAGCATTCGGTGAGAGCGGCGGCCTGCCCTCCCACCGGCTTTGCTACGAGATAGACTACCAGTGATGTCTCCTCGGCCGATGCGCCGGCAAATCCCTTCACGTCAACGAGCAGGTGGTGCAGGGCCGTCGGTTCTACAGTGGGCACCGGTGGCTCATCCAGAACGCTCATGACGGACTGCAACTTCGTAATGTCGACTACCGAGTCATCGCCCGTCAATACTCGTCCCCGGTCTGCGGGGTCTCGAACAATGACCTCCCCTCCACATAGCTTGTTCACCCGCACCAGGTCCCAGACTGTCTTTTCGCGCAACTTGTCATATTCGTGTCGTGTGAGGACGTTATGGAGGAACTGTTGTCGGCTAAGGTTGAGCGTCTGGATCAACTGCGATAGCTTCTCCAAGCGAGGGTATTGGCGAGATAGGAGTAGGCCATGTAGATTGGTCGAATGCCACTCTCGGAGACAGCTGGCAATTTCATCAATAAGCGGTTCAGCTGCTGATGTTGGGGTTTCGTCGCCAATCTTGAGCATCGGTACGGGGGCGGCCGGCCGTGGGGCGTCAGGATCGCGCTTGACGGGGATGGAAAGTCGACCCTGAGTGCCGTTGGGTAGTTCCCCAAGCGGTTTGCGACCCTTGATCTCGATTCTGGAGCCTTTGGACCCTCGTGAGCTTCCTAGAGATTTGTGACCGTCTTTCAGTTTGGGTTTCTCGGTAGCTGTCGGCGTCAACCCGCTCTTTCCCGAGTCGCTACCGAGTTGAACATCGCCAGCGGCAGCAGCATCGTCGCTTGTAGCATCGTCTAGGTCCTCCGTGTCGTCAGATTCACCCAAAACCTCGCGAACCTCGACGCAACTTCGGGGAAAGATGCCACTGAAAACGCGGGCTTCGAGTGTTTGGCCCTTTACGGACGTCAGTCCGGCCAGCAGACTGGGTGGGGCTACCAAGTAGCCACGCAACCAGTTGCCATCCGGGGTTTCTTCAATGATGTAGAGCTCATCGCCGAGTTCGAGAGGGAGATCGGCCGGGCCCGAGGCGGCAAAAGGAAATGTCGCAACGGCGAAGGCAATGCGAGGAAGAGGCTGCCAGGGCATTGAAGGCTCGGTTCGTCGACGACGTGCGCAAAGATGTGGTCGGTATGTGGAGGAACGAAGGACGATGGAGACGAAAACCGATGAACCTGTAACAAATACAGCTTAGCACGGGGCCCAGAACGCAAGGCAAAGGATACGGGAGGATGGTGATCGATTGCGAACCTGTGGGACCCTGGCAGGGCTGTTTCTGGTGGTGAGGTGGCCTCGTGGAGACGATCGGCTATCGCTTCATCAGGAACAATCGACACGGGCCGGGTTCGTGTAGTCTTGGTTCAGCAATTCGAAGAAGTGGTTGCGTGGGGGCAAGCAACGTAGGCGAGGAAGAGGGTGAATGAGTGAAATGGCGCAAATGGATCGATGGGCTCGGCGTTTGGCGTTGCTTGAGTTGGGACGACAAGGGCGGCGGTGATGTGTTGCTTGCAGTCTTGCAGTACGATGCAACGGCGACTACAGTATGTGGCTTCTATCTCGAGTCTGGCGTTCGTGTGAAGGCGAATGGAGCAAATGGGTATCCGTAATTTTTCTCGCAGGGAAATTCGGCCGGCCCAAGGTAGGAGAGCAGAAGAGGGTCGGCAGAGGAGGAGGGGGTCGGTGGGTTGGGTGGTTGGACTGGGGGATAAGGGACGGGGTATCAACAATGAATATGATTGCAGGCAAAAGGCGAAAAGAAAGCGACAAAGTCGTTCAAGGGTCGTATCGTGGTTCGGGGGACCCAAGCGGTATGTTCCCTGGTTATTCCCTCTGTGATGGTCATGTATCAGATCAGGGCGGCGGATGGCGGGTTCAACGGCTGACTACTGCTGCTTTGGGCAGACGGACAGACAGATGAATCAAGGGAGGAATTGGCAGATGGCGGGAAGGGGGAAGAGGTGAGAAAAAAAAAGTCATGAGAGACACCAAACGGTCCTTGACTACCTACGCTGGGCTACGTTTAGATGTGAAGAATTTCCTGGCATGAGCGACAACGAACAATGAAGATTGAGCATTGGGACGCGCAGCCGTGTGTGGTGCATTGAGCAGTAAGGTACATACCACAAGCCCAGACCAACGGAAAGCAAGAGCCCCTGAAGCACACAGCAGGGACAGCCAGGAAAGGGAAGGCACCTCCCAATTGTTGTGTGTGCCTGCACGGAGTATGTGCCTGAGCCTTGCTGTGAGTGGCTGGTGGAGAGCATTGGGGAGAATTGACTTGGGCTGGGCTGAGGCTGGACTGCAGTCTGATTGGCCAGATGAGGCTCGAAGAGCACGAGGTGTGGTGGGTCACTCAGGGTGTGCACGGCTCACTCATCAATCAAGAGGGGACCTGGAACGGGGGGAGGAACGACTGTGGAATCAGGAAGGAATGCAATGAAATAATCCGAGGCTGTACGTAGCATATACACCGCAGTACGGATACACTCGCATGAATAGAATCAATTACTTTCGTAGTATACGTATATACATTACTTAAGTATTCATACGGCCATTACCTTAGTCATTCCAAAGTGGCATTAATTGATGCAAATACCAATTCATCTTCGAGACAAGCACGGAAAGTCCGATGTCTTCTCATTGTCGCGACCCAAACTACGAAGTACAGGCACAAAACATGTTTCATTTCATTCAATGACATGACGTCCCCATGCGACCCCATCGGGACCATCCCGCAAGAGCACCTCGCGTGGTTTGCCTTCAATAAAGCCAAGACCAAAGATCATTAGACAAAGACCAGACCGGAAGAAGAGGATTGCGATCGCTGCGACTGGGGTTCCCATCGAGTCAAGAGCGGAGGCTCAGCGACTCGATTGGAATCTCTTTTTGGAAGCAACTGTCATTTCAATTCTATTCAAAGCATTCCAATCTCAAGCAGGGTATGTCCCATCTCGTCTCAAACCGGTTCGAGCAGAAGCGACACCCGAACGCCTGAGAAACTCCCGTCGTTCAATTAACTCAATCCGCCCAACCTTTACCTATGCCACAATGGACGCAGCCTCCATGTCTTGGACCCTGGACCCTATTTAAACCTCAGCTGAGGGTGGAAAAGAAAACAACAACATGAGCACAGACAAAGACTGAGAGACATATGATCGCATGGCCTCATTCTACCATTCTGTTCTGCCGCCTGCCTCCCTTATCGAGTACCTATGCCATGGTGGAAGTACCTCAGCAGTAAGGTAGCAGTAGCAGTAGTAAGATAGTCAGTGCATCATGTACCTTTACATGTGACCGCTGCAGCCCTCAACGCCCGTCCGTTGTCCTGGGCAGCAGCTACCACTTTCATCTCATCACGCTTGGCCGCTAAACAACGCCGAGAAAACAAGGCCGTTGCCTCTCTTTCTCATCCTCTTTCGATTTCTTTCAGCATCTTAGCTGACGGGTTTTTCAGGGACCGGCCGAGCGATTGTTGTGCCCGCCCATCGACTCGGTCGTGGCTTGTGATGCAATGCATTTCATTGTCTCTTACCCCGTTTGGGAAGATGCCAGTCCGCAACTCAAGGTTAGTGGCGCAGGAACATTCTCATGTATCTATCCTGAGTAAGAGACGCATACCGGTACAAGATCGCGGAAGTATCTCTCCTCTGTTTTCTCAAACTATCAAACAGGTGGATCCATTCAATTATCAGAAAAAGCTTGTGGTTGGTCGCGGCCGTGCCATTCTATAGTCCGGGCGCCGACTTGCGTCTGCGCTAGACTCGAAGAAGCCTGGCTTTCAGCTTTTTGTGCGTGTCTTTGTGTACGTACCGCATCTGAAGTCCCCGGAGCCCCTCCTTCCCGCGACCAACTCATCGTCTTTCCTCTTGCGCATTGTGGCCTCGACCATGTCCCTCCTGCCTTCGACCGCAGGTTGGTTCCTGCATTTCATGCCGTCCTCGAACTGCAGGCGCCTGCTCTGGCCGCACCCGCGCCTCACTTTGTCATCAGATGAACACCACGCAACGCACCTCTCAAGGTTCCTCGCCTTATGTAATTAATCAACTGCCTCATGCATCGTGAATGGGATTTTCCCTCTTCCATCAAAAAGCTCCAACTTCAGCCTCTTCTCCTTGTCAGACTTGATTTCCATGGCGGCGTTGCCCCGTCTGGCTCATGCCCCCACGCCTTGGCCCCCAAGTGTCATCTCGCACGCGCCAGCGCAAAGTGTTTGCGTCTCCATTGACCACTCATTTCGAGACACCGACATCTTCGAGAGTTCCATCCACAAATCCTACCCAACGACTGACCATGGTGTCACGCTCGGGCCCTCTTAGATACACCATTTGCGTCTGATTGTGTGCTAAGGAGTAGAGGCATGCAAGCACTTTGTGCCTTATCCAGATATGTTGCTTTTACCATCAGGAGGAAGCATCTTCCCCATTCCATTCTTCAGCAGTACTGATGCCCAAACAGGTGCCATCTTTCTTTCTCTCTTCCCGGACCCCATGCTTCTCGGCGGTGCCAAATTCGCTCCAGATCTACATCAACTCTTTACCCACGAACATGCTCTGGGAGTCCACACGCAACGTAGCAATCGATGCTAGAATTCACTTCGACGCCCGCGCAAGATCAGAGTCGTTCAAAGCGCAGACATCCTAAGGATGTACAACGCAGTCGCGCTATTGATGGCACGGATGAAAGCCACGACGTCTGCCGCCGATAGCCCCGGATGTGGCTGAAAAGCTGGAGCGTTCAGGCCTTCCGCCCGGAGCGCCGAAATGAGACAGATTCCGGACCCACCCTACCATCACCGATCGGGATCAAGACTAGAGCCTCTACTCCCTTCTGGAGCAAGCTATCCAATATCTCTGGCGGCTCTCGGACACTTCCCACCCAGCTAAGATGTACATTCATCGCATATACCGAGGCTGCACCAATAGTCATCATCGTTCTCATAGTAGACCGTTTTCCATCAACATGAGAGCAAGGGGACGGCATTTCCGATCGCCCGGCGAACCCAAGTGCGGTCTGATATCAGTCGATGCCTCTCAAGCCACTCTCGGCTCGAGCCGAACACGTGGCGCTGACGATACCGGACGTTTGTGTCTCGAGTCTCTTGACATGATATCCCTGGGGCAGTCTTCTTCAACAGATCGACATGGGGATGTCACACTATCGATTGCTCCATTAGTTACTTGTAACTCGCCCAGGAACGGCACGACAACGCTGCCTGCTAATATATGGGTGATCAGAGTTCTCAATGGATCCCCTGGGAGTGCCATATCGAGCCACATAGTGGCGGGGCCGCGCGTTCAGTCGATTCATTAGTTCGCTCAGCTCTGATCCTCAACATCATCGAAGCCGGTGGATGCATGCCTTTACAACATGCGAAGTTATCGACTACAACACCTGGCTGTGAGAGTAAAGAGCTGGCGAGCGGAACCCATGGTCGAACTTAACACTCTGGTCACTAGATGATGCAATCGAAGACCGTTTTAAGTATCTACTCCGTACCTGCATAATGGTTTCGAACCTTTTCACAGCCTGTGTCGGTCATCTTGGGCTCGGATATGTATCTGTTCGCGACTTGACCAGAGCAGCGCCTTCCGGTCGAGCATTTCAAAGCAAGAGACTGTTCAGACAATCTGCGCCGCTGTGTGATGGATCACTGCCAGCCCAATATCGACAAATCCGGGACACTATGAGATGGTATTGATCATCTTCTCCGAAATCCAGTTGATGGTCTCGTGATCGTCTCATTAACATACATACATGATATCGGGTTTTCGGCCTCGTGGTGGTTCTTTCCGGCTTTTGGGGTGCAAAAGATCGATCTTGACGTAATCTGACTTCAAGCAAATCACAGGACAACGCGATACTCGGGCTATGCACCAAGCTCGTGCTCAACTCAGTATGGTGGTTCTAAGCCGAATAACACGATCCAATACGAGATGGTGGGTAAATTGCCTGTAGAGATGGCAGGACCGGCCGGCAAGGTCAATCGCAGAGGTTCTGAACTCTAAGGCTTGCAATTGTAAGATCTGCTCAGATGGCGATCATTGAGGTGCGGATTCCCGAACGTTTTAAGTCTTTCTTCGACTTGTTGAGATCCACATAGACTCGGTCACGGCCTACGCGTTCACCCTCATGAAGTTGTGACGATGTGGACAATAGTTCAGCCTGCCAGATGCTACTTCCGGTGATACCAAAAGCTCTTTCACTGTCGTTTTAGGTTCGCTGATCCCTCCTCCAGCGATAACAATATGACTGGACGGTCGTCTTGGGCACCAAACATGGTAGTCAACAGACATGGACTACGCATTCGTGGTGCCCGGAATGAAAGTTCATTGTTTCAGCCGACGAGCTGACAATGAAGACTCCCTTCTCAAAGGACGAATAGCCCATCGTGCGAGACAGACATTCTGTTGATGGTCGGTTCTTCCCCTGTGGTCCGTTGAGGCCGCAAAGGTTGCCTCGATCAGATATCTGCGGCGCAAGGGACTGCTGGACCAGCCAGAGCGGAAATCTCGACGTGACTCCAACAGACTGCTTAGGACAGAACATAAAGGAGAGACGGCTAAACTATCAACGAATTTCCGCAACTTATCTATACTTCCGCGATTCGTCACCTTCTCTGACGGGGACGAAAAACTATTTCATCCGCATGGGCTGGGTTGTCAGACTCTCTGTTACCATCGATTCTCACACCTGCCGGGAGATGTTCGACCTGATCCACCGGGACCACCAAGCGTCACATGTCAGATGCTGAAGGTCCGGTCGTTTCGCATCTCCATGACCAGCAGTGCTGTTCGCTGGTGTAATGCGGCGCCAAAGCACTTACAGAATGTTCCGTCCCAATTACTTCGGTACAAGTCCAGCAGTGAAGCGCCACAGAAGTCGTTCGGATGTTGCTGTGCTGCTCTGCACAAGTGGCACACGTCCTGAGTCCTCGGCCGGACGGAGTCGGCATGGAAATCTTTTTACGCAAGTCGGCGCCGAGGAACGGGAGTTTTAGTTACCGATGCCGGGTCAATGTGTCGAGGGTTCAACAATCCGGAGGGGGCGGAACGGAGCGGGCAAGCTCTCCGACCTCCCAGGATTCCTGAACGGGTATAGCTGGATGGCAAGTGCCCGCAAGAGCCGGCCGGGATTGGGCATTTCGCCGACGGTCCAACAGTCGAAATTTCAAACACCATGCTGGCTTGCTGGTGGTTCGGTACCCGCCCAGCAGACGTCGCGAACTGTGGCCTTCGGTAGCATCCGGTGACGATCTGCAGGGCTGAACGAGTATCCGTACGGGATAGAAGCAATACGCGGGATGGCCGGGTTCATCGCATAAACGCGGAAATGACAAAACAGCGTGAACGTGCCCAATCCGGACTAGGTGAAGTCGCCGAACGACGTTGGCTGATGTTTTGCACCGAGACTTGGGGTAAGTTGAATAACGTTTTGTTCGGGGAGGTTGATAAACACCATCATTGGCGTCAACTGCTCAGATGTCACGAAAAGCCCCGGCTAGAGATATCTGCCTTAGTACAAAGAAGCTTTGCTAGGCGACCAAGGTCAGCGAGGCAGTACGACCTTATCAACCATCACAAAGCTTTTTTCCCTTCCCTTGTCAGTCTCGCTAGGAAATCGCCGAGCAAAGGATGGCCCGACCACGGGGTCGGCGATGGCGGACTTTGATGATGTATGCCAAGACAATTTGTCCAGCTCGCATTGAAGGGCGGGTGCGCCGGCCCCTCCCATCATCAATGAAGCCACCCTCCCGCAGAAGCATGCCACCGACCATTGAAATTAAAGTCGGGTTGTCGAGAATTTTCATCACTGGTCTAAGGCAGACTGAGCATGGCGGCGGCCTCTCCTTGGACGCCGACATCCCGTTGGAAGTGTGGGAAGCGTGGGGGAGAAGGATTGGGATTCGGCCAACAGTTCTGTCACCACCTGTGTCACCCATCCACCGCTTTTGTGTCCATCTGTGATCTGCCAGCTAGTCTCTCAAGCGCTTGCTCGACAGTGCTGGCGACTTGGTGACATGCAAGACGTTCCTTATCTTAGGGTGCGGAGACGTACGAAAAGGCATACGCAACCTGCAAATTCAGCAAATTCAGCCATGGTGGAGGTCGCGTGTTTGTCAAACGAGTCCGGTAATGAACGTCTCCCAAGAATACCTAGGAAATGGAAACCCCAACACGCAAGCCCCTGAGGGGGCAGGGTCATCCACCATGGGAGCGGAGCGGAATTCTAGCGGCGGCACGCAGCAGAAGAGCCAATTTCCATGACAAGGGGGATCTCTACGGCGTATTGATACACAGCATCCGTACCGGTAATCGACAAAATTTGCGACCTCTGTGCTGGGTTTTTGTCTTTCTTTTCCCGCCGTTGAACACGAGGGAGGAAAATGCCTGCAAGCGGTGGACTGTGAACGGACCCGTCTCCACGAACTCAAGAAGGACAAGACGGTTCTGTCGGATGTCGCGGATGCAGACCACTCCACCATGTCGCCCGATCCCCTGTCTGATTGGTCGGCTGTCAGCTTACGGTGTCGTGTGCCTCGTCGCATGCCCTCCGTCATCTTCGATCCCTCCCCGACGCCCACCTTCCCTCTAGCGGACGCGCGCCTGATTGATAACAGAGCCGCGTTTCCTAAGCGGACGTCGGAGAACATGTTCCCCCTGAAGGGAGTACATACAAAGTAGGTACGAAGTCGAGGCAAAGCCGCAAAGGCGTGAAACCACAGCGAACCTCCAGAGAAGCTAGAGAGCACCGAGGGGGAACACAAGGGAGAGTACTAGAGAACGGACCTGGGCTTCGAAGCATGACGGAACGGTTGAAGCGCAGGAAGAAAGAGACTTTGTTTCGCGGTTGGACGTGCTTGACAGACCAAACTACCTACGTCAGGTAGCCAACCTCGGAACATGCAGAGCTAAAAGCATAACCGCACCGCAACGGTGAGCTGCCAACAACTTGGAGGGAGCACGCGACATTTCGTCTGTTGTCTTCTATCTTTCTCTCTCACTCTGCTGCTCCCTCCCGAGTCCACAGGCCTCGCTCTTGTCTCATCCCATGCTGTTGGCGACCGACAACACACCCAAGCTAGAGTCTGAAAGGACATTCTCTGGGTGCGAATTGGATTCCCGGGTGCGCCCACACACCAACCAAGCCAAGCAGAAGCTCTCTCATCTCACACAGGGCCAAAGAAAGACGCAGCACACAAAAAGGAAGATGTAACCCTTGGCGCTCGCGGCACTTGGCGGGCGATTTGTCCACGTCAGGGATCCCAGCCCGCCCGCCCCAACAGCCCACAACCCGCTATTGGCTACAGATCGGAATTCCGTGTCATGGACAGGGTTGGTCACGGGCAGCAGAGCCTTTCCCACCATCCACAATCCACTTTGGGGCCATTGCGAGAGGGACCAGGGTGGGTTCGAATTCGACATGCGGTGCGCGGCTTGACCTTGAGTTCCTCACTTTCCTCCCCAGCACCTCGGAGCCATGCGGAGCCCGCTGATGTGGACTGTGGCGGGTGGTGGGAGTGCGAACTTTGCGAGCAAGAACGAGGAGGGCGAAGACAGCCTGGGAGGATGCGCAAAGCATGGCATGGGCCGCTGGATTCGCTACCTTACCTTTACGCAAAGTGCAAAGGCCACCAACCCGGTAACTCTGTATACGGTCGGTCAAGGTCCAGCTTGGTGGGTTGTGCCGAGCCTGGGCTTTCTGCTCAAAGTGTGCCGAAAGTCCATGTTCTATTACGGGATTATTAACAGATCCATCTGATCCATGCTGCGTGATGAACGTCGCTACCTCGAGCTCCCCCGTTTGTTGTTTGCCTTTCGACCTTCCCGCTCGACAGCTCTACCTCCTTCTTAATCTTGACTACTGCTCCTCTGCTCACTTATCCATACTCCGTACACTACTCAATTTAGATCTTCATCAGGAAATCCCCGGTAGTTCAGGAGACATTCAAACTTGGCCCCTTTGACACGGACAATCTTAAACTCACATCCCCGACCTTCCGGTCGCCTCTCTCATTGGACCTTGACCCAGCACACACCGGTGGACTGAGTCCGTCAGATCCATCCCACCCGCACGCATCCAGCCTTCGGGACCTGTGGCCCTTGCCGAACCTCCCGCGCCCTCAAATACCACACGGCAGCAGTCACAACTGGAGTAGCCAAGTTTCTCCAGTCTCCTCATACCTCTCTCACTAATCGCCGTCTCCATCGTCGGCTGTTTATTCCGTCATCAGTCAGTCAGTCAGTCAGTCACACGAGGCAAGGAAGAAAGACACAAAAGGAAATATGGGTATCGGTGCCGTGGCAGAGCCCTTGGTGGTCATCACCCTTTTGTTTGGAGGAACGTGGTTCAACCGCAACATTGGCGACACCAACGCCTACGATAACCTGGGATGGAAGGGAGCCGGCCTCGATGATGCCGAGCACAAGCGATCTGACGAGCGCCGTTCCGGCAACTCGACCCCGGACTCTGAAGAGTCCCTCCTCTCCCTCGGCGCCTGGAGCTCATCATCAACGTTGACACCGCAAGAAGAGCCCCCGCGACGCTCTCGCAGGATCAAGTTTTTTGGATACCAGCGCATCATCACGACACCAAACACCAGAGTCTACAAGGACAGACTCCTCAGCCGAGTCCTCCGCAAGTTCCCCTTCTTGGTCGAGGCATGGTACTGGGCCCTGATTTACTGGGTAAGTGGGAAAACTCCTGATGGCCGCCCTTCCAGTAATTATATTTGGACCATTCTAACACCATCAAAACTATAGGTGTACCAGGTCGGCCGCGCCTTCACCGCGCTCACCCTCAATGAGGGAACCGTCGACGTGGCGCGCAGGCACGCACTCCAGCTCATCCACCTCGAGCAGCGCCTCCATGTCTTCATCGAGGTCCCCGTTCAGCAGTACTTTTTACAGATGCCCACCGTGATGCACTGGATCAACCGCATCTACTCCTTCATCCACATCCCGGGCACCATCCTCTTCCTCGTCATCCTCTACTTCATCACCACCACCCGCAAGCGCCGCGCCGTCTCCGCCAAGCTCGGCGGCAACGAGAACATTCGCTGGAACTCGGCCGGCCCCGCCTTGTACGAGGCCCGCCGCCGCACCATGGCCACCTGCAATCTGCTGGCTTTCGTCGTCTTCACCCTCTGGCCCTGCATGCCTCCCCGTCTCTTGAGCGATCCCAACTACAACGGCCCCGATGCCGGTGAGGCTAAGAGCTTTGGGTTTGTGGATACCGTGCATAGCTCTACCGGCGAGAGCAGCGTCTGGACGACGAACAAGTTTTGCAACCAGTATGGTGAGTTTTGGACCTCCAAATCGCGTTTGCAGCCCCCCTACATTGGATTCCTCACTGACAAAACGGAACAACAGCCGCCATGCCCTCCCTGCACTTCGGCTACTCCCTCCTCATCGGCCTCACCGTCGCGACCCTGCCTCTCCCGTCGATCCGCTCGCGCCCCTGGAAGCGCTTCGCCATCGTCGCCGTCGGCATGGCCTACCCGGCCCTGATCCTCACCGCCATCGTCGCGACCGCCAACCACTTTGTCCTCGACGCCGTAGCCGGTGCCATTGTCTGCGGTCTCGCCTGGAACTGCAACGGCGTGCTGCTTAACCTGCTCGTCGTCGAGGACTACTTCCTCCGCATGCTGCGCATCCACAAGCCAGTCAACTGGACCGATCCCGAGGCGACGATTGATACCAATGAGTGGAAGCCCAGCACGGTTCTTGATGAGATCTAAAAAGCTACGAAATTTTAATGCCGATCTTTCTGTTTTGCAAACGGCGCATTATGCTTTTGATGGGGGAAGGGATGGGTTAGAAACTCTTTTTGGGGGGTTGTAATGCGCCCATGGCTTGGATTACATTCTTCATGCGTTACATTTGCGTTGAGAGAACAAAAGAGATGCCGATTATTGGAGGCATGTGTGCGAATAGTACATGTTCTCGCATGATGTGGCGAGCATTTTGGGTTCAAGTGGCGGAGTTCCGTGGGCTCTTTTTATTTTCTCTTTTTAACGCAACAATGCGAAACCAATCCCCGTTCAGACAGCGTGGATAACTTGTTCGCTTGGGACGATGTTAAGCTTACGAACACAAGAGCAAAAACATAAGCTCATATAATGGAATCACCTTATAAAAAGCCCACTTCTCTCCTTTGATGTTGTTGATTCGGCAGTACCCTTTTCCATATGACGGTATTGTGGCTAGCCTCAGGAAAGATTATTGTGCTTTAGATTGCCGAGGTCTTTGCCTTGCCAAGCCGGCAGTGAAAGACGTTTAAGACGTTTCCCATTAAGTTGCTCGGTCTTTTTTTGTTGGTCTTGAATGTTTGTCGCTTTGACAGGGTGGTTCGCACGGATACGATGACCGAGCGAACGTTTAACGACGCTTTTTGTTTCCGTGGGCGGCAAGAACCTTATTTCGGCGTGTATGTCGATGTCATGCCGATACGCCGGTCGGATTTAGACATGTGGCTGGGTTCGAAGTTTCAGTAATTCGTCTGGGTGGTGGTGGTCGTCGTCGTCTTATTCCTCCCGTTCAGACTTGAGACGATGTTCTCCTAGGGAGCATGGGAGGCGGTTTTCGGCCTAGGAAAGCGAGGTTAAGAGAGGGGATATTGGTTTGATGTAGGAATAAGCAGGTAGTACTAACAAAGTAACCGAAAAACCCTAAATCCCACAAAGCTCGGACTGCCATGTGGTAGATTTAACAGACTTCAAGGGGAGGAGAGGAGTTCCCAGAGGTCTGGGTGTTGAAATAAGATTCTGGGGGGCATGCAAGGTCAGCATTTTGCAGCGTCCTGTCCCAGACGTAAGGAAAGCGACCGTGACAGCGGAAAATGACAGTCTTCGATTCGCGTTCCCGTTCCTCCACACCCCCCCAACCGTGCCAGCCTAGCTCTTGGAGGGCTTGTTCTCGGGGCGGGAGTGATGGCTACATGGCGGTGCCGTTTGATCCGAGTGTTTGCGGCGGGCGGGGCGGACGGGGTATGGAGGACACGGGGCCCCACTACCGCCCGGAGGGTTGGAGCCTACGGAGTGGAAGTGGTGCTGAGTTGGACCCACTCTGGATGCCGCGGGCGCCGGGTTCCCGTGGAGGAATTGCGGTGTTTCGATTACCCCGCCGCGACTCCCTTATCTGATCCTCTCCTCCCGCCTCTCAACGGCTCCGGGGATTTAGTTTAGCTTGCGGTCTTCAGCTCCGTTGTTAAGCGACCACCCGGGGCCGTGATCGAATTCGCCGCCCGTCACATGGTGCCGGCCTTCCCCTTAATTCTGTGGCCCTGGCCGGTTTGGTGACATTCGGAGGCTTGGCGAGCGAGCCCATGCTGGGCGTTCGAGGGCAGATGCCCCGAGAATTGTCGCTGACCGGGGCGAGATGCGATCAACCGGAAACGTGACCTAGGCCTTTGCCTCCCCACGCTCCCCCGGCTGGGGAACCGCTTCGATGGGGAATGGGGACGACCATCATTGCTCAAAGAAGTCCATTGCAACGTCGTTATATTTTTCCGCCTTGGCGGTGCATGATGCAGTGCATCATCGAGCTGCCCTCCTCTTTAACCCCCCTCGCTGATTCCACCAACAGGTCTTGCGAAATTCCTCCACTGAGAGGTGTTTTTGGGTCCTGAATTCAGGCAGGGTCTTTCTCTGGCCAACTAGAGCGCTCAATTGGACGTTGTCGAGGCGCAGTTGCTTGCATGTGTCATGCACTGCGGATGTTTATCGGCGCACCGGAGATTGGGGGACGACTGAAGTCGTCATGAAGGCCTCTAGAATTTGTCCATGGTGCGGTTGTACGTTGCGGGCAGCGGACAAGGATGGGTGATGGGTATGGCGTTACGAAGAGGTATATAGGAGAGCAAGTCCATGGTAGTGATTCCAACACATCTGGTCCTCCCACCCAGTGTTCATCTCGTACATTGGAGGTTCACTGCTAGACTCCCTGGGCTTCTTTCGAACTCCTCTCATCCTCCCTAGCACCCAAGATGCGCGCCTCCGCTTCCCTCTTAGCCCTCGCGGGTACCCTCGCCCTAGCCCAGACCCCCTCCCGCCCGTACTCGACCTGGCTCGCCTCCTCCTTCGTCGCCCGCAAAGCCCCCATCGACGCAGGCTACGGCCCAGCCGTCCTCTACGAAGGCATCGCCCGCGCCGCCGCCGCCGCCAACAACGCGACCCTCCTCCGCGCCGCCGAGACCGCCGTCTCCTCCCTCGTCTCCGACGCCGGTGTCCTCGACGGCTGGGACCCGGAGTGGTACTCCCTCGACGACATCCGCATCGGCAATAACCTCCTCTGGTTCTACCAACGCAACACCACGGCGGGAGCGAAGTACAAGATCGCGGCAGATGGGCTGCGGCAGCAGCTGAACCGGTGGCCAAGGACGCCTAGCGGTGGGTTCTGGCACCGCGCGCCGATCTACGAGGATCAGATGTGGTTGGATGGGATTTACATGGCCGATTCGTTTTACGCGACGTATGTATCGCTGTTTGAGAAGGGGAATACCACGGCGTGGGGGGAGATTGCGCTGCAGTTTGATCTGATTGAGGAGCATACCCGGAACCACACGACAAACTTGCTCGTGCACGGGTACGACGAGGCAAAGGACGCCGTTTGGGCGGATCCCGTGACGGGAGCGAGCCCGTTGGTGTGGAACCGTGCCGTCGGCTGGTACTTCATGGCGCTCATTGATACGCTGCAGGTCTATCCCAAGAACCTTCCGGGATACGCGCGGCTGCAGAAGTACTTTGTCACACTTGCGGACGGGCTGGCGAGGAGCCAGGATGCGTCGGGAGGATGGTGGCTCATCATGAACGAGGGGTACCAGACGCGCAAGGGCAACTATCTCGAGTCGAGCGCCGCGGCCATGTTTGCGTACGGACTGCTGCGTGGTGTTCGGGATGGGTTCCTCGAGACCAAGTACAAGGATGTCGGGCTCAAGGCGTACAAGGCGCTTGTGAGGGACTTTATTCGGGATGACAAGAATGGGCTTGTCAGCTTCACGGGGACTGTTCAGGTTGGGAGTCTGAACTCGAACGCGAGTTTCGAGGTAAGTCGCTGTTGTTATCACGCAGAACCCCCATCTCGAGAGTTGCTTTGCTAATTGGATTTTCTAGTATTACACCAGCATCCCTATCGTCGAGAACGATCACCGTGGTAGCGGGTCTTTCATGTTTGCCGCTATTGAAGCCGAGTTGGCGAAGTAGACACTGGACCGAGAAAAGATCATAGAACCGAGTCCTAGAACAGAAATAAAGCTTCCATGTGTGGCGTCGCAGCTTCAGCCTAGCTTCGTGTCAATGCCCTTGTGTGACAGTAAAGACCTGGCTAGGCCACGATAAAGCCTTGTGCGGCGACGTGCCGCCCTGTCCCTCTATACAGTGTTCAGAGGGTTCCTCTCTCTGAGTCTTTGCCCGTATCGATTCAACAGAAGAGGGATCGGAACCATGGCCAAACTGACAAAGCCAAGCACCGAATTGCCCCATCCTAGGCCGAGGTTTCTGTATAGAGTAGGCCCAACCAGAGGAAGAAATCCACCGATGAGACAGCGAGCCGACGTAACGCAGGCGTACGAAGAGGATGCATAAGGGCCAGAGGCGTCAATCAAGTAAGCCTGAGAAGAGGCGTTGATCCCAACCTGAGCAAAGCCAAACGGCGCCAAACTGATCAAGGGGACGATCCAATGCGTCCTCGAATACGTTGACCAGCCGTACCAAAAGAACGTGACGGGGATGAACAGGGCTGGAATGAAGGCGGTAACCAGTCTTATCTCTGGCTGGTACAGGCCGCCATTCTTCTTTGCGATCTGTGCGGCGATGAGGTCGGAGGTTTTGGCGAAGAGGAGGAGACCGACTAGACTTCCGAAGCCGAGGCCCAGGTAGGCGAGTCCAGCTGTCTCGAGGGGCCAGCCGTAGACTTCCTGGAAAAAAGAGGACGTGGACGTGAGGAGGATGTATAAGAGAGCTGAGATGAAGCCCGTCATGATGCAAAACACCGGGACCAGAGGTGAGCGGAATAGCATCTTCCAGGGGCGGCGGAGTGCTTGGCCCAGTGTCTGAGGATTCTTCTTGGACGAGGTCCCGACCTGGTTGTCGTAGAAGCTCAGCAAGTCCGTCCTCCCTGTCTCCTTTCCAATCCGCAATGCCTTCCGACGCAGGATGATGTGCGCATTCGTCTCTGGCGTGAAGACGTTCATGAGAACCGTCACCATGGCCGATGCGATGAGAAGCGTCCAGAAGATCCAGCGCCAGCCTGCGCGTTGCGTGATGATGCCCCCAAACAAAGGCCCGAGCACGGGTCCGAAGAGAGAGCCCGTCGTGATGACTGCGTTTGGTACGCCGCGTTGGTGGACATCGTAGAGGTCTGCTAGCATTCCGCCTGCGACGGAAAAGCATGCTGAGGCGCCGAAGCCTGAAATTGTGCGGAAGGCGAGGAGGCACCCGATGTTAGGGGACAGGGCGCTGCCGACGTGGGTGAGCGTGTAGAAAATGTTGGCGTAGTAGAATACTGGGCGTCGACCGTAGAATTCGCTGAGCGGTGAAAGAAGAAGAGGTCCGACCTTGAAGAAGGGCTGATGAGTACGTGCATTGTAATATCGGAGTTGTGATTGTAGTTGCTTATACTCACAAGGTAGCCAAAGACGTAGATAGTTGTAACCATTGAAGACACTGTAGATGAATCATTATGAAACTCAGAGTCAATGCTTGAAGCAGCTGGTGCGATGATTGAGGACGTCAAGAAACTATCAAAAACATGGCATCAGCTGTTTGTTTTATACACTTCAGCATCTAGGCGGGACTGCGAACCTGAGCACTATCATGCAGCTAAGCAGAGCCAGAATGGTAGATTTCTTAGTTGAAGTGAAGTTCCTGTAGGATGTGAGCATCGCCTTAACTAGAACCAAGACACGGAGTTTCCGCCCTGTTACCATGTAACTCTTACCTTGGGTTTTGGGTATCGTACTGGTCATCCCATGCTACCACCCCCCTGTCGAGATCAGACACAGGATCGGACCCGGCAAGATCATTGGGCGAATTGACATCAACAACACCCATTTTATAGATTAGGGGTAAAAAATGTACTTGAAAAAATGATAAGAAAGGCTCAAAGGGCAAGTTGATTGCTCATTCTCAAAATCTCCTTGAAATACTCTACTTCGTCAACACTTAGACTAAGGTAGGTTCACCCGATCGGCCGATCGGCCAAAATGGGGTACGCGGGGAAACCTCGGGAGGCGCACCGAACCGCAAACGCCATCACCATCTTTCCATTTAGCATGACTCTAGTTTACGACTCAATTTATCGAACTCATCCTACCGACCACAAGCTCTCTTCTCACAACTGCCTGGGTCTCAATGGAACGAAACTGCAATGAGTGAGCCAAGACGTCTAGGACCACGAGACCGTCCTTCTTGCAAGCCCTGCCGTGATCGCAAAGTCCGTTGCAATCGGGGCCTCCCTTGCTCGCAGTGCACTCGCTTACAGCTCTCATGTGTGTTCGAGGCCAGAACGAGAAGAGCCCCCGTAAATGCCCGATCAGTCAAGTCCTCTTCGCCATGCGATGCGAACGTATCATCGTTCTGCGAAACTCCTGCAAATCATCAAGCAGTTGAGTCATCGTCACAACCTCCTCCAGGGCAAACGATACAACCGACGAACCAGGAAGTTCTTGACCGACTTGCTCGAGTTGAAGGACTCTTATCCAATCTTGTCTCCTCTCTTCGTAATGGAGCCCCGGTGCAAGACCCAGGTGGACAGAGCAAGCCTGGGACGGACCCCATTCCGGCTCCACCGATCCTGCCATCACAAGAAGTCCTTGTCGGAGACGGGGAGAGAGGAAACTTTGTAGATGATTCAGTATTTGTTGGCTTATTTCTTGGGGTAATGGCTCGAGCAACTTCTAGTCTTGAGAAAACATGTTGATGTCTTCTAGGACCCGCCTCGACAACGACCAATAGCCGGTACGAAGACTAGAGATCCCATACCCAACGCAACAACTCAACACATATCTCCCCACTATGGCATAGCAGCCACGGATGTCTTTGGATCTGACCCGGAGACCATATCAGTACCTCCTCACGTCCTTACCAGGCTATGGATCGTCTATCTACAAAACGTTGATCCCTTGATCAAAATACTCCACATACCCACGATCCAGCCAGTGATGCTTGGTGTCGCAGCCAAACCTCAAGGAGCAGACAATATCACACATGCTCTTCTGTATACCACTGCCTTTGCGGCAACGACCAGTATGTCTAGCACCGAGGTTGCAACCCAACTAGGTGTTGAAAGGCTGGTCCTCTTGCGCCACTTTATGCGGGGAATAGATGGCGCATTCACGAGGGCTCAGTTCTTACTTTATCCAAACGTGCAGGGACTGAAGGCTCTGGCAATCTACTTAGTACGACAATTCCTGTTCCACAATTCATACATTACGCATTGCTGATCACGCATACACAGACTGCACTAAGAACCTTCGACACCGGACGAACCATCTGGACGCTCACCGGCCTCGCAATCAGAATAGCAGAATCCCTCGGCGTACACGAAGATGGCTCCCGTCTCGGCCTGGGCCCCTTTGAGACGGAAATGCGCTGTCGTCTCTGGTGGCATCTCACCGCCCTAGACGCCACGGCGCCCGAAAGCCATGGTTTCAACAACACGATGGCCGACCGCGGTAAAATATTTCGCTTACCGCTGAATGTAAACGATACCGAGCTATGGCCCCAGATGGACAACGCCCCTACCGGAAGAGACGAATGGACCGAGACGACATTTTCGATTATGAACCTCGACCTCTGCCGCAACCTACGCCACGCCGTCTCCGCTGTCGGGGCGGCGGACGAGCAGACGAGGGAGGCCAAGATCCAGCAGACGGAGTCGTCAATGGCCCATCGCTGGCTCCGGTTCGCACCGAAGAATAGTGACGTATGTCGTGCCGCGGAGTCTTTGCTTCGAATATCTGTAGCCAAAGCGCGCTTCATCTTGATGCTCCAGGCCTGGCTCTCGGCGCCGATGGAACAAGAATGTAGGTACCGTTACCTGCCCCATTCCCTGTTCACCACTGCCATCGAATTGCTCGAGCAAGGGTACCTGCTGCAGTCAGGAAAGCTTTTCCCTGGATACGCTTGGTTCTATCAGCAGCACCCGCAGTTGTACGCCTTGTTCCTCACGCTCCGCACGCTCGTCGATTCGCCCGAACGAGGGGAGGCGGAGCGCGCTTGGCTTGCGGTGGATAACTACATCGCCTGCCTCGCTGACTTTGAAGAAGCGAATGAGCGGAGAGGGAAGAAGAGTTGCGTGTGGGCGGCTATGGGGCCTTTGCGAGACCGGGCGAGGGAGTCGGTTCGACAGCGTGATACTACTTTTGAAATAGCGATACCGGTAGCGGCGTCCCCAAAGATGCCATCTGGGGAGAACTTTGGCACCGGAACATCGCAATCGTGGAATGCGATCGCGCTTGAGCCGCTGGCGTTTGATAACATTCTTACATGGCATGATTTCTCAGATCTGTTTGATGTCATATGACATCAAGGGGCAAACAATTTGACAATTTGCTTGCCAGCTTGTCCAAGTAGATCGAGAAAGATTACATCATAGGTCGTAAGTGATTAAAAGGAAGCCAATCTGGAAATAGAGTTTCTTCCACTCTGATGTTCTTGACCAATTCGAGTTTGTCAAGAAACACTCGAAGCAGATAGTCTTCTCGGTTAGAGAACAAGGTCAAATTACCCAACAGTAGTACATGGGTTCAGGATATTCCAGACCAAGACCTACTTACCATAGCGATCGTTTCGGATGAAGATCAAATCATGTACTTGACTCAAGTCTTAACTTCGTAAATCCCGTTTAGGTAAGGTAGGTAGGATGGCAGGAAGCTTTTAGGCTCCAGTCCTGGGCTTCAAATGGAACGCTCTCAAGGCTTCTTAGATGCATCGCGGAGCTTGATGAGGCGAACAAAATATGTGTGCGTTTTCCTAGTGGTCGACAGTATCTTGTTCATGGTCCTAAACCTTGGCTATCAACCCCGTGGCCAAACTCGACTGGTGTCAAGCCGAGGTTCGGGAAAGATACCGACAGAATGCGGATACCTTTCGCGAGGTCTAGATTTCAAACGTTGCGGTCCTAACGATGGGGATCGCTGCCAAGTCATATAGTGCCCGTGACAAGTTTCCAATGATTCATGAAGCTCCACGAATAATTGTATGTTGAGTCCTTCGATTTGGTTAATTGATAGCTGCCTAATCGCCTCCTTCTTGCAAAACTTCCCAATGGGGTTAGCAATCAACGAAAGCACAGTAAGCTGTACCTTGGTAGCACCTTGCCAAGTTGCCACATCTCAAACTAGTTAGATGCGTTGGGCTAAGCGGCTTTCCTTTGCCCCCCTCGATAACCATGCATACTGTAATGAGACAAATTTGCACCCAATCATTTGCCTGCCTCAAGCGATCTTGCACCGGTGCCCACTTCCAATGCAGGCTTTCTCTCAGCTGGCGACGTGGAACGCTGCACATATTCGTTAGTCGTCTTACACACCATCTTTCGTATTTCCAGGTAGAGAGAGACGTACATCCTGCTTGTGGAGAAAAATAAAACGTGGGTGGATCGGTGAGAACATGGTGGAGACCAACAGTTTGAGTCCGAGAAGTTGGCGATGATGCCATACAAACATGCTAGGTGACAAGCGAACAAATCTGTTGTTCATTTTCATGGAACATTGAGTTAGGCATTGCGCTTGTTCTGCTGGTTGATGTTGTTGTAAAATAGAGCCTGAGCGCTCATTCGTTACCAACATGCTGTCCAGTGCATCGGTCTTTCGCCTGTATATGGCTCTTACAGCGAAGATGTATGCAAGTACGAGCTTCCAACCGCATAGTATACCGGCCGTAAAGTCACCGCCGCTGCACGTTCCAGTGTTTTTCACTTGGACATGTGGCCTACCTCTAAGCGATTAACGATACAATGTTTATCATCGACGGGTGTCTCTGCTCTGCTGAAGCGGCGCCAACGACGATCATGGGCCGCGTATGCAGGTCGGCGTGGACAGCATGATCGTGATCAAGTCTGATTCATTGTAGTTTTAAACTCATAAATTTGCGATGGGACAAAACGTACGAAGTGTGACTTGAAGTACTTTGCGCTGTGTTCGAGGATATCCAAATTCAGTAATCCCTTCGCAATATGAATCTCATTGCCTGTTGTAAAACTCCTCCACTTCTTTGAGCTTGTGCTGTTATCAATATTCTTTACAGAAGATCTTCCTTCCCACGCGGAGATGCCGGGATGACATGCACTCAGGAACCGGTTGGTCTACCAGTCCGAGACCGTCAGGCCGTCAGCAATTGGTAACCCGAAATGGAACATCTCACGACCCAATTTTGTGGGAAATTCCACGTTGGGCGCCACAGCATTCCCCGAAACGCAGGCAACGGGTCTCGCAAAGGTGAAGGGAGAAAACACATTGTGCCACCTAATCATCCGTTCTGCACTTCTTTCGCACGTAATTATTGGGTGGCATGGGGGATCCGAAGAAACGCAGCCGTCCTCGTGGTGTGGACCTGCAGATATTCGGTAGGGCAAATGCAACAGTCTGCCCAACGAAACAATGTACAAGCAGAAGAACGGTGTATATATCCCCAAGCACAGTCCACCTTTGTACGCAGTGCGTGCTCTCTTGTTCGATATTACCAATTATCACCGTCAGAGAGGCGACGAACAATGAGAGGCCCATCCAAGAGCTGCTTAATCCCTTCTGACATGGAGCTCAACGTTGGGTCTTAGCTGCTTGGGCTAGCCGAACCCCCGGATCCACGGTCGATGCAACCCTCCACTGTCTGATATCTGGCACCCTAGAAGTAATACTAGTGGAGAGGGTTCTGATTAGGATCAGGATGCATACCAAAGAGCTGGTTATCCAAAATAAGTTCGGACGATCGGATAATGATGGGATTATCTGGCAGCTGCAACCTACTACTCTTTCCCTCCTTCCTTCCCGTTAAGTAAGTAAGGGCCTGCCTTGTTTTTATACCGAAATTCCTGCCCCAGATACACGCTGTACCTGCAGTATTCACAAACATCTCCAGTCAGACCAGCCCTACCACACTTATTCCTCTTCCTACCTACTAAGCCAATTCCTCTTTTCCCCTTGTATTATAATTATCCACTTACCCAACCCAATCGAGACTGGACTTCACCCCAACACCAACATTCCGATATTGGGATATTGGAGGTGGCCAGCATGGAGAACATTCTCGACAGCCACCCCGAATATGTATCGACTTCGCGGTTAGATGATCTGCGCGCTACCGAGTATGGCTACCTTGACGAGCAGGACCACGTCTACCTCGACTTCACAGGCGCAGGACTCGCCGCCCGATCCCAAATCCGAGCCCACGAGACTCGACTCCAGCAAACTCTTTGCGGCAACCCGCACTCCATTAACCCCACGAGTCAATCCGCCACTCACCTCGTCGAGCAGGCGCGAGCCCGCGTCCTATCCTACCTCAATGCCTCCCCTGAAGAGTACACTGCAATCTTCACCCCAAACGCAACAGGCGCTGCGAGGCTCGTTGCGGAATCATACCCCTTCACGAGACGAACCAGGCTCGTTCTCACCTCCGACAACCACAACTCCGTCAACGGCCTCCGAGAATTCGCACGCCGAAAACACACACGGACCACTTACGTTCCAGTCCGCGCCCCGGAGCTGAGGATAGACCCGTCTGACCTCATGTCAGCACTAAACCTTCGCAGAGGTGGCTTATTCGGCTCAGCTGCAGCTGCAGCTGCAAAACTAGCTCTGACCCCACGAACCACCAACGACGACGACACGGTCAACACCAAATCCAAAAAGAGAGGTCTATTTGCGTACCCTGCCCAAAGTAATTTCAGCGGCGTCCGTCATCCGCTGTCATGGATCAGCGTCGCGCAGAAGCAGGGGTATGACGTGCTCCTCGATGCGGCGGCGTACCTGCCGACCTCCAGACTCGATCTGTCCGCAGGATCCGGCGTCCAACCGGAGTTTGTCATCGCGAGCTGGTACAAGCTGTTTGGCTACCCGACCGGCGTTGGCTGTCTCATCGTACGACGCGATGCTCTGGCGAAGCTCGCCACCTCACGGCCTTGGTTCTCGGGTGGAACCATCACAGCGGCATCAGTTGGAATTCCCTGGCACGTCATGGCGCCAGATGAGGCTGCCTTTGAGGATGGAACGGTCAACTTCTTGTCAATACCGGATGTTACTGTTGGGCTGGACTGGTTGGAAGGCATTGGCATGCCGTTGATCGATACCAGAGTCAGGTGCCTCACCGGCTGGTGCCTCGATCTTTTACGGAATCTCGAACACAGTGACGGGTCGCCCATGGTCAGGATATACGGCCCGACGGATATGAAGCTGAGAGGGGGAACGATTTGCTTCAACTTTTTGGACATTGGTGGAAGGGTCGTCGATGAGAGACTGGTTGCCAAAGAAGCCTCTGTCGAGAACATATCACTACGAACGGGCTGCTTCTGTAACCCCGGTGCTGGAGAAGCTGCCTTTGGTCTGGACAAGAGGGCTTTGTTACCGCTCACCGGCATTCAGAGTGACTCTCTGGACGACTACGTCAGGCTTTTGGCACCTGTGGGTGCCGTACGGATCTCGTTTGGGTTCATGACGACGACAAAGGACGTGGATCGCTTGCTGGACTTTGTAAAAAGGAGATACACCGACAGGCTGACAACAGCTAATGGCCTTCCGCCACACGAACACTGTTGAAAATGATTATTATCTCAATAAACCACGTTTTGTTCAATGATAAACTCACTTATTCGTATTACGATACACTGCCCGAGTGCATCTACCTTACTCTGGGGCTCACCTACAAGTAGCCGCTATTGGCACCACAATACACTGTCCAAGTGCATCTGTCGCAGGCAACTTGCTACTAATGCCCTCGTCTCAATCTCAGCCATAAAAACACAACAGTCCCGAAAAGCACCAGCAACAGCCCGGGGGTTGTGTACAGAGACCCTTGATTCAGTGGGCTCTCGACCATACTAGGTCTGTAAATGACCTTCTCCGTCAGGCGGTGAGCTGCTTGCGGGTCGTGAGCAGGGAGCAGCACAACGTTTTCGCTCCTGGCGAACTCTTTGATTTTCCTGAGAGAATCTACTGCCAGCGCCGGATTGCTGTTGACACCATCCGTAAGCTCCTGGTCGAGTAGGTCCTGATCATATGTCGCATCCCCAAGTAGGAGATACGAAACATCATCAGCACGAACAATGACCGAAAGATGTCCTGGCACATGGCCGGGTGTGTCGACAGCCACGACCTTTCCATCTTCAGTGATGGGATAGCTCTGGTTCCATGGACCAATTGGACCACCGGTTGGTTGAAGAATGGAAGGTTTGAAAGATGCTGGCCATTGGTTCGGAACGGCTCCTTCCATTGTAGCATGAAATGGCGTCTTGTACGCCTGCCAATGTTCTTCGGTGATCCAGACCGGTGCTCCGACGAGGTCGGGCAGCCCGTCACCATGATCATGATGAAGATGGGATAAAACGACTGCCTTGAGGTCACCTGGAGTAAGATTCTCTTGCTCAAGTCGGGAGCCAATACCCTCATCTTTTCCTACATCGATATCGACAGCAAGATGGAAGAAGGGCATCCAGAGTGGGAAATAACCGGGCTCCATACTGTGTGGCGACTCGCCGGAGTCGAACAGAATGGGCCCCTCTGGATGATCGATCAAGTACGTGTTGATAGGCAACATATCTGTCCAGGATGTGTCCAGCAAGACTGACAGGCGGCGCAGGAGTACAGCTTTATCGGCAGGCTGATGACGGTGGGAGGGGCGGATTCTTATCGACCCTGTCTGGAGAATCTTGATGCTGATGGCCATTCTGAAGTTACGATGGAAAGGTATGAATAAGTGCAGACGAGTTCATAGGACTTGATTCATACGGAAAAGAGACTGAATGGTGTTGATGTGGATGGATAGTATTTATGTAAGTCCGCGAGATATTGACTTCGGGCGTCTGAATGCAGCCATGTACTTTGTACCCCTGGGCACGATGAAGGCATTCATGCCGGTGGGATATGCGTCATGGACCAATCGCCTTAGACGCTCTGGCAGCACGGCGATTGGCGAACGCCGTTTTCCGTGATCGGAGGTGCTAGCTACCGACGTTCGACTTATGGTGATTTACATAGCATCATGTCTTTAGGCATCGCAGACGGACGCGCCAGTACGGCCCCAGGCTCATCCGATGCCCGACTTTCGTCTTGTGAAAGCCTGGCCTCTTCAACTCCGTCGTAATTGCTTGGCCGAGATCTCCCGGTCGCCGACGGAGACCCGCGACAGGGACGCTTCCATCAAGCAGTGCGTGTGAAGAATATAACTTGGAGAGCACGCCTCTTATGCGAATGAGAAGGACTGAAAGGTGGAAGAAGCGATAGCTATTCGGATCGCGTAACGCGCACGGGGTTTAAGGGAGAACGAAGGCGTCTCCTGTTCCACAAGTAGTGCAAGGAGGGGCAAATCTCAAGTCTCATGCATTGCCAACAATGACGTTGACCGTGTTGGTCCTGCACGATCCCACTTCCACGCCTACACTTCGCAGGCTTGGTAGTGGTTGAACCTCAGTAAGTCCGATTCGGGTCAGAAGTCATGAGAACCGGCTCTCCATCGTCTGAAAGCTCACCGTGCGACTCTTCCTTGCAGGCTATGGCGTATCTTTAGCGGCCGCGGCTTTGAGGGCCGTGCGATATTTCGGCATCTATTAGGCTTAGGAGTTTCCAAAGATTTATTGTTAAATTAATAGGTCTATGCTAGTTTCGAGCATTCCACGGCATTTACGTGTAGAGATATTTTCAAAGGAAGAGCTTTCTTACGCACTTACATGCTTAGAATCCTTAGAAGAACGAATCCTTAAATCATAGAATTGAAGCCATAGAAAATTAAGCAAAATGTCGTAGAGAAGATGGATGTGGGTAATATCGATCTTATGTTGTTCATTTCATGAGATTGAACTAGTAGGTACTCAAGTAACCTATACATAGTTCATGATTCGCGATAACAGAGCGAAATCTACAAAACTTGACGTGGCTAGGTGAAACTTTACTTCTTCGTTTTTGCTATTCGCCGAGCTGAGCTAAAGGATCTGCTCTATTCCTTAGACTTGGGCTTCAACCCTCCGGCAGGCACCCTTCCTCTAACAGCAAAGCTTTGGAATTCACAACCCTTCTCTGACAGCTCCTGACGAACTCTGGCATCGAGCGTGTCGAGTTGTTCGGGTGAAAATCCCTGAAGCTCTGGCAGGGCTGAACCTGACGTTAGTCTAAGCAAAGAAAACGGGCGTGCGATTAAGAACTTACTCCGGGCCATAGCCACGATCATAGGACCAGCGCCAGCAGCGCCATTGATGCTAGCTTCTTTGAGCTCAGGCTTCGCCTTAGCACCAACCTTACATGCCAAGACATCGACCTGAACGTCCTCGAGACCGGCCGCTTCCATCCAGTCCTTCAAATTGGGCCCAAAGTTCCCGCCCATCTTCTTGATGATCCAAATCTGCTCCAGCAACTGGAAGAACTCGCGAGCGACCGTGCCTTCGCCCAACAGACTCTGGTCGCAGTCAAGCTCGACAAGCTCAACCCAGCCCCCAGGCTTAGCCAACGCGCAGAGATTGGCAACAGCTTGCTCAAGAGCGAAGTTGCCGCAAAAGCCCAGCACCTGGCGCTGATGGACAACATCAAATGATTCATGCCACTCGACAGGCCAGGCATCGGTGATAGACTGTTTATGGAACTCGATGCCATCGGGTCGAGGATTGGGGAAAAGTGCTTCAACTAGGTCAGTACCGATGAAGGTTTGCTGTTCAGCGGCAGGTCCCGCTTGCTTCAGAAGGTCCTGAAGCCAGATGCCTAATCCGATGGTCAGCTACAACATGCAAAGCTGCATGTGGAAAAACTCATACCATCTGCCGTTGCGGAGTCCAAGACCCTGAGACCGGGCTTCTTCCAATCGATTGGAATGAAGGACAGCTTGCCACCGGCAGCATCTGTGTAGACGAGGTGGTTATCAGTCAAACGGGAGATTTCTTCTTCCAGGCCACGTTTTTTAGCATCTGCCATGAGTTCGTCCATGCCAGTGCCGTTGGCGATGCCGGCATCAAGCTCGGCTTGGGGAGGGGCTGCTGTGGTTGTAGTAGCCATGTTGATCGACGAAGCTTGGAATGAATTTAGATTTTCAAAACGATCTGTAAAGAGGAAGTGAAAATGTGGTGCGGAGCTGGAAGATGAACTTGCAACCTTCTCTGGTGATGTGTTCAGGCCATTACTTAATTATGTTTATTTCGTCATGTCCCGTTGTCTAATCTAGGCCATTACAAAAGCTCTAAGAGTTTGTATCTCAGACAGGCTTATCCTCAAGTCCCTATTCCATTTCCTGCCAAGTCTAGTATACATCAGGCAGCAGGTTATGTTCCGGTTAGCCACGGAGGATTCGCCAAGGTGAGACATTAGGGCGTAACAATATCGAAGTGGAACTATGATGGTGTGAACTTACGGATAGTTGCATAAATGACGTTGAGGGACTTTGGAGATACCCCTTGACACTTCGCCCCGTCAATGGGATAGCTCTCAACAACCCCCGCCACCACCCCTCTCTTATGCCCCGGTCCCAAAGGATCTCACTAGTCGCTTGCAGGCCATCCTTTGCCGCTCGGCCTGAAGGATGGAATATCCCAGTCTGTAGATAGTACGACGCACCCCTCCCAAGGTTGATCTTCCTCGTGGGGGCTTCGTAAAGAGTGGTGCGGGAACTTTTGACGACAGTCACCCTTTGTATCCATGGGTATCGTCTCTCATGCAATCATCTGACGATATTTTCTCAGACATTGCTCCCTAGTCTTCCACGCCAATTGTGTGATCAAATATCTCTGCCTAAATCAAGGCGAACATTACGCCGAAAGCTTAAGCTCGGCGACCGCTGGCCCGACTCATTGCCTTGTAGAAGCTATTTTTGACACCTTGGTCTAACGGCCGTATCCTTTTATGAATTTGAGTTGCGGTGGCATTATCCTTGAGCTTTCGGTCCTTCTGAGAATTTTTGGTGCCCCGAAACATTGTTTGCACTCTGCGGTGAACAGCTTCCATGATGGACTTCACTTGGGATTCACTAAGCATACTCAAAGCTTTGGTGCTACTTCTACTGCACTATCTTATTGTTGTGGTGGCCTACCGCTTGTTCTTTTCACCGTTGAGAAAAATTCCCGGCCCGAAACTTGCTGCAGTAACATTTTTGTACGAATTCTATTACGATGCCATCTGTCGTGGGCGCTTTCTCTGGAAAATCCAGGACTTGCATGCCAAGTATGGTCCCATAGTTAGGATCAACCCTCGCGAAGTTCACATCAACGACATTACATTTTACGACGAAATCTACGCCAGTGGACCACATCGACCTCGGAACAAGATTCGGTTCATGGCCACCCAGGATGAGAGCATGTTTGATACCTACAGCGCCGAAAGGCATCGGATTCGCAGATCGGCGCTGTCGGGGTCATTCTCTAAGCAGTCAATCCGTGCCCTGGAACCTCTCATCGTCCAGACTGTCAATCAATTGGCTGGTCGAATGAGTGGCCTTGCTGATTCTGGGGCGGTGATGGACTTCAAAGAGCTTTACAGTGGCCTCACGATGGACGTCATCGGCCAGTACTGTTTCGGCGAGAGCATGGACAACCTCAAACAAGATAAGTTCGGCAAAGAGTTTCTCGACTTTTTTCATGAGATGCCTCAAAGTCACCCCATTGGCCGCATGTTTCCTTGGCTCTTCGACTTGATCCAGAAAGTCCCGATCAGCGTCCTAGCAAAGATCGATCCCAAGCTTCAGCCTCTTGCGGACTATGACAAAAGGATCTCTGGGCAGATCATGGAGGTCCTTGCCAAAGACAAGCCCGATAAGATACGAACAGTGTTCCATGAGATGAGAGACAGCAAGCAGCTGCCGGAGTCTGACAAGACTCTCGAGCGCTTTAAAGCCGAAGCGGCGATCTTCTTAGGCGCCGGCACGGAAACCACTGCCGCCGCCTTGACGGTCTTGAGCTATCATCTCACGGAAAATCCGGCTATGCTTGAGACCCTCCGAGGTGAGCTCAAGTCTGTGAGCACACCTTTCACTGTGGCAAAATTGGAGCCTCTCCCGTATTTGGTCAGTTGTCACGTTCCATAATAGCGAGTAAGTCGCTTCTTCGCTAACATAAGAGTTCAGAGTGGTATCATACAAGAGGGCATAAGACTTTCTTTCGGAGTACCGGGACGTCTTCCACGGTATGCTCCTACAGAAGACCTAATGTACTCTGGCTACAGGCTACCTCGAGGTGTAAGTACAACACAGTCCAAACTTACTCTGTCTTATACTTACCAATCTTTGTAGACCGTTATGAGCTCTTCCTCATACCTCCTCCATACAGATGAAGCGCACTGGATCAACGCGAACCAATTCAACCCCCAACGTTGGATCGATGACAAAACGACGCTTACGCGCAATTTCGTGCCTTTTGCGCGTGGCAGCCGGCAATGTATTGGCATGAACCTTGCCTATGCTGAGCTTTATCTCACTGTTGCCACGATCTTCTCTCGGTTTGACTTCGAACTGTATCAGACTACACGGCGTGACGTTGAGCTTGCGCATGATTTCTTTGTCGGGATGCCTCCACTAGATTCGCAAGGCATAAGAGCTCGCGTCTCCAAGCAATTGTTATGAACAGAAGGAAACAACCGCAAGCTCGCTTGCAGGATACTGTAGTAATTCAAAATCCGTGATAAAGCTTTTCTGTATCTCCAAACATTCAGTCACGGAATTGACAACGTACATCTATGCTAAAAATGCAATAGCCAATTTCTCATGAAAAGGATGGGAAAAACCTGCAGAATAACTTGACGCATACTGATGATGTGTTGATCACATGTTATTCATCTTTGAACCTTTCAACCTTTAGAATCCAAGACCCAACAAGATCATGGCAGTACTCAAGCTTGATTCATGTTGTAATGTGGCAAAGCTATTTGATTGCTAGAACGAATGACTCAAAGACTCCATCAATTTCAATGTTGGCACTACATGTATCCTTAGGATAAGTTGGCATGATACCAGGATCCCAACATTTAAGTCGCTTTTTAGTTCGTCTTGGCCCGTTCGACGACTGCCATCAGAGGCGGCTTCGACCGTGTGCTATAAGTGAGTTGGCGATCCAGCCAATTCTCAGACGCAGCGTCTAATGTTACGTCATAGCTGAACAGCAGCTTGCACAGGGCCATTCGTAGAACATAGAAGCTTAACCTATCGAGTGTCAGTATAATTCAATCAAACTTTGAAACGAGGGCGGTAAGACTAACTCTTGGCCGAAGCACGACTGGGGTCCAACTGAGAAGGGATGCACGCTTCCTTTCTTATCGCCTAGGCAGTCTTTTGGTCGTCCTCGATCATCCGGGAGCCATCGATCAGGAACGAATTCCTCAGGCTTGGCAAAGTTGCGCTCCACTGAGTAGGTAACCTGATGCAGCATCATGACAACAGTATTCCCAGGTACGAACTTGCCCGCAATCTGAGCTCCCGATAAAGGAACGCAGCGATCTGTGCCAGTTGCCGCAGGCGAGTAGCACCGGATTGACTCTTGCAGACATGCCTCTAGGTAAGGCAGATCCTTTTGAGAACTGCTGAGTCTGTCCATGGTGATATCCGCTTCGGTTTTGAACACAGTTCTGACCTCCTCAAGCAAGCGATCCTTGATAGCGCGGTTTTCCGCACGTGAGACAAAATAGACAAATCCTGTGAGTACAGTCGGCATGGCCTCGCAACCACCAAGCATCAGGAATGGAGCAAATTCCCTCAGCAGCTCTAGGGGCATCGTTCCTTGTCGTCCGCCGGTTTCGGAGTCTCCATCCAAGACCATCTGTAGCATGTCGTGCCTCGCTGATGATAGGGCGATACGACGATCAAAGCGTTCAAAGATTGGAGCCATGAAAGACTCACGCTCGCCGCTTCCCCATTTGTGAACGGCGAAAAGTAGAATCTTGTGAAGAAATGGGAACCGGTTCAAAACGGCTAGGATTGTGACACCCTTGGCAAACCGGTCAAAAGAATGCACCCAAGGTACGAACTTCGGGTCTGAGAAGAGATGGAGAGACTCGCCGAGAAACAAATCCGCTATGAGGTCGCAAATCAGAAAGCTGTTCATGTCGCGCATGTCGATAGCGGCACCATTGGCGGACTCTATAAAGGAAAGGTACTCGTTGATGTGGCCATTGATCATGCCCTCGATCTTCTTGACGTTATCGCGCTTCAGAGCCGGCACCATTGCCTTGCGCATGAGGCTGTGCGTCTGTTGAGATCGTGGCTTCGCAGGGTCAGGATTGACGAGGTCGCCTCCCACGAGGGCTGCGAGACGAGGGTCTTTGGCCATGCCATCTTTGGCTGCCTTGGTGGCGCCGCAGATGTCGAACCAAGCACGCTCGTCTGTGAAGGTGAGGGCGTCGGGAGCGATGCGGACGACACCGCCGTATTGGTTGTGGAGTTTAATCAGCCATGGAAGCTGGCGTCCTCGAACTGTGGCAATGAGATGGGGAATCCGAGAGATTGCGCAAAGTTTCGGACCAGGGAATGACGATAACGGCGAGAAGTAGAGCTCTTTGACGATGGAGATGATGTACACTCCGATGCAAATGACAGCGACTGTGAATGTGAGACGCGATGTTGCAGTGAGAGCTTGCCAATTGGTAGTAATGTCGTCCCAAGTTACGCCAGGAGTAACTTGAGTGTGATTGACGTAGGGTTGGGAGGACATTTTGGTTCCAAATGAATTCTGGTGATGCAGTACGATGCGACTGGACCTTTGCAGTGCTTCAATCGTCCGCGAAGAATTACGATAATGGCATCGACAATGGTCCAGGTTTCAGTGATTGAATTTCTTTTAGTGCACCATCAGACGCACATCCCTAATAGGATCATGTACGAGAAGTAATTACTGACAGCTAGGTTTCCAAATGCAAGTGTAAAGCCAGCTGTTTGCTTCATCCACATGAAAGAATCTATCTGATGACGAATCCTGACTCGAGTCACCAGCATCAGATCCTGGTCTTTAAAGGAGTGATCCTAGCAATGCAAACATATCGTGCACTGAACCCATGAAAATGGCATGCTTCTGCCTGCGAATAGCCCGCATCTTCCGATGATCAACAGGTCGAATCATTGCTCTAAGCGATGGAGCAAAGGGTGTCTTGGCATGTCTACCAAGTATGACTGATTTCAGAAAGCATTTGTCTACTTCAAGTTGCCGGTGAATCCTTCGAGACATCCACTAATATGAACTTCTCCCAAAACAGGTATTCTTTTCGATCTTACCCTAAACAGACTCGGGGATAGGTGTGAGCATTGGCTACCCCTGTTACATGAATTCGGGCTGGTCTCTTGAACCCTTCAGACATGTGGGGTGCACAATCCTTCTCCTTCGCACCGTCCCGCTCGCGCTTACGAATTTCGCACGACCCGACGTGTCTATCCGGTATTCATCCAATCAAGTTGACGATATGTCAACCTGACAGCCACCCAAATGCGTGGCCTGACAAGGAACTAGGCGGGGAAATGCAGGTAGTGAAGACTAAAGTCCCAGCGGCAGCCTTATCTTTAGTTCATTTAGTGTGGTCTCTACCGCACGTACGGGACTTTGGGTTTGCTCCCTCACGCCGTGTAGATGGATCTAGCCCTGATCGACACCACACCCCCAGGGGTCACATCCTTGGTGCCTAGTTGCCAGTGGAAGTTTGGTCTGTGCGACCTGGGCTTCCGAGCAAGGCATCAAGTTTCCACAATTCATAGACCAATACAGTTGGAGTTTTACGAGATTTGTCTCATCCTTGGCGTGTATGTTCAAACTTCACCTAAGGATGAGAACCCTTGCACATGCATTTCTCAATGGAAAGCTGTTGAAAACCTGTGGAACACAATCTACATATTCTAATGAGGTAAGATTGATATGATTGACGTATGTCGCGGCGGCTGTTCTGACATCGTGGCTCGTCATGTTCCATGTAAGCAGCCTGGTATGTCTGGCTACATGTAGCTATGAACTTTAATGTACAGTAGCTACCTGAGAAAGGATGGTAATCGTTGTAGATGCATATCCAGATGACATAAATGGATGGCTCCAAGCGTAGGGTGAGTTTGTTTCTTGGTATACTACCACCACCTTTCACAACAGTGGATAGTCCCATCGATACACCCCAACTCCATCTTTTCCAACCCCTTATTCTTACGTGTAGTTTCTGACGAAATGCCTTCGTTACTTTCCGTCCTCGAACATAACGCCTCATTGTCAGCAAGGAAAGCAGGGTTCGTAGCCGTGTTTGCCGGAGCCACCAGCGGCATTGGCCTCGCTACCCTCAAAGTTCTCACCATCAGTCTTGTGTCACCGCGCTGCTACGTAATCGGTCGATCGAAAGCCAATTTTGCCCCTCAAATCGCCGCGTTGCGACGGAGTAACCCCTCCGTTAGCATCCATTTCATTGAGACCGAGATAGCGCTCCTTCGGAATGTCAGTGCCGTCTGTGAGGACATCATACGACGTGAGCCCCATGTAGACTTGCTTTACATGAGTCCAGGGTCGTTGGCCTTTGGGGGACCACATTGTGAGTCTATTCGAAATGTCGACTTTCAGCTTCGTTGCCTGATTTCCATCTTCACGCCCCTTCCCTGTTTGTGGGAGGCTAGTGGCTTCATACTGCAATATCATCCCGGGCTATTCGTAAGAGTCGATCTGACCATTGGCATCCTAGATACGGAAGAGCGCCTTGACATTTGCTTCGCTCTGTCCCACTACATCCGCATCCGATTGATCCAGGGACTCTTGTCTAGTCTCTTGAGAGCCAACGAACCCCGCATTGTCTCTGTCTTGGCCGGTGGGCACGAAAAGCCACTCTTCACTGAAGGAGGCGACTTGGGACTTCGGCTCGAGGGAAATTACACCGCGCCAAGAGCTGTCGACCAAGTCACCACTATTCACAGCCTGGCTCTCATGTTCCTCGCCAAGGCCCACCCTAGGATCTCGTTCCTTCACGTCTATCCTGGTTGGGTTTCTACGAGCTTCCTGTCTAATCTCTTGGGTAGTGGAGGTGTTCTTGGCAAAATGGCTGAGACGGTAGTTGGTCCCCTTTATCGAATGGTTGCTATGAGTGAAGACGAGTGTGGGCAAAGACAGGCCTTCAACGCAACCAGCGAGCGATATCCCAGCCGTGACATGATTTTGCGTGCCAAGATCAATGTTAACGATCAAGCTTTATGTCACGGGCCGTGTAGTGGCTTTTATCTGGTGCTGGCAGACGGAAGCACATCTCCTCGCAATGAGATTCTAGAGACTTTAACGTGTGATGATGGTTGGATGCAGAAAGTCATGGATTACACAGAAAATGTTGTCATTGAAGCAGGAGGTAGGTAGAGTGAATTGGACATCTAGTATTGGTAGAAATTGGGCCTATGTATCGAGTTTTCGGCTGGTCTAGAAGCCGCATGATGGCTTTGAGTTGCTTTTTGTTCCAGCGCGTAACTTGAAATCTATCGCGGGGTGACCGCAACCTTGACGCCGTGCAAGCTGCTTGGCCCAACCCTCATAACAGGAATATAAGGTCGATCATCTCTAGCTTCGAGGTTTTTGAACCTCTGGCAAAACCGCGTCAGAACATACGCTGTCTCTGTAGCCACGAGGATATGAGCTGGGCAGATGCGTGGCCCGCCGCCAAAGGGCACGAAGTGCCACAATGGCCTGATACTTTTCCAGCGCTCGGGGCGGAACTCGGCCGCATCTGGGCCCCAATAGTCAGGATCGCGGTGCATGAGATAGCGATTGCTGTGGACAATGTCGCCCTTGGCACAAAAAATGGGCTGTTTGCCGTCCGGGCCACCACCCCGTGGAAGGGTGGTGTCATGAGCGGCAACGCGAATCATCTGAATGCCGTTGGGCATGGTTCGATGCACTACGACGACGTCGTTAGTAAGATGAAGTTTACAACTCTTCGGAGCAGATTGCTTACCTTCGTTGATGACCCAGTTCATGTACTGCATCCCCCGGAGTTTGGAAAATGTGATTTCCTCGCTTTCGTCAAACGTATCCTTCACCTCTCTCTGTAGTCGCTTCCAGACTTCAGAATGACGAGCGAGAGCAAAGATGGCGTTGGAAATGTGGATGCTAGTCGTCTCATTGCTGGGAACCCAGACGGCGGTGATTTGATCTCGTAGGAGTATCTTGTCCTCTATCTGGTGTGCCATGTCCCATAGTAAGTCCGTACGCTCCGGCTTGTCGGCAAACTTGTCAGGGAACTCTTTCCGCTGCTTGAGTTCATCGAAGGCCTCGTCGATGTATTCGTTCATGAACTTGTGCACGAGACGAATGCTCTCATACCACTTTGGATCCCGGTGAAGGAACATGAACTTCCCCATGGTCAGTCGTACGCGAGCGCCACGCATAATGTCGACCATGGCGAGCATGACGTCTTCTTTTTCGGGATTTTGAAGACTGTCACGACTACGGCCGAAAAGGAACTCTGTGGAGGTGTCTAAAAACTGCAAAAGAAGACAGAATCATGATGAGCTGGGTGATTTTTTCAAGCAAGCTGGAGAAGGCACGACTCACCCATCTTCTGATCAAGACTTGGAAGTCAAAAGTGTCCCCATTCGTGGGTATCAAATCCAGCATTCGGTCGGTGAATGGCTGAAGTCTGGCAACGTTGGCAAAAGCTTGTCTCTCAAAGTATGGCTTGATAACGCCCCGACTGTAGTGCCAGAACTGACCATCAGAAGTGCTTACGCCCTTTCCAGTGAACGGAGTTGCGACGCCGTTGTCGACTCGTATGGGCTCAAGTACAAACTCTTCCCACTGGCTAGTGCTCATGGCCTTCATGTTTTCCATTTCGGAAGAGTAGACCATGCGCATGCCGAGGAACCGCGCCTTGAAGGTTTTGGTGCCCTGAGCAGCCCAAGTCTCCTCCATCCAGGACAACCATCTGTGCTCCTTGAAAGCACGGCTCATGGACAGCACAAAGTCCATGCCCCAAACAGGGTCCCAGTGGGAGTAGGTCCTGAGCTCGCCACATTTGAAAGCCTTAGTCTTTCGAGAGTAACTGATATTGTCCCATATCTTGTTGAGAAAATAGAGAATAATGAAACCGTATAAGGCTGTCAACGAGACGTTGAATAAGTGCAACATCTTGACCCAAGAAAGATGGTGGTAGCGGTACTGTGATTGCAAAAGTCGTGAAGGACATTGGACCAGAGGTTGTGAGAAGCAGCCAAAGGCAGATGTTGGAGTTGTCAACAAACAAGATTGAGTGCGGGGTGAATATGTGTGAGTTTGCTCTGCGATCGGAGCTCAGGGCGTGGAACTAGGACTGGTAATGGTGTATCTGCATGGAATTTGATTGTGCAAATTGATTATGAGATTTTCTATTCCAGGGATTCTTTCTTACCTAGATCTACCTTGTAAGCCACCTTCGGGGATATATGTCCGCGACTTGGGCTGTTCACGGACATGGATCGCATTCCCAAAGCATGGTAAACCGGCTGTCGTGGCACCTTGATTTACACTAGGAAGCTCTGGCCATGGATGGATCTGGCTTTCAGACATAGCCTTCATTGCAAGATAGTACGATGGCACGATGGCAAGAAGAATTGGCTGCCCTATTCAGGGATGAGGCAATGCCTGCATGCTCTGTGCAGTCCTTCAGGACACGGCGCGAAGCTACCGCAAGCGACTTAGTCTTGTGGGCCTAACCTGCAGAACTTCCAAGACACCTTACGAGAAGGATCTGTATCCAAGAAAACACCAGGAGGGATCGTCGATGATATGGAACCTTGGCTACTAGCCGAGCGAAAGGTCTCTGGAAAGGTGAGAGACATCAACAGCAGGTCTTGGCGAAGGAGTCGGATAAGCGCTTAACTCAGCTTGGACTTCGTACACTGCTAATTGCATATGAAATTATCCACTTCGGCCAGCGCTTGAAGGATTCCCCGAGGAGTGGATCGCGGCAATTGCTCGGCTCGTGTTGGGTGAGTGGAGACAGTGGCGCGCTTCGATGGAACTACACGCCTCAACATCCACACCACAACCCATCATCGCCTTTCTTCTCATCACGACACCCCCTCGTCCCATGCTGGCCAGGATGTCTTCCAGAACTTGTTGACGCCATCCTAGTGAGACCGCATCCATTCACGTCTTATTGCCCGAGGAACAATCGGCGCTTGATAGTGCTTATGGAAGACTTTCAATTGCTACAAACCCACAGCTAACTCGGTACAGACTCTTGTTTCCCGGTCCGAGAAGATGGCACTCCTCTGTCGATCATGCGACTGCTACGGGCGTAGCTACGCGGTACACCAACTTCTTTCCACCTGCTTTCCCTAACTTGACCCTTTCGGCTCCTTTCGCAACCCCTGCAAGTCCCTCGTCGCTCACTTCGATGGGGTGCGTCGTGATATCACCCGCATCCAACACCCGCTGAGTGATCGGCCCCCAAAGCTCCCCGAATGCCTTGTCCTTTGGCTTAGCATCTCGTCGATATGGCTTTTTCCAGTTGATCGGCTTGCCGAGAACCGTCCAGGAGATGATCCAGTCAGGACGCACGTTGCGACGCGTATGCCCACGGATGGGAAACTGGTCGAGGCCCACATATCGGCCACCATCGCTTCCGATGGCCCCGTAGCAGATCTTCATGCTCCCGCTGTCAGTGATGCAGTCAAGCACGTACGTCAGACGGTCGTTTGTGAAAGCGCGTATGTCGGAAGCGCAGGACGGCGAATGGTAGTCCCACACTTGTGCGGCACCGAGCAACTTCACCCGCTCAAAGTTGTGTGGCGAGCAGGTCGTGATAGGGATCATGCCTGAACTGCGGTCTGTGTCAGCCTCTGACTTGGCCGTGTAAATCTCATGAATTGCTCAGGTATACTCACAGCTTCGCGGCTTGAATGGCCAACGTGCCCGTCGCGGTTCCGCCACCGTAAATAAGCACATACTGAGGCTCGCCGTCACCAGAGGCTTTGTTGGCGTGCGGCAATGGGAGCTTCATGACGTGGTATAGAGACAGACCGATGGTGAGCATACCGCACCCTAGTGTGGCAGCTTCTTCAAAGCCCATCGAAGAAGGTATGTCGAATAACAAAGCTTCTGGGACGCTCACATACTCGGCAAATCCACCGTTGTGAGGGTCGTCAGCGCTGTTGCCCGGAGATGCGCCTGCAACTCGATCACCGGGCTTGAAGTGCTTCTTGCACTCTGTCCCGACACAAACGACCTGCCCAGAAAAGTCACAGCCCCAAGTTGAGCCTGGGGATGGTGACATATCCAGTGATTTCCAGTCAAACGGGTTGATGCCAATGCAGACGACCTTCACCAAGACCTCATCAATCTTTGGCTGTGGCACAGGACAGGCATCTTGCAATTCGACACTCCCTGCCCCTTGGACTTTCAGCGCCTTTTGCGTAGCTGGCGGCATGTTGCCGTTGTTCAATTTCTGTATCGCCATTGTCGATGGGCTCAAATGAGAGGAAAGGCACTGAGATGGTTGAGAATGAAGTAGTAGAGGTAATATGATCCACGGTAAAAGAGATGATGGGATTGCGAAGTTGAAGACTAGAAGGAATGCTCGTAGGTCTGAGAAGAGGTCTGTAAAAGCTGACCAAAGAGCAGATGTTCATGGAGCGCCTCCTCTGGTGAGATCAGCTCTTTCCGCCTCTCTCTCAAGTCCCAAGCGCCTGCAGGGTTTCTCGATGAGAGGCGCAAATACCCTGGCGAGGCACTATACTAGGTTCCATCGTTGCCTTCGACGGATTCGTATGCCCGTGCATTGCGCCATATCTTGTCAGGACTTTTGGTTTGCCGGTGCCTCCTTATGACTCGACCTATGCTCAGCCCTCTCGCCGAGGCGGATGGAACGACGGGGGGTCGGTCATCCAGCGCCGCTCCTGATGCTTGGTGAAGCGAATCAAGCATCCACCTCGAGCAAACCTCACGGCTTGTCAATCGTACAAATCAACTTTGTATCAGGCTTTGATGCTTGCTTGCTAACCTTACAAGGTACTGATCTCGCTTACGCATCGTATGCACACGCCCCAATGTGTCTTATCCTGGGCTTTGGGGGTGAGGTCGGAAAAGTTCGGTCCCACACCGGGGCAGGATTGTATACCTGTTGGTCTTATTCAGTTCTTCCGGTTACAACACCGCGATTCCCAATCCTGCCTATGCACATGCAAGATTGTCACCCCAGGTACACCAAAGTACCTTCGAAGAGCCCTGCAAGGGCTGTGAACATCGATCATGTCCCAGGTCTCATCCCGCTCCACTGGGTATCCACCTCGGCCCCCATCAGATCGATCATTCTCTTTCAAGCAGACCAGACGTGCAAGGAACTTTCGGGCATACGCTTGCTTTACGCCTCATGGATTACGATCTAGGGGGCAAGAGAATTGCCTCAGTATGTATACCTTGAGTGCCAGGCAACACACCAATCGAACACTACATGAAGCAATGTGTTTGCATACATCCAAGTCTTTGCAAAACCAACTCAAACTACCTAACTCGCTTGTAAGATTGACATTGTCGGGTGCCTTCACGAAGACTCTTCTCTCCAGTCGTTCTCATATCAGATGACAGCGACTTCTGGTCTCTCTTCTTGACGTTTTCGTTCAACACCCCCAATACATCCACCGCTCTCAACAGCACGTTGGTTGTACTTCTTCTAGCACCTCTAGCTAGCTTTATATCACCAAAAGTTACCAGGCTTTGTGACCATGCCTCCACAACAAGAGCCCATAGCCATCATCGGCTCTGCATGCCGTTTTCCAGGCGGCGCATCATCCCCTACAAAGCTTTGGGAGCTGTTGAAAGAACCCAAGGATGTTTTACGGGACTTCGCCAAAGATCGACTGAATCTTGAGGCATTTCATCACTCCGATGGTGAGCATCATGGCGCCACCGATGTCTGCAGCAAGGGATATCTTCTCGAGGAGGATAGCCGGCTGTTTGATGCCTCTTTCTTCAATATCAACCCAGCTGAGGCTGATGCCATGGACCCTCAGCAACGTCTCACACTCGAGACGGTATATGAGTCACTCGAGTCTGCAGGCTACACACTCGACCAAATTCAAGGATCCTTGACGTCCGTGTTTCTCGGTGTGATGACCGGAGATTATCATGACATTCAACAAAGAGACCCAGAGACCATCAACCGATACCACGCCACCGGCACGTCCAAGAGCATCCTTTCAAATCGCGTGTCCTACTACTTCGACTTAAGAGGCCCTTCCATAACGATGGATACAGCCTGCTCTTCATCCCTCGCTGCCCTTCACCTCGCCGTTCAATCTCTCCGTAATGGCGAGTCCTCCACGGCTATTGCCATCGGAGTCAACTTGATCTTTGACGCTGCCGGCTATGTCGCTGAGTCCAAGCTTCACATGCTCAGTCCAACATCACGTAGCCGCATGTGGGATGCAGGCGCGGATGGCTATGCTCGTGGAGAGGGAGTCGCTTCCGTCGTCCTGAAGCCCCTCAGCGCTGCAATTCGCGATGGTGATCATATTGAGTCTGTCATTCGCGAGACTGGCATGAATAGCGATGGGCGCACCACTGGAATTACTATGCCCTCCGCCGCCGCGCAGGCCACACTCATCCGCCGAACGTATCACAATGCCGGATTAGATCCCATTGTCGATCGTCCACAATACTTTGAAGCCCATGGCACTGGTACTCTGGCCGGAGACCCAGTCGAGGCCCGAGCCATCCGAGAATCATTTTTCTCTCCCGGAGCATCGTCGCCCGAAGACGCTGGAAAGCTCTTTTGCGGCTCCATCAAGACTGTCATTGGTCACACGGAAGGTTGTGCAGGTCTGGCAGGGCTGCTCAAGGTCTCTCTGGCGCTGCAAAATCACACGATACCTCCCAACTTGCTATTCAACACCCTCAATCCTGCGATCAAGCCATTCTACGACCGACTTCGTGTACCAACTACGTCTATTCCTTGGCCAAAGATCTCAAACGGACCAAGAAGGGCCAGTTTAAACAGCTTCGGCTTCGGCGGGACCAATGTACACGCGATCATTGAGAGCTACACCCCTGACGACTTGACTACCGGTGAAGACACCTTTCTGAATGGCCTTTCTAATAAGTTTGTTGGGCCGTTGGTGGTCTCGTCCGAGAGGGAGTCGTCGCTTGTGGAGACTGTCGGCAAGTACGCCGACTTCATCAAGTCCCATCCTGATGTCGATCTAGAGGATCTGGCTCTCGTATCGCAGACGAAGCGCAGCTTGTTCTCTACTCGGGCGTTCTTCTCTGGAGATACACGAGATAAGCTCATCGAGTTTCTCGAGATGGCTAGAGAAACCTCTCAGACCGGGGCTGAGATTGGCATCAAAGCCCCCAGTGCTTCTGCCGGGCCTCCTGCGATTCTTGGAATTTTCACTGGCCAGGGAGCACAGTGGGCGTCGATGGGTCGGCTGATGATCGAATCATCCTATCAATTCAGGCAATCCATCATGAAGTGCGAAGACGCCCTTAGAGATATTCCGGACGCTCCATCGTGGTCTCTGGTGCAGGAGCTTACGGCTCCGGAAGAGGTTTCGCGTATCGGAGAAGCCGCCATCTCCCAACCCCTCTGCACTGCAATTCAAATTGCCGTGGTTGACGTCCTGGCCTATTCAGGAGTTCACTTCGATTCGGTCGTCGGCCACTCTTCAGGAGAGATCGCCGCCGTTTACGCAGCCGGCATCATCTCCGCCGCTGACGCTATGAAGATCGCATACTATCGTGGTTTATACGCCAAGCTTGCCCTCAGCCAGTCAGGCGCACGAGGCTCTATGATGGCGATCGGCCTAGGGTTCGAGGATGCCATGGCCTTTTGCGACGAACCGCAGTTCAAGGGTCGGATCGGCCTTGCCGCTAGCAACTCCCCCACCAGCACTACTTTATCCGGCGATGAAGATGCCATTAATGAGGCCAAGGCAATACTGGAAGAGCAAAAGACATTTGCCCGCCTCTTGAAGGTAGATACGGCCTACCACTCTCATCACATGATGCCTTGCGCCGAGCCCTACCTGGCGGCTCTCAAGGCATGCAATATCAAAGTCAGTACGCCATCTGATCGTTGCGTGTGGATATCATCGGTCTACGGACATGCTGAGCTTCTCGATGACGAAACTGATCTCGCAGTCTTGTCGGGCCAATATTGGATCGACAATATGGTGAGACCCGTTCTGTTCTCCGAGGCAACCGAATGTTCTCTGTGGAGAGCCGGGCCATTCAACCTTGTACTCGAGATCGGGCCGCATCCAGCACTCAAGGGACCTGCATCGCAGACAATGAAGACTGCTCTTGGCCATATTCTGCCTTACGCTACTTTCCTGCGACGTGGCTACAACGATGTCGAAGCCTTTTCTGGTGGAATTGGTTACATCTGGAGCTACGTCGGTTCAGTGGTCGATTTCTCGGGCTACCGCAAAGCCATGCACGGCCCAGATGCACATCCAGCCCGAATGCTCAAGGGCCTCCCTTCCTACGCGTGGCATCATGACAAGATCCACTGGAAAGAAGCACGCCTCTCGCGTCGGTATCGTTTAGCCGACAAGGCACCTCATGAGCTTCTGGGTAGGCGCACTATTGATGACTCGGAAACAGATTTGAGATGGCGCAACATCTTGAAGCTGAGTGAGCTGCCTTGGGTGCGTGGGCACGTCTTTCAAGGACTCGTTCTGTTTCCAACATCGGGATACATGGCCATGGCAATACAAGCAGCAATGGAGATAGCGGACTCTCGGCCGGTCAAGCTTATCGAGATCCGCAACCTCGTTATTCCTCGTGCACTGACGATGGAAGAGAACCATCCGGGCGTGGAATCTGTCTTTTCCATCAAGAGGACCTATACCAACGATCATGACGAGTCCATTTTTCGGGGAGAATTCTCCTGTCATACTTGCTCGAATGAAACCACTGGGACATTGGAACGGAACTGCGCTGGGTCGATCATCATTGACTTTGGCGAGCCTTCGGCCGATACTCTACCACCTCGTGCCCAAGGGAAATCCGGCGTCGCCTCGGTGGATACGGAAGAATACTACTCTTCTCTGCTCAACATCGGCTTGAATTATCAAGGACTTTTCCGTGGCATCAAGTCTGTAAACCGCACAATGGGTTATGCCACGACCAAGGCGTCATGGAATCAGTCCGACGTCGGCGACAAATATGTGATGCACCCCGGGCCGCTAGACGTTGCTTTTCACTCCATTATTGCAGCATTTTGCACTCCCCTCAGCGGTGCTCTATGGGCGCCGTATCTGCCGGTCAAGGTCGACCGTCTGGCTCTCACACCCAACATCGATTACCGAGGAGAACCTGGCCAGATCAACTTTGACGTTGACACATTCATCACGAAGACTACGGCAAATACTTTCGAGGGAGACGTCCATATTATTGGCCCGGATGGCCGAACAGGCTTACAGGCCGAGGGTCTGACGCTGAAGCTGTTCACCGAAGCCCGCCCATCCGATGACCGCCCCATGTTCTCCAAGACAGTGTGGAAGACGGATGTCCTCGGTTCATCGTCAAACCTCGAAGAGATTTCGCCCGATGCTGAGGAGCTAGCACTTGCCGAGGCTATTGATCGAACGTCTTTATTTTTCATCAAGAAGATCTTCGACCATCTTTCGGATGCTGATGTTTCGGAGTGGAAGTGGTTCCACAAGGCGTTTTTCAATGCCTCCAAAGCATGCCTCCAGGAGACCCGAGATGGAACCCATCCAACGACAAGGAAGGAATGGCTCGAAGACTCCGAAGAATTGATCATGGCATACAAGGAAAATTACTCCAACCAGGCCGATATCAAACTTATCCATGCTGTCGCGGACAACGTTGTGGATGTCATGACGGCTGATGTGCAGCTCCTAGAGATCATGCTCGTGGACAACATGCTGAGCAACCTCTACACTGACGGACGTGCGATGAAACCACTCAACAAGCTCATCGCGGAACTCGTCGAGAATCTGTCGCACAAACATCCACGAATGGATATTTTGGAGATCGGAGCTGGCACTGGCGGTACCACCAATTCTGTTCTGAGTCAAATTGGCGACGCCTTCGGCCACTATACCTATACCGACATCTCAGCCGGCTTCTTCGAGAACGCAAAGAAGCGATTCGAGGCCCACAGCAAGCGCATCACCTACAAGGTTCTCGACATCGAACGTGACACGACTGAGCAGGGCATTCCCGCAGGCAGTCAAGACTTGATTTTGGCTTCAAACGTTCTGCACGCGACGAGAAACCTTAGGGAGACCATGGCTAATGTCCGCAAGTTGCTCAAACCTGGAGGATATCTCATCATGATGGAAGTCACTGGCGAGTTCCTTCAGATGATGTTTCTCATGGGCGGTCTACCTGGGTGGTGGCTTGGGGTTGATGAAGGGCGTGTTCGCGGGCCCGGCGTTGGCTTGACCGAGTGGGACACGATTCTCCAAGATGTCGGTTTCAGTGGCGCAGACAAGTATGTCACGGATCTTCCGCACGCCCAGAAGCATGCTTGCTCTGTCATTGTTGCTCAAGCTGTCGATGAGAGGTTCCAACTACTCCAAGATCCGTTGTCCTCCCTGGACGAGGTGCCGCTTGACCAGCGCTTGTTGATCATTGGCGGCAAGACGCTGCCTGTGTCTCGCATGATCAAGAGCATCGAGCGCCTTGCCTCCAGGTTCACCGACAAAGTGTTCCTGGTCGAGAGCGTGGACGCAATTCTGGACAAGCATGTTGAAACCATGACATCTGTCATCAGCCTCACAGAGATGGAAAAGCCTCTCTTTTCCGAGCCAATGACGGAGAAGAGACTGTCGAAACTCCAACGTCTGTTCTCGCGTGCGACCAACACTCTTTGGGTGACCAATGGTCGCCTTGATGAGGATCCTTTTGCCAATATGATGGCTGGGCTCGGTCGCGCTTTGATTACTGAGCTCCCGCAGCTCAACCTCCAGTTTCTCGATGTCACCAAGTCGACAACGTTTGACGCCCGCTTGGTTGTAGACTCTTTTCTCAAGTTGAAGCTGGCCAAGTCTCCTGAATTTTCCCGATCGCCTATGCTCTGGTCCACCGAGCCAGAACTTTCACTTCAAGAGGACGTCCTGCGCATTCCTCGAGTTATCATGGACGATGAGAGGAATGACCGGCTGAATTCTTTACGTCGCACCATCACGAAGGATGTTCTGCTTGCTGAGACTGAAGTCATTGTTTGTCCAAGTGAGGACAGCCTCTATCTACAAGAGAAGGCGCCTTGGCTCAGAAGACACCCAGCACCAGGACATGAAGACTCTTCACTTTGCGTCAAGCAGTCCGTTTCCTTACCTTTCTGCAAGGGAACAGGCCCCGTTCTTTGCGCGGGCACAATGGGCCAGAAGGATGAGGCTGTGCTAGCATTCGCCGCCTATCACGGTTCAAGCGTAGCCATTACTGACTCCAATGCTTTCGTTACATCGGTACCAGGACCTGTACCCAACGCCATCCTGGTCGCTACAGCCCATCATCTCATCGCAATCCGTCTGCGTTCCAGGCTATGTGCTATTCCGTCGATGAACGATGCCATTCTCATCTATGGAGCCACTCCTGACATGATCGCTGCACTCCGCACGAGATCGAGCGGTCTCAAACTTGTCTTTGCAAGCTCTGAGGAGAAGATGGCGCAAGGGTCCATCTTTATTCACAAGAGAGCATCTGCACGATCCATTCCGCTTCTTTTACCCAGAGGTATTAGATACGTAGTCGATCTCAGCGACGCAACCGGCGACACTATCAAAAGCCGCCTCTTGGAGCTTTATGAGCAAGTCACCTTTTCCGTCGACCTGGCTGGCGTTCTCGACGGAAGCGACCTGCTCCGACAAGCATTCTCATCTGCTTCTCAGTCGACCGCTCCCACCTTCTCGATTATTCCTGCCAGAGATCTACCTGGCTTGTCGCCAGCGTCCTTACGCTTCCCTACTATTGTCGACTGGGCTTCCACGGGTTCTGTTCCAGTCAACGTTCAGCCTATCAACGGTGGAGGACTCTTCTCCGCAGAGAAGACTTACCTGATGGTGGGCTTGGTCTCGGATCTGGGTCGATCGATCTGCCGCTGGATGATTGAGAATGGTGCCAAGTACATCGTACTCACTAGCCGCAGTGCGAAAGTCGATTCTCTCTGGCTCTCCGAGATGGAAGCACTCGGCGCCGTGATTTCGGTCCATAAGATGGATGTGTCCGAACGCAAGTCAGTTCAGACAGTCTGCGACATCATCAAGGAGACACTCCCTCCCATCGCAGGTGTCTGTAACGGCGCGCTTGTCCTCAAGGATCAGCTCTTTGTCGAAATGGACGCTTCCGCTCTTAACGACGTATTTGCACCCAAGGTGGCGGGCACAATCCATCTCGACGAGTACTTCTCGGAACCTACTCTTGACTTCTTTATCCTCTTTTCGTCCATGAGCTCTGTCGTTGGAAACGCCGGACAAGCCAACTACAATGCCGCTTCCTTATTCCAAGCAGCAATTGCGAACAAGAGGCGAGCCAAGGGCCTGGCAGCATCCGTCATGTCGCTTGGCATGGTTGCCGACGTGGGCTACATCGCCCAACGAGGCCCCAGTCTGATGGAGAAGCTCAAGAAGGTCTTCTACATGCCAATTTCCGAGGCAGATGCTCACCTAATCTTCGCCGAGGCCGTGGTGGCAAGCAAGCCAGAAAACGCCGACGGCACAATCGAGATGGTCTCTGGAATCCAGCCCTTCAACTATACATCTTCGACCAAGGCGCGTCCACCCTGGTTCTCTAACCCACGCTTCTCGCACTTTGTCCGCGAGGAAGAAGAAGCGCAGGAGAGCGCTCTGGGCGACCTCAGCAGTGTCCACGTCAAAGAGCAGATGGATGCTGCAGGATCCGAGGAAGAGGCCTCCGCCGCACTGCTTGCAGCCTTTGGGGCCAGGATGGAGTCCATGCTCCAGATGAGCGCAGGAAGCTTGAATGTTGAAGCGCCTCTGCTAGATGTCGGCATCGATTCCCTGCTTGCGGTCGAGATTCGGACGTGGTTCTTGAAAGAGGTACACGTGGATGTGCCTGTCCTGAAGACCCTGAGTGGAGACAACGCTCGCGATATCTGTGCGGATGCCGCCAAGAAGTACATGTCAGCCAAGATGCAAGATGTTGGGAGCAAGTTGGCCGATGGACCAGCCGGATTGGAGGTGGAGGCGTCCACGGCATCGGAGCAAGTATGCAGCACTGAAGCCTCCAGCGCAGGCACGTCGAGCCCCGAAAAGGAGGGAAGCATCGCCACGCCTAGCAGCGTGAGCGAGGCTGGATCCGATGTCGAGAAGCTGCAGCAAAGGAAGGAAGTTGTTCGAACTGAAAAATTGTCATTTGCGCAATCGAGGTAGATGATCCTCTCCTGTGGGAAGCCTGTCCGTATGAGTTAGCTAAGCGTGTACATAGACTCTGGTTTCTCAATCAATTTTCTGAAGACCCAACATCTTACAACAGTCTTTATGTCTATGATGTGAAGGGCAATATCCACATACCCCGACTGAGAAGGGCTGTCTCAGCTGTGGTCACTCATCATGACGCGTTGCGGACCTGCTTCCTAACCAGGCCAGGCAATGGAGAGCCCGTCCAATCGCTTTTGAAGACGCCAGAAGATTGCTTGAGACATATAAAGAATTCCGACGAGGACTCAGTGCAGCGCGAAATGGAGGCATTGCGCAAACACAGGTGGAATCTAGCCGACGGTGATGTCTTCAGTATGGTTCTCATCAGCCATTCTCCCGACGAGCACACGATGCTTATAGGATACCACCACATCATAATGGATGGTGTGAGCCTGCACGTCTTCATGCGAGATCTCAATGTACTATATGCTGGAAAGTCTATCAACAAGGCGTCGAAGCAGTACCTGGATCTCACGGTGGACGAGCGGACAGCTATGGAGAACGGTCTTTTGGATAACAAGATTGACTTCTGGAAGCGGGAACACTCCTCCCCAGCAGAAACACTGCCTCTTCTCCCCTTCGCGCACGTCAAGTCCCGCCCAATTTCCGAATCTTATGCAAATGTCGAGTCTGTCAGGGAAGTTGGGCGCGACTTTTCGGAGAGAATCAAGCGGGCCAGCCGAGGTCTCAGCGTAACGCCCTTCCACTTCTATCTCGCCGGGATGCAAACTCTCCTGCATCGACTACTCGGCGTAGAAGACATCTGCATTGGCATCACGGACGCTAATCGTACACCTGAAAGCTCTCAAGCAATCGGCTTCTTTCTCAACCTCCTACCGATTCGGTTCCAGATTGAGAAGGCCCAGAAATTTGGCGACCTCGTCAAGAAGACGAGTCAGCGATATTATGCCGCGCAAGCCAACTCGGGCGTACCCTTTGATGTGATTTTAGACAAGGCGAATATCGCGCGGGACATGACGCACACGCCCTTGTTCCAGGTCGCCATGAACTATCGCCAAGGCAACTTTTCGAGCATCCCCCTGGGCGGGTGCAGCCTGACTGTCAAAGAGGGGTTCGATGCCAAGAGCCCTTACGATCTCGCCTTTAGCGTCACGCCGACGGAAGACGCATGTTACCTTCAGATCGTGGGCCGAGACGACTTGTACGACCAAGCTGCGACAAACCTGTTCCTCGACATGTATGTGACGCTGCTCGATGATGCGGCTAAGGACACATCCAAAACGCTTCTGGAGTGCCAGCTCTATGATCCTCGTGATGTCGATCGCGCGATCGCCATTGGACGGGGCGAGGATATTGACTTCGGATGGTCAGATACCTTGACTGGAAGAATTGATCGGATTTTCAGCAGTCACGGAGACGAAGTTGCTCTCAAGGATACGGCCACAGCGCTCACGTACTCACAATTGGCTGGCAAGGTGGCTGGTCTGGCAGCCATACTCTCGGGTAAGACGCAGCTCGGGTCACGAATTGCAGTCTTGTGCGATCCCACGGTCGACTGGGTCGTTGCCATGCTCGCGATTCTTCGTGCTGGTGCTGTTTATCTGCCCCTTGATACCAAGTTGCCCCGCGAGCGTCTAGCTGCAATTCTCGAAGCCTCGAACCCAGATTTAATCATATGCCACGCGTTAACGCGGCAAAGGGCAGACGATCTTTCCAGCAACATCTCCATCGTCGACGTTTCTGACAATTCTGACGTCAAAAATGTCCCAAATTTGGAACAGCCGGGCTCGGCGACGTTTATCCTTTTCACGTCCGGATCCACAGGGACTCCCAAGGGCATTGAGCTCACGTCCGCTGGCATCATCAACTACGCAGCTACCAAAGCCTCGAAGCTCCATCTCGACCGCGAAGTCGTCCTACAGCAGAGCTCACTCGGCTTCGACATGTCCATCGCGCAGGCGTTCAATGCGCTGACGAACGGCGGCACTCTTGTTATCGTCCCGCAAGAAAGCCGTGGAGATCCCGTCGCCCTCACGAAGATCATTGTTGATGAAGGCGTCACGTTCACGCTTGGCACGCCTACGGAATATCTTATGCTCATTCGACATGGAGGCGGAGGCATTGAGAGGCAGAGTAGCTGGAGACATGCTTGCACCGGCGGAGAGGCAGTCAATGTCCATTTGAGAGATGCGTTTCGAAGGCTGGAGCAGCCACCCGCAGTGACAGACTGCTACGGACCAACGGAGATTTCCTGCTGCGCAACGATGCGAACAGTAGATCTTGACGAAGAAGAAGCCGTCGTTTCTGGCTCCGTTGGCTCTGCGAATCCGAACACCTCGATTCTCATCATCGATGAGAACGGCATTGTTGTGCCGTCTGGCATCCCTGGGGAGATCTGTGTTGGAGGCGTAGGCGTGTCCCAGGGCTATCTTGACGCAGATCTGTCAAAAGAGAAGTTCACAGAGAACCCATTCGCTTCCGCACGGGACGCTTCAATGGGATGGACCACGATGTACAAGACAGGCGACAAAGGCACCCTACGCTCCGATGGGTCTTTGCACTTCATGGGCCGCATGGATGGCGACACCACGATCAAGATTCGCGGGCTCCGTGTGGACCTCGAAGACGTCTCCAATGTCATTGTTCGAGAATCCAAGGGAGAAATCGCAGATGCAGTCGTCACCGTCCGCGGGAATCCTGCTTTACTCGTCGCTCACGTCGTCCTCTCCAAACACTCAGTCGCGGTCGAGGCCAGCCTTCAGACCTTTGCTAGCAAACTTCCGCTTCCTAGCTACATGAAGCCCTCACTGATCATCCCTCTGGACCGCATTCCCATCAGCAGAAATGGGAAAGTCGATCGCCTCGCCATCGCCTCATTACCCATATCGCGCCTGCCAGCAGGACAACCGGTATCACCGCAGGGCGCCAAAGAAATGAGTCTCGCCGAGGGAGAGCTCCGTCTTCTTTGGGATTCCGTCCTTCACCAGACGTCCTCCCACCTGATCAACGGCGAGCCTCTGACATCAGACTCGGATTTCTTCTTGGTCGGGGGCACGTCGCTCCTACTAGTGATGCTGCAGAGTGCAATCCGCACATCCATGGGTATAGAGGTTTCGCTCAAAGACATGTACCACTCCAGCACGCTTGGTGGAATGACTACCTTACTTTTACGGCGGAAGAGCGAAAATCATTTGCCGGAATCGATTGATTGGGAAGCGGAGACGGCTCTTCCTAGCCTTCTCGACCTTGGGGTCCGTAGAGATACACCGAGGAATGTAGGTGCAATGGAGATTCTCATAACGGGATCAACAGGTTTCCTCGGCGGCGCAATCCTCTCAGCCCTGCTAAAGAGCCCAAAAGTAGCGAGCGTCCACTGCATCGCAATCGAGGCCGATAACAAGGTGCCATCACACCTCCAGCACGACAAAATCACAATCCACACTGGAAGTCTCCTGGAACCCCGACTCGGCATGTCACCAGAGACCTACACCCGCCTCCAAAACACAGTCGATGCGGTTGTCCTCGCAGGCGCGCAGGGCCACTGTCTAAACAACTACTCTACCCTCCGCATACCCAATGTTGATTCCACGAAGGTGATGGGCTTGTTCGCCCTTCCGCGGCGGATACCGCTTCACTTCATCTCTTCGAACCGGGTCACACTACTTGATCCCGCCGCAAAGGCTGCGTTGCCACCTGTAAGCGTTAGTCGTCATTTGCCGAGGAGGGATGGAGGGGAAGGTTTCACAGCTGCGAAGTGGGCGAGCGAGGTGTTTTTGGAGAAGTTGTCCGCAGCCGCAGTGACGGAGAAGAAAGAGGAAGGTCTACTACCCGTCACGATTCATCGGCCCTGTGCTGTTGTAGGCGACAAGGCGCCGCTCGAAGACGCGCTCAACGCGCTGCTACGGTTCTCAAAGCTCATGGGCGCCGTACCGCGGATCGATGGGTTGAAGGTCGAGGGATACTTTGATTTCGAGCGGGTTGAGGACGTGGCGGGTGAGATTGCAACTGCTGTCGTCAGTCCACGCGATCCTACCACGTCAAGCCCACATCGTGATAATAGCCAGGCAGGAGGGGTTTCGTTCCGGCATTATTCGAGTGGTGTCCGGGTACCGCCAACGGAATTCAAGGCGTACATGGAGAAATCATATGGCGGAAAGTTCCTTGAGCTGGACATGGATCAGTGGATTGAGGGTGCGAGGAGAGAGGGCATTGAGGAGTTGATTGTTGCATATTTGAAGGCTGTAACTGAGAGAGGGGAGAGAATGGTGTTTCCGTTCATGGGAAGTGCTTTGTAAGTGAGCATAAGGCTTAGTTGTTGTTTTAGTACCTAGGTAGTAATACATGTAGTTGTCGAAGTTGGAGGAGGCTGATAATTTAAATACTGTAATCATGAACTTCCACGCGGGACAGTGCCATTGGCCAACAATGCGTAGAGTAGGCGAACGATCGTGAGCTCTGCATGAGCACTGCAATTTTAACTCATGCGAAGGACATTATCGATCGTCTGATGCGGTTTCTGGCTATTTCCCCATATTACTTAAGCTGCGTGCACTCGCCGCTAGTATAAGGTGCGTGGCATAAGCTTCACTGCAATTTTGAACCTTCTAAAGGACATGCCTGTCCTTTACCATCATGCTGACGAGTATCTCCAGTTTCCCCTATCGGCCTCATGCTGGTTCATAGCGTTCCAGATCAAAAAGCTCAAAGAAGAACCATGTTCATATTGAAGAGGTACCGCTTTTTCCCTCTCATCGTTGTGGGATCTCTTGAGGGCGGTTGGTGAAATGCCGTCTCCATGAAGCGTTGGAAGGAGACGCCCGTGTGGGTTCATGCGCATCATGCATAAAGATGTGGCTGTCTCCTCCTCGACTGCTGCACCACATCATTGAGATCGAAAGGCTCAAGCCAATCTTGGCACCTCATTTCTCACTTGATACGAGCTATTAGAGTGCTATACATCAATATCTAGCTGCTAAGAGCCTCTCAACTAGTTGATGGAGTGGTCTGCTGGTCAGCACATAAGTCATCCTGTTTCAGAGTACTGTCATGGCGCATATAGGCCGTAAATTGAGAAAGACTCTACACTAGATGCCCCGATCGTGAGATCGTCTCTAACAAACTGATGCTGTCTGATTCGTTGCCACAATGTTGGTGTTGAACACGACAGACAAAAGCCCGCTGTGGATGAATTCCGCAAATCGAAAAGCATTTTCCTATTTCGTCCATAGTTCAGTACTTGAGCAAGGATGTTGCATGGGTGGGCGTTCCCACGAGACGTTCCCAGCGTTCTGTGTCACCTGGTACAACTTACAAGTTTAACTATTAATCAGGTTCAGTAATCACTTACAAGACACTAGTAAAAGAGCACGATAATTCCGAACATTGAATATCTTGTAGACTAAGAAGCTCATTGGCGGTGCGTGTTTGTTGCTTCTTTAATTCTCAAATGGTAGGGCAATCAGTGTGGGGGAAATCGCCGTCTGTTGGATACTATGTTTTGTGTGTTTTCCGGGTTGTTGGAACTAACCCAGTTACCGAAGCAATTGCGGCACAAGCAACAGGGTTTCTTTCCGTACCCATGGTCAATGAAGAATTGATTTATCTTTCCGATTTCTTATCAATGGCACGATTCTCCACATCTTTGCGTGATGTTACATTTATTACCCTAATACCCTTCCTACCTCTATGGCACCACATTCATCCGACCAGTACGGCAACTCACTTGCTGAATCTCAGGTCACGATGGAGTCTTTGAAGCCAACTTGGTACCATGAGCTCCTCGCTCTGGGCGCTCTGTCTCTTCTGACGACTCTACGTGAGTCTTCATTGCAGACCGCCGCTCGTTACCTGATCGCTCTGCTCGTGGCGCGGCACGTTATCAGGGCAGTGTACTGCCTCTTCATCTACCCGCACTTCTTCTCTCCTCTCAGACACCTCCCAGGACCAAAGGTAGGAACGATGGCACAACCTGTTATAAGCTCTATTACCTTATTCCTAATACATCTACCAGGACCACCACTTCCTCGTCGGCGACTTCATAAACCAGGCCAGGTCAGGAAACCCCATCGAGCCGTACCTCTCGTGGACGCGACAATGGCCCGACGAGCCGTTGATCAAATTCACCGGCTTCGGCAACGCGGACTGCCTCATTATCAACGACCTGGAGGTCTTTAAAGAGGTCTTTCAGACGAAGAGCTATTCGTTCATCAAGGCTCAGTTCAACACTCGCATCATTGTGCAAGTGACGGGGACTGGAATGGTGTTTGCTGAAGGAGATTTGCACAAGGCTCAGAGAAAGTTACTATCGCGTAAGTTGTCTATTAGCATTCATGCCGCAGATCGCGCTCTCTTATTTCAAGAACTCACTTCTGACTGGGTACAACCTCGTAGCCTCATTTTCTCTCACCAAGGTCAAAAAGGCAATCCCACTCTTCCAAAGCAAAGCCAAAGAGCTCGTTCAACTCTTTGATAATGAAAGCAAGTCCCAACAGGGCGTCGTCGACAGTAAGTCTGGCCTCAAGCACTCCGACTCGGTCGGCTGGTACCAAGTCTCGCCTCGACATTCCTCTTGCTAACCTAGCGTGTTCACATAAACGCAGTGTCCCAAGCCTTCAGCCGCGTCACAGTCGACATTATAGCATGGTGGACCCTCGGCATCGACCTCCAAGCCACCCTAACCCACTCCTTCTTCCACCAAGCCTACCACCGCATGTTCGACCCGTCCCTGTTCGGTGGCATCCTCATGGTCATGAACGCCTACGTCCCGGGAACCCGCTCGCTCCCTTTCGAAGAGAACCGCGTCTTCAACGCCTGCAGCGGCGGCGTCCGCTCGCGCATACGAGGAGTCATTCGTGAGCGCTTCGCAGAAATCGACGAGGTCCCCGGCGGCAGCGGTGGCGATGGTAAAGGCGCGGAAAAGACTCGTGACAGACCCGATCTCCTGACGCACATGATCCTCGAGTCCGGATCCATAAACGAACCCTGGTCCGAAGACGAAATCCTCGAAAACTGCCTCAACATGATGGTGGCAGGCCACGAGACCTCCGCCACGACGCTCACCTGGGGCACGCACATCTTCACTCTCTACCCGCACATTCAAACGCGCGCCAGGGCCGAAGTCCTGCGTCTCCTCAAGAAGAACCCGACGCCGGACTATCTCGATCTCGAAGAGGGCCTGCCCTTCATCGACAACCTCACGCGCGAGATCCTCCGCTTCTACGCGCCGGGCGTCCTCGCCGCCCGCGAACCTGTCGAGGACGTCACCGTCGGCGGCACATTTATCCCCAAGGGCACCCCGCTCTACATGTTCCCGGCCCTCGTCACACGGAACAAGCGCATCTGGGGCGAGGACGTGGATGTCTTTGACCCGGACCGCTGGGACCGGCTCGAGGGGACGCCCGCGAGCAACCCGCTTGCCTTTGCGACGTTTTTGGCCGGGCCAAGGCAGTGTATCGGAAAGGCGTTCGCGCTGATTGAGATTAAAGTGCTCTTCATGGCGATTTTGAGTAATTTCAAGTTTGAGGCCGCGGTGGATCCTGAGGATATCGAGTTTGTTAATCCTAGTCCTGTGTTGAGGCCCAAGGGGGGTTTGAAGGTGAGGGTGCGACGGCTGGAGGCGGGTGATGTTGAGGATGCGTTCTTGGAATAAGGCACTTTACTGTCCAATATTTGTGTTCTATATGGGCAGTAGCTCATGTATCGATTGGATGTTGGCCTAGCTTTACAATCTATTGGCAAGTTGCCGCGACACAGACGTTACAGGATTTCCCGAGAGCATGGTCCTTGTCGGCTGGAAGACTTGCCGTGTTATCAAAGAGGAGTTGGCGTGATTTTAATTCCAAACCAATGTTGGTTTACTCACAGTGGATTGGAACAGTAACATCTTTATCCTTGGGTCAAAGCAAATTGATAAGTGATATTGGGATGGTTGGTATGCTCCAAGGACAACATCAACTACGACCTCAAGATGTATATCGCCAATTTGGTTGAATAGACAGCACTTGGAAAGAATTACGGACATCAATTAGCAGTCGCCGCAGGGGTCAAGTAGTCAATATATAGCCTTGGGTGGCCGACTGAGACGTCCCCAAGAGCTAGTCGTGCGCCCTTCCCGCTTGGCGTAGAATCACCGAGGAACCAATGACTCACCCCACTACGACTAACACCGAGACTCCAAATACCTTCATCCACAACATTACCAAAACCTCACGAAACCATCACCCCCGTCACCCATTGAATCCCCAAACTCACCCAAACCCTCTGAACATCCTATAAGCAATGGCATCGCCCTACACCGTCCTCGTAACAGGCTCCGCCGGCCACCTCGGCGCAGCCCTAATGCTCTCCCTCCCATCCCTAGGCCACGTCCCCCACGGCATCGACATCCTCCCCTCCCCAACGACAACAACACTCGGCTCCATCACAGACCGCGCCCTCATAGCCTCCCTCCTCGCGGACAACCCGTCCATAACACACATCGTCCACGCGGCAACCCTCCACAAGCCCCACGTCGACTCCCACCCGAAATCAGCCTTCATCGACACAAACATCACCGGCACCCTCGTCCTCCTAGAAGAAGCAGCCGCCCAACAGAACCGCATCAAATCATTCCTCTTCATCTCGACAACCTCAACCTTTGGCCGCGCCTTAGCCCCAGCACCGGGCCAACCCGCCGCCTGGATAACCGAGTCCGTCACGCCCCTGCCCAAAAATATCTACGGCGTAACCAAATGCGCGGCAGAGGACCTCTGCAGTTTAATCCACCGCCAGACATCCTTACCGGTCCTCGTCCTCCGCACGTCCCGCTTCTTCCCGGAACCAGACGACGACGAGGACCGCCGCGCCGCCATGCCCGACGACGCGAACCTCAAAGTCTGCGAGCTGGCCTACCGGCGCGTGGACATTGCCGACGTCGTCTCGGCCGTGGTGTGCGGGATGGAAAAGGCCGAGTCGATCGGGTTCGGGAAGTACATCATCTCTGCGCCGCCGCCCTTTGCTGCTGCTGCTGCTGCTGCCACGAATGACGACGGCGGCGAGGCCGCCCGCGCGACGCTCCTACGCCGCTTGGACTCGGACGCGGGCGCCGTCGTCGCGGAGGCCGTGCCCGGGTGCGCGGCCGTGTTTGAGAAGCTCGGATGGAGGTTCCTCGACAGGTTGGACCGGGTGTACGATTCCTCCAGGGCGGTCAGGGAGCTCGGATGGAGGCCTCAGTGGACGATGGAGAAGGTTGTCGAGAGGCTTGCGAGGGGGGAGGATTGGAGGAGCGAGCTGACGCATGCGGTCGGCAAGAAGGGGTACCACGCCGTGTCGACCGGCGTATACACCTCGCGTGACTGAGTGCCCAAAGAAGTTCAGATCGCTAATCATGATGATAATTTGGCGCATGTGATATAATTGAACAGAAAATTACAGATTTTGGTATTCTCAAAAGATCTATGTATGCTTTCATCAAGATATCCAGTGGAAGATATGGAAAAACGCAAATGGGTACTCAAACAATTCCGCCAACATGCTATGCAGCGCACGCCAAAGTCTATACCTCAATCCCCTCCCTCACGATTCCCAGATCCCTTCCGAGATCGAGAATCTGTGTCGCGACCGCTTCCACGTCCCACGTCTTGATGGGCACGCGGTGAGCACCGTCCCATTCGACCAATCTTGTCGTACCCGGTTGGCAGTACTGCTTGAGCAACACCCGGTGATGATCCAACCCAGCATCCTTCATGCCGTGGACGTGAATTGTCGGCAGCTTCAAGACGTGGTCCGTTCCAGGGCCCGTTGGCCAGTCATGGAACTCAACGCTCGCCTCAGCAGCATCGCCGACACCCTGCGGCACTTCTAACCTGTCGTCGAGGACAATCAATGGCGCCCTGCCCGCGAGCAGCACGCCAAACTTCCAGTCTGCTGAGCCGCCCGCCGACGTAATGCGCTTGCCGTACTTCTTCTTCAGCTGTTGTTGCGTGTACATCAAGCTGGCGCTGATCTTGGCCCCCTGGCTGAATCCCAGTAACCCCACCCACTCCCCCGTCGCGCCGATGGCGTCGTCGTCGTCCATTGCCATGCGTAGCTGGAAGTGGATCTCGGCGGACGCCGTCTCGGCGTCTACGGCCTGGTGCTCAGGAAGCCAACGGAGCCAGCGGCGGAAGGGACCATAGTCACCATAGACGGAGACGATGTCGTGGTGAGGGGCGCACATGAAGGGTCCGTCGACGAAGACGAGACGGAAACTGTTCTTGAGACGGGAGATGAGGGCGCGGCACTGGACCTTGAAGACGGAGGCGTTGACGCCGCCGCCGTGGAGGCAGAGGATACGCGGGAGGTGGAGGGTGGGGTCAGGACCCGGCGGCGGCGATGTTGCGCTTGGCATTGTATAGGTACGTAGGGCCGCTTGTTTGGCGCTTAAGGCGTATATGTGTATGCGAGTAGTGATTTAGTAGTACTCGAGTCGTTCCTTTGATGAAGTCTCAGTGCTGCAAGGTAAAGACAAGAGCTAGGTTGTTCGGGACCGAAGAGTGAAGATTCGGGTGCTTGAGAAGAGGGCGAAGAGCGAAGATAAACGCGAGAGTAGGAGGGAAGAGAGGAGACGAGGAGCCGAGGAGAATGATAAAAGGTCGGCCACTTCTTTACTCTAATCAGAGACAGGAGGAGAAGTAGGAGGAGGGAAGAAGGGAGCGTTGGCCAGCTCTACCTTGCGCTTGCGCTCGTTCACGGCTCTCGACTCTCTCACCCTCTCCTGGACGCTTGCCCACCTTTTGCGCAAGGGCAGCAAACAGAGCGCCAATGTGGGGCGATGGATTCCTTTGTCCGTCGCTCACCGGCCGGAGCTCCGACACACAGGCACTGGCGCCGACTCTCTTCACTTGCTTGATTGATTGCTGACAGTCTATCGACCCCGAAGAGAGCAGACAATACGGGGAATGGGATTGAAGATCGAGCAAGGCTTGTCCCATTCTGGTCGATGGTCACGCTCGTTGGCGCGAGTCAAATATCCGCCCCCGGGCAGCCGGGGGGAGAAGTCTGTCGTACAGAGAGTCCAGACAGGGCCGCCCTCAGAAAAAGGACAGGAAGATCGTGGGGCGGGATCGTCTCGGTGTGTGTGGATGACAACTCCGCCGGGAAGTGGATAACTCGTCCCAACGGATTTCTGTCTGCGGGAAACGCTAAGAGGCCGCCTTGTTAGGTTGATGCGAATTCTCGTGGGCTTTACCGCAATAGAGGTTCGTCTCTGTGTTAGGCCTCGCAAGCTTGATCAAACTTATTTCGCAAAATGGAAAATAAAAAGGACGACAAGCTACGCTATCAGACCCAGCGGTATGGTCAAGCAGCTGCAGCGAGCGCCGAAGATCAGATTCCGGCAGCGAGAACAAACAAAGGATGAGACGAGGCAGGGCAGGGGCGTCTCTGCTCTGTTTCCTCCCAAAGTTTGCTTGCAACTGGGGATTTGACGCGCGTGATTCGGAGTTGGAGGGCGTCGGGATCACTCTCTGGTGGCTGATTGTCAGCCCTTTCTTATTTTCGCGTCAATAGCCCGGTCGTTGGTAAGACGGGACTCGGTGTCAGGTTGCCCTCTGTGCCTGTGTTCGCGTTTCTAGTTCCCGTGTCGACGGACAGGTTGGGAGACGTCCGGGATTCCCACTCTTGGCGAGGTCCGGTCCGAGACCTGTAAACCACATTTCCGCATCTCGCCCTGCTGATACCAGCCTGATTAATTAACCGGCGGTGCGAACTGGAAACGCAACGAAATGTCATAAAAAACCGACACGTCGTCTAATAAACTTCGTCTTGGAAGCTTCTCGACTGTCGCAATGTTGCAACGGAATGACATGGCGAGGACGGGAACAGGAATAGCCATCATGAAGGTTCGGGGTCCGATCACCGAGTGTTGATTCCCGACTAATCAATCCAACGGTACTGGTGGGTGGGCATCTCTTTCGCCGAAAAGGCCAAGTCCGTCGAGGTCCGGACACTTGACAGCCATTTAGTCACTCGTATCCCCCCCGTTTCCTTTTTTGTTTGGCTCGGTTCGGGTCAGACTGGCAGATAGCCATCTTCCGCGCATAGCATCTAGCATGACGACAGCAGGCCGATACGTCAGAGGTCGCAACACGTGTAAGTTTGGCCGTCACCGCGAATGCGAAGCTGTCAAACGAATTCAAAGTCGACCGAGGTGACAGCTTGGCGATCGTGGCAATAGTGTCAGGGTGTGTACCCGCATCCGCTGGGGAATAAGGTTGGGTCGTTGGGGAAAAAGAGGTGGGGGAGAGAGAGAAAGATGGAGACCTCCCACGCCTCCCACGCCCTAGCACTGCTTAGGTAATATTGTACTGGCACAATCACACTTACGTAAGGGGAGGAAGTGCCTACGTAGCTTACCTCTGTACCTGCTTAGGTAAGACACTTCGACCAGGCTGTATTAGGTAATACGATGGAAAAGATCTTTGGTAAGGAGTCGGAACGTCGGCCCCGTCGCTCTGTGTTAGCCAACTGCGCAGCCACACGCCTCTGCCGCAGCGGTGCCGTCGGTTCCCGCCATCCCTGTGCATCAGCCACATCATGACGTTTCCTGGTGTCCCCGGTGCCGTGCCCCTCCAAGTTTCCCCTCCTCTGTACGGCGCCCATTCTGTGCAAGGTATGAGCTGTTGCTGCTTGGCTTGGTGGTGGTGAGCTGGCAAACGATGACATGACTCTCCCCCGTCTGCATTGAGAGGCCTCTCTGCAGAATATCTACACCTGACCCCGTTTTCTGGACCACAAGCTGCCAGGAGCTCAGCCTCACACGCCTACGATATCCACGTTGACGACAGTATACGCCACATTACGCCCAGCAGAATTCATTAAACTTCCATCGGTCTTGCCGTAAAGCTCCATCAAACACCAGACCTACAAAAGGAACAAACGCACAGCGATTCTCCCCTCGTCGGTTCACTTTTTCTCCTTCATACTACCATCTCAAGATACCCCTCATTTCCAAAAAGCTACCAGCTAAAGCAATTGCATCGCCTTCTTGCATTGCTACTTCGACGTTCTTCATCTCATCAACTCGAATCTAATCAGTCATCGTCAGAAAGACACTTCCAATAATGTCTGGCACCAACCCGGAGAAGCCTCCCATCCAACCGGAGCAGCAGCTCTACCCTCCCCCTCCCACCGGCGACAACAACCAACAGCAGCCTCCCCAGTACACCTCCGGCCATGAGCAGCAGCAGCACAACCCGGACCAGAAGAGCGCCGCCGGCCCCGGCCACGAGCAGCAACACTTCCCTCCTCCGCCCCCGGGCCCTCCTCCCGCCAACCAGCCGCAGTTCACACATGCTCCCCAGCAGCAGCAGCAATACGCCGCCGGCAGCTCCGTGCCCCAGCAGCAGTCGTACGCACAGACGCCGAGCCAGCAAGCTCCTTACAACCCCGCAGACCACGGCGCCGGCCACCACTACTCACAACAGCAGTTCGAGGGACCTCCGGGCACGGCAGCCCCGAGCCACGCCCAGGGCGGTCCTTACACCGACCCGGCTGCCGCACACGCTGCGTACATCGCACCCGCTACCGATCCCAACCACAAGGAGAAGCGCGGATGGGGTGAACGCCTCTCCCAGATGGGCATGAAGGCCGCCGTGCCCATCAACGCCCTCGCCAATAAGATGGGCTCGCAGAGCTTCCTGCCCACCACCATGGATAGAGAGTGCGACAAGGCGGCCAAGATTCTCAAGAGCTTCTGCAGTAAGTGCCCTCAAACCACACCCCCAACCACTGATACCCCATTGAGCACTCGGCTAACACACAATCTCACAGAGGAGGGAATCACATCCGACGTACCCCCACAGACGGGCGAGCACCTCGAGCCCGGGAAGCACGCCGAAGCGACCGGCTCGCGCCCCACGACGCCCAACAAGGAAAAGGCGCGCAAGGAATCCAAAGCCATCGTCAAGATTCCCTCAAAGGTCATCAACAAGGCCGTCGGTCTCGCCATCTTCACCACCGCCCGCGTAGGCTTCCAGTTCTCCGGCGCAACCGGCTCCGGCATCCTCATCGCCCGCCTCCCCGACGGCTCCTGGTCCCCGCCCTCCGGCATCCAGGTCCACGCCCTCGGCGCCGGCTTCATGATCGGCGTTGACATTTACGACTGCGTCTGCGTTATCAACAGTCCCGCCGCCCTCGCCGCCTTCATGTCCACCCGCGTCAGTCTCGGCCCGGACGTCGCCGTCGTGGCGGGCCCCTACGGCGCCGGAGGCGTCATGGACGTCGGCGCCTCCTTTGGCGGCAAGAACCCCGACCCCAAGGACAAGAACGCAAACGACCACGTCACGGACGCGAAACCCGCCGAGGACGGCAAGCTCAAGGCCGACGAGAAGGACAAGAAGCGCAGGAGCAGCAGCACCTCGCTCAAGCCCGTCTTCTCCTACGTCAAGTCTCGCGGTTTCTACGCCGGCATCCAGGTCGACGGCACCGTCGTCACGGAGCGCAAGGACGCCAACGCAGCGTTCTACGGACAAAAGGTCACCGTGGACCAGATCGTAAAGGGCCAGGTGCCGCCCCAGGGTCCCAACGGCATGTGGCCGGCCGGCGCCCGCCCGCTTTACGAGGCCCTCCGCACCGCGGAGCAGCAGCAGGCTCTCCCTGAGGTCCACCTGCCCCAGGCGACGCCCGGCCAGCAGGCCCCGCCCGGGTCGATCCCCCCTCACCAGCAGCAGCCGGCCTATGGTCAGCAGCAGCAGCAGTACGGCCATCAAGATGCCGGCGGCCCGCTAGGTTCGCATCCTCCCGGCCAGGGTGGCCCCGTCGCCTTGGGCGGTCTGAGCCGCGAGGAGCAGCTCCCGGGCTACGTGGATGACGGTGTGGCGCGGCCAGGTGTCGGTGATCACAAGGGTCACTACCAGTAAAGAGGTGGCAAGGGCAAATTTCGTGAGTGTGGAGGAAAGAAGAGTGTTCGCAAAGGGCCAGAGAGATATCCCCATGGGCGTTTTAAGTGGTTGGCATGCTTCAAGCTTAGCATAGAGAATTCGAATCAAGATATCCATCAACATCAATTTCTCGCACACCTAAGATACGCAACAGTGACTTACCAGTTTGTGACACTTCCGTTACCTCATCGTCCCTCATCTCCTCAATCCATCATCTACAAGTCGCCTTCCCTGACCATAAGGGAAAGAACAGAACAGAAATATGGAGAGAAAACTCCTTAGGCGTTGTTAATCTTCCCCCATCCCTGAGCACCAGAACGAAATAGAAGAAAAGCCACGCAGACACCCGAGGAAACAAACCCAAACCCAGCCTGCACGCCACCACTTTCGGCAAGCTCGTGATACCACTCCTCACGCTCTGTCACGCTCGTCAAGAGCGTGCCTCGCCTTCCCCCTCGCCTCCAGCCAGCCACACATCCTCCGGGATCACACAGCCGTCAAGATAGATTATGCTTGCCCCAAAGTACACATCCGAGTTACACACACACCAAATGGAAAAAGGGGGAAAAAGTTGACAAGCACACGGGAGGGAGGAGACTCAGACACGGGAAGAGAAACACATACACACATACACGCACACTCACTTACACATACAAAGAAGAGAAAAAAAAGAAAAAAAGAGAAAATAGCTGACGGCCGGGTCCGCTGCAGGACTCGGGTAGGACGAGGCATACATGTCTGCCTGTTGAAAGTCTGTGGACTGTTTGTTGTGTGTTTGCCGCGCTCTCATGTATCTATGACATTTTTTTTCTTACCTTTGTATGTCGAAAATGTGGTAGCCTGCAAGCTTAAAGTGGCAAGCAAAGTATACGGCAAGCAAAAAAACTGTTCCTTCAACCTTGACCTTTCGTTTAGGAAGACCACGAGATCTTACAGTTGCCCATCGCTTGGAACAGATATTGGAAATGCGAAGTAGGGAGGTAACTTGGCGAAACAGCAACCCCCCAATTTGATAAGAACGTAGGGGGGAAAGCAAGTAAGGGCTTTGACTGGCTTCCGCCAAGTCGTTCACCGTACGCGGCTTCATCTTGCATCCACGTACACATGCGCCGGATGCTTTACAGACACGATTGCAAGCCATGTCTGGCTGGCTGCATCCGCACGCTAGCCCTAGTTGGATTCGGAGGGCCTTCCCGAACCAAGGGGACGCATGGTCTTATTGGAAAGAAACATATGGTGCTGTTGCGGCCGGCAAGGGAAGCAAAAAAGCAATGGTTGGTTCTGAGCCCTCCTCAGATTGAGAGCCGCCATGCTATCGCAGTGAGCACGGGAGATCATGCAGGCGGGCCAAGTGCGGGGATGGGCAAAGAAATGGAGGCCCAATCAACAAGTCGGGTCGATGAAAAGTGTTAGTTTTCAGGAGTAGGTTTGGACGTCCAGCATCTATTGGAACTTTGGAAGGCATGCTTTCAAGCTTCTGCTTGTGAGCCACCGAGGCGCTCGCAACAACAGACAAGAAGGATACAAACGGAGGCTCGAAAGGAGATGGAGCTTCAAGGCTACAACCCCTATACGGTTCTTGATCGAGCCACTGAGATAAGTGGAGGGAAGAAAGCAGATCATGATATACACCAAATAACCCCTTGAACTATGGCAGCCGACAGGCCGTATGGAGAGCGATAGACAGACGTTGGTGCGGCGTAGCCCAGGGGCCCACGGTCCAACTGCCGGCCGGCTCCCGTGCGGTCCCGCGTGGTTAGAGGTTTAGCATTATGGCATCCATTAGATCAGTGACAATTAATCCGGAGCCGTCGCCAGCGCTGAATGGTGTATGGTGCTTGTCACTGGTTGGAAGTTGGCCAACGGGCTGGACATTGTTGTAGGGAGTAGCCATATCGAGCAGGGCGATCCTCGAGCGATGTGAAACGGATCAGTTGGGTGATCCGCAGGGGTTCATCAGGTAACTTTGACACAATTCAGACGACGTTCGTTGTGCGGATTGTCTTGAATCCAAAATAGCAGCGGTAATGGACGGATGGCTGGTCTTCGGGTGCTTTTAGACGTGAGCTAAGGTAGGCTCCATACCAGATGCTCTATTCCTCGAGGTAGGTATGTTAGACTACCCCCGCCGGCAGTTTAATTATGAATTCGGTTCCGAAATTCCAGTTCATTACCAGCAAGGCGGTGCATTGCATTTTTGACGATTGTCTGGACTTTGCTTGTCTCGCCAAAGCCGCAAGCTCGAATCGCGGGAGTCATGCCCTGTTCTGAGTCCCCGGGTTCGCTGAGCGAAATTCCAGAATTCCCAGTCTGCGTGGAACTCGTGAGTCGTGGTGATCGGGTCCATGAGCTGGTGGAGTAGCCTGACGACTGGATTTGGTGTGCCAGGTTGTGCTGAGGACGTCATCGACTCCACGACGATGAGACGGCCTGGGATGTGCAGGTCTCTCTGCGCCTTTTGACGTTTGGCAACACTGCTTTCTGGGCCTTCGTCAGAGGCTAAGTCTTGTTGTTGCTTGCTTCGGCCTTTCGCCGGCGGTTCAAAACCCCCGTGCCCCCAAAGTCCAAAATCCAACTGCCCACAACCCCTTCTTCATCTGATATCCCCCACGTCAAGGAAACGGTCACTGAAAACTGGCGCTGAATTACTGGGCCACATATCCGTCAGGCCGTGTCGGGTCCATTGAATGGGCTGTCCAGATGCGGTGGGATGGGCAGGTCGATCGACCATGTCCAGTAATGCTCCCCGTTTTTCTCTCTTTTCCTCGTTCTGGGCTTCAGGGTGTACTCTGTGTCCGTTGCACGATTCGCACGCGGTTGGGACCGGTTCGCCGGTGCAGCCGTCATCTAAACATTTGCGATTTCTCGACGATTAAGCTCATCGCCAAGTCCAAATGTTTGTCTTGGCTGGCCGGGGAGAGCTGGCGTAATTGACTTTTGCCCAACTTTTGACTCTGCGCTTCCCGCTTGTCGGGGCATGCAGTGGAAGGCTGGAAAGTATGTTGGCTAAGGTTCACGGCGTCGAACCGAAAGTTTGATGGACTGGGCCAGCTGCCGCTCCAAGCACCCGCCGTGGTTTGGGGATGGGTGGCTGGACGGTTGAGCTTCACCACCATGCATGCATGCCACCATGGCTTGAAAGGGGAACAAAGAATGCGTGTCTGTTGTCAGAGAAATGCTGATCGGCCGCGGTTCGCAGCAGGATCCGCGTCATGTTTCGTCGAAGCAGAAAGGAATCAAACGGCGCCGGCACAATCCCTGAATCGGGAAGCGTCGCTGTCAGTTGGGGGTGTCTAGATCCCTAGGATGCATGGACTCGAGAAATGATTTGTTGCAGGGTAACAGTCCATTGAACGGCGGACCCTTTTCAGCCAGCCTTCAATCCGTTTTAGGACCGTTATGTCGCAGGCACCACAGGGCACCCGAAGCAGTTGTCCAGCCAGAGAGGGTATTGGCTTGAAAGCAGCGCCTCCCGTCTTTCGTCGACGTCGATCTCAGCCGGTTGGAGCATGGGATTGGCTCTCTGGCTTCTTAGTGCTCAAGCCTCCAGGTGGTTCTGTGACTGTTGAGGACGCTGAAAGGGACTGTAGGCTGTTGTACGAATACGTAGGAGCAACAAGGGCGATTGCTGAAGATCCGATGAGCTTCCCCAGGGCGGCAACCTTCTGGAAGAAGCGCGGTACGCAACTATTATTTCGGATCGCGGCAAATGCGTAACAAAGCTTTGAAGACACCAGCTGTTTGTGGCCTCAGGACCAGCCGCCAAAGGAGAAAGCGTGGCCAAGTGCGCAACTATTTGGCCACTTTGGTGGAGGCGACTGTGCAAACTGGGTCGTCCGGTTGGAAGTGACGACGCGTCAGGCGGCCCGTTTTTCTCGTGGTGCAAAAAATAGCAACTCTTTTGTCGTATGCATCTTGATTTCTGGCAGAGGGAGGGTTTCATTCGGAGTGATACTGCGCAGGCGGCGGATGGCAGGAAACAGTGGCACCAGAACAGGCTGTGCTCGTGTATTAGCGGGTACACTGTATGAAGCGTGCAAAGTTCTCAGTGGCAACCACGCAAACCCAAGTCAGGACTCGGGAAAGACGCTGCACCCGTAGGGCAATGCCATCCAGCTCGTGTTGATTGCGCTGCAGCGGACGGAACAAGGTGGCTCAGAGCACAGTACACAACAGAGCGGGGTCAGAAGGGCCGATGACGATGGCGATGCAGGCTGAACCAGCGTAACGGGTTTGGTGGCAGAGACGGAGACTCGGCGTGAATTGATGATAGGCCATCCGGTTTCTGTGGAGGGTTTCTTTTCCTGCCATCTATCCGTAGCTGGTGTAGGTGTACGGAAACAACTCCGTGGGAGTCCATGGGAGACGCCATATGTTTCTTGATATTGACTGAAAGAGAGATACTGATAATATCATCCCCTTTCGGCTGACCGAAGTCAGAAACGGGTGGTCTGGGATTGAGGCGAATCGACGATGATCAGCAGCGTGGTATATAGATTGAGTAGCGAGTAGAGTTGTCCGAGCCGTGCAACACCATCCACCAAATGGAGAACATCCACGGGCCAAGTTGCCAAGTCATTGTCTGCTGTATCCGTATTGAATCAACGGGACGTTTGATTCTTAGGGCCTTGACCATCAAATCTGTCACTATCCGAAAATGGACCGCGTTCCGCCGGCCCTTGGGAACCCTTGGGAAGGGTTTGGGATGATGCCATGAGCAGTCTAATTCAGAAAGACCCGATTGGGAGCCGCACTGCGATGTGAATTGGAACGGAGACGAGGATTCGCGATTCGGGTATCCGTACGGATAGACTCGACTGGAAGGGGTCGGCCTGGATAGCTTCGCAGCAGCAGATTGCTGAAATTTGGACGGTTTGCAGATGGGGGTGGGGGAGGGAAAATAATTAAGATTGGGGTCGCTCGGCACATGGGAAGGCGAGAGATTGCAGGTTGTTCGCGGGTACGGGAGCGGTACTTGGCGATGCGCGGTCATTTCGGTGGGCTCGGAAGGTAGAATCTGGGTTCCTTGGCTTGTCGCCTTCCTAGATCATCTTTGGTGGATGGTCCCTTCCCAAGTTTTTTTTTTTTTGGTTCCCACTGGGAAGAAAGGAAGGAAGGAGGGAGAAGGGGGGAGGGTGCAGAACAGACACGGGCTATCTTCACACCCCTCCAAAACGAAGCAGGAACCCCTGAGGACCTGAGGAAAAGGGACAGACAGAAGGTGCCATCTTGACCAATGATGGCGGTGCTCATTATGACTTTCTACTTCCATACTCCGTAAGGTAGTTGTATTTGGAGTGTGCAACCGCGGACCTTCCAATCGCGTGCTATTGCCTCGAGCACGTTCACAGACTTGGCAGAGCGGCGAGATTGGAGATTTGAAGATGGCGATTGAATCTGGTGGTCTGTGAGAGAGGAGGTATGGATCACATGATTCAGGATCCTCTTATCCCCCAGTTATAACTTATGGTGAACTCTGATAGACTGATACGGATGAACATTTCGTCATTGCTTTTCATTTTTTAATCGTACCTTATTTCCTCGCACTCAACTTGCATTTGGCACTCATTTCGCCTTTTCCTCCGCTCATGCAGGGCACGCTCAAACACTGTCTAACAGCCCACTAAGTATCTGATAAGGCCGAATACTCAACTGCCACTCACCTACACGCCAGAGGGAGGGAAAGTCAACAATCATGCAGATGGCCTTACTAATGAACGCCCACCGCTTGCGAATTCGCCCAAATCTGCTCTAGCCTCTTAGTCCCGTCTGCAATCTGTACACTAATTAGCGCCCATCCACAGGTGACTCGGCGCTGAATCCCAGCGGAGAGGGACGGTGGGCCGGCGTTTCCTCTCAGCTTGGAAGCTTGTGGCTTGCAGCTGGCGCCGGGCTCGATACGCAAGTCAGGAACAGGAGCCCCGTTGATAGCGCCGTCTTGACGGGAATGTCAATTGAAAGTCAAAGAGCAGATCGGCCGACCTCTGCCTAGGCGTTAGCACGCTCTTTGACGCCTTCTGCCACGTAACCGCGCTCGAGGGCCGAAAAGATTTGATGCATGTTTCGTGCCATTCTTTTGGCGCTGACAAGGCGACTGTCCGTCGACAAAGTATCGAATGTGTGTTGATAGCTGACGTCGTCACCTACTTTCACTGCCAGGTTTCCAAGCACAGAGGTTGGTCTCATCATCATCATCATGAGCAGCAGCAGTGCCGTCTTATCCACGATAGCGCCTCCGCATACAGCGCCCAGCGTTCTCGGCACGGTTGACAGGTCCGCCAGATGCCGTGCCCAGCAGATGGGGTTGTTGGGTCCTTGCCGTCTTGGTGCCGCAACGTCGGCGACAAGATGCATATTCTAGCAAATAGATCCGTGGTCTCGCCAGAATGCTAGCTGGATATGGCGAGCGATAACGCAGAGCATACTGGCGACTGGTCACTGAGATGGAACTCTTAGAGGCAGGCCGCAGGTTACCTTACAGCGTACAGTACCTAGAGCAGCACGACAGCACACCGGGGAGGCTGTGGAGGTACGTACTGGACATCCCGGCAGACACCCCACCCTTGGCCCCCACCTGTGTCTATCTACACACCCATCATTCCTACCTAGGTATGGTGCCCCCTCGTGCGTTGCCGGTCCTGGCCAGTCAAATTTTCTGATTCTTTCCCCGTCCCTGGTCGCGCGGGCTGGACCTCTCCCACCTCCCCATGTCTTTCCAGTTGTTGACCCTTGAGCCGTGATCCATCAATTTTCAAGCGTGCCCTTCTTTCTCACAGTGCCGCCCGCACCCAACACGCAGCTCACTCACTGCCACCGACACTGATGCTCACAGTCAGGTATCGTACAGTGCTACGTAGGTCTTGGTTTCGGTGGCTTCTCAGGGCTCTCCCTACCTATCCATGCCGCTACGATGCGAAACCCTGGAAGACTGGCGGAGATGATTGAGGTCAGTCTCGGGGGCGCGATAAGATGAGATGAAATGACGAGGACACCCGCTTTGTGCCATGAGGAGAAGCAACGACTGCAGCAAGCAACATGAGTCCGCAGCAAGCAACATCAGATCGGACTCATGTTGCTTCTGCGTGTTCCATGCTGCCGCGTGTACGTGCCACCGAACAGGAAAAAATAGGGAGACGGAGACACTGGAGTTTGGAGACGAGATCACGCGGTTTCTGTCTCGAGTACCTAGCAAAGCAGCTTTCGTTCTGATTCAATCAGTCAGCCTCAAGTTCAATACTCGTTTCGCGGAATCGAGAGTAAGCTCGACTCGTTCCCCCCCCATCTGCACTCGTCAACCTCCAACTCGGTTGTAAATTCCCATGCAAGACGCAAGCTGCAGGTCCCGTTTCCGCGCCAAGGTACCATCCCAGGTTCCCCTGCACCTTGCCTTTGGCCCTGCCGCCCTCTGCTCACCAATGGTGCCTCCCACTTTGTGACTACTGGCTGTCACTGCAGCACGCAGAATCTCTCTCTCATTCATTTTCGCCTCACAGTCCCTCCTATTCCTGTCTCTTCCCCCCCTATCATATGGGCTCGTCTATGTATGAGCAGGAGCATGGTCTTTTTGTTACAGAGTCTGTGTAGGTACGGATACTCCGTAGTGTACCTACCTACATGCTAAGGTATGGTACCTCGCCGTCTTGCTACCTTGGGACGGCACTGGCAGCCGGTGGCGGTGGCGGCGTTGACACTGGCAGCGGCTCGTTATCCGTTGTGGTCGTTAACCGGCGCTTGGGAAATTGTGGCTGAGACGGTTCAAGTAGTGTATTCAACATCGGTTTGTTGACTTTCCGTCCTTGTTCATCCGAGGCAGAACCTGGAGGCAGTTGAAGCGCCCGTCCCCTATTTCCCTTTCTGTTTTGCTCCTTCCTTGTTCACGCACATACGGATGCACACACACACACGTATTGTTTGGACGGTATTTTACCGTACCGTACCGTAAATCCTGTACGGGAGAGAAACCGTCCATCGCTTCTTCCATGTGTGGAAGCGATGGGCGGCAAGGACCATCGTCTTTCTTCAACATGGCAGGCTACCCCTGTACGCCCAATTTAATTCCAATCAACCATCCCACCCGCGTTCCCACGTCTTTCTCCCAAGTGTGTCGGTTCATCAATCCAAGGCCCCGGCCACACCAACCAAACCGGGCCCGTCTGCCTCTTCTTTCTCTATCCGTTCCTACACAGTATTTTTTTATTTTATTTTTTCCTGTCTTGATCCCGTAGTTGACAGAGTATGACAGTGTTTTCCCCTTGGAAGTGGGCAACTGATTACCTGTCTCTCTTCCAAAGCTCCCTACAGAAACAGACTGCCCTTTCTGCTTCCTTCTTTTTTCCCTCGTCCCTTTCAGTGTATTCCTAGTCTGCCAGTGTCCACCTTTTCCCTTTTCACACTTTATATCCGTAGGTACGAAATTCTGCCACACAGTCTCTCTCTCTCCCCCCTAAGTATCCTCGAGGATCGCGCACTCGGTTCATCCACACGCCCCCTGCTCTTTTCCCTGGCTCCATCACTCTCTCTCTTCCTCTCCCATTCCAATTCCCACACCCCCTGACAGCCTACCCTGGGAACTTCCACCATCCCCAGTCCATCACTCTACGCCGTACCGGAGTCTCCTCTTCTTCGCTGCTATCCACGAATACGTCTTCGAGGTCCTTGCAAATTGGGACCTGTCTCTCTCCTAATTGCCCTAGCCTGGCCTCCCGTTCACATCGGCGCACTATTCGTACGCCTTTGCTTCCCCTACGCAGCACTACCTATCCGCCAAGACCCTCTTTTCCTTCTTCCAGACCTCTTCTACCTCTTCTTCCCTCATCTCCCACCCTCCCCCTCCTACTCCTTTCCTCCTTCTTCGTCTCTCCAGCTCACGACGAAATCTGGATCGCCAGTCTGTCTGTCTGCGTCTTCGTTTCCTAGCGGCAGAGATTCCGATCCCGCTCCCGACCACAAATCTAACTCGTCGTTGTCGTCGTCAACGTCTTCCCGATCACTTGCCGGTCCTATGATCGTGTCACTCGCTCAGCAACAACAACAGCACTGCTAGTTACTATCTTTAGTATCTACGTTGACGTCTTTCCTATGCGGTTCTCGCCTTGACGCCTTTTTTCGACCGTTTTGACACCTCTTGGCCCGTGGAGCTACATCGTCCGAACTACTGCTGCCGCCATTACTCTCTCTCCGTCATCCAGACTATAGCTTGGTCAACATCTCTTGGCTGCTCTCACCAGCGATTGTGTATACCTCACCTTCCCCCGCCTCTCAAGGACGACACCCACTCACAACCGTCAAGCTGGACGAAAAACAATTAGAAGTTTTTATTCGGACAATGGGAGCTAAGCTGCCCAACCCGCATCGCGTCTGCAGCATGCGTAACCCACTTACGAGAACGCTGCTTTTTGCAGTCGTCGTCCTCATCGTCATGGCCCTCACCCTCAGGAACGATGCCATCGACGTTCGCGGCCGCATTATGAAGACGGGCGCCGGTGTCAAGTCATCAATCACGCATCAGCAGCCCCTGGACCCCGTCAAGTCGCACGGTTCCTCGTCGCTTTCCGAAAAGATCCCCGCCGAGCCCGCTCCCTCCTCAAGCCACGTCATGAACTGCGATATCAACACCGACCACATCAAGACCCTCAAGGACAAGTATGGCCTTTCCGAGAAGATTCACTACTTCAAGCGCTACGTCAGATTCAGTCGCAAGCCCATCCAGCGCAAGGGTTACACTGTGTTGGATCAGGAGTTCCTCCCCAAGAAGTTCAAGACTGTCGACATCACAAAGTCGTACGCTCCCGAGGAGTGCCACGAGCCCCTGGATGTCCCCGTCACACAGTCTTCCTACCCTTCCACCGTCAACGCCTCCGACTTCATGTTCGCTGTTTCTACTACCTACAAGCGTTTCAATGACCCCAAGACAAGCCCGATCAAGGAATGGGCTCACTGGCTTACCGACAGCAACGGAAAGTCCAATGGCGGCAAGCTTTTGCTGTTGCTTCTTGACGCTAGTGACGCTGAGTTGAAGGACGCCAGCGACAGGCTCAAGAGGGTTGGAATTGACGCCGACGTCGCCCACTCCGACCCCTCCATGGAGATGGCTGTTCGCTACCTTACCCTGGTGCCCTATCTGTACAACCACCCTGAGAGAAAGACCAGAAAGTGGCTCGTCACTTGCGACGATGACACCTTCTTCCCCAGCATGCACGGTCTGATTGACAAGTTTGCTACCTTCGACCACCTCGACCCTCTCTACATCGGAACCCTTTCCGAGGACGTCAACGCCATTCACCGCCACGGCTCTCAAGCTTTCGGCGGTGCTGGTGTCTTCCTCAGCGTTCCTCTCGCGGCTGCCATTAACCAGCTCTACGAGTCTTGCAAGACGGAGACCAAGATCAAGGAGGCCAACTCAGGCTGGGGTCCTCAGGGCGATATCCTTCTCCGCAAGTGTATCTACGAAAATACCGAAGTTCGTTTGACCAACATTTGGGAGCTTTGGCAATTGGACTTGTACGGCGACCCAGCCGGCTTCTACGAGTCTGGTATCAAGCCCTTGAGCTTGCACCACTACAAGGGCGGTGGTTGGCATTACGCCAAGCCCCTCCAGTCTGCCAAGGTCGGACACGCTTGTGGAGAGGATTGTGCCTATCAGCGTTTCATTACTGCTGACGACTTCATCATCGCCAACGGATTCAGCGTTGCCCACTACCCCCAGGGTATCGACTTCAACCTGGACCAGATGGAACGCACCTTCACCCCTGCTCCGGATGACATTGGCTGGAACTTGGACTACATGTTCGGCCCCCAGCGCAGATCTTTGCACAAGACCGGTCGCAAGATTGCCTGGGAATTGCAAGAGGCCCACGTACAGGAGGATGGATCCGTACTTCAGGTCTACACTCGTCGGAAGGACGATGAGCGGTGGGTTGAGGAGGATGGCGAGCCGATGAGCAAGATTGACGGTGTCATTGAGCTCGTCTGGATCCCTTCAACATGAAGTGCCCTCGGAACTGCCGAGCACGACGATACGATACGACCAGAGGCACTCTCATTAACCTCTCGCCTCATGACATGATGGGTTAGGGTGATTCTGGCATTGTAAAAAAGCACAAGGACGGATCCAAAGTCCATACAAAGCTCATTTCACGCATTTGTTCAACCCAGGACACCCCGGCCTGTTCGCAATAGCTGCCCTTCAGCTGAAATGGCACGGGCCCGTTTCGATTCAGACGGCAGCAAAAAAGTCAACCTGGCCGACAAAGAACGACAGGTTGCATTGCCCAGGGCACCTACCTACATTACGACAACACCCCTGGACAGGATCATAATTATAATCCGCTGACCGTGATACCCTCATTACAACACCACAACTACTCTCTTCTTCGATTCGACTCGCATCTCGACTTCGGCATACAGCTCGTATTGAGCTTCGGCGTTTGAGTATGATACGGGGCATTTTTTCTACATTGACAGCATGCTGGCAAACGCTTACCAACTTTCCTTTCTTTTCTATCACTGCGGCATTGCATTGCACATAGATGGATTGCGTCGACAGATCGCGCAATCGGCACATAGACCTGTGACAGGCCGGACGTTTGGAGTCATGATAAGGACGTTGGGTGTCCTTTTTGGAGGTCAACCACCTGGTATGGTTTGATTTTGGTGCAAGGAAAGGCAAACATCGGTGCCTATGTAGAGTTCTAGAACAGGTGTATACCAATGCTACGAAATATTCAACAGTTCCAAACTTGATTCTACCCTACCGTACCTTGATTCATGGGAATCTATGCCTCTTGGTCGGATCGCCATCGGCTGAGAGATGCTCCATATGGGACGAACTGCTCACCCTTGATACGCCTGACATATCAGGCCTCACTCAATAACGGTCATCAGGCACCAAACTGATCTGTCTCAGCCACGCCCCACCCCCACCCGAGGCAGGCTCGCGCCACAATGCACTCGTGCCCCGCCAACGTCAGTTCCAGCGCTGCTTCCTTTCCATGCTTCGAGCAATGAAGTCATGAGGCTCGTGACATACCGCGCCTAGCTCGAGGTTCTACAACGACGTCCCCTAAGCCCCGAGAGGCACTCTTCCACCATGGCGACGTGAGTATTGCTTTCATACACACCAGTGTCTCTCCTAACTTTCTTGTCATGGCCAGCATTTCGAATATTCTGTCGTTGCCGTTCCGCAAGTCCACACAGCTCTCGCTCTCGTCGACGATACGACAGTACATCAACACCAAGTATGACCAACACCCGGACATGTTTCGTCAGGACCTCGAGGTCATCGACGCCTTACGACGAGATGCGGTCAACGTGAGGGAACCGCACCCCAGCGGAGTGAAGAAGCTGCAGGCCTATGCGGGACAGCTCGTGTGGATCGGGGGCAAGTTCCCGATCGACGTACGTCTAGCACTTCCCACCCAAGCAAGAGAGATGTGGTAAGATCACTAATGCAGATTGCGAACAGATCGGGGCCGAGTTTACCTGGTACCCAGCATTGGGTTACAACACCGAACGACCGATGGTGCGAAACAACCTCAAGTACGAACTCATGAACATCCTCTACAACTTGGCCTCCCTCTACTCCCAGCTTGCGGTAGCGCAGTCAAGATCCGGCACGGAAGGTCTCAAGACGGCCGCGGGCCACTTTGCCTCGGCGTCTGGAGTACTAGAACATATGCTGAAGGAAGTCCTGCCCGAACTGCGCATGTCTGACCCGCCCGAAGACATGGACGCCAACACCCTCGAGTCTCTGTCCCAACTGCTCCTGGCACAGTCGCAAGAGTGCTTCTGGCAAAAGGCAGTCATGGACGGGTACAAGGATGCCATCATCGCTCGACTAGCCGCTCGCGTGTCTGATCTCTACAACTCGGCGGGGGAGGCTGCTATGAAGAGCGAGGCGATTAGCTCTGCCTGGATCCACCACATGAGCGCAAAGCACCATCACTTCGCTGGTGCCGCGCAATACCGGGCCGCGTGCGATTGTCTCGAGAAGAGGAAGTATGGCGAAGAAGTTGCTCGCTTGCAGGACGCTGTGAGCTGTGTCAATGAGGGCTTGAAGGAGAGTCGGGGCGGCTACCTTAACAAGGCGGTGCTCGAGGATCTCAATGGCCTGAAACGAAAGGTCGAAGAAGATCTTAAGAGGGCAGAGAAGGACAATGACGTTATCTATCTCCGTAAGTACCGAAATCTAGTAAATAGGGGTTGCAAAGCTAACTCGAGAAGAACCTGTACCGCCAAAGTCGGAGCTCAAAATTCTTGACAGAGCCAATATGGCAATCGCTAGAGTGCCTCCGCAAGTAGCCAACCCCTTTGACTACGTCGGGGACCAGGCCGAATTTGGCCCGGCACTTTTCACGAAATTAGTCCCGTTCTCTGTTCACGCCGCCATCACTATTTACGAGCAACTGCGCGATCGCATAGTCAACGAGAACATTATTGGTCAGATGGAAACACAGACGGAAAAGCTTCATGCCATGCTCAGCTCCATCAACCTGCCTGGTTCGTTGCAGGCACTTGAGAAACCGTTGGGCCTGCCTCACAGCTTAGTTCACCACGCGGAGGAAATACGGCAGGCAGATGCTATAGGAAGGATTCAGCGGGCCTTTTCGGATATCGATAAGCTTAGGACTGCCGATATCGCCATCTTCAACGAAGGCAAAGCGATCCTGGCGGCCGAAGAGGAGGAGGACAACCGAATGAGACGGAAGTACGGCACAGACAGATGGTCAAGACCGGAAAGTCGCAGCGACCCCCAGGGAGGCCAGTTCTGGGCCCAAGTAGCTGAGATTGAAGGCTACTTTGCAAGCAGTACCAGCAGTGATGCGGTGGTTCGAGAGAAATACAAGGAGGTACAGGACTTGCTCGAGATGCTCTCTGGATCCGATCGAGCCATTATGGACTATGTGCCTTCATCCAGGCGCATGGACATCCCAGAGCACCTGAAGCCGGTAATAGGTAGGCTTCGGGGAGCTTACAACGATGTCCTGCGACTCGAGTCCAAGAGGAGAAAGAAGGCTGAGGCGCTGCGGGAGAAGGCTAGGACGGACGACATCAAGCCGGATATCCTGAAAGAAGCTGCACGACTCGAGAGGACATACCCGACAACAGCAATTGTCCCGGCCCACTTTGAGGACTTTTTCGAGAAGCGTCTCGACAAGCTTTATGACTCTGAGATCGAAGCGGTGGCCAAGGAAGAAGACGAGCAAGAGCGCCTCATGACTGAGGTGCAGAGAGTCAACCGAGAGTTTGAGAGTCAAAAGAAGAACATGTCGAGTGGCAGTCGCGAGCGGGAGCTGGCGCTTCAGAAACTTGACAATGCTTACTACAAGTATAAAGAGATTGTCAACAACGTGGACGTTGGTCGCAAGTTCTACAATGACTTGAGTAAGGTCGTGGGCCAAAACTTCCGCGATCCTGTCAAGGCCTGGGCCGCAGAGCGGCGTATGGACGCCAAGAGCCTTGAGGAGTAAGTTGTCACCTCTGCCTACCGGCTCACCGTGCTAACTAGTGTATAGGGAGGTAAGCATGCCGCCGCTCAATTCACTGAACTTGAACCGATCCCCGGTCCACTCCCCGACCGGCTCAAACTATGACCCGCGACCCCAATCCTACTTTAGCGCCAGCGTCGTTCCCGGTACAACAGCACAGCAGCAGCAGCAGCCACCGTCGCGGCACGAGGTTCACTCTCCCGCACAGGCACATATCCAGTCATGGGCCGGGTCGACTGTCGAGCCCCAGCACCCGAGACCCGCAGCGGCAATGTCGAACATGTGGCAGCCGGATATGGGCATCAAGTTCGGAGCTCAACCAGGTGCACCAGCGCCTCCTGGGGGACCAGCACAAGGCCAGGGCCCGACGAGCCAGCCGCCGCAAGGAGGCACCTGGAACCCGTCCTCTGGGATCAAGTTCGGTTAGGATACAGATCGATTCCCACCGCCTGCAAAGAAGGGACGGTGAAGGGGGAGGTGGACGGGCAAGTCCGAGGAAGGCTCCCATTTTGTCGGCTTTGAGCGAGTCGTTTGGCGTTGATGGGATTGTGTCGTCTTGCTAGATGTACCATAGCTCCGTCGCAAAGCACGCTTTTTGTGTTTGAGGGATGAAGAACACGTACATGGTTTGTTCATGTACACTGAAGCAAACTCAAGCACAGTCGACGACCTATGTTGAACCCCCAGTGGATTTCTCACATAGATCCCCCTCCCATCATCCAAATCAGTGTTCACAGCAGGCGTAGGGTTCAAGAACATGCGCTATGACAGACAAGATTTGAAATCTGAATTCGACACGGCTTCTTAAGAGAAACTCGGGGTGGAGACAACTATCTAGGTCTCAAAGCGGGATGACCCAAGGGCGTGGGACGCTTGACGATACTAGGTTCCTCTAGAACCGAATTGGAGGTGAAGAAAGTTCGGCGGCGCTATTTTTAGTCTCCCTGCTTTTTTGGAATGTTTCCTCCATTTTTGCGCCTCTTGTCCCTTTTTTTTTTTTTTTCCTTGTTCGGCCGATAGGAATTGGAGAAGAGATGTCTTGGGGTTACATGGCATTTCAACCGGAGTTGACCATGGGTTACAAGACAAGAGAGAGAGCGGATATACCAAAGACATGAAAACATACTGTAGGAGCCACTTGACTCGGCGCCAATTTGAAATTAGTAAGTGCAAGGGCGACATTTTGCCGGGGAAAGGGTTTGTGAATCAGTCGGTGACGTCGCTGAGTCAGTATCTGCCGAAATCATTTCGGACATGATCCGCGATAGCCGTTGAAGAGTCTGCAGTTGCCGGTTGGAGAACAACCGCCTTATGTATGGGTAGCCTATGGAACAAGGTGACAATTTCGAGAGTATGAGTTTGTCGATGTTGGGCATCATGTTGTCGTGGCAATCGTGAGTTTTGTTTACTTGGAAAAGTAAAGCTTGGGGAGCGACAGCGCGGCAGGCAATCGGGCGATGAGCCAAAGTGGAAAAGTTCGAAAATCGATCCTGATAGCCAACAGAGATCGGGATCGGTTGAACACTACGGAGTACATACCTGGGTACCTTATTGACAAGAGGAGAAAAACGTCCGACCGAGTCATTCCATTGGTTCTCTCTTTTTTCTTTGGGCTGTGGACGCGTTTCATAGGCCGCTCTAGAACGTGGGAGAAGGCCCCAAAAAGAGACTGACGGGTGGATCTTGAGTGAATCTGAAAGGGGGAAAGAGGAGGGGTATGATGTCAGATTCTCTTTGGTTGGAAAGAGAGCCTCGCCCACCTACTGCCAACCTCCTACCAGCCTATAGGCTGTGTACCTTATGGTGTACCACAAGAAATGGATGTGTTTTTTCGGTATCCATTTGCGGTACATGTATCTTTTGGGGGGCATCTTCCATTCTTTTTTTTTTTTTCTGCCCTTTCCACCATTCCTTGTTGTGTTTACCGCCAGCCTAACAGTTACCGCCCTGCCGCCACCGCCACCGCCGCCAGATGAGAGAAAGTAGAAGAAATAGGAAAAGCGCAACGCCCGGAATGGTTTAGGTGACACTTCACTCTTGTCCGCCTTTCCGCATTCCTTCCGTGCCCCTCCCCCCTTCTCCAAATGCACCCCGTGGCCACGCGAAGTCCACGAGCGTAGTTAGAGGTTGTCGCTCCCCGCCGGACTGTCACTCCGAAAGTCCCCTTTTGACAGGAAAAAAAAAAAAAACCAACCTAAGCAACAAAGCCTCGGGACGTAGGAAAAAAAAAAAAAAGCAGAACGAATTTGAGGAGAGAGACACAAAGAGAGGCAGGCCTGGCCAGACGAGAGCCGCCAACACCGCCGCTCCCCCCCCTGCTTGCGACCCCTCGACATCAGAGCACGGCTACGCTCCTCTCACTCTCAGTCTCACACCCACTGCCCACTGACGCTCATTCTCGTCCTCATTCTTACTCTCACTTCTCACTCGCTTTCCTTCTAACTCCCTCGCCAAACCCGGCTCACCTCACACACACGCCCCCACAGAGAACCGCACCCGCCACCCCTGTGCGGTGTGCTGCTTGCTGCTCTGCGCGCATCCGCGTGTGCGTGTTTTCTCTCCCACAATCAAATGTCCGAGGCCCAACGCGAGCGGGAGGTCCAGCGATATCTCCAGAGCTGGCAGGTCGCCCAAGGTTCCTCCTTCAACGTCGCCCTCAATGTCGACAGCATCGCCGCCCCGGACTTACATGGCAACGGCTACAAGCCAAAGGCCTCGGCCGACAAGGCCCTCACCGCCTTTGCTCAGCTCGCCGTGCTGAAGCTCGACGTCAAGCGCGCCATGGTCTCGCTGATCGATACCACCACGCAGACCATTCTTGCCGAGGGTACCCGTAGCGTTCAACTTGAAGACTTTGAGCACCTGCAGGATGCAAACAGTAGTGGTTTGAACGACGACGATGAGGCGAATGTTGATAATGAACTGTGGCGTACGTAGGCCTCTCTATTCGAGATATCGCATCACTCAGTCCCGGCCGTCGCAGCATGTCGACAGCCTTCTTTGCAACTGCTGGCTTCATGCTCAAATCCTAGTTTCAGTGTGCATTGTCGGACTCAGACATGTGGGAAGAAGGGGGCGGTTCGTTTTGGGAGGTCCTATGCTGACGTTTGTGATTTCCATAGTCGGCGCCACCATTCTTTCTCGTCCCGATGCCGTTTGCGAACACTCAATGGTGAACACTTGCACAGGTTTAGACCCAAAGGGCCGCCCGTATACGGCAACCGGACTCATCGTCAATGACTGCCGCCTCGACCCTCGCTTCGCCCAGCGTCCGTACGTGGTCTCGGAACCCGGCGTACGCTTCTACGCTGGCGTGCCCATCATCTCACGCAGCGGCCACAAGATTGGCTCTTTTGCCGTCTCCGACGAACGACCCCACGATGGACTCACCGCGGAGGAGATTCGCTTCATGCAGGGCGTCGCGCAAACGGTCATGGAACATTTGGAGTGGGCGCGGGATCGCGTGGACAGGTTCAAGGGCGAGCGGATAGTGCGAGGACTGGCGACGTTTATCGAGGGATGTTCCACCATGAACGAAGACTCAAATCCCGTCAAGGACGACATACCGAGGAGCCCCTCGACGGTACGGCCACCGGATATGCCGCTAATGTCGACGCGACGGCCGATGCCCAGATCGAATTCGTACTTTCGCAACGCCGAAGCACTCGTCCGGTCTCGAGAGTCATCAGCGTCTCGTCAGCAAAGCGATACTACGGAACCTCAGGGGCCCAGCACCGAGAACCCGCCATCGCCCAAGAAGGCATACCAACCGAGGGTCGACGGCCTGTCGAAACTCTTCAACCGCGCAGCAGACGTCCTTCGTCACTCGACGCTGGCCGACGGCGTGGCCTTCTTTGGAGCAACGGCAACGACTGCCACTCCCGGAAGCCAATCAAGGTCGGGCAGGAATCAGTCCTCGGACGAGGAAGATATCACACGACCCGCCACGTCAGGCTCTGGGCTGGATAGCTCCGACTCTGACACCTCGCCCTCCGCCAGGCCCTGCAAGATCTTGAGCTTCTCCGTGGCTGATGAGCGGGCGCGCGCGCGCATCGAGCAGGGCCCGGCGCTTTCGCTCGGCATTCTTGAAAAGTACTTTTCCATGTTCCCCATGGGCAAGACCTTTTCCTTCACCGAAGCCGGGCTTGGGGTGTCATCTGGCGACGACAGTGCCAGTGACAGGGAGACGATGGGCGTCGACGGCGCAGCTCCGTCTAACAAATCCGAAGGCAGACGGCGAAAGGTCAAAATGGTTCACGAAGAGCTCCTCAAGAAAATACCCGGAGCCAAGACGGTGGTCTTTGTACCCCTGTTCGACTACGGCGAAGACAGGTTAGCCGGCGGATGCTTCCTCTGGACCTCCGTCACCGGCCGCATGATGAATCTCGACCAGGACCTCTCGTACCTCCGCGCCTTCAGCAACAGCATCATGACCCAAGTTGGCCGCATCAACAGCCAAAAGAACGAGGCGGCGAAGACGACCTTTATCGCGAGCATGAGCCACGAACTCCGCAGTCCCCTGCACGGCATCCTCGGATCCGCCGAGCTTCTCCAAGATACCAGCACAGACGCCTACCAATCAGGTCTTATCAGCTCCATCGCCACCTGTGGAAAAACGCTACTCGACACACTCAATCATGTTCTCGACTATAGCAAGATCAACAGGCTCGGGCGGGCGCAGATGAGACGGCGCGCCAAGCAGAACCAGAGTAGGCCGGCGGCCATCACGTCGGACTCGCTCGAAAGCTTGAGCATGTCCTCAGTGGTGGATCTCGCTGTTCTCGTGGAAGAAGTAGTCGACGCCATCGCCGCGGGCCACGCCTTCAAGAAGTTGGTCGGCGCGGGCTCCCTGGACGGACCCAAGCCCAGCATCAGCGTCAAGGAGACGAACAATGTGAGGTCGGTAGGCAATTTCCAAGCGCCGGGGGCTAAGGGTCCTGTATCAATATTGCTAGATGTCGACCCGAAGATACCATGGCTGGTCAAAGCGCAGCCAGGTGCCCTCCGGCGGATTATCATGAACTTGTTCGGGAACGCCCTGAAGTACACGACACAAGGCTACGTTCTAGTTTCTTTGACCGGCCAGGCAAGGTCCGAGGGAACAAAGATTGACGCCATGATACGTGTGGCGGACTCTGGCAAGGGCATGTCTGAGGAGTTCCAGCAAACCCGACTGTTCCTCCCCTTCAGCCAGGAGGATTCCTTCCAGCCCGGCACGGGCCTGGGTCTCAGCATCGTCAAGCAGATTGTCGACTCATTGCGGGGAAGCCTCGAGGTCAGGTCCGAGCAAGACAGAGGCACCGAGTTCGACGTCCACCTCAGCTTCACATCGGCATCCGACGACACGGAGGACCCTCGTGAACCGGATGAGGCGATGCGCAGCGCCGTCGACGAAACAAGGGGGATGAAGATTGTGCTTCTCGAGGAGGAGCGTACTCCTGACGCACCGCCCATGACGAAATACGCCGCGAAGCTGAACCAGATCCTCACGGAGACGTGCTCCGAGTGGTTCAAGATGAAGGTTGTTAAGGAAAACCCCAGCGAGCCACCGGATGCTGATATGTACCTCTACTCTGAGCCTCCCTCGGTGGAGGTGCTGGAGAAGCGCTTCAAGGAGAATTCGCGGAGATCGCCTAGCCAGAAGAAGGCGCCCTTTATCATCGTGTGCCCGACGGCAGAAGAAGCAGTCAACATCCTCCAGGACCACAGCAAGCTGTTATTGGACTTTTCAGAAATCGTCGAGGTGATACCACAGCCGTAAGCAGACAACTCCCGGATTTCTTCATATCTGTGTCCAAGGCTAACTAACGAATGCAGATGCGGCCCCCGAAAACTAGCCAAAGTATTTAGCCACTGTCTCAAGCGGGTAGAAGAGCTAGAGAGAACCCAAGCAATGGCACGCAACTCATCCGGGCTGCTAGCCCCGACACCGCTCGCCCCCGACGGCACCACCCCCGGCACCAACGAAATCCGCCAAGTCGAACGAGTCGGCACCCCGCTTCACCAGCAAGCCAGGCCAGAGCAACTCGAACCCGCCATGGGCGTGCAACCACTCATCAAGCCTCTGGGCGCCATGGCCCTCTCCCCGGCCCTCAACGGCGGCCAGCCCGTCCTCGTGGGACAGAAGAACGTGACGCTGCACGTTCTCCTGGTAGACGACAATCAGATCAACCTCAAGCTCCTCGTCATGTTTATGAAAAAGTGCGGCTTCACGTACGAGCAGGCCGAGAACGGGCAGGAGGCGCTCGACCGGTTCATCGAGGCGTCGAGCTCGTCCATTGAGGCGAGCGCGAGTAAGCGGCGAAGGTTCGATTTCGTCTTGATGGATATCAGCATGCCCATCATGAACGGGTTCGAGGCGACAAAGAGGATACGCGAGTACGAGAGGGAACATAGGTTGCAGGCCACGACGGTGGTGGCGCTTACGGGACTGGCGAGCGCGGATGCGAGGCGGGATGCTGAGACGTCTGGGTTTGATGTGTTTTTGCCCAAGCCGGTGCGTTTTGCCGAGTTGCAGAAACTCCTTACGGCGTCGTGATGGTTACACCTCGGGTGTGACTTATAGTGACTGCTCGAGGTGGTCTTCATCACAGGCATTCCCCCTTTTCCTTTCAACCCCCGAGCATAATATACAAAGACGCTTTCTAGGAGTATAGACTAGGTCGTCTTGAACGTCAACTATGTATTTTCAGACTTGACGAGAAATCATTCACTAGTCTTTCTCAAGTCGTTTGACGGTTACATGGTTTGTAATTATGATATAAAAAGACAAATACCACCTTTACGCTTCTCCATTGCCTCCTTTTTGAGCTTGTCTCTATTTTCCCGTTCTACTACTTTAGGACCCCGCCATCTACGAGTCTAGGACAACATCTTTCACGACTGATGAATTGTCTCAAGTACCAGCCGTTCCGTTCGGTTCCTACCCTATTACCCCTTTCGGAATATAATCTACTCCTCTTGGGAAAGAATAGGAGCCGCCGCAGGATCGTACGAGGTTCCGAAGCCTTTTGCCAAGACGCCACACGCGTCGTGGACGAGTTTCCTGCTAATCTGGTGCACACTAGAAGATGAAGAAGTTAGCAATCTCTACCCGCATCCAAACCACGACTCAACGAGCAAATCAACCCGCCCGCCAGACCCAAGAAAAACATCAAACTTGTCAAGAAAACAAACATACCCAGCAAGCACAAGCACAGAATGCGTCGCCCCCTCATACACCACACTCTCAACCTCGACCCCATTCTCCTTTAGTAGCTCCGCATACGCCAACCCCTCCGTCGTCAACAGATCCACCCCCGCGACAGCGAGCCACGTCTTCGGACTCTTGGCCAGCAGCTCGCGCGGCGCGAAGCACGGGGACGCCCGCCACTCCTTCTTGTCCTGCTCGCCGCGGGAGAAGTAGAGGTCTTGGTACCAGCCCATGCGGGTGGGCGTCAGCCAGGGGACGTGGCGGGTTGCGGACCAGCCTGTTGAGGCGGTTGCGGTTGAGTCGATTACGGGGCAGATTAGGAGTTGGGAGATGGGGGGCGGGGAGAGGGGGGGGAGAGAGGGTGAGGTTCATTGTTAGGATTGCGGCGAGGTTGCCGCCTCTGGGTCGGGTGTTAGCATAGATATTGGCTTGGAAGGGGGGAAGGGAAGTGAAGGGGGAGAGGGTCATGGTGAAGGGTGAAAGGGGGAGGATTCAAGAAGGGGGGACGAACGCTGAGAGACCGCCGATGGTGATGAGGGACGTGTTGATGCCTAGGCGGGAGGCGTTGGAGGAGTCGTAGAGCCATTGCAGGCCTGTGAGGCAGTCGTCTACGGCGGCCGGGTAGACGTGTTCCGGGGCGTGGCGGTAGTTAATCGTGACGACGACGCACTTTACATCTGTGTTGAAGTTTCTATCAACACCCGCTTATTCACTCACTGTTTCGTCTTTCCGAGACCTTCATCTCTCCATGAAGATCTCATTCAAGGCAAAAGAGGAGCATAGGAAGAAAAGAGCATGACCAACATTTACAAACATGCGTCAAGAAGCCGTTCTCGCTATCCAGCCCACCATTCACCCACCCCCCGCCGTGAAGCCAGACCAAGCAAGGCCACCCGGCCTCCGACGGCGCCGCACCCTCGGGGACGAAGACGCGCACTTGGATGTCGCCGCCGATGTCCTCGTCCCACTGCTTGCCGACGGGCGAGAGCTTCTGCGTGGTGTGCGCGAGCGGGTTCGGCGCGGACCGCGAGGCCGGGTCCCAGGGCTTGGCCTCGGAGGGTTCCATGTACTGGATGATGGAGTCGTGGAGGGCGACGTACTCCGGGTCGAGTTTGGCGCGGACGGAGGGGTGGATTGGTTGGTGGATTGTTCGTGAGTCCGCCATTGTGTGTTGGGGTGAGAGATGATGCCTGTTGGTTTAGTTTGATGGTCTTGTCTCTGGGTAAGGTCAAAGTACACTTCGTGTGGAGTGGTCTGCTGGTGTCTAGAGCAGCGTTGTTGAGCTTGACGTTGGTTGGATGTTGAAAGTCGAGAGAGAAATGAATGAAGTTGAAGATAATTGACGTGATTGGTCAAGTGGAGCTCTTGGAGGTTGAAAATGAGGCTTTTTTAGAGAGTTTGTGGTGGACGGACCCTTTTCCCACCCCATCCCGTAGCTTGAGATTTGCCCGTTCTCGGTAATCTTCGTTGAAATTCGAATGGGGCGTCCCGCTCGCACCGGCACTTGATCGGACACGTAGATGGACCCGCTGATACACGATTGAGTCAAGATTTAGTGTCTTCGAGTCAACGCCCTGGCATCGAAACACGCCAACTTGCGCGGTCACGATGATGAGGTGAGTAACCCCATCTATCTAGGTGGATGACGGGATAATGCATTGCTCAACACATCCTCACTACCTCTATCTCTGTTACTATTACCATCACCATTTTTTTTCTTCCGGCTATTTCTTTACATGTTCTCTCGAGGCTATGCTTGTCTCGCAGAAACGACGCTGGTAATTGCGGGTAGCGATTTGTACTTGGCATATCAGTGAGAATAACAATGTTGATAGAGTACGAAGGGCCATTGATATTGGCCGACAAGTTGTTACGACACCTACTTGTTACCTTAAGGTACGCACGATAGACTGACCTCATCGTCGCACTCGATAAGCCCCGATGGAGACGACGGGTCAGGGTCTGGCGGGCTTCATGAGAATTGCCACATGACCTCAATAAGTCACGATGAGGGAAACATTGAAAGATAGGAACTCAGTGATGATGAGTCACAGCTGAAGCTTTTCTTCAAGGCACTTCGATTATGCACATAATTTATGTGACTTCTCACTAGGCAGTTCTCGGGTAATAGTAAGCAGGAGGTACCAAGACTGGTAACTTGCAAGGTAGCTAGCTACCTTGACTTATATACGATTGAAAGATCAACGGTCGGCTGCAGCAAATCGCACCAAAATGTTGGCTTCTCGGCTGTCTCTAGCATAATTGAGAAGAGGGACTCGACTTATTACGGAAAGATATGAGGAAGGAAAGATCATCGCGGTCTTCCGAATGTGCGGAAAAGTGCTTGGCTTGTCAACGGATAAGTCACCCTGTGTTTGGGCTTGGCAAAATGGCGATGCTGATGCTGCATGGTAAATTCAACATGAGTCCGGGTCACCGCCTTCTCACAATGGAGGAAACGCCAAGCATTGGGGAGCAGGCCAACCGGCTTAACGATCGCCGAAGGAATCAAATCGTTCTCTATCTCACCAGGCTAGCTACATCACCAGTCTTCCTTCTGATTGGTGTATAAACTTATCGGCAATTTGGAGAACATGAGTGCCGAATTTTCAGAGAGAAAACGACATCCTGCATGCAGCCTGGACAACTGGGAAGGAGCCGATAGGAAATATTCGACATATTCCCGGCTGACTACTACCACTCCGGCACACGGAGTGTTGTGAAAAAGTCTCCATACGGCACTCGCGTAGAAGAGCTTGTAAAAGTAGGTCGGGAATAGGTACCTTAGAGAGTGGGCTTCCTGCCCTTGATCTATGGAAAATTGGTGACGACCGAATATCGTCTTAAGATTGCCATGAACTTCGGTTCATCCCAGGCTACTTAGATAATGTCCTGTACGGGGGTCCCTGGGGTGGAATTAAGCATAAGAGCAGACTACTAGGCTTCCCCGCTCCGGCCGGTCTCTCCTCCCGACCTTCCCCGCAAACTTCAATGTGAATTGAGTACTTTGGCCCTGGCCCCGCAGTGTTAAACAGATCTGCTTTTCCGTCAACTCTCCGAGCTTCGAACCAACTACCTACCTTATGTGGTCCGCGGCTTGACATCATGCCTCGCTTTCCTGGGTTGATCAGATGCCAAGAGTGGCTTGCCCAATTCCAAGCTGTTACTCTTTGCTCATATTCACGCATCGGATAAGCGGAGCTGCAGATGAAATGGAACCACAACGACTCAGTCAAATTGGCAAGCTCTTGGCCGATCTTGGACGAAGTTAGAGTGAGGGGAACCTTGAAGATGGCAGAACTTCACGAGATCTCTTGAGCTCGGTGGTGTTCCCATTGGGAGGCAGGCTTTTGTATAAATAGTCAACCTCGGGGGATGCCATGAGGGTACATTGCACTCGTCGGCTCAATCTTGATCCTCCAAGTTGTTGACTTGTCGATAGCCTCAAATATCTAGCCGGGCAGCAGTTAAGAAGTAGTCGAGATGAAGATAACCTCACTCGCAGCCACCGCGCTCGCCAGCGCCGCCCTCTCATCCGCAGCAATCTCCCTCCCCAACGGCTGGTTCGCCATCGCCCCCGACGAGAAGCTGAACCCCGGCAAACTCGACGGCGAACCCCGGTATCTCACATGGATGGCCGACTCCCAAATCAAGCACGGCGTAGAACCCACCTACGCTTACACAATCTCGGCCTTCTACTCGGGCGTCCTGCGTGCCCACGAGCGGACCGGCGACGAGCGCTACTACGACTACGTCAAGCACGCCACAGACATTCTTCTCTACCCGTCCCAAGACGGCGAGATCCTTCTCTACAACAACAGCAACTCCATCGACGACATCCGCTTCGGTCACACTTTCCTCGACATCTACAACGCCACCGGCGACGAAATCTACAAGACCGCCGCGCAGACCCTCCGTCACCAGATCGATCGCACAGGCCGCTCCCCGGACGGCGGCTTCTACCACCGTTACCCGGTCTACATTGACCAGATGTGGCTCGACGGCATCTACATGCTAGACGTCTTCTACGCCCGCTGGACCGCCGAGTTCGAGCCGGATAACACCACCGCGTGGGACGATATCGCGCTGCAATTCGACCTCGTCACCGCGGGTACGATCCTGGGTAACGCGACAAACGGCCTGCCGCTACACGGCTTCGATTGGAGTAAGAAGGCCATCTGGGCTGACCCGGAGACGGGCGCCTCGCCTAACGTATGGGGCCGCGCTGTCGGGTGGTACGTCATGGCCCTCGTCGACACTCTTGAGCTCTTCCCCTTGGATCATCCGGCCCGCGATCGTCTGGTTGGGTATCTGCAGCACGTCTCGGACGCCGTTGTTGCTGCGCAGGATGAGAAGACGAAGGGGTGGTGGCTCGTCATGACGCCCGGCACTGAGGGCCAGTGGGGGAATTACATTGAGAGCTCTGGGTCCGCCATGTTTGTGTATGGACTTCTCAAGAGTCTTCGCCTGGGCTACATCAAAGGCGACAGCTATCTCAAGTCTGCACTTAGCGGATACAAGTTGATGACGGACACGTTCTCCGACACGCGCAAGAGCGATAATGCTCTCGTCTGGGGATGGACTGTGCAGACGGGGAGCTTGAGCTCCAACGGCACATTCGAGGTATGTGAAAATGTCATTCCGTGCTATGAATACATTGATTAGCCCTCGATTCTGATCCCTCTTTCTAGTACTATGCAAGCATGCCCCTGTTCGAGAACGACCTTAAGGGTGTTGCTCCCTTCCTCTTTTCCAGTTATGAGTACGAGCTGTACCTAGAACAGAAGAAGTAATAGCCATGTGCTGAGGAATGGAAGAAATTCCGCGTTGATAATCCATGCAAAACATGGGGTCCAATATGATGGCGCAAGAGAGAAAGAGAACAAGAAGTTTCCGTATGATGAGCGGTCACTTTGAATCATTCTTGTCGACCTGCTCCTCCCGTCGACGCCGAAGGCCTCTCTGCAATGATCGAAAGACAGCACTCACCCTCTGGCGTCCCTTGCTGAGAGTGCCGATGATGTTCGGCTTACGGGACGAAGATTCGGCCTGCTCCTCCTCCTAGGCAGTAGAGGATTGAATTTCATTGACCGTCTTGCCGTTCTTGACCGTATCCTTGTTTCCATCTTCATTGGGGCTCAAAGCTTCATCTGTAACTTGTTCCGAATCTTGCTGCGCATGGGACGATTCGTCGGCAGCCGTCGAAGGTGTGTTATGAAACCGTGGGCTCGACGGTGATTTGGCCCTCTTCTTCAGCAGCATCCGTTTGTGCGATCTAGAAGCGATCATCTCGTCGAAGTCATCGTCTTCGTTGTCGCCTTCATCACCCCCCTTCTCATCGTCAAACTTGAAGGCTCTCGGGTCTACAGCCGCAGCTAGCGAGAATGCCATATACAGGTTTGCCCGCAGATCCAAGAGGTCACAGTCGGGCAAGTCCTCCTCATTGTAGGCGCAGATTCGGATGATCTCTCCGCCGATCACGGGTTGAGCAGTTGTGTTGTTGAAGACCCCAAAGTTCATGAAATCGAAGTCCTCGAAGTGCTGGCGGGGATCAGTGTCGAAAGACATGGCCTGCTGCATCCCCGGAAACTCGGTCTTTTGAAGCCAGTGGAAGATCAACGTCAAGACCCACGCACTCTTCACCTGAGGTTCTTCTGCCGGGTCTTCTGCTGGAAATGGGACAAACATCTGGACTGGTCGACCCATCGGTTTGAGAATGAACTCTCCAGTGTACCAATGATCGTCCATCGTTCGGTCCATGCAGATCATGTTACGACGAGTGTTGATGATGTTTTCGTCGCAGGATTCTGATGTGAGTTTCTTCAGAAGCGCGGTGATTCTATCATCCGAGTACCATGATCTCATTCCTTCTAGTTGCTTGATCACATGGGTTCTCAATCTCAGTAGATCAAGTGGAATGATGTGTACCACGTCACTGTCCAAACTTCGCTCTGTGATGATGCAGCGTCTGCGGTCGCGTATGCGTGCCTTTTGTGGAAAGAATGTCAATTTTGCTTTGCTCCTTCTATAATGACCAATTGAGGAGCAGTTGATACTTACAAATTCGAATTCGGACATGTCACCCAACGGCCGAGCTGGATACCACTGCCTGGTAGGCTCTTTCGCATATCCTTGTATGACTGAGCAACGAATTAGTAGACTCACATCAGAACAGACTGGGGCATACCATACGTGAACGGAGAAGCATCGCCGTTGCCATGGCCCATGCCGGGAAATCGGTGAGTAGAAGCCTCTTTGCCTTGACGCTGGATATATCATCCAGGTCGCGTCGAACTTCTTCCAACCTCTCCAAGTCCATGGTCATCAACGTGGACCAGAACGAAGCCTTGTCCAGGTGAAGCTCCTTCATCAAAGCATCCGTATGGAGCTGTCTACACAGCTGATTGATTTGTTGCACCAGTGGGATCTTCTGGTCGAGGTCCTTGAGGTAGTCGCTGTCGGGGAGTCGCTGTGGGTACGATGTAAGACGTCGACGGAGTTGTTCAAGATCAAGCATGGAGGGCTTGCTGTTTAATATCAGTAATCTAGCAAGTAAATCAATGAAGATCAGCGTAATATTTACCTGGGGCCTTCTCGGCTCAAGAAAGCATCCTGCAATCGTTGCATCTTTCGTAGGACAGTCAGACTGTCGGGGTCGGGACTGCTGTCCAGTATCAGTAATCTATCAAGCGCAGTATTATCTGGATTGTTATGATGTACCCTTCGGAGCCTTTTGGAGTGAAGCGTTTCTCCATCAATCGGAGGAACACAGGCTTCATGGCGACGGCCACGGGGTTGGGTCCTGATTCGCTACCAGGTATCGGCCTATGCACGTGGCTTTGGAGAAAACGCGCGATGGAAGCGTCGTCCATCGCAGCGAAGTCCATCGAAGTGAGATCTATTGAAGAGGCGTTCATCATGTGTAAAGAAGAGAAAGTGAAGCCGAGAAAGTGCTGTAGATCGACTCTTCTGAGGTGAAAACTGTTGCGAGAGAAGCGTGAGGGTGGAGAAGGAAGAAAAGAAAAGGTGAGCCGGATCCTCAGGTGGGTGGCGGGAGGCAGGTAAGTTAAATGGGTTGATGGGTGGGAAGAAAATTCCGCGAGCGTCGGGATGGAAGTGAGAAGAGAGCACGGGAATGTCTGCCTTGGAAGGCACCACCTGAATTTCGTTTGTTCTTGCTCCTTCCCTGCGGGCTGCCGCTTTTCGCCTCAGTTCTGTTTCTATTAGACTATCGCGAACACTATCCACGGATCTCTGCTGCTTTGAATGTCCTTTGTGCCTAGATTCTTTTCTATCTTCTTCACAGAATATACATAGAAGGACAAAAAAAAAAAAACTGATAAGGGCAGCTGTAATAGCCTGGAGCTTAATTGAGCTTAACTACTCTGTGTTTATTACTTGGTTGACTGTTTGAGAAAAGTTCTTTGAAAGGAGGGAATGGTATCTGTAGGCTTTTTTTCAAGTCATGGGTTTGAGACAGCCGCCCATAAAGTGCCTAGAAGGGAAGTCAAAGGTAGAAAGTCCAAGGCGATCAATGGTGTCTACCTAGACTCGTGTTTGCTTCTACTTCTCAAGCTCGAAATTGCTTTCGTCTTTTCTAGAACATAGCTGGCCCAGGACAAGGCGCCTTCCTAAAGCTTTGTACATATCCCCCTTCCTTCAAGTTCAACCATTATTCTACAATCGAACCCGAAGAGAGTTTCCGGGTCTTTGGATATCCTCATATGGTTTGATCATTTGCAGACTGGAAAATATCTCAAGGCCATGATCAATGTTGATTTTGCCCAGCATATCATTCATGACATGTCATGAATCACTGAGTATCGATGACCAACACCTGTATTGCATTGGAAACAGCAGTAATGTAAACATTTTATTATGAGACTTAGATGCGCCTCTTCTTGTTGGCGTTGTTGTTGTTCCTGTTCCTCCCGTTCCTCCCAGTGCCAGTGTTACCAGTATTGCCGGTGTTGCCATTATTGTTGTTGGTCGCGCCGCCAGCACTAGCACCGCTTACACGCTCGCATCTCTCGCCGCCATCGCCGTTGCCACAACGGAGGGGTAGCAAGCAGCAGCCATCGGGGTCTGCGAATTGCTCGAGGCCATTGGCGCCCTTGCCGAGGGATTGGCAATCTGGTCCATCCGGGAAGCCGCATCTTTATTCGAATTCTTGATTAGCAAGAGAGTTTATCTCAAAAGGAACAACATGGTCAGCCTTGACTTACCCATTTTGAGCGAGGACGCCGGCGGAGAAGAGGGTGAGGATGATGGCTGAGAAACGCATTGTCAAAGTGGTGTGAATGAGAATTGTTTAATCAAAGATTTCTGCGCAGCAGATTTGAACTGGTGATTATAAGATGTAAGTAGGTAAAAAGCACAAGGCGAATGCGGTTGAGCTGAAATGGTTTGAATTGAGACAAAAAATAATGAAGTGAGCAACTCCTATCTAGATTTATAGTACTTGAGTTGATCCTATTGACCATCAGTTCAGCTATGATCTGCAAAAGTCTCAGCTCCTAAACATCTTGGCTGAAGTCCTCAGCTGTTTTGCCAGGTAGTATCGCTTACTCCGAATGGAGTACTCCGTTCTGGATAATACGGGGTAGTAAGCCCATTCACAGGGCAGGCCCACCCGCGGATTCCCTGCGAAACTCGGCTCTAAAACCAAGCTTAATGGACCTCGGGTCTTGATTCACGGGGTGTGTCAGGATTGAGCAGAGCCAAGCCAGGTACATGGTTTAAGCTTCAAAGTTCGGTTCGTCACGGAAGAAAAAATGAGGAAATCATAGAGATCACGAATAATTCTCTTGTGGGATGTCTTTGACAGTAGGTTGGAATGAGATTTTGCGACTGCAGGCTGGGATGATAGATCCAGTCTGGAGTAGCCTTGAGCTGGAAATTTGACTCACGGCAGTTTAATTGGTAGGTTCCATTCAATGTCCAAGGAAGCCATCAAGCAAGTCAGTATCGATATCTACCTTACTTTCATGCCAACAAAAAGATGCTGAGACGAGGGCTAAGCCCAGCATCGGTGTCATCCGATTTTCCTGACCTACCTACATGCGGACTACTCCTGTCGTGCAACTTGACGTGTGCTGCCGTCTGAAGATGCCCAATGAACCTCGGGCGTGCTTTCGTCAGTGCGTAGGCTCTGTCTAAAATCATGGCAATGTGAGCTGGGAAGATGCCTTCAGTAAACGACCCAAGATCTAAGACGAACGCTCGAGATTACTACTCTTCAACATTCATCGACCGTATCTTAGATATCGCAAACCTATGCTTGAATCCAATAAGACAGAACGTGTGTCATGCATTCCCTTAATGTCCTTCGCCAGCAAAAGAAGGAGGTACTAGTAACTACCAAAGGTATGGGAATGACGCAGCCCAGCTCTTGTGTTGGATCGAGCCAGCGTGTATTTCCGGTAGGCAGCCAAGTAGATGGCGGTCTAGGCAAGTGACAAGCAGGTGGGTGGTGGATATGTCATTCAAGATAACGTACGCCTTATTTCAGTTCCAAGTCCCTGGACGCGAGGGCTGATGTGAGGCGAATCCGGGGTGGAAGTTTTCGAAACTCGTTCTATAGCTGAGTGGATCCATCGCATCAACGCAGGGGTGGTGAGCCTGCCGAGGAATGCGAGGGCGTCGGGCCACCTCCGTCAGTCAGCCCATTCGCAGGCTCGCTATACTCTGCTTTCCAATCTCAGATTGGGTAAGTTTAGAAGCGCGAGAAGAAACGGTCGCTATATAGTATATTGAACTCAGGAGCTTGAGATCAGACAGGCTAGGTCGCTCTCTATGAACCCAAGGACTTTCAAGAATTAGGACTCGCATTGCCGTATGCTATATTGCGGATAACCTTACCCCTTATTGGGGTACCAGAGTTCCATGATGAAACAGAGCACCGGTGGGATGGAAGCATATGGACCCTCATTGAGACTCCGTCTGGAGCAGAACTCCATTATCCATTTCCTGAGCACGTGAGCTATTATGGTGGGCAATTTAGTAGATAATTCTTTGACTTAAATATTCCGAGATCTAGTTTTACGACCAGTCTGCATTATATGTCTCTCATTTAGGACTTGTCGCTATTCATATCAGCTTATCGTGGTGTAGCCAATATTAAGCCGTTGAGAGCTAGAACTGATAACCCTTCGATTTCGAGCTTGGCTGGGTACTGACATCCACATTCAAAATGTTCGTAGGTTGGCGTCAATAACTAATTGTAGCTCTGTTTCATCATCGGATCATCACGCATGTTACCAGCGGGTTCGCAGATCAATAAATTAGGAGTCTTTGCACAGCGTGGGAAAGATACGAATGCTCCTTCAAGTAGATGGTAGCCGAGTCCAGACGTAAGAGATTGGCCATCTAGAGCTGACTTATGGTGACGAAGGGTAGTTATGCAGTAGTGATGGCATTGGTCACACACCACTGAGAAAAGACGAACAACAATTTTTCTTAGTCGAGCAAACTGAGCATTAGTCAATCACAAACTTCCGGGTGACTTTTACTGCGAATAATCTCCAGCTCCTCCACTGACATGACTAGTAAACACCCAACAAATACATAGACCAATCAAAGCACCCCGTGGATCACCAGCGATCGCCATTTGGGAAACCCGGCAATGACGGCACGTTAAACGAGATCCCATGCGGGCCCGGCCATGTCAATTGGGGCGCGGACATCGGCCACGCTAGATAACAAGAGGAAGCTCGGTCCCCAGCAATCCCTGGCAGCTGCTTTATCCCACGTGCCCAGGATGTCTTGTTGCTTTGGATGATAGCGAGATAGCAGCTCTGCGAGTTGCGATTTCGGTGGCCCCCGATGGAGAGATATTGAATGAGGGGGGAGGACGATGGGTTATCATTTGCCGCGTCAGCGCGGCAGAGCTGCAGCTGCCCGGGATACCACGCCGTCTCCAGGTGCTGCTGCTCTTGGCTCATGTAGAGAAAAAGCTTGTTCGAGCGGGAAGCGCATCTTTTAAAAGCTTGGCTGCATGCCTTTTCCACACCTTGTATCCTGGGCCTTGCTGACCTGCTCAGAGGATCTCGTCAACCGTTGCTTGAGCTCGCCAGACAGTCTGCGAATAAGGTTTTCCAGACGTCGGACCGTTCGTTCTTTTGTTTAATTGGGAGCCTTATCACGTCGCAATGCGTTTCGGAAACAGCGTCTGGGCCTCTCTCGCCCTTGCGTTCGGCGCCGTCCCGGCCCTCGCCTGCGAGAGCTGCGAGCATCCCGAGAGAGACGTCGTCTTGACCAGAAATGTTCGTCGCGCGCAGCCTGATGCTCAGGCGGCCGCCGTTGCGCCTCGTGGACCGCTCTCGTGGGGTCAATTAAACTTTCTCCATACTACTGGTAAGCTTGTTTCAATCTGCAAACAGGAATATGCAACTTTGTTTGTGCTAACACCTTCGATACAGATACTCACGGATGGTACGGATAGGATTTCTACCTTGGCACCCAGCGACACGACTCGGATGCTGACAAGATCACAGGCTCGAAGGACACATCCGCGAGCAAAATTACGGCGCTGACTGGGGTGACTTTGTGAGCTTCGTCAAGCACATGCGCAAGAAGGCCAAGGACCTGGATGTTGACTTGCTGGTGGTCGACACGGGAGTATGTTTCCGCCCACGAGCCATCCTCAACACCAGTTTCACTGACGCAACTCTAGGACTTGCACGACGGCGCAGGAATCAGCGATGCCACTGGCGTTTCGTCTTACGCCAATGGCACTGGCGTCAACGGCCAGCTGTCGAACCCAATCTTTGAGAACATCGATTACGATGTCTTGGCCATTGGTAACCACGAACTCTACGTTTCTGCCATTGCGTACGAGACCTTCAGCCAGTTCGCCAAGGTCTACGGCGACAGATACTTGACGAGCAACGTCCAGATCCGCAACCCCAGCACGGGAGCGCTCGAGACCATTGGCAAGCAGTACAGATACTTCACCACCCCCAAGGGTATGTAGCCTCTCTGCCCTAGCCTTGTTGATATCTGACATAAATCCTACACAGGTCTCAGAATCATGGCCTTTGGCGTCCTCTTCGACTTCACAGGCAACTCCAACGCCTCCGTCGTCACAAAGGCCGCCACAATGGTCAAGCAGCAATGGTTCCTCGACGCCGTCGACTACACGGAGCCCATCGACCTCTTCCTCGTCATCGGCCATAACCCCGTCCGCCCGACGCAGAGCAGCAGCACCCTCAAGACCGTCTTCGACGCCATCCGCGCCGTTAAGCCCGACACCCCGGTCCAGTTCTTTGGCGGCCACACCCACATCCGCGACTTTGCCGTCTACGACGACAAGTCGACCGCCCTGGAGTCCGGCCGGTACTGCGAGACCGTCGGCTGGCTGTCTCTGAGCGGCGTCAAGTCGGACAGCTACAAGGGCGCCGTGTATCCCAAGGGCGTACCTCACCCGTCTCAAAAGGCTGTGAACGTGACCGCCGGCCAGATGGCTGCTACCGGAAACTCGAGCATCACGTACTCTCGCCGCTACCTGGACTGGTAAGACTAATACACATGCACAATCAAGAGCCCTCCGTCTCATGACTGACTGCAATTCCCAGGAACACCCTCACGTTCGAGTACCACGCAGTCGGCAGCCAGCACAAAGCCTTCAACACCACAAAGGGCCTCGCCGTCTCCGCAAACATCACAGCAACCCGCAAAAAGCTCAACCTCACCTCCCTCTACGGCTGCGCGCCCCAGACGTGGTGCATCGCCTGCGCGCCCTACATGTCCGCCGGCTCCATCTTCTCCCTGCTGACGACCGCCCTCTCCGCCACGATCGTCACCGAGGCCCGCAAGGCCACGCCGCGCATCATCCTCGCCAACACAGGCCACATCCGCTTCGACCTCGCCGAGGGCCCCTTCGACTACGACTCCTCCTTCATCGTCTCCCCCTTCACCGACGGCTTCCAGTATATCCCTGACGTCTCGTGGTCTCTCGCGCGCCAGGTCCTCGCGGGTCTCGAATCCGGCGGGTTCCCCTCCAAGCGCAGACGTTCTCTCTCGTCAGATTCGTTTGGCTTCGGACATGTCAACCCGGCCCTCTCGGCCGTGGACAGCTGCATCGACCCGCACGTGACGAACGACCACTTCTCCAAGCGCTCCTACGCCGGCGGACGCATCGTCAGGCGTCAGGCCGTCACGCCGGGGTACACGACCACCGACGACTTCGGCACCGACGGAGATGATACCGTGCACAGCGAGATCCCGACGTACGATTACCCCGACTTCTTCCAGGCCAACGGCAGCTTCCCCGCCAGCGGTGAGCTTGCCGACGACGACAAGATTGATCTCATCTTCTTGGACTACGTTGCGGGTTCCGTCGTCTCGGTTCTGCGCTCTCTCGGGGGCAACTACACGTCTGCTGACGTCTCTTACTATCTGCCTAGTGTAAGTCAATGTCCTGGAGGATGGGTGACTGTCGTTTACTTGGATGTGACGAGCTAATTTGTCTCATAGACTTTTACGACCAACTCGTATCTGCCCGCGTTCGCAAAGAGTAACGAGGCGTGGCAGGCGAATGTGCCGAATTGCCCCGTTGGACTGGGCATTGGGTACAACACCACCAGTGCTTGAGATTGAGATGTAGTCGGAACCTTTGAGTATAAAAGCAGCACCCAGGGGGCCGTGGGGATTGTGTTATTGACCTACGTATATCTGGGCATCATCAGGTGTTTGGCGCATGAGATTGCTCGCAGGATCTCTCACCCGTCACCGGTACATAATTTTCTCTTCAATTGCACATATTTTGCACTCTGTTGAACGTCTCTAATCCATGACCTCTGATCTTTGATTGTCGTGACTACTCACGTACCATGACTAGACAGCTAAGTGCTCCGCGCCGAGGGTATAAGTCACCTTCGCGAAGCCGAAAACCCAAACAACCAAGCCCAATACTTTTATCTTCATCATTTCATCTTTCATCATTCATCATTTCAACATCTCAAATTGTCTCTGACGTCTTCAACCCAGCAGCAACCCCCGAAACAACAAGATGCGCGGCCTTAGCCATCGTCTTTCGATCATTCACCTCGGCGCGAAACTCGGGCCCAAACGTAATCGTAATGGCATCCCTCTTCGTCACACGTCTACTCTCCACCGCCTGCGGTGAGACGTACGCTTTAGCCCGGTACGAAGGCTGCCAATTCGTCGCTGCGTCCCGCAGCAGTCTCTCTAAGTTCGCCTCGGTCATTGAAGAGGAGGAGGAGGAGGACGACGATGAGGAAGAAGACGAGCCCGAAGCCGAGGCCAGCCCGTCTAGGTATCGGAATATCCACCACGACTGCCCTGCCTTGTTGACGAGCACGCCGAAGAGCATCCAGAGGGCGCCGTCCTTTTGGCTGAGGGAGTTTGCGTGGAGTCGGACGAGCGCGCCGTGTGCTTCTACTGCGTTGAAGACTACCGAGTTTGGCGACGAGTTTGATGTATTCGTCGCTGATGTCGTCGTCGGTGACGGCGGGAACTTGAACTTCTTCATGGTGATAAACCCCGCCATGGAATCCGTGTACCGCGGTATCGCCTCGATGCGCGTAAAGATCTCGACGCCGGAACCGCGGCTGTGCATGACGAGGAGCATGATGGCGTACTCGCCCAGGTGAAAGCTCGAGTCGTGGGGCTTGAGCTGGACAATGCCGAGATCGCTCCCCGGCGCCTTTGAGGGGACGAATATGTCGTGGACTTCGACCTTTAGGCTGCTTCCGGACTTTAGGAGCCCGAGATCGCGCGTGTTCCATCGCAGCGAGATGGGTCGGGGGAAGTCCCGGACGACTCTGTACGTGTCCACCAGGCCGGTGCTCTCCAGGGGAACACCGATGAGGTGGCCGCCTTTCGTGCTGGCGGATAGGATGCCGATACACTCTGGGGGCCGGAAGCCGAAGTTGGAGATACGAATGTTGGCGGGGCGTACCAGCATCAACTGTATCGACAAGCCAAAGTTGGTCATGGAATACGGCACCGGCCTGCTCGAGGGATCGTGCGCCGGGTGATAATCCTGCCCGTTTCTAAAGTTGCGCGGCGACGGCGCCAGCATGCTGACCCAGGAACCCGGGTCGCTCTCGGTCCAGGACCAGCAAAAGAGCGACTGGTCCGTCGACGTCTTGAGTATCTCCTCCTGCAGCCGCGCGAACGCCTTCGCGCCCTCGCCGTAGAGAAGAGGCATGTTGATGTCAAAGATGCCGAGCATGCAATACGCCATGTCCTCCTTGCGCGTCGTCTTGCGGCACGACAGCCACGACATGCGCTCGGCGACGCTGGCGTCGGACAGGCGTTTCCTGCTTCGCGGCTGGAGATACTTCCAGTCAATGTTCGTGATTCTCTGGATGACGCCCGCGAGGAGCTTGCGGGTGCCCAGGAGGCTCCAGCCGCGGGCGAAGAAGAGGACCTCCCGCGGGGCAAGGAGCTCTTGGAGCGTCCAGCCGCGGGTGAACCAGAGACTCCGCGAAAGGATGTCGAAGCTGTGCTCTGCGTCGCCGGCGGGCCCGTCGAGTCGTTCCGCGTGGTCTACGTCCGAGAGGTAGGCGTAGCACCGCACCGCGCACTCGTACCACGCGAACATGGAGTTGATGGCCTCGGACAGCTCGGCGGAACTCTCCTTGTTGATGCAGCAGGTGTCGATCCAGAGGTGATCGAGTCCATCGTCAATGGCCTGGATCCTGGCCATGTCAATCTTGCGAAACCCCTCCCTCTCCCTCGCCACGCATAGGTCCTCCTTCCAGTCTTGAAATGTCACTTCATCGTGGCCCCATGTATGAGATACGATGGCGTACCGCGGGATCTCGTCGCCAAAGAACTCGGCCAGGGCCAAGGTGCGGGTGTTGATGAGGCGCATCGCACGTAGCGCGGCAGGGTCGAAAGATGCCGCGGTGGAGACATGTATCTCGCGCTTGGATCAGCTAGGTTTGGTAAGGCACGTCATGTCATGTTGCTGGAGATTCCATGTGTGCGCAATTCCGTAGACCGAAGCTGAGAAGCGGGGATATTTGCTGACCGTTGCGAGGCTTGAAGTCAGTTCTACACCGTTGGTTAGACCAAATGTAACCTCCCGGCTAGCAGCAGCGAAAATGGCCCAGAGCGCCCAGATGGTGCCAGCTGCGGCCAGCTGTGCCAGAAAACACTGAGTATCACGATGCCTCGTATATAAGTGATGGCAGAAATGATGACCTACAAAACAACTGGCGTGGTTCTGGGTAATTGTCTTTGTCACGGGATGCCTGAAACCACCTTTGAGCCTCAGAAAAATAGCTGCGTTGTATAACCAACAACTACTCTCTTTCGTTTCCTCCAGTTTCGTTACTGCTGTCGACGGTTACTCGGAAGGTGTATTCTTTCGGATAGTGTTTCCTGGCACTCTGTCTTTCTTCGTCGCCAAGCACAATGTCTATCGAAAATACAACCGATTCAGTGCGCCAACAATCACATCCAGCGTAAACCTCGTGGAAAGAGATTGGAACTGGCCTGGCCAAAGCCCGCATCGTCATCGTCGGAATCCGAGGTGCCGTCGCCGTAATAATGATGGTAGGTTTCGGCTTCGTCCGACGACTCATACATGTTGACGGTATCAACGATGTCATCACTACAGACCTGGCATGTGCTGGACTTGTTCGGCCCCGGGCAACCCCAAACGGGACATTTCGTGTCCTTGTTGTCCATGTAAAGCCGCACGTTATGGGGTTCGCACCAAGGCCCTCCTTTCAGACTTGAGTCGCCAAAGTTGTACACGACGTAACTCCGTGAGGAGAGGCCGACCACGAAGTCATCATCCACCGCAATGGTCCGGAATGCCTCCGACCCAGTGAACCAAGGGTTGTTGGTTTCCAGGACAACCGTTGATGACTTGTTGGCGATGCAGATTGATCTTTGGCCGTTGCCCTCGAATTCATGCCTCCATCGAGACTTGTTGTCGCCCGGGTAGATGGGCGATTTGTTCTGAATGTAATAGATCGAGTCGTTCCACAAGATGCCGCCAGTCTGTGATGGATCACGACTACCAAAATCCCAGATCGGTCTCCGCATGCCGTTCAGGACCCTCTTTTCTACAATGAATGACTCCGTCACTGTGTTGAAGTTGATGCTTCTCACGGGAAGACTGGGCGTCCTTACAGCCTCTTTTCCGGACAGCTCGCTCTTGACTGTGGTGAGACTCTTCGAAGTCGACCTGTATATGTTGCCAATGTTGAAAAGTCCATAGGAATTCATTGGTCGGCAATGTGTTGCAAAGCGTGGCACATTTTGCATCTTGTACTTTCGGGTGAGTTTGTATGGGAAAGTTTTGACAAACTTCATGTCTTCGAATTTGTGAACCTCGACAAGGAGTTCAAGGCTGACATATTGATATGAGTCGGTATCAATTTCCTCAAACTCAATTGTTGAGTCGTTATCGATTTCCTCGAACTCACTGGTAGAGTCACAGTCACTCCTTTCGTCACTCATCCTATGGGTGCCGAGAAACACACTGACGAAGTAGAGAACGTGAGGGTTTGTTGGGTGAAAGATGAAACCGTTGTTTACATCCACGCCTCGGCATACATGCTCCTCCCATGGAAAGCCGGTGCCGTGCCGTTCATGGGCTGCAGGAGAAATAGGAACCTGAAGCTTGACAAGTCCAGTAGACCAGGTCCAGACATGAGGCGGGGTTGGCACAGCTTCATCCTCGCCATGGTAATAGTCGGAGTTGAAAATGACGACGAACGTATCTTTATGGGCTTGTAGATCCGTCATGTGCCTAGGAAGTGTAACACGACGGTGCTGTTCCTTGACAAGATCGTATACGATACTGAGACGATTAGCTGGATTTGAAATATGACTCGGTGTCTTTCTGATGTAGTGATGAATGGTATGTTGTCGAACAACTTACAGAGCCCTCATGCTATATTGGTCAACGAGGATTAAGAGGTTCTCCGTCATGGTATGCACGATGAAGTCCTTGTCTCCCTTCACCACGAGGTCGGGAAGTGGAACAAGCTTCCTTGTCATGGCTCGGATGTCGTCAACGAAGAAACGGTAGGAATCCCACTGCCAGGCGACTTTTCCACTGCAGTAGGCGAAGCCGAGATGAGTCCTCAGTTCTACTTCTCGAGTGTTCTTGAAGAATCTCGAGGATGTAGGTGTAGGCTTAGATTTGGCAAACTTGAGGCTGCGCTTATCGTATTTCAGGGCGGTACATTTCAGCAGAGGCACATCGGCCGTGTTGATGGAGAGCCAGGAAGTGAGTTTGCCTTCGTTCCGGGCTGTGGCCTTGTGGGCTATAGGACGTAACAGATCCCAAGCCGACGCATCTGGAGATGCAGCGACTAATCCAGGAAAGGAAATTTGGGCGATTTCCCTGGCGACGGTGTCGGACGTCCATTTTGCTCGCCATGCTTTGGAAACCTGAGTGCACTTAAGTGCATCGCCAAGGCGCAGATACTGTGCTATCATAGCAACAACTTCTTCCGGAAGATGATGCATCTCTGCAAGCTTGATTGTGCTCTTTGATGTCAGTTGCCTGAGATATAGAAGTTCCCATGGCGTGAGTCTCGAGACAAGATTGTCTAGGTTGGCGTGCCGGAGGGCTGTGTTAGGAGATCCATCGGCGTTGGTGAGCTTTGCAAGCTGTTCAGCAAGTACACCATCATGCGAACCCCTGGCGTATTCCATCCTGAATTTGACTTTAGTGCTTGCAATAACAGAATCGATCTTCAGGTAGATAGGTGGACTGATGAGGACTGGAAAAGCCAAAAGAGAACATTCCGAGAGTGCCGCTGGATGCAGATGGAGTTACGTTGGTAGGTACGTAGTTCTTGCCTTGTCTAATCACTGTATCTAATCGACCTTAGCCCCATGAGATACCTTAGGTAGGTAGGTATCTTAGCTGGGACCTCGGCGGGGAGACTACCAGACTCCGATCTCGCTAAAGGCAGGTTTAGGTAAGCGATAGGTGCCTGGCTCACCCCAGCTTTTAGCTCGCTGTCCGCCCTCCATGGTCCACCAGCCACCCGGCCAGTGACATGATTCGGTATGTACCTTAGGAACTACGGACAGCCTAAGCTCTGTGCCCAAGCGCCATGTCAGTGACAAACGGGTCCGCCGGACAACAGTCCAGCAGCGTTCAAACAGCCTAAGCGGCGCTCCAGAGTCCACCGGGCCGACAAGCACGACATCATTATAGGTGACAGAAGCGACCTGCTGACGTGCGAAATCGTGACTCCAACTCCTGACTCCGACGCGGGCCGTCCGTCTCCTCCCACCATCTTCTTCTACTCCCGCGAACCCGAGACTTCTCCTCTCCTCTCCCTCGCCCTCCCTCTTGAGCACGTCATGTTTGATCTTGGTCGTTTGTGACTCGAGTCTCGCGGATCCGGCCACCTCACTTCTTCCATCTGCGCAATAATGACCAGCGACTGCCCTTCTTTTTCTGTCTAATTGTCGGTTCTTCCCTTGGCTACCCATAGCCGACCACGGCACATAGCTCCAAATCGCCAATCCGTACTCATCTTCCACGCATCTCCGAACCCGACTGAACCTCCCACACAACCAGCCAGTCATTCACCATGGCGCGAGCCGCAAACACCCCAACCCCGTCCGATGACCGGACCCTCGTCGCGGGAGCTCACGACGACGACGATGCTTCCTCCACAATCAGCCGCTTCAGCTCGAGATCCTCCTTCGACTCCCAGACACCACCGAGGCGGAAACGTCCAAGCCCCCGCGCGGCCACCACCCTCCGAGCAATCTCCTTCATCGCAGCACTCGTCTCGGCCCTCTGCGCGGGCTCCATCACCGTCTTCTCCATGTACGGCCACATCTTCCAGGAACGCCTGCACTATACCCAGTTCCAGGTCAACGGCCTCGCCATCAGCAGCTCTATCGCCCTCTACCTCCCCGTCTCGTTCCTCGGCTACATCTGCGACCGCGTCGGCACCCCGCCCTTATCGCTCCTGGCGGCTATACTCTTCAGCGGCGGCTACGCCATCGCGGCTGGCACGTACCGGAAGCTCGAGGCGGAGAACCTCGGCGGGCTGCGCGATTACGCCGGACGGCGCATCGGCGGCGGCGCCGACTGGACGTACCCGCTCATGATCTTCGCCTTCGTCTGCGTGGGCGTCGGTACGTGCTCCATGTACCTCGCCGCCGTCGCGACGTGCGCCAAGAACTTTGGCAAGGGGAAGCATCGCGGACTGGCGCTCGCCGTGCCCATTGCCGCCTTTGGGTTGAGCGGCATGTGGCTCAGTCAGTTGGGCAGTCACGTCTTTTACGAGCGCTTGCCGGACGGTTCAGCTGGAGACTTGGACGTTTTCCACTTCTTCGTCTTCCTCGCTATCCTGCTCTTGGTGGTGGGAGTGACCGGTTCCTTCACGCTCAAGGTTGTCGACGAGGAAGAGATCTTCGAGGAAGCCGTCGAGGAGCTGGAGCGAAGCGGCCTCTTGGAGCGCAGCACCTCCTTCCTCAGCGCCCGCAGTCTCGAACGCAGCAGAAACTACGGCGCAATCGGACAAATCGACGACGAGGAAGACGGCGGCGTCTTGGGACCGGCGGAAGACGATGCCAAGCTCAGGAAGAAGCTCGTCCTCAACGCCGAGACCAGGAGCTTCCTCACGGACAAGACCATGTGGTGCTTCGCCCTAGGTTTCCTGCTGATGATTGGACCCGGCGAAGCCTTCATCAACAACCTCGGTACCGTGATTGGCACGCTGTACCCTCCCACCATGCACTACGTCGGACCTCCGACCTCGGCCGCGACGCACGTCTCCATCGTCGGCATCACCAGCACCATCGCCCGTCTCGCAACCGGCACCCTAACCGACCTCCTCGCGCCCTCGCCGCAGACGCAGCACCTTCAGGTCTCCTCCACGTCGCCCTTCCTCCGCGGCAGACCCACCATCTCCCGCGTCGCCTTCCTGCTCTTCTTCGCCATCATCTTGTCCCTGGGCCTGGTCGCCCTGGCCTCCGGCCTCATCCAAGAACACGGCGAGCGGTTCTGGATCGTGTCCGGTCTGATCGGCTCCGGGTACGGCGCCGTCTTCAGCCTGACGCCCATCATCATCACCGTCATCTGGGGTGTCGAGAACTTTGCGACAAACTGGGGCATCGTCGCCATGTTCCCCGCCCTGGGCTCGACGTTCTGGGGTCTGGTGTACTCGGCCGTGTACCAGTCTGGCGCCGAGAACTCTCCCCAGCGCGGCGGCGGCAGCGGTGGCGGCGGAGACGTGTTTTGCTATGGCGCGCAGTGTTACGCGCCGACGTTCTGGGCCATGGCCGTCACTGTTTGGGTGGCGTGCGGCATGATCCTCTTTGCCTGGAAGGGCAAGGGTGGATGGGCGCAGCGCGGCATCATCATCTAACTCATTAAACAACACTGTTACTACAATATTACATTAAATATCTTTCTTTTATAGTGTCAGGCATGTGTATCGGCGTTTGGGCAAGAACATTTGGGTTGAATAAGGCGTGTCATATCTATTCCGCCGTGGTTTCATTGGGGTATATAATCGCGTAAAGTCATAAAATATCCGGGCCAGTCCTGTTTTCCCTCTCGTGATCCAAAAGTCGCTCTCGCATCGCACACGCATATACTTTCTCTCTTTCTTTCTTTATTTCTTTCTCTCGCCTTGATTTTGGATTGTTCGATCATAGCATCATAATTCCTACCAAGGTCGCAAGCCCCATAATCAGGCCCGCCATCAAAGGCGTGTTCGTCCTCGCACTCGCGTTCTGCTGGTCGTACTCACTCATCGTCTTCATGCAGATCCATTGCGAATACAAGAGCTTGTCAAACAAGACGCTCATGACGGGCGTGTACCCGTTCAGCCCGCCTGTCGGCTTTGTCGTGCTCCCGTCCCCGTCGAGAATGAGTTCGACGTCGGTCAGCTTGAACATATCGTACGACTGCGGCAGCGTCGGGTGGCAGTCGTTGTTGTCGTCTGCGTCGCCCGCGTCCTGCGCCAGCAGGGTAGGGGCGTCCGGGCCGATGACGTCGACGCCGGTGATGTTGACGGCGCCGGCGACGAGGTTACAGTGGAAGTCTTTATCTGTACGCGTCCGCTCCTCGAGGTACATTGCGATTTCCTGGCACCGGGGTAGGGTCTCGTCATTGGAGTGGGCGGTGCGGAAGTCGTCTACGTAGCCCGTGATCTCGTCCATACAGGACTGCTGGAGCCAAGGGCTACAGTCTGTGGTGTCGAGGTCGGGTACCTCGTGCGGTGTGGGCAAGGTCTGGAACATGTGTTGGAAGATGAGGGCACATCCCTTGGGATAGCTCTCCGACGAGAGATTTAGTCCCGCGGGGGCGCCGAGGTAGTAGGATTGGGTGTAGAGCTGCTTCTTTATCCAGCTGGGGGAGTTTGCCGGAGCGGGGGAGTTGGCGACGGTGGCGACGGTGAGTGAGAGCTTGCGGATGTCGGTTGTGTTCGTGTCGTCTATGGGTATGTCGAGAACCTCCGGGGCAATGCCGATGCGGCGGAGAACGGAGCCGGCGAGTGTGCAGTTTGACTCGCCAACGAGGTCGTCGACGGCGCCGGGCGGGCAGTCTACATCGGCGCAGCCTTTTAGAGAGACCTCTGTCAGGATGGGGACCGTTGCGAGAGCGGGCCCGGACCCCGCGAGAACCGTGAGGAGGGAGGTCCCCATGAGGCTCGAGGACCAGAGCCTCATTCTAGAGGGGGGCGTATCCGTAGGGGACACCGGCCGGCGGGATGAACTGGATTTGCTTTCGTCTCGGTTGAGTTGGTTTACGTCAAGTGTTCAGGGGAAAGCGTGTTGAGAGGGACCCGGAGACGGGAAACCGGCAAGAGGCCACGCAGGGCCAAGACCGTGATGAACAATTGTGGCCTGGGCCGAATAGGTATAAAGACCTGGGTCCCGGGACGCGAAGAGAAGAGCAGCGCGGTGGGCGCGCCGGGCTCTGCTCTGCTCTGCTGCGGCGTGCGCTGCCTGGCGGGATGCTGCGCAGGTTCCGCAGGACAATGAGAGGTGGTTCGTCTGGCACGGAAGTACGGCAACGACGGGTGAGGTTTTTGGTCTCGGCGCCGTGGTTGTTCGCGGGCGGGGTGTGGGGTGCGGGTTGCTTTGCGGTACGTTTGTGCGTGGTGTGCTGTGCTGGCTTTGCCGACCTATGCGGACTGCTAGGCAGTGGATGGGCAGAGAATGGAGTTCTGGAGAAGCAGATGAGTGTGCTAGGGCCGGTGAGTGGTAGAAGGTATCACCAACACCTTTGTCGCTGGCTTCATTGTCCGACCTCGCGTCGTTGTTGTTGATTTCTGCATTGACTTTGGGAGAGTCGAGGATTTTCCTGGGCAGAGCGCCGAGAAAAGGAAAAAAGGTGAGCAGAGAGGCAGAGCAGAGACGGACAGCCAGGAGCGGGGTGAAAACCACCGCGGTAGGAGGTACTTCGTATAGACACTGGCAAGACTGGGCAAGAACTGGTCACAGATTACATCAATGAGCGAAAAAGCAGCAACAGCGGGCAAGAGGGTCGCGTGGTGGAAGGTGATAGGCGCCCAGAAGGTGATTCTTTCCTTGGCATTTCTTGGCGCTCTCACCGTCTGGTTGGCTTATCTAAGGATCTGAGGTAAATTTCTCAATTTCACTTCGTCCACGAACTGAATTTGATGGTTTTTGAATGTCGAGTTGGCATTGAGTTGTTTGTGACGCTCAATTGAGTTGAGATGAGATGAGATGGCAGGTAAGAAACTCACTTCACACTCATCTCAAGCTTGTCATGAGCACTGAGGAATGGACGGTGAGTTTGGGTTCAAGAGTGAGTGTGAGAGTGAGGTACCTATCTGACCTGAGAGGGGTGGTGGGGTTGTGGATGACTAACCATTCTGGAAGCTTGACTGCGTCCGATTTAATCCCCGGATACCTAGGTAAGGTACCTGAGGTAAGCTTAAACTTCGGACTTTGCCAACAGCTCCTTCCAACTTCACTCACTTCCACTCATCCAACATTCCTCATGTTCATGTCCCTTTCTGCGGCTCATGCGAACCACTCGCCCTTGCTTCAACACACACTACGAATGATGTTTTGTGACGACATTGGACCCGGCCGTCAATCTACTGAGACACGACTACCGTTACGTCGAGGCATTGAGGCATTGAGGCATTGAGGCATTGAGGCATTGAGGCATTGAGGCATTGAGGCATTGAGGCAGTGAGGCAGTGCTGTAGTTGGTGCTCGACGCCTGGTTGCCCTACTTCAACCTGACCAATCTTGAGGACCCAAAATGAAATTTCACGCGTCGAATCCTCCGCAGATGCGCAGATGCGCAACAACGGCAATGCGAGGTGCTTGACCGAATCTTGCACCTTGTGCTACGAATGTCACGCTCAATTGCCTTGTTTTACGTGAAATGTGCAGTTGCTCGCCCTTTAAATGGATTAAATGCTGCTCCCCCTTCTGCCAGCATGGCCTTTCCCTCCATTTCGTCCGATTCACTTTCATTCCTTGGCATCGCAGCAAAACGACGTCGTGATCGCTTTCAGCCTGAACGCTAGCCGAACCTCATCGCACTCCACTTCTTCCCTTGCTTGCATAACGCCCTACCAATCCTCTACAACTCTTTACGAGTCTACAACCACTTGAGCATGGTCGAGACCACCCCCGAAGATGACACCCTCGCTCTCCCGCCATCGTTACCTCAGCCTGAGAATATGGGGCCCACCCAACCTCTGAAGCAGCTGCTCGAGGCTGCCATGTGTCGCTCGCTCAATCTCAACGGCGGTGATTTCAAGGAGTTCCTTCCCGAGCCTGCGCTCAACCGAATCCTCACCCCGCAGTCGGCACTAGCAGCTCTGACTTCGAGCCCTGGCATCGCCGACTTGATGTGTAGCATCTACGCTGTCACCATTTTCAACAAGCAGAAGACTTACATCAAGACCTTTGCCATTCTTGTCTTGATCGGTCGTGTCGATGCCCTTCCAGCATTTATGCTGAATTCTCTCAGCGACGAGCACTTACCATTGACATTGACCTCTACGTCAGGAGAGAAGACCACCTTGGTTCGGTCCTTGACGACCCCGTCTTGCTCCGATCTGTCATTGATGGGGCTCAGCCACTACGAGGCCTTGTCATTCGAGGCCACACAATGGAAACTCCTGGCGCCTGTTTTCGCACGACGTCAACTCGAAGACGAACCGCTCGAGTTTCCGGAAGGGACCATATTGCCGATCGTAATGCCCGAATCCTATGAGGGGTTCCAAACGCCTCGCAACAGTATGAGCCACAGTTCTCGCATTTACCAGGCTCATATTCATGCCGGGCATCACGACTTTCCCTTCTCCAAGGTCGCAATCAAAAAGCTACTTCACGGGAGATCGGAAGATTATAGGCGTGAGGTCGAAGCCCTCAAGGTATTTGGTGACATGGACCAATCTCATATTATTGAGCTCCTTGCCACTTTCAAACTTGGGAAAAACTACTACCTAATTTTTCCATGGGCGGAATCCGATCTCCGCAGCTTCTTTGCTACCGAGTCACCCTCTTTGCCTCGTCCTATCGGAAAGGCGGTAGTGCCTGCTGCCACCTGGACTGCCAAGCAGATGCTCGGCATTGCGGAGGCCTTGAAGGCGATTCATTACTGCCGACAGACAAGGCTTTCCAAATCAACAAGTCAGAGCCTAGCTTCAACAACACAAGGTTGGGGCCGCCATGGGGATATCAAACCGGAAAACATTTTGTTTTTCCATGATAGAGTTCAAGGGCAATCGCAGCTCGTTGTAGCTGACCTTGGACTCACCCGAATTCACTCCGCGACGACAGCTTCCAAGGCAGAGAGGCCAGCAGGCTTTACGTACACCTACCGTCCTCCAGAATGTGATGTGGGCTTGTATGATGGCCGAAAAGCAGACATTTGGTCGCTCGGCTGCGTCATGAGTGTAGCAGCTACATGGATGATTCTGGGGAGCAAGGGGGTTAAGACTTTCGACACCAATCGTCTGACGAAGGCCGACGATGGATTCGACAACTCCTTTTTCGAAGTTTCCAAAGACCGAGAGAAAGGGATCCGAGTCAAGTTGAAAGCAGCTGTATCTCACGTGAGTAATTGAGCAGAGAGCCTCGTGTAACATCATTGCATGTATACTAACGCAGACTTGGGTAGTGGATCAGTCAACTGCATCGAGCCCCGACAGCCAGTATGTTCACACACGATCTTCTGAATCTCATTCAGAGTGGGATGCTAGAAGTCGACGGCTCCAAGCGATTGTCGAGCGGTGATATTGTGTCCAGCCTTGAGAAGATGTACGACAAGTGCCGTGGTGACCCTAGCTACACGAAAGCAGATCATTGTGGACATATGGCAAGCTCGCTAGGTCAACAGCGGCTCTTGACAGGACCTCCTCATGCACCTCAAGCTCGGCCTCTCGCTGTAAACATGATGAAGTTACCAACTTCAACGCAACAAAGTCAAACGTTGCCGGCAACCACATGCCAGGCTCGATTCGGCTCGGATTACACTAGCTCAACCGCTGGGCCTTTTCCTGAGTTCGGCGCAAGACTTAGTGTGACCTTACCCACCTCGTTTTCAGAGCCATTTCTTCCTGGTCAAGCACATTATGGCGCTGTAAGCCAGCCATACTCTGCCTTTGGACAGATGGGTTTCTTTACTTCACCAGCTATTGGCGAGCTCACATCTCCAACTGTGGAACAGTACCTACCTTCTTCCGAAACCCCCCCGGTGCCTGAACTCGCAGCTACAGAGCCTGCTAGTGGGAGAAAGAGGGTTCATGAGCCAGAGAGCAACAAGACTGAGGTTAAACGGCAAAGATCGCAGAAATCGCGGAAAACAAAGGCCGCATTCGGCACTTCAGGGCTTGAAGACCCTGTTGACCCGTCTTCCGAGTCTCTGGCGGGTGCTCAGGATGAAGCACGCCCTTTTGCATGCCCTTACTACAAAAACGACCCGAAGAACTACTGCAAGAAGAAGTGGAAGCTTTGTGGAAGCTCCGGATGGGAGACCATTCCCAGACTCAAGTAAGTTTCGCTTTGCCCTTGCCCGAACTGAGTGTCATTTCAGTCACTTCAACACTACGCGGAAGCATATGCTGATGTACCACACTAGGGAACACCTCTACCGTGCTCACCATAAGCCGGGGCTCAAATGCAGTAGATGTCTTGAGCGACTGCCGTCAAGGGAAGATCTTGACAAACACTACAATGCTAAGGTTCGATGTGTCAGGCGAGATGACAAAGTTGATGACATGATGGACGATGCTCAATGGGGCTTATGTCAAGCCCAGATGCGCCGTAAGCCAGGTGCCTACAAGTGGGGTGAGATCTATAAGATACTCTTTGGGTCAAACCCTTCGGGAACCATGCCTTCTCCCTGTATGTTTTTTCTCAGAAACCGAGATAGATACAATATGTACTTAACTGACATTCTCCAGATCGCGACGACCTTGAGATGTTTTGCGAGATGTTTTGCGAGTTTCTTGAGTCCAAGAAACGACAGTCACCTTGCGACAAATTCAGCATCGACGAATTTATGAACTTGGTTCGCGAGTATCAGAATCTCGGGTCTCTCACGCAGTCTACCGACGTCTCCGAGATGCTGCCGTCGTTGACTGGTGGTTGGTCCAACAACTCGACCTTGTCTTCTGTTATCATGCCGATGGAGAACGAACCGGAGGCAGTTCATTTTGAGTATGAGAGAACGACTTGTGCCAACTATCAATCACAGCAGACTTGGGCGATGGGACAGGATGCATTAGGTGTTTTCCCTGATGAAAGTCAGTCTTTTCCGGAGGAGTTTGGCGATCTTTTACACTTGGATCCAAACGGGTCTGTGATTTGAGGGAGGGACTTGGGATCCTAGGTCGCGCGTAGGATCCCGAGTGTCTGGTTTTCCTTTTTGTCTTTTTTGAGATACCACCGGCGTTGTCTGAATTGTCAATATACGGCATCGAAATTAGACTTTCATATCGTATTTCAAGTTCGGGTTTCCTTTCATATTCAGCAGAACGACGTCATCCTCCATGGGCCTACGTCATCCATGTATTATCTATAGGTCACGACTGAAGAAGACTTCAGCTGCATCTGAAGTTGAAAACTCTTCGTCTGTTTTATTATAGTGAAAGACTTCTAATCCATGTAAAGTAGGCACCGCTGCCAGGTCCAATCACGCCAACTTCTTGGACGAGATAGTCATGCAAGCAACATTAATATGTGCAAAAGTGAGGTCACCGTGAAAGTACAGACCGATCACAAGCAAGGAAGGACTCAAATTTGATGATCATTACCGACCTAATGAGATACAACTAACCAGACTTGATACAAAAATTCGAGAAGCCAAACACCGGAACTCACTCGCATTCCCAGATCCCAAAACATACACACCATGAGCAACTATGAACTTTCCGAAAGAATCTAAGTGAAAGCGATCGAGCTTTCAACTAACACCCGCACCCACAAGACGCACACCCCTTCCCACATCCAACGTTAGCCAAATTCGCACAATCGGAATTCGTATCACACGTTTGCCAGTCTCCGTACCCCCTATTCCGCGCAGTCCAGCACCACCGCCCGTCCCCGTCGCACGCCTTGTAGCAGTAGCCCCCCGAGCAGCCGTAGTCGCCTGGGTCAACATCCCAGCAGTTACTCCAGCCGCCACCGCCGTGCCGCCAGCCCCAACCCCAGCCCCAGCGGTTTACGGTGGTGGAGTTGACTCCTCCTTGCTTGCTGTCTGCCGACGCAGGACGGGGTCCGACGGCGTGTTCGGGTCGAGGGGCCGCGCCTAGGGGGTGGTCCTGGCACGTGCGGATCTGTGCGGGATCAACGCCGGTGCCACCGGCGACGGAGGTGTCGAGGGATGCGGCGGTGTATGTCATTACGCCGAGGGATCCGCACTGTTCGGCGGTTGTGGCTGGTGCTACGGCTGCGAGGATGGGGGTGGCGAGGAGGAAGAGGTGGGAGGTCTTCATTATGTGTGAAGGGGTTGAACAAGGATCGGTGGGATAGAGTGAGATGGCTGGAGCGTTTTTCTCAGGATTGAGTTTGCGGGGGATCCGGGTGCGAGGAGTTTGGTGCGGGTGTCCCGACTACGTGGATAGAGTTTAGACTGACGGGAGTCTCGGGAATTTTAGATGCTTGTTTATGACGATTTGTTGGAAACAGGGTTGTTGACGATGATGAGGATGAGGATGAGGGTGTGGGTGCTGTCACTGGCTTTTCGGATGCGATGATGTATGAAGATGTGATGAATTTGTATTCTCAAGAGTTGAAGTTGGTAAAGGGGGATGAGCCAAATTCTTATACTTGGGTTTCCTACACCCTTTCTCAAACGAACAATGATCATGTCCGTTGATCTCCGTCCCCGTCCCACAAAGTTTTGATCTCGATGAAGCTTGCAAATTGCCGTCACCTCCGCTATACTCTGTTGGAAAAGCAAGTTTAACGTACGAACACGAAATCTGCGGGCATCGGACTCGGCAGAGTGATGACTTTCGGGATACCTTTTCGATCTTGCTTTGAACCCCGACCGAGGCTCGAATTACAAGAAAGTCTTCCGGTACCTTCGGCTTTTCTGGAAAAGCCCGCCTCTTTTCGTCTGGAAGGATATTCAACGTCATTTCGAAGTGCTGATAATGACCGAGTCCGAGCTCATCGACAGCTTGATTACGAGAAAACCTACAAAGTCATCGCTAAGCTTGTTCCGAAGTAATCCGAGGCATGTTTTTCACCCAGCCTATGTGATGAGTCCTGATGTCACTCTTCAATCTCTTTCTCCCATATATTCGAGTTCATCATGCTATAGAGTTCATGAAAACTCCGAGATTCGAGGCGGCGTCATTGGGAAGTCGACTTGACTTGAGCTTGAAGTCCGGCATCCAATATCTTGCATACTTTCCGTGACGTCCCGCGACTTTGACATCAGATGGATGTCAAGTAATAGCGGTTACATCCGTCATCGTCTCGATTCTATAACCGCACATGTGATCTAAATTCTTCTTGATTATCTGCTGCTGCCTGAGATCACTGCATCATAGCATGCCGGCTGCACGACTCAACGCCCGCAAAGTTACGAGTGGACAGAGCGCTTTGCTGAGAGGTCAGAGTGTTTTGATGTTCAACCTGGAGGCAGACATATTGTGTCGGGTCGGAATCGTCAACTCAAAATCGAAATCAATTGTATCTACGTTTCAAAGTTCGATTCGTAGAAGTCGTGACAACAATGACAAAGGTATCTTGCAGGCGAATGCCGGTGTTGGAAGATCCTTCGATACATGTGAACTATTTCATATTACATTTTGAAATATGCTTAAAGTCTCCCATTGGAGTGTCAACTATCTTGCAGGGCTTTCTAATCAAGCTAGGTTGAGAGCTACAAGGATAACTTATGCTTGTGCTGGTCACAGGGGTGAACCAAGACTACATTGGACCTCAGACTCTACGCTTATCTCATCATGCGAGCGCTCGATAGTGCATCAGAATTCTCTATCCTCAATTCCCATGCATGATGGGTTCAGTTTCAGTCACCTGAACTACCTTAACAGCATAATGGCTGAGTATGCTTAAGACCTAGGTTTAGTAGATACTGCATCAAAGCTTAGACAATCTGTCTCTGCCATTCGCCGCGAATCTAGGTCGCGCTGAAATGGATATCCCTTCCAACTTTCCCTCGTTCCTCCATTTACCAATGTACTCCAAGAAAGACACCGTACCTTCAGCCCACACGACTCCCCGTGCCTGCTTGGCCCTCTCTCTAGGGTCGTCTGAGGCCGCTTGACCGTGTCCGTTGAAGTATCCCGGGGTACATCCCGCAAGCGATGAGAAGAATGGGGCCCTCTTCGCAACTTCCAGGCTGTGCTGTTCCTCTGCCTCTCGAGTCACCTCGACGATGGCCCTTTGACCAGCACCGACTCGTTTCTCAGCCTCGGAGATGATGTATGTGACATGTCGAGCAATGAGACCCAACATGAACACATTGTTGCCCGTGATGGTACCCTGAGACGTACCAGAGAAGAAGAGGTTGGGAAACTCGTTCGTGAGGTATCCATGCAGTGTGGCAGCGCCGTTGCGACGCCATTTGTCGTCTAATGAGATGCCATTTCGTCCGAAAACCTCGATGCCGACTCTTTCTGCTGGACTGCCTCCCGTACGACCACCGGTGACGGAATAGCCAGTGCTAAAGATGATGATATCGACGGGATACTCCTCACCGGCGATGACGATGCCTCTCTCTGTGGCATGAGATGGCCCCTTACCGTTAGTGTCGAGGAGATGTACATGCGGATCGTTGAAAGCCTGTAGATACTCATCGCTGAATGTTGGACGTTTACACCACGATGGGTACCAGGGCTTCAATTTCTCCGCGGTAGCTTCATCCTTCACGATGCTGCTGACTCGAGCGCGCACACGTTCCATATGTGGCAGGTCCAAGGCGTGGAACCAGGTGGCCCTTCGGTCTTGGTCTTCTGGGGAAGGGTTGACGATGCCATGGGCGGGCGAGCCCATGACCGCGGAGTAAGCGGGCATATCGGTCCAGCCATCGTTAACCAAGTTGGGCTGGCCTGGCAAGAGGGCGTTGGTCATGTGTCGGTTCAAGTTGATCTGTCTCTCAAATTGCCAACCTCTCTTTCTGGCGACAGTAGCTTTGAAAGTTTCGGGGTCTGTGTCTTGTTGACCGCGTTCTTTGACGTATGCTGGCGTTCGCTGCACCACGTACAACTCCTTTGCGAACTTTGCGAGCGTGGGGATTGCTCCTATGGCCGTTGCGGCCGTGCCGACTATTGCGACTCTTTTGTCTTGCAAGTTGCTGAGTGTTTGGTCTTCCTGAGATCCTCCGGTGACATCATAGTTCCATCTAGATGTGTGGAATATGTCCCCTTTGTAGGAAAGGAGACCGGGAATCTTTGGCACTTGTGGCTTTGTGAGAACACCCGCGGCCAGGTAAACATACTGCGCCTGGATTTCTTGCTTGATAACAGGTTCTCCGGGACCACGTCTCTCAGAGAGACTGATATTCCAGAGCTCCTTGTCATCATTCCACTGCACACTCTGCACGTCAGACCGGAACAGAGTCTTGTCGTTAAGCTTCCATCGCGACGCAATGAGCTCGGCATAGTGTCGAATTTCCGCGGCCGGAGCGTACTTCTTGGTCGGAATGTAGCCACTCTCCTCAAGCAGAGGCAAATAGCAGTAGCTCTCGAGATCGCAGTGCAATCCAGGATACCGATGCCAGTACCAAGTCCCGCCAAAGCCGCCAGCCGCGTCGACGATTCGGATCTCGTCGGCTGTTGCGACACCGGACTCGATGAGGTTTACGGCGTACAAGAGTCCCCCGAACCCGGCTCCTAGTACGAAGAATCGAGTATGCTTGGTGTCGCGGAAGGGCGATGGCCTGGCATTCAGTGTTGCGTGGTCCGCCCACGGATCGTCGAGAAGCGAGTGGAGTCGATCCTCTGAAGCTTCGTTGAGGGGTTGGAATTGTGCAGGGCCTTCTGGTCTCAGTCTCTTTTCTGCTTCCTCGGCATACTTTCTTCTGATAGCCTCAAGCTTTTTGGGGTCAACGTGGGAGACAGGGTCTTGCGATGCCGGTGCCGACATTATTTGATTTGCGTTCAGGTTTCTTCAATTATTTCAGATCGAAGAGGTGATGCGGGACTCGCGGCAACAACGAACTTATGTCCAGTAACCGCTGCAAAAGATAAAGTTGTTTATTCCTAAATCTCGGTCAAGCTGTCGCTGGCTTTGACTTGATATACTCGCTGCTGCTGCTGACCCGCGTCTGGATGATAAGGCAAGCCGCACGTCATTACAAGGCCCCCGATACGCCATCGTCCCTCGATCACACAAGCTGCAAGCGTTCGCACGAATGCTGGCGTAACAACTCCGACATCGCTTTACAGAATGGAGGCGCACAGTTTTGCCTATAATCATTGCCACTTAGACAATCCCACAACATCTAAATGTTGATTTGGCTTAACGTGCGGTTTCACAGTCTAAGTGTTCAAGTTGAGACATTGGGACATATTAGTAGTTCGCAATAACATTATGTTCCAATCCACTTCAAGGTCCAACATCACGGTAGTTCCTCTTTCTTTCCAATGATATCAGCTCAATCGCAGCGTGTCGATCTCGTACTCCCACGACCTAAGCGGGTTCTTTTTCTGAACTCTACATAAGTTCTTCGCACCCGATGTCTCGCTATGACGAACTTGTTACATGTATTGGTCTTAGTCTAGGCCTTCCAAGGCTTTAATACTTACCAATCTTATCAAGAGACCGCGGTTAAGTATGGCAACCTGCAGCCAGTTTTTGTGGATTACGACTAGTCATCGATCAGCTGTTGACCGGATGTTCTGCCGGCTTTAGGCACCAGTCCCCACCTCTTCGTGATAGCGTCAATTCTACAAGGTCCACAAGGGGCCAACAAACTGACAACAGTCACAGCTGCACGTGCCTAGGTAAAGATGTAAGCACAATTCTCATCATCAGTCCTTCTATATTTACCACTAATAATTATCTTTCTCAGCTTAATCATCATGCTCCGACTGGATCGAATCTGAACGGCAAAAGCTTACAACAATGTGTCGCGTCTGCGAGCGACTCTCTTACGACCCCCCACTCCCGGACGTTCCTTCGGAGAATGAAGACGACAACGATTATGTATATCGACCTTACGACGTACCGGTGAGATCGATACGTAAACAGCTTATCCCGATTCAAATAGTAGTAGAACCGGCGCCAAGTCATGACGGAACTCCGATTTTCGCCGCATGGGAGAAACCGAGAATCGCTCAGCGAGGCGACTGGGACTATCCATCCCCCCGGCCAAAGCCACCTTTTGGTATGGCGGTCTACGATATCACCCCAACAGCAACCCCAACCCGGGCCGCAAAGATGGCGCACGCTCTCTCGCGTCTCACCAGGAATCGCAATACCGAATGGGGCGGGGACAGGATAGAGGTCGTTTGCTTCCCTCTTCCATCACATCTTACCTGCCAAGAGCGTGCAAAGGCCTGCATTAGCCATCACGGACACGAAGTCCGGAACCGTGCTGTAATAGACAACATTGATGACGCCAAGTTCTGGTTTCTTCCCGAGGACTTTATCAACGAGTGGTATTCCCGCGGACTTATCCTAATCGACCGGCTGGAGGACACCTGGGAAGACGCTTTCGATTGTGACGAAAGGGTGATCCAATACGAAGATGAGAACACCCGAAGTCCCTTTGGCAGTTTTGCAACAGTCTATTGGCTGCCGCGCGAAGCGACCTGGGAATACTATGAAGAAGAGTTTCGTCCCGAGGATCGAGTGAACATGCAAAAGTATGGGTTGGAGAGCATCGGTAGGATGCTGGGACGTGAAGGGATTGGCAATAGTATCAGGGGCTTCTACGAACACTTCACGTCCGATGGAGTTCTGGACCGAGAATTGGCTGTCGCCAGGACCAGGTAAGAATTGCGAACCCATCTACCCAAGGGCGCACAGAACTGATTGAGATGGCTGCAGAAGAGTTGATGCAAGACAGAATTCTTCGAAAAAGAAACTGGCAAGATTTATGAACCAGACTTGCCCCAGGGACTAGAAGGCTTTCCGCGGACCGTGGTAATGGGTGCATATTTCATTCTAGTCATTACACGGCAGGAATTTAGTTCTTCACGGAGCTTCCTCTTGGAACATGAGAGGAGTCTCTGACACTACTCTGCGTCGGGCCTATCTAATGGCATGCTGGAGTGGAACCCTGCAGTAGTTTGTGGCTATGGTCTGCTGCGGAAACACTTTTTATAGGGTCAAGGCGTTTGGCAACCAAGAGTTCAGTTGAGACATGATGGAATTCGCAATCACATCTCTTCTCAGAATTTCGGTCTTAATTCTGAAATTATAAGCCTAAGATCGGGGTATAAAATAATAAATCCGCAGCAAAAGTTCCCACGCCGACGCCCGTGGCTGCTAGTTCCCTTAGCCACTTTCCCGTAACTCCTGAATAGCAGCACAGCAGCCGAAAGTATTGCTCATTAATACCCATAGCCCTGGCCGCTGGTAATACCACTGCTTGTGAAACAAATGCGATCGGTTCTGTCCCAATGGCCAATGCCAGCATAATCCTGTAGCCTCCATCACCACGCCCTCGAATGCCTTCATGTTCATTCTTTTCTTCATCGTATGATCCCATATAATATCTGCTGCCTGTAGTGATCTGAAGCTGGCAATTATGTCCTAATAGACTCCAGAATATTCGTGTATATGTCGGTCATCAAGTGGTCGTCTGTCGGATACTTGCGATGACGATTGAACTTCAACTTTTGCTTGTCGGTGCTGAGAGGAAATCATATCGCGGATGATGTATGAAGGCTGGGTGATAGAAGGTCGACTGATGATTGTGAATGGAGTCTGCTCTTTACAGGCTTTGGTAGTCTGATGTGCGAGGCTTTGATGTTCCGTCTGAGGTCTTCGAGGTTATGTGGAAGCTGCCGAGCCACTTTCTGGCTTTTCTAGTGCCGATCACGTCCATGTTGTCTTGTGTCTTCGAGTCGTCACGACCGCCGAAGCTGTACTTCGACTTTTCGGCTACCGCGGCATCCGTCCTTGCTTTTTCGAGAGCACGCTGTCGGTCCGCAGCGAGAGCCGCGTGGAGGGGCCTCTGGTTTCTCGGGTAGACTGGCATGGTTGTGAATTGAAAGATGGGATATGTCGAGCAAGATTTTATGACCACCGTGTAGTGGGTATCTTGGTGTGGATGAAAGCTTCTTCTCGTCGTAAGATGGAGAGTTGTAACGTCTTGTGATAGGGAAGATTGGTAGTTTGCACCAACAACAAATGGCGTCTGGTCGGAAGTATGGCCTTGGTATTTATGGAACCTATCCTCAAGCCACGTTTGCCTTTGAACAGGAACACATGTCAATGATTTCCAATTACTACGAGTTAAGGAAAACAAGTTCCCAAATCCCCCCCTAGGTCGTCATTTTGTCGCAAAGTGCGAACGTCCTTTGGCGGTGTCTAATGTAAGCCACGCACACACCGACCCCGCATAGTCCGAAAGTCCGAAGAGCCGGTGCAATAAGAATCAGTCAGCAGGAGCCAGCCACATGGTGGCGCTGATTGGGCTTCCCCAGGTTCAGTGTGTGCTTAGTTAATTACGGGATTAGTAAAGGATCTTAGAGTGATCCTCCCTGGGCAGAAAGTTGTTGATCTGCTTTCAACACGTGCTCAGGTAGACAGCAGCGCCAATCAGCATATGGCAAGACATCTTACATGTTGTTGGATGCGCTACTCAACGTCATTCTCGCTTAGTGTCGAAGTGTTGCTTGATAATAGCGCAACATTGGACATCCTCGACGGCCTAGGACGATACTTTCCACCATCACAGGAGGTTTCCCCTTCATGACATTATTAAGCTCCCGCCTTTGACCAACTATCTGGGAAAGAGGTCATCGCCGATCATTGTTCGCCGACATGTCTATTGAGCGTGCCTTGAACTTAACCAGCATCGCGGAGACGCAATCTCTCTACGACGACTGGGCCGAAACTTACAATCGCGACCTGCTAGGCGCAGACCAGGAGTACGTCGCACCACTCCTTGCCAGCGAGCATGTGGTCAAGTATGTCGGCCCGTCTGCCATTGGGAAGTCGAAAATCCTAGACGCTGGGTGCGGAACAGGCCTTGTCGGAGTCAATCTCGCGAAGCTCGGAGCCACGCAGATAGACGGCATAGACCTCAGCCAAGGGATGATGAAGGTGGCTGAGAGATCTGGTGCATACCAGTCATTGAGCACGACAGACCTGTCCAAGTCTTTGACGCAGGCCTCTGACTACTATGATGTTGTCGTCTGCGTCGGTACGATGACTGAGGGCCATGTGGGACCCGGAGCTTTTGACGAGTTTGTGAGGATCGTCCGCCCTGGCGGGTTCGTTGTCGCAACGGTGTACGAGACTGTATGGGAGAAGAAAGGCTACAAGGAAAAGGTGATTTCACTTGACAAGCTTGAAAAAGTCAAACTCTTGAGCGACCAGTTGGAAGACTATAGACGTGGAGCGCGTGCGGTCATGGTTACTCTCCAAGTAAAGTGACGAATGTCAAGTGATAGTTAGCAGATGTTCGCCAAAGACCTTTGAAAAAGTACCTCAGAGGAGGTTACGGCTATGCGGAATCGGCAGTTATCGTTGCTAAGGAACATTTCAGTCAGATAGGTCTTCATTCCATCATACCTACACAAACGCAGGAAATTGAGAGTAGATTATTTAGAAACCTGGGCACTAGCCCTCAACCCAATCAACCCAGGTTGACCGTTTCTGAAACGACTGAAATCTTTTCCGTTTCGCTCCCGAAATTTGAAGCCTCGACATTCATTGCAGCTTTTTATCGCTGAGGTACCTTACCCAACGAGATGCTGATGTACAATACCAGAGCAAAGACCGGGGCAGTTAACCAGCAGACTAGCCGTCTTGAAAGCGACCCCACTGTCAGTCGAGAGACGCCCAAGGTGGCGGTTTGCCCTCCGGTCCTTTCGATGCGAAGGAGTCCTCTCTCCGGGCTTGCCGCCGCGGCACGACCTAGCCCCCTCGGCGCGGGGCAAAGAAGAGCGGAGCTTTCGACGGGGATCTGTCGCCGGCGCGGCTTGGGCAGCCCGGACACTAAACTACTCAGGCCCTCAGCTCGAGGGAAATTTCAACAAATTCACAAGACCCGCCTTGCTAGCTCAATCGGTAGAGCGTGAGACTCTTAATCTCAAGGTTGCGGGTTCGACCCCCGCGTGAGGCTCAAATCCTCACCGCGATTGGCAAAGCCACTCTTCGGGTTCTTCTTTTTTCGTTTTTTCTTTCTCAAAGAGATTCTCTTCCTTGACGCTGTTCCTTTTGTTCCCACAGAACAGCGTTCAAAAAGGGAAAGAAATATACCTTGACCCGGTCGATTACATAATGAAATGATGAATTCGTAAAATTCAGAAGATAATTCAGCTCGATCGCAGAGTAACAACTGTCGTCGCCATCGGGTACACGCGAAGACGCGCGAAACCCACAAGCATGCTTCAGGAATGATCACTGACACGAGCACGCGATCACCAGAACATCGGTCCACAGTGTCGACATCATACGAGCATAATACAGATTTGATGTCTCTGCGACACGGTGAGACCATCCAGTCACGATGACAAAAAACAAAAACTCTTGGTCTAGCCTAGGTGAAGTGGGCAAGGTAGACTGACTGTAACCATCACCATCTCTTACACGCTTCGCCACGCGCAGAACTAATCCGCGGGCAAATACATCTCGCAACACTCTTACAAGAGTTTTTGTAAACCCCTAACCCCTCTCTCTAGTCTCCAATCCCCATCCAACCTCCCCACACACGCACATTAGCACCACAACACCGCAATCGACCTAAGCGACCTAGTAAAACAACAATCATCACTAAAACCCCCAAAGGTCAGAGCGTAGATATCGACGATCAAGGGTCCAGGCTACCTACGAAATAAGCGAGACAATCACCGAAATCTGACAAAAGGCACGCTAGGATAGCCGGGATAGTTGATGACGATCATCCCGGGACGCAAATCCTCTAGCATCAACCCCGTCACGATCATCGCCGGCCCGGGCTCCCGGGGATCACCAAGTTTAAACTAGCGGGTCCTCCCCTCCCCTTCTCTAGTGTAGACTCTACCCGGTCCCGCGAGCAAGGGGTGGGAGTCAGTGAATGGGCGGGGGAGAGAGAGAGAGATCTGAGCGAGTGGGAAAAATGGAAGGTGGAGGGGTTCAAGGGACCGTGAGGTTCGTTCTCGTTTATCGGACAGTTTCCGCCCCCAAAGACGGGCGGAGGATGACAGCCGAGCCAAAGGACCTTGAAGATTGGTCGGTGTAAGTAATGTAAAGCACATGGCACCGGGGAATTCCCGTCCAAAGAAGAAGAAAAAACCGGGACTCTTCATCTCGACACTGTTCGCGTTGGAAAGACATGTGGTGGAGGATATGCAACTTTCAAGATGGACCGCTGCGGAAGGTTGAGCCGGACTAACAAAGTCTTGAGGCTATGTAGAACACAGGCAACCCCCCTCCTCCCCCCAAGCCCGGGCAACATCACCCATCCTTAACCAGCAAGACTTGGCTTTGGACGCCAAAAGGGAAGGGAAGAAAAGAAGGTTTCCCCATGCCATCCTTGTGTCAAGTATGACACGCATCTGCCTCCGGTTCCCGCAACGACCGTGAGACTTGGCTCACTAGTCAGGGCACCACCATCACACATTGCAGGCGAGGGATCAGTAAAGTAAAGTAGGGTGATGCTTACTACCTTCCATCGCTCGCTCGCGGGCCCCTCGTGGTGCTAGAGTGTCACAGTGGTCACGTAGCATCACCGAGCCTCCCATCCCAGCGACGCCTAGAGAAGACGATACCACCCTTCCCGAGCCCCTCCCTCCCTCTCCTCCGTCTGTAAATTCTCCTCCGGTGTACTCCCCGGCTCTCTAGTCCCCAATTCCCTTACAGTCTCAGCAGTAACCCCTCTCCTCCGCTTCAGCTCCCCCTCCTATGTACGCTGTAGATCGTGCTACGGGATAGACCTGTCACCGACGTCAAACTCAAGAAACACGCGATGAAGCTTTCCGCCCTGAGGTCGGTGCGGACAGATTCTCTTCACGACGCAGAGGCAAGAGAGGCGCAGCAGCACCACGATTCAAGAGCTCAAGACACCAACCCACCCAGTGTAACCAACTAACGTAGGATCCATCTCCACGATCCGTAAACTGTCACTTTGGTCCCTGGTGTAACAACACACGTGTCACCAGCTCTCGTCAGAAGCGCGAGATCACCCTTCTCCCAAGACCCCTCCAAAGTGAAGCCCCAAACTCAAGCCCCCCGCCTGCGCCTCTCCTTGTCTCCCAGGGGAGGGCCGGGATGTGAAAGACAACCCGACGATCACATGGGTGTGGAAGAACCTCGTTTCCACAGGTGGCGAGGAGTACCTAGACAGCATGATTTGAGTTATCAATGGCGGCTAGAGAAGGGGAGAAACTTGGGAAGAGGGGAATAAACGAGCCGGCAGAGCGGTCGCCAAGCCGGCATGCTGCCAAGAGAATTGGGACGGAGTCGCTGCCGAGAAAGCTCGTTGTTCATGTCTGCGAAGCCAAGCCTGCCTTGTCAGTGGTGTTGCGATCCTGACGGTTTTTGGTGCTCTGACGAAAGTTCGTAGGGGCGGTCTCCAAAGCTGCGACTCAGGGAGAGATTCCTTCTTCCCGGTCTCTTTTGTCAGTAGCCAAATCTTCAACGCTGAACTCCCATGACCTCACGGAGACCATCCTGAGGCTGTCCGCCATCTTTCGAAACCTTACCAACGTAGCCAGCCACCTAGACGACTCGAACTGCAAAATTGTGTAGCCCGCGAAGTAGCTGTAACCAGGTATTGGAAATCCCTCGCGATGAGTCCAGAGTTGCTCGCCTCCAACATTGCAAACCATGAATCGCATCCAACTTCTCCAAATATCAACACATTCCTCACGATCCAGTAACGGCCCCAGGGGAAGAAGGAATTGTTCATCATGGCCTGTAGTAAAAGGAGATCTCGCGAGTACCATGCCTCTGCGAGTCCCCCTAGGCTCATTTCTTGCTTCATTTGTACATAAAAAAGTGTCCTTTGTGCAAGAAAAAAAGGTTTCAGGTGCAATTGCACTTTCGTCTTTTTTCCCCCAAACTCTCCGTGCAACAACAACATAAACCCCCGTTTTGCAAGCCTGTGGTACAGTAACAAACAAAAAAAGGGTAAAAAGAAATGATGAACAAGTAGCGATATGCCATATAGACAAAAAAAGACACCCAATTCAGACCGATTCCAGCCCCAATTCATCCTCTCTGCTGGGTATTGCACCAAAAGGAAAAAAAGGCCCGGCCTCTTCCCCATCCCCTCCTTCGCCTCCTCGCTGTGCCGCGTCCATTACGAAAAACCATCCCTATGCCATAGCCCTCTTCTTCTCGAAGTGTTTGCAACTCCCTTTTTTTTTTTTTTTACCCAGGCGCGGTCATCCAGCGAACCGGGCCGTGAACAAAGAGGAAAAAAAGAAAAAGCAACCGGGAATAGGCTTCTGGCCTACTTCCGTACCTCCGCCCTTCTCGCCTCTTGCTGTTAAGATGGTGCAGACATTAAGGTGTTAACGAATGGTTTGAGGGGGCCTGTATGGCTACTCCCGCTCAGGGTTTGTTGAGATCCAAAGAATGGAAGGAAAAAAGAGAGAGAAAAAGGAATGATCGGATCAAAGTAACTCTTGTAATAGAGAAAAGTAGATGAGAGAGAAGTCGAGTGAAGAAGACGTTGTAAGCCCCTTGCGACAACACATTATCGTACATCGGAGTTCTTTCCTTGAATCCGGCTTACTGTCATGGGACCATCATGACAGAGACCCCTTTGTAGGGGCCTGACATGGTCTACATGGCTTCATTTCCGTGACGTTCGTAAACAGTCATGATTTGTTGCCTAGTGTTTGTTGTGATGTAATGGAACACCAAGAAGTGGTTGTTATGCAGCTTTTGGGGACCCCTATCGATAGGGGCTCCGATCCACCGGCCTGCCCCGTGCTATGCAAGATTGAGCCGCTTCAGGAAGAGAGCATGAGGTTCGATTCCGAACCCCTGACTCTCTCTAAATGATGTTTGCGATGCTCAACCTGTCCTGGGGCCGGCCCTTGGTGCTCGTTGTTGGGCTGTTGGTGCTGCTGCCTTCGCCGGGGCCCGGGATTATGCTCGGTAACGTCGGCGTGCCTTCGGTCTTGATCCCGGCCGGTAGAGCAGACGTCCAAGTCGCGGATGTCGGCGTGGGCGTAGTGTTACCTGAGGCCAGCCCTCGCAAGGCTGCCTCAAGGCGTTCCCACCCTCCCCACTCCTTGACTTCCTCCTCGCTCAAGCCAGTTCTTTGCTCAGCGCTGAAGAGCCCGCTGCTGGCACCGCCAGAAGCTGTGATGGATCCGGGGGAGGTCGGGGAGAGGATGGCCTCGCGCTCGCCGCCGGCCCAGACCCAGGCCGAGTCTGGCGCCGCCTGCAGATCAGCGCTGACATATGCCAGGAGCTCCTCGTCCTGCATCAGAGCCTCCTGCAGCGGGGTAGGTCCGGAACGGCCATGTGGTGGAGGAGGCGGGGCGAATGGTTTCGGAGGCGTCGTGCGGGCAACAAATGCCGCATACTCGGTGCGCTTCGTGCCTAGTGTAGATACGAAGAAGGCGAGGAATCGTCCACAGGGGATGGCAACATCGCGTTTCGAGTCTATGGTCGCTAGAGCACGCAGACACGTCGTTGCATGGTCCCAGTATCCTGCCAGAAGGAGGAAGAGGGCACAGCGGAACGTGTGGGTGGTGAGGAGGGCAGTAGCGCCGTCGGCAAGGGTCGGGGTTGCACGCGAGAGGAGCGACGCTGTTTCAAGAGCAATGTGAGTGCACTGCTCCATGGCAGCAAGGCGTACATCGGACGGGCAAGTCGGAGCCAGGTTGTGGCGGTGTAACGCGAGACGAGCGTGGAGAAGGTAGGTGTAGGGCGTCAGGAGGTGAGGCGATATTTGCCCTGTGCTGGCTGTGTCGCACACTTGAGGGAATTGTGCATGGCAGGCGTTGAAGTGCGTCTCGAAGGTTGCGAGCCTGGTGGGCACCACGATTGGGGCAGCCAGTGTCTTGATCAAAGAAGAATATGACCTGACGACGTTGATAACAGCCAAGAGAGAGTGATTCAGGGGCTCGCGGCCAGGAGGAACCATAATGCCTCCCTCGTGAATATAATGATCGTCCACCGGGGCAGGCAGCGAGACGTCGCAGTCAGTGTCGTCGATCAGCACTGGTCGTCCAAGGTCGAGAGCCAAACTCCTGTCCAGGATGTAGATCGTCCACCATACCCGCCGTCGCGTTTCGCCTTCAATCACAGGCCACGGTCCGGATTCCGAGTACAATCCCAAGTCTTGTCCAGCTCGTACTGCCGTGCCTAGCCATGTCCAGGCAGCAGACTTCTGGTTCATCTCGTTGAGACAGAGAGTAACGAGAAGCAGTGCGCGTACGTTGTCAAGGACGTAGTCGTTGTTCCAAGGGTCGATCATACCCCTGGCAACTTCCAGTAGTTCCGCCGCCCGGAACGCGCGATGGGGATCCTGGGTGAATAGGCTGCCGAGTGCCAGAGCCGCGAAGAACGTCGATAACCATGCCGGCTGCACGGATTTCGTGTTGCCAATTCTGTAGAGGTCTTCGACTCCCATCTGGAATGTTGGCCAATGAAGGATGGGGAACATGGTGTGCGCGGAGCCGTAATACGTGTGCAGGAGCTGGTCAGTCGTCTGCCTGGGAGGCAAGTCTGGTCTCTGAGGATCAAACAAAGGCGTCGAAGGTGCCTGGCGGTACTGAGCAGGTGCTTTCCAGATGCCTCTGGAGAAAATGCGCATATTCGATCTTGCCCGCGCCAAGTCGTGAATAGGGGCTGGCCGCTTCCTTCGCTTGATCTCGACACCTAGCTCCGGTAGCTGAAGGGGCAATTGCTCGAGACCATCCGGATCCACGTCCATCGCACCGTCTCGCTCCTGGAGCGCTCTCTTCAAGTTGAGATTGTCCCGCCTGAGGCGTTCCATCTGCTTCTCTAGGTCCTGCACCTGCTTGATCGAGGACATCCGTCGGTTAGTCTCTTTTGTAAATTGGCACTTGACATTGCGGCTTGAACACTCTGAACAACTCGTTGTCTCTGTAGCGTCGCATTTGACCTTTCTCTCACGGCATGCATCGCAGCTCGGGTCCTTCCTTCTCTGCCTGTACGCCCTCTTCTGAGCTTGGGAAATTGGGGGTAGTGAAGCTGTTGACGGGCCAGGTGTGCTTGCCACGGAATCGGCCGATGGCAGAGAGTCGCGGCCCATCATTGAGCCAGCAGTCACTGGTGTGTAGGGCGTAAAGGCGTTTTGGTTCATCGGCGGTAGAGGTGGGATCCCAATGGGCTGAGGAGGTGGTGCCGCAGTTGTTCTCGCCCCAGTGTTCATCAGACCTCGCGGGATGTACTGGGCAGGTTGTCTCGGAGATGTGGCAGAGGAGACTGAAGATGAGTCGTACGACCTGGTGGAGGGATTAGGAGATCGTGGATATGGGTTGTGCGACGACGCAGCCATGGCGGAGCGCGGTTCAACGGACCAGTGCTCGTGAGTCTGGTTCAAAGAAGACTCCACAGGCTCCCCAAGTCGGTGGACGGTATGCAAACGGCGCTCCACGAACATACAGACGGTTTGTCGAGTCCTGCGGTTGGAAGGTTGCCGTACTGGACCAAACACACGGTTAAGTATTCCGAGAAAACTCTTTGGTGTGCAATATGATATCCTCCGGGAGAGCGAGTGCCGTGTTCTGCAGGTTGAGCTTTTCCACTATTCGTATCTCTTCGCGTCCGGGCAACGAGGGCACAACGATTATCTTTGGCGACGTTGAAGCGTATCCGTTGTGCTGTAGCTCTGTGTGACCCAAAGCCGGCTAGATTCCTAACGCCCAATGACTTGCTTGTCTGAGCTCCGCCTTCCGAGTACAGGACTGCAGAGCAGACAAGAAAGAGGCACGGCTGCCTTGCTGTCTGATCAACTGTCGAAGATGCTGACACCAAGTGGCATCTGTTACGCAACAGCTTGATTAGCGGGTAGACTCTCCGTGATCCGTCGAGAGGATGCCAGCTTGTATGATATACGCAAGCAGCGAGCAAGATGCTAAGCAAGCGTAGTCAAAACGAAAGAGGGCGGCGTGGGGTCGTGGAGGATGGAAACCGGTAGGGGAGACAAGCACCAGATGTAGGTTGCGCGGAGGGTAGAGAGATGTAAAGAATGACAAGCTGTGTGGCTCTGCGGGATGGTGGCAGAAATGTGAAAGACTAATAGCAAGCGGCGTCTAGTCGGAGCAACGAGGAAGCGGGTAAGAAAAGACGGACAAGGGAGGCTAGGCAAGGCAAGGTATGGTGGTCTTGGGCCGTCATGTCACTCGACGGGTACAACACCGCCGGAGGTTTTAGTGACGATGGTTTGCGGTGCCCTCGAGGCTTTAGTTCTGGACTGGATCCGGGGCTCTCCGCGCCATGAAAGCAGAATCGGAAATATTATCTCTGGAGAGTGGTGGAGGGCTGGACGGGATCCTTGCTGCCGCTGGACCCAGGAAGCAAGGAGGAAGAACAGGGCTGTGGAAGATGCTCATCAACCAAAGTAACTAACGTGTTTCGACCGGAGAGTGGGCGCTGCTGGGATGCCAGGGTCCCGGTTCAACAGAGCAGGGGGTCCAGGAACCTCGGACAAGTCACCAGGAAACCCCATGATCCCTGCCTTTAAGCGTCGACACCAAGGATTGGTGATGGCGAATCGGCAACAGCTTCGAAAATAAGGTCGCTGTGCCGCGACTCAATGGCATTTCCCGTCGAACAAGCCCACTTGGACTCGGCTGGGGTGCTTTTCTCAACCTCTTGCGCAGGAGGCAGGGGGGGCCAATGTGAACCGTGAACGTTGATGGTCCCCAAGACAAGGATTCGGGTTCAAAGGGGGCTAATAAGTCGATATGGCTTGACTTGTATGATCGTGGGTACCACGCGTCGAGCTCCCTCGTCGGGAATTTTGCAACAGGTGGGCCGTACCAAGACAGGAGAAGCCGCTATAGATCCTGATCCAAAAGAAAACGGGCTCTGGGATGGAGGAGGCACGTACGTATGTAGGTGAAATTTGCCCTTATGCAACCTTCACCCACGCTTAGAGGGGGGGGAACTTGGGAAGAGGAGAGAGGGCTTCGAGGTAAGATGCAAAGGGTGTTGGGGTACAATGTGGATGGGTGTAAAGAGCCCGTCGTTGGTTCGGTTGGCTTGCTAAGGTAAAATCTGCAGGAAACTCTTCCGCTTCTGCACTCGGTTGCAGGAGACTTATTGTTGGAGGCTTGGAGCTGTTGAGAGTCGACCGGCATTCTTTCGGGTTGTACCACTGACACTTTGGTGCTGTGGGCTGAGGGCGACTATTTTGGGACATGATGTGCATCGAAAAATCCTCCCAGCAATCTTTGCAGCAGCGTGCAGATGGGCCAACTTGGTCCAGGTCCTGTTCATTCTCCTCTTTGCATATGTCCCTCGTCTCGCCATCATCTTGTCTGTTCTATGAGGCCGGGCTGGAAGCAGCGCCGCAACAGAACAGCCGACAAACGAGCCGACCATAACCAGCCCGGGCGATGGACGTGCGCTTGATGAGAAAGGGGCCGCTAAGCCGTTCGTCGGGAGCTATCGAACAATGATCATCGGGGGTTTTCGCTGCTACTGGCCGCGATGAGACTACGAGTCGATTGGGTGTTTGGGCAGGCATGGCCTTGGCCACGCAACCGCGTCCCGATCTTGTCATAAAATCTGGCATAAGGTAATGTCCGTGGCTGTGCTAACTAACGGTCGAGGTTCAGGGCGGGCGACTAGCCGATACCCGGGCCGGGTGAAGATGGGGTGCTGGCGATATGGACAGGAACAAGGACATATTCCGGCTCCAGACGGGGGAAGAAACGAGACAAATGAAACATGTGGCATACGCACCAAACTTAACGGTTGACTTTGAGGCGAGCTTCTGTGTTCCAGACCGTTTTGCTAAGCTGCTATTGATGAACGTCGGAATGTTTGCGGGCTACGAGGTGGTGTTCCGTGTCGACGTAGCGGCTTGTCCGCGGTTTTCTGCAACGGCCAAGCACGTGGTGCATCTATTACTGACACCAAGAGGCAATAAGCATATCTCAGTGACAGAACCAAATCCCCGACTGACGTTTGATCTCTCCGAACAACGTCGATGGACTGGCGCAGACAAGGTAAGAGTAGGGTACAACCAACCGGTCGCTGCTCAGTGCTGGCGGGTTTCTCAAACGCGAGGCGTTGGAAGGCTTCGAAAGCCCTGTGTCAAGGGAAAGGCTTGGTATCCGAACTGGGGTCCTCGCACTGCCTTGTGGTCCTGGTCGTGCTTGTCGTGCTTGTCGAACGCCTGTCGACCAATTCGAGACTCTTCTCCGGGCTGTTGGCTAGGGGCTGAGATTGGCCGGGGGGGCTTTGTAGGAGCGGGAATCTGCACGTTGCCGCAAGAGAATACGGCCGGCTGTGCCCACCGGCCACGCAACAGGCGTGATGTTGCAAGGGTCTGGTGAGCTCGTTGCTGCTAGTGGCAGGGTGGAATGTGACGGATTTGACAGGCCCAAAGCCGACGGAACCGCTATGCGGCAACAAATGGGCTTCCTTCCAAAAATCTATTCGCCCACGTTCCTTTCCCAGGGCAAGATCGACCAGCCAGCACCGGAACTGGAGGAGATGTATTGCAGTCTGTTCAAGGTTGTCTTGACTCTGGATCCTGTACGTAGTAAAGAGAGAGCTGGGATCCAGATTTGAGCTGCGAAAGCGGCCCAGTATGTCTCGGCGTGTTAGTCAATGTCGGGTCCTTTCAGGGGAGCGCTTTTCCTGAGCTGACTGGAGGGGTCTTGAGTTAGAATTTGGGGCCACCGAAGTAGGACGTGTCAGGATTCCGGGAGTCCCAGGACTGAAGGAGAATTGAACCTGACGACAAGGCCCAGAGGGACGACAACAGCTGCTGTGGAAATTTTGCAGAGTATTGTCCCTGCTGCTGTTGATGTGCGAAGGCAGCAAGGCTTGGCCAATCCGGCCTGCTGGTGCTGTAGGCCTGGATGTTGCTTGGCGACGTCAAGTGAGGAACCTTCAGAGAATGACAAGAATCGGGACCAGTGTGATAATGCGTAAGGGTCAGGGGTGATAGAGGCTGACGGGGAGAAGCATGAAGATGCTCGTGATATGATGGTCGTCGTAAGATGGGTAGCGGCAATAATGATCCCCAATTCCAGGAGAGAAGGTATAGCTGGTGAAATATGATTTTCTGGAAGGTAATGCAAAACAAGTCTGATGGGCTTGTAACGCATCTAAGCCTTGATCCTCGACTAAGAGACGCGAAGCTGAGAGACTCGAGACTCGGGGGGTAGGCCAGTGAGAAAGTACCATCCCCGTGATATTAAGGCCAACGTTCGACAAATAAGCTCTACACTTTTCTTTGCCTGCATTGTAAGCCAACGAGGGGAGGCAAAATACAGATACATCAAAGCAGTGACCGCCTGGTGCAAGAGACGCAACTGACCGGCCAGCGATCCCACGCACCAACGCGCCGGGGCCGGGACGGATCAGCATCTGCTGTGGTTGAGTCATCCCTGCACCGGGGTGTGGGTGAGCTTCTGTGCACCTGGCCAGCGTCTGTGTCTTGTCGTCCTGTCTTCTTTCTATCAAGGAGCCGATCAAACGCCGGCGGAAAGGGGAAGGTCAAAAGTAACGGACGGTACTAAGAATAAGCCATTGCTGGCGAGGGGAACGCTGAAAGTTGAGCTGGTACACCTCACACTACATCGTTCATCCTGCCGCAAGTGACAAGTGGCAGATGGAGATCAATGTTGGTCGAAAACCCCGCAAGCTCAAGGTGTTAGCTTGGACGTGAAAGTTGGAGCGGCCATACGCGCCAGGGCCTCTCGAGGTTCTTTCCTGGGCCAGCATCTCGGACACCGTCCGTTGTGTGAGGCACGAGGCAAAGACATGGCTTGCCGCTTGTCAATAACTGCGAGTCTGCGGCGGCGCGACGGCGGTGGCTTGCCTGTGCGCCATAGAGGGCGTGGATGTCTTGGTTGAGCGGGACGGGTGGTTCCCCAGGGCCTAAAAGCAACTGCGGTTTTGAGCATCAAAGTCTTGTACAGTAAGTGCCTGTGGCCCTGTGCCCGGCAGGACGTGGTCGACAATGGCGTCAAGAAATCTGCGAGATTGGAATGACGCTAGCTCGTTCTCTCCCCTCCCCGCTACGTGGTGGCCTGGCCCACATGCTTGGGAAGTTGGGGCCGTGGAGCAAGGCGGTGCTAGGAGTTTGAGGAGATGGACTCGAGTCAAGGTTGGAACTGTATTGTCTAGGGTCAGGGTCCTTATCCTTGGCCGGTCTGTTCCTGTCCCCGTCTGTTCCTAAAGGGAAAACATCGGCGGGGAATCGGGACGGCCAGGATCCCGGGCAGGGATGTGAAGAGTAGTGAGAAGCTCAAGGCCCGTCAAACTCCAGAAGCCTGTGGCCTTCGTATGCGTCTTGATGTAATGATATTTGATGACAACGTCTGTGCCGAAACTACCATCACAGTTTTGAGTTGCCAATGTGGCGCCGCATTAGCCTCGTGCAAGCAAGTAACGGGCAATGTGAACAGATGCGAAAGAGGCATGCGAAAGATGGGATGAGACAATGCTCATGGATTACTCTCAGTACTTGTAGCTTTGCACAGTCGCTTCATGTTCGTGTGATATCGGCCGCATTTGGTCAGGTCGAGTTCTGCTACATGCCCCTCGCCTCTCAAGTAATGTCTCGAGAGGTAGGTATCGGATAACAAGGTATCTGAGTGCAAAACAAATTACGGCATTATTCTAGATTGTGATTGTGATTCGAACTAAAGTGCTGGTAGCATCTAGGGTGCCAGGCAAGTTCCGGGCCGTGAGACATTCTTTTTCATGTCTGATAAAAAGGATGGGCGGCAGCAATCCAAGGCGGGAGGGAGAAACTCAGCCGTTCTACCGGCGGCGTCGGCCGGGGAGAGGGCGGCAGACCAAACGGACCTCCACAGCGGGCTGGTTGAGTTCCGCCCACAGTTGTGTGGGGCAACGACCGGGATACGCAAACTCGCTTGGAGAAAATTGGTGAGTCGTGACGAGGTAACCGAAGCTAGACTTGGGCATCAACCGTTCGAGTTCAAGCTTCTTTCCTAGCGGCATCACCTTGATGCCGAAGCTGTACGGACTATGGTTGGCTTGACGGATGGACGGTGCTTAGTCGTTGACGAAAAGTGATGGGCACGGTGACGTGACAGCCCGATGTCATTGGAGAGACACCAAGGGTGGGAGCCTGGGAGGCGAGCGAGAGACGAGCCCCAAAGCCACCGGGCGCTGGGGTAAAGACTGTCTGCACTAAAGTTAGTTGTATTCCGTACACAACTTGGTACGGACGCCATAGTGCCACTGCCATGGCATGTGCAGCTCATCGCATCGTCAGTAACAGAATCAGGGGTTATGGCGGTTGCCAGGACCAGGCCTCAACTCCGAGTTCCGAGCTGTTGCACGGGAGGGTGTTGAGCCGTGGCACCGTCCCTGTTTGTGTATGGATGTCGCGTGTACAATGGAGATGGCGCGCTGTGTCTCGCGGGAAGGGGGCGGCACTCTCCCTGCAGAGGCGCTAGATAGGTATTGGCCAGCTCTATTCTGTGTGGCTGACGATGGAACAGAGAGAAAGAGAGAGCGTGTGTGAGAGGCTTCGACGGTCAACGTAGAGCATACGCTCCAGAGTAAGGTTGGTTGGTGGCACCCTGGCAGTTCTCAACTTGTGTGAAAGGTCTTGCCATGGAGCTTGTCTTGTGCTACCTAGTTAGTTCGAGCTCGTTAGTTCATTCACGGCAGTTTCAAGAGCGTCTCCGGCAGGCTTCTTCACTGTGGCTGACTGCCAATCTTGGAGTCCAAAGTTGTCAAAAGCCTGGGATATGGCGGTAAGACAGACGCAGTTTTGCTCATCAGCGTTCATCTGAGGAGGGATAAAGTTGAGAGAGTCTCAGTCCGAATGTCCCGCATGTGTGTAGAAAGTAAAGCGGGAGCCAAGCTCGTCTGACAGTCGCAGGTCCCATGGTGCCCGGGCTGAGCTGGTTGACTTGAGAGTATGTCAAGAATAGCAACAACCAAAAAGTCATTTGGCGATTGCATGTTTTGATTGATCAGGCGAAATCATGCCAATCCCAAACGAGAAACGACGAGTGGGAGAACTGAAGGGATTGATTATGGCCCCATTGGAACAGACGAGAAAAGCGCAGACGTGAAGCTGTGAGCCTGACGAGGCGGAGAGCTCAAACTTGGACGGCGTGCAGTGATAACGGTAAGCTCTGCGGTGATCCGGTGTGCTGGCGTGGAGGAAAGAGTTTTCTTCCACACACCCCCTTGGAACCCCTTCTCTACATTTGCCTCTTAGTCGTTGGGAACAGAGCTTCTAACCACATGTTTCTGTTCGGTATCGGTGCCTATTGCGCGTGCACTGGGGATAAGGCGGCAAAGAAACAAGTGACATCCATGCTGGTAGATCCTTGTTAGTCGAGCAGAGTTTGTCCCCCTCTCGGCCCCAAGCGATGGTGGTGGTGTTGGTATCGATGGTGAAGAAGGTGGTTGTGGATTGAAGAGGGAACGAGATGGTGGTGCTAGGAATAGCACGGCATGCTCCGTGCCGGGCGAAGTACGGGACAACAAGTCAAGTATCGATTCGTCGAAGCTTGTTGCCCCCTTAGATCCGTTTGGGCCATTGGACCTCCTCAATCTATTGTCATGATTCGACTTCCCTGAAGGACAGGAGTGACTCGAGCGTTGGTACGATTACTGGAGCATAACTGTGTGTCCGTGAGGGCAGAGGAAGGGAGGGACTCGCAATATCGAGGCTGGAATCTGGAAGCTGGAAGCTGGATGCTTGCTGCTGGATGATGCCGGGATAGAGAGCAAATTTGCGTCGGCTACGTTGGCCGTGGTGTGGCAGTATGGAGTATCCGCAGCTCGCACAAACAGGTCGGCATTTGGTTGAATGAGGAGCAGGGAGGCTTGCTGCAAGTGGGATGAAGATGGACAAGATCGACGCCTCGTGGATAGTAAGAGATGGGCCAGAACTGAGCGCCGGGAACTTGAAGAGGCACCAAAGGCACCAAAGGCACCAAAGTGTGAGGAGGAGTGGTTGAGTTTGGTGAGTGCTTGTCAGAGTCAGAGGGAATTGCCCGCCCGTCTCCTGTCTGCTAGGTACCTAGGTACTCCTGTCTGCCACTCCTTCCCCCACTCCACGTCCCGATTGAGGAGTACGGAGTACGTACTTCTCAAGGCTCAGGGTCGCTGTCACCCTGCCCGAGTGCCTAAGATCCCCTGACACTTGCCCTGAGCTGAGTCCCTGAATGACGCCTTAGGCCTTAGGCAAGAAGTGAGACGATGGAAAAGAGGGGCGAGTGCGCGATGGGAGACTTGGGTAAAGATACGTACCTCACCACGATACTTGGATTGGAGTCCGAATGGGAATACTCCGTACCGCTACGGAGTATGGAACTGGAAGGAGAGCGTCCTTGGGTGGACGGGTGGACGGGAGGATGTACTTCCGAGTCCAATATCTGATGAGAAGGAACTTAGGTATCCCACCTATCTCTTTCCATCATGCTGTATCTACCTAACCTAGGTAGGTAAGGTAGGCAAGGTAAGGTAAGGAAGGTACTTCCATTCCAACTTCAAGGAAGCACTTTGATAGCAATTCTCTTTGCGCTTTATTCCTCTTTCTCCCTCTTCACTGAACAATCAGAGGTGTCAGACCATGGCTATAGTATTCCACGGTGGACAACAACGATGAATTGCAATGTTGCAACGCTGCAATAATGGCCTTAGGTACGGTTGCAGAGAAGGGAATGTACCTTGCATGCGTGTGAGCCGTAGTAAGGTATCCAGGCACGGAATACTGCTTCCATCGATGAGATTGACTGTGAGATCGGCGCCTGGAGCCAATGGAGCTCGGCAGACGGCACTTGCTTAATCTCCTGAGCCTTATGCGCCAATGGATCAAGGTACGTCCTCTGGTATCTGACAGGCGTACCCGTATTGTAGGGTCTTGATCAATTTCAGCCGTCTTTCCACGATCCCAGGGGCCAGGACACTGGTGACCGGTGCCGGAATCGTGCAAGGCCAACCAGCCAGGTCAAGTGGGAGGGTGTCGTGGACTTGTGGGTGCTTTGCTTTGTACGTAGTAGTGTCAGAATTCCTCTGTCTGCCCGGTGTGATTGCTTGAGATGAGGTCTCCAAAGGGCCACCAAGGCACCTACCTACCTTACCTTACGGATACGTATACGCACACAATTAAGAAGTGAGCCACTCGGGAGGTGAGAGAGACCTGACGGCATCTTAGGTAAGGCATCTTAGATAGTACATAGGTACTGTGCAAGGTGGTCCCACAAAGTGGAAAGACTCCAACAGTTCACTCTTTCCTACCAAGTAAACTTGGAGACTCGGGATGGAGTGTTCCTTCCCTAATAGCGGACATGGAGCAAATACCTATCTTAGCTACGTACCTTGCCTTGGAGTCTGGACGGAAGTCTGGATTACGTACGCCACTAACACCGAAACAGACTAGACACCTGGCTCTGACAGGGAGATCCTCCGATGTGCCTCCGTACCCATCCCCAATCCGCAATCCACAGCTCCGTGCTGTATACGTACTCGGTCTCGTTTCTTGACATTTTCAGACTTCCATGACTTCGACCTCTCACTATCAATCCACAAAGTCAACCCCGACTCTAGACGAAGCAAAAGCTGGAGCCGGGCTTATGCACCTTGACCCGGCGGATCTTGGGTCTGGACGCTCGATATTGAAGCTACATTCGAAATGGACTGGCTGACTGGATCCCGATTCCCGGCTGCTCGCTTTGATCCATTCTTTTTTTCTGCCAGATCCCACATCCCTCAGCGGTACAATCATCTACCTTCTTCAAAATTCAACCTCTTTACTCCTCCAACGGGCCCTTTCAACTAAGTGTACGGATACCCATGCGGGCACTTCTCCATCCTCTCCAATTCTCGCAGTCTCCGGACACTTGCGAGCGCACTCTGCACATACACACGGCCACATTTTCGGGTCCCACACAGTGTTGAACCAGACCCGGCAAACCTATCCGTAGCAACTTGCATTCATTTCGACATCAAGCCACGGTTCGATATTAGCTCAGCATGTTTTCCCTAAGTCGACCATTAGGGGGAAGCTACATGTTAAGATACCTTACCTACGGAGTACTCCAGAGCAACTTAGATGCGACACATATGCCGGAAGCACAGCCGAATCCTGAGTTTTGAGCCGTTGACTTGTTGGCCGTCGATCTGCGACGTACCTACGCATACAAACGACGAGGACCACTTGACACTTGCTCTGAGTCCGACAAGTCTCGAACCCGCACCATGCTGGACCTACTACGGATACTTGGCTCGATATTCCGCCTAGACCAGGACCTCTCTGACCAGTGCCGCTGCTTCACTTTCTGCCCACTCTAACTTGCTCGATACGATGCATATGTCTGTCGTTTTCCTTTCTAGGACCTTGCAATCTCTCAACCTGCGGCTTGGGATCTGCATTGGCGATTCAGAGACGTGCATCAATCCCTTGACCATAGCCGACAGCATCGATCTCTTTCCAAGGTCTACGAAGTACATCAAGTATCTGGCACAGCCGGCAGGTCCCATAGGTTGCGAATCACAAGATACCACGGTAGCGAGCTCATGGATCATGCCTGGCCCCATGGCCCCCTCTCCGTTGCATGCCAACGTTCGCATCCCTCAGACAGTACGGATACATCGCACTCTGTGAATTCACACACAAGCCGATGTGCGAGCGAGCGAGCGAGCCACCCGACTATTTCAACGACCTCGACCAAACACAATTAGCCTTTTCCCAATCGCCTGGCCTGCCGAAGCAATCAGCCCGCACGCCCGCTCTTATCCATTGGGATTTGAAGTGCCGGCTGCACATCAGTTTTGCACGGCATGCCGCACTGGCATGGCTGGAAAGCCACTGCTGCAACCCACGCATCTGTCTCTAGATCGTCAGCGGACAGCTCTAGCACCGAACGCCGCTGTAAGTCCGACATAAACTACTGGGAAACTCGCCCAACTGCCTTCAAAGACACTCACACAACGTAGTGAAGGTATCCGCACACCCACAGTCCCACGCCACGCTACAGCACCTTGTTTCTGCACTCTCGCCCTACTTCTGCCGATCCAGAAGCCGTCGGCCCCACGCCGCCCACCATGGCTTGTTCCCGATATCCGTCTTCTTGGGGTCTTTGAAAATCTAGTAGTACGGATACTCGCAAGTGTGATGGTGGCTGGACTGCCTCACCATCATGCGGGAATTGGTGGCACATCTCACACAGTACGATTGAGCAATACTACGTACGCATATCGTTCCTCCCGGCTCGCCACGTTCATCTAGTTTTGGCATGGAACCAAATGCCTCGGACGGATCCTTTGGAAACTGGGCATGCCAGGCAAGAATCAGCGAAGGGGGTTCCGCCAGCCGGGGATTTTGATGACGACCGCCTCCTGGGCTAGTGGCAGTGCTACCGAGCCTGCAGATTGACAAGTTCATGTCCACAGTCCACTCGACTCGAGGGATTCCGTCCCCGTACCTCCTGATCAGTCGGCAGCATCCGGATGCTCCCAAAGGCCATAAAGTGGCTCCATCGAGAATCATGTTCTCGCAATGTCACAACCACCCAATTTCCCCGAATCATGTCCCACAAGCTCCGTTCCTGACGGAGAACACGCACGGATGTCGCTCGCCAGGGGAAACACCGCCGGGGGGTTCATCCACGCTAGTGCCCTGGGTGACAGGGCCACAGGATGGCCAGGCCTGGCCTGGCCTCGAACCGTTGGCAGCGAATCCACGAACAGGCAAGGACCCAATGTCATCTTGCTGCTTGCCATGGCCCGCGGGCCTTGTACATGAAGATTTCGCTACTCGCTACTCCGATGTGAAGCCCTTCGAGTTCGGCCAGATGCCCGGGGTTATATCTGCGACGGCCAAGTTCCCGCTTGGAGAGCGTGGATACTGAAAACTAACCAGGCTCGGCTTCTCCAACATGCCATTGTCAAATTAAGCTGGCGCTACGGATACCTGCTAAGGTTACGGCCTAGTGTCCACTGTCCACCGTTGGAAAAGCATTTCAGCGAGTGGCCTGCCCAACTGTCCAACAGCATTCGTTCGGCTTGAGCCCCGAGAGCGGCTGGTCTTTGCATGGCTCTAGCAGGCCGCCCCAGCAGAAAACATCGAAATCGCTGCCGATGGCCCGAAATTTCCTCCGACATGCTCGCCAGGACTCCCACGTCCCTTGTTTCTTTTCCGACTTTCTGCCAGACTGCCACGCTTCCGACGTAGCATTGGGCTCCGTCACGGCAGAGTAGCCTCGCAACCATCATGTCACAGACTCCATACGGGCACGGAGTACGGAAGCACTGCTCTGTACGTACACAATGCACAGTAGACTGCGGCTGGGCTTGTTTCCCTCAGTTGCTGTCTGCTTTACACTCTCAGCCCCCCCGGTCATCCAGATATACCAGCGGATTTTCAACGATACATGTCTCAACGCATCGTGGCACATGGGCACTTTTCTCGGTCAGCCAGCCGAGGGAGAGCAAGCCGACGCGGCCAATGGTATGGCCTCCAAAACCCCCCGGGAGCAGTCGATATCATCGTCGTCGCGCAAGATTTGATCTCGCCAACCGCGTCTTCCCGCCCTGGAACGCTCCGCATCCGCCATCATGTGTCGAGAACTGGTCAATTGCCCCCGGCCCGGTGAGGCCCTGTCCTTGTCAAAATATGCTCCTGCAGCACGCAGTGCGCTATTGCACAGGCTTATGAGCTAGATGAGCTAGGAGGGAGAAGGGAGGTGACTACCTTAGCCTGCAGTATGTGAGTGAGTGCGTCCCTAGCCTCTCCTGGGAAAAGTCGTGCCGCAAGAGACGATCCCTCCCCCTCCTGATGGCCTTCTTAAGAGGGCCACCACTCGCGTGGGCCGGGGATGCATCCATTAGCACGCCGCTTCCCACTTCCCGAAGCCCATGCGCCCGGTCATGTTGCGTGTACGTTTCTGCCGTGTACCACGGCACACAACGGCCAACCACACGCTCTTCACCTCCACGACAAGCAAACACAAGAAGCAAATGAGGTTTCCGACCCCTTGGCTTGCTTGGCCTTGTACTGTGGCCGTGTGGCGCATACCACCGCATACAAAGACGATGAGACTCGCAATGATGTCGTGGTATTACTGCGCCGCACAACGGCCAGCGTCGGTCGACTGCGCGATGGGGAAACCCAGGCACAAGTGACTCCCATGTCAGGTAGAATTGGCCATCCTCTCCCATTCGACCCCGAAAGCCTCGACAGGGCTTGTTCACCATGGGGTTGGGACGTCTTCCACATGTTGCGGGTACTTGGTACACACAAATATCACATTGGCGTGGTCGGACCCGGTTACTACCCCACAGGTCCGCATCAACAATTGCATCTCAAAGGTTGTCTTCACAAACATCGATATCCCTTCTATTCATTCTCAACGATTCCCTTCAACGATCCAACGGGCCGAAGCTGATGTCTAGGCCCGAGGTTCTCTTGGGGCAGGGGCAAAAAAAAAAAAAAAAAAAAAGAGGATAGATATCGCTCGATTGTAAAAGTCAACGAGTCGCTGTCTCCAGCTTCACTTGGAAGATAAGGCGTTCTAGTCATCCTTGTCAGCACCACATACGTCTTTCCTCTGTCGTAGGTCGCCGTGCCACCGAATGGTTACCAAGGGTTCAACAGCTGCGAATGACGATTGGCGCAAGTCCCGGAGAAGTCGCCGCTTCTTAGGTTGGTGGTTCGGCCATTCTCATTCACGTCCTCTACCTCGGAGGTTCGCAACTTGGCTAGCTTTCCCGAGCCATGGTAGAGGGCTGCGTGACGAAAGCGCAGATCAGTGGCAGATGGTAACACGACAGGTGGTCGCGTACATGGTGCGGGTGTACTGTACAGAAGCAGATTGGATCCCTTTCACGACTCGCAGCATTCCGGCCGGGACGGTATGTTTGCAGCAATGTAACGCGATCCCCGAGTCGTACAGCACCTCTTCAACAGATCGCCGCCATTGATTCCGTGTCAATCGCAGACAAGAGGATTTGCCTGACCGGGGCCATGGGTACTGCAAGCATGCCGGGGGGTGAAAGGACAAGCCCATGTCAGCAAGGTTACAGTATCGTGTCCATCGCTTCAAGGCCAGCACTCTTCCACGGGGGAATGGGGACGACGATGGCGTTGCCGACGTCTGCCACACGTCCGCGTTTCTGCACGCGACCGACAGTTATCATTTTGACTCGGTAAGGACTACAGAGTACGCAGTATGGTCACGATAGGACCCTCCTCGACCACGCCATTCCTTGTCAGCCCCTTGGTCAACATTGGCTCTTGGTGCCGCGGATTAAGAGCATAAGCTATAACCAGGACTTTTATCCTAAACGAGCCGTGGAGCCGACGCATCTGATCACAACCGAATGCCGAATCTGCGGATAGGTGAGATCGGCTCCGCACCTTTTTACACGAATATTAATAGCCAAGCTTTGAAGTTTGGTTTGTGACAGATTTCCGCCGTCGAGTCAACCATCAGTAGATGGCCACCAGTCTACTGTGATGTTGAACCGATTCGCAACATGAATCGACTATATCAGAGTTCTGTTCAAGCCCAGGGAGACCGTGTTTCCCCTCGGGAGAGTTGTCAAAACTTATCCACAACGGACCGCAGACTGAATGTCGACGGCGCGATTGGCGTACCTGGCAAGCTGGCTCGAGCTCCCAAGGCTTGTCGGCCCATATGAAACATGACAGCCCGGAGTGGTAACTTGCCAGGTTCCATCCGCGAAGCGAATCTAAAGTGCAGTTTATCTGAATACCACTGGGTGATAGCCGAGAAGTCTACTACGAATGCTGCGTACGCAGTACACTAGCACGCCAGCATGACCTCGACGGAGCTCTGTCGAAAGTAGCACCTTCTCCGAGCCCTCCTCACCACCTCCTCATCTTCACCTCCATCTACAGTCTACACCCTCTTGAGGGGCACCGAAACGGACCATGTGCAGCGCAGGTTACACTACAAGCATCGTTGCAGCAACCCGAGTTGCAGACAAGCCCAGGCAGTAGACTCGGTCAATCACGGTGCTCAGGAGACGCCATCAACCGCCCTCTGGATTCGAGGTGTCATTCGGTATCTCCGCCGGGAGGGAACAGCTCCTGGGTAGCGTGATGGGCACCCGGTGGTAAGCAGAATGGTGTGCAACCCCGCAAAGAGCAAAGTTATCTGGTCGTTCCGGCTGGCAAGTCCTCTGCCCACTTGGAATCGCGGGACCTTTGTCTTTTCAGCAAAGTTATCCACCAATCCAACAATCGTCACCTCGCTTTAGTTATTGTCTGAAGATAGTTGTCTTTGGGCCATACTTAACGTATTTAAGAGGACCGGACGAGAATAAACATTGGTTGGAAGTCGGCGTGTCATGTCGCACACATGTAACCACCGACAACTCGAGGACGGGTGCTGGCAATATCGCATCGCGTAGCTTGAACTCGGGCAAGCTCACCGACAGAGACCAAGAAGCAGTGTGACGATGGCGGCAACGACGTAGACGCACCTTCTTACCCGTAATGACTGTACCGTCAGCCGCGGCTTGCTACGGTATCAGTAAGACTAGCTGTCAACGTCCGGGCCCAAGACACGCATGCATGTTACCATTCACCGATTAGCTTCCGCTGGCCAGGCAGATTGGCAGGCTATCCGTATTACCTCGCACTCTTTTCCCGAAGCAATACAACGTTTGAAAATGGTCGACAGCCACTCGTGTGTTTTGTCTTGAGTCTTTATCCGTACCCGCGCTTTCGAGCAGCGGTGCGGCGTGCGTGGGTGCCTCCAAACAACTGGGTCCGGCAAAGGATGCGGAGAGGATTGGGTCTGCGGCGGCAGTCATTGGCAACAGGCGGTCAACAAGCCGAATGAAACAGCACTGTCAAAGAAGCCCTTGCTAGCTTGCATGAAATTGGGTCTGGCTGGGTTTGGCGGATCCCACATTCCTGCCAGCGGGAGAGGGGGAACACCCTACGGATACATGGGTAGCAAGCAGCTCGACAAACCGAAGGATCATCTTCACCCGCAGGTTAGATACAGGCACGGCGGAAAATGAGTACAACGGGATTGCTTCTCGCACGGCTCGGGCGCTTCAACAAGAAGCTTGTGTCCCTCGTGGCCCAAGGTTGTCGATCTCGGGATAAAAAAGGTTCACGGGCGCATCCCAAGTCTTTGGGTAAGGTAGGAAGATGGAAAGTCTGACAGAAAAGGTGGTTGCTGTCTTCAAACGGACAGAATTAGAACAGAGAGGGCGGGCAGCGGGCATCAAGATGCAACGGGACGACTGGTGACTGGTCGCGCACAACAAGCATCGGGCGCGGGCGCGCGGAAACGGCCACGACAAGCTTAAAAAGACACAACAGATGAAGGGACGGAGGTCAACGGGACTCCATTCCAACCGTCATTCCATCATCTCACCTGGACGTTGGAGCTATTCCTGTCGATAAGCTTTTGCGCACGACTGGCGGAGGCTTCCCTTCTCGCTTGGGAGATCGATGGTTGCGACGACTCACGTCACAGATGCCATGGGACAGCCCGTGCCACCATGGATGGGGCTGATAATCAAGCATATCAAGGGCCAAGAGACCCTTTTTGGAGGGAGGGGCCTCACGGGCTAAGACCAGGAACATTCCTTGGCTTGACAGTTCGGAGCAACAGCCTGAGGGGGCGTGTTCGGCCGTCATCCAACATCTCAGCTCCTTGATGGATATCCATACGTATGTACGTACGCTGTGGCGGCGTACGGATAGCCCTGGAAAAGTCTGGGAATGGTATCATTCAACTCTCTTGGGTCCCAGTGATGCGAAGCAACACTAATGTCCACCTAGTATGGATATCCCTTCGTAGTCAGCCATCCCGTCGGCTGCTGCCTCGCCCGGGTCATCGGCGGCCACAAGACGGATCTGACCACCAAATCCCGGTCGTTTCTGCGGCTTTTTTTCTTTTTCCCTTGTTCTTCCTTCCATGGGCGCACCGCCCGTCGCCCCCCCGCAGTCAAACACTGGGATGGATCTCTCTTCTGATCGGCCGTCGAAAAATGTCCAGTTGACGTTGAACTTTCAGCTCTGGGATGATCCCTACCGAGAAATCCTAGGAGCGGCGTGCGGCGCCACCACTTGCCAGCCTTTCAGCCCCCCAATGTGGGAAATAACCGGGGAATCGGCAGGTTTCTGGATGTCTCTGTGCTCTGCGACAAGAAAAAGCAATACCTAGAGTTCTAGACTTTGGAAGCGGTTCAGCGGCAGGCGGCAGGCTCTATCCATTGCAACGGGGGAGAGCATCCTTCAAAGACCAGACAGACAGAGAGGGGTCTCGCTAGAGCCAATGAAGGTTGGCGAAGGCAACACAGATTGGGTTTCGAGACCATCTAGACGAGTTCGAGGAGCGCGCCAGCCCGCACACTGCTGGCCGTTGGCGGACCGCTGAAGAAGAAACAGCCAAACCAAAGGTTGATACCTACGGAATGCAGTCTGCCAATGTCGTATGTGGCGGCCGCCTGGACCTGTCAGTCTCTGAGAGTCTGTGAGGCTGCCCGTTGTTGAGGTCTGAACGTACATATGGCATGGTGACTTGACACTGGGTGACGGGGAAGCTGGCAGCCTCCTCGCGAAGGCCGGCCACCCAAACTGCCCAAATGGAAAGCATTCCATTCGCGGACAACTTGCTCATGTCAGTCGGTTGAGGCAGCATGTCTCTTTGCCACTGCAACTGCGGCTGCGACTACGACTACGACTGCGACAGCACCACCCTCCGGCTTCAATCCTGCTTTCTTGCGACAGTGAGGTGCGCCGGGTCGTTTCTTTCCGACGTAAAAGCTGGAAAAAAGAAGGGTAGGATCTGTGATTGTGCCTGTCACCAACAAGAGTGTTGCTAGCCCAGTTCCCGATTCACTGCGACCTCATCGTCGTGACAGGCAGAACGGGAGGGAGCTTGTTTCGTCGATGGTCATATTTCGTCCAATGTCTTCCTCCCCATATCCCCGATGCTACTACTCTTAGCCCGCTTCAAACATGGATATTTCAAACCATCTTGTCGTTCGACGGCTTCGCTGGTCGTGCGTTTAATGCCGCAGAGTGCGTCGCGGGCCCGGAAAATTGGGCCATTCACTGACGACAGAGAGCCCTGAGAGAGAGGGAGAGGCGGTTAAGCTGCTGGAGACTTTCTTGACCACCAGGTTGGAGAGAGAGTGGGAGTGGAAGTGGGAGAGAAGCGTTCTAGCAAAGGCTCGCCTCCGGATCCGTGGCACGGGAAGTTTCTTGATCAGGGGAAACCCTTTTCACAGGTCCTCGTTCTCGCGATCTCTTGGCTTGTGGTCAATGCTAGTCGTTTTGGAATCTTTGTTTCTCCGAGAGCCGTGGAGGCTCATTACTGCTCTCTTTCGAGTCTCTTTTAGTACTATCGGCCTTCACTCCATTGTGTCTAAAATCCCTTTGTCATCTTGGATGGATATTCCCGAGGCTAACAGCGTTAGCCAGAACCACTTTTACTCGGTCGGAAGCCGGACACAGTCAAGCGGGCGAACGAAGACTGGGCCGAACCTTCGCCGTCTTCCGCTGCAGAAAGAAACACGGCGCTCGCCGACAGCGAGGGGAACCTGATAGCGTAAACCTGCGAATATGGAGACAAATTCGGGTCGTTGTCAACCAAAACGAGAGGCAAAACGTAAAAAACTGGAAGTGAAAGAAAAAAAAAAACCAATGATATGACACAACACGGATAAGAAAGAAACTTTTGGTGGCAGATACCAAGCCGTGCGTTCGTCTACAAGACTTCTAGAAGTTCTCCAACAAAAATCTATTTTTGTTCGTGAACGACACAAAAAGACAAAGGTAGAAACCTGTCGACGAGATTTTTTGAGCAAACTTTTTCGGGTGAAACATCTTTCTACTAAAATACATCCTCCCATCTTTTTGCGACTTCTGTCTGGCGCATCGCATCGCATCGCCTTGCCTCCAAACTTCATCCCATCATTCGTCGTCTTTATCTCCAGAGCCGACAACGACCTCTCACTCTCTCTCTCTCTATCCAAAGCATCTCCAACAAAACGACACACAGACTCTGCGACTTCAGACATCTGGGGCCCCCTCATCATCCTCACGCTCTCACACACCCCACACACACACACACATATTCACGACACGCATATCCCGCCCACGATGTGCAAGGACAACCTCCACGACTTCCTGGTCGATCTCCCAAAGTGCGAGCACCACATTCACATCGAGGGCTCCCTGGGGCCCGAGCTGCTGTTCCACCTGGCCGCACAGAACAACATCACTCTGCCCGTCGACAAGGATCCCGCCTTCGCCAGCGTCGAGGCCCTGTACGAGCGGTACCGCAACTTTTCCTCGCTCGACGACTTCTTGCACTACTACTTTATCGGATTCTCCGTGCTCCTGACCGTCACCGATTTCGAGGAGCTGGGCTATGCCTATCTCAAGAAGGCGCACTCGCAGAACGTGCGTCACGCGGAGGTGTTTTTCGATCCGCAGGCGCACACGTGCCGTGGCGTCGCGTACGAGACCGTCATTGAGGGCTTGAGGCGCGCAAAGGAGCGTGCGCAGCGGGATTTTGAGGGGTTGACGGTTGAGTATATCGTCTGCTTCTTGCGGCACTGCGCCGTCGAGGACGGGCTGCGCATGTTCACGGAGGCCAGGGACGCGGGCCACTTTGCCGACGGCACGATTGCGGGCGTGGGCATGTCGAGCAGCGAGGCGCCGTACCCGCCCAAGATGTGGACGTCCATCTACGACGCCGTGCGGGCGGCGGGCGTGCGGGCCACGGCGCACGCGGGCGAGGAGGCGCCGGCCGAGTGCGTCGTGCAGGCGCTCGACGACTGCGGCGTCACGCGCATCGATCACGGGCGGCGGTCGGCGGAGAGCCCCGAGTTGCTGGCGCGGTTGGCGCGCGATAAGACGCTGCTGAGTCTGTGTCCGATTTCGAATGTGGTGTTGAGGGGCGTGAAGGAGATGAAGGAGATGCCGATTCGGGAGTTTTTGGACAAGGGGGTGCGGTTCAGCATCAACAGCGACGATCCTGCGTATTTTGGGGGGTATATTCTGGAGAATTACTGCGCTGTGCAGGAGGCGTTTGGGTTGAGCATCGAGGAGTGGAAGGGGATTGCGGTGGGCAGTGTCGAGGGGAGCTGGTGCTCTGAGGAGAGGAAGGAGGTTTTGAAGGGGGAGATTGAGGTTGTTGTGAAGAAGTATGCTGGTAAGGCTTAAAGGGGCTGGAGACTGTGTATTGCTGAGCGGGTGGGAGAAGGTCGTGGGTTGATGGCGTTTGGGCGGATGTCTGATTTTTGGATGAATGAGGATTTTAGGCACGACGTGATGTCGTTGTCTACCTCAAAGGATTTCAACGAAGGGAGGTTGCATTGGTCCCCCTTCAACTGGGACTATGGGTTTTGGAAAAGGGGGTTTTAGAAGGAGATACCAGAATCAGAATGTCATGACGCTGAAGAGTAATTCGCGATTAAGGGCACGTAGCAAAATAATGGGAACAAGAACGCACCTTTCAAGATTCAACAATGTCTATTGTGATTTGCACGAAGACTTCCATGAATATCGTTGGGCTGGTCTTGTACATCGCGAAGAGCCAGAAAAGGGGTAACTCGCTCCTCGTCGCCTAAACGCCCGCGACGTAGCTAGGTGAGCTGAGCTGGTGGGATATCTGGCCACCATCCCTTACGATGAAAGCACATCAACCTACTCTACTTGTCTGAGTTGATGCTAGGCTCTATACATGACCGGCACATGAATAATTTGCGGTCTTGGACATTGTTGACAGTATTTCGAGTTGATTTGGTTCCCGTCGCCCCTTTTCCACTTCGAGTCATAATGAGCTTTGGGTCATAGGAGCATCGGCGCACTTGCTGTGAGACCTTCGAAAAGCACGAATCAGTATAATGATGGTCTTGATAACTAGCTAATTTCAAGTGAGGCTTTATCGAGTTCGTGCCGTGGTTTACGTCTTGTGGTTTTCGAGTCGGTCGAGGAGAGGAGGGGGCGGGCATGTTGCCGGCGATGCAACGAACACCTTCAAAGGAAATACCTCGCCGTGGTGCCATCGACGTCGTTTCACGGCGATCATTCCAAGTTTATTTTTTTTCCGGAAAGTCATTCACTGGCGCACGCTCTCTGTATTCCTTTGTGCCTGCTCGGACTTTCTCGTTTGAGCCGCTGTCGCTGATGATAGTCCGCGTTTGTCATTGATATCTGAGCATCCTGTTCCTCTCGGACACACCGGCTGGGGAAGATTGTACGGCATCAAAAACACGATTTGAGACGCCCGCAAGTTTTATGATATCTCTACAAAGCAGATCTGTTTCTAATCGTGTTACGGATAGGGACTGTCTTCGCCGTGGCTAGACAGTTGGGCTGAACGTGAAGTTAAGCTGGCCGCGTAGCATCTGTGTGACGTTCAAGATACCTGCATCTTGTTACATCCGTACTATTAAAATGACTATACTAGCCTTGAGAGCACTCGACTAGAATGCCTTTCGGTCTGTGGCAGTTTCGTCGTCTCGATGCTATGGTTGACGAGAATGGAAGCGCAGATCGGGAATACATGAAAACACTTCCGCCAAATATCTACCGAATTGGATCAACCCATTGAGACACGTCAATCCGCCTTTTCACGTGAACCTCTCAAGATGGTCTTCGCTAGTTATGAACTGACTGGATGATAGTGGGCGCGGTCCCCTCGGAATTTGTTCATGGTGTAAGGTAGCTCAAGCCGGCCAGATCTTGCCATGGTGGAAACGGAACAGAATCAAGTTTCCGTGAACTTTGTGATGACAACTGGCCTCTTCAGGTGTGGACCAAACGACACACTTGCCCGTCGAAAAATCTTCGCAAGCTTCTAGGAAAGCGAAAAGCCTGTCCTCCTTTGCATGGCGGCACCCATAAAGTCGGGGAACAATGATATGATTCTCTCGAGCCTTGCTCGTTCTATGGCGAGGTCCAGTGATGATTCCAAGATTCTCAGCTTCCTAGATACATCCGACTTAGATGAACCTAGGCTAGAGCTGTGGGCAAAGCACACATCTATCTCCTGATTTGGTACACCAGCAACATCTCATTCCCACTCTACATCAGCAACAACCGGAAGAAGAGACCTTGTGATCCCTCAATCTACCATTGTACATAAACTCTATGAAAGCATTTCAAGGTTCCTCAGAACCACAGTGTAATTGCAGAAGATAATCCGATCAAACTTCCCCTCAAGAACCGGGCAAAAGTAAGACAAGATATATGAGGTAAACATCCAAAAGGCCTCTCAAAAGTCGACCAAATCGACAAAAGAGTTCATCCCCCCGGTGGCGAATGGGGACTACATCTCTGGCGCACATGCTGGGACTCGAACACGGGACCTCTCAAAGCCTTCACCGAGTAGGCTCGTGGACTCGAACCACTCCACCACCCAGCCAGTTTTGACCTGACCCCCAAGGGGGGCGCCTGCTGGCTGGTGACAGGAATGGACTTGGAGGGATATATGAAGGCTTTGTTTGCGGTGTATGCTGCGTTAGGTATACTCGAGTAGCAGACGGAAGGGGGAAGGTATGAATCATGGGGGTCCGGTCGTACCTGCCTACGTGGGTTACAGCACCACGTACGTCTGTTGATGGGAGTATGTATCCAAAGGTGATGAATCATTCTCAAGAAGAGAGGCTTGTAGGTGATTCACCTAGAGCAGGCTCAGCGTCCCACTGTCAACAGCGTCCCATTGTCGACAGCAGCCCTACCATGAGTTGCCCCTCTAGGTAGTCTTTGGAGCCTGACGTAGGCGGATACCTGTAAACCATGGAGTAATATAGATCTCACGGAAGATGCCCTTCCCACGACTTGACTTGAACTGCTTCCTTCCCCTAAGATCCCACGAGGATGACTGTTGACTGAGAGCTGAAGTGCTCGCAGTAACAGATAATCCCAGGAACCGTCGATTACCTTCATATAGCTCTCAAGACGAAGGTGCGGCTATGAATCGACAGAACAAGAAACATCATCAGATTTAGTATAGGCCAGCCAGTAAGATTCAATTTCCAAACTTCACACCGTAGAGAATCAGAGTACAATAACCAACCCCATGACTTCTCAACCTGTCCTAACTAGGTTGTCCAGGGCCTCTCACGTCTCAGTGTTCCATGAGAATTGTAGTGCAAATGTGAGATACTAGTTCATTCGACCTATCCATTTCAAAGCAGAAGTAGCCGCAACTAATATAACCTTAAGCATCGAAAAAGACACCACCAACATCAATCGAAACATCAAAAGAGTTCACCCCCCCGGTGGCGAATGGGGGCTACATCTCTGGCGCTCATGCTGGGAAATTTCTAGCGCTCGTTCCGGGACTCGAACTCGTATGCGCTAAGTCTGTCGTCGAGTAGGCTGGTTGGCGTTAAAGAATTGTTGACCATTAACCACTCTACCACCCACACCACAGCTTTGACCTGACCCCCGACCTAGAGGGCGCCTGCTGTACTGGTGACGGGAATGGGATTGAGGGGGAGGGGGGGGGGGTATCTATGCTTCCCGTCTACCTTAATGTAAAAGGTATTCTGTGTATTCGGGTGAGGTGCTTTGAAGAGGTAGCCTGACCGGATGAGGGCGAAGAAGGGATGGCGGGCGTGCCTGCCCTCCGGGTGCGTGATTTGAAGTTGAGCATATAACTGAGGTCAAGTATTAATCACCGATTTTGAGAGAGAGAGAGAAGCGGCTGCTTCATCGTACCTTACTCGGTACTTCACCCTTTGCAGGCTCTCCGTCATTCTCTCGACCGCGACTCCGCCATCATTGTTCTCCGGAGAGTATCCTTCGAGCCTAGATCAACGACTATCAGCCCCTTAGCAGGGGTGGAACCACATAGTGACACGAATGAGGCATGACCATGATCAAACTGGTGTCTATAAAACTTGGTGCTACCCGACGTATGTGTACAGCTTCGTTGGCGAATCCAATCTACAAAACATCTATAGCCGCCCAGCGAAAGAACTGATTCCCATAAGAGGCTACCCCCGTGATTCGAATTCGTGATAGATACTGTGCGCCTCCATCGTACAAGAATACTTTCAGGTCGTTTACCCGCTTCATTCCTGTCCCCTCCCGACGCCAGTCAACCCCCCTGCAAGACCCTGCATTCTCCTCCCCAATAAGTCATCTGTACTTTTCAGCTTCACGAGGCTCGCGCTCGCGCCCGCACTCTTACTCGCGCCCCGTGCGCGGCCATTCTTCTTCTTGCCGCCCGCATCGGGTACAATGGACTCGCTCTCGTCCATGGCCTGCGGCTCCTTGGTCAGGGTATTCTTACGGTTCGCCCTCGTCATGCTTATCTCTAATGGCCTGTCCTCGTCTCCGCTCGACTCGACGCGGTTGTGGTGCCGGCCTTCGCTGTTGCCGTTGGTTATCGGCCCGCCGCCGACACGTCTGCGACCGCGACTCTCTCGCTCCCGCACGGCGTCGGCGGAGGCAAAGATCTCTGTGATCCATTCCGCTGACCTCTCAAAGTGCTTCCATGCTGGTGGGTACACGGTCGGGAACTGAAGGAAACCGTGGGAGATGCCGGGGATCAGCATCACCTCGGCAACGTCCTTGGGATTGAAGACGGGCTCGAGTCCATCGCCGAGGTCGGAGCGCTCGGATTGGGCCTGGTCGAACATGGACTCCTTCACCTTGCGTAGGCGGGCTGAGAAGATGACGGTGTCGTCAACCAAAGGGTCTCGCTCGCCGGTCAGAAAGTAGACCTTGGGGAAGCGCGCGAGGAGCGAGTCGGGGGTAAGGACGGGAGAGAGGAGGTAGTCCTTGCTAAAGTCGGGTCGGTTGTGGGGACCGATGTAGAGAATGATCATGGCGCGCATCATCTCGGGCGTGAGCACGCGATCGTTGAAGTATGAGATCATGGACGACATGGCGAGGCGGGTTCGAAGTGGCTCGGAGTGATGGGATGCGCTCTGCTGACGCTTGATATCCGGGGCAGAGGATCCCGCGTTGGACATACTTTGTGGACCGCCATGCGAAAACTCGGGATGGGGACTAGCGAGGGCTTGTTGTGAGGCGATCTGGACCTCCTTGGCCGTCAGCTCCGTCGACTGCTTGTTAGAGTCCTCCTCGTCATCACTGTGATGAGGTGTGCCGACGAGGTCGTTGTACTGCATGCTCTTTCGCCTGATGATCGACTTGTTCGTGCTTCTCAGCCTCCTGTCCTTCATCAATGACATCTGCTCGTCCGACATCCAGTTGCCGATGTTCATATCGAGGGCTGGATAGAACAAGACCAATCCGTCGGGCAATGGCAGATCTCCTGTGCTCGAGTAGCGACGCATCGGCACTGATGTTCTCTCGACAATCATGAGAGTCGTTGCCGTGGCCAAGTTACCGCCAGCGCTGTCACCTGTAAGCACAATTCGGGGTGTCTCTCTTCCAGACATGCCGATGCATCTTCCCTTGCTGCGAATAAGTGTCGTGTAGACGTCGAAGCACTCGTTCAGGGCAAATGGGTACGGGAATTCGGGAGCTTTTTTGTAATCCAAGCTAAGAACTGGCATGCCAGTCTTGGACGCCCATGCGAATAGCTTATCATCGTTGCACCGAGGGTCCATGGCGACAAATCCACCACCAGGGATATCCAGAATGATTCTGCTGTGTCGCACGAGGTCCGTCAATGGGCCATCAAAGTAGAGCCAGGCCGATACAGGCTCCTTATAATCACTCCCAGAAGGTCGGGGAATGCGGATTGCACGCGGGGGCCAGCGGGAGAAGCGAGGCCTCATGAGGCCCTGGAAGAATTTCAGGTACGGCGTCGTTCCTTTGTCCCAGGACACGCGCAGATGCTCGACTGTCAACATGCCGCGCACCTTGCGCACCTTTTCATCGGCCTTCTCGGCGGCAAACATGTAGAATACGGAGAAGACGATGCTGGCCAGGTCGCGAAGCCACTTTGCGCGGATCTTCATGGCGGTCCAAAAACCAGCATCCAGAGCAGTCAAGATCCATGTTGCGCGGAAGTAGGTGGCGTCGTACATGTTGGACATGGGTTCGGGACTCGCGAGGCCGACCAGAGTGCTAAAGTGTCGGGCAGCGTAGAGGTAGATCATGGTGACCACGACGGTCTGCCATGTCGTGAGGCGTTTCGTCGTGAGCTTGGAGAAGAAGCGGATGACGGGAGGGCCGTGGGGGTGTCCTCTGTGAAGAATCACATCAGCTCCTATCACGACAGTGTTGCACAAGATTCAAGACGACGTGTGTTACCTAAAGATGTATGCCGACCAGAAAGCCAGCACCGCCAGGACCTGAAGGCGGCGCGACTTGACCGACGGCCGTCCCAGGACGTGGTCTATCATGGCGACTGGTGTATGCTATGATGAACACCAGAGCAGTAGACGAAGTAGGAGAAAGAAGGAGCAGTAGGTTGCAGATTCCGTCGCAAGGTCATAGGAATCTGGGCACCAAGGACAGCCGGAGGCGCGGCTGACCAAGCGAGCAGCGCGAGACCACGAGGTTGTGGCTGGGGTGTACAATGGATGGCGTTGAAGTCGTCGACGGGACGGCGCAGCGCGAGTAATGTGATGGCTCCAGGGCTAAAAGGCCATGGCAATGCGTCCCAGGCACCTCAGAGAAGCGCTTGGCGAGCAGGGCGGGCGAAAAGGTGCAGCGACGGACGGCTCAACACCACGGACCGCCACCCGAAGTTGGACTTGGTTCGAAATAGAAGGCCGGAGAGGTTCCGGCTGTTTTGGATCGTACACGTTTGGGGAATGGTTGTACGTGGTGGTACGAGGAGCTAGAAGCCGAAGATGATGGACAGCCGAGTGCCTGGAATGAATGACGATATGTTTCGCGAAGGATATGGCGGAGAGGAGTAGTTGAGAGTCGAGCAAGAGCTGTCAAAGAAGACTACGATGGGAAGAGGAGCGGTAGCAGCGGCAGCAGCAGCAGCGACAACAACGGCCGACGTTGCTCGTGAAAGAGGGTCCTCGACCAGGGTACCGGCGGCACATGTTTCAATGTGAAAGCGGTCGAGTGAGTGTGTACGGAGTACTCTGTGTGTGTCTCTCCGCGTGGGCTCGGTTCAATTGCTGGCTTCTGAGGTGAGATGGTGACGTTTGTTTGGGTTTGGGGGGCAAGGGCAGCTGACATGTGAAGAGGCCCAAACCCACCTGCAGTGTGGGTTTGGCCTGGGTGCTCGAGTCAACCCGCACGGGGTAGTACGGAGTACCTACCTACCTAGAGCTGTAGCCTGTACTCCGTACGCAGCAAGTACGGAGAACCTTGGAGGAGGAGCACGCGGGCAACTGCGGCCTCCGCCACTAGTCCCCTTCGAGATCCACCCCGGATCCGACACCGAGGATGTCCAATCACGCAACGCCGGCTGGCTCTTCTAGCGCTGTTCCCTTGCCGGTTTCACTGCTGGCAGCTGCTGAACCGCTGTCCAACTCCACTGAAGATTGTTACCTACCTTATCATGCACTTGTAGTGCAAACCAGAAGGGTTACCTAAGCATCAAGGTACACCCGCCTGACCCGCCTATCCCCGGATTCGGGAGACTTTCTTCAGGAACGCATTCGACGTCCACATGACGGTCACGAGCACCCAGAATACCGATGCAATCCGGCGTTGTGGATAACGCCGGCACCCGACATGTCAACATCAACTTCGAATTTCCGATTGTGTGTACTACGACACTCCGGTCCGAAAGAACGTCTACCCTTGGCTTCTTGCTATCCATATGACAGCAGTATGCCCCACTCGCCTACGATAACCTTCACAAACCCCTACTGCTCTCCGGCAAGGGTTCCCTTCAGAATGCCGCCTTAAGGCTGCCGCCGCACTTCAGGAAGAGACACGATCGGGGACGCTGCATTCAATTCTTCTTTGATGCGGCAATCCCGAATCAGCTCATTGGGCAAATTACTAAGACCGGCTCCGCCAGATTGGCCGCGAGCACATGTAATTGGTCAAATCCTCATGCAAGGGAACGACAGCCATATGCTGTTTAGTAGGGCAGATTCAATGGAGCAGCTCAACACACGGCATTGGGTGGGTTTGCTTACAGCCCAATAAGACTGCCCCTCACTCAGCCTGATTGTTCAGAGCAGGTAGATAAAGACACAAAAGCTTACGACAAGCATAATGTCAGAGCAGCTCCCTTTCAAATGAATGCTTGTCAGTCTGCTTCATCTGTTTAGCTACGCCACGAGAGATTGCTGGAAAGTTGAAAACACTGATCATTCTATACATCATGGACCTATTCCAGTACAAACCACTAGACCTCACGGAAAAGTCCTTTCGGCTACTCATGCTTCATCCTGGATCCACCGGCGAGATATCCTGTGATATCTTTGAAGCAAGTCTGGACTCCGAAGGCATTATCCCCTATGAAGCCTTATCGTATGCCTGGGGCAGCATTGATCTCTCGGCCTCCATCATCGCCAACGGCAAGACCCTCCGCATCACGAATAACCTGTTCACTGCTTTGACTTACCTCCGAGACGACCATGTCAGCAAGGTCATGTGGATCGACGCTGTCTGTATCGACCAAAGCAACGTCGCTGAGCGAGGTCACCAGGTCGGACAGATGGCTGGCATCTACAGAGGCGCTGAACAGGTCATCGTATGGCTTGGCCCGCCCACACATGCGACGAACCTCTTGCTGGGATGCCTCAAAGAACTACACAAAAGCTGGGCCCGTCAGAAAAGCCGAAACAATCTTGACCAGGCACAAGAGCAATGGACAAAGATACGGCAAAACTCGGGACTTGACCAGGCTGTCCTCATCAATCTACAACGGAGGGGACTTGTTTCACTCCTCGAGGAGACTTGGTTCACGAGGATATGGGTTCTACAGGAAGTTTCAAATGCACGAGCAGCTTCGATCTATAGTGGCAGACGGTCCGTTCAGGCTTACATGCTCAATATCGCTGCGAAGCTCGTCGGTGTCGTCCCCAACGCCGGATGCCAAGCTGTTCTGGACCTTCTTCCGAACTCCTTTACTCAGAGATCCCCAAGAAAGGACGTTCTCCTTACTTTATTGCAAAAGTTTCAAAGCAGCAAGGCGAGCGACCCTCGGGACATGGTATACGCCCTATTAGCAATAGCGTCCGACGTATCGCAGAACGACTCGGGATCACTGCTATCGCCAGACTACTTCAAAACTGAGGAGCATCTGGTGCAAGACCTCAAGATATACCTGTTCCTTGATGCGCGATATTGCATCTTTATTCCCGAGCGAACCATGGAATCCTTTCTCGAAGCGCTGCCTGGATCAATAGCGGCGATACTCCAAAGCGTTGTGGTGACGGGGGTCACGAGCCACGTCCTCACGCTTCTTGAGAGGGGCCAAAAATTCACCGTCAATAAGGCCGATATTGACGCAATGTGGAGAGAAGAAGGACTGGGAACTACAGAGGTTCTCTCTAATCTAGCTCAAATTGAGCATCAAAACTTCCACTTCAGCCTAGAAGGCGTAGAGGCGTCGTTTCAGTTTTTCGATCTTGCAACTGCGCAAAGTCTTGTGAGCCGTTATGGAGAACGCATACAGATCAATCAGCATCTTGCCACAGCCTTGCTACGGCGAAGAGACGGCAGGGATCAAATCCTCATGTTGCTGATCGAGTGGGATAAGCCTTCTATTCCATTAACGCAAAATGGATTGACCGCTTTAGTGAAGCTTATCGATCCGGCGTCGTTGCAAATGCTTCTCAAGAAACAAACAAAAGTATATCAAATAACGGACAAAGTTCTTGAAGAAGCTTCCCGCAATCGAAATGAGGGCAAGATCATCCCGATACTCCTCGATTCAGTCGGCGATCGAACCGAGTTCGAAATGAGTGGGTTGCTGTGGTTGCTGCGTTTTTTTGACAAGAAGAAATTGATGTTGCTGCTTGTTTCAAATTTCAGTAAAATCAGCATTGCTGCTTTGGGGCTCCCTCCTGATGAGAGTGTCCTCTGGTCTACTGAGTTGGTATCCGGCTTAGGCTCACTTAGCAACTGGAAGAAGATCGAATACATCAGAGAGAGCACGGAATCTCAAGAGACATTGGATGTTGAGGCGATCAGAATGGAGGCGGAATTCATCAACGGTTTGTGTATGAACGCAACTCTCGACCGGTTCAGTTTGTATCCAAATATGCCAAGACACATATGATTTCTATAAATCATGGGATGACGACTGTTATCAAGAAAAGCAAAGAACGAATATCACCAAAACTGTGCGAAACATCTCGATCAAGTCATCGTCAAAATCAAGTGCGCGAGAAACTCGGTTCAAAACCACCGGTAGTTCACTTTAGGTAGCCCGGGATCGGAAGGACATCCACGGCGCCAGAATCACACAATCAACCTAGACACTCACAGGCACCCGCTCTATGACTGTGATATTTTCCCGACTCAGGCCATAAGGCTTGCCAGTTCTGAAGCAACGCAGACAGAGTCAATGTAAATTTCGACAGCGAGATCTCAAGAGAGAGCCAACCACTGTTTTCTATCTAGGATGAAAGCAGATGAACGTTTCGATGGAGTTTTCACTGCCAGCGATCTTCCGTACTCTCAGCCCTAAGCATTGGCTTTTTACACTTTCTGAAAGGTTCACTGTGCTGCCTTTGCCTATAGCAATTCGCGACTGCCAATTCGAGATGGCGCGGGATTCCACTGTGTGGAGGCTTTTATACAATTGGTGAGATTCGCCTGCATGAAGCATGGCCACAATTTGGGCGAGTTAAAAGGCCTGAAAGGCAGATTTACTGGCGAACCATTTCAAAAAGCGACTAAGCCAATGATAATACGTCGCATGCTGTAAGATGGAACCCCCTCTTTTCCCTCAGCCTGATCGCCTTGAAGAGGAGAATCTCAAAGATTACAAGCTTTCTCTTTCTCAGATATCGAAACCTCATTCACTCACACTGATCCTACCGCCTGCTTTCCTTGTCTAGACTCTTTGGGTATTCGAAAGCCACAGACCTTTTTGTCCTTTTATTTTTATTTTCTTTTTCTTTGTTAAAAGCGGGAAAAAAGGCCTTGAGAATGGAGCCATTCCGGTATGAACCCCTTGACCTGGGAATAAGGTCATTTCGACTTCTCATCCTCTACCCCGGAGACGACGAAATCCGATGCGACATCTTCCAAGCAGTTCTCGAGCCAGATGACATAATTCCTTACGAAGCCCTCTCGTACGCATGGGGTGGGATCGACCGCACAGAATCCATCACTGCTAATGGCAAACGGCTACCCGTCACAGAGAGATTATTCACAGCCTTGGTTCATCTTCGCACACAACAAGCAAGGATACTTTGGGTAGATGCCATCTGCATTGATCAAGACAACTTTGCTGAGCGAGGGCATCAGGTGGGACAGATGGCTGGGATATACAGACAAGCAGAGCAGGTCCTCATTTGGTTAGGACCCGGAACACTTGACACAGCACTTCTGATGGAGGACTTGGCGATTCTCCATGAAGTATCAACACAGCAAAGGCGTCGGGATGACACTGATTGGGCAAGAGTCCGGTGGACATGCCTACAGTTAGGCTACTCTGATGCTCGCAAACTTTCGTGGACATGCCTACAGTTAGGCTACTCTGATGCTCGCAAACTTTCCTGCCAGAGCGGATTGCAGCAGCTCTTACAACAAGCCTGGTTCACGAGAGTGTGGGTTATACAAGAAGTATCCTATGCTCGAGCAGCTTCAATTTGCTGCGGGTCTTCGTCGGTCCCGGCTCATATTTTCGTCATTGCCACAGAGCTCATCAACGTCGAGCTTGATGATCAGCGCCAGACTCTCATGGATCTCATGCCGAGCCCATCGAATAAGAGACATGGATCTACGCGGAAAAAGAGCTTACATACTCTGCTACAGAAGTTCCGCGCAAGCCAAGCGACAGACCCCCGCGATATGGTATACGCGCTACTCGGCATCGCCTCTGACGCGCAACAAGACAATGGGCTGCTAGTGCCGGACTATTTCAAGACTGAAGCAATGCTCATCAGAGACCTGGAGTCTTACCTCTTTTTTGGGCGCACGACTCGTCAAAGGAGACATCATACGCACATGCGTTCGTTTCTGAAAGCACTACCAAAATTGACGAACTCCACTTTCCAGGGACTCATAAGTGCCGGCAATCTAGATTCAATCCAGAAGCTGCTTGGTAGAGGACAAAGCTATGAGACAACGGCGATTGACATCTGGAATATCGAGAGCACCAAGCTGATTGAAGATCCTAATAAGAAATTTTGCGACCTTCTTGACTTATCGGCTCCGAATTTCACCATTAGTTCTGCGGGTATCATTGCGACTTTGGATTGGTGCGATGACAAGACAGTTTCTGAAATCATCCGCTACTACGTAGACAGGATGGAGATATCCGCGGAGGTGGCGGATTCTATCCGTGCAAGAAATGATGCTTCACCGGTCATCGACTACGTCACGAAGAACAGACTCGAGATAAAGCCAGCGTCGAAAGCTTTTCACAGACTATTGACTCTCGTGGACCCTCTCCAGATTTCCCGGTTCTTCTTCCTCCCGCCGCGCCGCGAGTGCTGCATCGACCGGGGGTTCGTGGAGGCGTTGCAGATGATTGGTACCCGTGGTAAAGACAACCTGGTGTCTATATTGAATAACTGGGAGCCTGGGGCGGTGCACATTGAAGCAGATGGTCTACTCTCCATACTTGCTTTCTACGACGCCGAGATTGTAGCGCTACTTGGACGCCAACGAATTGCCAGCATCGAGCTGGTATGGGTCGACATGAAATTGACAGTTCAAATAGCCAAGAAGCTTGCATACGAGTATATGGTGCTATCACAAGACGTTTTGCCCATCATTCGGGAGAGGTTGCAGTTCAGAGGGAGTGTCGTTCTGAGCGTGATTGAGCGTGGCAATAACAGAATAGAAAGTAACTCTATCGAGTGGGAAGAGTTTCCATGAGTAATCTCATGGCTGGGAATTTCTTGAAGGTTCCGCCGTGGCAACCATGACGTTTCTTAAGCCATGGAATTTCCGCAATTCAAATTGTTAGTCGCGTTATCTGATCTGCTTCTCTAATTACTTCTTCTTGAATGCTTGGTTTTCTCACATTAGGTACCTTGGCAGCGTTGAGGCTCGGATACTAGGCAGTTTACTCTTCTGGACACTCCTCAAATCTAGCAAGGTAATTGAGGAAGCAGCCGCCCAATCCCTCAATGAAATGGCAAGTTAGCAATGAGAGACTTTCATAGCTCATTCTTGCTCAGTGTTAAGGACGTAGAGACTACACATGCCATTGAATTGATGCTCAGCAGCATGTTAAAGGTAAGGTAGCAGAAGCTCTGACGAGCCCTCACACTGTTTCAAGACCACATCGGCAGTTCGTCCGAGCCCGACCGAGATCGGAGGGATATCCCCGGGCCACAGCGCACGTAACACCGGGAAAGAGTGGATCTGCCCCTCCAAACGGTGCAAAAAGTGGGAAAATGCGCGCCTTATCGATAACATGTTTGACGAGTCACCTCTGTGCATGCATGCGCGAACGGCCCAAATTTTAATCGACGACTTCTCTTCAACACCATTCTCTTTTGCCAGTCTTTTACCGCAGAGCCCTGTTTGTTCTTCAAGATACCATAATGGCGTTCCGTGCTCCTCTGCGACTTCAATTGGCAAAGTGCCAGCCTCGTCTGGCCGTCGCCCCGCGCATCAACTCCCGCGCTCTCTCTTCTGCGGCTGCGGCCGCCACGAGCGACGTCAAGAGCAACTTCGGCGTAGGTGACCCCATGAAGTCACGAGCTGTTTGAGTGACTCACCACCAGACTGACACTGACAATGAGTAAAAGCAGTCATCAGTACCCAACCCCGATCCGACCGAAGACTCCCCGAGCGCCGCTCTCGTCCGCGAACATGCGCCCTACATGGTCGCCACATACGCCCGCCCGCCTCCCGTCTTCGTACAAGGCCAAGGTTCTCTCCTGTGGGACGTCGAGGGCAGGAAATACCTCGACTTCACAGCTGGTATCGCCGTCAATGCCTTGGGACACTGCGATCCTGAGCTGACCCAGATTCTGACCGAGCAGGTGGGTAACTCCGAGCCGCCGTGAGTCATTTTAATACCAGATGCGCTGACAGTACATGGTCGGAACCTTACAGGGTAGCACGCTCATGCACGCCTCGAACCTCTACTACAACCCCTGGACCGGCGCCCTCTCCAAACTGCTGATCGAGAAGACCCGCGAGGCCGGTGCCATGCACGACGCCAACTCGGTCTTCGTCTGCAACTCCGGCTCCGAGGCCAACGAGGCCGCCATCAAGTTCGCCAGGAAGGCCGCCAAGGTCAGCCAGCCCTCTGGTGATAAGTACGAGGTCGTCTCCTTCAACAATGCCTTCCACGGCCGCACCATGGGCAGCTTGTCCGCCACCCACAACCCCAAGTACCAGGAGCCCTTTGCGCCCATGCTGCCCGGCTTCAAGCTCGGCGCCTTCAACGACGTCGCTGCCATCAACGAGACCATCACCGAGAAGACCTGCGGTGTCATCGTCGAGCCCATCCAGGGCGAGGGCGGCGTCACGCCCGCGACGGACGAGTTCTTGATCGCCCTGGCGAAGCGCTGCCGCGAGGTCGGCGCCGTCCTCATCTACGATGAGATCCAGTGCGGCCTCTCCCGCACCGGCACCTTCTGGGCCCACACCCACCTGCCCAAGGAGGCCCACCCGGACATCATCACCACCGCCAAGGCCCTCGGCAACGGCTTCCCCATCGGCGCCACCATCGTCAACAGCAACGTCTCGGAGAAGATCAAGGTCGGCGACCACGGCACCACCTTTGGCGGCAACCCCCTCGCCTGCCGCCTGGCCCACAACATCGTCTCCCGCCTCGCCGACCCCGGTCTGCAAAAGGCCGTCGCCGCCAAGGCCGAGATCTTCAAGACTCGCTTCGATGCCCTGCGCGAGCGTTTCCCCGACTTGATCAAGGAGGTTCGCGGCCGCGGTCTCATCCTCGGTCTCCAGCTTACCCAGGACCCGACGCCTATCGTCAAGGCCGCCCGCGAGCGCGGTCTGCTCATCATCACTGCCGGCACCAACACTCTGCGTTTCGTGCCGCCATTGACCATCACCGAGGAGGAGATCCAGCAGGGTTTGGATATCGTTGAGGAGGCCATCTCCGTCACCCGCTCATGAGAGCGTGATGACTCACCACCCCGCAACTTCATGTGATGAAAGGATGTTTCGATCCATGTAATTAATTTTCGTTTGGCGCCGGCGTTTAAAACCTGACGACACTTAGACCTAGATCCCAAGCAACGTAAAGCAGCGAAGCGTTGTCGTTCTGAGGATGTAGTTGCTTGAAGGCTTGCCATTTTGAGAGATGGGCTTGCCGAAAGCTTGGATTTGTTCAATGAAAATGAATGTAACTTCAAACCAAAGTATGCCACAGGAGGGTGTCGCTGTCCTCCCCGATCGCCTTCTTCGCCCCCAATGTTGATGATGGATCCAGACGCATCTTAGGGCCTGCTTCTAGATAAAGTACATTTCATCATCTTCCAGCCGCACCTTCCTCGCTCGAGGGTTCAAGTGCCGCTAATGAAGGGGGAGGCGCAAGAGAGCATGCCTTCCCTCGCGAGGTCTTCACAACCGCTTTTCTCGCAGTATAAGATCCTCTCGATGTTCCAATCCTCTCTGCTTTTCTTTCCCCTCAACAACCCAAGGTCCTGGACACTCAAGAGCCTTCTCATTGCGTAGGTTTCTCGATACTGGGTCCCATTATTCAACTTTCGCCAGACCAACAAGACTTTTACTGGAGGCTAAGTATCATCCACCCCTTCTGGCACTCCAGTCCCTACAAGTTTGCCACGCCATAGATACTTCGCGGCTCTGGCCTATCCATACTCACACCTGTCAACTGTAAGAGACAGTCGCCTTTGAGAGATATCTAGCCAAAATACTAACGCATTCGAAAGATGGGCGAGATATTCGAGATAGAGGACCTTGAGCGATGGCTTCAAGAGATCAGAGGGCAGTCAAGCGATCGGCCTTGCCGTCTTGTGCAGGAGAGCTTGGCCAAGAGACTCATCGCCGCTCTGTACGAAGGCAACTTCGACGTGATGAAAGAGCTCTGCGCTCCCGACGTCATGCTACTCGCGGATCTAAAAGGGCCTGGTCAGATTTTCTACGGCCCGTCAGAGATCGACGATTACCGCTATGACAACCCTGGCTATGTCCGCGAAAAGATGGCCATTGTCGATCGCCTTCGTGTTACGACCGCAGTTGAGTTCTTTTCGAAGAGAGCACATGGCAAGGCCTTCAAGCAACGCAGACTTATTATCTTGGACATGAACAACGATCACAAGGTCATTCGTATCGAGATGAGACCCGTTGGTCCTAAGGAGTCAGTCGATCCGGATGCGCCGATTCCGCAAGGTGGTCCAAGTTTCTCAGTTGACAACTCTCTTTGACGACCACCACTCCAAGTAACCAGGAGGCAAATCAGGGATAGAAGGCGTAGAGAAGAGAAATTATTGACAACGCGATGGAATGGGACCATAGTTGAAGGGATCGAGACATAGGAAGATGGAATCTCAGGGCAGATTGGTTCCCAACGATAATATCACGCAGTTTTGAGAAGTTTCAAACTACTTTTGCCATTTACAGTCTCGTATCCCCAATTGACCCAAATGTAAGAATGAAGCTTATATCCAGTTGTATGGTGGTCATATCTCTCTCGCTGGAAATGGCCACCGACACTGTTTGGATCGTGCTGGATTGAGACTCCAGGAGGCCATCTTGGTTCCTTAAGACCTTATATCCGATTGTGGAAGGTTTTTCGTCAGCCTTTTCTTGTTATGGGCATGTCAACCTGTGGTAATGCAGTGGTTTCGATGTGATCTAGTCGTGGTTAATGGCTCTTGATATTTACGGCCAGGCCAGGCCTGACGAAAGTGGTCACATTTCTTTCCGAGCATCTTATCTCGCACAATGAGCACACCGAGCAAAGACTAAAATTTAGATTCAGGATACATACTCGCCCCGGGACCAACCGCAGTTCCTGGACATCTTACCTTACTTCATATCTCGGTGGACGGCAGGAACAGCGTAAGTTCCACGTCGAACCTCGGAAGGTGGAGATCAACCTTGAAAGATGGGTCCCGGCTAAATTCCCCTCCCGTGAGGCGGGCCCGATCTTGCCGGATGTTCCTGCGTTGGCGCATCCCCCACGTTTTGCCCCTCCTTCCCTCACTCACCTCACGCTCCCGAGGCAGGTACATAGCTGCCAAAGCCGTTGGACTTCGGTGTGAACGAAGCTCTTCTCGGTGACCTCTCTTGGCTGCCCAAGAACTCTCCGTCTCCATCATGCTTTTTCAATTCAAGTCAACGACAATCGGCAGCGCCCGTTCACGCCTCAGAGGACCTGCGCATGTTAAGTCATCAAGAACCGTGAAGCGGGGCTTCCTCGATAGCCTCCAACTTACATGCTCGAACGAGCCTAGTTGAAGTCCCAATCGATGACTATCGTGGACAGTCATTACTCGGTCACGACTAATCATCTTGCCGAAATCGCCCCGTTGCGTTGATGATGTGCCACCACACTGCCGAGAGTGATGCCGTGTCGTTGGGTCATCTCACCGCATCTTCCCCGAACCCAAGTCCGGATCTTCGTCCAGTGCCTCTTCCAGTCGAGGGAGAGCATGATAAGACCAGCGAAAGAAAAAGTCGAGACGATCTTGGCAAAAGGGCCAGACGGCCAAACGGAAGGCCATCGAAATCCGACGGTTCACCTGTCTCCCAACGCCAGTCTTACCTAAACGCACGTCAGCGGTCACCCTCGCCCTTGGTATCGATGCCACCTTTCCAGCCCTCCCTTTCCTTCTCTCAGGGAGGGATGATTCGCAACTTGACTGGAGCAAGACTGGGTCAAGACGACAAAAAACGGCGGAAGAACATGGGACCAGAACAAAGCGCTGTCAGAGACCTGCCATCTACTACAGCCAAGCTCAACGGATACTTCCACTTCAGTCTACCACAGCGAGTTTTCCATCCCGCCATTCGCCCTGTCCAGCCCCACCAAACCACACCAAACGTCAGTCGGTACATTATGAAAAAGCTTGGGAGACCGTCGGTGTCCTCCCCTTCCGCTGGTGTTGCGCACAGCCCACCCTGTTGTTTCGAAACTCGTCCCCTCCCTCCCCCACGGGCAACAAGAGATCGGACCCAGCTTCACTCTTGAATCAGACTGTAGCCAATCGCAACCGGCCCGTACTACGATAATCCGCGCCGTTATAGGATTTTGTCTGCCCCGTCAAGTCGTCAACAGCACTTTTCAGCCCGCCCAGGCTGCGGGAAGGAAGTTTGGAACGCAAGGCACGCACACCAAGCTTTCAAGGGGTCCACCTGTTTGGCTCAGCTCAGCTTGGCGGACTACTCCTGACCATCTTCATCATCTGCCGGTACCAGCGTACCAGCCTGCGATTTCTGAAGAATCAGCAGAGTCCGTCCCTGGCTCCCCCGTCTAGTGTCGGGATCAAGTCGATCCCACGTGAGGTCCCTGCCTCTGATCCGCCCTCTTTACCCCATTGGGATGAGGTTGCGGTACATGAAGCCGTTGTGCTGCAGGAACGTCCAACACGGAATAGGCGAGGGAAAGAAGCTTAATGTCGCCTCCGTCTCACCGGCCGGCTGGGCGATTCGGGAGTAGAAACAAGGAAGATCTCACACCACGTCCGCTATAAGAGTGCAATGGTCGCCAGTTATCCCTCCCATCTCATGTGACGACGACCAAGAACCTTGAATAGTTGTTGATCCAACTTTCACCTAGCATCGGATAATTCATATTCACTCCTTAGTAATAACTTGCCAACTACAAGAATCAGTCCTTACAATACCAGCACACAAAATGCACAGCTCAACAGCAGCCTTCCTCCTCGCCCTGCTGGGCACGGCGAGTTCCTCCCCTCTCACGATTCAGCCCCGCCAGGCCGACTTCTCAGGGAATCAGCAAGATGGTCTCGCCGCAGGGTGCCAGTCCATGATCGTCATCTTTGCCCGCGGCACCACCGAGGGAGGCAACGTTGGAACCATTGCCGGCCCGCCCTTCTTCCAGTCCCTTGCTACTCAGGTCGGCGGCAGCCTTGCCGTCCAGGGTGTCGAGTATCCCGCCGATATCCCCGGTTTCTTGGCCGGAGGTGACGCCAACGGATCCCAAATGATGGCCACTCTTACTGAGCAAGCCATCACCAACTGCCCCAACTCGGCCGTCATCATGTCTGGATACTCCCAGGGTGGACAGCTCGTCCACAACGGTGCTGCAATGATGCAGCCTGATATGGTGGCCAAGGTTGCAGGTGCCGTCATCTTCGGTGACCCGCGTAAGTTATTTTCCATCAAGCCTTCTCACGGGGTTCATGATTTCTTGAGTTCAATGCTAACGTACCTTCTTCACAGTCAACGGACAAGCTGTCCAGGGCGTTGATGCCGCCAAGACCAAGGTCATTTGCCACAACGGCGACAACATCTGCGAGGGCGGCAACCAAATTCGCCGCGCTCACTTGACGTACGGCAACGACGCTGATGAGGCCGCCACCTTTGCCGCCTCGATGATGCCGGCTACCGCGGCCCCTGCTGCGGCTTAAGAGGGACCCCGGCAGCCTTCTCAGAGTTGACCTCGAAGGCTTTTTCTTTTTTCTACCCACACTCTCGTTGTATATACATATCGTAAATACTTTTTTGTGTGCACAAAAGCCCAAGCCAAACAGGTTGCACTCACTTATCTACCTACATAGTACCTATTGTCTTTTGTGGAAATTTGTAATGTGGAGAGCAGGAGAGGAGTGTGTTCCTCGTCTCAGGAGCGAGGTGTTGGGGGTGGTTGTGATCATCATTGGCATAGCTTAGCATTTGCGCAGCCCTAGTAGTATACAATCTAGACCAATGTATCGTGTAATCAGACCTTATAGGCGATTAAGTGAAGGCGGCGGACATCGCCAAATATAGGCCCAACATTGCATGCAGGTGTCGGCTCCCGTCGCAGAGTGCCTGGGTGCTTCTTGGCCTGTTTCAGCGCCACGTCTGATTACAACCAGAATATTCATGCTCGGTGGCCGGGTGAGCAACACGACGACCCTTTGAGAAGTTCGGCAGTGCTCCTATCGATGAGCGAACCTTCCAGGGGATGTTGTTGAGATTGTGGCCTCCCATCTGGCTGTCGGGAATCATTATTGCTTCTTGGTGTCCTTTGTTCTGCCGCTTTTGTCGCAAGGCGTAGTCTTGTTAGTAGCTGATCAGAGATAGATGTATCCACGTGGCAGCGCTTGCGTATTTGACCTGAGGGGGGGGGGGGGGTATTTTTCTTCCATCCTTCTGCACCCGACTCATTGAGCGTGGTAGGATACGCGTCTCACTTACTATGGTGAGACTTGGTCTGCTGCTGCTATCCTGATGAGAGGGTTTGAAGACGTGGCCAAGCTGGTAAGAGCAAGAAGACCAAGATGTCTATGGCCGTCTTCGCCCGTTACTGAAAGCATTCATCTCGACTTCGGCTGGTGACGAGAACATATCCAAGTAGCATCCCGCAATACACCCTTCCCACCACCTACAAGCCTATCCCAAAAACCTCTCTCCGCCCCAAATCTCGCGTTCAACCAGACTCCCCATCTATCCTGGCCTCACGCATATAACCTCTCTTCCACCTCTATCCTGACCCCAAGCATACAACCTCTCTCCCATCAACCTCACCTCTTCACCGTCACCCTCACAACACATTCCCACCCCTGCCCCCCAACACCCTCCATCCTCTCCTCATCCCAAACCTCGACACTCTCCGCGTACGGCTCCAGCGCGCCGCGGAAATCATCCCAGTCCATTCTTGGGCCGACGTACAGCACCGTCTCAACAACCCCTTTCTCGCTAGAGTTGCTGGAGGCAAAGGCCTCCATGTACTTCCGCACCAGAGCGACTTGCTTCGGGTATACAAACATCCACGCCTTCGCTTCCGCCGCAGTGGAGTCGAGTGCCCATGTCCCTGGGACGGTGCGGTGGTTGCGGTGGTATTTATTTGGGGATGGGGCGATTTCGATGCTGGTTAGGTTGAGCGGCTGAGGGGTAGGTGACTCCTGAGAAGCCTGAGGATCTTCTTGAGTGGTAGGATCATGGGTATCGGCCAGAGAGTCAAGCAGAGCCTCAACTAGCCCCGTTCCGCTCCCGATCGAGAGCGTTAGATCCGGCGCTGGCGGAAGTTGTGCGTGAAGGGCTTTGATGAAGGGGAGGGAGAGGGTCAGGCAGGAATCCGGGTGTCGTTGGGGCTCATTTGTGAGAGTTGGGAGGGGCGCGGGTGTGAATGCTGGTGAAGGCTCTTCATCTTCAAGGAAGTCTTCATATTCTGGATCTTCTGGGTTGACTGGCGAAGAGTCACCGGCAGAATTGTGTTGGGTGGTGGACATGCCTGTTATTTTGATGGCGCGAGTGAAGTATACGCAGGTAGGGCCGGAGGGGGCAGGTACATGGAGCCGGGGCAGGCGAGCTTCGATGAGGTGCATCCGTGCTGCACGTCAGTTGAATCGGCCCCACCGAATCGCGGATCCACCAAACCTTAAGGTATAGGTACCTTGAGGCTAACCCGGATCTTAGTCTGCGGCCCCTTCCGTGATGGGATATAATTACTGCTACGTTCGACCTCATGCATACACAAGCCGTGGGCACCGCGTGTTTTGTATATAAATGTAGTGTGTTGTTTTATTTCCCTTACAAGCGAGATCGCGTCAAAGGCTACTTCGGTAAGGAAAACCATTCTATGTAAAAAAGGAAAAAAAAGTTCACCCCCCGGTGCTGGACTGGGGGCTACATCTCTCGGTGCTCATGCTGGGACATAATTTCTGGTGCTCATACTGGGATTCGAACTCGGGTACACTCGTATGCGCTAAGCCTGTCGTCGAGTAAGGCTGGTTGGCGATTTAATTGTTGACCATGAACCCCTCCACCACCCAGCCAGTTCGACCTGACCCGTCGACCTAGACGGGCGCCTGCTGGTTGGTGACAGGAACGGGATCGAGGGGACCTATACACCCTTAGACCTGTCATGTATTCTAACGTCGCGGGATCCCATTCGCAAAGATCTACAGCAACACCGGAAACAAGTGTCCATTTCAATCAGATGTGTATTTCTTGAGAGACAAACAAGCTAATGCGACAAAGCTCCATAGGACCAGACACCGGTCCCAACTCCAAAGTCGCGACTTGGGCTCGCGAGAATTATGCAACCCAGAAACCGTAGCCACTAATCCAGTTTACAGCCATAAAATGTACACTTTCCTCTTTCTTTCCCTGGGCCATCTCTTTTTCTTTTTGTGAGCGGGTGCTGTGGACGAGGATCATCATCTCAGTTCTCACACCTAGACGGCACTGTATCCGCCCCGGCCACCGCTAGTGTTTACGGTGTTGAGCACGTTCCTAGTCCAGTCCTTCACCAGGTAGGGGATATCGCGAATGGTGTCTCCGTGCGGCAAAAGATCCCAGCCCCTAGCACCGTATCGGTTGTAGTTCAGCCACGAGCCGAAGATGAGGTATGCGGCGATACCGAGGAAGGCCCTGTGGGAAAGAACCAACGTTAGCTTCTGCGACACACTACCCTGTAGATTCCGTCAGACTTACAAGACAAAGAGCCAGGTGAAGAAGCCCCAGTGGCTGCTCGTGTCACCACCACCACTGCCACCCTCCGCAGGCGGCTTGCCGTACGCGTCCTCGCACGCGTACTTGGTGTGCCACGTTAACCTCAGCACATCCATGTCGTTCTTCTCGTTCGGGCCGTAGCTGTTCCAGATCAAGGCCGTCCCGTTGAGCAGAACCTGCTTCTCGTCGGGCGAGGGTCCGTCATCCTCGCCCTCCTTGCCCTCCTCGCGCGCGCGGAACTGGCTGCCGTCGTACTGGTCCTCGGGCTTGACCTCGCCCTCGAGACCCGTCCTGTCACGGTCGCAGAGGAACTCGATGATGGCCTTTTGGTTCCTGCCCTTCTTATTGAGCGGGTACGAGCCTCCGTTGAGGATGAGGCGGACGCCCTCCTTCTTCGCGTCCGAGTTGGAGTCGCTCGACTTGAGTCGTTCTGCTGTGGCGTCCAGTTTGCCTCCGCCGAGGTCGCCAAGTTCGCCGGCGATGGGTATCACTTTTTCGACTTCGTCCTTCTTGTCGTCGCCTGGATGGATGTTGCGTTCAATGGCACAAACTGTCCAGACACGTTAGCTCTGCACTGGTCGAGCTTGCCACTCTCAACGATTTCGCGTGAATCCATACCTCTTGTGAAACTGGGGCACTGCTCCTCCTTCTTGACGTCTCCTTTGCGCTTCAAGGGAGCACAGATATCGACGGTATAGGATGTGTTGGTGTACGTAGGGGGGTGCCACTGGCTGGTCACAACGCTGTGCGGTCCGCCTAGCGCCTCGAGGTTGAATGAGACGTCGTCGACTCGGATGTGTTTGCAATCGAGCATCGCGGCCGCCGGCAGAGGCGCCAACAGCAGTGCCAGCACAAAGGCTCCTTCGGCCCGCGATAGTCGAGGGAAATGCATCGCGGGAGATCCGACCAAGCGTTTCTCTCGGGGGACCGTCTGAGCTTCGATGGGGATTTCGGGGAGAGGCGGATCTGCTGCGGATCACGAAAGCTTAGCAAGCAACAGCTGCTGCAAGGTTGCGCAAAGTATTGGGAGAAGAAAAAGGGGAGTAGTGAAGAAAAAGAGTAGTCTTGTACGTAATGAGTGTGGTTCTGGAAGCTGGGCAGGCAACAGAAAACGGGCAGGTCACGGCGTGTCGTTCATGTGGCTTGGGAGGCCGGAGCAAGTGGACTGTGGCAGCGGGTGGATGACCTCGTTTTGGCTGCTGCTTGGGAGAATGGGACCTGACCGTTTTGGCCAGGCGGCATTTAGCTCGTTGCATCATCGTCATGCCGAAGATCTAGCGAATCACGTGCAACGGCCATTGCCTGGCGATGGGGGAAGTGGACAACGAGCACGGATCTGGCCGCACTGTCATCCGCCTGTGTACCTAGGTAGCTGACATAAGGCAGCACTGCGTCCTCAATCTCACCTTGCTTCACCTTAGCACACCTCGGCCCAACTCGGCCAACGCTCAACTTACCTTACGCATTTGATATTCGTTGATATTAGTCCGCACACGTACATACTCACTCAAGTTCACCGAACTAGGCACCTTGGCAGGGCCAATATCACTCAACACATCGATCAAGCACCGAAGCATGGAAAACTGATTTGATACTCTGTACATCAAATGATACATGAGCTCGCTTCCGCAGAGCCTTGAACTGCTCTGGTGGTATGCACCATTCCCTTCCCTCCTCCGTGACCCATGAAAAGCAATTGCCGTCCATCCCTAACCGCACCTCGAAGGATAAGGTAAGTACGCCTTCGTAGGGGTATATAAGACCATGAGAGATCAAACAGCCAATCCGTCCCTAAAGTCCCCAGACGCCAAAGTACCGTAAAAGACGCTCATCACCCATTCCGTCCACGCCATAGTCTCCTAATTATTCATTTCACCCCCTCGACATGCCCGCAGCATTAACCAGTAGCGCGATCTGTGGCAGCACGTCTCATGTTAGACCTAACTCGCGATTGCCAGTTAAAAGCCGATTTGATGTGCGACGACATGTCTGGCGCGTGCTCATGTGCCATACAGGGGTCGCTAAGTCCACCAGTCCCGGGGTCGGAGACCGGGCGAGTCCTACATGCCGTGAGGTCCCATCATGCCGCCCATGCCTTGCATTTGTTGTTGTTGCTGCTGCTGCTGTTGCTGCTGCTGCATCATGACCTGATGAGCCCTGCGCTGGGCAAGAACGCTCTGAATCTGATTCTTGGCCTCCATCATGCAGTTTCGCTTGAAGGCCTCCATCTGCTCCGGTGGAATGTTCTCAACAGCACCACCCCACTTGGCGGCAAGATTGGCGATCTGCTTGTTGTATATCGCTTGCCCTTGTAGTTTGACTTGGTTTGTCAATGCGTTGTTGTTGTTCATTGCTTGCTGCTGCTGCATTTGCATCATAGCCTGCATATTCATGTTCTGGCCATTCATCATGTTCTGGCCACCGCCGGCCATCTGGCGCTGCATCGGGTTCATTTGCGCCTGGATTTGCGCTTGAAGCTGTGCTTGCATCTGCGGCGTCATCTGGCCACCATTCATGTTGTTGGCGCCCATTTGGCTGAGCTGCTGAGCGTATCGCTGCGCCAGTTGCTGGTTCATCATGTTGCTCATGTTGCCACCCATGTTGCCGCGTTGCTGTTGCTGCTGTTGCTGTTGCATCATGAGTCTGTGCTGCATTTGCTGCTGCATATATTGCTGTTGCTGAGGCGTCATCTGCTGAGGGTTCATATTGCCGTTCATCATGTTACCCATGCCGTTCTGCATCGCGGCAGCCATTTGCTGCTGCTGAATGGCTCGTTGTTGTTGGGCAACTTGTGCAGCAATCATATTGGGGTTATGCGCAGCTTGTGGCATAGCACCGGGCGTTCCCATCATGACGTGTTGGCCCATTTGAGAGTTTGACTGCATCATGTTGGGAGGTGGGCTTGCCTGATTCATACGAGGCGTTGCTGCCACTGCCGGACGAGGCACGGGCGTTCCCTGCATGTTTGGCGTACCGTGCTGGATGCGCGGGGTGGCAGCTTGGTGACTCTGTTGGCTGGCGCGAGCAGACATGCTGTGCGCCATTGGGACTCCACCAACGTTGGGCGGGTGGCCTTGGACGGCTGATGGCGGGCGTGGCGGGCTGTTGGCCATCTGGGAGTTGTTCTGCTGCATGGGCACAGCGCCAGGCATGGGAGATGACATGCTGTGGGGTGTGCCCTGTCTGACGACGGGAGACACTGGTGGCTGCGATGCCTGAGAGAAGCGTGCCTGGGTCTGGGCCGGAACACCATTTGGCATCGCACCAGATGTACCGTTTGGCATAGCAACGTTCGCCTGCTGCTGCTGTTGCTGCTGCTGTTGTTGTTGCTGTTGTTGCTGTTGCTGTTGCTGTTGCTGTTGCTGTTGCTGTTGCTGCTGCTGCTGGGCCAGATTTGCCGCCGCAGCGTTCTGGCTGTTCTGAGCGGCCTGGTTCGCAGCAGCCTGTGCGGCCATAGCCCGTCTTTGGGCCTCTCTCTGCTGCTGTTCTTGGCGAGCTTTGAGTTCCTGAGCCATTTGATGTTCGCGCCGCATCTTCTCCTGTTCCGCCTGGCGCTGGGCCGCAATGACCGCTTGCTGTTCCTGCATCTGCTTTTGCTTCTCTTGTGCAAGCTGGCGCTCCTTCGCGGCCGCTTCGACCTTCTCTTGCTCCTTTCTCTCCTCGTGCTCTCTCTTGATGTCAGCGATGACCTTGAATCGCTCAAATCTTGGCTCGAATGTAGATACAACAGCCTGGCCCTCTTTGTCCGCTCCGTTGGCCCCACCTTGGGTGCCATTGGCAGCCGAAGAAAGACGCTCGTCCAAGATAAGCATGTATCTTTCCTGTTCTGCTGCGGCAGCCTCGTCGGCGGCCATTTCGGCGACCGTCCTCTTGCGGGTTTTGGGTTGAGGGGGCGAGTCTGAGTGTTGGGGGTGCGCCAACGCATCGAGTAATGCAATAGTCTCTTCGGTATCTCGGGTTGGCTCGAGAAACAGGGGAGCGTTGGTCGCAAGCAAAATCTGTGATTCTGCTTGGTATATATTACTTCCATCAAGCTCCATACGCTCGCGCTTCTGCTTCTTGGCGGGAGGAGGCATGCTGCCTGCAGTAGGAGTTGGGGGCACCATAGTAATCGGCGTTGATGGGGGTACAGTGCCAGTGCCTTCCACATTTCCTGCTGCCCCTCGAGGTGTTGTAGCCTTGATCATCAGGTCTGCGTGGAGGCTCTCAGGCGTAGGGTGGAGTACGACAGTGAAAGTCTTGGGCTTTGAGGGTATCTTGCTCTTTTGGCCTTCACCAGGCAGACTAGGTGCCGGCATGCTCTGCTTGTCCTTTTCCTCTGCAGTTTTGGGTTTCGTGTCTTCCTGTGTAGCGGATGCAGAATCAGGCTGCGCACCAAGAGACTCTTTGGGATATGGAACATATGGTGAAGGTACGATATATGGGTTGTGATTATGAATCGAAGATGGCACAACCTTGCTCGAAGCCGATGTTGGTCGCTGGACTTCCTTAGATTGAGCGACAGACTTGTGATCGTGCACCTGAACAATCAAGCATCCCTCGTAGAAAGGGACACCCGCTTCTGAGAAGTATTCGATGAGATCGTGAGGTACGGTGCGCTCGCGCAAGTGCTCCAAGAACAAACGCATCGGCGACTTGTAAGGGAATATTCCATCTTGCTGATCGAATCGGAAATGCGTTGCGTGCATGTGTACGACGAGGGAAGGTGCGTTGCCTGCGAACTTCTTCAATATGTATTCATCCGTTACAACTATCTCCTGTCAGCATTGGCGTCCATGATGATTGCAACAAGTCCACAATCTACTAACCATATGGTAACGGCTCCGAGGGCTGGGCGGCTGCCGTATCGCCGACGAGTGACGCCGATCGGAGTCCCACACTGTTCCTAGAAATGCGACTGCCTTGGGCTGACTGTTCACGGCGCGTGCGATTGATAGGCCGCGCTGATTGCGAATTCGCGCCATTCGTTGTCGCAGAGTTGGGAGGCTTCTTTGTCGACATTGAAGGCGATGGCGACGATCGGATAGAACTCGCTCCATTGGTTTGGATGCCGGGGGGCACGGGACGCTTAATCTTGGACGCGACAGAAGGCGGCTGGATGGCCGTCACGACTGGCGCCATTTTTGCCGGATGGGGCGGCTACCGGAGCGCAACAGGCCGGAGATGGCGTCGCGAGGCTATTCTCCCACTGTCGAATGATGCCCAGAGTCGTGTTACAGAGCAATCATTGAATGAGATCTTCGGCTCGTCGATCGCGATGGAGTTCGTTACGGGGGTGGTTGAGTGGATGATGCGCGTTGACAAATCGGGTGACGTCGACGTGGAGCAGGGTAATTGATGTCGAATGCGCGGTCGCAGTTGTATCGAAAATATCGTCGGCAGAGGATCAAAAGGTAACGGAGTTAGAAATCAGAAAAAAGACGACGGGAAAGATGCACAACAGCCCTGATGGATGGATTCCAAGCGTGTGGGGTTGGGATGTAGTCAGGCTTCCGCGAGACCTGTCGGAGAAAGGTCCAAGGAGGAGCCGCCGCAAGTCTCCGGAGACGCGGGCGTGGAGCAAAGCAGAGCCTCAGGCAAAACCCCGGATGGGCGCACGGATCACGGTGCTGGTACAGTGTGCAGACGGTACGTACTCCAGCACCCAAAAACTGTGAGAGTATCAAGCCTTGAAATGCGCTGCTGATATGTCTAAACAGTGAATATGAGGCTACAGCAATGATAATATGCTGATAAAAATCAAGCTACTGGAGATTGGTAGTCATTTAAGTCACATTTACGGTGACTAGATTGCTGGCCTTATGCGGAGGTCAGGAGTGAATATTTCACTCTTTCTTAAAGTTGTAATTCAAGATAATATGTTGTAACAATGGCGACAAGTACTCCAAACGACAGGTACTCTCGACGCCAGAACTTCATGCGAGAGCCTGTCTAGGTAACAACTCTGTAGATAGTATGGATGTATACAGGTTGAAATAGTGTGACACAGCATGTTCATCACATTGCAAGTAATATTCAAGGGCTTGTCATCAAGATATTGCACTATCAAAACCATTCATCTCGCGTCGCAACGGTCAATTACCTATCTGCTCATGAAAACGTTACATGATATCTCGTGGTATATACCAATCCAATAAAAAACACACATGTCATACCCGTCCCTTCCTCCCATGAGATCAGATTTCCCTTATTGGAAGTCTTCGTTTATACAGTGGAGAGAGTATTTACTCCTTGCCCTGGACACGGCGGGCCCAGTCGTCATGGACCCGCATGCCGTCAACGACGACAACGCCTCGGCCACGTCCCACGCGGTCCGATCGCTGCCACCACTTTTCTTCCTTGCCAGGCCTCTCCGCCTCAGACTCGCTATCGGCGAGACCACCGCCACCACCCTCGGCACCCACAACAAGGATGATATCGTGGCGCAGCCAGGTCTGGAGATTGGAGACCATGGCGCCGTTGTCGCCTGCAAGAGACTCCTGGAGATAAATGATCTCGGGCTGGAGATGGCGAAGAATATGGGTGTGCCCATTAGCCGTAGTGAAAGGCATCACCATGGTCTCCTTCTCAACCAAAGCCAATGCCTGGGAGTAGACGGCATTGAAGGCAGGGTTCGCAGGCGAAGGGTTCATCAAGGGGCTCTTGGATGACTCCTCACCAGGCGTCTGGGCTTGATGGTGCTCAATGTTAGAGAAGGACGAGCTCAACGACGGTGGCGGAAGGTTACTAGTAGACTCGCCCGCCGTCTCTTTAAGACCCGGCGCATAGATCAAAACGAAGAGCTTGATGTCGTTGAAGTTGGTGTAGCGTGGAATATGCGACAAGATGGACTGTAAAGGAGTCAGCGAGGCACTTCGGAACCTCTGGCAAGTAACAGAGATGGGCTTACGGCGTGTTCATGGAATCCATCTTCGTCAAAGTCGTCACCGTGGCTGTCCGCAGAAACCACAATGGCAACAGTCTTTCGTCGCTTACTGGGGTCTCTGGGACCGGAAGATCGTTCCTTTCTGGCATCCGCTTCTTCGGACCATGTCTCATGGTCAGCGTACGCATTCTTGTCCTCTTCCCTGATGGCGGCCAATGCCCTACCGGCTGCAGCGCCGGCGGCAGCGAAGCCAGCAGTCACTGTCTTCCCGGCAGCGTCGAGGAACTGCTGAGGGCTGGGCGTGCGCCTCAATGCGCCAGACATCCTTGCTCCCAACCCATCTCCGGGTGCATCTCGGGGTCCCTCGGCCGTGCCGTATGTTTCGGTTCCGACGTTGCTGGACGGGGGTTTGGGTCCTCTGGAAGTACCGTACGCGGGATTATCGCCATAGTTTGCATTGTCGTAGTCGAGGTCGGCGTACTGCTCGTTCTCGGGCGTGTCGTCTTCATCTTTGCGCTGACTCCATACCCACGCTGCGATGCCGACTGTCGCAACAGTCACAGTAACTGCAAGCGGCACCCAATGGCTCCAAACCCCTCGCCTCCGAGAATTCTGATCGTTGGGCCACGACATTTAGTTGGACGCAACCATTGCACTTAGGCACGTAGCCTAGGTATATATAAGATGTGGGTTTGCGTAAATACAAGGTACTCGAGCTTATTGAGCTTCGTCAAGCGATTCGGGCGGCTGCGTCCGTGGTCGGGCTGGTTTTGTCTGTGAATTCGCCAATGGTATCGCAATCGTCGATGTTGAGTCGTGCTTCGGCTCTCGATGTTGTCAACAGACAGGAAATCGCAAATGGGGGGGTGGGCTATAGATCACCCACTTGTCGCGAGCTCGGGTGGCTGGTCTTGGGGGAACATCAACATGGGGGAATTGAATGGGCAAGGAGCTAAGGCCCAGGGGGGATCCCGAGGTTGGCCGTGTTGCCATTGGTTGCCGGGCCAAAATCTCTCACCTGGCCCTCCCGCCTGTCAGCCAAGGTGAGCAGCCGTCAGCCGGACCGAGGATGTGCCGACAATCACGTGCATCATCCCACCTTGATGCGCGACGTCAATAGTGGGTCCCTGCCGATTGGTCGCAGGTCGTTTTTTGGCGATGACTCCTTCAGCGCGCAGACAAAAATATCAAGAAAAGGGTTATTGAACCGGCACTGGTGTGGGCATCACAGAACCTAAGCTTCAACTAGGCCCAAGACGAATCGATCTTGCATCGTACATCTCAACAGCCCGGTTTCTACGCTTTCACACCCCGGCATCTCTTGCTGCAGTCACTTGTCGCAATCGAAATACCCCGCCAAATCACTTCGAGATGCCCCACGCTGTGTCGATGCCCTCACCAGGGCTTCAAGCCTTGGTCCTTTGCGGCCCGGGATCCTCGTTCCCGACCTTCACTTCCAATCCCGATGAGAACCCCAAGGCGCTCTTGCCCATTGCCAATCGGCCCATGGTCTGGTATCCCGTCGATTTCTGCTATCGTATGGGTATCACAAGTAGGTGCTTCATTCGTTGCTGGGCTCATCATGAGCACTCACCGTAGCCATTGGTCATGGGAATTACAGGCTGACTCCTGTAGACATTACTCTCATCTGCCCGGCATCTGCAGAAGCAGCAATCACCACTGCCCTGAACACCAACCCCCACTTGACAGCACTTCCCCTGCCGAGACCAGACATTCTCGCTCCCAAGGAATTGGACCAAACCACAGGCACGGCTGAGATCCTCCGCTTACCTGAGGTTAAGGAACTCGTCAAGTCCGATTTTGTCGTTCTACCCTGTGACCTCATTTGCGAGGTTGCCGGCGAGAAGCTGCTGCAGGCATGGATGGTCAAGGGTGCCAGCATGTCGGACTTGTTGAGCGCGCCAAAGTATTCAGGAAGCAGACACAGCCCCTTCAGCGGCGGCTTGGGCGTTTGGTACGAGACGAAGACGGCGACCCCGGTCAAAGGAGAGGAGACGGACTTCATCGCAGTAACACCGTCGACTCCCTCGCCTGTTGCGCCCCCTAAAGGATCTTTACTCCCTAACCTCTCCAACCTGGTAACATCCATACCCACAGACTCGCTTAAGGATCTTATGGAGACACGGAGAGGCTTTGCTGTCCGTCATGGTCTCCTGCGCAGCCATCCTCGGCTGAAGATGCTCACGACCCACAGAGATGCACATTTGTACATCCTACCAAGATGGATCATGGACTTTGTTGACAAGAATGATCGTTTGGAAAACATTGGCGAAGATGTCATTGGCTGGTGGGCTAAGGCAACCTGGCAGAAGGGTCTTGCGGAAAAGCTTCAACTGGACGAGGTTCTGCGTAAGGAAGAGGCAGACGACAGCGACGACGATGATTCACTGCAGGAGAGCGCCTCGTCACCCCAAGATGACGACCCTGAAGAGCTGCGGCCTAGCAGAGGTATTGACGATAATGCTCTCGACGGTAAAGACTTTGACGGCACAAATCCGCAGGGAGCTTCGCTCAAGGTGCCCCCGATTATCGCCTACGTACATCCTTCTGGAGCCGACGCACCGATGATACGTCGTGTGGATACAGCTCAACTACTTCTGAACGTATCGCTACAGCTTGCCAAAGTCCCCTCAGTGGAAGAGACTGGCAGCGAGGCAGCATCCCCTTTCGCACACGCCAAGAAGGTAGCATACCCGGAGGGTGTGAAGGGCCGAACGACAATCACCAAGGCCGACAGCTTGGTCGGAGAGAACGTCACAGTAGAAGAAAAGGTGGCCATTAAAGAGTCCGTTGTCGGAGCCGGCTGCCAGCTCAACGAGGGTGCCAAGCTGTCACAATGCCTACTGATGGAAGGCGCCGTGGTGGGCAAGAACTGCAAGCTTACGAGATGTATTCTTGGCAAGCGCTGTGTAATTGGGGACAACTCAGTCTTGACAAACGTCGAGGTTCAGGAGAACTTGCTGGTTGAGGCCAGGAGTAAGTTCAAACCATGTCCCACATACTACGTGATAATAGCTAACCATGCCCTAGCCGAGGAGAAGGACACGAAACTCATGAGCTCCGATGGCTTGGAGGCCACCGAGGAGGAGATGCAGGGAGTGCTGGAAGACATGGACAACGAGATCATGGCCCAGAATGAGGAGGCAGTGGAATAGACTTCAGGCCTTTTTTTTCGCCGATTATGCTTCGCTGCAATTCTGGACCGAGCCCCTCTGCTAAATTTTCTCTGGTGATTCATCGTATTCTGCCCTGCGCTGACCTACGCCAAACTAGAATATCATATACGCTACCCGGATGAGCTGACAGTATTGGGAACGAGAACTTTGTTCTAGCCACCGTGGAGGATGAACCAATGTTCACTAGGCCGAACCCGCGGATGAGGGACGGAGGTGGACAACTGCCGGGAATGCGGGATCCCCGACAAAGTCCGGAGGCAAAACGACGAACAATCAGTAGGTACTCGAGGGCACCCGTCGTCCTAGTCGAACTCTACTCTTGGTCCGGTGGGAACGGGGGGATCCATCAGATACCTCGGGGAAGCTGGACAGCAAGCCGGCAGACATTCAGCAGAATCGCGACGGCGGGCTGGAAGAGCAAAGCCCACCTCGCGGAAGCAACGGGAGCCAGGAACCGCTCTCACGCGTAGCGAACGAAGTGGAACCTCGCCCGCCTGGTCCACGACAATGGCATTCCTGAAGCTCGTGTAAGTCCCCCAAAGGCTCTAGCCAGCTCATCAGGGGCGATTGTCTTGGAAGCTTCTGGCTCGATTGGGAATTCCAGAGGGGTTTGAAGGGCGCATACTAGCAGGTCTTGTTCAGCGAGCAAAAAAGAGGCGAAAGAGGCTTTTCTTGTGTGGCCTGACTGCAGTAGCATGTGTAAACTAGGGAGTTGGTGAGCCTTTCCAAAAGGCACGAAGTGGAACGACTTTCTCTTCGGACACGATGGGACATCAGACGAAGCTTGCCAATAGCTTGCAGAAACGACGGAGGAGCGTCCGAAAACCCCTCAATTGGAACGATCCAAGGTAATGGTTTCATCCCCAGAGTTTCCCCTCTCCATCCGGATAGCTGCAGAAGAGGGCGCAATCGCGAAGAACATCCTCCCCCTTGATCTCCTAACGCCGAGTATGGTGGACGAGCTATTTGCCCATAACCTCTTTCCCACAACGGACGCCAGGGGCAAGAGACATCCACATAGACTCTCTCTCACACACACACCGAGCGAGAGAAGCGCGAGAGATTCGCGGCGAGAGTGGGAGAGATGGGACTCCGGGGAGGGCCTCTGTAGAATCAGCCCATCTGCCAGGGGCAAACTGACTCTGCAAGGATCACCAATATTGGGGCCACTCGAGAGGCCTGAGGAGAGACATTCAGCAGATGATGCTACGGTCTAAGCAGGTCTAGCGTGTCCTCGATGTCGATATCGGGAATTTGGCCTACTGCATATGGCACTTTGAGAAAAGTGACAGGTCACAAAAATCCTCGGAACATTGTCATCTGCTCGTCCCAAGTTGGCGGGATAGGCACTTCGCCGAACTTACTTTCACTGACCTTGTCTGGACCGAATGCTCAAGAGGGGCGAAGATGTGGGCAAACGATGTGGGCAACAGTCCATTGAGTGTGTGAGAGAGTGAGGGGCCAAGGGCAAGCGATGATGGGACTCTAGTGTAGCATCTGAATCGCAAGTGCCTTGTGGTAGTACAGAGATCGATTTTGAGTCCAGGCTAACGGGGTTCAATCCGAACCAGACGACGCGGCGGATGTGGGCGAAAAAAGAGGGGTCCAGGGCAAGAGGGACTTGATACGGTAGTTACGGAGAAGATAGAGCTAGAATGCTAGAGAGCGAGAGAAAGAGAGGGACAGACAGGAAAGAGGGTGGTCGAGCGAGACCGACGGCCCAGCTCCGGCCAGGAACGCGGGTTACGCGGGCCACGATGGTGAGACCCCTCTGAAAACCTGCGTCGCTCGCGCGAGAGTTGTTGCGTTCCTCTCGAGAAGTCGTGGCAAAGTAAAGACTTTTCTCACTTGTCTTTCTCTCTCTCTCTCTGTCTACCTTGCGTTGGAAACACAATGGGAGAGACCTCCCACGCGTCATGACTGGGGGGCGGGCGTTTTCTTACACATAACAAGGAAAAAGGGGGCCAACCTGAGCATTCCTCTCGCGTGTGCTCAGGATCAAGAAAAGTAAAGAGAATTTTGCTGCGTGGATGTGATCCTGTGTGTGTGGATGGAGTTTTGAAGCCTCACACAAGACTTCTCTTGCAAGGCCAACGCCGAAAAAGACAGGTCTCGTTTGACACGCGTTGTGGGAACTCGACAGTACTATGAGAAGGGCAAAAAGGAGGAGAGTCAGACTGCGGAGCGGCGAAAGCCGCAGAGAGACAGATAGATAGACCTTGTGGAAAGTCAATTCGTTTGAACCGGTAGTCTTGTGTCACTTCTTCCCTCCCCTCCTTCTCTAGACTCTCTTGTGCGGTCGTGGTGGTGGTGGACTAACGGCCGAAGGTTGCTAGACTGCCCTTTCTTTCCTTGGCTGCCGCCTCTGTTCAAGGGACACGAAACATGGGCCACTAACGTCGGAGGCGCGGATGGGGTTTTTGAATCATGGAATTTGGAAACAGAAGAGGAGGATGCCGGCGGCACCTGGAGACACCTGGAGCTAGGAACTTCAAGGAAGAAGGCTTATTGTTGTGTAGCCGACTAAGAGCCGCGGGGGAGGCTAATACAAGCGTACGGATACTGAACAGAGATGTCGATGGGATGAATCGAGCTAGACGTACTGGTATTATGGAGACAGTCACGGGCTGAACGGCTGTCGTTGTATGGGAAGCAACGTCTTTTTTCTGCGCTTTGTCCCAGAAATAAGTTGTCAAAATCGGACGATTCTCAATGACGGCGTCGTTGTCGTGATGATGATCGTCGACCGTTGGACCAAGCCCTTTGGCCAAAATCCGATGGGAGCGAGAAACGGTTCCGTGCGGGATTGAACAAAGAGCGGCCATGTGGTAGTGGTGGTGGGAAAGAGTTCGTCCGAATTAAGGTCGTATAAGCTTTAACCTGGATTGAGTGATTGGATTGGATCTGTGTGAGAGGCTGGGCGGGAACGGTGGGTGGACGGGGGGGACAACCTTGACGAGGACAGGGAGCCAAGCAAGAGCCGACAACGACGACGCCAGGTACAAGCACAAGGAACACGCACACCTCCAGCTTTCCCGTCATGACTTCGGTGATATTTGATGGAGGAGGGGCAGTGAAGGGATCCCATTCTGGTCCGTCCTATTCACAATGGTTCCTATCTTGGAGTGAGATAGCGAGTGCGGATCATCCTCTTTCTCCACGTCTGCCTTGCCCGGTGCCATCTTGGCCAGGGCTTTCGCGTCTACCCCCCCATGCCCGCTTCCCCACCAGGCCGGGTGATCTGCCAGGTATTTGGCAGCAGTATGGGAAGCTCGGGGCCGTTCGTGAGCCGTGACGGCGATCGGTGCGGGATGGGAAATCCGAAAGAGACAGAAGGAGAGAGCGAGAAAGAGGTGAGAAGGGAAAATGCGTACGATAACCATGGCATGGGGGGGAAAGGAAGCGGGACATGGGCAACCCTGTTCACCTGAGCGACAGTCTCGGGTCCGGCAGCTTGACGTCGATCACGGATGTGGGCGAACTGACTGCAGCTCGACAGGGGGGATGCAGAGAGCCAAAGTGGGTTAATAGTGACAGATTCTCTTTGCTTGGCAATATCCATACGGGATATTCACCATCTAGCATATGCGATGCGGTGCTGGGTTGCGAAGAGAGAGACGGGATTTGCCCATCCTCCATCCTTCCATCATCCACTTCCTCGCCGGCTACTGGAACTGAGCCAGGCACACCACTCGATATGGAGACCACTACGGATACCTATCCACAATGGATTTTGACGACCGAGAAAAGAGACACACGGACGAGACGGCAGACGCACGGATTCTCGGGTGCCTGAGTTGGACGACTGGGGATGGCGGCGCGCGCGAGGCTGTTCAGCGGGGATCCCTTTGGACGGCGGCGCGCCAAGTAGCGCGTGTTGTTTAGACGCGAGTGTGTGTTTTTCTCTCTTTTACTTTGCTAACGCTGGATCAGATGCCGACGACGCTAGCAGTTTTTGATAGTTTGCCTTTTGCCCTTCCCTTTGGCTGTGGCTGGTCAACATTGGACCAAATGTTTTGAAAGGGTCCTTCTCGTCTGACTCTATTTCGCGTTCTTTGCCCTCTCGAACCAGTCTCTATCAGTCTGGCGTCCGTCCTGTTTCCCGGGCCTAACGTAGGACCGGAGAGGGTGCAAGAAAAAAAAAGCCTCCAAAAGCATCGGAATCGGAGACTAAGGCTGGCCGACAGGTTATAGCTCGTCCCAGGAATCGGAGGACTTGCAGCAAGCGTGCAGCAGCGCCGGGGACCAGCCCAGACTGAAAGATTGAAGGACGTCTAGACATAGTAGACAGCGGCACAGCCAAGCCCAGGCGGCGAGCCGGCGAGCCACCACAGACGGGAGTTCTAACTTGTTGGTAGGCTAGAGAGGGGTGGCGTAGAGGCGTAGAGCACCTCGCCGGGCCTCTTAGGGCGTGGGCAAGATGAGAATGATGGTCGACATGGGTCCTGGATGAGAGAAAGAGACACAGCCGTACATACCTAGTAAAAGAGACAGAGAGAGAATATGGTGACGATGAATATGATGGAGAGGGGTGTGTGTGTGTGTGTGTGTGTGTGTGTGTGTGGGTGGGTGTGGATGGTTTACTGATGAGCCGCCCTGCCCTTGTCAATGATCTTTGGGGGTCTAAACATGGATGGCCAATGGTGTCTGAATCTATCCCCGCTTTTCCTTTCAAGCGTGCCTGCGTGCCTTGATCGCAGCCCTTGTTGGTGGCTTTCTGGGAAGGGCTGTCCAGGGTCCCCGTCATGTTCCCATTGTGTCGAGGCTTTTGAATGGGGGGGAGAGAAGACATGGGACTCGTCGACTCGATGAGTGAGGGGAGGGCGTGAGTGAAAGGGTGGATGAGATGAGATGAGATTAGATGACATAAGCACTCTCACACAACATCAAAAGGCTTCTCACATGAGCTGGGAACCAATGAGATGAGGGATCAACGGCAGGCATCTCGTCGATGAGTCTTGCCAATTGGCCGATCTGGTTGGTGGAGAAGCGGCAGGCCCATGTTCTGCCCGTTTTTGCCGTGTCCAGGGCCTACAGGTGTGTGTGTGTTTCTGCCATTCTCCCGCCCATTCGCCAATTCAATCACCCTCCATCCTTCTCTCTCATCTCACTCACACTACCCACCTTGCTCACAGTGAGAGAGCGAGTGAGTGAGTGAGAGAGAGGTAGCAACACCAACACCGAAAGAAACGCTATCAAATCTCACATCGCCCAATATTCAGCCCGTCGTTAACTTACGGTGCGTCCCTGACTCAAGCGACCCGAGTCGAACGATAACTTTCCGTCGCTCCATCATTTTTCCCGCCTTCTCCCTTCTCAACCTTTTTTTTGCTTGCAAGCTTGCCGTCTGTCTATCTCTTGCCAATGGCTTTCTGCCTTGGTGCGCTTCTTTCTCACACAACATTCCGGTCATTCTTACTCGTTTTGGTCCTCTCGCAGTTCTAGTCCCCTCTGGCTTGGAGTCCGTCTCCTTCAGAATCGCTTCATCTTTGCTTTTTGCACATCTCTCATCTGCATCGTCCCTGTTTCAGCGCCTCTTTTCCTCACTCACTCACCCACCACTATTATCCATCATAACAGTGAGAGAGAGTAGTAAGTTGAGACCAACTAGCCATGCCGTACCAAGTGAAAATGTGCATGCATACCTTACGTCAGGTAAATCTTCTTCCACCTCACTGTGCGAGCTCCGTGTCAAGATGGCATGCGGATTCGACCGGGGTCCGCAGCGCCGGACTACTGGGTTTTGCTTTTCTTGCCTCTCTCTTTCTTCCTTCGCGTCCTGCGGCCTGCTCTTCAGGCCCTCGTCACTTTTCACATTTTCTGCACTGTGTCTCAACTGCATCATACATACTCCGTCGTCAGCAAGAGAGAGAGGAAGAGGAAGAGGGCCGATTATTGCCCAAAGGCAAAAGAGCTTGCATCAGGGGGGCAGAGGGGAGGCCTGTGCCTGGTGTCTCACACCACAGCTGGCCAAATTCTCGGCCAGTGAGTGTCGTACGTATCAAGTTATCACTTCTTCCATTCCTTGACAGGCGTGTCTCCATTCCCCAAGGTTACACACATTCAAACATAGAGCCAGATGCTGAAAGACATACACGGCAGCCAACTACGTCTGGGCGTCCCCACTCTCACACACACTCTCTCGCGGCCTCCCGTTCATCCCAGTCTCCCCTTCCCCTCCGCCCAAGGCTATCTCACAGACATACGCTTTCTCTGTCCTCTCTGGAACCCCACCACCACCACCACCACCACTACCACTGCAGCTGTCTGTCCCGCTCGCCATGGGCTGTTTTTGGCCCGCGGTGTCATGTACCTTTGATAGCTAGCCAGCTAGTAGTAGAAAAACCGGAGACGCGTTCTTGCTCTCACGTCTGACAATGGGGCCCTTCCGGCCTCCCTGCTTCTTTCCGACCTCACCAGTGGAAGTCTACCGGTTGTCTTGCAATGCTCGGACGTCCAAATCTGGAGATGGATACAGAGAACGATAGAGCCATGTCTCCGAACCAAGATTCAAGAGCGTGTGGATTGTCAACCATCCACCCTACCCCCCCTTGTCGTCCATCATCCTCACCCTTCACCAACCCGCGATCCTTGAACAAGCAGAAGCGGTTCATGCAGGTACTCTTTCTTCTTCGTCGAATGTGTCCCCCGGTTGGTTCTCCGAGTCTCCAGCTGCCTGGCAGCAGTTCCTCGGCCGTGGTCAACCCCGGTCAAAGTTGACTCGATCACTACGAATCCCCCCCAAGGACAAGGGTAATCCACACAAACTGCAACCCAAGATAGAGTAGGATTTTGGCTGTCTGGGCTTGACGAATGGGTACTTTGATCATGATGTATCCGTATCCCAGCAGCCCCAAACTTGGACTCGGCTGTGTACCCTGCCAGTTGCTCCAGATTTGGACTCTTTGCTTTCTCAACTCAGAACCCATGCAGACAGGCATAGCCCTGAGCCTGTCCCTCTATCTCTCTCTGTGTCTCTGTCTCTCGCCTGCCATGCCGGGATCAAGAATCATAGGCGAACAAGAGAGCAACTGGCTCGAGCTTGTCTTTTTGGATCAACAGCTTGAGCCGCCCAGAGTACCGTACCTGGTTCAGCTAATCCATTGATCTGACACCTATATGTACGTGGGTCTGCGTTCATGGACCGGGCGATCGTCTCATTGTTTCTCAGGGACGACGAAACATACTGGACTGAACTGGACTGGACCCTCTTCTTCCCGCCGCAAGAAACGCTCTTCTGCTTTAGACCCTCACCATCCTCTCGTCCATAGATTGGTGGATCCCGCGAAGGAGATTAGAGCCTCTCTCTCTGTGTGTCTCTGCCTTCCCCTCCCCTCCTCCCCCACCACCACCACCATCACGTCTTCAAACTCCACGCCCATTCTTCCCACACCTACACCCCCCGGCTGGCTCTTCGCAGCTCTCCCTCCCACGCTCCACTCCACCTCCACTATCACGTACTCAGACCTCGATACATTCCTATCTGGGGCTCTCTGTCTCTCCCAGCTGTTGTATTGATGACACTATTTCCCCAATTTGTGAGAATATACCTGTCCATCACTCTTTAGGGGCGTCATCTTCATCTCCGTCCCCCTCCGTCCCACGATATAATACTGCCTCGACTGCTCGTCTGTGGAACGCTTCCATTATCCCATCATTCTTCATCTTACTTTTAACCGGACAACTCGCTCCCTCTTCAGAAACGAATTCACCCCCTCTCTCGAACAACAGCGAGTAAGCAACAACAATCAACAACATACACACACTCTCACACAATGATGTCGCACTCGCACCTCTGGCAACAGGAGCAGGACCACTCCATTGAGGGAATCATGGAGACCTTTGGTGGCCCCGAGACCAGCTTTAGCTTTGACGGTTCCATGAGCTGCGGGACTACAACACCAAGCTTCTCTGCCGCCTCCTCTGTCTACGACCCCAACGGCCCCTTCACTCCTCGCTCTGGCCGCTCAACACCTCACGATCACAGCCAGTCCAGCATTGACTTCGACGCTTCCTTCTCCTCCCACAGCTCCTTCACCTTCGACCATGCCCCATCACAAGATCACAAGGGTTACTTCCCCAAGCCCGACGAGGTGAAGATCCAGATGCCCATGCAGTATGCCTCAACACATGTCACCCCCTCAAGGAGGCAGAGTGCAGGCTACGGCATGGACCATCTTGACTACAACACAATGCTTCACGTTACCCTCAACTCCCACTGCATGCCCGGCATGTCCTCGCCTCACCCTCACCAGCAGCAACACCAGCACCAACAACATCACCACCACCATGCTGAGCAATACTCTCTTCACCCGGAGCTGAGCTCATCACCCTTCGTGATGCCGACTCCCCACCGCGGCCTCCCGAGCTCCACACCCAGCAACGCTCACATCTGGTCCTGCAGCAGCGAGAGCCCCATCATGATGTTTGGCAATGAGGCTACGCCCTCAACGTCGCCCCTTCAGGCCATGCATGGCGGCAACAGCAGCTCCGTCAAGCGCGAGACCACAGACTCCCCTATCCCCCGCCTCACTCCCCCCTCAGCGGCTGCATACCACCACCGCCAGGACCCCAGGCGCAAGCTCTTCGCTGAGGTCCAGCGCAAGACCCTCGCACTCCAGAAGAACCAGAACGACATGGAGGCCCTGCGGCAACTGAGGTCCATCCAGGTCAACCAGGATGGCTCTGTCCTCGAGTGCGGCTCAATGAAGGTCCGTCACGTGGCGCCTAGACGGGAGCGTTGCACATATCCCGACTGCACCAAGACTTTCAAGAGAAAGGAGCATCTCAAGCGACACTTCAAGGCGTAAGTATTTACTTCATTACTCAAAGCCACAATCACAACGCCGCTAACACATGTTTCAGCACCCACGAAAAGGAGGTTGAGCTCTACACGTGCCCTGCAACAAATTGCAACCACGTGTTCAAGGAGCGCCGCGACAACTTTGTCTCCCATCTCCTTCTCCACAAGCAGGGCAAGAGCAGCAGGACGCCGTACAACGAAAAGGCCGCCAAGCTCTACGACGAGATGTGCCTGCAGAGCAAGAGCCGCAAGCGCGTCAAGACGGGCACCAGCTCAAGCCCCAGCAGTAGCGGCAGCAACAAGAACTGAGAGAGAGAGAAACATCAAAGTTTCTTACTCTATCTCTACTGCTCTGCTGCTGGAGTGAGACACCTCGAGCCGGGGTGTTACGGGACGTTTCCTGGGGGCCACTGGGAACTCGAGAGCCACTCCGGCCGAGAAAGAGGGGCAGCGAGAAACGCCAAGTCGGGATTTCCCATGGCGATAGGCTGCTTCTCTTTATTTCCAAGACAATTCCCAGGATCCCCAACGAGGATGCGAACGCCACTTCTCTGCATGTTGCTCATCCTTGCAACATTGCTGCAACAAACACAAATCTTTTTTGCCTTTCCAACCTGTAATAATTCTGTTGCACGAAACATTGCCTTTTTTCTTGGGCGTACATTTGGCAAACCGTTTGGGTGTATTTTGTCACTTTTTGTTTATTTCTACGTTACTTGTTTCTCTACTGTATGGATCAAACTGGGGAGGATGCTTTTGCTTATCAGAGAGAGACGCTTGGAATTCCCATCGGAGGTTGTCAACACATCCCGCCAACCGTCCCTGCGCAACGACTTTACATGCATTTTTACGATTGCCGCGGAGAAATATCAACCCACACACAAACACACTGCAACCTACACACACAAAAAACTCACAAGATTTACATATATTCTTAACGATTGAAAAGACGTTCCAAAACGAAGTCGTATGAGTACCAATCAAAAACATCGGCGGGAGTGGGAGAGAGAGAGGGGAAGGAGGATACTAAAGGGAAGATCCTGTCTCTGGCGCGAAAACTAGGAGTAGGGGATACCGGGAAGGAGGCCAACTTTGTCTTACTTTTGGGGGTTCAAACGGCGAAAAATGGGGACACGGGAGGGGAAGAGTGGTCTATTACTCTGTACTGAATAACTACCCTTTTCTACTGGGTTTGCGAGGATACGAAAGAGATCACTATTGTTTCTACAGTTTAGATTGTCACTACTGAGAAATGTGAGAGATAACAAGGTTCGAAGATCAAAAGATGAAAGAAACCCGATAGTTTCCCCGAGTGCGGGTCTTTGATCACTACATCCAGGCACTTTACTGCCTACTTTACGTACTGATGATACGAAGAAAGCTGAAGTCCGAGAGCAGAGCGACGCAGGATAGGTGGCATCCGAACTCCTATCACATCTCGTCTGCATGGCGTGGACTTGACAGGTTAAGCTGTTGGGGAATCTCATCCTTCAGCTACGTCTTTGCAGTCTCCCAAAAAGTAAACCAGTCTAGACTCAATGGAGACGATTTTGCCCGTCAGAATCTTGGTACTGCTTTGATGTATGCATACCTACTGCAGGTGATATCTGATTTTTTGGGCTCGATACTACCCGATCTCGTAGGATCATCTTGGCCTTGTGGGAGACCGTGGTAGTGGTCAACGCGTAACTATTGTAACAGCGTTGCAATCATCAATCTGACAACGGACAACCTTCAGCTGAGGTGCCCTCTCGTCCCATTCTCGTCTCGGTAGGTGAACTTGACGATCACCGCCCGGGTCACCCAAGATTCCCCACTTTCAAACGCGTATGTGGTCGAGGTGGAACCGTGGACGGGTGATGGAATAGACAGGGCCAGGGGGTCAAGATCAAGGCACGGCCAGAGCGAAGGCATGCTTGTCTCAGATTTTGGCGTCGTTCCTTTTCCTCTTTCTCTCTCTTTCTCTCTCTTTTCTGCTGCAAGAGTCGAGACTACAAGGCACCACCGCTACTTTTCTTGCTCCATCCGCCAAGGAGGAACGTCAAGAGAACTAGGTAGGGGTTAGGGTTAATGATGGGGACGAACGTGCTTGATAGCCTCTCTTATGGTCTTATTCCATGCTCTTGTCCAGGACCAGGGCTATGACGAAAACTCTCTTTCTGCCTCTTTTCGCCCAGTCAGGCTCTCGTAAGTTGCCCCGTCGTGACCTGGACTCGTGGACGATCCGGGACGCGAGTCGAGAGCCGGGAGCGGGCGGGGAGGAGAGGGGCAAACGGTGCGGTTCAGGCCGTCAGGGTTTTGGGGAAACGTTCATTTCGGGCTAGATGGGGAGAGAGAGAGAGAGAGAGAGACTACGGATACTGGTCTATGGCTTAGTTCATCGGCGTGTGTGGTTAGTTCAACCGTAGTTGCGTAGTTCAAAAAATGCCCCCATTCTTACAGGCAAGCTTCCGTCATCAGGATTACGTCCCGCGCGAATCGGGATGATTGACGGGATCACGAAATAGGGTTGGTGGGAAAGCAGGGGCAAGGTAGGTTTTACGAAAAGAGGTATCCATCTATGGCAGAAAGTTGGGACCTGGTGGTACAATGGTTGCTCTGGAATCTAGGGGGCCTCTTGATAGTTTCGACAGGGCGACGAAGGTTACGAACCGATGCGAATGATGGAATGGACAGGGGCAAGATGATCAGAGGCAGGGGAGGGGGAACCAATCGACCAGGGGCGAAGGGGAGAGAGAGAGGAGGATGAACTTGGGAGGAGGAGACAGCAAGCCTGACAGGGTCAAAAGCCGATGCCCGATGGGCAGAAAAAAGGCGGGAGTCGGTCATTTTGAGCAGGGCCACCCCGGACGAAAGAGAACTACTGTAGCCTGGCAAGCCTGGGTTTGCCCTGTAGGTAGCAGCCAGAGTGACTGGACGACGTGACATTTGACAGGTGACTCCGAATTGCAACATAGGACGAAAGAGAAATCTCCGTCTGGCCTCTTGTGTTTCGAAACGGATCGCCCAATCGTGGGAGCCTCGTGGTTGGTCGGGAACGGAGGGCTGCTGTGTAACTATTCCCATGTGGTCAATCTTTCCTTTCCTACGTGACGGGGGTTCGCTTTGATTGGCGATGAAAGAAAGACGAGCCGAGGGCGTTTGCATGGCGATGAAAGACAGCAGCAGCAGCAGCAGCGAATTTGACTCAGGAACGCAGGGCCTTGTGCTGTGCAAAACGGCGAGAGAGCGAGTGAGTAGCAGGGCAGCGGGGAAAACTACAACTCAATCTCAGAGAGTGAGACGAGACTGAACACTGCTTCTCTCGGTATTACGGGCGCAAAGCGTGTTTGATTAAGCAGTGCTGCAGTTGAACCACACACGCACACCATACTCGGTACACACTCGCACGTACGGAGTACTCCACCCCGGAAATGCCTAGACCTTGGTGACCTTGTCCGAACGGCCGTTCCGGTGCAACAACTGGTCGAGAGATGAGATGAGTCGAGGTTCGAGAGCTGATGGATGGGCAGCTGGGGGTTCCCAGGTCCAGAGGTTGGCAGGTTGGTAGGGTGGTAGCGCGTCCAGGCAGCCCAGTCAGGCTGGCCTGAGCGTCGGCATTCGGAGCCTGCGGCGACCCTGTCAAACCGTCGATCTTGACCATATTCTCGGGATATGGGCAGGGGAGGGGGTTCGTCGCTCAGCGCTGTCGACGTCGACGTCGTCGCCGTCGTTACACAGGCACGACAGGTTACCCTGCCAGGAGAGGTATGGCGCTGGTGCTGCTGGTGCTACTATTGGTGCAGTGCTGCTCTCGCACGGGATGGGATGGCAGTGTTCCACTGAAGATGCAAAAATGTCCGCTGTCGGTGGGCAAGCTGCAGGCAGGCCAGCATGCAGGAGTCCAGGACAATGATAGGTAGGACAGCGGGAATTTGTCAGGACGAGATGCATGTGTCCCCTGTGTCCCCTCTGGCCTTCTGCTCACCCCTGGTGCCCTGGTGCCCTGGAAGGGACAAGAAAATCCCAAGAGGGCGCGGCGTTCGCAAGGGGGGCGGCATGCAGCCCATCGGATTCGGGCAGCCGCTGCATCTGGTGTGCTGCAGCATCTCATCGTGCAGAGACATGGGCAGTGGGACCTCGTGTCACCAAGGCAAGGTACCAGGAGTTGCAGAGCGAAAGGAAGAAGGCTGCTGTTGCGACTTCGGGGAGTACGACGTACGTACGAGATAAGAACCGGGAAGTTGTCCATGTGCCGAGGTAACGTTATCAAAACAAGGCCTAATCCTTCTGAGGCATCTTTTCGTCGTTTCTCTTAGCGTATGCCGTCCGGTGGAAGTTGAATGCGTGAGGGTGGGACGGGTGGACGGGCGGACGCTTGACAAGCAAGATGCGGCAGAGGAGAGGATCGTTCGTGGTCGTTAGAATATGCCTCAATCCATTGGGGTTTCCGGTTAGGTTCGTTTAGTCGTTGAGTCAGTGATTCAGTCTATTGCGGGCATTCGCGCTGCACTACGCGGACAGAGGTACTTTGGAGAGCTTGGAGCTGTGTGGCTAGGATGTGTGCCTTGTTTTCCATGTCAAAGAGGTTGACTAGCCGCACAGAGATGAGAATAACAAACCATGATCCGTTAGATGATGTCGTGACGGGGTGGTTGTCTGGTCAGAAGGATGATGGTTTTCTCATTCGGGGGCTGGTGAATGGATGAACTAAGATGTGTGGTCATTGGTGTGGTGGACCTACGGAGCTGCGTCCGTAGTTCTTCTGATGGTGTCACCAAAGCGCGAGGGAAAACCTACGGTTACTCTGAACTTTTTCCTGGTGTGGGAAGCCGTTAGGTGCGCCGTGCGACGATGCGGGGACAGCGCCGGCTGTCGGCCGGGTCTCGGCCTCTTGGGACCATCGGATGCGGGGGTACAGACGGAGCGGGATTGGCTGGAAGCTTACGAGCCACGGAGTGGAGACTCCGACGCAATTGGCTGTGTGGGCACCAGGCCGGGGCGCAGCTCCGGAGACTTAGCGCCGAAGGTGGCTTGCAAGCTTAGAAGGACCCTGGCCGTTGTCATTTTTTGCTGGTCGGACCCGCCTACCGCACACGGCTCCGCATTGCGTGAGCTATCAGACGGACTCGGCTCGCGTAGACTAGAACTATCGAAGTCAATGTTAGCTTCGGGATATGTCGTCTCGTGAGGTTAGCTGGGAGGATACTCTGGCGTGACCTTACGGCACTCCCGTCCATTGCCAATGCCGGCTTTGCCGCGTTAGCCACGGGAAGAAGACGCCGGACACGCCGGGGGCTCCCGAGGTACGTATCCATCGACGGCTTAGGTAATTCGGGACCTTCCAGCTTCCAGCGGAGATGTTTCTACCTTAGGTAAGCACGCGCTACGGTCACGGGTTCGCACTTTCGCCCGGTTGACGACGGCATTCTTTTCCGAACCCCGCGCATTCCTGTCTTCGGATTTCCCACACCTCTTGGCCCTGCAGTGTACGGATTACGGATATTACCTTGCAGTCGTACAGTCAAACCCTTGGTCATCTGCGATACGTGCGGGACGGACAAACCGCGTTGACATGCGTGCATGCATAGCCCCAGCCTCGAGCTGCTGCTGACGTCAACCAACACCACCCGACCGATCGCCCAGAACAAGGCAAGCCAGGCGAAGAAAGCAGACACGGCAGAGCAAGCAGATCACTGAATGTGAGGCGACAGAAGCAATCGGGGCAATCTTACACGCCCAGTCCCAGACTCCCAGCAATGATTGCCCGACAGTCGTCACACGCAACGAACAATCACCTCAACAGCACCGCTCCCATGCCCTACCACTGTCGCCGGGCGCTCCCATGTCAACCACGTGTCTACCCCGTCTGAAGGCTCGTCTTTGCTTCGGGACGATTGCGGCTTGTCGTTGAACTTCATCAAAGCAGATCTGCTGAAGGTCATCCTCAACGATTTCCAACCGGCGTGGCTTCGACTTCATTCCTGCATTTGCCCCCTACTTCTCAGCATCCAGCGTCGCTGCATCGCCTCTCGAGCACAACCCCCGATAGCCCGCTTTCAAAGAACTGTCGATATCCTGCTGGGCCGCAGCCTGGCCCGCGCGCCATTGTTCACTGGAACGGAATCCGCATCATTCTCATGTCTGGCGACGACCATCCCACGACTCTCACGCCATTTTGCTTTTCCCAGCCTCAGTCTCGTGGATGCCACACTCGCACTTTTCCATATTGCGACTAGCTGCGCATGCCGTCCGTAATGCAAGCTTCACATCGACCATCGACTGTTTGATCGGCCGCTGTAACGTATCGCCCGTTCATCTCGCTCCAGCACGATTGTCAAGCAGTAAACGCACCCACGTTTGCTTCTCTGCATCGGCGGCTGTTTCGGCCTGGACTGGTCCCCAAACCAGTAGAGAAAGGCAGCAAGCTGTTTCATTGTCTGCTACATACCCCATGATCCTGGCATGGGAGTCCCAAGTGGTCTCAAGTAGAAGGTGTGAACAAAGCCACCAACACCATCATGGCCACGCTGCCATCGTATCAGGATGCCGTCAGTAAACTCGACTGGCTTGAGTTGGTGGCACCATACGTTGCAGACAAGGACTTTACTAGTCTTTGTTCTGTGAATCAACGTTTCCAAGCCGTCTTCGCACCCCGCCTTTGGAACGATCCATTAGTCGCCGTTCGACGGTTGGGACTGGATCCAAGTGACGGTAAGTTTGTCTCAACCTACACCCGTCAAACTAAAGAATACCATTTGCTGACGTTGTTGCTACTATTTCGGTTGAGTGTTAAAGACCTGGAATGGTACCTAACATTTATCTTCGACCGCATGCAGCGCCTGCGGCCAAAGACCCTGGCTCTGATCATGACGCTTGACTTTCGCGAGTTTGCAAAAGACACTGCCCACTTCTCGTCCGACAGCAGCAGCAGGACAATACCTCACACTTTGCGTCAACTCTCCAAGACATTGCCGAATCTCAGATGCATCCTCTTAGACGGACATGCCGAGGCGGACCCCGCCTTCTTGGCTTCCATCCCAGCGTCCGAAGCAAACATGACACCACCAGAGTCTCGTCAAGGCTTGTTGGTTCTTAGTGTCGCTCATTGTCAAAATCAACTCCCCAACGGCTTCTATGCGTCGGACAAGCTCCAGCAGCTAGTCCTTCTAGACGTTTCCGGATTGCCAGGTTCTCTGCAGCCTCTGATTGCTGCAGCTCACGGACGACGCAACCTACGCAGATTAAAGGTCCTCAAGGTGAGGCGTCGGGAGATCAACGACTCCTTGGCTTTGATGCTCTTCCAGGCTTTCAAGAGCTCGCTCTGGAGTCTGGACATCAGCGAAAACAGAATAACAGACGGTGTTGTCGGCCAATTTGCTGCACTTTGCTTCAATAGTCCATCTTTGAGGTCTCAGTCTCGATTCATGACCGAGGGCAAACCTATCTTTGATGGTCAAGGAAACGACACATTCGGGCCATTCATGTTCATCCAAGAATCCGACTCAAGCGCAACCTTTAGCGATGCAGAGCGGCACTTTGTGGATGCTCCCATTTACTCTGTCGCTGCGGGTCGCAATTTACAAGAAGATGAAGCAGTGCGAGCCAATGGCAGAACTCCGTTGAGGCGAGACAGTGTGGACTACGTTAAGGCCGCAACTGCGGGAGGCATGGATCATCCGGTGCCTGACTGGTCAGACCTGCCGTACCTCGACGTCTGCTCTGCACCCACCGGGATCACCCATCTGCACATCTCAGACACTCAAATCACTTCTTCAGGTGTGGAGAGACTGCTGCGTAGCTCGCAAGGCCAACTAGAAGAGCTCTCGTGCGATGCTCCGTTCTTTCTACCAGTCCAAGGATCTGCTTTGAAGCAGCAGCATCTCCTCCCATGGCCCAAGAACGTCACTCTGCGCGGCGCTCTGGGCTGCGCGCACGTCTTCAGGCCCGTATTCTCGTCCAATCTGCGTGTGCTGAGGATTCACCATTCGCTCGTGACGCAGATTCCGACACTTGAGACTGATGGGTTGTCAACCATGACACGACTCTGGCTAGCCGAGACAGTGGTCAGGGAACGATCTGAGATGGCCTTCCCACAGACATTCGAACCGGACATGAACCCCCGGCTGACGTCTCTGACTCTGACCAAGATCCCACGTCGCTCCAAAGGGCCACTGATAGACAAGCTTGTGCAATTTCTCACACTGGCTGGTCTCCAGGAACGCGCGATCCGAAAGACTGCCTCTCAATCATCATCGCGACGTTGTCCAGTACTCCTGCATGGCCTGCGTCATCTCCGTCTAGAGTTTGAAGCCGATCCCATTGAGGATCCGGCCGGCTTTTCAGCCGCAGACGACTTGGATGCGGAAGAGCTCTTGAATATGGGTGAGGGTGAGGGCTTCAGCTTCTTCGGCAACGAGCGCCGGCCTCAGCCACGGCCTGAAGCCACGAGGAAAAAGCAAGCAACAGCGGGCGACGAAGTCGCTACGCACCACACTCAGCCCGCCACAGTCCGTCTGAGCACATTCCCCTACAGCGATATCCAGGGCGTGTCTATACCCTACCGTGATACATGGGGCGGGAGTCAATTCGACCGGATAATCTGGGTTGGCGACGGCATTCTGGGGTCAAACCACCTTGCTGTCAACGAGTATATGAAACTTGTGACGAACCCACTGCTTAGAACCAGAGTAGGACCAGCCACTCCGGCGCACGTAAAAGCTGGCGTACCGGAAGGGGTTCTCATATTCCACGCGGCTTGGGACGCCATTGTCATGCCACCAGAGTTAAAACCTCCCAGAGCGGCAGAACTTCATGGTATGCGGGACGTCCTAGAGGCCATCAAGGCGTTTCGCATCGAGACTAGAGCAGCATACGAGGCTGCGAAGAAGGCTGCCGTTGAAGGCGTGGCAGAACTTGGCACAACCACCGGGCCACGACACTGCTTCTGGTCGGGAAGGCTTGAGGTCTCTGCGCAGCAGAGCATGGCACACTATCGAGCGCCTGGTTATTGGCGATGAGAAAAAAGAAAACCAATCTCCTTTCCGTCCAAAGTTTTCTCTTTCCCAACGAGTTTCTAGTGTTCCGTCTTACTCTCGTGTGAAGGCGCAATTTTTGGTCATTTGTGATATTTACTTGTTTTGAAATAAGTATGGACAGTGAAGCGAAATGTGGTCCTCAAGACAGCTTTCTTTTTGGCCCTCCCATATCTCACATGTCTGTCTCAGTTTCCAGTGGGCCTCCTCCCCCAATCCAACGTCACATGACTTTGCCCAGAACCCCGATCAGAAGCCTCTCTCTCAAGAAAGAGAAGCAGTGTAAGCAGTCGTGGTGAACTTGGCATTCGACCCGACAAACGGCTCGGTACCGGCGCCGATGCTCTGGAGGATCTGGGAGGAAGGCAGACCCTGGCTGTTGATGAGGTAGGTCGCGAACGCCTTGAGGTCACCGCTGAAGCTCTGGACGTTGCTGGGCGCGACGAAGCTGAAGACGGTCATCTGGCCGTTGACGCCCTTGTAGAGGTTCCAGGTGCGGCCGGCGACGGTCGGGGTGGCGATGGCGCTGCCGGTGGCGGAGATGGGGCCGGCGCCGCCGAGGGAGCCGAGCCAGATCATGATTTCATATTGGGCGGAGCCGGTTGCCGTGGAGGAGGTGAAGAGGTCGTAGGCTACGTTTGCTACGAGGCCTGTGCCGGAGTAGCTTTGGGCGTGTTAGTGGTCATCATACTTGATGGTTTTGATGTGTAGATAATGGCTTTGGTCTTTTCTCTTGGGGAAGGAGTACAGAGTGACGGAGTAACAAAACATACCTCCAGTTCCAGGTTGAGGGGATGCTGCTGATCGCGCTCAGGGCCTTCTTGCTGACGTTGACGACGGCGTTTGCGTACGACTTGACGTTGTACTGCCCGCCGGACCAGGACCAGGTCGTGGACCACTGCAGGTTGCTGCCGGAGAGGCCGGTGAGGGTGGTGCACTGGCTTCCGGTGCCCGAGGACATGCCCCAGAGGTTGTTGTAGACGGTGTAGGTGCCCGTGACGGCAGAGTCCCACTGACCGCAGTAGGTTGTCGCGCGCTTCTCGACGGTCGTCGGCGTCGGGCTGGCGAGAGCCAGGGGGAGGAGCGCGAGGATGGCGGAGAACTTCATGGTGGATGGGCAGAGGCTGAGAGAAAACTCGGTGTGATTGTTGGATAAGGAACTGGCTGGAAGCTCACAAGATGTGGTACCGGCGAAGGATGATCAAGTTTTATATGTCCTGCTTTTCGGTGTATCTATAGATGGTTCTATGTTGAACTTGACTTTGTTGGTCCCGGACTGCATCTTTCTGCCATTCATCTATTCTTGCGCGGGGTCCCCGGCATTGACAAGCAACCTCCCGCCAACATCACAGCTCATGTGGGAACATTCTATGTATCCGCACGAATCGTCACCAATGCCGAACCCGCTTCGTGGGCCTACCTTCCGCAATTGCCTCGGAAGGATATGCTAACATGATCACGAGAGTCTTCATCCCCTGGAGTTGGCACGGGAGAGTTACCAATTGGGACGATGATCATATCCGCTCTCGATATAAACTCTCCAGAACGGTAGGACGGACAGTGAGCTAGGCCCAGGGTGACGGCTCTTCATTGGCGGCTCCCATCGTGGTGCTGTCAAGACCCCGGGCGAGATCCATCCAGTTCGGGAGTTTTGGGAACCACGAATCAGGGCAACCCGGCTATTGGTGACGTGGGGAAGGGGAAACCGGGGCCGTGGATGAGATGATGCTCAAAAGGTTAAAGTTTCTTGGGACGTTCTACACAAGACTTCATGGCTGAGTTGATTATCTGATTAGCTATCATGAGAAAACTGGAGTACGAATCAGTTTTCTGTCTTCAAGGTGTTCTGAAAAGTCCACGGAAGCCCGTCACTTATCCTGAACTTTTTCGGCATCTCGTTCTTCTACAAACTACAAAGCGTAACTGCACAGCAGTTCTGTCCAGTCTTACCGACGTCACTTGGCGCCACAGCTACCCCGGCATGGCTTTCAACGCACGGGATTCGAGGAGATATAATCTGCCCTGGCACCCGTGCAAAGCAGCATGGACTGCCGGCGGAAAATGCGGGGTTAGACTGCCGTAATCTGTGCTGCTGCGCCGGGTGGTTCCCGCGATGTAACCGAGAAGAGTCGACTAGGTGGAGTTTGGAAGCTGGGGCAAGGCGGGATCTGGTAGCCGCGATTGGCGGGATTCGATCGGGCGTTAATTTACTGGAAACGCACCGGAGGCTTTTCGTTGCGTGCGAGATGCGAGGGTTCTGTTCCTTCTTCTCACGCTTGCGTGCGTGCGAACTGCTGTTTTTCTTCTGTTGGGGAGATTGAGTGTGAAGGTTTGGTTCACAACTTCGCTCTTGATGCTACGGACGTACACGGCTGGCTCTGTGCAGGCACGGAGTTTAGAGACGAATCTCAGTTTACCCTCATTCCAAATCTCTCGATATTTTTTGATCTAGCTCAGCGTTGGTAACGATAACGGGCTCGCTTGATCGGCGCCTGTGCGATTTCGCTTGTGCACGGCTTCGAGACCTGTCATTTCAATGTGCATTTCGTACGTGCGCACCCGATCTGATTTCCTAGACTCTTCTTGGCTGGCGTTGGCTCTGCGTGATTACGTGATTACCTAGAATCTGATCCAGCCCTGGAAAGGAAATTGCTTTGGTCCCTGGATCCTACGATGCCTGTTCCCTGGCAGACCATCTGACGGCTCTGACCCTACATTCGCTTATCTGACTGAGCTGGATATCGAGACATGACGCGCAGGTTGGAAGCATAGTTCTGCAATCTGTTAGGCCTCCCTTTTCTTCACGTGAAATCCAATAGTATGCAGATTCATTTGCCAATGAGGTGCTCGTTCGCGTCATTGTTATGATTTATTAATGAAGGTGATGTAGTCATCGCAGTCGAGTCATAGTAGCCCCCTCATGCAACTGGCCATGTAATGGTTGAGAGATTGCTAGCACAAGTGTCTCACTGGAGGAGCTTCCAGTGAGTTTGCTGGCTGTTCCGTAAAGTTCATGTTGAACGTGGAACTCTTCCAATCTGAATTCGATCATATTGCAGCTAGTAATGATATGAGGGCACAAAAGCAAACGCGGAGAGGCCCGACCTCATGGTGGCGTTGCTGAAATCCAGCTGTGTCTAGCTCACATCCTCATGACCTGGGGAAGAAGGGCTAGGCGAGCTCAAGAACCGCTCATGGCTTTCGTGCGAGGGAAAAACCAAGAATCGCTGCTTGCAGGACGAGATGTGATAGTGGCTCGGAGAAACTCTCACCCACAGTTGTCGATACTTGGTTTTTCTGCGCGCTTGTGTGAACGCCTTCCTACTAGGCTCGGCCAGCAAGCCATCTGGGGACGTGAATTGGTTCTGCACTTGGAATATTTGGTTTTTCTTCGTATCTGCAGAGCGAGCCTCGCGTGGAGAGCGCCGAACCGGACTATTTTGACGGCATATGAGATGTGAGGGAAAAAGGTTGGTCTATCACACCTACCAAAGACAGGGGACGGTGCGATTCGTCTGCGCCACTTGGCATACGCCATCGACTATCTGTATGTACCTGTCCAAGTAAGAAAGCGCCTCATTCTAGCCTCGGAGACAGGACGCGTCTAGCTCGGACGAGGGACTGGGGGGCCTCTCGGAGGTCAAGGTGGTGATCTTCGGCGCTGCCATCCCACGAATCTGGGAAGATCTCCTTCGACCCTGTTATGTCTTGGTTGTCTACCTGACCTTTCCTTGTTTTGTGGCCGCGGACGTGCGTCGTGCCTGAGCCGGTGGAGACGCGTCGCGATGGTGGTGATGTTTGGGTAAGATGGTGAGAGGGGTGGTGGTGGTGTGTGTTGACAATTGGCACATTGGCTAGCGGCGGGTTCATCTGAGTAGCGTAGCCGATGGCATAGACTCAACTCTAATCAGATATCATTGCTTTTCATTCTGCTTGGAGGGGCGTGTGCAGTCATGTCTTTTGATATTGATTCTGTCTTGGTATATCGACACTCAAGAGGGTTGATCTAGGATGCGTTCAGGGGATGGAGGTCCCGGTTCCGAGGAATGGAATTTGAGTTGCCGAATCCCTGAAGGCGACTCAACACCGGCGCTTGTCTCATCTGTCCTGCGTTCCCGATCGGAAAGAGAACAGGGGACTCTCTAGAAGGGGTGGTCGGTTCCACGTGCTCGGGACCAGACTATGAATCGCGGAACTTCCTAAGCCTGACTTTTGTTTGTAGAAAAGAGGCTCCAAGAGAGGAGAGAAAAGGGTGGTGTAGGTGAAAACGCACTGTGGCAGGGGTCGAGGAGAGACGGACTGAGACTTGTGGCGTACGCCGGCCGGTACGGGTTTTACGCGGCGACGGGCGGCCGGCCTCCACTAGGCCCAGAACATGAGAGTGGGTTAAGGACAATTGGGGATGACTGAGGAACGAACGGAACCACGGAACGTCGTTCATCGAGGAATGGAGGAATGGGTAAAATCGCGCGGTGCGGGAGCCAACAGGAAGAGCGATTTGCCGCAAGAGGGTGCCCGTTGGTGGCTTGTCTGCCTCCTCCACAGAGGATGGGCTGGACTCGGCGTTCCCAGAATCCTCACGACCTCTTATCAGCAGCCATCATCCGCGGCGTTTTGAGGGGTCCAGACATGAACCGGCGGGAATGTATCGGATGGAGCACTTGCGGGCTCTAGCCGTTGCCCATGGGCTATCGTTTTGACTTGTTTCTATTGTCTTCCACGAAGGCTATGCGTGGTTTTCTTTGTTCTTCGGAGGGGAGCTATTCCCACGCGTTCCTCTTGTGGCAACAATGCCGCGGCAATGCCACGACCGTTGATTGAAACACACAAAAGGCGTTTCTGGGGAAGCGTTGGAAGCCAACTTCTGAGAAGCGGTGGTGTCTTTAGTCTTGCGGTATTCGATATTCACTCGCTTATAATACTTGCGTTGCGGGCAATGATGATTGCCATTGCCCTGGATTTCTTCATCGCCGACTGCAGTAGGTTAGGCGATCACAATGCAGCTTCGGTTCTGCTTCTGGTGGAGTCCTATCCTCATTTGCAATAAAATTCATCAGTATACGGGGTTTATGTCGCATGTGGACTGGCCGACGGGCGTATCAGCTGCACTTCAGATTCTTGCTATATGCATGTCTCTGCCACTCATGCAGCTTAACGATTCGGGACATGCACAATTACCCTCGGTGGTTGAATATGCCCCCCCTGCTCTCTCGCCCAGAGACGAGGCTTCGGATTTTTCTACGCTAGGGAAAGCTGGAAGATGGGATCCGGGGAATGCAGGTTGGTCCTCATTGGGTAACTGAAAGGCCCAATCGAGTATAACCTCGTTCTTGTCTCTAATTTTCGGTGTCGGACTTTTGCGACAGCTGGGTTTCGATGGGTGGTTAGTTGGTTCGGCAATCCACCCGTCAAAGAAGGGGTACTCGGGGTTCGTGCTGCTATTGGCAGCCCAGGCCCAATGACTTTTGACGTGAAGCGAGAGAGAGAGAGGAGAGGCCTGCAGAGTGGAGAGATTGACGGACAAAGTGGATGAGGCAACATGTCTCTCAGTATTTGCGTTTTGTGCATTAGTGCCTCGGAGCTGAAAGATGCAGCTACTGCAGGATTCACCAGGGGTTGATGCAATCGAGATCTACATGACGAAAAGGAGATCGCCTGCATATTGAAAGGCGACTTTGAATTCCTGATGGGGGTTGAATGTCATTCGATGTCAGGTAGATATCGCCATTCTGATGTCTTTCGCAAGTTGAACTCCTCACCGTGGTATGACCACAGGGCCGAAGGTCTGCCATCAGAGGTCACGCCACAGATGCTACCTTGTCCTCTTTGGACACTGTGGCTTTTTGACGAAATATGATTCTTGAGATTGCTTGGGTCTGAGGGGCTTGCCACACAAGGCCACAGCGATATCAAGGTGATTCCAACAAAAGGTTAGAGGCGAGCTCCTGGACGATATCGTTTCCCAGAAGGCTGTCCTCTTGATATCGTCGTCACCATTGATGATTGTACCTAAGATGAGGGACGAGTTCATGGCTGCACCGCACGTATCAATGCCCGCCAATGCTTGTCCCTGACACTGTTCTTCGAATACTATTGAACACAAAAGGAAGATCTTGTGCGGGAACTAAGACCGTCATTCTGGCCTCCTCCCAGGTTCATAACGATGCCCGACTTCTAACTGAAGTAATCGCAAGGTCTCGATTCCATTCAAAATCTTTGATAGTTTTAGGGAATTTTTGTTGACAATCCCTGGTGCCCTTGTTGCTGATGAGGCCGGTATGCCTAGGTGACTTTCCTGGTCTCAATGTCGGTCATAGTCATCGCATATATATGTGGGCAACCTTCAGCGTATTCTGTTTCAGCTATAGAATTTTGCATAGGTACTAAAGTAGAGAGCTGAATCTCTCGATCTTTGAACAACTTCTAAACCTGCCCCCTGAAACCTGGAAGTTTGAAAAAGCTCGTTCCAGGTCATCGGCAAGCTTTGTATTGATTAAGGCACAATGCAGGTGTAGACCATAGAACATGATTCTGGATTTATAAAACCTATCAATTTGCTAGTTTGAGAGCTACATTAAGTTGATTCGGTTGTCATGGTCATTGGTGTGAAAATGACTTCGCCGTGAGTCCTTTCAGAATGTCTTGTGTTTGTTGTTCAAAGTAAAACCAGTAATATGGTGACAAGTGTCATACGAAATATTAACGAGAAACAACACTGAAACAGCAAGCAATTGACATCAACTCAGCCGGACTTCAATACCTTTCCAAGTGTTCGACATGCAGCCGGCTACAAGCTCTCAGTACACATCTAAACCACCACGTTCCACAGAACTCCTGCCTGAGCAAGATACTAGCAGTCAAATCATCCTGGAAGTGAATAGCTTTGGACGTACGGACCATGAAGAAGCCGAATAAAGTGCGAAAACTGTAAGTTCTAGCTAGCTTGGTACTTTATGATCAAGACCTTCAATAAGATAAGAACATATCTTTCTGGCGCAATGGGCTGCGACTTCATCGACAGCACTAAAATTTGCACAATTGTTGAGAGCAAATCAAACGGCTGACTAGAGCTCGATAACATAACTCAACAGCAGTAACTACTGTAACCCTCATTAATTCGTGTAAATTGTACGAATTGAAACATACAAAGAGCACGCGCATTCGGCATTGCAGAAGAATATCAGCATCGCTCATGTCTGATCAACAGCTTGGATTGATGACGTAGTATGTTCAGGCCAAAGTAGAATCGATTTAATCACTCTATGAGTCTTCGAAATTGCCTCTAGATACAAAGCCAAAACCCTTCAAGTCCTTCTATGCAATGGGGCCGTAGAAGCTGAACTTACCATTCGGGTCGTATTTAGTCTTCAAAGACTTAAGGCGATCCTGTCTCCATTGTTCGCTACCATACCACTCTTTAGGACCCTCATCACCAAAGGCGTAGTTCAGGTAGACGTGTTGCTCAGTGCGGCCACTTCCCTCATGGATGATGTCACGGAGCTGGTTGCCGAGCGTGGCGGCCTTCTGGTCAAGCTCAGTGCCGTTGGGGGAGTAGGTGATGAGAGGCGCGAAGAGAAGGTTATCGCTACGATAGGCGAATGCAGTTGAGTCGCTCGCGATGGCCTTGACACCTTCGTTGGAGTAACCCTCGAACATGAAGAGAGAGTTGTTGAAGGGTGAGTTGCCGCTGATAGAAGAAGCAAAGAGATCGTAAGCCTTGCGTTGAGCCTCAATGTTGTATGACTCGACATAAATCGGGAAGCGAGGGTTGTTCAAGCCGGCCTTCTGGCACGGGATGGAATCAAGAGCAATGCCAGTCCATGTGGCTAGGTCAAGGTAGGTACCCGAGGCCGGAGTGGCAGAGATGGGGCCGATGTCCTGGAAAGGCTGAGTATAGATGGAGTCGACGGTGGTAACACCCTCCTGGATGACCCAGAAAAGAATGATAGGCTTGGGTAAGATTAGTAGTGCTCATGAACAACAAGATAGTCTGAACTCACATTAACCGGGTCCGCATCAGGGTTTCTAAGCCAGTAGGACCAATTGATGACTTCTGCGGCCTGGGTGCCATTCTTAAGGAGGTGCTCATTGGCAGCTTGGTAGACTTCCTCAACCTTCTCGCCGCTGAAGATAAAAGTCTCTACAGCCCAGTCGCTATGTTCGATGTCATAGACCTTGACGTTAAGAGAGGTCACGATGCCAAAGTTGTGACCCGCGCCCTTGACAGCCCACCAGAGGTCCGAGGTCTCATTGATGGTCTGCAAGGTGCCATCGGCCAGCACAATGTTCATGGAAACAAACTGATCGGCGACCAGGCCATGGTGACCCTGAAGCCATCCATGGCCTCCTCCAAGAGCAGGTCCGAGCGTGCTGACGCACTCGCAAGTTCCCGTTACTGTAGCCCAGGGTTAACGATACATCTCGACAAGGTATAAGTGATGGAGATAAAGCTGGAATGGAACTTACCAGTCTGCTTGCCGGCCTTCCAGAGCGTGTCGGTGACGAGCTTGGACCCGGTACCACCACCAATCTTTGCGGTTTTCCCGTCTGCAGCAACCTCGACGCCGCTCAGCTGGGACAAGTAGATTTCGATACCGCTGTCCATCTTGCCCAGAGTGGTGATAGCTCCATGCACGCCATTGTATGCAAGGAAGGGCATGCTCTTCTCGTTGGCGAATTTGACCTGTACGCAGGGTAGTGAGCACCAGCTTCGCGCCTGGGTACACTCGGACGAAAGTAGAGTCAGTCACTTACAGTCTCTGCAACATCGTTCTCAGTTCCAGGAATGACTACGAGGTTGGGCTTGGGTGCATCAAGGTTCGACCACCGGATAGATGCGTTTGTAAACTCAGCAGTGCCTGGTTGATAGATCTTTGCAGTAGCTGAGAGCCTATCGCCGAGCTCAGCCGTATCTCTCGCGCAGATGCCTCCGAGCAGTTGACGAGCGACAGGAACGTTCAAGCATGCTGAGGTGATTGCCCATGCAGCAACAGCTGTAAGGACTTCCATCTTGAATCGATGCATCTCGGCAGGGGGGAAGGGCAGAAGGGGGAGCCGGATTGGCAGTAGATAAACTCTCGATAAACCCAAGGATGCAACTGGTGACACAAAAGCTGGCCCAAGTGTAACCTAGATGTCAAGAGAGTTCGAAACGAATGTGGTGGTAGTGAACGGACAGACCCCTCGTGGTTGAGTGCGCCTGGTTCCAAACAGTCAATCCGTCGACAAGCAGCAGCGCTTCGACCATTATTTATCGTACATGGGAGGTGTGATGGCTTCTGTAAGCCAAGTTTACCGGGCGCAACGCTGCTTGCATTCTTAATTTCGGTCCCTTGCTTGGGTGCCCCTGACTTGCATGCGTCCCTGCTTTTTCTACAACGGAGCCGCCAACCAAGTTAATCAAAAGTGGTGAAAGCTCCTCGCAATCCTCGTCAATATCTGTCGCTTTAGTCCGCGTATCCCGGGGAACACAACGACGAATTGTCTACTTGTAGACTTATGCGCTTTCTAGATGCTGGAACTGACCGCGTGTACTCTCTGGGAAACCTCTGTCTTTCCACGCAGGTGAGCGAGATGCCTCCATCTGGCCCCCCATCTGAATCCACGTGTCTCTGCCAGTGTTCATTTGTAAGTGAGTTACATTCATTTACCAAACCCCCAATCAGCATGAATACCGCAGCGGAGCCACATCATTCAAGGTTACTTCGAGGAGGGAAATCGTCCCATGGAGTCCAAGCGTAGCGAATAGTTCCGACCGGTGTTTGTGAATCCTGCGGCCCGTACCATGGGACACCTGTGTACTTCGTAGCGACGACTCCAACGGCTGCCAACTTCTTAGTGCCAAGTCAAGTCAAGTCAGAGACAAAACTCCGAATACTACCCACCTGTTGCACCTCTTCGCACTTCGGCGATGGGATATATTTCACTCTCCACAGTCCCCCACCATTATTCTGCCTTCGATGCGGCAACGAGACGTTAAAGACTCGGCTGTGCGGCACTTGGGACAGCGCAGCCACAAAATCCCTCGTGCCTACGACTTTTGGGGGGTATCTTCTGTTGTGGAGTACCTTTTCTCAGTGCTGCTCAAGGATTCAGGATGCATTTACACCAGGATCAGGAAGTAAGCCGAGGCAGCTATGGCCCAGGAAGGTTGATTGAACGTCAGGCCGGAGAATCTCCCCGAGTCTGCGCCTCACTGTGCCCCTTTGCTACAGGAAATCTGGAAGGCGTCTGTCTTTCGGGCCGCTTTGACCTGTCAACCATTCCCTCGGACCCATGTGAAGTCTTCCGTTTCCTTCTCTTCCTTCTGAACATGTTCTCGGGCATGACCGTCTGATATGAGAACTCTAATGAAAGAATTCAGCTGCTCGTGTCTGGGGCTGGGCCCTTTCAACTGTAGCCCCATTTGTAAATCATGGGCCTTTTAAGTCTGGTGTTCGCAACTCGCCCCCGCCCCCTCATCGCATCACCCGAGGTATCCTTCTTACTTCTTACCTTATCGTAAAAAAAAGTATTGACAGTGGGGGCGCTCTACACCGGGGGAAGCACCCGTGTTCCGCTTGGGCCCCCTACAGGGCTCAAGGGAGCTGTACACTTCCGAGTCAGGGGGCAGCCATGGATTCGATTCCACCATCATGATCTAGGACCTTGGCAAGTGGAGGATAGCTCCGTGGACTGAACGCTGAATAGTTCACCGAACGGTAGAGCGGAGGCAGACTCGGCCCAAGACAAGGCTGCGAAGCTTTGTTTGTTTTATCGTCTCCAATCTTAGCTGATGTTAGGAGGCCTGCGGATTGAAGTTCGCGGAGGAAGCGGAGAAGGGCCCAGTTCTTAAAGTAAAGGTATCCTTGGCTTTGATCCCACCACTTCTTCCATCTAGAAACCTTGCAAAGAGCCAGGACCACGGAGACAACTTGCACCGCCAAGAGAGAGATGAAGGAGACAACCGGAAGCCGGATGATGAGCGAGTGCAACATGTTCCTGAGCCATCACCGTTGCGGTAGTACCGAGTACTGCTCACCAGATGGGGGATTCGTCCGACGAACATGTTCACAGATCCTTGAAACCTTAGAAACCGCACTATGGCTTGTATTGGTGCATCCCTTACGTGAAGTTTGGTTTGCACTGTCACAGCTCGGAGATGGAATTATGCAGCAGGAACAGCTGCATGGGTTCCCTGCAAACTCGTCCACAGTCGCCTTGCGGATAGTAGGGGAAACGTCTCCTCCGCCATGGGTTGCATCAGTTGGGACTCTGCGCTCCAACTTGCTGCGTTTAAGCCTGTTGCCATGTTTCCAATGATCGATGTTCCGGTTCTCTTGTACTAGTGATGGATCGTAGGCCCTGATTCAAACATCTAGACTTCTTCCTTGATTCAGTTCTGCTCCTCCTGGGCTCCCAGGATTTAATACTTGTACGAATGGCACTCCGCACTTGATTTTGCTCTCTTGCTTGGTCGTTTCCGCAGTCATTGGACTTATCTCGTACCCCACTCAGTCGACTGCGACAGATCTGCCAATGTCGACCACCGATCTTACGGACCCAGCTGCGCAGGCTGCCGCTGCAGCAGCTGCCGAGGCAGGACGACAGTTCACCATTGAGGCGTGGACACTTTACGGCATCGGAGTGATCGTCACGGCCTTGAGGACGTACGCCAGAGCAAAGGCCGTTGGGTTCCGAAATTTTCGGGCTGATGACTATCTGGTGTGGGGAGCGATTGTATGTGTTCTTCTTGATAATGCCACGACACTACCTAAGGAAAGGTTGTTGCTGATCTTCGTCTCCTTTATGCAGCTTTTTTACACTGTCCAGTCGACCCTAGCCTACTCCGTTGGCAACATAGCCCATGGACTCGCCAATAATGGCATGACGGACGAAGAGCGAGCAGCACTATCTACTAGTGATCCGGAATATCAACTGAGGTAAGTATACATTAATCCAATGCCTGATGTCATTAATTAAATTGGTGAATAGAGTCATCGGCTCGAAGATTCAGATTGCCGGTTGGACCACTTATTCGGCACTCATCTGGCTGCTGAAGCTTGCGATGCTGGTCTTCTACCTTCGACTTACGGTACTTTCCCTCTGTCATCTAGCCCTATCATATCATATGTATCGACTGACATGTGCGCGTAGGAGGGTCTAGGTCGTCGATATCGCATGCGTATCTGGATTGGCTTCGGTCTGGTGATCGGGACTTTTGTCGCCTCTCTTGGAGCAGTGTTCTTGTCGTGCATTCCATTCAGCAAGTATTGGCAAATCAGCCCGGACCCCGGTAGTGAGTTTATGAAACTCAAAGCCAAACGTGTGATGTATTCTCATCATTGTTTCTTTAGATTCTTGTCAAGCTGCCGTATCGTTACCGATCATCTGGACCTCCTTCGCCGCGAATGTTTCGACCGATATATATCTCATCCTGATTCCTATTCCTCTTTTGTGGGAGTCAACATTGAGGCTCGTCAAGAAGATTGCGTCGACCATTGTGCTTGGTGCAGGCATCTTCGTCCTGGTCTGTGCCACACTGAAGAGCATATTCGTCCTCGTGGTAGGTTTCATCCATCGAAAGGACCTCTCGTTATAGGCCATATTTGTTCACAACTAAAACTGAATTAGGATCCCGTCAATGGTGCCCAACTTGCCGGCGCATGGGGGACTCGCGAAACCTTCGTCGCGGTCGTCACCACGAACCTTCCTATGATCTTCCCTCTCATTAGAACATATCTCAAGCCTCTTTGGCCCAATGTCTTACGATCATCCAAGAACACGAAAAAGGCATACAAGACACCGAGCGGCTTCCGAACTATCGGAGGCGGTCACGGGGATTCAACGCGCCGGACTGGTCCTCCAAGCGCAAATCCTGTTGCCTCCAACGTCACTTTTACCGAAAGCGAGGAACGCATAATGAGCGACGTTAAGTTGCAAAACCTTAAAGGCTCTTCCACCCCTACATCAGGCAAACCGCCGAACGGTATTGTGGTATCGAACGAGGTCGAAATCATTACCGAGGATAGAACTAGTCAATTTGGTGAGCAGCGCCCTCAACGAGCACATGAAGCTTGGTAGTCTCGGGATTATTTTTCTTTATTTTTCACGTTCGATTGGCTATAACTCATGTCTGGTTACTTGCTCTATACCAATTTCTGTGTTCAATTCATCAATTCTTTATACGTTTACAGGCGCTGCGTGTTACTTTATACCGCGAATAGCATGTCTGACTTTTCCATGCAGTTGAACGCCATACCAAAAGTTGGCTCGACTGTTGAACGACAGAAGTAGCGTTTTATTTGGTCATTCGAGTGGCGGAAATGGCTTCCTTCCTCGTTAAACGTAGCATAAAAATCTCCGAGTTCCTTAAACTGACTCAGCTTGCATGTTTTGAAACTCTCTTTGATCGCGTGCAACAACTGCCACGAAGGTTTCTGCGGACTCGGGGGGTTTCTGCCCATGGCAGAAGCTTGAATAAAATTCTATTGAGTCGAGGCAGAACAATACATAAATGACACCCATGTTCGTTCAATCTTTGCTGCCTTGCGAACTCTGCCTGCGCAGAGAAAGTGACAATATGAACTACCTTATCTAGGAAGGCAACTTCAAGACACCACAATCCATATCTGCCCTATGTTCCGGTTTTAAAATGCCCGCCTATGTGTCTGCAGTAGCAGGTTTTGCTTGATACGAGGCCTAGAAGTGAAGCCTCAAAGTGAAGCCGCATATTTTCGAAATACAAAGAACCAAGACATTGCCAACTCGATTATCTATCACTCAATATTGCGGATGGAGTCTCCTTAGGAGAGGATAGGGAAGCTCTCCAAAGCAAACTCAGGCGCATCTGAGGCGTAGTCGCAGCGAACCTTCTCCACATCTCCACACGATCCATCAATCTTCTAGTCGAAACAGCCACTGTCTTGCCGATGCCTGAATGCTACGTTCTGAAGCTTCAAAAACAACTCGACTAGTCGGGCTGGAACAGGCTATTTGGGGCCCACCTCTTATTGCTTGCCTACAGTCATGGTTCCCAGCGGTGGGTAAGGTGACCAACCGGCCTCAGAGGCCTCCCACTTCCCGGGCCCTCTTTCATCAATTCTCAGGGTGTGCAAGTATCAAGTCAACCTGGATAGATCTTATGGTAAGGCGATGAATAATCAAGAGAAATTATTAAGTGATCCTGCCTCGGTTTTCAAGAATACCTCTGGCTTGTGTTCGTAGAATCTCAAGTGAAGCCCACAAGAACCGGTAGAAACGAAGGAGACCTTTACTAACATGTAGGTATTATCATCCTCCAAGGGTCTAGCCGTGGATACAGGCCCATTTCAGACATTCACTTCGGCTTGCGATACGTGGGTACAACAAATGGTTGCAAGAGTGTGGGAAGGAACACAAAAGTGAGGTTCACGTTGAGAGGCCGGTACCGCTAGGAGAATAAGAAATCGTTTATTTCAGCAGAGCACGTTGCTCTTTGCGACATGCATGAGCTTAATTTTGCCTAATTAGTACTCCGCTGCGGATCTTTCACGTTGCTACACTCAGTAATTTGGCCAGAATTACTCTGATTCCAGGTCAGCCTGCACAAACCAGCAGAGCCGAAGGACGCTGCCCTCTTCAGCTTTAGTAAGTGCGCTGTGATCTACCAATGTCATGTCGAGTTCGAAACAGCCGAATGTTCATACAAGGGAGTAAAAACTGTTCAACTGTGAGAACTTGCCATTTCTTTGAGAATATTTTCAGCAGTCAAAGTTCCTCTAGTGGACTGAGCGAAGTGCGACTACACTGAATGTTACGTAGGGTGGATCCGCTGAAAGAGAATGGTTAACTTGGCGCTGGCGGCTTTGTTGCAGCATGTCTATTTGCCTAAGTCGCTTCACATGCTTCTACCTTACTAATCATAAACGAAGATGGAGCAACTTTCGGGGCCGGAAGCGAACGTCAGCATCACTGCAGTTTTGAGACATGGTGACAAGCCCACAGTAAGCTCAAGTAAATCTTTAGTGTGATCCTCCGGCCCCACATTACCGGCGCCGTGACTAATGCCCTTATTTCCTCGGCGCCGAAACATGTCACTCAGGGACCTCAAGGTTGATGTTTGAAGCCCACCAAGTCGGCTTGACTACATAAGGCTTGATCTCACAGATGCTGTTTCGTGAAAGCCAGATAGCATTGAAGCTCCAACATCACTTGGGATTTTAAATTCGCCAAGTTGCCGAAGCATTCCGCCTCTGAAATACCAATACACCACAAGCACCAAACTCTCTGTTACCGAAACGAAAATGGCCGATTCATATTCTCACCGGCGCATAGTGATTTCTAATCTCGATCTCGGCTCAGAAAATGGCAACAGCAAGACTGAACCTGGAGTAGAGGTAGTCACCGATAACTTGGTGACAGAGAACATGTTCGACGGCCTTCTGCAGAAAACCAAGATTGGGACTGTCTCGGCTGTCCCTGCCAGCAATGAAGGGCTGTGAGTAAATTTCGACTACACGATACCAACTAATAGAGACTGACTTTCTCAAGTGGCCTGCCAGTCCTTGCTGACGTCCCTGGCAATGGGATAGTCCTGCCAGGCGGAGTGAACGTTTACTTCTTGGATTTGGCTCCTGGATACACCACCCCGATGGTGAGTTGGTTTACTTCCCCTAAGATATTTAGCAAACGATCCGAAATCGTTGATGTGTCTTGTCCTGAATCCACCCCAAAGGCTGACTCAATCATTTCAGCATCGAACCCCATCAGTCGACTATGTTGCTGTCAACCAGGGAACGCCTGTTCTTATCACACCAAAGACTGCTTTCAGCGCCAACAATGACCAGGCTGACTACGAAGAAACTATTGAAACTCTGCTTCGGCCGGGAGATGTTGCTGTTCAAAGGGGGGCAATGCACTCGTATGTTCCATGTCTCTTTTACAAAGAACAGGTCATTCTTGAACACCAGAGCTAACCCGCATGATCTGTAATAGTTGGGCAAATAGAACTAACGAGTGGGTTCGCATGATCGGTGTGGTGATCGACGCAAAGCCCTCCGAAGCTACGTTAGATGGAAAGCGACTGGAGCTTGGCGAGAGATGGCTTCAGTAAGCATCGGCTTGCAGAATAGAGGTGTTTGCTAGCAACACTGGCGGAACGTCTTGAGGTTGTCTGGCCAGGCGTCAAACAAGTTGGCCATCTGGAGGCAAAGGCTACGGAAGAGCTAGGATGGAAGCAACTACAGACAGAGATACGCGCGAAATAATCGGCTTCGGTAAATGACCACTCAGTGTATTTGATCACTCTAGTTTTTGGTATTCACTCCAGGCCGTGGAGTGTATACGAAACAGTTCCTGTTGTAGAAGAGTACGCCCGTGCCATCCTCTTCGTCCACACCGTCTTCTACAGGGACATCGAATAGCTTGCATTCTTTAGCGGCCGACTCATATGAGAAGGACTGGCATCGAGGTGGGCGGCGTCCATCGGTGCACAATTCCCAGCATTCGTATGCGTTATCGGAGTTTGACCCGAGACCATAGTTGCCATATGCAGGCTTGATGCTGCCCTCAACATTGCAGGTCTCATTGACTGGAGCCTGCGGTGGCCAAGTAGCGAGAGCGTTGGCACCAAGTACCAACACTGTAAAATATTGAAGACTTATCATGTTGAGAATGTTAGAGTCGGGGATTGAAGTAAAGCCGGTCAACCGTTTTGTCAACTAGCTCGGTCAACTGATTATGGCAAGAAAGGTTGAAAGTCTGGCAGCGTGCATGGCACAACCTATTAGTATTTATAGGTCAAGAAACAAAGGCTACCCCGCCTAGGTAAGCAACTAAAGTAAGTGTCTTCCTGTCGACTGCATGATGCAGCTGACATATAATGTAATGGTCCAATTGGTGTTGTCGACATGCAGCCAAGCCCCAGCTCGTATTCCCCCTCGATGCTAGTCTTTTGGAGGTTGACTTGTGCTACAGCAGCTGGGCGAAATGGCGGCTTCAAAGTCAAGCTTGATTCGCTGCCATCAAATGGAATGAAGTGACATAATAATGAACTGCGCATGTCTAATCATTTCAGAATGACCATCCGGCTTTGCATTTCTTGAACTGGTCGCAGGGACGGACATCACTTATCGATTCTACATTGGAAAATTATGAATGGGGCTGGAAGCATAAAACGACCTCAGATTCCCACATAAGGTAAAGAACCGTACTTGGCACCTGCTCAAAACCAATATTCGAATAGAAACAAGTTGGCATAATGTTGTGGTATTATCTGAATATTTCAACATATTTGACAATCGAATGGCATTGCCATAAGGTATACCTAGGCCTGCGTGATGGACGACCTGTAACATGTGAAGACTGAAAACAAAAGCTGAAGCCGATGCTAGCAGCTACGCTCACGAATGAGTAGATGGCGAGTGGAATGAGACGATAAATCTGCCATCCTATCGAGTACCGATGGCGTGAGTATAAACGTTTCCCGGGTTCCTTTACCCCTGCTCCCAACATCACTTTCTTCATTCGAAGATGTAAGGAGGATGGGATCGGATTAGCACGTATTTCACTGCTATTTTAAGTGTATACGCGTATCTGCTTAAGTACCGATGCCGTCCAGTAATTACTCGACAGGATAGCTATGTTGAGGAAGGATGAAGAGCCTATCGGGACTGAAGAGTTTCGAATTTCGATAGCTTCGTACCTTACTTGACTACTTAGCAGACATGTTCAGGTATTGGCAACGACGACCTCGTCACGCGGCCTTGAAGAACATATTTGACGGAACGGTTCCGCCCACAAAGAGTGGATCAGCTCAGAGGTTAGTTGATCTCATTAGCCACTTGCCGCTGGCAGTGAAATATTAGAGCTTCAGCACCCAGCATCAAATCTCCTGTTGGCACATGTACGTGAACACAAGATGTTGCCAGCCACGATGAGTTTGGAACCGTAGTCTTGACTAAACGTTCATTAAAAGCAGCACAGAATATTTTCCGCTGTGCTGACGATAGAGCTGTTCACGTGCTTAACAACTCCTTACGGACGTCGCCGCGTGTAAACAGGGATGAGCCTAGATGAGGCAGGTCGGGAGCTCTAGAGTATTGCCAAATAGGGCTCTTACGCCGTCAAATGAGGCATCAAGCCTTGGGAAATGCCGTCACACGACCGGCTTTCATTGATTGCCGCGGGGTCTTCAATCGGTAATCGGAACGCATCGTCAGCGCCAAGATCAACCGCACTACGGATGAACCACGTCCACTTCTCTCTTATCCACGTACATTCACCTTCCCCATTGGACAGTTTAGCGCTGCATTGCGTGACCAGGAAAAAGTCTTTACCTCCCCCTTTGGCTTTTGGCAGATCCTTAATTCAATCATGCGTCTCAATAATTTGTTCTGTACCAAGGATTTGGGTGGTGGTTCCTGTCGGCGGAATGTTCTTTAGCGGAAACTCGGCGGAGTTCCAGCGGAGATACGATCGAGTTCTAGTTCTAGATTTCGTCGCTCGAAACTTCCGCACCCTTTCATTGCTGTCGATACCTATCTCATCACATAGCTCCTGCGAACTTGCCGTCGAGAACTTGGCAAGCTGCGAGAAGTTTCGTGTAAATAGCCCGCGCTGAGAATAAGGTGGGCTACCCGGGCAACGTCCGATGCCGCCGTCGGAAGGGAATCTGGCCATGTCAATATGCCAGATGGAGCCCCAATACCTAGACCCTTCTGTCATCCACCGTAAATTCATGGCAGGCTACCATGACGGATTTGAGTCTATCCACACACACTCTCCGCCTCCCCTGTTGAATCATTCTGTCGCCACATCTGATACGTTCTCCATGCCTTAGGACGAGACAGGTTCTGAGGCCGAAAACCAAGGAGCATGATGCTTGGTCTACGATTACAAGACTCAGAGTTGCCTCCTTTAGTGCCATCATCCTAGCAGTGCCTACGCGTAAAGCGGAAGGTAGTGCTGACAACAGAATCGCTCAAATTTTCGAAAAGGTAGAAAGAAGTACCTCGAGGTAGTCGTAAATGTACTGCTGTTCGCTTGTAGACCTACAAATACAGAGGAGTACAACAAATTCAGCCCTATTGCGACTTAAGCATACTTGTCTCCGACGGAAGCCATCAATTTCTTATCCTATTGTGGAAATGCGCGTACGCTGTGCAACTATGGAGACTCAACATGATGTTCTTTCCTCGGTTTCGCTTTCATGTGGAAAATCACGAAAATCGTAGATGGCCTTAAGAATGCTGACCAGGTTTCAAGAAACTTATAAATATCTAGTATCATGCAGGTTCAAACCCAATCTCACGCTAACATCGATCTTAATCACCTCTAAATTACCAGAAAAGGCATTCGCGGTATCTCTCGAGCCACAATCATGTTTACAACTCTTCTTGCGGCCGCGACTATTGCTGCCAGTCATGTTGTACACGCTTCTACCTCTGCAACTCCTAGCCTCCTCCTTTTCTCCAAGACGGCTGGCTATCGTCATGCAAGGCATGTACCGCGCTCCCTAATTATTGTTTCCTCTGTCTAACTAGGGCGTTTGAGCTATTAGCATCCCTCATGGTATCCAGCTCGTAAGCTCCATTGCCAATGAGAAGGGTTGGCCAGTCGCGGCGACAGAAGACTCTGCCGTCTTCACTAACGGGAGCCTGTCCGCCTACAGCACTCTGGTCTTCATCTCCACGACTGGCAACTACTTGTCAACTAATGAATCGCATGCTCTCAACGATTTCCTGCTTAACGGTGGCTCTTGGCTAGGCATTCACGCCGGTAAGTTCAAGTTGATGGATGTGTTCAGAGCGCTGAACTCATTTCTGACGTTTTCAAACATAGCCGGTGATTTTGGAGACGATATGCCCAACTGGTTCACCAAGCTTGTTGGTGCACAGGTAAGACGCAGTGTCGGGTTTCCCACCTTTCCTAGCTTTATTGACCTCGCCAAAGTTCCGATCCCACCCTTGTGAGACTGACGACATTTGTGACGACGCGCAAAAAGAGCGATATCCTCCTAGTGAGTTAACAATAAGCTCGGTTGTCAATTGTACACAAGAAACTTCTAACGGTCTCCCTCTCAAGATGGCAACATTCGCCCAGACACCGTTACAATTCTCGACTTTGACCATCCCTCGACTTCTGGTCTTCCAGAGAGCCACAACCGGACGGACGAGTGGTATGCATACAAAACTAATCCTGCCAACGATTCTGCATACAAAGTTCTCGCAAAGGTGGAAGAGACCTACATCGATGAGATCACGCTATCTCCAGAGCTTCAGCACATGCCTCCCATGCACTCAATTTCGTGGTACTCAATGTACGAGGGCGTGGCTAGGGCGTTCTACACTGGTATGGGACACACTAATGAATCTTATTCTGAAGAGTATTTCGTCAAGCATGTCACTGGAGGGTTGGAGTGGGTCACCGGCACTTCAGATTAGTGAGTGGGCACAGCATGACGGAATCTGTTGGTCCACATCAAGGGACGACTCAGTCTTGGTAAGGGGTACCTGGCCGATGACGGCCCGTCAGGTTTAAGCTCTTAACAGTCAGTCTGATGAAGAACAAGCAATTAATCCATATGCTGGATTTGTAGAGATCGTGCATTTGTAAGGATGGTTTCGTGTTGGAAAATTAAGCAGATGAAACAGAATACTAGCATTGAGAAACACAAAACTTATGTACAGAAAACGGTGAGATGTTTAGAGCTTGAAAGCTCGGGGAATTGAAAATTAATTGAATCAATGCAACACCATGCCAGACTGACACCAATATGACGAAAGCCGACCTTACGTCCGATGTGTATCTGGGCCAACATGAACCAGAAACATTAGAATTACACGCCAGTGCAGACATAATAACCCAGCCACAAGTTGCCGCAACTCGAGTCAACTTGTGTGTTGTACGAGAGGAACTGCTCAAACGTGATGCCCGCACCGCTGTAAATGGACCAGCAGCTGTCGCCAGACTTGACCTGGTAGAATGTCTTGCAGTTGGAGACGATGCCGGGCATCTGGGGTGTCGGGCCGGTGGAAGGGGGAGTCGTCGGCTGAGTGGTGCCTTGAGTGGTGGTGGCCGCGCCAGGCACGTGGACGCAGACGTAGTAGTCGAGCCAGAGGTTGGTGCAATCTGTTAGGCGACATGTTAGAGCATTGAGACCAAGCAGCCAAAATAATTATACGTACCAGCGTTGATCTCGCTGTTCCAGCTCTTGAATTGAGAAGTGCTGATGCCGTACTTGGATGAGATGGCGTCACAGGAGTCACCAGAAGAGACCTTGTAGAAGCCATCACAGTTGGCTGCGAGGCCGGGCATAGTTGGGGAGTTACTAGGGGCCGCAGCGGTGGTAGTGGTAGAGGAGGACGTAGTAGTAGTTGAGGTCTTGGAAGTGGTTGACGTGATGGAGGCAGTGCTCTGGGATGTCGTAGTCGTCGGCTCCGGGTCATTAGTGACAGTACCGATCACGCAGTACGACTTGCTGGTGTCTAGTGAGGGACAGGTGATTCCAGGATTCAACTTCTGGAGATCGTCGACAGAGAGTCCCCAGCTGCTCGCAAAAGTTGCGCAAGTGTCACTTTTACCGGGGGCGGTGGAGAAGGCGCAGTCGACAGCGCGGCGGGAGAGAACTGACCCAGCAGAAACTAATCCAGGGAGAACTCCCGCGGCGGCGATGCAGTGAGTGATCTGCATCTTGAGGGGATATTTGGTAGAGAGGAAATGCCCTAAAGGTAGACAAGAGAAGTATGATGTTGATGATGGTTTTCATGCGACGCTTGAAGGCGGCATAGCAGCCCGTGTCTTATACTCGCCTCCGACAGATGGTTTCCTCTTTCCAAAGAAGGACTCAAATTTCGCTAGGTGTAATCCTTCAAGGCAGAAAGAAAAGACTCCTCAGCAACTTGACCTTGACAACATCCCACTTCCGGTCATAGGAACTAATTCAACTTGAGAAAGCACAATGCAGGAACTATCATCATGATCCAGCTTACACCGGCAAACGCTCGTCCCCGTTCAATGGTATCTGAATCCGAAATCCGCTCGATGAACTATTGAGTGTAACTCTACACGGTCCAGCCGGTGGCGCAGAGAAAGGAAAACGGTTCAGAGTTGCCGAGACATGTCAAGTCTCTCAGGTACCACCTTGGCGCCAAGCGCGGCGTGCGTGATCATTGCTTAACACTGCTTCCGTTCATTGGCAAGGCTGCCGAGAAGGATTCAATACATGTATTATGTAGGCACCCGTGACAAGGATGACCGGACCAACTAGCCTATCAACTCTGTTGGTTGCTGTCACATTGTAGAAGCAACCAACGCGAACCCTCGTGCTTTAATTCAACTCCTTTCTCCCGTCAGACAGTCAAGGGACGGAGCACACACTGAACAAGCAGGCTGAAATGGGTAGGATGGCGGGAAACTCGCCGGGATTGTGGGGGTGGCTAGGCGTTTTCTTTGCCCATCCATGTGTATAAAATTCCATGTTTCTTACTTTTCCGTGCCTCTTTTTCCCCATCGCAACGAAATTATTGCCTGCCTATCTTGCCCCATCAAAACCGAGGCATCGAGCATTGTCTGCTGCTACCCATCAAGCTTCCGGATCTGGTAGAGTGTCAGCATGCACACACTATCCTGGACGACTAGTTGGCGGCTCCTTCTAGCCTGTGTCTGGGCCATCTTCGGAGCTACCACCGTCGCAGCAAGCGATCAGTCGGGCATCGTGGAAGTTGACCTGGTGTTCCCCCGCAACGAGACATACGCGCCGACGCCGCTTTTACCCATCGTCTTCGGTTTCCAAAACTCGCACTTGGCGCCGGGGCTCGCTCTAAAGATCGGATTCTCGATATGGAACTATAATAACAAGAGCGATTCGGTCAAGACCACGGAGTACGACGTGAGATTTGCCAACTTTTCCAGCAACGACCCATACTATGAATACCGCGGCTTCGGCATGTTCAACGTTGAGGGGACCTGGCAGATCAGATACACCGTGTCATGGTTCAGCTGCACGGGGAATTCCTTCGATTACCCATACCAACTTCCCAGCAATAACACGTCCAACGCCATCATTTTCACAACCAAGGATGCCGGGCAAAGTGTGGATCTCGTGGCCGCCACAAACGAACAGGATTGCTCATCTGACGCGGGTGTCGCCATCAGCGTGACTGATACGCTCAACTCCACCGGAATCTCAAAGTGGCCAGGCGGCGATACGTGTGCTGTGGTGGCCTCATCAACAGTCACACCGAACCCTTGCCAGATCAAGATGAGCGAAACCGAGGCGTCGAGCATATCCGCCACTCTCACTGCTCGGGCGTGCGAGGCACAGAATCCACCAATCGAGTGCCCTTCAGGCAACGATGGTGACGAAAATGCTGCTGATCATGGGTTGGTTGTTGGAGGGGTGGTGTGTTTGGCTGCCACATTGGGTGCCATCTTCCACGTTTTGATGTGAGAAAGAGCTGAATTGTAGTTTCATTTCACACCGAGATGACTCAATATGGAAGTTTCTACGATTACTGTGAAAAATAAAGCCTCATTGAGGGTCTGCTAAGGTATCCGAGATCAGGCTGAACAAGAATGCCCTGCGTCGTCCTGCTGTGCCTCCTGCATGTAGTTCGCAGGTGACCATGCTTAAAGGATTTAACTTACATGAATACAGGCAAGAGCAGCATATCATTGGGCTGATGTAATACCAATGTAGTAATATGGGTATGCACAGCGGGAGCGGATGAGATTTAGAACTTTTGCGCCTTCGGATGCAGGGGAACATGATGAAAATGATGTGAAAGGGGTGAGGGAGGCGGGCTTGGCGAACTTCGGAGAGTGGCGGTCCATCCCGCTCCGTCGCTTCCGCCAGCCCGCTCATTTAGCTTAACTCTAAGCATGTTGTTTCTCCGGGGTTGGGCGTCTCCACCTTGATCCTTCAGAGGTGTTCTTTCTGGAAACTCAGCTGTTGGTCATGCTTGTTAAAGGGGGGCAGATGCGTGAAGGATCACTTGCTGTATTACTATGCGTCCAACTGCCAAGGCTCTATGATCGTGTTGCCAAGCGTAGAGCCTTGCGACGTATGCCTAATAACGTAGAGAACTTCGGTAAACACGGCATACGGAAGGTGGTTTTGAGGCAAGGGTCGTGAGGCAGCTCTTTTCGCCCCCGAAAGTGCAAGGATATCGCAACCTCTAGACAGTTGGAATGGATGTTTTGTGTTGCGTTGAAGTGAAATTCTTGCTGCCTTCTGACCGTTCATGGATTCAATAGTGCTTACTCGCAATTTGGAACTTGTTCTCGATCGATATCATGAGGTTATGGGGCGTGTTGGGATCAAAAGAGGAATCCGAACGGGATTTCAGAACTCTGTGCTTGATCGGGTTCGAGGAGGATTCATCATCGTGGCCCAAGAGTTGGCTTAGGGGATAGACTTTTGTCCACCTTAACTAGAATAATATAAAGCTGCTGCGCTGTTAACAACTACAGTTATCAAAACGAGTCAACTGGGTACTTACGCTCCTTATAATCTCTTGTCTCCTATCTATCTTGCATTTTGACTCTTATTCGTCCTTACCATCTCAACCAACTCCCTACCTTCTTTACCTCCTGCCTCATATTGTACGAGGCATTAGCCTCTAGAGTCAACATGCACTTGCTATGGCTCACCACGGGCCTTATGGCTGTTGGCTTCTTGGCTGAAGGAGCCTCAGCGAGGTCGCGGACCGGGCTGAGACTTCCCTCCAGCCCTACCTACAGCAGTTCTGAAATCTGCCCAGAGCGTTGCAGTGTCTCCGGTCCTAATATCGGGAACTGGTCGGTCTATCCCGACTTCAAGCAGATGCAGAAATGCAAGCAGACCATGTTCTACCGATTCTCTCTCTACGACCCCGTTGACGACAAGGCGGCTAACCACCGCATCCATGCCTGTTCGTCATATGGTCCTGATTTCTCCAAGCTACCTGCATCGACCGCACGCATTCCATCATCTGATTCGGTCGACGTCGAGTTTGAAATTGGGTGGTGGCAAGAGGGATTTGGCCAAGCCACCGCCGGTCTTCGCTCTCTGATCAAACAGATGCGCAGTTATGTTGATCACGGGCATGGCGAGACTGACGAACCCTTAATCATGTTTGGTCAGTCTGGTCAAGCCACAGTTGGACTCTACATTGGCCAAGGTCTGCTGAACCAAGGCATCGGCGAGTCGGCCCTGAAGAATCTCCACGACACCTTACCTACTCTCAACGTGTCGACACCGAGCCTGGCCATGCAACTTTGCGAGCCAGGATACGATAGCACTCACATCTTTGGATTGATGCTCTTGAGTAACGGTTCCTTTAGCCCGATCCAAGACGCACTCAAGACGTGGGATAATGCTACCTGCCTTTCTTTCGAGGATTCTATCAGCGTTAGCGGCCAAGTCAAATTCACCACGCCGCTTCTGCCCTCAAACGGCACGATTCCCACAAACGGCACGACCAACTCGACAATAGCCAAGCGTGTTCACGGCACTACCCACAGCCGACTACATGCTCGCGCAGAATGCAGAACCGTGCAAGTCGAGTCCGGCGACAGCTGCGCGGCACTGGCCACAAAGTGCGGCATCACGGCCGCCGAGTTCACCAAGATCAACTCGGCATCAGATTTCTGTGCTACCCTGAGGCCGAAGCAGCATGTGTGCTGCTCCACAGGCGATATGCCCGACTTCAGCCCGGACAAGAACTCGGACGGCTCATGCTACTCGTACCAGGTGAAGGCGAACGATAATTGCGATGACCTCGCCGCCGAGTACAGTCTCACGAGACAAAAGCTCGAGGACTTTAACAAGAAGACGTGGGGCTGGAACGGCTGCCAGCTGCTCTTCACGGATACTATCATGTGTCTCAGTGATGGGACGCCGCCGTTTCCCGCCGAGATTGCCAACGCAAACTGCGGTCCTCAGAAACCCGGTACAACGCCGCCGACTGATGGTTCGGATATTGCTCAGCTCAACCCCTGCCCTTTGAACGCCTGCTGTAACATCTGGGGCCAGTGCGGTATCACCAAGGACTTCTGCATCGATACCAACACAGGAGCCCCTGGAACTGCCGAGCCGGGCACCTATGGCTGCATTTCCAACTGCGGTACCGACGTGGTCAAAGGCGATGGCACGGGCAGTATCAGGATCGGTTACTTCGAAGGATATGGCCTGGGACGTGAGTGCCTCTTCCAGGATGCTATGCAGATCGACTCGTCAGCGTACACGCACATCCACTTTGCCTTCGGCACCTTGACAGCCGACTTTGAGGTAGAGGTTGGCGACATACTGTCCGCGTACCAGTTCGCGCAGTTCAAGCGCATCAATGGACCCAAGAAGATCTTGTCCTTTGGCGGCTGGGACTTCTCGACCTTTCCTGACACCTACTGGATCTTCCGTGAGGCCGTAACGCCAGCGAACCGCCTCAAAGTTGCAACGAACATTGCCAACTACATCAAGAAACACAACCTTGACGGCGTCGACATCGACTGGGAGTACCCCGGTGCGCCGGATCTTCCCGGCATCCCGCCCGCCAGCGAAGACGATGGCCCCAATTATTTGGCCTTCCTCGTGTTGCTGAAGAACCTCTTGCCTGGCAAGACCGTCTCTATAGCTGCGCCCTCGTCGTACTGGTACCTGAAGCAGTACCCCATCAACGCCATCGGCAAGGTCATTGACTATATCGTCTACATGACGTATGATCTTCACGGTCAATGGGATGCCAACAACGCAAACTCGCAGGAAGGGTGCGATACGGGCAACTGCCTACGCAGCCAGGTGAACTTGACGGAGACCAAGCAGTCTCTAGCCATGATCACTAAAGCCGGCGTGCCGGGCAAGAAGGTCGTCGTCGGCGTTACCAGCTACGGACGATCCTTCAAAATGGCGGACCCGAGCTGTTGGGGCCCAGACTGCCTGTACACCGGCGACCGACTCAACTCGGAGGCGGCCAAGGGCGTCTGCACGGGAACGGCGGGCTACATCGCCGACGCCGAGATTGCCGAGATCATGAGCGACAGGCGCCGCGCCGGCCGTGTGGTGACGAGCTTCCTCGATGCCAGCAGTAACAGCGACGTGCTCGTCTACGATGACGGCGAGTACGTCGCCTACATGAGCGCCAGCACCAAGAAGACACGCGCGGCGCTCTACACTGCCTGGGGCATGGGCGGCACCACGGACTGGGCGACAGACTTGCAGAAATACCACGACGTGCCCGCACCCGCGAAGGACTGGGCGCAGTTCAAGCAGCTCGCCATCAGCGGGCAGGATCCCAAGTCGGATTACACCCGGAACGGCAACTGGACCGATTTCGATTGCACGAACATTTACGCAATGGACCAGCTTCACCGCGATGTCGAGGAGCTCTGGCAGGGTCTCAACGCGGACGCGGCATGGGAGGACGCTGTGAGGATCTGGAAAGAGACGGATCAACCCTATAATGACACCAGTTTCCTCGCTTCTGTGCACGCAACACTCATGATCGAGGCCGGTGCGGACGACTGCGGCGGCGTCCTGGGTAGTGACTGTAGTACCGACGGATGCTCGAAGAGCATGGATGGAGAGTACTCAGGGCCAGCGGCGCAGCTGATTTGGAACTCGATCATCACGATCCGGAAAATCCACGCCACATACTATGACGCTCTGTACAAGGCCTCTGTAGGCCTCGTTGCCGCGCTCAAGGACATGGAGAATACTTTTGCGCCGATTCCTCCCGAGGAGGACAATACCTGGCTCCTCCTTATCATCGATCTCGTCACTCTGGGAACACTCTCTGCCGCGGGGCCCTTCTTCAACACGTTTCTCAAGTCTCTGCCGAAGTTTGCCAAGTCCCTAGACAACCTCAAGGACACCAGCATGACCCTAATTGGCCAAAGCACAACCATTGCCAAAGACCTGCTGCCAGACGCGGACGGATCAGACTGGAAACCTGATGATCAGGACAAGTTCTCCAACTATATGGGCCAAGTCATTGACGGCTGGGCTACAGTTACGTCCCTCGCCCTCACCAAAATCTTTGACGGCTCTTCCGAGTCGGTCAGCCTCATTGGCAAGGCCATCGCCAATGGTAACCTGTATCCCAAATCCGTCAACGGGACTGTGGACGCCACTACGCTCTTGTCGAACATTCAAAAGTCCTATTTCGCCTATGCCATCCCCGCCCTCTGGCATGCCTCGAGCGCGTGGGCGTTCGTCATTGACTCGGGTTACGGCTGCGACGCGTCGAACCCGTTGGATGACTACCTCTCGGACGAGACCATGAAGGCTACGGGCGCGTGCTACAACGGGAAGCTATACTACCTCGCCAGCCCGGACGGCGACGCCTACGAATGCTCCGAGGGCGGGTGCGTAGACCAGAAGTTTTCGGCGCCCAAGGGTGTCGGCAAGCTGGGCGACAGCTTTGGCGACGTCACGAAGGAGGACCTGATCAAGGGCGCGGTGCGTACCTATCTGGCCAACGGCGGTAAAAACGGCGGCGGCTTCGCCAACGTAGATGACGAGGGCGTGCAGGACGACCTGCTGGACGTGGACGTCACGACGCCGGGCTTCATCCGCATCCCCGTCTGCAGCGCCGAGCGCGCGTTCCAGAGATGGGAGTCAGCGACGAGGGACGAGACAAAGGGCTCCACGGAGAACTACCCGTGCGACGTGCCGCCGGGCAAAGACTACTGCGGCCTGTCGTCGTTTGAGGACCAGACGAGCGGTGCGTCGCCGAGCGCGAGCGATTGTCTGCAGATTATCAAGAACATTGAGGGCGACGGTGGCACCGACTGGACGACTCAGGTCGTGGGGAAGAACCAGCGCGAGATTGCCAAGTTTGGCGGGTGTTCTTTTGGTGTTGAGGCGACCAAGGTTGATGGCAACGTCGAGTTCTACGTCGGCGGTCAGGATGTGATCGATATCATAAACACTGCTATTGAGAAGTTTGAGAATAGTGACGGAAAGGTGGGAGCCAAGGGAGACATGGACTGTAACGGGAACAGTCACCAACAGGCGGTGAAATGGGGCATTTACTAAGCTTACTAGGACTTGGATGTAGGGGTTGAACTGGTGCCATACCTTGGCAACTGTTTTCTTTGTAATTCACATTCTTCTGTACGTATTTAGCATTACCTTGGGTCTTTGACTATCGAGTCATATGTATTCTATCTTCGTTCCTGCGTTGAAATCCCTCAATCAGCTTGACCGCGTCTTGAACTCTCGGTGAGTGATCCTCGATGGGGGTTTCTCTCTTAGGCGGAGAACGGCTTGGCTGAAAAGTTACCCAGTTGTGCCAGCACGAACACCTTGAACAACGCTACAGACAAGCGAGACATGGTGCGTGCGTATGGACTCGCTACGGAGTACTAGATAGGTGGCCATTGTGTGTCTAGTAAGAAGCACCATATGTCATGATTCTACGCTCTTCCATCTTTGTGTATGCGTAATCGAGAGTTGTCGCGACTGAGTGAATAATGTCCAAAGTGTTGTTCCTGGTTGGGTGAGACACGGGCATCCTTGCTGCTGCTGCAGAGCGTTGTGCCACGCCGTTGGGCCTTATGCTCAGGCACCGATACAGATCGATCGAGCGACTTTGATCAGATGCTCGAGGTGAGCCACCGGCGGCTACACTGTCTCGTGAGCTCTCGTGAGCTCTTGTGATGTGATCATCGAGTTATCGCTTCACTTCAGAGTCGTTCTGAAAGTCTGGCTGTCTTGTTTTCAAGACACACGTTGACGAACTTGTTCTGCTCCATCGGGAGATTCCTGTGCAGGGCCCCTAAACTATTCCTATTAATAGGCGCATTAACCCCTCATTCAGCTGATAGTAAGGCGGCTGCACCCGCACCCCCCAACGCTGTTAGCACAGCGCAACATGGACGCTCCTGGGCCGAGTTAGGCTTCATGACACCCTCCTTCTCAAGTAGCTGTTGCAGAAGACGACGAGCTGAACTTGATTCTCATTCCAAGAATGATGTTGTGCCATTGAGCAACGTCAGAGGGGAGAGAGAAAGAGAGATAACAAAAGAAGATGACTGATTGATCAGCAACCCCGGCACGCCGGTGAAATGATCCGTGCCGAAATGGCGGTGACAACGACGGGTCCTGTACATCATGTACTCCTAGGGAGGGGGGCACTCTGGGACAACTCACGTCTGGTTGGAATGGCGGCGGGGTGGAGACGAGAACCCTCACCGCGGCCATTAACATCGCGGCCGACGCATGGCGGTGGAGGTTGGGCATCATACACCGCGCATGATCCATAGTAGCGACGTGGCGGAAAAAGTAGAGAGAGGCAGCAGCCAGCCAGAATCTCTTCATTCTGTTTGGTCTGCTGCTCTCTCTGCTGCAAGCGTGGCCGCAGGTTTTCCACGAGACCGCTCTTCACGACCCTCGCCTCGCCTCTTCTCACTCACCTCTCACCTCTACTCAGACAAGTAGAGTCTGTTCTGTCCCTACCCGAGGTGATCCCTCCCCCTTGTTGCATTTCGCCCTGCCTCATCGCAATCGTTCCGAGATCCCAAGCCCAAAGGAGTCCAGTCAGCCCCGGGTTTCTTGCTGCTCGATTGTGGTTCTCGAGGTTGGGTTAAACCACTACCTAGGTACTGCATCCCACCGCTCATCCCACACCCCCAGTCTTCAGTCTCCGTCATGTTGCAATGATTTGACCCATTCTCCATACCCTTTCTCTTACCTACCTTACCTTGCCTCGACCTTTTTTTTCTCTTTGGTCTCCGCCAGAGCTATCCATACACCATACCGACAATTGAATCTTTAAACAACCCCCTTTAGAAACTCTCTTCCCTTCCTTTTCCTCTTCCCTCTTTTTCCTGTTCCTGGGATGTGTGGCAAGAGATGGTGATCGGGAACCGAGATTTTTCGACTTTCAGGAGTAAGAGTACCAAGAGCACTAAGAGTGACTCGGGGAACGGGGACGATGCGTCCATAGGCACGCACGAGAGCTCGTACGAGCACCCTCTGGGTGAGTACAAACCGATGATCAACGGTCCACGAGGTCACCAGGTTTGTTTGCTAACATTGAGACAATTTCTAGCTCGCAAAGGCTACGATATTGGCCCCGCGTCGAGATGCGAGGTGGGCGACGTCTTTGAGTTCCTTTGGGCAGACTCGCACGAGTTCGAGTGGGAGTGGAAGTGCCTTGGCTACACGCGCTTCATCGTCCTTCGACACAGCGACACTTTTCCGCATTACTGCCACTGTGTGTAAGTTTTGATCATCTCCAGTCTCCAACCGCCAGTGTCCCTCTGTTGATGTGGTTGAGCTTGTTGTTGCTTTTTACCCCTCCTCATCAACGCCCCTCACTCATCCCACCAAAACCCCCCCGTCGGAAAACCGAATCAAGCCATGAATAAGCCCAAAACTTCATCTCGCTAACTTCTGATCGACGATACCACCAGTCCCATCTCCACCCCCACGAAAAATGACTTCCAGAAACCCGGAATCGATTCGAGCCAGCAGGGCTACGTCTTTGACGAAAACGACCGCACCCCGCCCTTCGATCGTCTCCCCTTCTCCCCCGTCGGCATGCAACTGCGTCCGGGCAAGTTCCGCGTGAAAGAAAATTCACGCGCAAACTACGCCGACGTGCTCGAGATCGACCACGATGCACAAGTCATGGTCGTCGGCGACGTCACGCGCTACTTTGACCGGGTGCGGAGGAACGTCAACAAGGCCGTCATGCGCAACGTGTTGAAAAAGGCGTTGGAGCAGTACCGCCAGGGCAAGCTCGTCGGCAAAAAGGGCGCCAAGCTCGAGGCGAGCGTCGTCAACGGCGGTGGGAGTCAGGACGACGAGGAGGAGTTCAACTTTGACGAGGAGCCCGAGGACGGAAGCGATCCGGACCATCCCGATGTGTTCCTGCGACCGGATGAGACCTCGTCCGTCATCGAGAAGCGGAAACCCGATCGAGGAGACCGTAGCGACCGCAGCGACCGGGAACGCGACCGAGACCGGGACCGGGAACCCCTCGTCAGCGCAGAAATGCCGCCCCCTCCGCCCCCGGCCCCGCCGCTGCCGCCGATGGACCTCCCGTCCCCGATGCCGATGCAGCAGCCGTCGCCCCCGCGAGAGCGAGAGCGCGACGACGCGTCCTCGATCCGGTCCCACGCGTCTCGAGAGAGAAGGCATTCCCGGAAAGAAGCGCCCCCGCCGAGAGGTGAAGACCTCCCGCGGAAAATGTCGGATCACCACGTTGACGGCGCCGCTCGGCCGTACAGACAGCGCATCGACCTTCCGCGATCCCGGAGTCATCGGGCCTCTGAACACGAGGTCTCTGCTTCAATGTACGACGTCGCTACGGCCAGGGCGGACTGAGAAAAAAAAAAACATGAGTTGTGACATTGGGATCTGATGGGTGATGAGATGACGCGCATTTCTAGGATGATGATGATATGGTTACCATCGATCGATCGGCTCTTGAAACGGGTGCTATGAGTGGCACGACGGCGGCTCTGAATGTCTTTTTTTTCCTTCTCTTTTTTTTATGACACCTATCATGATTGCATGCATCAAATGCCTCTTTTGCTTTTTCCCTGCTGCGACTACAACATCAACATACAACAAATAACGAGAATCCGCCAGCATTCACGGAGTACAATTAGACTTGTTTGGTATTTCCTTTCTGCTTTTATTTTCTTCACAATCATCATGATCTTCAGAAGATACATTACCAAAAAAACTGTACAAACGATAATCAGACTGCGAGTTTTGTCTCCTCTCCTCCGCACTCAAGATCTCATGATACATCCAGGCAGCTTACCGATTTCACTGTGACTGTTGAACTATTACTTCTAGAATGCATCTAGAAGAAGATGGAAGGATGCAAGATCCGCTTGGGTAGCAATTTGGGCAGCAATTCAATGCTAATTTCCTATCTGGGGGCCCCGCGGGCGCTAACTGCGGCTGTCTGCATCGTCATGCAGGATGATTCACGATCCTCTCTCACCAACTGGTCGGACCAAAGGTCTCATTCTCCCCCACCGTCTTCAGAATGGCGCCATACGTGGAGTCCTATATGCAAGACACGATTAGTTGAAATGAGCTTCGACGTCAGATAGCGTTGCCAGCGAGCGCGTTCACTTGCGGGCATCCGCGTTTCGCGGGGAGAGTGAGGGAGGAGGGGCAGGGTCCCCATTCTCAATTTTAAGATGCATATGCAACTCACCAAGGTATTATATACGTCGACGTTTCCCCACCATTGCGGGATCGTGACGTTGGGCAACGTGATGGCGAAGAAGATGACAATGGTGCTGATGATGAGGCCAGCGTCCAGCGCAGCAGCGGTGATGTAGTTGTACGTCTTCCACCATCCGTGAAACCTCTTGCGCACGCCGTGGTTGAAGATGAGCCCGACAATCGCCCAGCTGGAGAAGCTGAGGGGCGTCGCTGGCGGAAGCCAGCCCATGGCGCCGAGCATGACGGGCGCGTGGAGGACCTTTGCGAACTTGAGGTTTAGAACTTTGGCCAACACGTAGAAGACGATGGGCAGGCAGGCGCCGATGAGCCAGAAGTAGTTGAAGTTGTGGTAGATGGAGCCGGCGCCGAACATGCGGCGGGGACCGATGACACCCCAGACGATGGAGGATGAGAAGAAGGCTCTGCCGTTGGGGCAGGTGAAGTGTGCGTGTTGGGTGCTAAGGTCAGTATGTCAGATATCAATCCTTCGTAGGGTAAGTAATCATGAGGCTCCCTTTGGATAGACTCACAGTGCACAACAGTTTTCAATGTTGCCGAGCGTCCAGTTCATCACGGCAATCTGTACAAAGACGGCCCAGATGGTAGCCACAACCTGACACCAAAACGTCACACGAGGCGGAATCTTCATGTAATGCGCCATCTTGAGGTCGCCAGAGTACGTCTGCGCCTGGCCGAGGGTGATCGTGCTGTACACCTTGAAGATCATGACACCAATCGGCTTCCCGGGGATCATGAAGCCCGCCAAGAACGGAGACAGCACGTTGAGCGCGAGTCCGAGGTTCGAAATGGCGAGGATCGTGCACGTGGGAATCACAAATATCATGGCCAGGAAGTTGGCGACGAAGAATGCCCACCACGGCAGCTGGGAGTCGTAGCCCTCGGCCGTCGCGAGTCCGAGGCCGATGGCGAAGAGCAGGAGGACGGCGTACCACCACTCGGGCGCGTCGACGTACTTCTTTGCGAGCTTGAGATGGATGTCGGCTTCCTGGTTCCGCGCGGCCTTGAGGCGGTACCAGATCTCTTTGCCATGGAAGAAGCCGCAGTGGACGATGGCGGCGGTGAGGGCGGCGAAGGAGAGACCGTAGTTGAGGGCAAAGGTGGGCGGGAGGAAGAGGGGCGAGTACTGCTTGTACTTCTCTTCTGAAAAGGTGTACCCGGGTCCGAGAATCTTGCTGACGTTGTAGGAGCTCTGAGTATTATCGTAGGTCTGCGAGGTGTTGATGGGGAGGTAGTCTGCGAAGAGGGCGCCCGAGTAGGCGATGCCGATGGTAGGGATGATGACGAACGTGAAGAGGCCGATCAAGACATTGACGTGGGTGTGCGTAGGTGAGAGAAGGGGATCGCCGAGGTAGGCGGATACATAGGTCCAGTCAAAGGTGATGGGAATCAGGGAGAGGCCGGTGAAGCCTCCAAAGAGCTGGTTGACGACGATATTGTTCGGCTTGATCCAGGTGACAAAGGCAAACACCGATAAGCCTTGCCAGAGAACACCCGGAATCCAGTAGTAGCAGAACATGGCCGCCAGGACGTAGAAGAAGTACCGGTATCGACTGATGATCCAGCCGTTGCTGTGCGTGCCGTCGCTCTTGCTCTTGTCGTGGAGGGCGTAGAAGAGGGACGTGTTGGCGAACTGGTTGGGCCAGATCATGGCGGCCGGCCAGACGAGGAAACGACGGCAGAGGCCCGCGAGGCCGATGCCGATGAGCTGGGAGCTCAGCGTGAAGAGCAACTGGAAGCCCCATCCGAGGTTGATGTCGTAAAAGGGCTTGCCCTGTAGCGCGAGGAGGGCGTCGGTGCTGTAGGCGTAGCCGATGGAGACGTTGGACATTAGGGTGATGACAACGTGCTCCTTGATCGTAAAGGGGCCGGTGTTGAACGTCCATTGAACGCCAAAGGTGTTGAAGACCTTCATTGGCATGACCCTAGCCCAGAGACATCCAATTGGGTAGACCAGCAATTGGACGATGATGGATGGGAAGTTGATAGCGGGACTCCTGTGAAGATGGATGAAGAGTGTCAACGATCAGTGTTCCTGACATCACAAAGCCTCGTGCATCTCGTTTCCACTTACCTCATACTTAGAAACATGTTGAGACCGCTTCCAATTGTCACGAAAATCATGCCCAGAATCCACGCTCGAACCGTGTTTGCGACTTCACCCCCATCTGTATTGCGTACAGCGGCACGTACTTCCTCGTAGGGCGAATCCTCCGTCAAGATGGCATCGGCGGCAATGATTTCCTCAGAATCGCCGTCTTGGAGCGCCTTCTTCACCATGTCGGCCTTGTCCTGGGGCAGATTGGGGTCCCAATGATGATCACGCTGGAAGTTTTCGAGGTCGGTCGCCGCCTGCGTGACGTCCACGCTATGGTTCTTTTCGTCCGCCATGGCGGCTACTGGGTGTGCCTATGTTATCGATCGTGATGTTGATGTTGGTGGCTACTGCAAGGATCTATGCAGCGAAGATTCACTAGCTAGATCGTCATAGCCCAATGGCTGATCGATTTCGGGTTTCACGAGTATTGGTGACAGCTTGGGACCGACCAACATTAAGGACAATGCTTCACGATGAGTGTTCGTACGCGTCTCTCATATAACACAACCAACCGGCGAATCAATTGAACTCAATCAAGGTCCCAAGAGGGAAGTTGCCTACGTTGCCCGAAGCCCGAACGACGTGATAACGGTCACCAGGACCATCCCACCGTAACGTACCACGAGGTATCGTTATCATGGATAAATGGTCTCCTTTCTCCACCTTCATAGTGCGAAATGGTGGTGTTCCCAGGCAGTTCGTGTTATCTCGCCCGAGGCCGGGGGCGGGGTGGCGCCGTTTATTTCCCCGGAAGGAGGGGGGAAACGACAAGGAACATGGAGGATTACGTGCGGTCACTGCGTCAGGATCCTTTTAGAGGAACTTATTTGAGTGAACCCCTGCCCGCTTATCGTCTTGACAAGTCTTGTCCCGACGCGGCAATGCTTGGTCCAATTGGCGTTAAACTCAAAACAAAAAGTTCCCAACCGTCGGGGGGATCCCCTTGACAGCATTGAACCGTCGGCACGTTGCAACCGCGTGACGGCCGAACGACTAATAACGAATCCTCGTTCTTACCCCGCCGGTAGATAAGGTAGCAATTCTTCCCCCAACACGAAGGAGTTAGATACGGATAACCTTTGCCCATGGAAGATACGGATATTGTGATAAGACGGAAAGGGTCCCGCGGGGGGTCTTCCGACGAACAAGGATCTCGGACTGAAAGCCCGGGTAACCCGGGTCTGGCCGGGAATGTCACTTCAAGCGTTTGCTTTTAGAATCCCAATTGATTGCAGCGAAGTCGTCCGAACCCAGCGCGACGGTGTCAATTGGCCTGGATCACGCGTTGGTTTTCCTTGAATCATTACCGCTATCCCGGGTGCTGGATCTACAACACCCCAGATGACCTCGAGTGTCCAGCTGTTCCGCCTGCTCGGTATTACCAGCGTGTAAACGGCTGATCATGGAGCCCTTGCCTCGAGGTAACCCTCAGTGACTTGCATGAGGTACCTTAGCTAGCGGTTCTGCTGCGTACAGCATGCCTGAAATCAATCCAACATCAGCAGTCTAGCACATCGCCCTCCAGGGATCATGATACAATGACGATGACAGCCCAGTGAGAAGGAAGCTGGTCCTTTGCTCCTCTTCCGACTTAAGGCTTGGAACACGATTTCAGGCTTTGAGTCTTCCCCTTGAAGCCCTTGACTCAAACATGGAAGCACTCTACTTCTTGGTATGGGTCTCTCGCTGTCGTTGAACATCCAAAACCTTCCTCAAAGCTGCATCTCGCTCCTGAAATAGCTCTGGAGTAGGCAAACCATAGGCATCCACAGTTTGCTGTACAACTTTCGCATCCCACGTCGGCCCGTCACTCTTCCCTATGCCCTCCGACTCATTCGTTGCCTTTTTCTGAAAATTCACGGGCTCCGAACTATCCCATACCTCTTGGACAGTCCCAGAAAGGTTATTCAAGAAGGCCTCGATCCCAGCTACCCCGCCACCCATATTGTACGACTTGAAGATGCCCTGCACCGCCCATCTGGGCCCAAGGCTCGCTTCCATGATGGTGTCAACGTCTTCCGTGCTGACGACGCCCTGGTCAACCAGTGAACAAGCTTCTCTGAGTAGCGAGAACGCCAACCGGTTCCCTACGAAACCAGGAACCTCTTTTTTGATAACCACAGGTCGGTGGCCGGAACCCAATTCCGTAAAGAACTTTTTGGCAAATTCAACTTCGTCCCGGTTTGTAATCGGTGACGGGACAATCTCAATCAAGGGCATAATGTGCGGCGGGTTGAAAGGGTGAACCACCAAAAGACGAGTCGCATCCACCATATCGCGGCTCTGAACCGACGCGGCGATGCCAGACGTCGAGCTCCAGAAGTGTGCGCCAGCAGGCGCAAAGCTTTCAATCTTTGGCCATACTGATCGCTTGAAATCTGGATTCTCCGGGCCTTGCTCCTGGACGATGGTGGCGCCGTCGCATGCCTCTTCGAGCGTGGTGCAGATCACGAGGCGGCCGGATTCGCGCAGACGGGAGATGCCCAGCGACGCATCATCCGAGTCGATGTAACCCGGCAGGACTGTGGAAAGGTGCTGTTCGAGGTCTGGCCTCGTATCAAAGACTCTGACGGCGCTCTTTGTATGTCTCAGGTGAAGGGCCGCGAAGGAGATGCCGATGGCCCCTAGTCCGATGAGGGCGACGCGCTCGTTCACATCAGATGGCATGGTGACGATGAATTAATATTAGGGAGTTCAACTGAGTGCCGCTTATGTAATGGACTGACTTGCTGATTGGAGAAGGTTAAGGATTGCCGTGAGGGAAAGCCGTCACAAGAGAGACTCGTCAAGTTGGGGAGACTTGCCCCGCATGACGAAAGTCTCACTCCCGGGCGTTTCGGAATTCCGAGTCTTTGTCCGTGAATATCCAAACGCGTTTCCCTAATGCATTAGATAGCGTGCAATGCAGCTACCGAGGTCTACTTTGCTTGGTATTGGGAGCACGATCAAATGCTCATAACTTGAAGCAGAGACTGCTTCTGAGAGCAATGTTAGACGTGGATGGCACTCTGGAAGAATTAATGATAGGCAGAAGTGTTTACTCTGCTCCAACGATGGCCATCTGCGAGAAAGTATGACAGGTTTATCGTTGAAAGAGTTGAACCACATATGACCGAAAAAGTATATTGTATAATCGCGGAATTCCGACAAACTCCGTCAGCTAATGACCCTGATGTCGATGTTGACGCTCTGTATATTAAGCATGAGCAAACTCTTTGAGGATGTAAACTTATCTTTGCCACCTTCACTCTATCTCCAGGTCGAAGCACGATAGTACTACAAGATCTCTTTACGTCAACAATCCAGACCATCCTATTGCTTGTATATCACCACCCTCCACAATGGTCCAATACCTCAAATCGAAAGCTGCTACAAAAGGCACCAACTCCACATCCCCGCTCGATGTCCCAGGAATTGTAAGGGGCGTGATTGACGACATTCGGGCAACTGGCGACAAAGCTGTTAGGACTTATTCAGAAAAGTTCGACAAGTGGTCACCAGCGTCCTTCAAGCTCTCTCAATCAGACATCGACTCGATTGTTGCCAAAGTTCCTACCCAAGTTATTGCCGACATCAAGACGGTGCAGAACAACGTTCGGACATTTGCTCTGGCTCAACGAGATTCTCTGAGGGAATTCGAGCTCGAGATTCGCCCAGGTGTTTTTCTTGGACAGAAGAATATCCCTATCGATCGTGTCGGCGCGTAGGTCTTTCGATATGGTGTGTAATAAACGGCTGAATGCTAAGAGTCAAATAGTTACATCCCTGGAGGACGGTATCCGTTGCTCGCGTCCGCGCATATGACGATTCTCACGGCTAAAGCAGCCGGGGTCCCCAAAGTCATTGCCTGCACGCCTCCAATCAACGGGCAGATACCCCCTTCCACCGTGGCGGCTGCATATCATGCGGGAGCTGACGAGATTTGGATCCTCGGCGGCGTCCAGGCCGTTGCGGCGATGGCGATTGGCACCGAAACCATGGACAAGGTCGACTTCATCGCGGGTCCCGGTAACCCCTTTGTAGCAGAAGCTAAAAGGCAGCTCTTTGGTGAGATTGGGATTGATCTTCCCGCCGGACCGACTGAGATCCTCATTGTCGCCGACGACAAGGCGGATCCGACGACCGTTGCGACTGACCTCCTATCCCAAGCGGAACATGGACCGGATACTCCCGCGGTTCTCATCACTAATTCGCGGACCGTAGCCCAAAAGTCCATGGAGGAGGTTAATCGCCTGCTAAAGATTCTACCGACTGCACCTCTGGCCTCTGTCTCTTGGAACACCTACGGCGAAGTGATTGTAGTCGATTCTCTGGACGAGGCCTATGCCTTGGCAGATGACTACGCAAGCGAACACGTTCAGATCCTGACCGAGAGACCGAGGGAGGCCCTGGAGAAGATGAGAAACTACGGCGCTCTGTTCCTCGGGGCCAAGACTTGCGTTTCCTATGGCGACAAGGTACGCGGTCATTCTGCCTTGCCCGGCGTCTCTGTTTTATGCTAACATCTGACCAGTGCATTGGCACAAACCATGTCCTGCCAACAAAGAAGGCAGGTAGATTTACCGGTGGGCTCTGGGTGGGAAAGTTCCTGAAGACTGTTACTTATCAGGAAGTTGTTTCTGAGTCAGAAAGCGGAGAGTTGGGTCGATTGTGTGGCCGTGCTGCACGTGCTGAGAGCTTTGAAGGTCATGCTCGGTCTGGGGACCTCAGAGCAAAGCAATTTTTGGGTGACGAGTTTGAATGGCTTAGCAAATAAGCATGGAGTCATTTATATTTAGTCTGGTGCAAATTCGGTCCAATATTTCAACCTGACTCCCTTTTTGACGGAAGAGATGGGTGATGGGTCGTGAGTTCATGTTCATCTGCCAGCTCAAATTTGCGGCATGTTTGTCAGCCAAAAATGGTGTACTTGATAATACCAATCGAATTCACTTTAGCTAGGTACTAGTAGCATGAAGCATCAAGGTAATTTTTGTCTTCACAAGCTTACTCTGTCCACCTTAGGCAATTTAGCTGGGGTTTTCAGATATCTCACATAGGCCTTCTGGGCGAATAGAGGGCTATTGTTCAGAGTAAACTGAACCCCATATGCTCAAAGTTGAACGACGGTAAGAATGAATCCCATGCTAGGTCAGATCCCTCCAAGATATCTAAACCCAACGTCTCCATGCTGTCCATGTCGACAGCATCCTGTGGAAAGTTGTAGTTACCATCCATGAATCCTTGCAAACTTGTTGGAAATGCTTCAGCAACTCGTCTTGCCGAATCCCATGCATCATTTGATGGCATAGCTCTACTCAAAGCCTTAGCTTTCCGAGTAGAGAAAGTTGGGCTGACAGTCGTTTCGCGCTCGCGTCCGTCCGTAAAGGTCTCCGATTGCCTCTCAGCAAGCTTTCGACAGTTTTCGACAAACTTAGCCAATCCAGCCCCCATCCAACTGACGAGGTGGTACCGCGTGCATTGTATGGACTGGCAGGTCTCTGCAGCTTTCGACACATGGTCAAAGGCTTCATCCTGGTCCATATCCAGATGGCGATGATACTTTGTTGCGACTTTGAGAAGGAAAGTGCACGCATATGCTATCATCGTGTGATTGTAGTGCGGTAATCCCACTAACCCTGCTTTGAGATCTGGATCGGTGCTGATAAGCTCGATCGTTGATCTAGCGGACTCAACCGTTCCGTGAGCTAAGTCGAGAAACTCTATCGGAATCGGATCATCGACAGGGTTGGACGAAAGCCCCCGAAATACAAGGGACCCAATGAACAATTTGGCGAAGTGGTAGTGCAGACGAAGATTCTTCCGAGGGAAGGCTCCTATCTGCCTCTCGATATCGCGTTGGGCTATTAAGCACATGACACAGTCAATAAATGCCGCTCACAACATTTTCCCAAGCCTCCCTAAACTTACTTCTGTATCGAGCAGCCCACAGATTGTGCCATCGGTCCACCTCTAAATCGAATTCCTCAAGCTCCTTTTTGAATATTCCCGATATGCGACTGTCATCATTCGAGCCGAACATATAGGTGACTTTCTCCAATATCAAAAGCAGTTCCAGCTGACTGGAAAGACGAGTGTCGGTGCTTGAGCTGGGAATGACACGAAGATACTTTCTCCATCCTGCCACAGACGACGGATTTCCAAAACTGGAAGGCCTGCCATATAGGATTGAGAGATGATGGTCGCAAATGTAGAAGAGATACCACACCCTCAAGCAACTGAGGACATCTTCTCGGTCCTTGAGCCCGAGACTGTTGGAAAACCTGTCGTCGAGTTGGCTGGTCCCGATGACAATTTCATATGACTTTTCGAGCTGGAACTCGATAGCTCGACGAATGGCGAGACCAGACACTGACCATGAAAGATCACTGAGCCAGAACGAAGCTATGCACAGTCCCTGAAAATCGTAGAGATTTACATGCTTCTTGAACATGAAGTCAGACACGAGCTTGCGGAGCCGAGCACTGCAGACGCGGTAAAGTTGCTCGCCCCCGTGTTCGTGCAAAGCCGAGACTGTGCAGATTGCCACGAATAAGAGGGGAGATGCGCGGCGCACGCTGTCTAGATCTTCAAAACGGCTTGTGATCCCATAGAGGTAGTAGTCAGTTCGCTCCAGAAACCTCTTCACCAGACGGTCTGCATCATTCCGCTGAAGGGTTCCTTCTGTGATGAGGTCTTGAGGCTCTTGTGCGCCTGGTTGAGCTGTCATAGGCGCTGAAGAAACAGCTCCATTCGCATTGGCAGACCTCAATCTCGTGATTTCATGCAAGGAGCTGATGGGCGCTTGACTCAATGGCTCGACTAGGTCTTCACTCTGTGCACATAACGAATCGGTTTGCTCTTCCATGTCTTGATCCTCATCTTCGATGAAAGTGCCAGTCTCATCCGGATGCAAGCCCTCAACATTCAGCCTTCCTGCAAGTGAACTTTTCAGAGGCCCGAGCAGCGGCAGAGATCCTTGTCGCAGAAGGCCATTAATAGCTGTGTGCAGCATGCGCATATCATCCACCATATCCGACCTATACAATGCATCATGTATCAGCGGTGCAACTCATCAGACATGAGGCGGGCAGTCAAACCGATTGGGGCTTGCATCATTGGACCTCGCCTCGATCTCTCGAGCTGGCCGTTTGAAAACGCACTCAATATTCTTCTTCCTACAATGCTGGCATGGCCCATCTCGGCCGCTCGGTAAGCATCGCACCTTCAAAGGGAGGTTAGCGACGCGCTAGTTGAAACGTCACGCATGCCAAATGGTCGGGGAGCCTGCACGTGCCTTTTGCTTCTGGCAAGAGGAGCAGGCCTTCATTCGGGAGCTGTACGCGGCCCGGTGCAGTCTCTCCGGCTTTTTGCTGCGAGTTTCCATTGTGAATGGAATGCCGTGCTGTCTCAGAGAACATGAATCGGGGAGAAAATGTCAGAGGCGCGGAGTTGACCGCGACGCTGAGACCCCGTTATGCCGTTATGACCGATATTCCTATAAGAATACTTCCCTAAATGACCTAGCAATGTGTCTGAGTGACCTCCTCCCTTTTTGCTCTCCCTGTCTGCGTAATGCCCTCTAAGAAATGACACGATGTTCACCAGAGCACTAGACCTGAGCTCTATTATAGATATTGGAGATGATCATGGTATCTGGTGCCTTCCCCATTCATTTTACCCACTGTGGAAACTATCAAAATAGGTTCAAGGCGCTCAACGCGTTGCAGATGACTGCGCAACGGAGATCTCAAGCTCATCTGTCTATATTGGTATGGGGACGGCTTATTCATGTCTGCTTTTCTTTTGTCAAACAAGGGTTTGCATATGGAGTAGAGTCAGATGGATAGGGCACTGTGCCTGGTATGCTTTGATGACCAGCAGGAGATCCTGAGTACGAAACCGAGCACCCGACTCGCCGACGTGGGCTCACACATTCCCCGTTTGCACCCATGGATCCAATTGATCCTCTAATGGCTCGTTCGGCTCCTGGTGAATCACAAACGATCGAACGGCGGGCTTTGTCACTCGAAGAGTCTCCCTTCTTTGCAAGCCAGCCACGCCGACCCCACCCATGTTTTCAATACTCAGACAATAGTCTCAGTCGTAGCCTGCTTAGAAGCTTGTAGCTCTGCTTGCCGGAACGTATGAGCGGGCCGACACTCGAATGAATCTCGGTCATTCTCATCCCGGCAAAGGAGCGCTCGCACTTTCGAATTAACATCACTACCTTATTACAGGATACTTATAGGTACCTAAGGTATCGCATTCTCCTTCCAATCATAACATCACCAATGTGTAACCGTAATTTGCACCTCATTCAGTGGCTTGAATGTCACTCTGAGGTAAGTGAATAGATATAAAAACTCTGGCCCAACATCATCTTGGCACGAACTTTCCGACTCTCGAGCAAACTACACTGACCCTTTCTTGCTTTCTACGTTTACAGCTTAAGACCCACGGGGCCCAGCTCCTTCTAGGCATGGACTACTATCGTATCAACCCATACATGATGTCATCAGCCTTGTGTTACGGTCCAGCATACCATTTTGAGATGTCTGACACGCAGGCTCATTTCCCATCATACCAGTCACTGACCGGTTGACTGCCCACGCCTCACCTCGCCAAGCTTGCCTCGCCGAAGCCTCATGCTGGAACACGGATTCGGTTTACTTGTTTCCTGGCCGAGACTCGTCTTATCCGGGAGCGCAACACCTGACGGGACCTGACCTCGGCCCGCTGACCGCGCTAGCTTAGTGCGAGACACAATCATTCCTCATCCCTCCAACCTCCAGTCAGCATCGACATCCAAACAACCTTCAGGGCGCGAAATAAGAATGCCGTGTAACCGACTGAAAGGATTTGTTTCAGGATAGTTGATATCCCTTCCGTGTGCTCGCTTCTCGGTAAGACAACTTGTACCCATCCCGAGTTGATGGAGAAGGCAGCAAAACGTTTTGCAACATAAAGTCAGGACTGTGAATGATCTGTCATGAACCAGAAGAGTATTTTATGCAACGGGCATTTCAATCACGATATGTCGAGGGGAGTATTCGTTATATCACTGCGCTACATGTGCCATGTCGGCTCGGGTTGTCCTTCATTTCACGCTCAAATGAAGAGCTAGACTGGACATTGAAGTACTATGATGAGGCAATGTAAACAAGAGGCAAGTACATGTAAATCCTCTGAAAATGCATGCTCATATCAAAAAGTAAGGAAGGGGCCACTCATAGTCTTAATTGGGGTTGCACAAGGCGAAGTATCATTTCCTCGAAATGCGGCCTCTAGGGTCCAGTCGACTCCCTTGCCCTGCTGATCTTTCGGCTGGTGTAACCTAAACCACTTCCTAGGGGCTTCGGTGGCCCACCAACGAGAGTGGTGTCACAAAGCTTGCGATGAGAGCTCTTCTTATCAACAACGACTCATCCAGAGCGATGGAATCATATCTTGGTATTCAGCGACGTAATTACTCCCATAGACCCTGCTAGTTAGTAGGGAAGAGGTGCATGAGGCTCATTGGCATCGCAAAACTAGAAGGAGTCTAAGAACGTGCTTACAAAGTGCGATCCGAGCTTGCTGCTTGCGTTCCATCAGTCTTTCAGGATTTCTTCCTGGCAAAAGTAGTTCCAGCCGAGAGATCGAGAGCAGGTGGCAAAGGCGTGCCTAGAGCTTGACGGCTCTTCAGCTCAAGTTCGCATAGACTGATTTAGACTTTTGTGCTCGATCCAGAACACCAAAACGTCTCGATTGCTGCACTGTGAACAAAGAGTAGTCTCCAAAGACACCGCCTCCCGACTGCTAATTCGCCAAGCACAAGTTGAGCATAAACATTCCTACCTTGGGCGCATGTCATGGTGCTGACCAGTTGAAAGGGCGATGGACATTTCGACGCTCGATGTGGTCCCGATGGTCGCCTATGACCCCCAAGGGATTTCTTACCGAAGATTCCACTCCATAAGACATTGTGGCATGCGGGAGCAACGCACGAAAAAAGGGGGCGAACTTCTCGGCCCTCGAAATCACCAAGTAGCCTCCATAAATGTCGCTTCGTTTTCTTGTCAAGCCGCAAGCAGGGCTCTTGGTGCTTCACCTCCTTGACATTGTCCAACATCACCACTCGGGCAATCAGCAGCACCGCCTGCTTGGAGGGCACCACCGACGACGCCATGTCCGGAGACCTGGAGTCCAGCTTGCTGAAGTCTCAGCCTTCCTCTCCTTCATCCTCCTCGCAGGCATCTTTCTCTTCTTCTTCTTCTTCTTTGGATGACTTGGAGTACGCTCGTCTTTGCCAGGACGACAAGGTTGAGAGCTTCCGCATTGAGACTCTCGAAGTAGAGGATGATATCTATCTCGACGACACCTTCGTCGCAACTCGCCCCTTGCCGCCTTGGCTGAGATATCCCAAGAGCCTTGCTTTGGCCTTGATCCCGAGTTTCCTGCACCCAGTGGATCCTGATGCGACGCCAAGGCCCCTCCATCCATCAGCTTGGCTCGGTAAGTTGATCCAAGTCTCGGCACAGCCTAGGTTTCTGTAGCTAATTGAAGATGAAGATGGACTTCGAGGACTCGCAGCGTTCTTCGTCGTCTGCCACCACTGGTCCCTCTGCACGTTGACCGGCGAGGTCCGCCGTGGCTTCATGAGCGATGATACACCTCTCTTTCTCCAGATCCCAATCCTTCGCTTGGCTCTTTCAGGACTGTCGAATGTCTGCGTCTTCTTCGTCATCTCCGGTTATGCCCTGAGCTACAAGCCCCTGAAGCTCATCCAGCAGAAGAAGTCGGCCGAGTTTGCAGTCGCTGCCGCTTCTTCTGCTTTCCGTCGCTATATCCGCCTCTTCCTCCCGACAATGATTACGTCCCTCGCCGTCGCTGGCCTGGCCTATTTCAAACTCTTCGAGCTTGAGCCTTTCCCCGGTCCATCTGTCACAATGTTCAGGCCGCCAGCACTAGACAATGTATGGGACCAAGTAGTCGGCTGGTGGGGGCACTTCTCAATTTTGTCCGACCCAATGGCCAAGAACCTTGACAGAGGAAGAGGATTTCCATATCAGCCGCAACTTTGGACCATCCCCGTGGAGTTTGACGGTTCACTCATTGTCTTCTTGGCACATGTCGCTTTTCACCGAGTTCGCCCTAGCGTTCGAATTTTTTTCCTTGTATGCCTCCTCATCTACAACCTTCACTCCGGCTACTGGCAGTTCTTTCTTTTCCTATCCGGCCTGCTCCTCGCTGCCCTCAGATTTTACGGCGACGATGAGGATGCCGACTACGAGAGCAACGGCTACGGCTGGGAAACTCTACCACACCTATCGAGCCCTTCGTACTGGCGACGTGAGGGGCTGAGGGGATTCAATGCCCCAATTTCGTTGATTAAATCTTCCAAAACCTACGGGATCTCCAAGAAGACTCTCCAGATAGCCTCTTTCATCGGCGCCCTATGGCTGCTGTCGTTCCCCGAGGGGAGCGGAAGTGTAGCGCAGACCCCAGGATATAGAAACCTTTCCTGGCTAACCCCTGCACGATATGGCGAAGGCGACGGCCTTTGGATTCCCATCGCCGCTGTTTGGCTGGTTTTCACTATTGACCAGTCCCAATTCATTCAGCAGCTTTTCACGGGTCGGGTTATCCAATACCTCGGCCGGATATCGTACGCCATCTACCTCGTTCACAACTGCCTGATTTGGCTATGGGGTTATCACTGCGTCCAGTTCTTTAGTGTCATTACTGGCACTCCTCTTGAGGCCAACCTTAGCACTAGTTGGGGATTTGTCGTCTTTCTTTCAACGTGTCTTTACCTACCGGGCGTCGTCTGCGTGGCGGATTTCGTGCAAAGATATGTGGATGTCAACGCTGTCAAGTTCGCGGCTTGGTTCGAGGGAAAGTTGATTGAAAAGACAAAGTAGTGGAGTTTTCAGGGTTGAACAATTACTTAGTTTAATCATCTAATACATTACGATTCTGTCAAACTCAATTGCTCACACTAAGGCCTGTCCAACGCTAACATAGCCTATTTCTAGTCACCGCTGCCTTTATGGCAACTGACATGATTTAGAGGCATCCTTGAGTGCATATTAGATCACTGCCAACGTGCACCATCAGGGTGACATCTATGAGATGACAAATGTCCGGAAGGGTTAGCAGCACTCTTTCTAGCGACTTTTTGGGAGAGATGTTCAGCATGATTATCTACAAGTCAAGGTGTCCTAGAGACTTAGTCAGCTCGGTCAGGACGTTCATCGCGAGCGTGTCTCACCGAGGTGAACGCCAAATTAGGATGAGAGGTCCGCTTGAAAGGCCGGAGAAACGAGCACGGCGATCGTTTCTCCGTGTTGTGGATCGTCATGTTAGCCCAGACGCTTCCACCCGTATATCTAACGGATCATCGGCTAGTCAACCTTGTGGATGGAAATTTCCGAGTCAGTGCCACAGGGTGACTGTGGGTACTGTCGAATACGAGCAGCGCCTAATTGGGTTGCCCGTCCGTTCGTAGGGTTTAAGGCTGGATATGTTCTCATGTGGGAGGCGATCTAAATGGAGAATCCAATCTCGGTTCATTTGATCAACCTTCTTTGGAAGCTTGAAGATTAAATCTGGCCTTGAGGGCGCACTCAGGGGGGCGTCATCATCGAAATATGAAGGCCAACCTATTCTTCTTGCCCGGCTGTGCTTCACGCACCTTGGCGTGAGTTTTTGCATGTATTCAGAGAGCATCGGACGCAGACTAACGCTGCCAAGCCGTGGTGTCATTTGAGACATGGGAGTACCGGAGGCACAACGCAGCTGGGAGCTGGAAGACCGGGCCAAGCAACCCTCTTTTAACCCACCCCAAGAAGACATAACCGCCTATGGAGCAAGATCACAATACCAACCCGAGCCTATATGGCCATTCCAAGAAACCGACCAAGACAAGCAGCCTCACTTCTCATCACCACCTCCCCCGCCACCTCCCCCTCCGATAAACCCGCCAATTCACCATCAACCCGCACCGAGTCCGAGAAGATCTGGCCACACCCGCCATGTCCTAAGGTACTGGGGCCTCGAGATCTTCACCCTGTTCGTCGCAATCTGCCTACTCACCGCAATCATCTGGCTCCTTACACACTACGATGGCCACTACATGCCGAAATGGCCCTTTGAAATCAACCTCAACTCCGCCATCGCCCTCCTCTCGACCTTTCTTCGCGCCGCCATCGTAGCCGCGGTGGCCGAAATTATCGGCCAGATCAAGTGGACCTGGTTCGCAGAGCAGACCCGGCCTCTCCAGCACCTTCAGGACTTTGACGCCGCGAGCCGCTCCATTCTCGGCTCCACGAAGCTCCTGGCGATGCTCGTGTGGAACCTGGGTTTCTCCTCCACCGGCTTCCTCGCCATCGGTGCCGCCACCGTGACGATTGCCAGTCTTGCCGTTGGTCCCGTCACCCAGCAGGCCGTCCGAACGGTGACCTGCCCCATGCTCGAGGACAACATCCGCGCCAGGATCCCCGCAGCGAACTACGTGCCGGGCTCGTCGGCGTACTACCGTGTCGGCGCCGGGTCCTATGAGATCGAGGTGGACATGAAGAGTGCCATGATCCAGGGGATCACGGATCCGGGCAGCCAGGACAGCGACGTCCAGGTTCTCTGCCCCAGCGGGAATTGCACGTGGCCGGACTACGGCACAGGCGTCACGCACGCGAGCATCGGGGTGTGTAGCAAGTGTATTGATACGACGAGCTTCGTCAGCGAGCCTGATACGGTGGGCAACCTGTCGCTGCCGGACGACGGCGCCGTCGTCAACATCCTGGCCGGAAAGTACATGTGGATGGGGTACAGCAACCTGACGGCGTACACGAAACTCTTTAACGACGACTTCGCCGCAGCCGCCCCGGTTTCGATGGCTAACTTTAGCATGCTCATGATTTCGACGTCTCCTTGCACGTCAGACAACTCGACGGGGACATCGAAGCTGACGTGCCCGCATCGCCTCTCGCAGTCCGACAATAGTTATTTCAGCAACCTGGGTGATTACGTCGCCGCCTCGTGTATCTTATACCCTTGCCTAAAGGAGTATCATGCGCGGTATGTGAACAACACATTGACGGAGACGGTCGTACGCACAACGACGGCGGTGTCCAATCCTGCCGAGAACGCGGCGTCGGGATACTCATTGTACGGCAACTACACGGCGAGACAAAGCCCGTGTGTGATTGACAATGGCACCTGGTACGATACCACCAACCAGAGCCAGGCCTTGGACGTTCCGGGACGCATCTGGACCAACTTTAGCGTGAGCGGCAGCGACGAGGTCACCCGCGTGCCGAACGAATGCCTTTACAAGATGGACGGGACCTTCTTCTCCGCGCTATCGACTTTCCTCAAGGCGAGCTTACTGAGCGCCTCGTGTAAGTACGACTCCATGCAGAGCGGCCACCTCAACTGCTACGACTCGTGGTGGCTCACGCCGCTGTGGGCCGACATGAACGCCACCGTGACCAACCTCACGAGCACCGTCGACGACTTTGCCTGGGCCGTGACGAACAAGCTCCGGATGACGGGGCTCGGGCCGGACGTCATCCCTGGCGCTAACGCTCTATTGAACCGGCGGGCCGAGGCGCTGGGCGAGGTATGGGCGAGCTCGACGTGTACCTACTTTGACAGACAGTATATCGCGCTGCCCATCATCTTGGTGGGCCTCTGCGGGATCCTGCTAGGCTGGATCATCCTCAAGAACTATAACGACCCCGAGCAACCCGTCTGGAAGGGCAGCGTACTGCCGCTACTATTCTTTGGGTTGCATGATACCATGGGGCCAAAGGGGACAGCCGGCGGAGCGAGCAATGGTGGTGAGGGGCCCAGGGACGGGGGCCGCATGGCCAGGAATATGACGTTCTTCAAGGAGAACGGACGGTCGGCGCCGGAGCTACATCGGATCCAGCAGGAGTCGGGCCGGATGCGGGTGCGATTTCACGGCGGGACGGACCCGGGATTCTTAGATCTGGGGACGGGGAGGAGTGATCCGGAGGCCGCGAATGCCTCGTTAGTGCCGGAGCAGGGTGACTCGCGTGGCACGAAGATGAGATGATGATTGCTGTAGAGAAATTAGAAACGTGCCTTTTTGTTGTCAATCCTTATGATGTAGACTTGTCTTGATTGTGATCAAATGAGCCTTTCCCCAAGGAAATGTCGTTGAAGCCAGTATTGAAGGGACGTTCGGGAGGTCGAATCTTACCAGCGCCGATCCCGGAAGATGCATTAGGTGGCCTCTGAGTCTGAGATTAAGCAAATCGGTGGTGATAGAGACTACCGGTACCTTACTGCGATGAAGAAATTCTCTGGGCAAGAGACGCGACAACCGAGTCTGGGATCATGATGTGCTACAATTCATCTTCCCCTATCACACACGACTCGTGGAAGCCAACCTTAACCCTCAATATCCGCGTTTTTTCCCGACTGAGCCGCTTCGATGCGCCGATTTGATGCGCTACATGGTCAAACATCGAACGATGGAAAGCTGAAGGATCCAACAGTTCCGGCTGAATCCAAAACCGACAGCGACGCCCGCCAGACAGGTCATGCCAATCAGGAGAGATGGATCCGTCAGCGAGCTGTGAGCAGAATCCCAGCCATCTGGCATTGGACGGACTCTGTCTCCATATGTTCCTGGCGTCCAGCCAGTTAGAAACAAGAGAACAACTCTTGATGGAGTCTAGTCGATGCCGTCTGTCTTCCAGAGTGTCCTCCCCGCATGCTTTGAAGCTTTCCCACGGGTTTCCCCCGCATTTCGGCTGCTAGGCGTGGGAATTACACTTACCCATGCCATCATCGCTACTCATTGTCCCGGATCTATGTTTTGCCCCCCTTGGCTGAGTAAAGGACCGCAGGGACCATGGCGGGGGTTAGTCCGTCCTATCTGCCACTCTGATCGAGGTCTGGTGGTGGGATGGGTGAGCCACCGCGGGGCACAAAGCGCGAGGCGCGAAAGTTTACCCCAAAGAACTGAACCCCTAGTCAAATTGCCGAAGTCTGTTGCCGCACTCGATGCCGCACTCTGTTGCCGCAACCATAGATGGTCATACGATTCATGCCCACCATCCGTGGCTTGCTTGTCTGGATTGCCCATGCCTAAATCCGGGGCTCCAGATTTTGATACTTAACCATCATGGCCCTCCGGTTCATTCGCAGGTTTGCTCCTGTTTCAAAGAATCTCTCATCCTACAAGTGCTCTCCTCCATCTCCATCACAGCGTGTTGTTCCTGTTACCCTCCAGATACCCTCCACCAAACACATCTCCACAACATCCATCACAATGGCTACGAACGGCACAAACGGCGTCAACGGACACGCCAACGGCGCCAATGGCACCAAGAGCAAGTTCGACCCCAACTTCACACAACATGTCATCGACCTCATGAGCCCCGAGACCAAGCCCAGACACAGACAGGTTCTCGGCTCTCTGATCAAGCACCTCCACGACTTCTGCAGAGATGTCGAGCTCACACAAGAGGAGTGGGTTCTGGGTGTCAACTACATCAACTCCATTGGCCAGGCCTACCAGAAGAACCGCAACGAGGCATGGAGAGTGTGCGATATCCTGGGTATTGAGTCGTAAGTCACAACCACCCCCCTTTCCCTGCCCTCTAGCGCGGCCGTCTACTCCGAAAATCATCTACCCCGCGTGCGCGGCTTTTCCGGCCGCGCCACTGCGATGCCATGTTCGCAAGCAGAGACCCAGCCAATGGCTAACAGTTCTCCCCCCTCTCTATAGTCTCGTCGACGAGATCAACCACACGGTCGAGACCGAGTCCGGCGTCACCCCCACATCATCCACCATTCTCGGCCCCTTCTGGTCCCCCGAGACCCCCTTCCGCGACCTCGGCGCCTCCGTCGTCCAGAACATGCCCAAGGACGGCCAGCTCACATACTTCCACGGTGTCATCAAGGACGCGGAGACGGGCAAGGGCATCCCCGACGCCGTCTTCGATATGTGGCAGGCCAGCACCAACGGAAAGTACGATGTCTTCGACCCTGAGAACCAGACTCGCCACAACCTCCGCGGCAAGTTCAAGACGGATGCCGAGGGCAAGTTCTACTTCTACTGCCTGAAGCCCACCGAGTACGCCATCGACACCTCCGGCCCCTCGGCCGATCTCCTCAAGCTCATGGGCCGCCACCCGTACCGCCCCGCGCACATTCACATGATGGTCACGCACCCCGACTTCATCGGCGTCACGGCACAGCTCTACCCCAGCGACGACCCGTACCTCGAGACCGACACCGCCTGCGCCGTCAAGGACGACTTGCTTCTTACTTTCAAGCCTGTTCAGAACGAGGCCAAGGGCGCCACCCTCGACGTCGAGTACGACGTCCGCCTGGTTTCCAAGAAGTACAAGCCGGATTCCCAGATGCTCATGCAGAACGCCAACCAGAACAAGTTCTAAGTCTAAATTTGTGAGGGCTTTCCTGATTTGAATGATGAGAATGAGTGGTTGTTTCAGCATGTGAGAGCGGAATGTGTGCGTGGGTGGTGTGCGCGCATAGTACACTGAAAGGACAGCACACTGGGTCTGGATAATTGTTTTGAGCATGAGACTCCGAAGAACGGAGATTTCTCTCTTTTTTTTCTTCGTGTATCCCTCCAAAACCGCACTGCAAAATGGCGTCAGTGCAAATGTGGCCCGTTAGAAGGCCCAATTTTCTCCGCACGAATTAGAAATTGATATCCTCTTCAAGTTGATTCGGTAGAAAATCGCGGTACTTTGGTGATTGGTTGAAACCCCGCGTGCTTGTGTTCTCATCTCCAAGTTTGCAACTCATAGACCTCCATTTTAGCTATTGAGTTTCTGGGCGAATGCCACGTAGCGAATTTGAGTAAACCGGCTCTTAAAAACCGCTCTAAATCAACTCATTCAACGTTCCCTCACTCGTGTGAAGTAAGTTCTCGTGTCCCTTGATGAAGGACATTGACCTGACTTAACGCGACTGAAAGCCCAACTCTGAGACTCTGCGTGTCTTCAGTCAACAGTGTCCCCGACTTTTCCCCTCCCCCTCCTCCACTTACCGGGTTCCTTCGGAAACCCTCGGCTAAGCTATTCGCCCTCTCCCTTGGCTCTTGGGGGGACGATTCTTTTCCCGACTCGAAATGCCGTGGGGGGCGAGACCGGGGTAGGACGTGCGTCAGTGGGTCTAGGCCGGAACTGGAGAGCGGCTTTGCGACACTGCTGACATTTTTAGTAGCCAAGAGATCACAGTTTCCCCTGGCTCCGGATGGTAGTCTGCACGTTATCGTGCCGTGCGTGCCTGACAGCTATCACGGCTAATAGCTACGGTAGGTAACGGACATTGAATCCGTACGCTCGGGTTCGTCGCTCTTCGGTCTTAACGTGAAAGCTGCCGATCTACCGGTATGAGGAGAGCCTCTTCCCGTATTACCCCGCGATCCCAGTGGGTGCCTTGTCATCACCGGCAAGTAGATCGGTCAAGGGATGGCAGGCAGATATCAATGACCAAACTAAGACCACGAATTCTAGCTCACGGGCAGTACTTTAGACATCGTATTCAGACCTCATCAGTTCTTCGAGAATTAGTAGATGTGGCAATGACATGTTTCTGATTCAAGGCTAAGATCTCGCCGCTCTGCATGCTTGGGGAATATGTAAAGCTCGGTATCTACTGATTGGGTCAATGACCATTTAGTAGACCTCGCTATGGAACAAGTTCAACATAGCTTCCGACAAGCGTTCTATGCTCCCGTCATCTCAAAAATAACTACCACGTGGTATTAAGGTGGACTAGAGAGGGCTTCCTTAACAGGCATAACCCACGGCTCCTACTTTTCCGGCAACGTGCGAGAGCACTATCTCTTTGGCATGAGAAACACTTTTCTCCGAGCTCATCCTAGTCAACAACATGAGTTGGAGCCTGTGCTCAAGCGTGCCGGTGTCTCTTGACGTGTCGTGCACAGCACAAGCAGTAGAGTCGGTCCTATCAGCGATAGGCCTTTTGTAAAAGGCATCCCTTGTTGCTTCGTGTCACAAAGCCAGGCCGTTAAATAACCCCTGTACCGCATGCCACAGTCATCGGCCCGTCTAGCTTGAGATCCGGCGTGAGATCCGATTCGTTCCCACGCTCCCGGCGTCGAGATAGCCTGTATACTGATCCAGGTCATATCAAGGGTTTATCGCTAGTAACATCAAGTAGAATCTCACCGCTAAGATCCTTTTGGATATTCTTTGATAGAGAGTCTTGACCCTCGTCATGATTCGTTGATATCTACGCCTGCCGTGAGCTTGAGGTCCTAAGCGTAGGGTGTCGTTCTTCCGGAGAAGGCCGAATAATCTCAAACCTAGCAGTTTTCTCTCTTCAACAAGTTTCGATGTAAGTGCATGGAAGGATCAAAGCTCAAGACTGTGCAAATTCAAGTGATTCCATATACTCACACTGAATGATGCCTTACTTAAATCATTCGTCCTCAGCACGACTTAGCCAGCGTCTCAAACCTTGACTTGACGAAGTACCAAGGCTACAATGACTCAGTCGGCGAGAAAGTCCGTGGAGTTGAGGCAAAAAATGGCCACTCCCCACCTGTGGACGCGCCGAGGTGTAGCGCGCCCAATAGAGGCTGTTTCCGCCCATAGGCTCTTTACGGCGGGAAAGGATGTTCTGCTTAGAGACTACATCACCGTACTCGTGCATGTTATCGCCGAAAATGAGCATCTTGTAGCTGCTTTGATAGGATGACTTTACTCAGGTTCTATCTTACAAGTGGGGTTGTCCTAGTTAGTCGACCATGACGTAGGGGACATTTGTAAGCTGAACAACTAGAGAATCAACTCATTCCGTGGTGTTGAATTGTTCTCAAATCACTGAGAGATGCCCTTCGGAAATCGTATAAATGCTTTTGAAAGACCATCGAAGCTTTTTCCCTTCCACTTAGTAGTCTGATCGATTCAACTTTGTCGAATTCAGATCAAGAGGAAGTTTGACTTGAGCTGCGACCACCTTAGCTATCCGACATCAAGATGGGCCTCGACGGAAAGAATGTCTTGCTGGTTCGTTAGCAATAATGACAACACCTGAGCTGCAACGCGGATCCATCGCTAAGTCTCTACAGACAGGCGCCTCTATGGGAATTGGCGAAGCAATCGCCACCGCGCTGGCCGCCAAGGGTGCGAATCTAGTTCTCGTATCCAGGTCCGAAGTAAGTTGGCGGCAGGGGGGCCAGGTATACGGGGGAAGCTTTGTCTGCGCGTCAGTTGACTGACGCTTTATAAAGGAGAAACTCAACACTGTTGCGAAAAGCGTGTTGAGTGCCAACCCGAACGTCAAGGTTATCTACCGAGCAGCTGACATTGGAGTTTTTGACGTGGTCGACAAGGCGATCGGCTCAGCCATCGAAGAGATTGGCGAGATTGATATTCTCATCAACAACGTACGTACGCTTTTCCATAACTTTTTGTGTGATGTCACATCCTTCCAAGCCTTGCTAACCCGTCCCCCCGAAGGCCGGCCTCGCTTTGGGCGCTCCCGCCAGGTTCCCGGACCTCAAGATCGAGGACATCATCACCATGTCCAACACCAACATCAACGGAACCATGTTCGTGACACACTCGGTACTCAACAGGTCCATGATGAAGCACAAGCCCGGAAAGGGCACCATCCTCAACGTCACCTCCGTCACTGCGCATGAAGTGCCACCGTTCCCGGGCGAGGCAGTCTACCACGCGAGCAAAGCCTTTCAAGAGGGCTTCACCAATTCTCTTCGCAACGAACTCGTGGAAACCGATATCAAGGTGCTAGCAATCAGGCCTGGTGTCGTCGCGACTCACTTCCACACGCAGCGGGTGGGTTTCGATCAAGACCAGTACGACTCATTCGTGGAAGGTTACGAGTAAGTTCTTGCCGCTATTCTGTTTCTTGTTTGCTATGAGTGAATAAACTAACGTCGGCCAGTCCGCTTGTACCTGAAGATGTTGCGCAGGCGGCGGTCTACATGCTGGAGCAACCGGACAATGTCTCCATCAAGGCGCTTGACGTCGTACCTACAGGTATGTCGAGCACCCCTGTGACTACATCAATCAACTAACCTGCAACTAGCTCAACGCTCACTCACCGTGTTCGATCGGACATGGAATCAGCGGGGTCATGATTAGATCTAAGTTTAATTGAATCAGGGTCAATGATGTACTCCGAAGCTGCAGCTCTTCGCGAGAGGCTGTATATTTTTCAAAGTGTGGAGATGGCGAGGATGTCTATATCGACTTTTCTGAACCCACATCTCTCTTCTGCTTGGGAATCAGCTGTACGTACTTAGTTAACCTAAGTACCTTTGGTTTAGTAGTCGCAGCAACATTAGTTGCCAAATCGAATTTCCGCCCCCTTCAGGCCGCTAAACCGAAGTCCCTAGCCTGAGTCGCATTCGTACTCATACGCCCAGAGCTTTCATTGGTACATCAACAACCTCGTTGTGACTATTTCACTTCAACTTGAGATGTTGGTATCCCGACCATCAATTACCTCGTCCCTGGTTTGGTGTAACGTATATCTCATTGGAAGATCGGCGTCCGGACTCTTTCCAGACCGACTTACTTTCTCCGCACTGTCATGGCACCGGTGTTTAGGTAGTAGTAAATCCGAAGGCTGCAACCTCAGCACTATTAATACGAACCCCCTCACAGAATCGTCTTACTCAACCCGTGACTATCACTCTCAAGATCGCAACTACTATTATCTATTATACTAAAGACACAAAGGGCAGTGCTCTATCCACGTCCCAAAGAACCCGAAAATGGCCATCCCATCGTGTTGCTTGAAAGCCTTTGAATGGGACGGCACTCCAACAGGCCGAACTGAGAAGCTCGCCAACAATGACGTCTACATCGTCGGCGACAATCCACTCGCTGCAGTTGTTATCGTTCACGACCTTCTAGGCTGGACCTTCCCCAACGCACGCCTCCTGGCAGATCATTATGCTCGCGAAGCCAATGTCACGGTCTATCTACCAGACTTCTTCGGCGGTTGGGTTGTACCCTTCGAGCCCGTGCTTCAGAATCGATGGCACGAGATTGACCTCTCGAGTTTTGGAAGAGACAATTCACGAGAAATTCGAGAACCCGAAATCACCAACTTTGTCAAGGAGGTTCGCAAGAAGCACATGAAAGTCGGGGCTATTGGGTTTTGTTACGGAGGGTGGGCAGTATTCCGCTTAGGAGCAAAAGAGCATGATCCTCCGTTGGTCGACTGCATCGCGACTGGCCACCCCAGCTTGCTGACCAAGGAGGATATTGATGGTGTTGGGGTTCCGGTGCAGCTGTTGGCTCCCGAATTTGATACCCAGTTCACCCCCGAACTCAAGTCCCATTATTTCGAGACTATGTTGAAGAAGGGCGTGTCGTTTGAGTATCATCACTACCCTGGTGTTGAGCATGCTTGCTTGACTAGAGGTGATCCCGGAAAGCCTGGAGAGAGGAAGGCGATGGCTCTAGCAAAGTCGGCCGCGGTGAGCTGGTTCAGTCAACATTTGCATTAAAGGCATCAAACGAGAGTGATATTTGAAGAGTAAAAGTTGAGGGAGATCATGGAATGATGCAGTCGAGAGAAAAGAGTAACTGAGCAGGCGTTGAAGTGTACTGCGTGGCACTGGGAATGAATTTAGCATACGTACGGCAATGGATTTCTAGTCTAGCCACTCGATTGTTTGTTGGTAATTTCAGTCGATAGCGAAGTCTATGCCGCTTCAAGTGTTTACTATCAATACGAGTTCGAGATTGTTTTTCGGAGAAGTTGATCAATGTAATGGCATCGCTTATATTTAGATAAGAGGCATGTATGTTAGACACTTGCCCACTCGAACATGATACATAGAATATCGTATTGACTAAGGTTTATGACCATTAATATGTTCGGCAAAGAAACAACAGGATGAAGTTGTGATCTCATAAAAAGGTTGTTACAACTGACTTGAACCACTTGATGAGATATTGTCTCGTCCAGTTTGTTGATCTTGTTGCTTCCATGTCCCTTAATCACTCGAGCCAAAACATGAAGTTGAGATGTGATATGCCTTTCATGCTTCGTCACGATGAAGTAGTAATTGTGCTTGCGCTAACTAGGATAGAACAAGCTTACGGTCAATTGTGGACTGTTAATCAGAACGGTGTACTTGAATTACCTTACTAGGTCCTAAATATTGGTACGGCATCACAATGACTCACTCTAGCACAGTTTCATCGAAGAGCCAACACAATGTTATTGATGACAGATTTCGAGATAACTCGTATCATTCGTATTCTTATACGAGGGAACAGCAACAAGACGCGGGGTTGATACTGATTTATAAGCCACAACCGCCAGTAGGGTCACCTCGGTCGAGGCTTGGGGCCGCCGCCCCCGGTCCTCCAGTCACTTCCGGAACCGAAACCGAGTGGGCTGGCGCGGGCCCCCGGCCCTAGGCACGGGAAGTTGCGTCCGCGTTGCATTCAGCCCCAACCCGATAAAACTCCGCAGCGTCAAACCGGGCCAGTCCGCAGCTTTTCCCCGCTTTTTGCGGACTTTTGGCTGTTCGAGACACCGACATGGAGAAATAGCGTTACGATGATATCATCCTCATGGCGATATGAGAGCCAATAGTAGGCGATTCTATGGGTAGAGAGGAATCCATACTTAGCTCCATGAGATTCTGGAGCATAAGTTAAACTCAAGTCCTTCTCATCAACAACAAAAGTGTAGGACTGGATCATTGGCTTTCGCTCCTAGCAACAAAACACTCTAGGTTCTTGAAAACCAAAGAACAACATAAAACATGAAGGTCGCAGTGCTCGGTGGAACCGGCGAGACCGGAACTTCCATTATGAATGGCCTACTCTCCTCGCCTGAGACGAAATACGTAGGGACCTGTCTATCATGAAAGTCTTTATACCTGGGTAAAGATACTGATAAGTCGTCTGATAGGAGATAACTGCGCTTATCCGACCGAGCTCGCTGGAGAAGCCAGAGGTCAAAGCTTTAGAGAGGAGGGGCGTCAAGATTGCCTCAGTAGACCTGAGCGGACCCGAAGATGAAATCGCGAATCAGCTTACCGGTCATGAGGTGGTCGTCTCAGCTATTGTGGCAGACAAGCTGCTCGACCAAATCCCCCTCGCCAATGCGGCTAAGAAAGCGGGGGTAAAGCGATTCGTCCCCTGCTTCTTTGGGACGGTGATGCCCGGCAGGGGCATGTTGTGGTTCCGAGATCAGGTGAGGAAGACTCCCTAGACCCCCAGAAGATGTCAAATTGGCCGTTGAGCTGACAACTGAATGCGTCCTAGAAAGAGGATGTCTTGAATCATATCCAAACTATTTACCTCCCGTACACGGTCATTGATGTTGGATGGTGGTACCAGATCAGCTTGCCCCGTCTGGCCTCGGGACGCATTGACGCTGTCGCGAGCCCATTCGACAACTGGATCGCGGGAGATGGAAGCGTTCTCTCTGGTATGACTGACCTCCGCGACGTTGGCAAATACGTCGCCCGCATCATTGCGGACCCACGGACCCTGAATTACAGAGTCTTCGCCTTCACCGAACTCATGTCCCAGAATGAAGTATACGATCTGATTGAGAGATTGAGTGGAGAAAAGGTTGAGAGAAAATACGTAAGTTCTAGACCACCTTCCCAAGGCGCGGGGACAAAAAGGCACACATGAAGCGATAAATAGACGGTGAAGGCTTAGCTTTGAGCGATTAAACTGACATCGAAACACAGATGTCGGCTGATGAGATTGAGGCTGCGATGGTCAAGGCGAAGGATGACAAGGCCAACCCTCATAGGCTATCGGTTTTACAATATCGGAAATCGTGGGGCCTCCGAGGAGACAACACGCCGGAGTACGCGCGATACCTAGGATATCAAATCGCCAAGGATCTGTATCCCGACCTGACGGGAAATTCTTTTGAGGCTTTCTGCAGCGAGGCTCTGGAGGGCAAGGTCAACTCCATCTACGAGAAGAAGAAGCGCGAGGCCATGGAAGCAGCTGGTAAAAAGTAAACAACCAACAGACTTCTGAATCGGTAGGGTTCGACAGGCTCAGCAATTGCGGCTATTGTTGGAACGTGTCAGTAGCCGTTCTTGCTGAACCAATAGGTGAGTCCGCAGAAATTCGAAACTTCGATTAAAGTCGCGATGCATCCACTATTAGTGAGCTGATCCATTTCAAGGCGGCCCCGGTTTCGAGTTGATATCCATTCATTTGATCTGCATGTTTAAAACCTTGATGCTGTAAATATGGTTCGTGGGCGATCAGAGTTTAGTCTAAATCAACTCGGACTAATACTCGCCTTGGCGTCACCAACGATTCTGTGAAAATAGAGCTCCGACTCAGGAGTACATTGATTAGGTAAACAAGACCAAGCAACACGGGAACTTGAAGAATCCAATCTGAAAGAAAGAAAGGCATTCGACTTCAGATCCAGCAACAGGCTTTAAGATACGTCATGCCAATGGTTTACCGGTTGCAGTCAGAGAGGAGGCAACGAGCGATAATGTACGCCGCCGAAGGTCGCCACGGTCAGGCCTTCGGCAACTGACGCAGGAAAGCCGCCTCCCAAGCGGGTGGGTGTTTTTTATCAGATCCATCAGCCGCCAAGCGCTTCCCCGCCCGTCTTCGCTCAAATCCGAACAATTTCATTTGACAAGATGCCATGTCCATGCCAGTCAGTGGAGTGCGCTTGTGCAATGGAGCCACAAAAGTAGATGGGCGAGACGGGGCCGCCGGCCACCATATCAAAATGACTAGTAGGAAAACTGGTAGTAATGAGGCCATCAAGGTTCTCTGGTGAGCAAGTTTCTGTTCGTTCTTTAGACATCTCTGAAAGTTCTGCGCGTTTACTTTCGCTTATGACCTGTAAGGAACGCGATTGACATTTCATCGCCAACGTTGTGTGCTCCGAATAGACGTATCCTTGTCGCGCACGCCCTAGATCTGGGCAGCAGAAAATTTCGAGTCTACGGAGGAATGACACGCTAGTCAAGATAGAACATTCGAAATTCTTTATCAGATCGCTTATTTCACTCGGGACTCGAGAAAGAGCACTTGTTCATGTTGCATCTCGGATAAGGTAGCATCGGAAAGAATCTTATGCGGCAAGCGATTGACAGAAAACATGGCCACTGAGAACCGTTCAACCGGCAAGAAGGTCAAGGGTATGTTTCCGAGCCTCGACCGCCGTCGTGACTATACATGCGCCTTGAGCTAACTTCCTTGGCTTCACGAAGCCTTCTTCCTTGGCAATGAGGCAACTTCAAAAGAAGAAAGACGTCTTGTGCAGAAAATAGGTAGGCACTCCCATTATCTCTGCATTAGAAGACGATGAATCTGACTAATACGCCCCAGACTTCTTTATCTTGACATACTGCTGCCTTAGCTACTTCTTCAACTACCTTGGTGGGTGATGGTTGCCTCATATCGACTTTGAAGAAGGGACCGTGACACTGACAATGGACGGAACCAAAAGACCGTGCTGCTTTTGCCAATGCTTATGTGAGTTTCGACACTGAGAATGAGTAGACCATTGAGTAGAACTGACAGGCTCACTCTAGGTTGCTGGCCTCCGCGAGGCCTTGCACATGAAGGGTCATGACTATAACACAGTCCTTTCGGTAACCACTGCTGGGTAAGATCTGAGCCGATGAGTAGCGTTTACACAAACATGAGCTAACCCCATATCAAAGTATGGTGGTGGGCCAGATTCCTCATGGCATCATCATCGGTCTCCAAATCGTCCGGCCGCGAATCTGGCTGCCTTCGATGTGCTGTCTCTGGGCGTTCCTGACTGTACGTCTCATCAACGTCAAATTATCCCCCTGCGGCTCGCTGACAATACCCAGATGGCTAGTGCAGGCGTCAAGAATACCGCTCAGCTCTGCGTTATCCGCTTCTTCCTCGGCTTGGCGGAGGCTAGCACCTACTCGGGAGCCATCTACATCATGGGCTCCTGGTACAAGCCTGAAGAAATCTCGAAGCGCACGGCCATCTTCACCGCATCAGGTCAGGTAGGCACCATGTTTGCCGGCGTCATGATGGCTGCCATTTACAAGGGATTGGGCGGCCTTGCCGGTCTTGGTGGTTGGCAGTGGGTCTTCATCATTGGTACGAGAAAGTCGACGAGGCCTGCGATTGGAGGAACTTGCTGACAGACTTCAGATGGCATCATTACGCTTCCCATCGCGATCTTCGGCTTCTTCTACTTCCCGGATATCCCTGAAAACACCAGCGCTCGGTATCTCAGTGACTCCGAGAAAAAGATTGCCGTTGGACGTTTGCCTCCAGTCATCAAAGGGTCGCACGGAGTCAACCCGTTCTCTCTATTGAAGCGTCTAGTACTCATGCCTACCTTGTAAGTCGGATATATCGCTCTTATTTCGATATGAGTTGGAAAAGCTAACCACGTAACAGCTGGGTTTTGGTGCTGTGGTCTCCGATTTGCGCTACACTCGAGGCCTGGGTTGTCCAGGGTAACTTCATCCTTTGGCTCAAGTACCACGCCGAATCCTTCACTCAGAGCCAAATCAACACCTATCCCTTGGGTGTGCAAGCAGTCGGCATCGTTACTAATATCATGGCGGCATGGCACATGGATGCGACCGGAACCCGAGTACCCATGGTCGTGCTGGTTTGTCTCATCCAGATCGTCTGCGCCGCGATGCTCCTCGTTCCGAATCTGCCTTACGCCGGTACCATGTTCGCATTCTACGCATCGGGTTCGTCGTACATGGTCAATCCGTTGATCTTTGGCTGGGCCAGCATCATTCTCCAACGGAGTGGCGACGAGGCGGTGCGCAGCGTGACGGTGTACGCTATGAACATTGGCGCCACCACGCTTTACACCTTCTGGGGCATCGTTTTCTATGCGGCCGATGAAGCCCCGTATTGGAAGAAGGGTGCGATTGTTATGATTGTGTGCAGCGTCATCGTTCTCTGCTTCATGGGACTCGTCATCAGGGTAAGCTCATCATGATTGAAAGAATCACTTAAATTCCGGAGGTACGAAGTAGCTAATGACGATATCACACAGATCGATAAGCAATCACTTGCAAAATATGGCTCAATGACGGTGGAAGACTTCGAGCGAGCCGCCGCGGCTCGGGACACGCAGACGCCACCTGATGGAGAGAGATCCGATGAGAACGAGGATCAAAAGAACACAGTTTCGGAGAAAGTGACGCCAATCTGAGTTTGAATAAGACTTGGCGATATTTGGTCTAGACCTTTTAGTATATCACCGGGTAGTGTCGGACCAGACGAAGCTTTCGATACTTTTGCTTTTCCGGTTGCTGTAGTTAATCAACATGTACCATTGAGAGAACCAAACTACCTACTTACTCATGACCACACCTTCCTGAACTTGTCCTCGAAAACCTGCTGCAGGAGTTTGAAAGCCATGTGAACCTTCACAAGACTATCACCGCCTCCCTTTTCCCGAGCTGACCCGAAAGACTTTCCTTCTGACTCGGTTGCCTGGCCGGTTCTGCTTGCGCTGCTACTCGCGTGCGCGGTATCGGAGGAGGAGCCATCCGACACATCTTCCCATGATTCAGCCACTGCTTCTTTGGATTTGCCAGAGTGGGACTTTGTCTTTGCTTTCGCAGTAACAGACAAGGCCACATGGTTCTCCGAGTATTGTGCATCAAATTCCTCGCCGAATCTTTCTTCTTCAATGGTATCGGCAACATCTTGAACATTGATCATATCCGAGTCATCAGCATCGACTCGACCCATGATGTTCTCCAGGCTTGTTACGATGGTGGCCAAGATCAGTGAGAAGTCTTTCAGATGAAACCAAACATCGCCGCCCTTGATTCCGTTGTCCTGAACAAGAGTATTGAGATCACCGTGCTTGTAAAAGTCATAGATGTATGCGTTCCAGGGCACGCCGTTTGTCTCTTCAGGGTAAATGGGGATGTACGGGACGGCAGACTCGTCAAGAAACACACCAGCGCGGACTGTGTCGCATAGCTCGTGGATTGTGGCGAAGTCGTCTGTGAAACCCGACAGCGCGGCGAAAGGGGATCGAAGAACTGGAAAAGGGAGCGTTGGAATCTGCGCTGTTGAGATATCAGCTGAGGCCTCTCCGACGGCGCCCACCCGGCGCTTGGTGAAAGGAAGCTGGTTATCCGGAGAGTCCTGGAGATTCTGTGCAATGAAGCTGCGAACGTAGGTCTTGAAAATTTTTAGAGTCTCTTCGTTGTGACCTCGGAGGACGGTTTCTGCCTCTCCTGGGAGCCTGGGTAGAAGGACAACAGAAGGCGATCGATGTACGACGTTTTCAAGCCACACCCGATTGTTGTACTTGCTGCAAGGAATGCGACAGAAGAGGTGACACAATACTGTCAATAAAGTGAGAATGATCTCTCCCTGTTTCCGTGGATTGCTGAAGTCCTCACAGAGCTTGTGCAAGTAGCCTTCCTTGAGCAGGGAGTGCAGAGCAAACACAGCATTCTCGGTAAAGTACAAGTGACCCACTAGACCCGAGAAGTTGAGAGGTGCTCCTTTTCGAGAGAGAAGGTGCTGTCGTCTGAGGTACTCGATGGAAAAGCGCAAGTGGTGCTTGACGGTCATCTGCGAGGCAGGTCCACCGAGGAACAGACGTGTTTGAGTCAACAAGGACTCCACTGCATCAATGGCATACTGGGAGTTGTTCGTGCTGTGCAGCAGGGTGAAGAGCCGAAGAACCAAAGTGACGGAGATTGGGAATTGGCCTCTCAGATCGGGTAACCGCGACGAGATGATCTCCATGGCACGATGATGAGGGATGCCATGGAAGACGACGTTACCAAGGAGGTCGAATCCACGACGTCCAGCACGTCCTGATGCTTGACGGTAGTTGAGAGCCGTGAGGAATGCCGAGTCACCTATAAAGACAACAGTTTTGCAAGGCATGTTCAACCCGAGAGCGAGAGTACCGGTCGCAACAATGACGGTCAAGTAGCCCTTGCGGAACAACATTTCCACCCTTTGCCCCTCGAAATCAGTGACTGTTCGGATGTAGGGCTAGCCTCAACTTACACTTGGCGGTACTGACGGTTCATGCCCGCATGGTGGACACCGAGTCCCCGACGAAGAGCGTCGATCAGGCGAGGCTTAATTCTCAGATCATCCAGAGACCTAATCCGGGCCTCTAGCTCCTCAGCTGTAAGTTTGGTAGTGTCCGCAAAATTGTATTGCGGAAGCGGCGCCTCGGGATCGAAGTTTTCCCATGGGCTGGTTTCCCGGCCTGCGTCCTCCCTCACAAGATCAGCTTGATTTAGGGATGTACCAGCATCCTTTGCGTCGTGTCTCTCCTCCTTGGAGTTTGCAGCCCCAGTTGCTCTAGTAGCTTTCGCTCTTTTCTTCGCAGCTTTGCTATCCGTGGCTTGTCGCCATTTTTGATATGCGTCCATCTTCCGTGCCCACTCTGTACTTGTATCGCGATGCTCTTGTTCAGCATCCTCCAGGACTTGAAGAAGCTTGAAAATTACCCTTTCGCATCCAAGCCGGTCGTAATTGAAAAGGATAGCTGGCAGGGCACCCCGAGAGCGGAGATCGACGAGGAGTGAGAACGAAGAGTCACCGTAGATGTCCGCGACAACCTCGGGCCTCTCAAGGTCTATCACTGATGAAGGGCGATTTATCTTGAGCCTTTTGTATACTTCTGGAAAGGGTGACTTGGGATCCTGTTGCCATTGCCAGAGCTGTGCTTTGAGTGCAGCCTCCCACTTGATAATGTCTGACTTCTTTACCAACTCTGGCAACGCATTTTTGGGCTCGAGGCTAGGACTGATAAGATACGACTCGTTCTCGGATTCCTTCATAGACAGCCAGAGGCGGAGGCAGTCGCGTGGCTCGAGACTGGCATCGTCAAGAGTCTCGCGATTCCTGGGTTTAGTCAGTCAGTAAAAGATGGCATTAAGGATCTGGCAAGGCCGCATGAAATTTTCATCAAGACTCACTTGTTGATAATGCTTCCGATCGGATGCACAAACGTGAATCGTGAGGTTTCTCCTGCTTCAGCATCCAAACCGGGGATTGGCAAACGCTCCACTGGCTCTAGTCCTTCAAACTTAAGCCTAGTGGGCGGCTGGTACAGGAACTTTCGCAAGTCAGAGTATCTGGCCGAGTGAACGATCATTTCGAGGTCAAAGCCCTTGGCCTTCTGGGTTCCTGCGAGCCACTCCTTGAACTCGAGCGGGTTGCCCACAGTAGCAGATAGGGCGATCATGGGACAAGGAGCAAGAAGCAATAGTTGCTCCCAAATGATACCGTCTTCGGCCTGGCCAATGCAGTGCACTTCGTCAAAAATGATTCTCTTCACTCTGCGAGCCCAGGATCTCTCATTCTGCGCGTTGTTGGGCGCTAGGAGCATGATCTGGAGGATGTGCGGAACAGTCACCAAAACCTGACAGCTGGTGGGGTTATTGACACGGTAGTCTCGAGTGTGGATGGCCCAAACCGAACGGCCTTCATGACGATACGACTTGGAGAACCGAGCCTGAACTTCCGCGGCAATCTGGTTAACGAGTGCTTTGGTTGGGGCCACGTAGACGAGAACGTCATCGTCGCTGTTCTGCAAAATCTTCTTCATGGCGTAGAACGAGATGAAAGTCTTTCCGGCGGACGTTGGTGCGACGACGAAAAGGCTCTTATCGTCATCGATGGCATCAAGGACTTTTCGTTGCCAGGCATCTGGACTGAAAGGAACGCGCGGGTCAGGAGCGGAGTCAAAGCTTCGCTCCAGATAAGGGCCACAGTGAGCCAACTGGAACTCGAGACCAGTCGTCTGGATTCGTAGATGCGTGGTTGACACTTCATACGTTGAGACGAACGGAAGACGATGTTTGACGAGCACAAAAGGCCCGCTTCGAAGTTCCCCCAGCGGGAACTTCAAAGCCTTCATCAAATACTGAACCTGTTGTTTCGTCTCAACGGAAAGGGGCAACGACATCATCTCTCTGACCTGGGCCCAGATCATTGCCAACATACTCGTTTCTAGAACGACGAGGTCAGAAATAGATACCAAGAAATCAAATCCACGCTTGCTCATACCTGAATCGCTGAAAGCCTTTTTCGACGGTCTGCGAATAAGTTGGAGGCCGAGGATGTTGCACATGTACAACATTACCTCGCCACCGATAGACTTCTGGTCCTCTGAAGAAAGACTTGATAAATACCTTTTGACTCTCAAGTAGCGCTGAAAAACAGACGTGATCTTGTCGAAGTCCTGGCATTTCTCTTCCCAGTTCTTGATGATTACTGCGGTCCTGGATTGACTCTTCGCCTCTCTCAATCTCCTCGATGTTTCAAGTGCATTCTCTGTACCGCTCTTAATCGAATGATCTTGTCTTCGGGTTGTGCCCACTTGCTTCCTGGACTCGGCAGAAAGGTCCCTCTTCTTGGCGACAATCGTCTCAGGATCGATGCTTTTCCCGGTAGAATTAGTAAGGCTGGCAGAGTAGGCAATCGTGTCGGCCATGTATCTCTGGTTTCTCTTGCTCGCGTAGAATCCTCGACGCTTTGGTACATGCTTGGGGTCGATGCTCTTCTTCGAATTGTGCCAGTGGGAGAGCTCTTGAAAGATTTTGGACTCAGAGGTTTCATCTTCCATCACGCATTGGCTTGTCAACTTGACGTCTTCGAGATACTTGTCCAACACGGGATGGCTAAATGCAAGGATCGACTGTATGTCTGGGGGCTGGTAGCTGATGCGGTGTATTCCTGCGCCACTTTTGATATGTAGAACGAAGTCCGGCATGCAGTAGGATACGTCAACGCCGGACAATAGCCGTACAGCTTCTGCATACCAAGAGCCGGCATCACTTGGGAGTTTAAGTGTTTCGAGTCTCTCCAAGACTTGACTGTAGATTCGACCGTCAATGAGATCACAAACCCTCCAATTGAGGTATTGTCCTTCTTTTTCCCTGGGCCACTGCTGGATCAGGTGAACTGCTACTTCAGCAAAAGTCGCAAGGAACTCCTCGATGCCCGAAAATTTCTCCAGTTTGGGTGGAGTCTCCACGGGTCGTTGTAAGAGCGTTGCGTGCTTCAGCAGAGCGATGTGTGAGAGGAAGGCGGCCACTAGTCTATGACTGTGTACATCCGAGAAGGCCTTATCAGATAAGAAGACTGCGCAAAAAGTGACTGCTACTTCTTCCTGGGCCTCAACTTCACCGTCAGATCGAATCCCTCGCCACTCACTGGGCTTGGCTATGGCCTGGAGACGTTCGATAGTCCGTCGGTAACTGGGATCGGGTTTCGTCGCTGGTGTTGGCTCTGTGACTGGTATCACTGTCACTGAGGTTGGAGCTGTTGCAATGAGAGTATACGCCTGCCGTTGAGAGATTACGTGAGCGCGCTGTGATCTGTTGTCAAAGGTCGCACGGAAACTTTACCTTAGAGCTTCGAAACTCGATGTCGTCAATGAAAGCCAAGCTGTAGCCGCGAAGGCCGAACAAATACATGATTCTCAAGAATTCTCCCTCACTAGTCGTGTCGAAATCTGAAGACCTGCCTTGGGACATCATAACGAAGTGAAAACGGTGCTGATTGGTGTACTCCACGAACTCGGGGCTCATGATGGAGGGGAACACGAAGCTCATTGGAGAATTGATACCGCGATCGTCGAAACTCATTTTGGGATGTGGTTCAGGGCATCTCAGATGCTCAATGATGACAGCACGCGTCAAGAGGTATTTGTATGATGTATTCTTGGGAGAATCGGGTGGTGTCGCCAGGTCTCGGTGACTGTCGAACCACAGGACGTGGAAGTTGCATCCCCGCTCCTTGAGTTTGGCCAGGAAGACCTCGATTGCATGTACCGCATGAAGTAGCTGGAAGCCCTCTGTGTTATCGATTAGCCAAGATCAGGTAGGTAGTGAACGCATTCGAAGGGGTCTCTGGAGATGCCCACCGAGATAGTCGACATTTGCAGAGGCCAGACAGTGAGCCACCAAGGATTCCCCATGGATGGTGAACAGCTCTTTCCCAGCAAAGTCGCCAACGATGTCAACTCTTAGGGGGCTCAGACGCCGCTTCCATTCCTGTAGAGAATCCATGATCATGTCGTCTGAGGACGCCATCGCCGGCGATATCAATCAATGCAAGCGGCCTGTTCAGCCACAGATGGTATGGTTTGCGAGAGTCCGTTGCTTTCCGGAAGATAAGGAAAGAAATGAAGTTCTCAGAAATCTAGAATTCGAAAGAATTTTAACCTGTACGGCTGTGCATTCACACAAAGGGCTCAAAACAGTGAATCAGTTGGTTGTGTTAGGGCTAAGGTCGGTAGGCCTCCCGCAGCACGCAGCCGCTCGCTAGATCAAAGGAAGCACCTTTTTCTTTCTTGTCTAACTTAGGTATCATTCGTTTGAGAAATGTGAAAGCGTCGCTTGTCTCCACGTTTTCTTGTACTGTATAGTATACGAAGAGGAATCAGACTATGCTCGTGCTCGATTCCGCTGGAAGGCTCTTCCAGGCGTTTGATGCCACTCGTAAGACTCCGAGGCAAACAGTGCAGGTCAGTTGGAAGCCACGCGATAATTTTCGTATCATCGGCTGGTTTTCTTTCTATTCTCCTTGTAATATTAGTATGCATCTCGCTCTTCTTCTCATTTCCTAGGCGCCGCTAACGTGACATGGGCTTTTGATATACTCAGTCCGCGCCATGAAGCCCTAGGCATCGATCATTCGGTCCAATGAGACTGATTGCCATCACTTGAAGTCTGCCACTCGCTCCGGCCACTTTCATTGGTAGTGGGGGAATCTCTAGACATGAGGCTTTATTCTTGGGCTGAACACTACCAGTGACATGCACATAGTATCTGCGGGAGGCCGTCCACATACCTCCCCACCCCCTGGCGAAACAGTCGAAGACATAGCGTGACCTTGCTCCAGTCGATATTTTAACTTTCTATGTTTGGGCACACATTGACTAATGCATCTGAATGAATCCATGCAACGATTGAGCAAGCTTGCAGATACAGCTAGTATTGCATTCTACGATATCACGGCTATGCAATCCGAGGTCAAGTATTTGAGATTGGTCTTTCGTCGTTGCATCGATAAGTCTTAGACCTTCGGTTTAATGCTACATCAAGCGGCCTATGTTCTCGGAGAGACCAATCCTGAAGCTGACCTCGGTCGAGCCCTGAAGCCGCCAACTGACAGGACTATACACATGCCGACCTTGTATCCTGGCTAGAGCAACGCATTATCCACTGGGAGGACACGGAAACAGCATCGACATTCCCGAGAGATTTAGGCCCGTCTAGCCCATTTCATCGACTGCAACGCTGGCCAGGTTGCAAGTGCGGGGATCGTTTCAAGTACGACGTAAACATCGTCAAAGATTCAACAACGGCAAGCTTGCACCACTCACCAATTGCTTCCGAGTACGGTGAAGAAAGAGATATGGCGAGAAAAAAGAACTTTATTGCCGCCAAAGCATGCCGAGGCGACCGAGGCGGGCCTAATGCCGCACATCAGCTTCATCTCACCTCCTGCTTGAACCCAAACCCCCGTCTGATCTTTTGGACCATACGCTCGTCGGCTCATAAATCAACAGATCTCCCTCCTGAGTCGGTAGATCTCCCAGATTGCTCGACTTCCAAATGTTCCTGACTCTTTTGTCCCGATACTGACTCATTCTGGTCGGCTTAAGGTTCAAGACTGAGTTGTTGATAATGGGGTCTACCCACCACCTCAATCATCACCGAACCAAATACAATGGTAATTGTAATGATAGCTACGACAGGAATATGGATTACGATGTTCTGATCATTGGCGGCGGCTTTGGGGGATGCTACGCCTTACATCAGCTGCGTAAGTCGGGCTTTTCGGCACACCTTGTGGAAGCCGGATCGGCCCTTGGCGGCGTGTGGCACCGGAACAGCTATCCCGGAGCACGAGTTGACTCGGAGACGCCCTACTATCAGCTTTCGTTGCGGGAAGTCTGGAAAGACTGGACATGGTCGCAACGCTTTCCGGGGCACGAGGAGCTGAAGAGATACTTCACACACGTCGACAAAGTTCTTGACATTTCTAAGGACGTGTCCTACAATACTGTTGTGGTTGGGGCCGACTTCGATATAGCGACAGCCAAGTGGATCGTCGAGACCGATACAGGACGAATCATCACGTCACGATTCTTGATTCCAGCGACAGGCAGTTCAATTAAACGATATGAGCCCGAATTCGCAGGAAAGAGTTCCTTCAAAGGCATAGTGGTACACCCCGCAGCATGGCCTGATTCCGGCATTGATCTTGAGAATAAACGAGTCGCCATTATTGGATCAGGGGCAACAGGAGTTCAATGCGTGCAAGAAATTGCCAAACAGCCTGGTGTGGAGCTGACAGTCTACGTACGAAATGTCAACATTGCACTCCCCATGCGTCAACGCGAAATCTCGGAACTGGAGCAGGACAGCTTGAAAGCGATATACAAGACACTCTTTAGGTTGGCGAGGGACAGTAGTGCCGGGCTACCTTGCGATGGACCTACCCAGGTTACAAAGGAGACAACAACGGAAGAAAGGGAGGCTTGGTGGGAGGAGCTATGGAAGAGAGGGGCCTTCAACTTCCAAACAGGCCAGTATACGGACTTCTTGATGGATGCGGAAGCAAATCGTTTGATTTACGAGTTTTGGTCAAAGAAAACCAAATGCCGGCTACAGGATCCGGAAAAACGAGCCATCTTGGTGCCTGACGAACAACCTTTCCCGTTTGGAACAAAACGAAGCAGCCTGGAGCAGGATTATTACGAATGCATGGACCAGGATAATGTGGAAGTGGTGGATGTGAAGAAGACGGGCATCCGCGAATGGACATCGCGTGGTATCGTGACTGAAGATGGGAAGAAGAGAGAGCATGACATCGTTGTGCTAGCGACGGGGTACGACAGTATGACCGGAGCTTTGACAAGCATGGGGCTCCGTGGGAAAGACGGCATCGATATGAAAGAGAGGTGGAGACAGGGCGTTTGGACGTACCTTGGCTTGATGGCTCGAGGATGTCCAAACATGTTCATGATATACGGGCCGCAAGGTAAGCACGAGGCCTTAAGTGCCTTTTCTGGAAAACCTCAAGTAATTGAAAATTGGAACAGCTCCTACGGCTTTGACGAACGCGCCGGTGTTCATCGAGCAGCAAGTCGATTTCATCACAGACTTCCTAGTGAAACTACGCACGGAAAACGTCACATCCATCGAGCCACGCCGTTCGGCTGAAGAGCACTGGAAGGAAAAGGTACAGGCAATACACGAGGCACTGCTGTTTAGCCAGAGTGATACATCCTGGTACGTAGGAGGCAACATTCCCGGCAAGAAGAAGGAACAGCTCAACTATCTTGGTGGTATTTCTCAATATCTTGAAGAATGCCGCAAAGGCACCAAGGACTGGTCCAATTTCGATGTTGTATTGGGACTTGGAAGCGCGGCCTGAATTAAATCTGCCTTGAATAGACCAAGTCAATGGGATAATCAGATGAATACAAATGCCTACAGCCATGAGCGCTTGATCTCGATTGGCCAGAGATTGTCAGCCCACATAGATGACTAGAGGTTTATGTAGTTAGATCTGGAGATTTAACTCATAACCATCGTCAGTCGTCTAAGTGGACCATGAAGATGGATGCAGCATGGGCCGGCTACTCGCCGTATTCCATATTCTCGCCGAAGTTCAGTAGGATGACTCCCCACTAGCAACTAGGTTGCATGGGCATCGTCTTGGTTTCTACTCTACTTACTTTGGGTTGGGTAGTTGATTTTTCACGGTCCAAGTAATGGTATATATACGTTGCTGTCTGAGATGACCCCGCCGTGGGTGATTGAGTAATAGCATTGCCAACCGGTCAAGTCCCAAATCACAGCAGCACTGTGCAACACTACCCTCTTCAGGCGTGCCAATCGTTGACTCGACAGGACGCCTTGATTGCTTTGCGAAAGTTGCGAAAGTCTTCCTCATGACCTTTGCAGTCTCCAGAGTTCAACAGATTGTTGATTGGCAAGCAGGGCTGTGATTTCGTTTTATACGCCGCTAGCAAATTCTGGAGTTTCACAGACGTCGATGCGCAATCAATGAGACGTGCTCACGGGTTACTGAGCTATATGATACTTAAAGGTGACATGTTTTAGAAATAAAAAGGATTTTGCCGAAGTGACTTTGCTACTTAAGTAATAAGCCGTCAAGACTTGAGTTCAATGAACGAGACGTGATTCGAAAGTTTGCCTCAATAGCTCCAGCCTTGTGTAGAACGTTTAATTTATCTTAACTCAAAGTACTAGGATGTTGATATGGAAAGCCTGCAGCGTCAGGTAGGCAAATCTCTTTTTCTCGTCTTGTAGATAATAACATAGGATATTGTAGTAAGTTAGAAAATACCTCAATGCCCTGGAGATTCTAGGATAGTGCCATTGCAAAGTAAAATTGTTCATTGGATACTCCAAAATACTTTTGATAATCTCAAATATTTCCAAGAGCAATAGAAAAGTGTCATCAAAAGTTTCTCAAGACAGAAAGACTTACCAAAGCATCCCTCCTCCTCCTCGGCTAAAGGCAACCATCCAAGTATATTATCAGCTCTACCGGTACTAAGCTGCTGTTTATCACAGTAATCGTCTTGTGCCGAGGCATCCCAATGTTCGCCATCAACTTTCCCCTCCCCCGCCTCGAGCTGCTCAACATCAGCAGAATCACTAAGCACACTCTCTTCGACTACAAACTCGTCCAAAAGTGTCGGCAAATGAACGGAAGCTTGGCCTCGACGTCCGGTCTTCCAAGCAGAGCGGCAAGTAACATCGTCCCTTCTGTCGTTCCTTCAGATGAAAAAGACAAGCCTGTGACTTCTTTCTACGGCCTAGATCTTCCCTACCTCAGAACCGCCGCATGCCATGAAGCTCCCTCTTCTATGTCCTTTTTCATACAACAAGAATCCAAACTGTGCCCGCTAAGCTTCACCAAGCTTTTCATCCCACTTCGTAGTCAGAAGATTGGGTTTCCGTGGCGGCGGAAGGTGTACCTCCCCTCTACTACCCCTCCTCTTCGACCTCCCGACGGCATAATATTCTGAGTAACTCTCGGGAAGTCTATTTCTCGCAAGGAGAGAGGGAACGGGAGAAAAGCACGGATTCGATAGAGGCACATGGGCTGAGACGTACCGAGGCCGAGGGTCAGCAAAAGATTCCCAGCTGATGACTGCGTCTATTTTGCACTGACCTCGCATGAGCATTGGGCAACACACACACACACACATCCTCCACAGTCACACGGGTATCTTTGTTTACATTTCTTATGCGTACGTGAGGCTCAACTCCTCCAAGCGCTCGCTGGTCTTTTGCAAGTGAAAAAGTATCAATAAGTATCCGTCACTGATGTACGGAAAGAGCACGAGAAAGTTCGGATGGTGAAGCTTTCAGCATCATGGAAGAGCTCAGAGACTTGAAAAGAATCTAAATAACAAGCCCTCAGGGTCGAGCATTCCCTTCCGCTCGTCCACCGAAGCCAGTGACATATGCCACAAGGAAGAAAGAGGGAACCGACCCTGAAGTTGCCGAAAATGATCACGTGTGTGGCTTGACACTCCATGTGGCGCGTGTAGTTCCGAGCGCCACAAGGGAGGGGTGGTGTGGCTGTGTAAGTCACCAAATCGTCACTATGACCTGTGGCTTGTCGCGCATTGGTCCACCGTTGCAACTCAGACACCACAAAAAACCTGTTGTTGACGGTTACTTGAACTTGGATCTACAGGGGAAACTCGATTCTGATAGGTAGACGACTTTGTTTCTAATAATGACCTGCCAACAAACTTTCCTGGTCACTGTGGCATCTGTGATGTTCATTTTTGTGGCGAAAAGGTATCGGGATTGGCGCAATGATCAGAGTTGAGTAATTCAGGCACACAGGGCACACCGGCGACCTTCTCCAAGGATATCAAGATGGAACCACACGTCAGTGCCACCATTCTCAATCAGCATCTTGAGATCCGTCATCTAGGCCACCCAGTCATAACCCGAGTTCCTCGGAAAGCCCAATGCCCCTAAACTTATTTGCTCCCTGTTCGCTCAAAAGCACGACATCAGATAGGCGAGACGGAATTCTGCTCGTCGGATATTGAATTCAGCAAGCAAAGAAGCACCTTGCTGACTAGCTGACTATTTGAGAGACATCGGTCAAAATTTCGGTGACCGTTACCATGCAGTTCCTGACTCTCTGCTCACCTCGAGGCCATGGCCCTGCCCACTCTCATGATAAGGCTTCAAATTTCGATACTACCTTGGAAGATTGCCTGCTCACAGTTCAACAATCTCGTTATTTTCGCGGTGGCTCATGCACCCGCGCCGCAGGCCGCACGGGAAGAAGGGGGGGCGCCCATCCATAACTGTCAAAAAATGCTTGGTCTCCCCAACGCTAGGCCCGAATAGAACGGAGCATCTTGCCAGATTCGGGCCAACCTCGAGTCGTGAAGGTTGTTTACTGGACAGGGGGGCCTTTTTTTGCCCGGCACGGCACATGGTGGAGACAGAGGCTCAGCCACACCCTTGCACTCACCTGTCTGCGGGACATTCTTTCCTCTCTTTTTGACACGGATATGTGCGATTCATTGTGCGGATGATATCCGGACAAGAAGCACATGAATCGACGTGATGGCGGAACGCATCCGTACTGCTACCGTGCCTACAAGTGTGGACTGACCACCTCCGCTTTTGCTTACCTTATCGTTCAAACTTTGTCTTCGGCTTGGACAAGTTAATTACCATTGTGGAGATGGTTTTCCAAACAACATGTCGTGGAATGTGGGAGGACGTAAGTACCTAGGTATGAGGGTGTATTGGCCGGCGCTGTTTGAGAACACGATTCCAGAGTGAACCCCTCGAAGAGAGTTCTTGGTGGAGGCTCATTCAACGAAATGACCTGAGAGAGAACATCTTCAATGGGCAGAAACAAGCCTTTCATCGAACAGGCTTTTGCTCCGAACTGCAAGGTGGATATACCATAATTGATAAGATTCGGGATGATCGGACCCTAGAGTTCAGCTCTTCGCGATGAGGGGGGAAAAGTGTAGGGGGCAAAGGAATGTAGAATCGACGTTCTAGAACCCCGAGGTCGAAGGGGCCGCCACCGTTCTGAAGTCTGTCGGCCTGTCATTCGCCGTGGCCCGCATGTGTCACTGCTATGTACGAATACACCTCCCTGGATCTTCTCCAGACTCCTGGTGATGCGCCGATGTGGGCGATCAAACCGACGCCATTCCCGCGAGAATCTGAGGGGTTGGTTGATTGATGGTGCGGTACGGGGTGTCTAGTGTACTATGCATCGAAACATGGGATGGCAGGGCCCCCCTCAAGCGGCTCTTTCGAGTTTGAGGTCAAGGGCAATGTCTGGTTGGTAGTCCAAATCATCGAATGTTGCGGTTCTTGATGCCGAAGCCCCTATTGTCCGTTATAGTCCGTCAGAAGGCGTTCTCCCACACCAAAAGGGAAAAAGAGCCTTGCCGGTATTTGGGGCCGTCGAGCTGGCCAGTAGGAACCAGCCGCGGGAATGGAGCATGAAGTTTACGGTGGTACCTGGTTGGCTCTTGGAAGCAACCCGTTGTCAGTTGACAAGGCGTTCTGGATTTCGCTCCCGGGACTTTGTGGGTTGTCGTGGTTGTGAAGGTGCCGCAGGTGAAACAAAGCGTACATATTTTCTATTTTTGTTTACACAACGTCATGGTTCGCGCTTGGCCGGGGCGTGGTCTGGCAGCGGGACACCCTGATTCTCGGCATAAGAATACTTGTGAACCACTAAGCAGCCCAGCTAGTGCAAGGTCTAGCTCATTATGTAAGCCCACACCCATTGATGGGCTGATGGACGGCTGCTGAATGGTTGCGGTCGAGTCTTTTGCTGATGACTTTAACTGACATTAGCCCACTGCGGCGTGTGCGAGGCGGCGAGACTCGAGAAAGTCGGCACATCGGGAATGTGGGAGGACCTTCGGGACCGGTGGGGCCAGAGCGAGGTGCCAGAAGCCGAGACGGTGCCCATAGTACTAGCTAGGAAGACTGTTACAGCAATGCCGAAACGGCGCCGGGGGGTTCTACCGTACCTAGTGTTGGAAGTACTGTCTTCAGGTCTGTCTTGGTCGGATTCTCATTCATCACGGCACCAGCGTTCGATATTCGGCTCATTCTCGCGGTGCGAAAGGGCTGACAGTCGTCTGAACTCTGGAGATTGTCAAAAGTTGAAATGGAGACTGAGACGTCTGCGAACCCTTCTTGAGCAAGAGCCCAAAAGTGACAAAAAGTGGACGGGCGGTTTGCGGTCCAGATTGCGCGTATCAAGGGTAGGCGAGATGGCGAGGAACATCAGATTCGCCTTGAGTCTGGGGGCCGTAACAAGCCCAATTTCCATCGTGTGTCGACCTTATTGGGAGGGCCCGCGGGTCGACGTTCGCCTGCTGACTTGTGGCTCAGGGGAGTCGACAAAAACTTGTGATGCAAGATGTGCGATGCTGCAGTGACCGCCGTTAAGCCAAAGTCTACTCCGTAATTAGCTAGAATTGTTCCCGCTGTGGTGCTGAGGGCTTGTTGTTTATTGCCAGCATCCAGGGCCTTCGCCGCGGTCCAACGCCCGACAGGGCTGGGTAAACAGCGACTGTTGCAGACGGATAAGCAGCTCTACTACGAATAGAAGCTCATCTAAGCCACGCCGTGTCGCGAGTGTTTTCCACTAAGCTCGCTCATAGGGGTGGTCAACGGCACAGCCCATACGAAAAGCAGATGAGCGAATCAAATGTTGGCGGTGGATGATTTGGTGATTTCGATAGTGATAACGGCCGTGGTGGCAGTGCATGAATTATCGCGGTAGGGTCAGGGAACGGAAATCACAAAAGCGTCCCACAGGATTGAATGATCATGGGCGGCATTCCCAGAACGAACGGGGCGATCCCCTGAATGGGATCTAACCACCGACCAGATTGAGGGCCCGGTTCAGTGCGGAATGTCGGGAGCGAACGAGACGCCTGAAGTTGCCGTCGGGTCTGGCTCTGGCTCTGGCTCTGGCTCTGGCTCCCTGGACGAAAACTCTTTTCCAGATGTTAATGCCGTGAATAACGGACGACGGCACAACTTCCGCTTCGGGGGCGAGCTGAACAGAATTTGGAGCCGCGAGAATGGGACGGCCTGATGTCAGCGCATGGCCAAACGCCGTAGACTCCCTTCCACCACCTCCTTGACCACCTCCTTGAAGCTCGGACGGAGACCAGTGAGCCTTTTCGGAGGGACCTTTTCGTGAAGTGGGCAGTGGCCCGGACGAGTACCGTAGGCGCAACTTGCAAGTGAAAGTCTATGCCGCGCCGTGTTTCTAGTCGCCGAGACCAGTCTGCTCCTACTGCTTCAAAGAATGGCAACTAAGGGGAGGCGTGGATGCTGAAAAAGGTTGCCGCAAGTGGGAATGCTGTGTCAAGGGGTGTCTGGATTGCTTCGATATGGGGGCCTGTACTGTTCTGAGCGGCGACGCTGAGAAGCATGGGAAGTTGATACGGTTAGAGATGGACAGGTGGTCGGTATTTGCATACTGCTGGATTCCAAGCCCATCGTAAGCAGCCGGGTCAGGTCGTTGGAACGAGTTGAATCGAATGGAAGACCATGAGTTCAGTTATTGAGGCTGAGCATAAACAACCTTCTTTTTGAACGAACCAAACGAAGGCCTTTGATTTGTTGGTGGTAGGAAGAGTAAGAGCTCAGAGCAGCATTGACGGACGATCAACCCACGCCGAAAGCAAAAAAGAGGCAGAGCGCCAACTGGAACAGCCACACCCGGGATGGCGGCACTCTTCGTATCGGTACACGCGACTGCGGATATCCTGGGCGTGGCATTGAGTACTCGATACCTGTCATCGACCTCGCAAGCGAAAGCGAACAGGGAGGGTGCGCCGCCGCCGCCGCACAACCAAAACTTCCCGCCGCCCGTCTCCGTCGGGCAGTGAATTGGTCGGCTCGGGTCAGCACTCAGCAACACACGCAGCACAGCATAGCGCCAGGCGAGGCGCCTGTGGAATTTGGTTTGAATTATTTGCAGCGATTCGCTCGGTTCGGATTTGGTCTCGCGCCCGAACAAGACGCGGCCTCGTCATCTTGTCATCTCACCAACCTCGAGTTTGCGACTTCGTTATTGTATGTCGGCTAGATTCTGCTCCGTCTTATCGGAAGAATTAGAGAGGCCACGACAATGGGAGGGAGGGGATTGACATTGGATTCATCATCGACGACGATATTGTAGAGCCGTAACCAACATCAACGAGCGGGAATTGATGGTAAAATGGGCGGGTAAACAGGCCTAGTCTCTGTCGGTAGCGTAGGCAAAGACGAGGGATCGGAGAAAAAAAAAGTCAAGAAAGTTCTCTCAATAAGCGTGCGTCGTCGAGTCGTCGTCAGCAACATTTCGAAACGGCGACATCGCGCCATTGCTTGTGGTTGGGCGGCAGGCGACAGGCGGCAGAGCGAGTGGTCGAGTTCAATATCAAAACAAGCGGTCGCTGTTCTGGCGAGTGACGAGCTTGCGAATCCACGTTGAATTCCACAGCGCTCCGGGGGTTCACCAAAAGAACCTGGAAGCCAAAAGGCGCAGAAAATGAAGGAAATGGGGACCACCCGGAGCGAATCACTGCGAGCGAATGGTCGAGTACTCGACGACGACTGAACCGAAAAGGGCAGTTGGCGTCGTCATCCTCAGGCCGCAGACGTGTACATTGTAAGTGTGCATCGCTGCAAGAAGGTACCTGACATTTTGTGAATTCGTGCTTTCCCACCCGGGCACCATCGAATACGATTGTACCTGCCTGCCGTTCACTGGTCTACCTTAGTTCTGATCCAATGCTCCTTCCTCTGCCTGCCTGCATTTGCTGGTACGAATATTCGCTGGACGCAGTACGCAGTAGGGGAAGGGAAGCAACGGACGAGTGAGAAAAAGCGAGAGGGAAGGAACACCACTGCCTGCCTTCCCACCCGACGAGAAGGTGCAGCCCGTCAGCCAAGGACGCCCGGCCCAGTCTCTCTCATCTCCCCGCGCTAATCCAAATCAGGACACGTCGTCCATCGGCTTACGCGTCCCTCTTTCCCTCCCATCAGCGCCCCCGGTCGTCTCTCTCTTTCCCTCCGTCTTCCCTCTTGCGCTTTCTGGTCTTTCTGCTCAGTGCTCTCTCCCCTTCCCTCCTTCCCTCTCCCCAATCCCGACTTTCCACTCCCTTCCCAAAGTACCATAGTACCAAAGTACCTTCCCCTCGCTCTTGCTCGTCCGTCCTGGGACTCCTGGTCCCTTCCTTCCTCAACTCCCCCCCAAAGCCCACCCCCCTGCTCAGCCCGCCCAGAATCCGCTTGGCCCGCCTTCCCCCCCTGCTGCTCCGAGGACCAGGCACCCAAATCATTCAAGAAACGGAGTCCCCGTGCTCAGTCCCTCTTGTTACGCTTCCCATACATCCACTGCCCAGACCCCCCTAAACTACTCGCCTATCTCTACATTCTTCTTGCCCTCTTTTCCTCTTTCTCTCTCCCACCTCTCGAACCCTCTTTCTTCTCAACTTCAACCAAAACACCAAACGAAGCACTCACCTGAGGCACTGCCATCTATCGTCACGAGCCTCATTCACCGAATCGAATACTATACATCGATCACTGCCTCGTCGTCGCGTACGGGGCCTAACAATCACTACAAAGGTTCGCCACAGACTGGTGCGAACCCGAATCCACCAAAACCCATCTATCTCGACACCCAAGGGATCGAACCCTCCTTCGACGGCAATGACGACCTCGAATCAGAACGTCGATAACATCGACGCCCTCCTCGACTTCAGCGAGTACGACAATATGTCTTATCAGTCTCCCTCGCTCTCTCCTGCGGCCACCGCGAAGAACACCTTCACTCGCCCATCAGTCAGCACTGTCGCGACCCCGACGATGCCGTCCGCATCACAACCCCTTACTGGCCCCAGCCACCAGTATGATCTCTACAAGCAGCAGACTGGCATCGTTCCCGGTGCCCTCGCCAGCACCCTGGCCGTGAACGAGGCCAACTCTCACATCAGCGGCTACAACAGCGGTTATGGAATGGACTACTTGGGCAATGGCTTGAGCCCGGAGAACGACATGTTTGACTTCAACACATCGCCCTCCCAAAACTCTACCGGCTTGGATATGGATATGGAGTTTGACTCCCCTCCGGACTCCCAGTACTTCTTCCCTAACACCACCGTCAACCCCACTGCCATCGGCGGACAGGAGTCTCCCGTGGTCCCCTCCCAGCAAAGCAACGTTGGCCGCCTCTGGCCCGGCATGCACTCCCAAGCTGCTCTTGCCAAGGCCCAGGCCCAGCAAAGACAACAGCAGCAAATCATCCAGCAGCAGCAGCAGCGTCAGCAGATGGGCCAGAAGCAGCGCACCAAGAGCCAGCAGCCTACCGACCCCATTGTTGAGCAGAAGATCACCCAGCTCCTCAATTCCATGCGTGCTAAGCCCGCTCAAGAGGGCGACAGCCCCACTCCTCTCATGAATCTGCCTAGATGCAAGAAGGACGAGGAGGATATGGACGAGGATGAGAGACTTCTCGCTAGCGAGGAGGGCAAGAAGCTCAGCAGCAAGGAGCGTCGCCAACTCCGCAACAAGGTTTCCGCCCGCGCCTTCCGTTCCCGCAGAAAGGGTAAGTTTCACTACCACAATGCTACAAGATTCACTCGCTAACCCATCACAGAATACATCACTCAGCTCGAGGCCGAGATTGCCAACAAGGTTTCCGAGAACGGCGAACTTCGCCAGCACAACCGTGCTCTCCAGGACGAGAACAAGCGCCTGCAGGATCTCACTCGCATGCTCCTGGCTTCTCCCTCATTCTCCAACTTCCTTGACCACCTCAGCACCAACCCTCAGCCCGTCCCTCAGCAGCAGCAAGCTCCCGCCGTCAAGGTCGAGAGACAAGCCGAGCAGCGCCAGATTCCCAAGGACATCAACCCCTACGCCAACCAGACCCAGCAGCAGCAGATCGGCATGGCCATGCTCCCTGAGCAGAACATGGACTTCTCCATGCTGAACATTGACAATGATGCCTACAACTTCCAGCCCCAGGTCTTTGCTGTTCTCGAGACCCCCGACGTTCCCGTCACCATTGACACCAACGTTCTCTCCGGAAAGTCTTCAAACTTTGTCGGCGAGCAGTTCGAGTCTGATGACGAGAAGATCGAGCTCCCCACTATTGAGGCTCCCAAGGTCCTGGCGCCCGAGGTTCAGTCCCAGGCTCCGGCGACCGAGGAGGTCTTCGATGACGAGTTCGAGAACGACCCTGAGTTTGCTCTGTACCACTCTGCTCCTGCCCCTGCTACCGCATCCCCTGTCGAACTTGACACCGAAGCCCTCTCACAACCCGAGATCTTCGGAGGTGTCGAAGCTGAGAAGGTTCTTGCCCGCTACGAGCTTGTCGATGCATCAGAAGATGAGAAGAACGCATGTGTGGCCATGGCCAAGGTGCAACGCATCGATGCCGCGCTTCAACCAGTCCTCGCCAGATTGGAGTCGCTCTTCCTCTAAACACCACATTCTCTACTACACTTTCTTTTAGCACCTTATTATGGGCATTTAGTTCGCTACAACATTTCCTGTGCATACTAGCTTGATATCTGGGACATGGCGTTGGGATTGACTGGGAATCGACTACACCCGAACCGGGACGGCATCTAGTTTCTTATTTTTATTTTAAGAGTGTTGCGGCGGACGAAAAGAATTCTATAGGAACCAAGCTGGTTCGGCATGATTGATGATTGTTCACATTGGCGAGTAAGAGGTGGAATTTACGGCTGGCCATGGCCATCGTGTACTAGATAGATTGGGCGCTCCCGCAACTCGATCTGAAGAATACAAAAGAATTCTCTAACTTGATCTCCATTGATTTGTTTCTTCCATGTGAATGAATGTTTCCCTCCCTCATTGAGATCGCGAGGTGTCTGCTCTTCTCCCTCTGGACCCATGGGCGACGGTGGTAAGATTATGGGCCCGCCATACAAGATGAGGCACGAAACGTCGCGTGCGTTTCTCAAGAATCTGCTCACCCCGTGCATCTATGCCGTGTACTCGCTCTCCCACCACCCATGGGTTCTCCGTGAGCACGTCCCCGAATCTGTTCAGCCGACCGCCTGCCTGTCACCGTCTCGTCTTTCGAAACGGCTTGGCTTCGGCTCGGTACAGGTCTTTTGCTAGACAAGTTCTCGACAGTCTGGAAAGGACATGCCGAACCGTCCAACGAGATGGTCACCTTCCGATGGATCCCCACCTGCCGTCGAGGATATGGACGAATAGTATGGTTGGGAGATCACTGTCATCTCGTGTCTGGATCTGTCGGGTTCGTTCTCTTGGGGGCTATTGGTCTTGATACCCTTGTCTTTGATGTACCCTTGGCTTGTGAGGGGTTGCTTGGTAGAGCAGATAGTCGGAGGCCTCTGCGGGCTCTGGAGTCTGAACTCTGGAGGCTCTCTCTCAATTTTGGGGCCGTTTGACTCCTGGCTCGGATTTTCCGACTGGAGGTGGAGTGCCGCGTTTTATGTGACGGGCGTTGTTGGTAGCTTGCCTTGCCATGCTGTTTGACTTCATGTTGCCTTGATGACTGGCTGGCAAGCAGAACCCCCCAGCTTGTGTCTTTCTTGTCGTCGGATCAGTGTATCATGTTGTCTCTGGTCTCTGGAGAAGATTGAGAAAAGTTGAGATGGCAAGTCTGGGCGAGAATGGAGTATGCTGGGGTCCTTTGCTTGCCATGACGCGATATTAGTCCCTAGTAGGTAGGAGTCTTGTGTAAGAGCCGACGGCCGGTTGGTGACGGCCATTACTTCGGCTCCGGAGGGTAATGGAACTCCGTTGCCAAGATGTGAAGTTATCTATCTGGTTGAGCAGAGGAATGACCGTGGACGACAACTGAAAGCAAGATGTGCTCATTACCGCATTAGACAACATCAACCGCTACTTCGCATCTAGAACTGAGCCTATCGAAACTAATCACACCATCGTTAGACACCACTCATCCAAGACCACAATCACAAGTCTCCCCAATCCTCCCGGATCATCTCCGCCCCTTTCTCCCCAATCATATACACCGATCCCACGATATTAACATCAGGCAAGATGGGAATGATACTACAATCTACAACTCGCAGCCCGTCCACGCCGTACACCCTCAGCCGCGGGTCTACGACGCCGCCCTTGTCTTCGGGAAGCATCTGGTTCGTGCCGGAGGCGTGCCAATTAGGGATGGTGTTGGCGCGGACGTAGGCCAGCACGGTGTCCTCGTCGTCTTCCGAGACGCCGGCGCCGGGGGAGACTTCGCCGTGGGATGGGCCCACGGTGTATTCTGACATGCGCGGGTGGGCGAGGATCTTGCGGAGGTATCTGAAGGAGGCGAGGGCGATTTTGCGGTCGGCTGGGTGGGCGTAGTACTGTGTAACAATAAGTCAGCTTACCCCGTTTCTTGTTGACGTTCGTTAGAGGGGAAACATGGAAAGAAAAGTGAGCAAGTCCTCCGAGATGAATAGGAGCAGCGTGGGAGGTAAACAAAAGCGGACTCACATTAGGATCGATCCTCGGCGTCTCAGCCATAGAATTCGACCTCAGCGTAACATTTCCCCTCGAAAGCGCCACCATACTCGACGCCGTGAGGGAAATGTACGTTTCGTTGCCGCGGGGCGTGTAATACGGCGTCGGCCCGCTCGGGTAAAAGACGCTCTCGAAGAGGTACTCGATGTGCGACTGGTTCGCCAGCCCCGCGGTGACGACGTCGCCCGCGCCAATGGCCTGCAGCTCGTCGACCGAGAGCTTCTGGAAGGCGTTCGTGATGCCCGAGGGGGCCGTGTACTCACCCGTGGCGTTGGTGTAGAACTCGTCTTGGGCGGCGCGGAGGGATTGGTAGGTTGCTGCCATGTCTGTTGTTGAGAACTCGGGGGTCGAGAGGGCCATTATGCTGAAGACGGAGTGGTCGTTTAGGCTTGGGAAGGGGATGATGTTAGTTGTGGTGTGAGAGGAGGAAAAGAAAGAAAGGGACATACTGCTGGCCGATGTTCTCGTTGATGTGGACGGGTTCGATGCCGAATTCGTTGAGCTGGGAGGATGGACCGACTCCCTTAAGGGGACGAGGTTAGCACATGATCTGCCGTTTATCATTTCACATCCGTAAGGTTGGAGAGGAACTCACAGAAACCATGAGGAGTTGAGGCGAGTTGAACGCCCCCGCGCTGACGATAACTTCCTTCTTCGCTCTAACCTCATGTACAATACCCGTAGGATGATCCATGAAAGCGACACCCACGGCTTTTGGCTTCTTCCCCTCTTCCGCCTGGTCGAAGTTAATCTTCCACACGGGGGCAAAGTGCAGAACATCAAGGTTCTTCCGGCCCTCGGCCTGCTTCAGATAACTATCGTAGCTGGAGCTGCGCATGAACCCGGCGTCGAGGTGGCCTGTACCCTGCTTCACGCCGGTGCTGTTGCCCGTGTTGTGGTCCTCGACGATGGGGATCTGCAGGGCCTCGGAAGCGGCCTCTATGAAGCCTACGCCCGAGGGCGGGACGTAGCCCTGGAATCCGAGCTGGAGGGGACCGTCGGCGTAGGCGGAGGGGTCGTGAGTTTTGTAGGAGACGTCGAAGCCTCGGACTTCGTGGTCCGTTGGAGGATTGAAGTGCGTGCCCTATCATCGTGTCAGCGAACCGTGAGAAACACCCTAGACTGAACAAGTGTGATTTACCTTAACGAACAGAGGATAGACTTCGTCCCATCCCCAACCCGGGTTCCCCACTTTAACCCAATCATCGTAGACGGACGAGCTGCCACGACCGTAGTAGAAGCCATTGGTTACGCTGCTGCCGCCGAGGCACCGACCGCGGTGGTAGCGAAGGATGCGGCCGTCGAGGTGTTCCTGCGGGGTGGTGTAGAAGGACCAGTCGATGGCGGTACCGCCGAGAAACTGGTTACCGCCGGGCGGCTTGTAGGCCGAAACGACCTCGGGGTTCGGCCCCGCTTCAAGGACGAGGACCCGCTGTTTGCCGGACTCGGAGAGGCGATTTGCGAGGACGAGGCCGGCAGTACCGCCTTTGAGAAGGAGAAGAGTGAGTTAGCCGCCTGAAATACTGTGAGTTTGTGAAAAGTGAGCGTGCGTTACCTCCTGCTATGATGAAGTCGTATTCATCTTGGATCGTTGCGCGGTCGAGGCCCTTAATTGGTGCGGCCGAAACCCCGGCGAGGAGCGTCAGGAGAGGGAGGGTCAGCTGCATCGTGAGACCGCGTACTTCACAATAACAACGATTGCCAGGAGGGAGATTCTGTCAATTGAATCTAATTAAAGGTCTTTTGAGCGGTACTTGGGCAAGGGCCTCGTCTTTCTCCGGCGAACTATCGGAGATGCCCCAGACCTCATATACTCTCGCCCGACGCAGCGAACGGCACCTCATGATCAAACTTGCTTGCGAGTGAACACAATTAAGCCGGCTCAGCCCATCTTGGCTCTCATTGAAGCAGGCATTCAAGTTTAACTTGCGCCATCATGGTGCGTCATCGCACCGCGAGGTGTCAGACCGGGCGAAGGCGAGGCGTGCCGTGGATGCTCTTGGCGAGGAAGCGAGTCGGATGGATTGGATGTGGTATTTGTTCTTTTAGGCTTCTTTTTTGGGTTTGTCTCTAGGCAAGGCACATTGAATTTTGGGGCGAAGATGGCGGGAAAGGAAGATGGGGGAAGCTTGGTTTTGGGGTATGCTGGTGAATGGGCACGGTGAGCAGGTGACGGGTTCAATGCTTGGAATTGAGCAAGGCTTCTTGCTCTTGCAGATCAGATGTTGGAGGTGGCACAGCTTCCTAGCAAAGAGGGATTGAGAGACAGGCAAGACAGGCACAGTGTAATGGCACTACAAGTTGATGGCGCAGGATCCGAGAGCGACGTATGTCAAGACATTTGGTCGACTAGTCCATAGTACTAGCGTTGTGTGCCGTTGATGCCGCGGTGTTGGCATCCTGTACTTGGCTCCCGCTATTCGGCTCAGCATAGAATCGAATTCACCTGGCTCCTGAGTTACCTCATGGGAACATGTTGCCCTCCAGGTACTTAGACACAGAGAGTGACTTGCTTTGTCTTAACTAGGGAACCCCATACTCTGACATCTAAAGTAACGCGAGTGAGATGGGCCATGGCAATGCTACTCGGTACGGTGCAAGGTGGTCGTAGACAGAGGTGGGGAAAATTCACCAAGGAGCGAGGCCAAGACAATAGCATGCAGGCTGGAAGGATCCGGCCGACGTACCTCCAGCGGGGTGTGCAACACCCATCGACCACCAAGCCCTACCGGTCCCGAATCCGGTGTGGTCCCCCGTCCTGTACCCGCTTTCGCCCCGCATCCCCGCGAGTTACTGGGGTGAGATTTGGGCAAGGATAGAGATTTGCTACTGTTCGATCCGACATGTCTTGTAATCGGGGACGGAGGGCAGACTTGAGGCGCCTCTGGCCATTACTTGACGTTGCTTTCTGCGATAAGATGCCGTTGTGCAAGCTATTTTACTCCGTATCTTGTCCAGAATCCAATCGAATCCTGGGTTTCGGTAGGGGCGCGGGAGGCTCGGGCGTGCCTGGGAGGCGTATTGTTGATCGGCACCTATTCCGCCTCGGGCAGTGCGATGTACATGTACATTTGTCTCACATCATCCTGCTTCTTTTCTGGTGGAAGCCTGCGCAGCGAAACTGAAGTTGATGTGGGTTGTCTCGTTGTGAGATGTTGTGCGTGTTGGATGTTGGATGCCTGATTGTCTCTACATTATTAAAAATGCCTATACGCGCAATACAGCTGTAGCATCATTCACAGCTCGGTTTCGCGATTCTCCTGATTCCAGAATCAGGTTTGATGCTCAAGGTTTTGGCTGATGAGGTCAGTTTAACGTGCGACCTTGACGTAGTGCAACCTTAACTCAGAGTTTGCTGAAGTATCAGATGCAAGGTTGACAAGCAGAATCAATACGAGTATCGTTGGTTGACTTGGCTGCATCACCGCTCTAGGGTTACAAATCTTGGATACATGTACTTGCCAGGTGAAGATTTGATCTGAAGACATCCCGGATGCTGAATCGGCAACATCATGGCGAAATTTCACATTTGGAACAGCGAGACATGGAATCGAAGTGGTGTATTGAGAGCTTGAGTGTTGGTGAGATCGTGGTGCCGTCAAATGAGTGTTGCCTCAAGCTCAGGAGTAGAGGGAGGGGGTGGTGTAAAGTGCAAATTCCAGAAATTGGGGAGTCCACGTGTATCGAACCGATAGCCCCGAACAGAAACATCTCCTTCAAAATAGTAATCCAAACCAGAGCTCGTTGTACCCGTTGCTCTTCCTTCTTTCAATCCCTGCGTGTATGTTTCCTTCTTCCATGCGTACCCCTTTCCGCGTCGAACAACCATCTTCTCCATCACCAAATCGACTGAAAAGTGAGTTAGACTAAGAGTCCCTCCAATCGCACATACTGTCGAACTCATCACGGTCTATAACCGCAGACTACGCGAGTGAGCAACCTGGGGTACCCGCTTACTCCGCAATAAGGCCCTGGCCATGAGGAAGCCTAGAACATCCGCATCGGAACACCAGGGGCTCCACACGGAATCCCCCAGGAGTACGGCGGTCGGTACTCTTGGCAGCAGATCTTGAGAGAAGAATGCAACACCCAAGCTGACCCCAGTCTGCTTCGATGTTCTTCGCTGGATCTGCTGCGAAGACAAGAGATACCAAGCGCAATGCTCCCAGGGGATCTCTGTTTGGAGCCTCCAGTGCCCCAATGCGGTGTTTCCAGGGTTCCTCATGGTCTAAATAGGCTACTGATCGTTAGCTCAAGAGGATGAGGAGGCTTTGACATTGCCGGTCTTAAAGAATGTTCAGTTTTGTTGCCACGCGCTTGGCAGCGTTGAGCCCTTCACTTCCACCTCCGCGGTCCTTGTACACAGCTCCGATGATGGCCTTGATGGTATCAATCTTCGTTTGAGCACCGAGAGCATAGCCCTGGGATGGGTTCACATTGACACACGGCCTGAAGACGAAGCTGTCGAAGATCTCAACTAGTCGCGAATTGTTTCTAGCTTGCTGGGATTGGGCGTCGATATCGCCTAGCATAATCGTATTAGTACGTTTCTTGGGACAAGACTGTATGCAACCTTGACATCAACTCCGAACTTACTCTTCGTTGCGATGTTCGAGTCGATCATCGCTTCCACGGCGAAGAGCCTGATGAGGCTGTCTCCCAAGGGAGCCAGAATCTTGTTGCCGTCGATGACACGACGATCGCCAATTAATTTGACCCCAGAGCCTGGAGCCTGAAGAGCTTCCCAGGGCCAATTGATGTTGTTGAATCGATGGTCAATAAGGCGCATGGCTTCGTCCACCTTGTACTTGTCCTGCTGGGATAGCATCGTGTCCATGGCAGACGGCAATAACTATCGGCAGTGATTAAAGGTCAACGAGCTGCGAAGAGTAGGAGTAGGGTGTGGTAAAGGAGTTGTGAGAAAGGTGAAAGAGTGAAAAACGACGGATAAGTTTGATGGAAGATCGCAGGTTCTTATAAGTTCAGGTGACCATTGCCCCCTCAACTTCGGTAGCCGGGAGACCAGCCTTCATACAGATAAATGGCTCTTACGCCTGAAATGACGTGGCACTTGAGACATGTATTGGGTTTTCGTCGAATCCCATAACTCGGTTGCGACAAAACAGAGACATGAATGTGCGAGACGTGCTTGGAGTAATGCATGTCTTGAAATTGCGCCCGTATCGCTCCTTCGGCGTGAGGTGCAGGTAGTTGCATTCGCCGGGCGACCACCATCACGAAAAACGGGAAAACGGTACTCATACCTTGCCGCGAAGTGCAAAGTGTCAGTGAAGCGTCAAAATATTACATGTAAACATCAGTACTTGGCGACAGTAGGATGTCTTTCAATATAAGCAGGCGAAACTGAGAACCAAGCAGGCTAAGTTCCAATGAAGAACTTGAAGATAGATAATTATGTTTCATTCAACGCCGAGAGAAAGACCTTCAATAGACCATGCCTTTGAGCTATTTCTTCGCCGGGTTTCGAGGACCATCCACGGCCTTTTCCACTGTCCCTGCAATGCCCCCCTTGCTCGCATCAAACTGGCTTCCAATGACACCATCCTTCGAGAAAGGGCCACCAACGGCTTCGCCTATGGGATAAAGTCAGAACCAAGGTCATGCCAGATTTAGGCTGCAACACTCACCAATCTGGCCGATGTTGCCATCAGGGTTGAATTGCTTGCCAATGGCGCCCTCCGAGGAGATGACGCTAGGCTTGGATGGGCTGGTGTCCTTCTTTTGGCCGGCGGCCTCGGCCGCGTTGTGGATGGGGTTCTGAGACGACATGGCTCTGACTCTGGGTACTGATGCAGCGAAAAGCTTGGTTTGTCTGAGGGCGATTCTGTTCATGATGTTGTGAATGATGGGAATGATGGTCCTCTATTGTGAGGTTCTTTGGGTGCGATCTTATACACTTTGACTGGTCGTGCGCGTCATCTTTGGCGCACAGCATGTGGTTAGCCAGAATGACGTTTCTGCGCCAGTGAAGGAATGGTGACATCATGAAGCGGTGACCATAACATTCGAATAGTGCACGGAAAGGACCGAATGGTGATAAGTGGTATGAATCATCGTTAAATCGAGAGGGCTTTAGACAGCGATTTTCCGCAAACATCAGCATTCCTGCGGATTGGCCCGCCAGAGTTCACCACTGCCACATGCACCCTTGCGGAGAAGATCCCATCAGCTTGTGACCATACAATAGAAACCTGAAAATGGTGACACTGAATCAACTTGTCGGACTGGATTTAAACCTGCTTGATCACATGTGCCAGCTAAACGCTGGAACCGCGTGTTTTTACTTGACTTGAATTCGGTTGTGATTGAGAGCTGCAGCGTACTTAAATTAGACATTTGGCCAACTCTGAATGCCACGTCAAGTTTGATGGACATGGAGGTACCAACTCTGCCGAACACTTGCTTGAGAATAGTTTTCAGAGCAGGATCGATTCTCTATCCTTTCCTTGGCCGATACCTTGCTGAGTAAATTGAGCTCAAACATGTAATCATGTCGGAAAAGCATCTTATCGCAAAGCGAGAAACAAGTGGAAGACAAATACCTGAGGAAAGGGCTTGGCTTCTTTAATATTCAGACTTCCTAAAGGTCGTATATGTACAGATATTCATGTGTATAACAACCGCTTACTATAAGCTCTACTGTTTTGTCTATCAGAGAAAATAGCGCATTGGCAAGATTGACATGGCTATGACCGTATACTTCCTAGTCTCATTGCTCCTGGAAACTCACGAGAAAAGGATACTAGCAGTTTGCTACTTGCTAGTCAGGTACGTGTTGAGAGCAGGCTATCTACGACAGGAGACAAGACGACGTTACTAAAGGCTCTGGTACAGCACCTTGTATATTAGTCAGTTGATGCCTGGTCTTCGAGTCGCACTTGCCCACCTCTGATGAGGAATTGTGCATGTGGGAGTCGGAAAGGCAATTTTGAACTGAGAGTCAAGAGGTTAGATAGTGCGATCGGTCTGCCCGCTACGACTGAAAACGCCCCTTTAATATGCTCTATTCCTCAAATGACTGGCGTTATTGACCTGAATCCCCAAAACAATATAAATGTCTCTACTTGGCCCATATGGATACGGATTTCCTCGATCATATACTCGGACTCTCCGAGGCACGCAACTCATACTTTCACATGGCTTCTAAATCCACTTACTTCACAGCTGTACTGTTTCTAGTTGTTGCCAAATAGAAGCAAGCAAAGGCTTCATATGAGCTGTGACTTGAGACAAGGAGCTCACGATTCAACAATGAGAATCGGCACGTGTCTTTGACAGAGTCGATGTAATTGTATCAAGCAGTGGTTTGATACCAAGGTCTTTGTTCTAGAACCTATTCGTACCTGAATACTCGCGTATTCCCTGAGTGGCTGGAACACCCGAGGATTCCTCAAAATTGAAGGAAGGAGCAAGGTGGACGTGATTAACGTATTGGATTAAGCGAGCAACTCCAGATGAAATCGGGTCTTTTCACTTCACCTCTGTCTAGGGCTTCTGCCTCACTTCCTTTCTAGATAATTCACGGTCGCTCCTTTCTTCCTGTGGAAATTTTCTCAACCTTCTCCTTCAACCCATTCTTCTTCGTTCGTGCCCTTATATTACAACCTTTCCTTTCCCACTAATCCTTTCACTTCACACACACGACAGTGAGTCCACGAATCTCAGTCCCCAATCCTTCCTCCTGCATTCACGAAGCCATGGACTTCGACGAAGACGAGTCGCTCTTCGGATCTCCTCCTCAAACTTCAGCGACGGTGGAGCCTCACTTCGCTGTCAGAGATCCGATTCCTCTCTTCTTGCCCGGAATGAGCGCAACTCAACTGCCGAACGCCAACGGTGCTCCTGCGCAGGCGCAGAGCGCAACCTCGAGTTCACAAGTCCCTCACTTGCCTCATCAAGTACTTGGTATCGAGAACAACGCCCTAGATGTTCCTTCTAGACCGCAGACACCCACACAGAGACGGCTTTCACGAAAGACCTCAAAGCCCTCTTCCTCTCGAAGAAGCTCTTCATCTCAGAAAGCTCCCATCTCCGCCATTAACCCCGGCGTTCCCGTTCGACTGATTCCAACATTGCCAGGTTCCTCAGCTCCCACAGCAGAGACTCCTTTGTTCGCTCCGCCGATTGCATCGGGCCACAGTGCTTTGCCTCCTTTGCCGGCATCACTCCTTCTGCCACCCACACCGCCTGTTCTGAACGAGAATGGCGCACCCTCGGCCTCAGGTGTTGGTGAAGCATCTTCAAGCCAGAAGTTGTGTACCAAGTGCCACAAGTCTAAGCCGCAGTTGGAATTCTCTTCCATGACCAATATGGGTCTGATAAAGGAGCGAAGCCAATGCGAGCCGTGTCGCAGGAAGAGAAGGGAGTCATCGGCTCGATACAAGCTTCGCAAAGAACAGGCTGAGACTCAGGGTGAGGACGACCAAGAGCAGCTTCAACAGCAGCAACTTCCACAGGGCGGCATGGCGCAGTGTCCTCACCATGGCTTAAGCGAGCAACAGCCGACTCGTTCTTCTCATCCATTGGCAGCAGTGGTTGGTCTTGAGCAAGCAAATGAATTCAGCCCCATGCGCGGTGTCGCCACGGCGAGCACGATGCTTGGCTTCAATTCTACCACAGAACTTATGAGAGAGGCAAGTCCTACGATTCACAAGTCTGTCCCGAAGGTTTGCTAATGGAATCCTGCCAGACATTCGCTCCCAACGCACTGATCACAACCCAGCATGATCCAATCGACTTGACGTCTCCAACAGTTCCTTCCTTCTTCGACTGGCCCGCAGCCCAGGAACCCGAACAGGTAACTCACAATACCTTGTCCATTTCGCCCAAGTCCGCATGCTAACATGTAATTCATAGGGCGTCGATATTGGAGCTGAGATGGCATTCTGTGGATTCCAGTCGTCGAAGCAAATGCCGTCGCCAAGCTCAATTCTCCCGCACGAGACTGGCATGGAAGCTGGACTTCCCCCAACCCAAGATCACACAAGCGAACTCTACGACATTGTGAGCGTCAAGACGCTTAAGACTCCCTTGACCAAGAATGCCGAGGCCTGGCTTCTCAACCACGAGAAGCAAAAGTTCAAAGAGGGCCGCAAAAAGTGTGAGTGGATGAAGACGCAGGAGAAGAAGACTTTGATGGCGTGCTGGGAGAAGAGACAGGCCTCAATTGTTCTGGGACTTGTTGAAGTGCCTGGATCTGATCTTCAGCCCATGATTGGCTATTCCTACGCCGAGGGTTCGCATCAGAATCTGCCTGGTGCTTACCCCGATAACTATGATTGGCATTGAACTGGGCTGGACCCTTGAGACCATTGAAGCAGAAGATGATGAATGAATCGAGATGACTCTTTGTGTTTCGCGGGCGTTGTCTTTGGGGAATGAAAATGGAAGACGAGGCATTGGCAGGACGGACCACAGTTTAGTTCCATAGTGGAAATTAAACAACGATTGTATCATACAAAAGTTCGCGAACCAGTAGTGACAGGCCCCAAGACTCCCAGCTTCGTCAACTCTTCGACAAGGTTGAACAAGACAAAGTCGCACCCCCTCCTGGCCACCATGTTGATGGTCACAGGCATCATTTCTTCTCGGTACGTGATATTACTGTAGTAAGGCACCTGACCAATTGGGATGGTGAAGTCTGCGCTTCCAAAGTAAGACGCAAGGGCAGAAGCAGCCCCTCGGGTTCCAGTATCGGCAGGCAAGGCAGCGCCGGGGGACTCATTCAACTCAGCCTCTCTGAAGGAGGGAAGCCCACCCGTGCCGATGTCGTAGATCATGATGGACTCGGAGCAGCTTTCAGTCGTATTGAACAAGACCTCACGATGCCAGGCGTCGGAGTCCAGGCGTCTGCGGTCAAGCGCTTCGGTGTGACCTTTGACGTCAAGGGTGAGATTCCGCCAAGAGGTTCGGAATGGCCTATCCAGGGAAGGGAAATCGGGGCTGTAGTGAGCAATCAGAGGTGTTGCCACAACTTTGAGCTGTGTGTAGGTCCAGATGGTACCCAAATCAGCCAGGACCTCGTCAAGGTCCCGACCAGTAACGGCCTCAACTGTTTCCGTAATGTTGACTTTTGACACCGTCAAGTTCATGACCTTGTTGACCTGAGCCAAGAAGCTCCGCAGAACTTCTTCAGCGGCGGGGTTCTGTAGCGGAAGGTGCTCTGTGGGATAGAGAATCCGCTTCGGAAACGCACGAGAATCCGGAACCTCAAGCTCGGGTAGCCCATTGAGGCTGCTATCTTGGTGAAGCGAAGGATCATACCAAAGCTTAGCGAACCTCACCCAGTCTTGAGGATCACGTGCAAACACACCGCCCGTGTCGGCACCGTAGGAAATAGGCATGACTCCGTCTAAAACCATGAGGCCTTGCGACGGGCGGTTGCCATACGTACCCGAGAACGCTGCCGGTTGGCGCATAGACTGGCCAGTGTCCGATCCGATGGCAAAGTCGAGCCACTGGTATGCGGCAATGGAGCAACCACCGCCAGCAGACGACGCCGAGCAACTGAGGTATCCGTCACCCCGGGGGTTCTGAGGGTAGTAAACGTCGGTCCACTCCCAAGCGTGAGCCGCAGACGCGAATTGTGACGTCTTCTGCTTCCCCACCACGGTTCCGCCGAGGTCAATGATGCGCTGGATAGAAGGAGCGGTCGTGTTGGCTTCGGTGGTCATCTGCGTCCATGCTTTGCTTCCTAGAGTAGACTTGAGTCCCTTCATGTCGTAGATATCCTTGACGCCAATTCTTTTCCCGGCCAGAGGCCCAGAGCCGGCTCCGCTATAGAGGCGGGATGGGACGGGAATCAAGGGGTAGCCCCAATCAGCATCGGTCAAGCCAAGGACCTCGTAGCTTCCGTTAGATTCGTAGATTCCGTGGACAAAGTCGCTGTAGGTGTCAGTGTAGAGACGGAAGACCTTCGAGAGCGTAATCGTCTTGCCATCGGACTCTAGAAATATCGGACCGGGAGGCGGCATAGGCGACTCAAGTTGGGAAGAAGCTGGCAGCATGAGAACTTGAGACCCGATAGATGCCACGAAGGCTGTGGCAGCATCGTCAAGTCTTGAAGAGCAATTAGAGCTCAAGATGATTGTCTCAAGGAAGTCCTTCGAGAATACATCATCTTCGGCGAGGTAGCCAGCAATCGTTTCTTGGAGATACTGCCCAGTGATGATAGGGGTATTCCCGACGATATGAGTTGCCGGAGCAGTGGTCGTCTCGGGATTGGCGGCTGCTAGAGCGAATGGTGAGACGGGCGTTGCCAAGTAGCTGTTGTTGCCGAGTTGAAAGACTTGATCTAAGCTATTAATGGTGCGGACCAAGGTAAGGGGACTCCTTCCAACGAGGGCAGTGGCAATGCCCGCGAGGCAAACAAAATGGAGGGCTCGAGCTGCCATCGGAAGGATGTCAAGCATGTAGAAATCTGAGATGCTCTGCGACGAGTTACCCAGGAAGCTTGGTAGTATCCATGGCGAAAGGAATGCGACACTCTCTGGATATAAATACCGCATGGTACACGTATTTCGATATCCTCTGCGACTATGCCCAAGAGGATATCAAAGTAGATGTAAAGCTTGCATGAAGCTACTTGTTTGCCAAATGACGGCGCGAAGGTGTTTCCACTGATAAGACATGCATGTTATCAGGCCAGTCCTTTCCCCGCCTACTTCGCTTAGACCCCGCGCCTCGGAATGGGAGCAATTGTCCTATTATTGCTTGGCATGGAAAGAGAATCAACGTCCTCCATGATTTGTCAATTGTTCAACAACATCCGATTATCGGCTTTGTGACCCAGCTGTCGGAAACTGTTTTTGCTGTTCCATTGAACAGGCTAATCTCACCCCACAAAAGTCATCCAGGCTCATATGGCACTAAACACCACTACCGAGCGGAATATACATTCCGGGAGAAAATAAGTGGGCATGATGAACAGTTACAATAACTTCACTCTAAACTCTAAATCATGTTAGCAATGGCCGGCGACTGCAATCACTTCAAATCCCGTGATCTTGGTCATAACCGAGATAAGCTCCAATCCATGAGGTACCTACTAGTAAGATAGAGACTTGGAAGAATTCAATCCTTACGTACAGCAATCGAATCAGATTTAGCTTCAACTGTCTCAGTGCTCTATTAGCGATGCGTATTACATTTCTGATGCGCGTGCGGACAATAGAACTCTGCTGCGAAGGCTCAAGGTAGATGTGGTAAAGACTGCTCAAAAGAAACCCGGGTCTAGACCGCGAAATGGCAATGGACATGTAAGCAGGCTGGCTCGCATCGTCTTACACTCATGTTACCGACTCAAGCACTTTATGGAAGATGCCATACTCATACGAGGCGAAAAAGCTCCCAAAAGAAGAGTTCAGAAACTCAGTCAGACCTATAACGCTTTCAAGACTGACCGAACGCCCTCAAAGTCTAGCTCGTTGAGTGTCTCTTCCCAAAGACGATCTATAACAGCGCTACCCTCCGGGGTGTAGAGAAACGCAGCAAACCTGAAGTTTGTCAGCAATGATATGAGGGAAAGCACAATAGGGAGAAACATACGGATGGATCTTCCAGCTCATTAGGAAGCAACCATGAGACTCTTTGCCTTTGTTGACAATGGCATCAACAAAGCAAGAGGCGCCTACTCGTGGCGTTCGTCCAGTCGTTGCCCCAAATACCGCGACTCCCAACTTCATGATACCCTGTGCATCTCGTGCTAGGTTTGTGCCTTTGCACCACGCCGGATCTGCAAGGTTGACAATGACATCGTCTGCCGAAACATAGTCGACCAGTTTCCAGAGAAACATGTGAGCGAGTAGCTTCGACGTATTGTAGGCCTCCCGGCCGTGGATGGCAAAGACCTTAGGATCGTCAAAGGATGGGAGGAGAGGATCTGCATCTCTGTTGGGAAACGTGGCTGCCAATGTAAGAGCGGCGCTGACGATTGTAAGGCGCGCGGGGTCGCCATTCTTCTGGCGTTTAGCCTTCAGAACGGGGAGAAGAAGTATGGCGAGGAGCATCGTTGACAGGTAGTTGACTTGGATCGTCTCTTCGTGGCCAGTACCAGGGACCTTGGTAAAGTCCATCCGTATCACTCCGGCATTGAGAAGGGCGATGTCGATGCGATCCAACTCGGTGTCAATGCGGCGCACGAAGTCTTGAACAGACTGGTAAGACGTCATGTCGAGAAGTTGCACGCTGATAGTTGCAGTGGGGTATCGGCGACGAAGCTTCGCGGCGGCTTCTTCGCCTCGCTCAAGTGAGCGCACAGCTAGGATCAAGCGGGATAACTCGAGATCTAGCAGTTGAAGGGCGGCTTCATAGCCTAGGCCCGTGTTTCCGCCCGTGATAATCGCGGTTTTGTCGGAAAGACTGGTCCCCGGGGCCGGCCATTGCGGCTTCGCACAAAATTGATTGTTGTAGAAGACGCGCCCAAAGGAGAGAGTTGATGGTGGGAGGTCTTTAGAGCCGACCATCGTGATATTAGTGCAGAGGGATTGCAAAACTGAGATTGCCGGAACCAGCTGAAACGTGAAATTCAGCAATTGAGGTGCCAATGGAAGAAATCGAGCTATGAAGACTGCTCGGCGACCTCTAAAACTTTTATAGCCATGTTATTCCTTCCTTTGACGAAATAGGTATTGTTTCTCACCATTCACAGTTCCATCTGCTGACTTATGTCCGGACCAGTTTGTTTGCCTAGTCGGGCATGGTCTGGAAACGGACTTCTGAATCCTGTCAGCCAGATCGACACAACATGTCACTAGGCCTAGATTGGCGAACAATGTGGTCTAGGCTACCAACACTTTGGTGTTGGCCTACGTATGATAAAGCTAGGTAGATGCAATTATTTGGGATGACTCGGTCTAGACGGACGCAAATGTTTCCATGTGGGGTTGATGCCATACTGTGTCACTTTGGCGCTTGTGCCACGCGAACAAGGTCTGCAATGTGTTCATATAGCGATGCGATCAATAGCATGTGCCACTGAGAATTCCCTTATTAATACGAGAAACTGCATGTCCTAGCTACGCAACTGACAGTCTGGTATGTTTTTCGTGGGCCAACCCTCCCCTATCAACGCCCATGCAATCGAATTGCGACCCTCGAAGTGCGAATACCCCAAAGCTCGCATAGTCGTTGGTGACATGCTCAGACGTGATCAAGTTGCTCCACAAGCTTTTCATCCTTGGCGACAGCAGCAGCAGCACCAACAGAGTCCTGCATGGCATGGGGCACCAGCTGGTCCCCAAACAGCTCATCCATCTGCTCAAGCGTCCTACCCTTGGTCTCCGGGAAGAAGAAAATGTAGCAAATCATGGCGATCAGGTTGAAAACGAAGAAGACGTAGAAGTAGCGGAATCCAATATTCGTCAACGCCTCCGGGGAAATCTGGGCAAAGATGAGGTTGACGGTCCAGTTGGTGAAGGTGGTGATGGCGTTTCCGAGCGCTCTGACCTCGACGGGGAAGATTTCGGCAGGGTATACCCAGCTGATAATGCCCAGCGGGGTGTAGAACATGCTGAAGACGAAGTTCATGGCTACCATACTGCGCAACTGGTTGGCGTTGTTCTCGTTGAGGTATTGGGCCTGCACTGCGTTGACGAGGAGGGCGGCGGCGAGACCGGCTGCGGAGACGATCAGGGGCTTCACTCTGCCGACGCGGTCGAGGAGCCACAGGCCAATGCTGCAGTAGACGATCGAAAGAGCACCGCTGATGCCGATGATCATCAGAGAGGTTTGCGTATCGATACCGAGAATCTTGTAGATTCGAGGTCCGTAGTAGTTGATCACGTTGATACCTGTTGGCATTCCGCATTAGTCCTATACTTTGACTTGCTTCTCATCTATCCTTGGCGTGCAGATGCATGCTTACCTGAGAGAGGTCCGAAGGCCTGTACACCACAGCCCAACAAGAGACGCTTGCGCCACGAAGGCTTTGTGATGATGGACTTCCACGAAATGTTGCCGAGGGCGCGGTCAGCCAAGATAACGTCGCGAATCTCACGGAATTCGAGATCGATGGTTTCCTCGTCCAAGCCGCTTCGGAGTTTGCCGAGTGATCGACGGGCATCTTCGTGTCGGTCTCGCTCCATGAGCCAACGGGGAGACTCTTGGAGGAAGTAGATGCCGGTGACGAGAATGACACCGGGGACAGCCTGGAAGGCGAGAGGGAAACGCCCTATCCCGTTGTCAGTTTACAATACGATTCGTCTTACACTGACTCTGAGTGGGTACGTAGATACTAGGACAATGGAAAAGAGGCTTACAAGAAAAGTCGCCCTTGACAAAGGAGCATCCATATCCAAGCCACTGGGCGATCAAGAATCCCCAACTCAACATCCACTGTAGCAAACCGGACAAGATACCGCGGTACTTTGCTTCCGACAGCTCAGAGGCGTACATGGGAATCGTCGAGGTAACCATGCCGACGGCGGCACCGCCGATGAAGCGGCCAATAATCAGCATGACCATGTTGACGGCGCCGGCTTGCAGAGCCGAGCCGAGACACGAAATCACGGATCCGACAAAGATGGTGTTACGCCGACCGATCTTGTTGGCGAAGAGCATGTTGATGATGGTGCCGAAGATGGCGCCGCCTTGGAAGGCTGACACAATGCCGCCGGCGACGGTATCTGATGGGTGGCGGAAGTACTTTTCAAACGAATCTAAAGCGATCGTTGAGGTGATGATACCGGAGTCATAGCCGAAGAGGAAACCTCCGATGGCCAGGAAGACGGCGGATAACACCGTCGTGAGGCGACCCATGATTGTCGTATATCGTTCACAGTCACAGCTGTCCACTGAAAGACGAACGAAGAATCAAGAACAGATGTCGTTCTTGAGGGCAGAAACCCGGGAGAAATATTAAGGTTAAAATACAACTGGAGGTCAACAATATGACCAACATCCAGTAACGGGCTTGTCAGCATTCAACTCCCACCGGCGAGTGTCCCTGTTCATCCAATCGACGAGATCGAGGTGTCATCCAGTGGGTCTTGGCAGTATCTGAACGGTGCTGAACCTGGCCGATCCCCCCTGAATGTGTGGTCTTTAGGAATCTGGGGCCTCCGCACAAACCCAGCAAACCCCAGACAAAGCTGCATCTTTAACCCGACATCACCGAGGATGGTTGGTGGCGTGTTCAGTGTTGGTTCTTTTGGGCAGCCACTAGGCATGCTTTGCACCGCGGTCGCTGATTAACTACTGCGGATACACATACTCGAACGAGGCCGTTGAATGTTCGAGGCTCAAAGCGGCCCGGTAAGTGGCGACCCTAGTCCGGAGCCGGCACGGTGGGGGTTCCTCCTAGAGAATCCTCATGTTAAGTTTCTAGGTTGACCATTGAAGTCGATGAAGTCGCTCAAAGTACAAACCACTGGCAATGAAAATTTCTGTCGCAGACGGATACAGTCGACAGCGACACAGCGACATGTCGGTGACTATGGGTAGAGATCTCTGCTGGACTAACCCCAAATAAATGTGTGGCACGTTCGGGAAACCCGGTCTAAAAAGCCGTTTCACAGTCGGTAATTCCGAGCGAGAGGGCATCAGATCGACACCAACACAAACGTATCAGGACTTGTGATTCGACGGCAATGCCTCTACCCCACCCCGGCGACATCTCGGTGCCAATACTCACTATCCAAGTACCGAAGGCCGGGTCTCCACCGGCACATGGTCCTGTTCCCTTGGCCAAAAGACTCGGCGTAAAGACGTCCACGGTACCCCGTACCAGCCCACCGGATGCTCTACAGACTATACTGGATCCAACAAGAGTCTGTTTCACAGCTCCAGAGTTGCCACTCTTTTCGAGAGAACAACGCCCCGAACTTCGGTCATTCGGTTCATTGTTGACTCAACTACCCCGAGTTATCTGACCACATCCTTTTGGAATGGGGGCCACAGCATGCGGAACATGCCCGAAACAGAATAGAGGTTGCACAAGTTACATGTGCCCATGAAGCTCGCTTCTCTAAAGACTTGCCGGGAACCGAATACTTGTCTAGGTTACTATCCGTAGAAGGCTGCTTTCACTTTCTGTTCGACCGAAGCTGCGAGGTCACCCTGGAGCCTTACTCCCTTGACAAGCGTAATGGAAGTGACACGCTGTGGCATCCATGCCTTTCACGAAACCCTGGGCATCGACGTTGATGAGATTCGCTTCTACTGGGTGCTTCACTCTGAGCTCGAACATGCTTCCCAAAGCGCCTATCGCATCGTCGTTGCTTTGTACGCAACAGCACTCGATGACGGTTCGAGCTCCGAAGTCGTCTGGGACTCGGGCAAAGTCGAAAGCAATGCCCAGAGGAACATCCTCTGCAAGCCGGATGGCGGCTTCAAGTCTGCGTCATTCCACTTCTGGAAAGTGACCGTCTGGGACCAGGACGAACAGGCTTCGTCAAGCGGCGTCAATGAGTTCTTCACGGCGTACCCGCGGTCAAGCAGACTGCTGCCGCCGTACAGCATGAACCAAACCTACGTATGTCCGTCCAGTACATATTGTCGTTCCAGAATATGATGACAGCACGTTCCTGACTTCTAACACGGACGAAAAACAGATGCCCCATACCAGCCTCATCTTCCGCACCTGGTTCGAAGACGAATCAAACCGCTGGAAGGGAGTCTGGATAGGCGACAGCAGCGACAAACCCTTCTACCTCCGCAAACACCTCCACCTCCCCCGCAAACCCTCCCGGGCCATCGCCTTCGCTTCCGGTCTGGGCCACTTCAACCTCTCCTGCAACGGCTCCCCAGCATCGACGCACGTCCTCGATCCAGGCTGGACAAACTACCACCGCACGGTACAGTTCGTCGCCTACGACCTCAGCGAGGCGCTGACGCAGGGAGACAACATCGTCGGCGCGCACGTGGGGAATGGGTTCTACGCCGGTGATAAGGGCGGCGATGATCGCTTCTTTTGGCCCATGTATGAGGATAATACCTACGTGCGGTACGGTAATGAGTTGTGCTTCTTTGCGGAGCTGCATCTGTTTTATGAGGATGGGAGTCGCGAGACGGTGATTTCGGGACCGGATTGGAAGACGAGGAAGAGCGCCACCACGTTGGCGAATATTTACGCATCAGAGGATAAGGATTTGCGGGCGTATCCTGATGGGTGGGATAAGCCTGGCTTCGATGATGGGGAGTGGATTGCCTCTACGCCCGTGACGGGGCCGAGGGGAAAATTGAGGTATCAAAGCCAGCCGCCGGTCACGCTCCACGAGACGGTCGAGCCGGTTTCGAAGAAGACGTTGGAGAAGGGCGTCGTGACGTTTGACCTGGGACAGAACATGTCCACCATGGTTCGCGTCCAAGTCAGCGGCCCAGCCGGCGCACAAGTCGTCGTCAAGTTCTCCGAGAGCGTGGACGAGACCGGCCGCGTGCTAATGCCGGACCCCCTTTTCAAAGACTTTGAAACAAAAGTCTTTTCCAAAATTACGCTTGCCGGGACAGGAGGCGTCGAGACCTGGGAGCCAGATTTCAGCTTCACCAGCGCCCGGTACATCCAAATCGAAGGCGTCTCCTTGCAGGCAGGTGAAGGTCTCCCCGTCATCCACTCTGTGGTCGGCAGGCACATCTCCTCCGCCTCCCGGAGGCTGGGCACCCTCAAGACAGACAAGCCGGACGCGAACGCCCTCATCAACATGTGCTACTGGTCCTTTGTCAGCAACTTGTTCAGCTACCACACCGACTGCCCGCAAATCGAGAAATTCGGCTGGCTGGAAGTCACGCACCTCCTCGCGCCGGCGACGCAGTACATCCGCGACATCGAGGCCCTGCACTCCAAGATCCTGGACGACATCGCAGACGCGCAGGAGGCCGACGGGCTCGTGCCGACGATGGCGCCCGAGATTCGGTACATGTGTGGTCCGTTGCACGACACGATTACCTGGGGCGGGGCGGTCGCCTTGATCCCCGAGATTCTGAAGAAGTACTACGGCTCGACGCATACTTTTGGCAAGCTGTATCAGCCTTGTGTACGGTACATGGAGTATCTCCGGACAAAGGAGCGTCAGGGGGGTTTGATCGAGCACGGGTTGGGTGATTGGGGCCGCGATATCGCGTTTGGGAATCACCAGGCCAACATCGAGACGGCGATCTACTACAAGTGTCTCCGCAACGTCGAGTTGATGGCCAAGGAGCTCGGCTACGCGGACGACGAGAAAAAATGGTGCGCGTGGGCTGACCGCATCTACGAGACGTATAACCGCCACCTCCTCGTCACCGACAAGACGGAACACCCTTACGCATTCTACACCTCCCTCGACGAACCCGGTACCCACGACCGGACGATGATCGCGCAGGCCATGGCGCTGCAATTCGGCCTCGTTCCGACGGAGCATGTAGCGGACGTGCAGCAGGCCTTCCTAGACGACGTGGCAGACTGTCGGATCCGCGCGGGCGAGATCGGGCTCAAGTGGCTCTGGAATACCTTCACGGACGTCGACCGCCCGGATATCGTGATGGCGATGGCGCGGCAGGAGGAGCACCCTTCGTACATGCGCTTCCTCCGGCGCGGGGAGACGACGCTCAACGAGTTTTGGCAGGATGCGTGCAGGAGTAAGTGCCACGACATGCTGGGCACGATTTACGAGTGGTTTTACGAGGCTGTGCTGGGGGTGCGGGTCGAGGAGGACGGGTATAAGACGTGGAGTGTGAAGCCGCCGCTGAGGTCCGAGTTTGATTTTGTAGAGGGGACGTTTGAGTGTCCGTATGGGTTGATCGAGGTTACGTTCAAGCGCGAGGGTGAGGATGTGAGGATGAGGGTTGTTGTGCCGACGAGTACGAAGGGGACTTTGGTGTTGCCGAGGCATGAGAGCGCGGTTGAGATTAGAAGGGAGGGCGGCGCGGGTGTGGAGGATGCGTCTGGGAAGAGGGTCACATTACTGCCGGGTCGGTACGATTTGATCTTGCGTCCGTAGGATGCGTACAGTCATCGATGAATACAAAAGTATGATCATGAAGTTGTTCATTGTGTCATTCTCTTCTTCCTAACAAAACCTAGTCGAAACACCTCATAGCCTCGTGCCCATGTTGACGTGGACGGCCTTGATCTGACTATACGCCTCCAACCCAGCCTCGCCCAACTCCCTCCCAATACCACTCTGCTTGACACCGCCAAACGGCACGCGCGGGTCGCTGTCCTGGGTGCTGTTAACCCACACCATGCCCGCCTCAATCTCCGACGCAACACGATGCGCCCGCTCGACATTCTGCGTGAAAACCGCGGCGCCGAGCCCGTACTGGCTGTTATTCGCCAACGCAATAGCCTCCTCCTCGGTCTTGAAGCGCGCAATCACCACAACGGGCCCGAAAATCTCCTCGCCCCATACGCGCATCGACGTCGTGACGTTGGTGAAGACGGTGGGCGCGACGAAGAAGCCCTTGCCCTTGCCGCCGATGTTGAGGGGTTCTCCGCCCGCGGCGAGGGTGGCGCCCTCGTTCTTGCCAATGTCGATGTACTCGAGCACGCGCTCGAACTGGACCTTGGAGACCTGGGGTCCCTGGTAGGTGTCCTTGTCCCACTGGCTTCCGACCTTGCTGGTCGCCTTGAGGGTCTCGAGGAACTTGGGGATGAACTCCTCGTAGATGTCCTCCTGGACGAGGATGCGGGAGGTGGCGGTGCAGATCTGGCCCTGGTTGGACATGATGCCCATGTGGGACCACTTTACGGCCTGCTCGAGGTCGGCGTCGTTGAAGACGAGGAGCGGGGACTTGCCGCCCGTCTCGAGGGTGATGTTCTTGAGCGTCTTGGCGGCCTCGCCCATGATGGCGCGGGCCGTGGCCGTGCTACCGGTGAAAGCGACCTTGTCGACGAGAGGGTGGCTGACGAGGGCGCCGCCGGCGACGCGGCCGAGGCCGTTGACAAAGTTGACGACGCCCGGGGGGAAGCCGGCTTCCTTGATGAGGGTGCCGAGGTAGAGGATGCTCAGCGGGGTTTGTTCTGCGGCTTTGAGGACGACTGTGTTGCCGCAGGCGAGGGCTGGACCGAGTTTCCAGGTGGCCATGCTGAGGGGGTAGTTCCAGGGGATGCTGGACTGCTGTTAGTCTCGATTCGTTGTTGTGGGTGAGTGTAGATGACTTACACTTGAGCGACGACGCCAATGGGCTGACGAAGGGTGTAGGCGAACTTTTGGGGGATGCTAGTGATGGTCTGGCCGTAGGTCTTGTCGGCCCAGCCGGCGTAGTAGCGGATGACGGTGACGCACTCGGAGAGGTCAATCTCGAGGGCATCGGCGTACGTCTTGCCTGTAGGCTGCGTTAGCTCTCCATCTGGATCTGGGACAGTAAGGATCGTGAGCATACCATTGTCCCATGCATCGATGGTAGCAAGCGTCTCCTTGTGCTGCTCAATCAGATCGGCGAGCTTGTACATGAGGGCACCACGATCCGTGGCCGAGATGCCCTTCCAGGACTCATGTCTCAGCGCTGCGTGCGCGGCCTTGACGGCCTTGTCAATGTCTTCGACCTCTGCAGCCTGGACGGATGCGATCTTTTCTTCGGTGCTGGGAGGTGAGGTTGTCAGTATCGTCGTCCAGGTCAGGATGAGGGACTCGCATGTGATGCACAGTGAATATGAGGATAATGGGCACTCACGCAGGATCTATCGAGTCAATGAGCTCGCCCTTGGCAGATTTGACAAACTCATTGTTGATAAAAAGGCCGGTGGGCTGGGTGTACTTGACGCCGTTGGGGGCCGTCAGCTCAACAGAGAGATCAGACATTGCGGCGATGTCGTTGACACTATTTGGTTGGCGATGGTGAGGGGTCGACGAGAAGAAGTGACGCGCCGCCGGTTGTCTCTGGCGTGTTCTTTTCGCGTGAGGGTCGAGGTTGAGGTGGCGCTGTCGGATCAGAGGGGTATCACAGAATCGAGACCGACAAGAAAAGGAACAGGTCAAGAGAAGAGGTTTGGCAAGTGAAGAGGAAGGGCGGGCGATGCGCAGGCGAAGGGGAGGAGAGGAGAGCATCTTTTTCTATTTGCTCCAGCTTCTGGTGTGCGAATTGCGCCGGCGGCCCATTGGAAGGCCGACGATAGGAGCTTTCGAATTGGAGGGGTCGTTGATGCGGTGGATTGTGTGCATGTGGGCAGTCAGCGTAGCACAGCAGATCGGAGCGAGCTTCCTGTCCAATCGAAGCTCAGTGTAGCTACTCCGCATTCACTTACTGCATTCGGCCCAAGGGGGGGTGGGGGGATGTTAGGAATGGGGGCATGGAGCATTTCAGAAGAGTGATGAACGTTGGAGGAGAGGCTGGAGCATCGAGCATGAAATTGAAGCCCCCACGGCGGGGATGTGTGACGTGCGGAACCGCTGTGCCGTATTTCCCATCGGCGATAAGAACATCGGTGGAGCAAAGAACCACAGCATGGCGCACAACGCGGGGATTGAGTCGTGGACTTTTCGGGGATGCACAAGTATATCAACCAAGACCTGTATCCAAGCCATGCCTCTTGTCGCCGAAACCTCAGATACCCCGGGTTTTAAGCTTTCTTTTAACATCATGTGCCGGACAAAAGGGATTCAATCTACGGATCCTCAATACTGGAATAAGGCTGAAAAAGGCACAGGGTCCAGGGGGCACGTTGCGACTTTCGGCTTTTACCAGCCGGGCCAGTTCCCTCTGTCCGATTAGTGCGATGCTCAAGACTCTCGACTGTGATTTTGGCCTTCTCGCCGACGGATCGGCAGTGGTAGCAGTCGTAGGTGAAAAAACAATTCTTATACATCTGTTAGTGATTATTTCGAGGATACAATCTTCAATGTTTTGTCATGGGATGCACCCGTTATGTAATCACGCAGAACTCGCTAGACAATCGCATGCAAAAGATGCCAGTTTCTTACCGCAAACGCACAAGCTCAACTTTACGTGCTTGGAGAATCAGTGGGTCCCGTCCAACCGGGCCGGCCCCGCCCCGCCGTACCCAGGGGATTAGCTCCGTCCGGCCCGGTTAGGACTCAGAAGAATCACGGATAGAATAGAAACCGCAATGACAAACACAAAAACCATGCAGTGTAAAAGGCAGAATGATACTTTTAGTTCTTGCGCCGCCGGCCTCATGCACTTTGCCCCCCCCGCACTTACTAGTCAAGGTATCTTGCGAAACAATGTTTAGGACACGACGGCTGTATCTTCGGGTCCGGGCTACGGGCTCACCTCTCGGCCGCGTGCTCTCCTGTAGGCTTCGCATAAGCCTCCGCTCGGTCACCGGAAGCACGGTGTCTTTGTCTTTGAAGACCTATGAGCATGGGCTCCCTAGCTGCGCGAAGCCGTTCACGCAAAGTGTGTCAGGCGCATGGAGGAGGAGGAGGAGGAATACAGGGGTACTTAAGCTTAGAGGCGCAAGACTTCAGAAGTATCTTCTCTTCCTTTGACGGGGAATTATGGATATGAAGCATCTCCATGTTTACCCTGATTATGACCATGTAATTAAACTTGATTATCTATCCATCAACACATACTCGTGAAGCATAAAATCTACGGCTACTTGGTAGCTGTTCTAGAAAGTCCAATCCTTCCGTCCGCCTGTTCCCGTCATATCTAGTCTATTCCTCGTAAATGTTGGAGTCACTGTCAAGGTTAGCCCCCATTCATCTTCTCCACAGGGTTATGAGTACTCACAATTCTTCGTTGAACTTGTCTCTGCCGTCGGCATTCTTATTGACAAAGATGCTCACCGAGGTACCAGAGCACACGAACTCGCCAAAGCCGTCGTCGCCAATGGTAACCTCCCTATCGTTCCAACCCAGAACATCGGTCCAGACCTCGCCGGCGTGCATCTCACCAACGTGCATACGCTTGGATCCCGGTCCGGCGTTGCTGGCCACCACGGCGCAGCCGTAAGGGCGGTCCCACGTGCCGTACTTGACCCAGCCGAGGCACGTCGCGTAGTCAAAGTAGTCGGCCTGCTTGCCGTAGGCGTAGAGCTTTCTGGCCAGCGTCATCTTGGGCACGGCACCGCCGCACGAGGGCGGGAAAGGGTGCTCGCCCTTGATGCCGTAAATGTCGCCGTACCAGACGCAGGGGTATCCGTCGGTGCGAAGGAGAATGAGGGCGTACGCGATGGGCTTGAACCAACCCTCGATCGGGGCCTCCAGGGCCTGGTAGGGTTGCGTGTCGTGGTTCATGACCAAGGTCTGCGTGCTATTAGAACAGTCTCGTCAGTGCGATAGGATTGGATAGTGCGTACCACTGCGTTGATGGGCTCCTTCTGCACCAGAGTGCCGTCAAAGACCTTTCTCATGTCGGCGCCGTTGCCCTTGCTGATCTCGCTAAAGTTGTACACCAGAGGCGCGTCGAAGAGGGTGAACTGCCTGCCCATGCGCTGCAGGTACTCGGACATGTCGTCGAGACTGTCCTTCCAGAACTCACCGACAAAGAACCAGCCCTTGCCGTACTCCTTATCCAGCTCGGTGATGAATTGACGCAAAAAGTCCTCACTATAGTGCTTGATGGCGTCGAAACGGATGCCCTGGAGCGGCACCTCTTAGGCTAGCCACTTGCCCCAGTTGAGGACGTCCTTGACAACCTCGGGGTGGTCGTAGTCGAGGTCAGAACCCATCAGGAAGTCGCTACACATGGTTAGCATGGTCTATGATCCAGTCAACGGGATGCCTGTTCTTACTAGTTTCCCTTCTCGTCATCGACGCTCTCCGCCCATTGCTGGTCGCCCTTATCGCCCAAGATCTTGTAGATTGCCGTCTTCTCGTTCCTGGCATTGTAGTCGACACCGCTGAAGTGGTACCAGTGGTACTTCTGTTCGCTGTACTTGCCCTTGCGACCAGGGAAGTCGTAGCCAACCCAGGCATCGATCTCGTACTTGTCGCTGACAAACTTTGTGCGGTCGTCAGAATCGACCTCGGCAGCGAGACACTTCTCCTTGCGATCGGCCGCAAATTTGTGGTTGAGGACGGCGTCCCAGTAGATGCCGACGCCGTTGTCCTTGGCGGTGTGCGCCAGCTTCAGGAGCTCCTCCTTGGTACCCCATTTTGTCGCTACAGATCCCTTTTGGTCAAACTCGCCCAAGTCGTAGCTTTCGGGATGATTAGCGAGATGGGCCGGCTCAGTAGAGATTAGGTCGCGATACGTACAGATCGTAAATGTCGTAACCGTTTCCAGTCTTTGATGATCCCTTGCACCTAGATTCGGAGTCAATGGGGTTGGTCTTGGTCTTCGCAATTCAATTGAGGTTTCGTCTTACGCTGGCGGGATCCAGATGTTGTCCACACCGAATCGCTTGAGCTGGGGAACATGCTTCTCGAGGCGGACCCAGTGCTTCTGATCCGCAGGCACATACCACTCGAAGCCCTGCATCATCGTGTGGTTCTCGGGGGTCGGTTCTTGGTCTCCCATGATGGGCGATTGTGCCGTTGCGGCTGACGGCTGGCCTGAGAGCGAATGGAGGGGTTTGGAGGGGTCGAGGAGGGGTACCTAGAACAAGGGTGAATTGGCGATCAGGAATTTGGGGAAGAGGAAAGATTGAGAAAAGAGAAGAGAGGAGGGATCGGAACAAGACGTCAGGCTGTAGAAGAAGAGGTAACCTCCATACCATATAAGTAGTATTACGTTCTGAATTGCCGACCGCCGAGCTACAGTATGCACGCACCGACTTCTCCTGTCGGTTGGTTCACCAACAGGATCTTACGATGCATCGTAGCTGCTGCGCTGCTCCTCATGCAACACAAAACGCAGGTTGACGCGGCGACTGCGAGCAAATCAAATCGTCGAATCGCAGCATTCCACACGGTAGCTCCAACGCATGGCCAGACAAAACGACATGCGCTTCTTACGACAACAAAGGGGCCCCTAACCTGGAAAATGGCACGACGCTAGCAGCATGCCATCAATCCATGAAATCCATGGACGGCTGGCCCGTCGATTCTGTTGGGACTGGCGTCGAATCGCAGCGGAATTCCAGGCGTCTTCTGCCTTGGATTTTCCAACTTGACAGGGAAGTTTGACGTCATGCCGCAGCTGGTGTCCCAGATAAGCCCGCAGGAGCCCGGCGCTTGCGTTCAACTGCTTTGTGTTTAAAAAGGTCTAGACCATCCTGCCTGGAACTTTTTCGAGTTTATTGGGCGGTGGAAGAAAAGACACTAGAGCTTTTGCTGACTACTCATTCCGAGGTGAGCTTCGGTGACGGCTCCAGGTCTGTGCCCTCACCTTGATCGGAGGCAACTCCGGTCTGCGGTCAATATCTTCCAGCTAGCACCGTTTAACCCCTCATCGTCGGCCATTCCCATTGTATGCAACAAGATTAGGACTGCCAACTCCAGGATCGGTAACAATGTCCTTAGTAGCAAGTTCCTTGATGCGTGCACCGATCGCCCCAGGTGCATCCACAGCAGAGCCCTCCAATCCCTTGAGATATAACGCCAACCCGGAGATGTGTGGTGTTGACATTGACGTTCCCGACAGAAGCTCAGTTCCATCCTGGTACAACGAAGTCGACCTCACATCCACACCAGCAGCAAAGACATCCACAGAAGGCCCAAAGTTGGACCACGTAGCTCTGGTGCTATTGATGTCAATCGCACCAACCGTGAAGGCCGTCGGCGCGCTAGCTGGTGATCTCGTGGAAGCATCCTTTCCATCGTTCCCAGCACCGACGACGACGAAGACGCCCAAGGCCGTGGCTGCGTCGACGGCGTCATTCAAAGCTGTGGATGTAGCAGTCGCTTATATTGTGTTAGATGCGAGCGTGCCAAGGAAGGAGTATACGACCTACCTAAGCTCATACTGATGACAGACTTGCCAGCCCTCCCAGGAGTGTTGGTGATATTCTGTACAGACCACTCCAACGTCTCGATAATCTTGGCCGTCGTGCTATAAGCAACCCTGGTCGTCTTCACGTCGACAAGGGTGGCATTCTTTGCGACACCGAACCTTAGGGATCCAATGGTGCCAGCCACGTGCGTGCCGTGCCCAAAATCATCGTCGTGAGCAACTTCGGGGAAAACGTTGGTGCCCTTGATCGCGCGTCCCTGGAAATCAGGATGGGAAATGCGAATCCCAGAGTCGAGAACATAGGCAAATGTGCCTGTCCCCGCACTCGTGTCGTAGATGTAGGTCTGATGATCCACGTCGGCGCTGGCGAGTTTTGCTCGCGAGGAGAGGCTGGCTAGACCCCAAGGCTGGTCGTTGACCTCGGTGAGAGCTGTCAACGAAGCTTCATGGTCAGGCTCGATTGCGATTACCTGTCTTGTGGTTAGTTACGGGGACATCGTCACTTCAAATTATCTCGTCACGTCTGGCGAATGTACCTCATCTTTAGCTTCAATCTCGGCCAACAGCGCTTCGTCAAATTCGCCAGTGTAGGCCTGGAAATTCCCGATTCCGAATGTCCTTTCGACTCCAATGGTCTGACGGCGAGACAAGCTCCGTCTGTGAGTTCCGTGGATCCAATCGAGGTGCTGCTCCACGTCGCGCTTGTCAATACCTGACTTAAGAGTGACGATCCATCTGCCAGGAATTGCAGCCGTGCTTTGTTGTTGCTGCGAATGCGGCGCGGCAGCTCCTTGCGCGACAAGGGAGGCGATGGCGATGCCAAAAACGCAAATTCCTCTCATCTTGAAGCTCATAAGATTGTCGATAGCAGAACCTGGACCAATATCCAGAATGAAATTTCAAAACATGAAGCATCGACAACTATACAGTGGTGCAGGATCCGGGGTTTTGGTCATTTAATGTTCCTCTTCTCCTGGAATGTTTGTCGCATCCTGCCATACCCCTCGACTTTCGCGTCAGGCAATTTGAATCTTAGCAAGCTCCAATACGAGCTGTTCTTGTATGCATGGCCGTCGAGCTGCTTTTCATGGAAGCCATGCTGCGCAGAGGGTTACGGTACCAGGTTCTGTGAGTGGGGGGATCGCAATGCCAAGTGCTTGAAACGGAAGGTGTCTGTTGGACGACCGGGATAGAATGCAACTTTGGAAGTTCGTCTTGCAACCATAGGTCTTACGCGAATAGACCCAAGATATCATGAAAGCAGATAAGGCTCACGATCGTGGAAACTGCCCAAGCTTTGGTTCCTACCTACAGAGAGAAATCGAGTAGAGTTCCGCAGGTGAACCTACGGACCCCTTCGGTACTCTTTTTCCTCATGGAACATGAAGGTAAGGTTACTTCGCCGTTTCTAAAAGTGCCACAACAGTAATAAGGTCCCTCAAGCTCAGATTGGTTTAAAGTGATGTGTGAATAAGTACTACTTATCCTTTGAAGAATGGAAAACCGCTCGCTCAAGGCCTATGCCACATCTAATTGGGTGTGAACTATTAGATAGTCTTGATTGAGTTAAGGCTTAACCAAATATCCTTCTAAAATCTTATTTCCAAAGAAGGCATCTAAAGAAGGCAGTTGGTAACGTGGGCACAATGGGATCTGTGGAGAGAATGAGTTGACTCAAACTCATATTTGTCTAGGCATTGCCTTTCTAGGACAAATGCGCACGTCTCGTCGTGCTTCTTCTTGAGCCCTTCTCTGAAATTAAGTAGTGTGTATATCATGTGTGAAATATTAAACTTTTTCACTTTCGTTAGAAAGGAGGCGGCATTTGACGGGGATCGAAGGACTTGTAGGCGCTTACATATTCCACGAGCTCAAGGGACTGCCTCGAAACTAACTAACATCACACGCCTTCTTGTAAATGCAAAGATAAGATCGGGTCTTTACCGAAAGACACCATCCCTCGGTCTGTAATCCGACAGCAAGCAAGATCGGCCAAGAAATTCGATGAAGGTAGTGCTAAACCAGACCAAACACACTTGGGTCAAATGCTCGGACCCCGACTCCGAAAGCGGGCTTCTTAGATCTGTTAGAGTGCGGAGTGGGCCCCGGGCGGATCATCCGAGAGATGCTTATCAGCCATTCTCGGATTGCGGGCCGGCATCGCTGCACCACATCAGCATTTGAGCAGAAAGAGTATTCGGGTTGCAGGTAAAAGGTATGGTTTCGTCGATGTGAGCTTAGATTGAAGCTTATCTTTTGTCCACATCATTGATAGGCGATGAGCCATTATCCTCCGCCGGCGATGTAGGCCTCACGGCATCGCCGCATTACGTCGGGTCGCAAGCCGACGAAGGAGGCAAAAATGCGTTTCATGACTTCGAAGAGCGAAACATAAAGGACGGTTTACGATGGATGAAAATAACATGAATGAATACTGATGAGAATATCAACCTTGAATTGAATCATCATCACGACACCTCATTTGACTTGAATCTAAAGCCACTCTATCACCTACCTACGTAGACCTTACTCACACAATATGCAGAAAATCAAGCCTGTCGGCTGGGTAAGTGGACTGAAAAGCAAAGCCTTTAGTTTGCTGGAGTAACGTACTAACTGAGAAGCAGTTCGGCCTTGGATCCATGGGTTTGCCCATGGCCATCAACCTGCAAAAGAAGCTTCAATCCCACGGCGCCAACCTGACTTTCTCAAACCGCACTGTATCAAAGGGAGCCGCTCTGGTAGAAGCAGGAGCTGTTGCAAAGAACAACATCGTAGAGGTTGCACAAATATGCGACGACATTTTCACCATGGTCAGTCTCGACATGATACATCACCTTGTCTAGAAGTTTTGCCTTGGGAGAATGCCTTCTGACTATCCAAATAGGTCTCGGCAGACGCGGTTCTCCAATCGCTAGTTGAGGAACTCCTGGCGAGCGGTATTGACCTCAACGGCAAGACGTTCATCGACTGCTCCACAATACACCCCGACACGGCGGGCTCCGTATCGGAAACCCTGCAGAAGGCCGGCGCCACCTTTATTGCTGCCCCAGTCTTTGGCGCCAACCCAGTCGCTCAGGCCGGAAGACTCATCTTCGCCATGGCCGGCCCCACGGCAGCTATCGAGCGTCTTGAGCCCTTGGTTGTTGATGTGATGGGAAGGAAAGTCATCAACATGGGCGAGGACGTCAAGAAGGCCCCCATGTTGAAGGTGACAGGGTACGTAGTAATACCTGGAAGTATGCGTGACTCTGCAATGATCGCTAACATGACCTTTTGTAGGAATGTGCTTCTCGTCGTCTTCCTCGAGGCTATTGCCGAGACGCAAGTGTTGGCGGAACAGAACGGTATTGGCAGCAACGTGATGGAAGATCTCATCTTTGAGAACTTTGGGCCGGTATTGGGGAGCTATTCGCGCAGGATGACGAGCGGATCCTGGGCTCCCAAGGAAGGAACGGCTGGATTCCTTGTGTCAAACACCATCAAGGACGCGAAACATGCGCTCCGAGTCGCCAACGACCTTGGCGTCAGGATGCCGGCGTTGGACATTGCGACAAACAACATGCTCAGTGCAAGGGCGTACGGAGGCGAGAACCTGGACGGTGCGGCTCTGTATGGAACTCTCCGGTCCCAGTCAGGTCTTCCCTTCTGGTCCGAAAACAGTCGTCAAGAGTGAGGAGTCGGGTTGAAATTCGTGTCGGAGTGTTGATGATTAGAAGTTATAGACGGGAGCAGATCCTTGGAAGCATAATAATTGCCACGCATGCAGCGCATGGGCTATGATACACGCAGATAGATCACGACAATAGACAAATAACTAAGACTTTCGGGCGACCTCTTCGATGGTGAGAAAACGAGGCTATGTTCACAAGGTAAACCATCTTCACCGCACAAATATATGCATTGCCTTAATTACTTGCAAGGAGGGGCTAGCATGTCGCTATTGGGCCTGGTTCTTCCAACATGCTAGAGGTAAAGCCGAAGTTTGACTCTATGACCAAAGCAGATGTCTTTGGTAAGTGAAGTCTCGCAACATGAAATCTTGAAAGTAATTCCAACGAAATGAAGACCTCCACGATATCAAAACCCTCCACTCAATTTCCGTTTCGCCATGCTTGAAGGAAATTGCGAAATCGGCACCCGCTCATTATAAATACAGCGCTCGCCTCCCGAACAAAGTTGCCAAGGCGCATTACCAAGACTACCAAGCAACCGCTAAATGCTGCCTGTAGTCTTGTCATTGCAAACTTATCGCAGACAAAAGCACGTCTTTCTCTTGGTAAATCGCATCATCATCCCAGTTTCGCTCACAATTGCTCCTTTCTCACTCCTTTTCGTAACTATCCTCGGGAACCGAATAGTTCATTCGCTGTCGACGAGGAGCGAACACTGCCACAGCCAAGCACTACCAAGAACACAATTTTGAGAGAATCAGCTGTGAAATGAATTTGGCTGGGGGTTCTAGTGATGTCTGCGAATACATCATTGGCGTTTTGCCATGAAGTGTCGAGCTATCAGTGTTGGGAATACTTGGCAATGTCTTGCCCTTGTTTTTTCGTCATTGTTGCCAAAAAGGCGGGCAGAAGGGATCAAATATCGCGCAAAACATCTGTCAACTATGGTTGTAATATCCATACGTGTACGCCAACAGTTTCACGCCAATGACTACATAGTCATGTTCACTATAGTCATAGTCAATCTGGACATGTCAATCCTCAAATATCCTGTCCTCCGCCCCGTTGATTCCGATTTCGAGAAAAGGGTTCTTTGCACGACCTGAGACTGCACGAAATATCACCTTTTTCGAAAAGCCTATGTTCGCACCCAAGGATGTCCGAGAAGCAAGTCGTCGAGCAATCCTCGGCCTCGGCCTCAGAGCCTGAGAGCAAGAAAGACACTGACACGATTAATCGCGAGGCGACAGACGAGGAGATCGAGCAAACAAAGAATCGCATCCTCCGCGAGCAAGCAGACCTTCGCCAGCAGGATGCTCCCATCATCCCAATCTTGTCCTTCTTCAAGAAGAAGAATGGGTACGATCCCAATGCGATAGCAACACAACCATCTGTCTACGACCACCCGTCGACTGCGAAGTTCTTCCAGCCACATCCAAAGTATGAGAATTTGCATCGCTTTGATCCGACATTTCGATGGAGTTGGGGCGAAGAGCTGCCCCTGATCACGAAGATGGATTGGCGCGTGACGCTATGGGCGTGTCTTGGTATGTGTATCGTGGTAAATGAAACCCAATGCTTGGGTTCTAACGTTGCCACAGCTTTCTTCGCTCTCGATCTGCCTCGAGGCAATCTAAGTCAAGCCAACTCGGCCTCTTTCCTCGAGAACCTTGGTATGAACACCAACGACTACAACCTCGGCAACACAGTCTTCCAGATATCATTCCTCTGCGCAGAGTTGCCGTCGCAGATGGTCAGCAAGAAGCTCGGCCCAGACCGCTGGATTCCCTTCATCATGTGTTCTTGGAGTCTGGTGTCGGGATGTCAATTCTGGCTTAGTGGTCGAACCTCCTTTCTTGTGTGTCGTGCCCTCCTGGGCGTTCTTCAGGGCGGGTTCATTCCCGACGTGGTCTTGTACTTGACGTACTTCTTCAAATCGACCGAGCTCCCCTTCCGACTTGCCATGTTTTGGACAGTTCGTCGAATCACGGATATCGTTGCACCCCTATTAGCGCTTGGTGTCCTTCGCATGGATGGGATCAACGGCTACGAGGGCTGGAGATGGCTCTTTCTGATTGAAGGGATCATTACACTGTCAATCAGTGTCTGGTCCTGGTTCGCAATGGCGGCCTCGCCAACGCAAACAAAGGCTTGGTGGCGACCCAATGGATGGTTCAATGAACAGGAAGAGAAGATCCTGGTCAATCGAATCCTTCGTGACGACCCCTCAAAATGCGATATGCACAATCGGCAGGCAATCACCCCCAAGCTGCTTCTCAAGTCTCTCGCTGACTGGGAGCTTTGGCCCATCTACATCTTTGGTCTTCTCTGGGAAATTCCAGCCGGCCCTCCCGACCAATATCTCACACTGACTCTCCGCAACCTTGGATTCAACACAAACGATACTAATTTGCTGAGTATTCCGCCTCAATTCTTGGGAGCCATTTTCATGTTGATCATGACATATCTTTCCGAGATATGGGACACGAGAGCATTGTTTGGTGCCTTCACGCAGCTGTGGTATCTCCCGAATCTCATAGCTATGGCCGTCCTTCCGGCAGATGCTAGTCCCTGGGCCCAGTACGCTGTTGTCACTGTTCTCCTGTCCTATCCATCGCGTAAGTCTCGGTTCTGTTGAGGACTAAGAAGTGACTTAATCTGACGTTACTAGCTCATGCCATGCACGTCTCTTGGGCATCTCGGAACTCTCACTCTGTTCGTACCAGAGCCGTCTCCGCGGCTTTGTACAAGTAAGTCAACACCACACTCTACTCAGTTACGGATATCTATCTAATTGGTCTATGTTGCCAGCATGATGGTTCAGCTTGCTCGCGTCATCTACTCCAATATTTACCGGGAAGACGATAGACCCGAATGTGAGTGCCGTGGTATAATTTTGTACTTGTTGTGAAAGGCTGACGAGATCGGTGATACTTAAGATCGACGTGGCAACCGGGTTCTAATTGGAATATGCTGCATGAACATCTGCGTTTACCTGATCGCTAAGGCATTCTATATGTGGTGTAACAAGAAAAGAGAAAAAGAATGGAATGCAATGACCGAAGAGGTAAGCCATCTAACAATTCCTAATAAGGTCCGTAGCTAACGCTGGCCTCCAGGAGAGGATCCACTACCTCGAGACGACAAAGGACGAGGGCAGTAACCGCAAGGACATTCGCTTCAAGCACTAGGTCATATCAGCCTCTGAGAGTTAGAAGTTCTCTTTAGAAGTTCTCTTTAGATGTTCTTGAGATCATGTCAGCATCAAAGTCGTCCCCGTTTCCTCCACTACTGTACGCCATTGGCTCGTCACACGACCATCAGACGAGGGTCCCCGTTTCCACACTTCATACACAACTTGAGTTCCTGTCCTCACCGCCTTGATGCCGTAAACCGCAACTTTCGTGTACCATTGGCGAAAGCGGTCTTGGAGACGCTGGTCATGAGCTTCCGTTGCCGCCATGAAAGCCGGCCAGAAAAGGGGTGCAGCAAGTAGCTTAGTCTCGGTCTTGATGGTCTCGATGGCCTCAATGTCATGTAGAACCTCTGTCACATACTGGCGGAGGTATCGATGGCTGAGTAGTCTGACATTCTGGGAGAAGTAAATAATGAGAGCGTTGTGGAATGAATGTGTTTGGTGGTAGATGATCTCAAAGCTCGTGCCAATATCGGCATCGCGATACCGAGTGAGTTCCACGTCGAGTGGCCAGTCGAAGATATCTCTTTCAATATCATCGCACATTCTGTCCAAATCTTTCGGTATCGATGTGATGCCATGGGCTTTCCTCGCCGCATCGATCCTATCGATCACATCACTGGTTCTTTGGAGTAAGACCAGCAAGCTCTGAGGGATTCCATAGATACATTCATATGATGCCATCTCGCTTGCTGCGTGCGCAGGCTCAGAGCACGTAGATATCGTATCCTCGTCTGGGAAAGGAAAAGCATTGGTGGAGACTTGTTGGCCTGGAGAATGGGGCATATGAAGAACACCTTCTCCGGAAGATGGCGAAAAGCGACATGTGGAACTTCGTAGGGTAGCGGTACTTTCGTAGATAACTCGAAGGTAATAGTAGATCCGATGTAGGGCTCGAGCTTTTGAAGACAGCCTTGGCTTTCCCTTCCCCATGTGGATGATGAGCTGTTGAGCGCCGTTTAGATGAACATCACAGGTGCTTGTGTCTCCCGACATAACCTAGCCTAGGTGTTAGTGAGATATCAAAAGACTTGATCGATTTTGAGCAAGTTTAAAAGAGAATACAGGGGATTTGACGAACACCGATAGGCCATCAGAAGGTTTAATCCTCCTGCATAGCTGGTGCGGTATTCTTGTTTGCCTGCCAAGAGACAACGCAATGAAATCACAGCTTACGTTTATTGTTATCATTGACAGCATTGTTGCTAGAAACTCCTTATACTTCGGTCTTTCTGGTGCGTGGAGGTCAACTTCTACCGCTTGTTTGAGTAATCCAATGGCATTATAACGATAGAGAGTGGCTGCCTCCACCCAATTCGACTCGACTTCCAGCTTTTTTTCTGACACCTGAACGTTTGAGAGGTAGTAGGCACTTATGGAGAGCAGCGCGTTGCGTAGGGCGTTGCGGATCCTAGATGTTGCTCCCATCACACTCAGCTCACCGGCTCCCTGGATAGCTCGAGGCAGATGTATCGTCTTCCAAGGACTCTTTGCATTGTCGATGACACAAAAAATGTTGACTACTCTATGCATGTAGTGATGCATGAGAAATCGCTCTCTTTCAGAGATGACCGTAATCGGTGGCCTTGAAAGTTCTGTCGAGACGCTTATCCCTGGCCAACACTGATGCTCTGATGAAGAAGACGAAACTTTGTCAGCGACTCCCTCGTCTTGAAGGTTGTCTGAATGGTCTTGAGCAAATCCTGTGCCTAGACTATTTGCCTCAGTCTCCGAAGGCCCTTGCACATGTAGATTGCACAACTCCCAAGCTGCTTCAGCTTCGGAATGTGAAGGGGATGGAAGAATCTGCTGTCTCTCGGGACTTGGCACACTTGGAGAGGAAGTGTAAAGAGCCAGGTCTGTACCCAGCATTCGTTCAGACTCTTCATCGCACGTCTCGGCTATCGTGAGAGGATCTTGCGGGAGGAAAGTGCCGGCAGTACTCCGAGAATCGAAAGTCGATAGTGTTCTTGCATCAAACACTCCGAAATTCTCTACGTTGATACCCACATCACCGCTCAAGCTGGTTCCTGACGATGGTTCCACAGAGTCAATGAGTTTAAGTATTCCCTCGACTTGATTCCATGCCAGAACTTGTTGAGTGGGTGCTACATAATTCTTAGTACAACGTAGAAGACTGTTTACGGTGATCGGAGAGCCTACAAACTGGAAGTTGTCGCCTGCGAGATCTGGAGGCCGATGCATCGTTGGCCAGTTCGATATCAGACAAGTTCGAATCTGATGGGACCGTAGTCTCAGGATGCAGCCATTGAAGACGAACACCATAGCCTTGGCAGTCAAGTCTTCGTACTTTGCACGGAGAACAGTGTGGTTTGGCCTCGTCGCACTTGACTTTTCTTGAGCGGCATGTCCAGCAACCAGTGAAAGTCTTGGTCCGTCTTCGGCCAAGATACGTTGCAGGCCTCGGATAGGACATCGGTCAAGTCAAGGTTGCCGGACAGAGATCGAGTTGCTGGCTTCTCCTACGCATGTGTGAAACAGGAAGCTGAGAGCGAGAGCAGCGGGTGACTGGACCCCATCCGACGGACTTCGTAATCTGTTGCTTTCCCGGACGGCCCTGGTTTTGGAGATAAACACGGGCCCCGGAGAGAATCCGGAGGAGATACGGATAAGCTTATCACCCTTCGTCAAGCGGGCGCCGATTGGAGTGGAGACAATGATAAGGCAGGAGGAGTAGATCCCGCGATGGAAGGCCACAGCGAAGCTAGCAGTTAGTCGCAGTTGATTTTCAATGCAACATGATCAGGTAGATGGTCAAGGACATCAAGTCGTGCTTGGAATTAGGGCAATATTCATGTCGTAAAGAAGGCTCCGATCTGGACATTATCTGCTGGATAAGAAGCGTCGTAAACGAGCCGCCCGGTATTTCACCGTGCATGTGAGATAAGCAAAATCACGTCTAGTTCACCACTGCAGTCAGGTACGAGTACGAGGATTCTGTGTACCAAGCACAGGCTTAGCCACCACGATGTCAACAACAATCACTATGACCGCTGCACCCAGCGACACTATCACAAAATGCTCAGGAACTCTTGCAACACCGCCGGTGGCTGAAAAATCTGGGGTGACAGCCCTATCGACAGGCGGCTACGAGTTTCCAGGCATCCCAAATATCACCGACCCGTACAAGAAGAGACAATGGCAGCTCGAGCACATGGCTGGCGCTTTCAGAGTATTTGCGCGTAAAGGGTTCACCGAGGGAACCAGTGGACACATCAGCGTTCGCGACCCGGTAGACCCAAATACTTTCTGGATCAACCCGTGAGAGTCTCTAAGAACCCGTCATTATCTCGGAATGCTAGCATCTAACAGCATACTCACTTTAGGCTTGGAAAACACTTTGGAATGCTCAAAGCTAGTGACATGGTTCAGATTGACGAAGAGGGCCAAGTCATCGGCGGCAACAGGGCAGCTGTCAACGCAGCAGGCTTCATGATCCACAGCGCCATTCACAAAGCTCGCCCTGACATCCATGCGGCCTGTCATACACATTCGCCAGCCGGGAAAGCCTGGTCAACGTTCGGAAAACCACTTGACATCATCAGTCAAGACACTTGCAACTTTTGGGGGATTCAGGCGGTGTACAGGTCTTTTGGCGGTGTTGTTTTGGAAGCTGACGAAAGTGAAAAGATCGCGGAGTCTCTGGGTGAAAAGGGCCGCGTCATTATTCTTCAGAACCATGGCCTATTGACGACTGGAGGCACGGTTGATGAGGCGGCGTATCTTTTCACGTTGATGGAGAAGTCATGCGAGGTTCAGATTATGGTGGAAAGCACAGGTCTCACCAAGAACCTGATCGGGGAAAAGGAAGCTGAGTTCACAGCCAAAGTTAATGCTGATCCGGTACGTGAAAAATTTCGTGTGATATTCAACCTCGACGAGAATGACTGAAGGCTAACTCCGATTAAACGCATAGGAGACTTTATACACAGAGTTTCAACCCGACTTCGAGTATGAAATCTGGAAATCGCATGGAGAACTGTGTAAAGGAGAGTAGAGGTCATGTCCGAGTCTTGAGTGCCTCTCAAGATTCGCGTATGCTCGATTATACTGTTTGCTGCCAGCTTTGGAAACCCTTGATTAGTGGTGCACCTATTTTGATTTGGACCGTCGATATTGTGTTCTCCGAATAATCTGAAGCAAAGTTGACCTCCAGGTGGTGCGCAGGCCTGCATTGGATATCGTTTTTTTTTTTTTTTTTTTCGTTAAACGCGAATGACTGCTTGGTTCTTAGACATCCTGAAGCTCTCTGTCCGGGTAAGAGTCGTTGTATTATGCGTTGCGTAGGTCTATCGCGATGAAAGCTCTATAATCCTACTACTTAGGCTTTCCCTGTCAATATCTTCCGGTGGACCTCCACCCAGTTCTTCTCCAGTTCGCCTTTTACAACGCCCACGAGAAAACGGGAGCAGTGAGCGTCCACAACCTCTTCTAACTCCAGACTTCCGTCGCTCCCCTTGCGAACACGCCACCGCGTTTCCAAAAGGACGCTCATGGGGCAGTGGATTTTGACAAAACTTCCATCCGGAGTGAAGGTAAACTCGTACTCGCTGACACTCTTCTTCTCGAGCATGCCTTTGGGCAGGGCCTTTGGGAGGTTGGTAGGCACCGTATCCGTGATGGTGTAGCACTCAGTGACCGCTATGGAATCGACATCGTCGGGAACAGTGGGGGGCACCTTGGGCGTGCGGGGCGTCCAGTGTGTCAGATTGGGGTCGCTCTTGATGTGGACTTCCGCGTTGTGCAGGTGGGAGAGGACCTCCTCACGGGTCATGTAGTCGGGAACCGGTGTGACATGAGTCAACTGGAATGAGGTGGTGAGCATTTTGGTTGTGTAGGTTGCTGCCAATGCCGGTTTCTCTCCAGAATAAATCAAGTTGCCTTGAAAACACTTTAGAGGTGTCTCAAAGAGAACTCTACAAGTTGAGTTTAGCAGAGGACTGAGTAGAAGTCGGTGTATCGGTGTAGATGGTATGGGAAGTGAACAAAGCCGATTTCATCGATAACTATAGATGCGTTGTACAGGCTACTACGTATTTGAACTGCTGACCATATTTATGTAGAAGCCATTTCCATCGATAAGCGCAACATCCAATGTCAAACTCGCAACCTCAAAGGCCGTTTGGTCGAAGTCAAAAGAGGCATGATACATCTAACGTGTCAAACCTGGCCTACCTAGAATCCCGAGTCCATCGCACTGGATTAGATTATAGTGGTAGCTTTTCCAATTGATCCCCTGTAGTTCCCCCACAAACCGAGGTTACCGAGCGCCCATCAACAAAAGCCAGGCATTGTCTGTATCCGCTTGGCTATTGCGACAAACACCACGTTACCAATGCTTCGGAAGGGGAAACTTTAAGTAACTGGGCCAGTAAAAAGATCGGCCTATTGTGAATGGATGAAGCTTGTATGCCATGCCGGTGGGCGAAACACCAGGCTGATGCACAGAGGCCGGCACCGCGCGACAGCGCTCTCGTCCCTTGTCTGAGCGGCATGGTCTTCTAGAACGGCGACGAGGTAGAAGCCCGACGCCGCTGCATTCAACGCCATGAGCTGTTCGTTGTGGACTTCTGAGCCAGATCTCAGCATTCGGGGCTGATACCACGCTGCTGATAAGTGAGCGTGCAGCATTGGTGGTATGTTCCGATAGTAGAAGATGTTAATTCGGATTATAACTTTAACGGAAATAGTGTTCACTTCTACTCCAGTGGACAAGTCAAATGTATCGTTTTGGCACAGCGCTCGAAGACATGGCTCCAGGTTCGTGTAATATCATCGAGGTTATTGACCAAGATATACATAAGGTAACTAGAGGCGTGATACCAGACCACCTTGAAGGCTTTTCACAACCTCCGCAGCCGCCCGCTCTCCACTTCGTACAGCGCCTTCCATGTATCCCTTCCATTCACCTGCGGTTTCTGTTCCCGCGAAGTGGATATCACGATACGGCTCCCGAAGCCCATCTCCACCAAGCGTGTCAAGAACTCCAGGGGTGAGTGACGTGCAAGGGCATCCCCATCCCGAAAACTCATCGTTGACCCATTCGTAGAATACCATCTGCTTGAAGAGCTGACGAATATTCTCGACGCCATACAATTGGCTCAGTTGCTCCAGTAGGCTGCTCTCTCGCTCAATGGTTGTCGTTGCCGCCCATGCCTTGCCAGGCTCGCCGGCCATGAAGCACGTTAATACGAATTTCTTGTCCGCGGGACTGCTCGTGTCACGGATTACAGAAGCAGGGCCGACGAATGATTGAGCCAAGCCGCAATATCCCTTCTCAACCCAGAACGGGGTGCTGAACTCCATCATAGCTTTCGTGTAGTATCCGTATGTTTGTGACTCGATCCAGGCCAGCTTCGTATGGGGTAGCGCTGGCTGAAATGAAATCGCCTTGAGGACGGGACCGGGTACAGTCGTAATGACCTTTTGCGCTGAGTAGACCTTACCGCCGGCCTCGACTTTGACGGAGCGATTCTCGTTCTGTACAACAGTCTGGACGGGGCTAGAGAGACGGACGACACCTTCAGGCAACGACGAAGCCAACCCTTTAGAGAAGAGCTGCGTGCCTTGGCGGACCCGGAGATACTGTCCTCCATCTTTTCTATCCGATCGCATCTGCAGCAGTCCACCGCCCGACTTGCAGTAGTTCAGGAAGTACAGTGTGGAGATGTCCTTTGGCTCTTGGCCCAACATGGCCCGTGTCCAGACTGTGGCTGTGGCCAGAGCAACATTATCGGCACCTCGAGATTTGAGGTAAGCCTCGAATGTGAGAGAGTCGAGAGATGTGTCTTGTGGTCTGAAAACGTCGAGGGCTTGGCAGTCTGCTTCTGCCATGTCCCTGATCTTGGCTAGATGATCGCGCGTCGATTCGCTGAACTATATCCATGACAAACATGTGAGAAATGCTCATATCAGACGAGGCGTGTTCGGAACTGACCTTAGGCAGCTCTCCATACGGGAAAGGACTGCATTTGCCATCAAAATCTTGAAGAACACAGTTACCGTTGGTGTTCTGCTCGATCAACTCAGCGCCATATGTCTTCGCAAGTTCATACATCCTGCTTTGGTTCGTGTCGTTGATCCACGCCGCGCCCAGGTCGAACACCCCATTGTCCCTGCCATCCTCCATCGGTTGACTCCACGTCTTGCCGCCCACACGATCTCGGGCTTCCAGAACAACGCAGCTCAGTCCAGCCCGCCGGACCTCATAAGCGGCGGAAAGACCCGCCAATCCCGCACCAATAATGACAACATCGACATTCGCCTGCACCGATGGAAGGCTTCGAGGAACCGAAGGTGCTTCTGGTCGGGCGACCACAGCGTTGATCTCGATCAGCCAGCCCGGCACCGCCAATTTTTGTACGGGAACGAGGGTCATTGCGGGGCGGTGCGTTCCCAGGAACCGCTGGACGTGGCGGGCATGTTGGCGCTTGGAGGCATCGTAGTCCACAATGTAGAGAGTCAGACTCGCAATGTTTGATACCGTCGATCCGGCAGCTATGATGACTTTGCGTAGGTTGAGCAGCGCGAGGTGGATTTGGGAGTCGTAGTCTGACGGTACCTGGCCATCTTTGGTGTTGCCTGGCAAGCCTGATACGTGCACTAGGGAACCAGCACGAGTGATTGTTGCTGGGGCATAGTACGCCGCAGACGTGTTCGAGAGGTCGACGGTTTCGATGAGTTTGGTCATATTGATTGCCTGGGAAGAGGCAAGTTGCTTGCGTATGGTCCAGTTAGAGTGAATTGGACTTGCTAGACAAAGATTGGTAACCGTCTCCAAAGGCGCTGGTGATAGTCTCTGTCGTCTCTGGGTCTCTTCACAAATGTCGCATTCAACACGAAAGTGTTCTAGAACAGAGAGCAGTATCGATCTTTCAAAAAAGGCACAACAGCGATATGATGATCGCGCGATACCGGACATTGAATCAACTCATGAGCTATGTCATTCCTTTGGCTTCTGGAATAGGCATCTGACAGCGATCGACAACCCCGCTCAGTTGGCCAACGCCAGGGCTTGACCACAATGATCTGTTGGGGGCCTGGGACTGCCCTATCAACACGGCGACCCCAAGACCCTCCCCCAAAGCTGCGTCCACCAATTCAGCCAACCCCCACAAGGGGACACGAGCAAGGTTACGGGTCCTACGGTGCCTGTATTCCGGCGGGGAATTTTCTCCTGATCGGATAAGACAGCCGGTTGCCCGCGGGCGTCGTTATCTACATACTTCATGATATCTACGGAGTACGGCACCGAAGCAGCCAAGCATTAAGAGAGACAGACAATAAAGAGGCACTCTAACGAAAACCAGCCATTGAAATTTAGTCCATCTCGGTGATTCCTTACCCTTTAGAGTCAAAACCATGTTGTTGATCGGCTACAGTGAGGTGGGAATGTTGCCATTGGCCTTTCCGTGTCAACGTTCATGGAAACAGAACAGTTTGTAAGGCCGACTGATGTGGCCCAAAGATTCTGATGGCATGAGCGACGCGACTCAACACATTCTCGCGGTTTCCTAGAAAGCTTTGATTGAAGTTTTTTGCCTCAGTCGTCCGCAACCTTGAAAGATACAGCGTAACCACCTTTTATGTACAGAGTACCAAGTAACTAAGAAGTCATGTGCTAATGGCGGAACATTGGAGTCTATCTATCCGAGCCTCGTGATCAAGTGAAAAGTCTAGCATCTAAGTCTATCTAATTGTGCGCTGATCCCTCGACAATTCCTTGTGTCTAATTTAGACAAGTGTAAAAATCTATTCCCTCAAGATGCGATCAACCAGCTTAGTTGCATGTAGTACTTCTTCATCTTGGAAGTGCTTTCCGACAAGCTGTAAACAAATAGGCATGTCGTGGAAAAGGTCGGGATCATCTGAATGACATCACACCGTCAGTACATGAGACGCCACAACTGGAGGAGCTCGAATGGGCTATGAGCGGTGACTTACAGGCCTTCCATTCTTTAGCATCATAATCGTTCCGAGGTGTGTAACCTTCTTCGAGCTTATCAATGGCTTTGTCAACCTTCAGTCTACTCGGCAAGATGGCCGCTGGTTGGTCTAACACGTTCCAAATGGCCGTGTAATTCCAGTACTCGGCGCCGCCTTGCAACACACCTGCACCAACGTATGCAGGACACAGTATGACATCCACGCCTCTGTGCTTCATCAGAGCATGATAATCTCGTCGGTATGCCTCTCTCCTGTAGTTGAGGTCCCAGTTCTCTGCGACTGTGAGTGGCTCGGCTTTTGAGAACCTGAAAGCATGCTCGGTAAGTGGGAGGACCGGCTCGCCACTTTCGGCAAATGTGTCGAGATATGGCTTCGGTCCTTGGGGGAAATACAACGAGGACTGATTCTGATTAGTCAAGATGGACCTTGTAGAACCTTTTCTACAAAGAGAAGAAAAAGAGAGTCTAAGGAGGAAGAAAAGAAAGATCAAATAGAGGAAGGGGAAAAACGAAGTGGTGACTTACTACTATTTCCCAGCCGCGCTGGTGGTCAAAGGGTTCCCAGTCTACCACTTTGACGCCGGATTGTTTCAATTTGTCCGCAGCTAAACGAAGAGCCCGTAGGACCGGCGGATGTGGTTTGACGAAACTTAAACCCGTTCAAGTCAGTTACAAAGACAATGAAGATAGACAAATGAACGTACCCATCATCAAACATAATTCCCACAGTTATTTCTTCCCCGGGATTAATAGGTCTCCATGGTACCGGAACCAACATCGTCTCAGTATCCCACGGTTCAGCTGCAAGAACAGCACTCATGAACAGTTCCAGATCATCAACGCTCTGGCCCAAAGGTCCAACTACACCCCGGATACTCTCTTGACCAGATGTGATACCAAAGTTTCCAAGGTTTGGCACGCGCAGAGCCGTTGGTCGAAGTCCATAGCAACCGTTGAAGGCGGCAGGGATGCGTATGCTCCCACCAATATCTGTGCCCACGCCAATCACTGAGCATTTTGCGCCGACTGATACTCCCTCGCCACCGGAGGATCCTCCGGGCGAGCAAAGGAGGTTGTGTGGATTCCTAGTTAGCCCGGTGATGTTGTTATTGCAGTCTAGGTGCTGTGGAGCAAAGAAAGTTAGCTTCTTCGGAGTCTCTCGAGTCTATCCTCACAGGAAAGACTACATGTAATATACCTACCATGAGACTTTGAGGTTGATTCGTTCTAACATGGATGACTGCTCCGGCCGTTTTCAAAATCTGGATTGAAAGAGCGTCTTCAAGCGGGATGTTTGTGATCTTTGACACAAACCCTGCGTGCGTGATATGGCCACCCATGCCGATGTGTTCCTATCGGAACCGAGTCAGTAAACGAATCTCTCGACGCGGGATTGAAGGGACAGAATCTACCTTGACTGATATCGGGATGCCATGAAGAGGGCCAACCAGCTGGCCTGTTTTTTGGAAGTGCGCATCAAGCTCCCCAGCCTTCTTTAGAGCATCTTCTGCAAGAATCTCGGTAGCAAAGTTGGTCTGGCACATGAAGACACTCCTGTTAGTTAGGAACATTCCTCTACCCTGTGCAATTTTCGTACCAATTGATGAATGATAGTCGTCTTTTTCAGAAAAGCCGTTACAACTTGTGTTACAGTCCATTGGCCGCTCTTGTACTTTCCCAACAAGCTCGAGGCGTCCTGCTCAGTCATCCGAATTTCCTCCGTAGTCAGAATTCCAGACTCAGCTGGGACATCAAGCACATTTGGACGATCTTTCGGAGGTATTTGGTCACTTGCCAACTCATACTCTCTGGGAATTGACTTCTTCTGGATGTCGATGCAGACTTGTGCGAGTTCCCGCCAGCCTTTCGGGATTGTGGTGATTGCCATTTTGGGCGAGCTTGGGAATGGTAGGGGTCGGGGATGCTGTGTAAGTTGCGTCACGTTGCACAGCACTTCAAAGCAAGACTCCAAAAACAAAAACATACCACAAAATAGCTGGCTGGCTTCACTAATATCGTCTGCCTACTTCTACTAGTGTACGCGTTGTAAGAGGCACCCTATCTGAAGCGATAATGTCTTCCCTATCTGCCATCCCTAGATAGCGCCAAATTGAGCTCTCTCAGCCTATCGCTGTCAACTGCCAACTTGGTCCAGTGGTGGGCCTAAATCCTGCATCCCAGTGCAACATCCGGCGCCCTTGCTTTTAGGGGCTCCGCTCTATGCGGGCGATTGACGACCCAGGAACGAGGAGATATAAGCGCATATCTTTAGGCGGATTATGGTTGATGTTCTGCTATCGTTATCCAGGGATCTCTGGAATCATGGCGTTTAACGTTCGCGTCCCTCTCTGGCGTTGTTATCTACCATGCTGGGTAGCTTGACTGTCAGCCATCTCCTAAGGACCACCCAGGTCAATGTCCGAGACTGAGAACCTGGTTGTCTTATCGAAATTCCCCGCAAAGCGATGCCTTGGACAACGCTGGCCTAGCTAACAAGTCTCATCCGTAACTCGCTTCATACCGAGATAGCTGATAGCCGTACCTGGGTGGCGGGTGTGTGCACCCAGGCCTGGTTGAACCGTTCCTTGGGATCGCCATACCACATCAACGTTTCTACGAATTGCGCTGATAAGTAGCTGGTGCCGCACATCACTCCCAGATACTCAAAGAGCGCTCTTTCCTGTTCAATTACCCCCTACGCCAGCTTTCTTTTGTGCGGAAACTCTGAAAGATCGACACAACCGCATCTTTCGAGTTTCTTTGGGGTCGACCCACCCGACAGCAACCAAATGGCTCACGACACCCCCGCTCAGACGGATGGCGATGGCCTGCCTCCTGGTACCACCAGACTTATCGACGTAGACGGCTCCGTCATCAGCAAACATGCTTCCGGGTCCGATGAGGCGGACATCGTTCTGATTCCCCGCCCGTCGGAAGATCCAGAGGATCCGTTGAACTGGACCAAGAAGCGAAAATGGCTTGCGACATCTTGCGTCTTGGTTTACACCGTCATGATCGCAATCCCGAGTAGTGCTGTCTATTCTGTAGTCACCCCCATCAGAAAAGCAACTGGATTGTCGCTTTCAGATATCAACAATGGCACAGGCATCATGGTGAGGAGAGTCCATATCGCAATCTTAAGGCCATGCTGACATGTCACTCCTGCTCTAGTTCCTGTTCTATGGCTGGGGTTGTCTGATCTGGCAACCGTTTGCGCTGCAGTACGGCAAGCGACCAGCGTATCTGGCGTCTCTTATCGCCAACATTGTTAGTCCTTCGAGCGAACCCAGCGTCGATGATGGAATCATTCCTAATGTGTCGGCTTCTAGATCATCCTTGCTACCGCCCCGATGTGCACCACGAAACACACATATCTGGCTAATCGCATTTTGCTTGGGCTTTTTGGGGCCCCGGTTGAATCTTTGTGCGAAATTTCTATCACAGATATCGTAGGAACCCAAACAGGCCCCCAAGAATGCGCTTGACTGACCATCGAACAGTGGTTCGCGCACCAGCGCCCCAAATACCTTGCACTCTACGGGTGGGGTCTTTCAATGACGGGCAAGCTTGCCCCGATGCTTTCAGGCTTCATCAACGTAGGCATGGGTTGGAAATGGACTCTCGTAAGTCATGTTCTCTTGCGCCCCCCGCCCCCCTCCCTGCCGCATCTAACTAATGCTTGCCTGCCAAAGTGGTGGTGTTCTATATTCAACGGCATTGCTCTCGTCTACTGCTTCCTTTTTATGGAGGAGACCAACTATGACCGTCCCGCAAGGTCTGTCGAAAACAGTACATTCACAGGCCATGCGACCGGAGTTCAAGAGCAACACAACGGAAGCGATGCGGACGAGAAGTCTTCTGATAAGGCGGGCGAGAAAAACATGACGAATGCCAAACCTGTTGATTCCGAAACCGGACAGGTAATCTATCCTCGCAAGACTTATATCCAAAAGCTCGGTATCAAGGACAAGACTAGGCCCAACCGCATGTTGGATATTGCACTTGGTGGACTTAGGGGCTTCACATACCCCTCAGTCGTTTACGCTGGGTGGGAACCCTTCTTTATATCATGAGAGAAATCCAGTAGCTAACTTGTGCTTAGTCTGATGTATGGTGCCAACAATTTGGTATGGTCAGGTGTGCAGAACGCTACGGCTGGCACTGTATACACCACCATGTACGGCTTCTCTACTGCCGGTGTAGCAGCGGCCTATGCCGGAGGCTTACTCGGTACTATGGTTGGGTAAGTGTTTCCTAGATACTCCTCAAGAGGGAAGAGATCGTTGACTCACGCATTCTGGCAGAGGCTATTACTGCGGCAAGGTCGGTCGGCTGCTCACAATCCGCCTCGCCCGACGCAACAATGGAATCGCTGAGTCGGAACACTCCCTCTGGCTCTTCTCCGCATCAATGTTTCTGGTGCCATTCAGCATGCTCCTATACGGCCTGGGTGTGACCTACCACATTCACTGGATGGGTCTCGTCATCTCCCAGTTCACCCTCGCCATCAACAACGCCCTTGCTGTGGCGGGATCACTCGGATATGCCATCGCGTCGTATCCGCAGCTTAGCGGTGACATGATCACCACATGCGTCATCATCCGCAACACCATGTCGTTTGCAATCAACTATGGAATCACTCCTTGGCTAAACCATATGGGATATCGCGATACCTACATCATCGTTGCCGCGATCGGATTCGTCTGGAATGCTAGTATCTTCGTCATGACCAAGTATGGCAGGACTATCAGAGAGAAGAGTGCGAACAGATACTGGCGTCATGTTGCCAAAGCGCATGCTAAAGGCCTCAGTCACTGAGTTGCAGTGCAAACATGATGCTTGTCGCCCATTATCATTTGAGTAGTACCATAGAATGGAAAGGGACTGGGTTATCGGCAATACAGACTTTGGTGACTGTCCCCTGATTATCTTTCACTTTCACTGCATGTTGTCAATTGAACACACAGACTTGTCCCCTCAACCCTTGATTACACCGCACAAGTCCTCTCGATAGCACTCATCACCACAGACTCTCTCGGAATCTCCTCCATGCGCTTGGTCCACACTCCTTCTAGATCATCGAGGATCCTTTGAATTTCTCCATACCCCATACGCTCTACCATTTGCGTCAGAACACACCGGATCAATGAGATATCCTCAGACGAGGTAACAGAGTAACCAAGTATCAACATCGGCCAAGCCCCCAAGAAGCACCGCGTCCACGTTTCATAGGCGGCTGGCCGACGAAGAATCTCAAAGGCACGCTGCACTTGCCATCTTGGTGCATTTCGTGTTTGATGTAAAGGGTTCCAGCTGTTCTGCGTAGTTCTTGGGACCTGAGGCCATAGAGTGTGGTTGGCGAGTGAAAACTCTGCGATGTAGTCTAGGAGCAGCGAAGCGCCCAAAACGAAAAGAGTAACAGCGTCTTTGTGAAAGCTCGTCATAGACAAAGGGCAGCTGGCTCCTCCATCTTCTACCAGTACGAGGCCTTCCCATGTTTCCATCTCTTCTCTCATCCGGATCAGGAACGCTTCAGTCGGGTGCTTGGGTGAGTTGAGGACGTCAATGAGGTCCGTTATGAGACGATATAGCGGCAGTGGTAAGCCCAGTACGGGACTATCACCTTCGGATAATATGTCGATGAGTTTTCTTGCGTTGAGAACATGTTCAGATCGATCGAGAAACTGTTCATCCACATGAAAGTTGGGAGCGAATGGCTTTCGCATAGCAAGCAAGAATGCTTGATAAAGCACGCTCTCCGTGTTAATTCGATGTAGAGGTCTCGACATCGACATGGGCGAGCAGGTGTCTTCGTATCTAAGCTTGAGTAGGTTCATAGCGCCGTCGACATGCTTCCTCGCGTCTAAAGTCTCGTCGGGCGGCCCCCACATCTTTCCAAATAATGAGACTGGGTTGGGATCTGAGACTCAGTAACAACGGGGTACTTACATCGTACAAGTAAAGATACACAACGGTGGTCAGCAGCGGATCGTCCGGCCCCTTGGCGGATGAACCCAAGTCATGAAGAGCACGATTGACCAGTTCCACGGCACGAAAGTAGTACCCGAGTGCTGCATCATGATACCTCCTTGACCTCAGAAGCATGTACTTATTGGAAGCACACGCAGCTAGGACAGCGCACTTTACGCTTTCAGAGCGAAGCATCATGCTCATCACCTGCGATCCATAGCCCTCCAGGTCTCTTTCTCTCACTGTGGGGAGTAAGAGTACGGAGAGGAATACGTTGAAGTAATGGTGGGTCAGTTCCTGTTCCAGATCCGGCAGCTCTCTTAACTCCAGAGAGATGATGGATTCTTTGCTGGAGGAAGACGGTGAAGGCAAGTTTCTGTCATCAGAGAAAGATCGACGGGATCGGTGACGTCTATCGTACATGTCGTCGGAGGACGGCCACGTGCAATCACGTCCTGAAGCAACACAGGCGCGGCATACTGGTTTCTCCTCACCGCATTTTACTCTTCTCTTCCTGCCTGTTATGTATCAGCAACGTTCCTGATGTCGAATAGGCGAAGAGAACTAACTCACAGGTCGAGCACCCGGTCTTCGTTCGCAATTTGGCTTTGGGCATGTTGATGCACGTGTAACATACATGTATTGAGGCGCTGAAATCAGCAATCGGTAATGACGAAGCAGATATGCCAGCTGCGAAGCAAGGCTGCCGACTTCAAAGACCCAACCAAAGGGGATACGCAGGATCGGCATGTCTTATCATAGGAAAAATGGTGCACAGCCCCGCACGAACATCGTCCTAACATCCACGGTGGGCCGGCTTATCGTATTACTTGGAGTGCATACCATACCTTTGCGGGGTTGGTTGCACATATCTACAACCTAGAACCTTGCACACCATTTGAGTTCGTCTGCGGTGTGTATGGCAAGTATTCTAGGCAGTTGCTCTAGTGAAATCACCTCCTTTCGCATAAATGCGTATGGTTTAACAATCTAGATGATGACTTTGAGTGCTAGCCGGCCGCCGTAGTGAGTACAAATTTCATCGCGACCTCGCGAAGTTTGGCCCAGAAATCTGCCCGCGAGCTATACCGCAATGGTCCAAATCTAGGTGCGTACAAAGGGGCCTATGTTCCATTGATGAGAGAATGCCATGCGGCCAGTAATGAATCAAAATTATTCAACTATTCAACGGAATTTTCAAGGCTTGAAAATATTGAGATATTACAACATAAGGGCCAAGTTTACCTCAATTTTGTATGATCTTCGTCACCAAATCTGCAGCAGCCACTGTCTCCTCGTCCCGGAAGTGCTTGCCAGCGAGCTGGAGAGCGATCGGCGCATCGACAAACGCTTCGGGAATATCTGTTTTTTTGGTAAATATCACATGCTCAATCAAGAAACCATAGCCACGGGGCGTGGTGTAAACTTACACTTCTTGTACTCCCTCTCATCTGTTGCTGATCGAGGCTTATAGTTGGCATCAACTACGTCAACCTTGGGGTCGACATGAAGACCAGTCGGGAAAGTGATGCTTGGTTGATCCAGAATATTCCAGATAGTCGTGTAATGCCAGTATTGAGGAGTGCCGCACTTTGCAGCCACGCCGACATAGGCGGGGCAAAGGATGAAATCGACGCCGCGATCTTTCATCACCTTATGATACCTGAGTGCCAACGTTGTCAGCTATGAGCCAAGCAGATAGATATGGTTTCCCTTACTCTTCACGGAAAGCTTCTCTCCGTAAGTTCAGTTGCCAATTCTCTCTGATGGTGAGCGGCTCCGGCTTTGAGTAGTGGAACGCCCACTCCGTTAATGGTGCTACTGGCTCGCCCCCTTCTGCAAGGACTTCTTTCTGTGTCTCGGCTGCATCTGGGAAATAAAGAAGCTCGATGATCTCGGCTCCCTCGCCGTGTTTATACGGCTCAAAGTCTACAACCTTCACCCCAGCTGCCTTAAGTTTGTCAACAGCGTACTCGAGGCCACGGGTAACTGGCGGATGTGGATGAACCATTCTGGACAGCACCGTTAGTGGAAGCTTCGAAAGCATGTATCCAAATTTCAAAATCACTTACCCATCGTCCCAAATAACACCAACAGTAAATTGACCTGGTTGATATGGCTCCATCTTCTTCCAGGGCAGAGGAACCAGAGAGGTCTCTTCGTCCCAAGGCTCTTGGTTAAGTACAACATCTTCGAAGAGCTGAATATCCGAGATGCTGTTTGCCAAGGGGCCCAAGATACACTTGATGCTCTCTTGGCCTAGGCCCGGCAGACAAATTCCTTTGTATGGATTGCGCAGAGCCGTTGTTCGAAGGCCATAGCAGCCGCAAAAGGCCGCCGGCCCACGAACGGAGCCCCCGATATCAGTCCCCAGTCCCAAGACAGAGCCACGGAGTCCGAGGCATGCTCCTTCGCCACCACTGGAGCCGCCCGATGTGAGATTGCGGTTGTATGGGTTGACTGTTGTGCCGTAAATGGGATTGCTGCAATCGAGGTGCTGTAGTACGACCAGTCAGTCCGGTTATCTCGGATATCATGAACGACGTGGCTTACCATGCAACTTTGTGGGACATTGGTGCGGACATGGAAGACAGCACCCGCCTTCGCAGCCAGCCGAAGAACTAGAGCGTCTTCCTGGGCAACGTTGTCCGCCCAAGCCACGTAGGCCGAATGCACAATCTTCCCTTTGAGTCCAATATGCTCTTTAATGGAAATCGGCAGACCATGCAGTGGTCCAACAATCTTTCCAGTCTCCTGGAACTTCGCATCGAGCTTTGCAGCAGCAGCTAACGCGTCATCGACCAAGAACTCGGTTGCGAAGTTGGTCAGCTGATGAGCCACATGAGCGCGCTTGAGAAACGCTGTAACTGTCTCAACAGCGGTAAGCTTGCCAGCAGCCATCCAGCTTACTAGCTCAGTGCCGCTACATGCTGTGATCTCCTGCTCCCGTGGGGTCAACAGCTTGCATGTGTCGATGAACTTGGAGATATTCAACTGGCTTGGGGGAGGCAGGTCTTCCGGCGCCAAGAGCCATTTCGGATTGAGAGAGTCTTTGAGGATCTTCCTCAACTTATCTGCCTTGATTTCCCACGAGGCCGGTGCAAGTGAGCCCATGATGAGTGATACACTGAAGAAGACACTGGGACAAAATGATGGAAGTCGGTGATGGTAAAAGAGGGTGTGCTGGAGGAAACAACCATCAGGTATTAGATGTAATTGGGATAACGTCTTTATCAATATTCTTATTCCAAGGACTGGAGGAGGGGGTAATCAATAACCCGACCATTCCCCGTTGACTGAAGATTGGAACTTATTCAACTTCACATGCACATCGATCAATGACTTATCGCCGCTGATTGTGACGACAGCGTACATAATCTGTTGGAGTCTGGTAATGAGTTTCCCTCATCAATGCAGCTTCGTTTCTCTCGGCCCAAGGTAAATACATGGCTAAAACAGGTACTAATAGGCACTACTTGCTTTTGGAATCTCTCTTGAGATACCGCAGTTGGAGTAACCCCTCGGCATGCTCTGCCGATCTGGTGCCATTCGATTGCTGTCGCAACAATTCTCTGTCGTCGTTGGTGTCTCCTCAAGGATCAGATTATCATCCCAACGAGAGGACGGGTGTGATCCGTGCCTTATCAGAGTTGGCTCCTCTCGATCCCTCGCAAATACAAGTGATTGGCTGGTTCATGGCATTTAACAGCAATCAGCCGGTGCCGAACTCTCGTAATTCTCAGTCATTGGCTATTTGCTTATCCACACCAGATCGATGCATGTCATAATCTGCTGGTCGTTGTCAAGATAGCAGACAAGAAAGGCAGAATTTATCCTTACACTCATCATTTGGTGCATCTGCAACCCTGTAGCAGTGTCACTGCGACAGTGCCGAGTGCAGCATGATTGCTGGGCGCGCAGAGATCAATTCCATCTACCCCATCGTCAAGTCACCCATATGGTGGAGATTACCCCAGACCCAAGGGCCGACCCATATGAGATAAGTTCGTAATTACATATGATTGGCTCCATTCAAAAAAGTTGCGGCCGCCGAGTCCACCAAGGCCCCTTTACTTACCACCAAGCTTCCCATGTGCTTTATCAAGAGAATGCCTATCTTGTCACATTGGGTCTTGGACCATGTAGTCAAAGTCTGATATCACCGTTCCGGAATTACTTCTCGGCATCATTTTCGTCATTGCTATCAATTTCTATGTGAGCAGAAGATAGATAGAACCCATTGTCTCTCCTACATATTACCCACGATTACATCCTTCTCGCAACTCTGTGGTACACTCATTCTATGCTCCACGGACCACCCAGGCTTTTCCACAAATTACTCCTTGAACATCGACCATGGGCTCTGACACGGTCGGAACGGCCCCGCCGCCGGGCTTCATCCCTGGAACGGTCCACTTGGTAGATCTTGAGGGTACGATGGCCTCACGGCACGCTGAGGGTAGTGGAAAAGACATCGTTCTGATTCCGACGCCATCAAATGACCCGGATGACCCTTTGAATTGGAGCCCGCGAAGAAAGTATCAGCTTCTAGCATGCATATGCGTGTAAGTCGACTCCATCTGGCAACTGATTTGCCCTCCTTAAAGCTAATCAGGCGACGTTATTATGCAGTTACTGCCTCGCCGTCGGCATCGCATCAGCCGCGATCTACTCTGTCCTTGTGCCGATATCCACCGCGACCGGTCTGACCCTCGCAGACTTGAACTCCGGAACCGGCTACATGTTTCTGGCATTTGGTTGGGGCTGTCTGATATGGCAACCACTTGCCCAGAAGTTTGGCAAACGTCCAGTATACTTGTTTACTCTACTTGGAAGCATGGTCAGTTTTCACACAATATCAGCTGATGCTAGTCCTCGACCTCACAATAGGCAACATAGGCCATCATGTTGTGGGCACCATATGCCACCACGGGCAGTAATTGGATTGCGAATAAAGTATTGCAGGGAGCTATCGGTGCTCCCATAGAATCTCTGTGCGAGATATCTATTGCTGATGTGGTACGTCAAGCGTTTATCTATTCTTCAGATAACTATCTTAGTAGTATCCTTACTTACCTTCTGCATCCTAACTGACCGTGCAAACAGTGGTTCACACACGAGAGAGGCACTTACATGGGCTTCTATGCCTTGTTCTTGGTGGGAAGCAACTTCCTTGCACCAGTCATTGCCGGATTCGTCAATGACGGCCAAGGCTGGGAATGGGTCTTGGTGAGACTTTGAGTTTGGAGGTTATACGCATTCGCTCCTGTGACTGACTTCAATATGCAGTACTGGTGTGCTATCTTCTGTGGGGCCGGCTTCGTCATCTGTTTCTTCTTCATGGAAGAGACTAATTATCAACGTATGGACGTGTTGACGGCCGAACCATACCAAGTGGACTACACACCATCAGCACTTGAGAAGGGATCCAAAGATCCATCCGACTCAGATCGAGTAGCACCTGTCCAGACGCCTCCTAGTCCCGAACCAACTATGACGAAGAAGTCATACCTTGACAAGCTCAAATGGTTAAGAAAACAGGACATCGATCATCACGCCTCACTTATAGAGATGGTGGTCAGACCATTCCTCTACTTCCAATTTCCATCAATCGTATTCGCAGGCTTCATGTATGGAGCTGTTGTTTGTTACTTCAACGTTCTGAATGGCACTGCATCGTTGATTTTATCAAGCTCGCCTTACAACTTCAGATCAAGCATTGTTGGATTGTCTTACATCTCGTGCTTGATCGGCGTTGGCATTGGGTAAGCAACGTCTAGCTCACTTTCACGTGTTTTTTAGTATGAGTTCTGATGGGTTACTATAGAACTGTGTACTCGGGGCTCTTTGGCGACAAGTTCGTCATCTGGAAGGCACGTCGTAACAACGGAATAATGGAACCTGAGTTTCGTTTGTGGCTCTTCACAGCACTGTTGATCTGCATCCCAGGTGCCCTTCTCCTCTGGGGCGTCGGGGCCGCGCACGAAGTCCATTGGTTTGGCTTGGTTTTTGCAATGGGTGTCTTCGGTGCAGCTATCACTGCCGGCAGCCAGCTTTCGATCAGCTATTGCATCGACTGCTACAAGGAGCTAGGCGAAGATGCCATCGTCACCGTCATCTTGATCCGCAACACCATGTCTTTTGCTGTTTCCTATGGGTGAGTCGCTATCATCCGTTGGAAAGAGGTGTATTTGGCTAACAGGTATCAGCATAACCCCTTGGGTCGAAAATATGGGGTACCAAAACGCATTTTTAGTTGCCGCGTTTGCTGCTTTGGCGCAGATCTCATCGTACTTCGCCATGATCAAATGGGGTCGACAGATCCGTGCAGCGAGTGTCACCCGGTATTGGAAGTACTGCCAGAAAGAGTAGAGAAGTTTGAAAGCAGCAAGTCTGATGTTCTGAAAGAGACTTGCATTTAATTCTTACTCATGTGTACATGTATTCTAAGTAATGAGAGGTAGATCTGGGCAGCCCAATATCCGACTTATATGATACCCAACCTGCTCCAAGTTGATACCTTGGTTTTGCTTGAAGAGCATAATCTGCATACTGGCGACTGCATATCACCATAGTCGGACACACTTTATGAAATGCGGTAATTGTGCATTCATCAACAAAGATGCTTTAGGAGATCACCGTGATTTTCTAGTGCTTATGTATTTCCTAGGCCCACTGGCCTCAACTGAAATCAGCAGCGCCTGCAACTTAATAGGAGTTGGTACGTACCTAATACGAATACGAACCGCCTTTGCGCTCCAGGGTCATCAAGGAAAGCAGGGAACTCGATGTGGACATCGCCGTCACTAACACCTCGAAGGCTTGTAGGTCCAGCCGAATACGAATTCGAAAGGCATTCGAATTGTTGTCACTCAGGTTGCTAGACTTGGCTCCAAATCACCGACGGAGTTTTGGATATTTGCCATTGCCTTCTATACATGTCTGAATTGAAGAGAAATATCGTCGTCTTTCCTGACCGAGCTATCGAAATGTCTACTTTACTTATATTGTCCTGGTCCTGACACAGCTCTCGTCCTCTTATCAACTACAACTTTTTTTATCGTTCTACAAGATATTGACAAAACCCAACCACTGAAATGGCAGACTCTATTGAGGTCTTGGGCCTGTCGAGTTTGGCACCCATTGCCTTTTATGGCCTCATCGGATTAGTCGCGTCGATTCTGATCAATGCCTGCCGTCAGACGCTGTTCCACGCCAAGAGCGAACCACCAGCTGTTTTCCATTGGATTCCTTACATTGGCAATGCTGTATCCTATGGCATGGATCCTGTAGCGTTCTTCGTCAAGTACCGTGCGAAGGTATATCCTACCAGAGATCCGCGCACGAGCAACTTGAGCTATTAGCTTTCATTTCGCTAACATTTGGTCAGTATGGTGATGTCTTCACGTTCACCCTTTTTGGCAGGAAAATGACCTGCTACCTGGGAATCGAGGGCAACGACTTTATTCTCAATGGAAAGCTTCAGGACATCAACGCCGAGGAGATTTACGGACCGCTCACGATTCCCGTGTTCGGAAAAGATGTCATATACGACTGCCCTAATTCCAAGCTCATGGAACAAAAGAAGTTTGTCAAGTTTGGACTTACACAAAAGGCTCTGGAATCCCACGTTCCGTTGATTGAGAAGGAAGTGGTGGATTATATCAAGATGAGCCCTGCATGGAAGGGGTCATCGGGTATTGTTGATATCTCTGCCGCCATGTCTGAGATCACATTATTCACAGCAGCGCGCTCATTGCAGGGAGAAGAGGTCAGGCAAAAGCTGACGGCTGAGTTCGCGGGCTTGTACCATGACCTTGACATGGTAGGTGCCCCATATCCTCTCGTTGATATCTATCTTCTCTAGATACAAGTATGATACTGACAGCCTGGCCCCCTAGGGCTTCACCCCAATCAACTTCCTCTTCCCTTGGTTACCACTACCCCGAAACCGACGTCGCGATGCTGCCCACAACAAGATGCGAGACGTCTACGAGGATATCATCATCCAACGTCGTAAGAATGGTCTTAAGTCCGAAGACGAGTATGACATGCTCTGGAACCTCATGAACTCGAACTACAAGGATGGAACACCGGTGCCTGATAAAGAGGTTGCGTGCATGATGATCACGCTCCTCATGGGAGGTCAACACTCGTCGTCTTCAGCCAGTGCATGGATCATGCATCGTTTAGCCGCACATCCCGACGTTGCAGAAGAGCTTTATCAAGAGCAGATACTGAATCTTGGCCATGGAGACAAGAGTCGACTCTCGCCAATGCAATATTCCGACCTAGACAAGCTGCCGCTTCTACATAATGTCGTGAAGGAGACGCTTCGCCTACATGGTTCCATCCACTCCATTCTCCGCAAGGTTATGAACCCTCTGGCCATTCCCGGAAGTCCTTACGTGGTCGGCACTGACAAAGTGCTGCTGGCCTCGCCAATGGTGACTGCCATAAGCGACGAATATTTCCCGGACGCAAAGTCCTGGAATCCTCATCGGTGGGATGAGCCACAGCCTAGCGAGGGCATCGTTGATGCCAATGGTGTTGTAGACTATGGCTATGGCGCTGTTTCCAAGGGTACCAGGAGTCCGTACATCCCGTTCGGGGCGGGGCGACACCGCTGCATTGGCGAGAAATTTGCATACTTGAATCTAGGAGTAATTGTCGGCACTATCGTGCGCAACTTCAAACTGGGCACTATGGATGGAAGAATAGGCATCGTGCCACCAACGGATCACACATCCATGTTTGCGCGTCCAGTTCAACCTGGGCTCATCCGTTGGACCCGTCGGGAGTAGAATTATTGGCCCTGAATTGATGCAACTCTAGTACCCGAACATGATGCCCCCCTCTCTCCCTCTATGTTTGTCTGTCTCCATGAGTTGAAAGAACAGTGATGATACATACTTTCAATCGGGATTCTAAGCGCTACCTGGCTATCTTATGTCGAGCGGACTGGCTTATTCGAGTTACTACATGCTTGTCCCCAGCTAGCAAAGTTGAGTTGACCAAGATCTAGAATACGTTATCTGAAGTCAGTTAACATAGCTACATGATGCTTGTTCTAAATCCTGGACTTAGAAAAAAATGTCTGCGGTAGAACGTTCAAGCTAACCATCGTGTCAAACTGAAGCTTTGAAGTCTGGTCTTAGCCAAAGACAACAAGCGCCAACACTTTACTGTTAAACCTTGTTGCGAAGCGCAAGGACCCATTCGAGCTGGAACATGTTCCTAAAAAGGCAACATCTGGATGATCATCCGAAGCTTTGCCGGCTCAGCTCTCGAGACCTGAAACCGTTAATAATCACTGACACCCTCCATTTCAAGCTGTCAACTTACCCCAATGTCATAGTCAAGGGAGCTACATACTAGATGCTCTTCGTTCACGGCGAGCCCAACAGCACGAATTATGGCGCCTCTCACTTCATCACCTCATTTCAATGATGCAACAGAATCAGAACAGTTGCTTGGCACTAGAAGTGCAGATTCGAATATCGAGCCAACATCATCTATCAACGGACAAGACCGAGGAGCCACCGCATTGAAGCTTGCCGCGGCAGCTTACTCTTTCGTAGTCGCGGGCCTTTTTGTGGCTACAATTGGAGTTACACTACCGCACCAGCAAACATATTATCGGCTCAACGAAATTCAAGTCTCTGCCATCTTTCTCGTTGGACCAGTTGGCTACTGCTTGGCATCTCTTCTCAACAGTCGCATCCATGAGAAACTCGGGCAACGCGGAATTGCTTTCATAGGTCCCGCCTGCCATCTAGTCTACGCCGCAGTAGGCTCTTTCCATCCACCTTTTCCAGTATTCCTTCTTGGAGTCAGTATAGGTTCCTTCGGAGTTGGCATAGTCGATGGATCCTGGTGTGCTTGGGTTGCTGCACTGAACAACGCGAATACCCTGTCAGGTCTTTTGCATGGCTCATTCTCTATCGGAGCTGCGACTTGCCCCTACCTAGCAGGGATTATGTTGTCTGCGAATAATGGACAGTGGTATCAGTGGTTCTACGTGCTGGTAAGTTTATATCCAAGAAACTTGGACAAGGCTTGAATTCTTTCTCGGTTGGCTGCTAACACGCTTTCAGGCTATTGCATCTGCTGCAGAAGTGGTCTTTCTGCCCCTGGCGTTCAGACACGAGACTGCCGCGAAGTACCATGAGGACAAGAAGAAGCAGGGAAACCCTGAAGATGGAGTTGACCAAAGAGCCATCTTCCGATACAGCGCGACCTGGATATACGCCGCCTACCTTCTGGCATACGTAGGCACTGAGTGCACTGTGTCCGGCTGGGTAGTCACATTCATGCTCCGCGTCCGCCATACGAGCACTTATGCATCCAGTATTTGCTCTTCTGGCTTCTGGGCAGGTATGGCGGTTGGACGACTAGCTTTGGGTGCAGTCACGGAGAAATTGACCCCAAGACGGGCAGTCATCATCTACTTGGCACTCGCTCCCGCCAGTGTGGTGCTTTTCATGATGGTGCAGGTTCTGTGGGTCTCGGTACTTTCGATGGCACTGCTCGGCTTCGTTATGGGCCCGCTGTTCCCCTCTTGCATCGTCGAGTTTGTTCATTACCTACCAAAAGAGCTGCATGTTGGTGCGGTATCGTTTGTTGCTTCCCTCGGCCAAGTCGGCGGCGCCATACTTCCATATATGCTCGGCGCTATTACCCAGGTGGCGGGGCTTCATGTGTTTCCTTACATGCTTCTCTCACAATTTGCTGTCATTCTTCTTCTGTGGCTCATATCATTTAAGGCGGCAGGGAAGAAGATACTCCAAGAAGAGCCTGTGCGAATAAGACAAGACTAAATAGTACATGCACACAGCGTCCTGTATGTTTGATAACAGGCTGACTTGGACAACAAGGTGAAGGGGTTTGGTGGGGATCAGAGACGGGGTTCCTAGATACTGTCCACAGTCAAAGACTCGCGAGAGCCATTGCAAACACACCAGTCTCAAACTACTTGGAAGAATTACGGGCAACTATGAGTCCCAGCCTACAATTTTCGCAAGAACATTGAGTCAAGAACAGAATACCAAGACTCCACACTCTTCTACAATGTTATTCAAGGAGATGAGATTGGAGTTGGCCTTCCTACAGTTTGGGTTAGGCCGATTGAGCCTCTTACTCAAGTTAGCCGAGCAGTGAGCCATCGCATTAGAACAACAATACGAAGTTAAGGCGTCTTGCCTTTTGCTGATGCGCCTCTGTGAAATCGTAAGACATGTTTTGTAAGTGCCTCCAGGTATCAGCCATCTTGGGTGCATCATTCTCGATCGCAACCATGCCAGGGAAAATTACTTTGGCAATCTTTGACACAGGTCCGTTTTCCTGTTACCCAATGTCAAAAGATTTACATGCCCCTCTGTCCAGGGGATTATTCTATATCTGCTGTCCCCAAGTCACAGAACAAGGTTTCAATAAAATCATACCGTTGAAATCGATTTGAGCGGTCAAGGCGCTAAGAAAAAGACTTAGGATACACTCTATATGCGGAAGGGGAAAACGACACTGAAGACCATCAAACGTAAAATCAACCGGGAAAGAAATTGTCTGGAAATTCCACCACCCAACCCAAATAAGAAACCCAAAACCAGACCTATCCGGCACTCGAGTGCAGTTTCCCGTGTCCTGCACGTCCTGCCTCAAAGCACTAATCCCTGTTGTCGTTGATAGAAGTCTCCCAGGCCCTAGCTCCCTTCCTCGATCGGGTTCGTCCTCCAAGTCGGAATCTTCCGGTCTGAGCTGAATCTTCTTCTTCCTAAGGCCCGAAAAGTCGTCAGTCTCCTGACCCGTTGGTTCGTTTTCTTTCGCTACGCAATGCAATGGAAAATGATCTCTCAGAAAAAGTCCAAAGGAAACGACGAACGCCAAGCTTTTGATGCTTTAAACGAAGCCCTGCTTCGCTCTGGCAATGTCGTCTCTGCTCCAGTCCCGGGTCAAAGGAATGTCGTCACGCACAAGATTGTTGTTGCCTTCGACATCGGTAGGGGTGAGCTCTACCTGCACGGCCTTGGGCATGTCGGCGCTCATGCCGAGCCAGCCTCCTGCGAGCATGGCAATTGTGACGCCAAGGTATGTGCCGAAAATCAGAACGAGCTTCGTCGCGAAAGATCCCATGATAGGGTCGAGGCTGGAGATCTGGTTGAAGGCGTAGGTCGTGGTGTAAGCCAAGTGGATCAGCTGGAACGGCAAGCCGACGACAGCAGCGCGGATCATGAGCATCGCGGGGCGGCAGTTGGGACTGGACGAAGATCGGATCTTCTTGTAGGTGGGCCAAAGCCAGGCGCAGACGGCGAACATGACGAAGAGCTCCAAGCAGTTACCGATTTGGTTCAAGCTGTTGTTGATAAGGCCGCCTTCATGGCTGGGGGATCCTCCGTAGGTTGCCATGCCGATGCCCGCAGTGTTCATGAGATGGGTAACGCCCAAGATAATCTTTTCGGTCCATCGCTTCGGTGATCCGGGCAGGATGATGTTGCTATGAACACACGTGAGTTAGTCTTTCTTATTGACCCCAGGTATTGACGGATTTCCTTACGCCTCGTAAACAATGCCAATCAAGGTCAGTGACAAGCAAGCCAAACTGCCGGCGCTGGTCATAATATTGAACTGGTTTGGAAGCAATGGCTCGTCTCGTTTGATGACTTGGTAGATATCGGCAATGAATCTCATTGCGAAGTGAGAGACAAAGATAGGCCAGCATACCATGCCCTTCTTTCCGTGCTTCCACGTGATCCATACTGCGGGAGGGAACATGAGGCCATAGAGAACTAGCTCCGCAATCGCCAAGTTGACGACCTCGCTAGAGACTGGGGGAAAGTTGTGTGCTGCGGCTTCGGCCATGTTGAAAGATTTCCGTTAACGGTAAGTTGGCGGGTCTTGATTGGTGCGTTCGATATCGAATTCAAATCGGGGAATTGAGGATTGACTTTGCGTATGCGCAATGGGGTGATTTCAAGATTGACAAGTTGCGCTCTTGGGTATCTGATTCGATGAAGATGCTGTTTCTGTCAACTTTGCTCGAGATGATGCTGAATTGTCGGCTGATTTAATCATGATCTTGCGTCGTTGATGGACTATTAAAGTAAACCCCCTATGTTGAGGCCGAGTCATTTGTCATGACGACGTTTTAGTCTAAAACAAGATCAGGCCGCACAACACTGGCAGATCACTGCAACGATTGACAGCCAAATCATTCGTGTTTGGTGTATTGCACTGTTGCACAGCCGGTCGATGGAACTCTCCCACTCTATACTGCGATACCGAGACCGAGACCGATTCAAACCCAAATTAACGCCCCTGCGCCGTTACGCAGCGCGGGTAACCCCGAGTGGAGCATATGGTCTTTGACACAGGCGGGGATCCAATGAACGAGTGCCGGCAGGCTCTATCCGGCCCTCGAGCCTAGGATGAACCTAGAACAGGCCAAGGATCTGCTATCTTGTGAATGCAAAAGATGCTGACTGAGTGCAACAAGGCGTTTCACTGCCAGTTGTCTGCTCGCACCTGTCTGCCTTGCCCCCAAGCCTTGCAACGATCTGCCCTATGGTGAACTAGCGGAGAATTTTATCTGAAGCCAAGCCACCCATCCAATCTACGTGAACCCGTCCGTCCAGTCGATGTCACCCATTCCGACAGAGAGTGGGGGACAACTGGGCATCAGATCGACACTAGGGTTGTAAATACCGGCAAAGACCAATCAAGGGGCCCTTGATAGCATGGAAAATCTGGCAAACTTTACCTCAAAACAGATTGGAAGCTCGGTTTCGAGAACCAGCGTGACCTTGGACACTGTCAATTGGTCCCAAGCTCCTACCAATGCTTCGCTTCCCCATCAGATGCGGCGCAACTAACCATGGCTGCGGAGGAAAAAGAATGCCTCAATTGTCCGTGACCCTCTTTTCTCCCGTCACGTCTTTCCGGACATATTGATATTTGATTGATTCTGGATCTGGAATTCTACATCGGCACTTCTTTTCCGTCTCAACTTTATTTCTCGCATTCTTACCATCAATAGCGTTCGTCCAGTAACTACTCGGACTTGTTGTATCTGAGCAATCAAGCGACTAGGATGCCATCGTATGCTTACACACAGAAGCAACTATAATTAAGATGTCCAGATGTTTTCTAACGAGGCCACCTAAGACTCCAGGGTTCGTGAGACTCGCTCTCGCCGTCCGGACTGTCGATGCTTGAGTAAGCACAGGCCAATCGTCCCGTGTTTGACGACTGAACTACTTAAGCCAGCTGAACTTGAGGCACGTCTGGCCCAACTTGACTTTCACCTCGCTTTCGCGGTGCTTTGTGGGGAACCAGGATGCAGCTTGCGCTGCCACGCTGGGGGGACCACAGAAAACCACATTACGACATCAACACCACTACGAATTCAACGACTCTGCTCTGAGTGGCTGAATTGACAAATACCATAAAAAACTCTTTAGGCCGTTTATCCGATCTTCTCGACAATCATTTGGGCTGAGTTGAGATGACTGTCATTTGAAACCCCAACGCGTCTCCATCATTGGGGCTTTTTCGACAACGCTGAGCTCTGCGAAACCGAATTGCAGCATGCACGATGATCGCGAGATTTTTGAGAACGCCTTGCAGCAATTCGACTCCGAGAAAGAGAACCTTTGCATCAGGACATTGCAGTCAGTGACTGTTGCATTGTGCACGAAATCGCACGAATCAGTATTATGAACTCTCAAAGTTGCTTGTCCTAGTCGTGCCCGGACTTGTGCCACCGATTCAGTGTCCAAATACAACTCAAGTCTGCAAGCTACAATGCACCGTCGAGGTGGGCAATGTTTGACTGTTGAATGCCGAAGAACAGATCAGGGCCGAAAGAAGCAAGTCTGGTTTGGGCAGATTGTGCAAGTTCAGCCACCTGAACTTTCTAGAGCGCTTCAAGACACCCCTGCGCCGCCCAGCCCTTGGTATTAATGACGAACGTCCTTGATCGACTAGCTAGCCGTCGTCGACGTCACATTGAGCTAGTGTAGGGGGTTGTTTTGTGTACTGGGGAAGCAGACTTAGCGCTGGGTGTAGGCGATATGCCGCATGGTCCAGCCGCCCTAGGTTGCATGCAGACGCAGCCAAGTTCTGGCATCAAATACGACTACCGCAACAAACTTGGAAGTTGGGGAGTCGATATCATCGATCGTTCACCCAAGAACTCTCCTACATGTTCATTGAAAACTGAACTGACTCTTACCTCCCCTTTCTGGAACAATATGTTACCCTCCGAGTTACCGTCTCGAGGTCACAAAGGCTCGAACGACTTTTCAACCCCTCATAACTGTTAAACACGTTTTTGCCAAGACTTGTTCCTCCCGTTGTTGCAGCAAGACTCAACTTGACGCCTCGGGTGACAGATCTTTGGCATGTGTTTATCTCTTGGTTCGACCAATCCCATGGAGGATTTGAACCGAATAGAGCAGGCCGAGGTGGGATCTGAAGCATTCAATCTTGTCGATACTTTCATCTTCACTGTTAACATAGCTTTGTTCAGAGTACCTACTAGTCTCTATCGCGGAACGTCTACGAGGCCCTAGCCACCTGCACGGCAGACAGACGACATCTAGCCACTGCTTCGCTCGTTGCCAGAAACAGCAAGGAAAGCTCTTGCATGGCTCAAAACTCATGCCTCTTAGTCGCTCATGCAGAAGTTGCACTCTTCAAATAACAGATGAACACGTACATCAAGGCTGGCCGGCTACATCGATATTGCACATTCGTCCCCCGAACAACCTGAACGAAAATTACACGCACGCACAAAGGGTATCAGAAATCTGTGGGACGGCATCGGCTATCCTGCTGAGAGTAGCATTCCTTGACTAGACACCAACGTGATCCAGGATGCAGGGGCATCATGAGCCTCGGCACCAAACATCTTCCAACCTCTCGCCAGTCACTGTATCTTGGGAACTATTTTATTTGGCATCTGGCATATTATCTGCCGAACCTCTACTGAGCTTCTTTGTTAGGAAGCTGATCGTCTATCTTGCAGCAACTAGGCTTGTTCTGCGCCGTGTTCAACATCGAACGCAATGGTTCCTAACTCCATACCCCTCCATGATGCGATTGCATGCACATATTGCGGCTCAGGGTCCTTAATGGAGCAAGGACACCGAGAACATACCAATGCTACTGTTACCACACTTGAATGAATGCTTTATCAAGTTATTGGAGTTTAAAACAGGATTTGAACAAGACATATGGTTCGAACCGTAGATGGAAGAACAGAAGTACCTTCCCGACATAGCACATAGCATCTATCCTTTCCAAATGGGGTTTTCGCAGACGCGTGGCTTTACGTCCATAGATACATGCTGAAGCATCTGCAGTATTGTAGTTGTAGGAAGATACAATATCAAGGGACGCATCTTGTTCTAAATGGTAAATTATTGGCGTAAATCGCACTATCATATGTGCCAAGACGACCAAGGCACGATGCCATCGAAGCTAGCACGCTACCCCTCAATTCATGCACCACGCGTATCTTGAATTGTTTTAGGCCGCATCATGAATCTCAGGATATCGTATGTTTTCACGTCTTCAACCCCTCGAGGTTACACCGACTGCTGCGCTGCTGTGCTTAATTACCTCAACACGAAATGGCCAGAGAGTTATCGCCAAGTGCAGCTCCGTGTAAACCATCAGCCATCCATCTAATCAATAGCACACGTGTGCCCAATCATCAGAGCGCTCAGATCTCGGGGACCTCGAAGACTTCTGGAAAGTCAGCAAGTCCAGCCGCTCTCTAAGCTACAGGCGAATAAGATTCAAGGCAGGAAGACAGAACAGGAGAAGGCAACCTCGTGTCCGGAGTTAGTCGTCGGACATGACTGGAGGCACACATAATCTCGGCGAGTCATAGATTACCATTGCCAAGGAAGTGAGCTAATCTAGCAAAGGTTGTCTGTGTTGTCCTTGATATCTGCAGATAGCGTCGATGACATCGCAGTCTCTCGGGTCTCGACCAAAGTCCTCTGGGTGACTCGGCAAACTAGGCTGGAAAACTCATCCCTATCCTGTCCGCAGCTTACGAGTCTGCCTTGGCCACCTGGTAATAGGCTCTCCGTGGCCCTTCATCATTGATTGATGACTGACTAATTCCCCGATCTAGTTGTGGGCCTTGTACCATCCATGGCCGCAGTCATTTCCCCATTCCTCGCTTTGTTAATGAAGACAGAGTAGCTTCATCCAGCCATCCTATTTAAATCTGATTTTATTTTGGTATTCCAGGTAACTTGGGGAAAAGCATTATTTCAATGTACACTTACGTTATATGACGATCGAACTGCATCGGAACGATAGGATGCGATTAGCGGTCTGTCACCTTTGATGACGAGAAGCCACCTATCAATAGTCACTACATAATTGTTAAGAATGAAGAAGTCAGTTTAAGTAGACTGCAGGTATGTATCATCTTCTGGAAAGGAGCTGGTCTGACATTTCTGTGGAAGTCGATAACAGTGCCGATGGTGAAATGGCTGTATCCGCCATACGTTTACTTAGGCAAATGGCGATATGCCTCGTTTACGGACGACTTCATCGCGAAAGAAGCACTTCCTATATCATGAGTAAAGAGTGGATTGAGATCACTATCTAGCTAGCAGTTTGGATGACAATCATGAAATAGAAATATCAGATGTTGGTCGACAGATTCGCACCACAAATTAGAAGCATACAGGAAACGCCAAACACCATTTAGAAACCAAGGAATAATGAAGTTAAGAAGAAAAGAAATCATCCTCCGGGGTTTCCAATGAGTAAATCGCTCAAGAGTCCCAAATAGCGCCATATGCCGGAACACCTCTAGTTTCAAGGCCATAAACAACCTTCTTCGTGATCTTTTCGTTCGCAATGATAATGACAGCTTCAGCGTTGAAGCTCTGAACAAGGTTGTATCCCATCTTCACCAGGTCCGGGCGGCCCGATACCTTAGTGTCGTGAATCACTGCGTTGGGGATCTTTTTCTTGATGGCGTCGAGCAAAGGCTTGCCAAACGTCTGCTCGGGCTTCGGTGTGGACCAGATCAACTGCGTCGCGCAGCTTGGCTGCTGAATGTGGCCAAGAAGAGGCCCAATGCCGGATCCAGTGGCAATGACCACGACGCGATTGAAGCAAGTCGCGATGCGCATGACACCACAGGTGGGGACACCACGAACCCATATGTGGGTGGGGGGCTTCTGGATGCAGTTTTTGGTCCAATCGCCAGCGTTGGAGACAACCAAAGAGAAACCCTTCTCGCGGTGCTCGACCTTCTCAGGCGCCGGAATCGTGGCAAACGAGTGCCACTCCAGAAGTGGCCTTTGAGAGAGTCTAACGAAGCTGCCGTTGACGGGGACTGTGTAGTCAAAGTGCAGTCTCACTGCGTGGTCGGAAAGCACCTCAGCTTCGACAGGAACTTTCTTGAGGAACAACCAAGAGGATGCGATGCTCATGGTGGCAACCGCCAGCATCCAGAAACCGGGAGTTCGAATGCATGCGTCGCCCAGGGACATCTCTGCGACCTTGCTGTCGTTCGCGCCGAGGACAACCTGGACCCAGAACAGCCCCAACATGGTCCATCCGACGAAACGATGTGTCTTCTCGAAGAGGTCGTGATGGGTCTTGCGAAATCCGGGCCAAGCAAGACCAATAGTGATGGTGAACAGACCCGTGAGAAGCCAAGACACGACCTTTGAGGCCACAGACTGGTGGCCCCAGTTAGGGCACTCTGTCAGCTGGCAGACCTCATCGCTGATGTTGGAAGCCAAAAGCCAAGCGCCGGCAGAAACGGCAGCGCCCGAGTGAACACCGCCGAAGTGGAAAATCCTGGCGCAGCGCTTCCTGATGGCGAGGGGCCAGGACTTTGGCACGTTGCAGGTGATTGTGTAAAGCGCATTGATGACAAAGTCCTGACGGGCGAGGACTGCGACGACCAGGTTGATGGCTGTGAGAGTGCTGAGCCAGTTGCGCTGGAACCCGGCAAAGACGAGTGCGATGACGGCCGCGATGTTGAAGAGACCCACGATTGTGAAGAGACGGCGGTAAACGATGGCGATCCGGTGAACGAAGCCGCGGTAGGGACGGCCGAGGTTCTTTCCGGGGATGTCGCCGTTGAGGTCGAGCTTCTCGTCTGTCTCGGTGAAGCTGGAGGCGGAGGATTCGGCCTTGAGGTCCGTGGTGGTAGAGTTGCTGTCTGTAGACAGGGACTCCTTTGAGGCGGTCTCCCTGATGGTGACATCGGCGACTTCCTTCTTGTCGGTATCGCCAGTCTCGGTGACCATGTCTTGAAGCGCGCGCTTGTCGACTTTGCCATTTGCAGTCAGGGGAAGGGCGTCAAGGAAGTGGAACTTGGTCGGGATCGCGTAGTAAGGCTGACGAGCCCGGACGTGGGCTTGTATGGTGTCGAGATCGCAGTCCTTGGGTGCAACAAACCCGTGGATCTCATTGCTGATGAACAAGGCGGTGGCCTTTGAAACAATGGGACAAGAGCTGATTGAAGAGGTAACTCCGTCAAGCTCGACCCGGAAACCCTGCAAAGGATATGTTAGGAACCTTTTTGTATGTTTGAGTTTGGAGATGCGACTTACCTTAATCTTAATCTGGTCATCCACTCTTCCGAGGATGTCAATGGAGCCGTCCGATCTCCAGCGTCCGAGGTCACCAGTGTTGTACATCATAGACCTACGAGAGTATTAGCAGGTAGATCTGAGTAGCACGATGGATGTACCCACCCGTCATTAGCAAAAGGGTCCAGCTTGTATCTCTCAGCAGTCTTCTCGGGCAGAGAGACATAGCCCCGAGAGATTCCGTGGCCACCAGCCCACATAACTCCGGCTTCTCCAACACCGAGAGAGTTGCCCTGCGCGTCAAGGACGTAGACAGTGTTGTTTGGTGTAGGCTTTCCGATTGTCAGAGCTTCACCCGGGCGGTGAAGATGCATGGTATTGACAATGGTAGTCTCCGTAGGTCCACAGCAGTTGTAGTAGGTTGCGTGGGTGGCCCAAAGGTCGGCGAGCCTATCATTATTCTCGTCAGTATTATTCACTTTAGAAGTGCAATGGAAGTCTCACCTCTGAGAGCTAGGTTCACCTGCCGTCGCAGCAACTCTGATGTTGGAGTACTCCCGAGGATCATACTTGGCCAAGATGCTTGGTGTGCAAATCAGGACTTGAGTCTGTGGGTTGTGTTAGTCTCGACTTGTTGGATGTTTAGTCTTAGTTATCTCACCTCTCTCAGACACGGCTCCCACTTTGAGCCTCTCAAGACGAGAGTTCCTCCGTTGCAGAGACATCCCAGCATCTCCCATGCAGCTACCACAAAGTCAGCATCAGCTATTAGGGTATTAGCAACTAAGACTTACCCATATCAAAGCTGATGTTTAACACCTGACCCACCCGCGTTCCAGGTGAGATACCCAGGCCACCAGGTGAAAGGCACACGAGGTTAGTCACATTTTTGTGGGTGACATCCACTCCTTTGGGAGTACCCGTAGTTCCTACAGAGCCAGAGAATTAGCTCAACTGTCTTCTGAAATCTAAATGGACGATGACATGTTCGCTTACCCGAGGTGTAGATGACGTAGCAGCCATGGTCTGGTTGGGCCAGGTCCTGGATAGGGTAGGATTGTGAAACCTCCTTATCTTTCTCCGAATCTTCATCAATGACAAAGGTCTCGCAGGGAACACCGAGAGTCTCGAATCGATGCTTCGTCGACTTGAGACATAAAACGTGCTTGCCGCCCGCTTGTTCCAAAACAAACCGTAGTGTAGAGTCTGGCACCACACCGCCGTCGAGAGGAACGTACTGGGCACCGCAAGAGAGAATCGCAACTATGCCAACCAGCATGTCAATGCCTCGCTTTACGACGAGTGGCACTCTGTCTCCAGGCTTGACCCCGAGTGTGGTCAGTTTCCTTGATAGCTGGTTGGCTCGAGTAGCAAGATCACCGTAAGTGATCTCACGAATCTGCTGCGACGACAAGTCACGCCCTGCGGTGACATCAGGATGAGTCTCTGCATGATGATAGAATGCGGCCGTAACAGTGGGATAGGTGGACTTGATTCGTTCGCCTTGGGTGAAGGATAGAGGGGCTGGCCCAACCGGAGTTGACGCCGAGTCTTGAACGATAGTGTTCTGCATGGCTGCGGGACTAAAATAGACTGGAGGAGGGAACTGGCAAGGATAAATTCCAAATGAGAGCCAAATAATGACCAGACTATTCCAAATCCTAATAGATCTGAAGGAGTAAATGCTCCTGTTGCTTGTCGACTCGTCACCATGTTGGCGAGCGCTCGAGACTTTAAATATCTTCGCCAGCCTCCTTTGGGGCCCCTCGACAACCTCGACCCCCAATACCCTGACAACGCAAGTCCTCATCCTCCTCCCTGGACCGGACGCAAGAGGGAAAATCTCTCACCATCACGTACATCCGTGTTGAGTTGCATCACACCCAAGGTCATCCACCGGGGTTGTTGCGTGAATCCTCCCACTGATGGCCAGCAGACATCTTCGAACTCCACCCGAGCTACATCGAGAGGTTCGGACTGACACATCAAAATTCTCCTTCCGCGTTGAGAAGACCTCGCAGCCATCTCAAGAAAGAAACCATGTCCTTGTCAGGACTGCGGGTGAACTTGACCGCTGGCTCTCAAACAGGAAAGTTGTCGGGGCCGACGTGCGCGCATACATCCATTCATCCATCCATCCATCCATCCATCCATCTCATCACATCCAAGCATCGATAACATCCTCTTCAGGTGTATCAACCAAGTTGGCAGAGTCCTGCAACGTGCTGCAAGGCCCCACCTCGCAACTCGTGGGACCTAGCTTCTAGGTGTGGTGCTTCATGCAAGCACTTTCAACCTAGTTGCAAGTTACCGCGTTAATCTTTACAACCAAGTCCAAGTCCACAAATGACATCGATCTAACGCCCACGGCCCGGCCTGCGGAGTGGGCCCTCGACTGCCGGTGGGCGGGGTGGAACTTGGTTGTCACGATTAACTACCTTCTCGGCCGAGCTTAGGAACATCTGGCCGCCGGAATACGAGACCGCAAACGAAAGCAACGCAGCGTTTCATCGCCTGCTGGCTACCGACATAAAGGCACTAATCACTGATCAACGATCACTGATCGTCCACTCAGTCGCGAGTAACGACCTTTGGGGCCTCATTGCCTTCTGCGGCGCAGCGGGGAGCTCGGGATCGACTCGGAGGATCCTCGAGGCTTCAAGGATCATGTCCTTGGAAAACGAAACCACGAGAAACGGCTCCAGACTTTCTCCAGCTGAGACCTTGTGACCGACGAAGCTGCTCTCCTCCCCTCTCCCAGGTCCAGTCTTTGCGCAAAAGGCTCTGGCGACGGGCTAGGCTTCATCAGTGAGTGGAGGCAGGATCCAACCCCCAGAAAGTCCAGATCGAGATGGCTCCAGGATGGCTGCGACGCAATCTAATCAATCTCTACGAGTGGATTCAAGTGGTGTGATTTTCTGCCCCCGCGATCCGTGGGCAGCAACTGGGCCAAGCCTTGAAAGTTGGTGTTGATGCTGGCTGGCCTTTCTCTTCGTCGAGCCGGGCCCCGGTGCAACCTATGGGGCCGGGCAACCGTGGGGGACGATTTAGACGCGGACAGGGCGATTCCGTTTGCACTGCGACGTTCCGGAACTATCCCTTGTTGAGAAGCTCTATGTGCCGATGCAACCTCACGTCACTCAACCGAACGCAACCAAAGGACCTATCGAGAGGGCCCAAGAGGTGGCCAAGACACGGGAAGCACATCATACAACCACCTAAAGACGCGGTTCCCCTTCTTCGCGCCTAAATTCTACAGGTCCATGTCACATGTGAGCGAGGCACAGTTGTTCAAAACCAGAACTTGGCAGCTTTTCGGGAAGCTGCTTGTGGATGACAGATGCTGATGTAAAACCGTACAGGTATCGCTCCTAACCGGTTTCTGTCAACCTTTTCTTGACGCTTTCTTCTTCCATATTGCGTGGAAAGAGGTAACATTGGACTAGGCGAAAACAGCGCAAAGCGGGTGATCACATTGCAGTTGCCACAACGAGCCATCTCCTCCGAGCCGCTGCCGCCGTCTGCATCGGAAGCCCGACCGTAGTGGGGTCACGGAGCTGGGGGTGGGCCGGGGCGACCAGGACTGGATTCCTCAAGGTTGCTGGTGTTTTGAACTTTTGAAGAGCTTCACACACGCACGCGCGCGCGCGGAAGATCGGGAGACATCGCAGGGCTTCGGTTGTTGGCTCGTTGGCCTACGACGTTGTCCTGCACTTTGTCAAGTTCTCGTCAGCATCTTCAAGGACCGTTTCCCGCGGGAATCCATTGCGATCCTGGCCTTCGGAAGCCCTGTGACGTTTACTCCGAGTCATTTTCGAACACGCGGGATAAGTTGTGACGTCGCTTCGTCAGCTCCCCCGGTCTCGAACACAACCGATGTCGGACATTTCCTCACTCAAGGTGGCTGGGATATTTCTGTTGCTCCCCTATAACGCGTCAAAGGGTTGTATGGCCTGCAACTGTAGCAAAAGCCTCAATTCGCCAAGTCGGCGACATTGTCCGAGTATCAGACGGAGCAGGACCGGTCAGCGTAGGGTTCCTTGGCATGCCAGAGGTCGTGTCGGACTTCGGAGCAGGATCAGCTCGAAGTTAATCGGTCGGCGATCAGATCTCAATCAGAATTGGCAACTCTAACCTGCCCATGCACACCTTGTTTGGACTTCCCATGATCTTCACGTGCTGTATGAGATAGCATCAACTTGGTGTTTTGCCCGGTGCTCAGGAAGACCAAATTTTGGCCCACTTGGCACGCAAAAGGACTTGAAGATCGCGCGCTTGTCGGATTCGCATCAACTAACGTCATTTGCGGCATGTGTGCAGTATGAAGAACTGGTCTTGTCTTACCCTCCTGCCGCATCTAGCAGCTGTTTGTCTGTGTCGTGCATAAGCCTCGGAGCTATCCGCAGTGCTACAGATCAAACTTGACATGGCTTGCATACGGTGCGGAACATGTGGCAAATCATGGAGCATCCATCTTCCCCTTCACGGTACTTGAATATGGAGACCCTGGAGCTTGAAATAAAGTCCGAGGGCCTTTTGCAGATCTTCCAGAACAGGGTACGGTGCCTGACATATGTTGACACCTAACTAAAGGGGTGTAGCAGCAGATCGTTAACCACGCCTAGCGGGTTTCAATCATATACGCATAGCTTTGAGGTTGTACAGAAACCTATGCCTTATCAAGACTCAGAATTTGTGTCATTTCCGATACCATATACGCCTTCAGATGAACAGAGGCGATATCTGAAATGGGCTTTCTGCGGAAGCACATGCTACCAAAGTAGGCAGGAACTCCCACAAACTGTACGGTTGGCGTGGCGAGGCAACAATCATTTGTCATGATGCCACAGACTTCGAAGTCATCAATGCAGGTAAAGTAGGTTTCGAGGTAGTCGGAATTCAACTTCCCAAGTCTAGAAGCTGCTACTGTGTCCGAGGAACTTTTGAAAAGTCGCAAATGGTTTTCACTGGTGTTTCAAGTTTCGAGGTCGCCCTTTTGCTCCTTGCGCAGTATGAGGAGAATACATGTATCGTGGAGAGCGAAGCAGATTGATATCGATTTCTGGTTCAAGGGCTAAGCAGGGAGGACCCAAACAAAGGGATCTCAAAGCATTTAGGCCCTCTTTCCCAGGCAGCAAACGGAAGAATAATCAATAACAAAAGGCAAGGCAGGCAGTACAGTTCGGATGAGACTGGGGCCGCCTACCTAGGCAGGAATAAGGCTTCTTGTCTACCTACGCACTTCTTCCAGAACAAATCAACGGTCTCCATTGTATCCCACAATCAAACGCAAAAAAGTGAGAATAGCTTCACCAAACCTACAAACAGATGCGATAGTATAAGCATGGAGGGTACAGTGCCCACAGCAACTCTCGCTCCTTCCGTTTTCCATCGCTACAGACGGCCCCATCTCATCAAACGCCGCATCCGAGTTCCGAAAAAGAAGCACCGCCGCTACACTCGATCCAGAATATTGCCAAAACAGGAAAGTCACATTCTCGCGATAGCATCTCGAGATAGCACGCCTAGCATCAACATGTCTCGTTCCAGCTCTGGCAAGGTCAGCGCTTCCTCGGGTTCCACGGCCAACCTCAACCCGTCCGCTCAGCCCTTCACCCCCACGCGCGTCGATAGTTCTCCTACCAGTACTCCAGTTGATCACGGTATGTATATGCACATGCCTGCCAAATACGCACATCTCAATCCTTTCATCCTCACATGAGAGGCTTCATTCCCCCGCGATTTCACGTGCCAGCCCCACCCCCACCGTTTGGCCACGTCGATCAGCAACCCGGATCTTCACATGGACATGGTGCCATCCCACCATCTTCATCGCAACATAACGCTAACCCCCAAACCGCAGGCGATCTTGCCTACCACCGGGCCAAAGCCGTTGAGGCTGCGAACGGGGCGGCAGCTCAAGGTATGCCTTATCCTGGGTACGATCCTACCCACACTCTTCAGCCTCCATACCCGCCTCACCCATTCTACCGTCCTTCCCATTACGGCGCGCCTCATGCGGCTCATGCAGGCCCAATGCCTCCTTCTCATCCCGGTCTCAAATTCCGTCCTGACAGCAATCTAGGCTCTCGGCCTCCCGGCTACGGCCCTGAAGATCATCGCTCTTCTCCAGTCGAACCCGCAGCTGCTGCTGCTGGCTATTCGACCTACAACCTGTACGCTCAATACTTCCAACACACCCCTCCCGGACGTTCTTCTACGCCTGGTTCGGCCGGTCTCTCGGCCGGTCCCTTCAACCCTACCACCCCGCCCAACCGGCACAGCAGACCCGGTCAAGCTGACCCCACTCCGCCAGCGCATACATTTTCCGATGATGGCGAGTTTTACCCCGGCACCGACCCACGCCTGAAGAACCGTAACCGCGCGTCAAACTCTCAGTGAGGAAGTTGAGAAATAAGGGGGAGATCGTCGAGTTGGAGGTCGTACCGTTACTACGTTATCAGGCTGCGGATGGTTCCTTTCGTTATCTCATGGATGTCGACAAGTGTTGCAGTGAAAAGGCGATGAGGTCACGTCATCGGATAGCAGAGATTCGCACTTGAGCTTCTTGTCTGTCAGGCGTCAACTATGATCAATACCCAACTCTTGCGTTATGGCTTCTTCTCTTTCTACGGAGTATTACAAAACTTGGAGCCTCATGGAAAGGGTAGGGAGATGCTAGCAGCATTGGCAACGGATGCTGAAACTGCTACGCGTATTTCCGAGGAATTTCCTCCATGCTGGGCAGCTTGGTGATTGCCCCATTTCGTCAAAACTTCGGCGTTCTCAACAATGACCCTTCTGCAAGGAGGCATCAAACTTCAGTTCTTGCAGTGTAGACATCAGCGGTACTGAGTGAACATCGGACTCCATGCTAGTACCACATAGACTGGGAGTAGGCCAGTCAAGAGCCCTACCATTAACTGATATCATACATTTCGGTTGAACTAAACTTTAATGAAATCCAGTAGGCATCTAATGCACTTTCTTGATCCTGGGTACAAGAGCAACTTCTAACAACAGGAAACAGATGGACGAATTGGTCTTTTTTCTTCATTGGGAGACAAACGTGACACAAACTTTATACATAAAGTGAACAAAATACGCCAGTTCTCAGATAGTGTGTCACCTGCCTTAAAGCTCCTCACTTTTTCGAAGGAATGTATATAAACGACAGTATGGGAAAGAGCCTCCACAGAGTACCTAGAAGCCAGTGCATGTCATAGGGCGGTGGCATCTGATGAATACACGGATCACGTGGTAGTATACGTCGGGCAAATTGGTGAGGGTAGGTACTTGAGGATGTTCTTCTTTCCTCTTTTCACCAAGTGACTTGGGGACCGTGGTCGAGGGGTTAAGGAGGCGCCAGTGGAATCCATTCTTACTCGAAATACGACAAACCAACGCTTCATCTTTTGTTCGATTCCCTACGAAGGACTATCTTTTTCTTCATTCGTATCCTTTATATCATCTCCTCCTTGCAATAAAATACGAATGGGACCTTTAGCCCTGATTCTACCTGGTACGTGTCCCACACAGACTGGATTGTTGAGGTTGCAATTTTCCCGCCCGCTCATCTTTCTCATTCTATCCATCGTTATGGCAATCGCGACGTTTCAGCGTTGAAGCTGGAAAAAACAAAGAAAACATTAGACCGGGAGGAGCACACAACCTTGAACTGCACAGTGTGCTCTCCGCCAGAGTCATCTCATCAAGCTTCAAACGCAATTACCTACTCATACGAGTTCACTTAGACGCCTTCGCCCTCCCAAAGCCCAGCTTCTCCCACTTCATAAAACAGCCACTTAGGAAAGCCACAGCTCCCGCCGCCACAATCACAAATTGCAGATCAGCAATTACACTTGCGACATCTTGAACGGCAATCGCAACCACCCGACGATCCGCAGCCGTCCAGATTTTGGAGTCGAGACCAGCCAAAGCTTCCCGAATATCGTGATCGTTGTATCCAAGCCCCGAAAGCGACATGTGGAGACGGTTGAAGCCGAGGTTCGAAAAGACACAACCAGCTAGAGCGAGTGTGACTGAGATACCGCCAAGCTGAACCATGATGAAGAGAGCTGTGACGTCGAGGCGGCGGTTCGCGGGTACGGCCTGTGTCATAATGGCGACTCCGGTCTGCCACATGCATCCGGTCCCGGCCCCGATGAGGGTGCTGACTCCCATCACTCTGGCCTCGGAGGTCTGAGGTGTGATTTGAGTTTGAAGCCCGGCGCCGATCATTGCTAGGGCACCACCTGCCACGTAGAAGGGGGCATACCGACCGATTACTGGTATCATGCTGGCCATGACGATGCTGAAGATGATGAAGGTGAAGATAAAGGGAAGTATACGGACAGCGGCATCGACTGGCTCGACTCCCTTTGTGAAGGCAAAGAACAATGGTGTGTAGTACAAGGCGATTCCGTAACAGCTGCCGGCAGCCATTGTCCCAAGGCCAACGAGAGCTACGGTTCGGCTCTTGAGAAGGTCTGCAGGAATCGCTCGGTGTTCTTTGCTAGTGAAAAGACAAAAGTATTGCTGCGCAATATAGATGGCGTATATTACACCCACGAAAACCCAGGCTACGATCGCTGAATGAGACGACCACTCCCAAGTGGAACCGCTGAAGATGAGAGCTGAGCAGAGAAGAATAAAACCGGCCATGTGCAGAACGATGCCGAACCAGTCGATGGCAAGGAGACCGCCGATAAGGGGCGTGTTGACGCCAACCTCGATGGGAGGCAGGGCTACGAAGTTGAGAACGGCGATGACAGCAAGGATTGGCAGATTGAGATACATAGCCCATCTCCAAGTAGCGCTCTGGTTCTCGGCGAAGGCTCCTCCGATTACGGGGCCTAATGTCAGTCCAATTGCCCATGAGACAGCCATGATACCTTGGACACGAGGAAGCTCTGCTGGAGTAGTGAGAAGGACGTTGACCAAGATACAGCTACATCACGCCGTCAGCTAATGCGGGCCCAGTGAATGAGGGAGTCTGAACTTCACTTACAGCTGGTAGATTCCAGCACCTCCAACTCCTGAAACCGCGCGGCCGATAATGACGGAGTTCATGCTGGTGGCAGAACCAGACACGGCTGCACCAATGAGAAAGATCAAGGTGTAGGCAACAATCTGCAGCTTTACATGGCCCAGAAGCGCGAGCTTGCGGACGAGGGGAACCATGCAGACTTGGGTTGCTGTGTAACCTGTCGCAACCCATGGCAGGAGATGGACCTGGCCGAAGGCTTCGTAGATCGGTGGTTGGATGTTCGCAATGTTACTGACATCGTATCCTGGATGTTGACAGTAGAAGTTAGCTAGCGTCTACAGGTTGTGTAAAATTGAAAGAAACGGGTTGCCACACCAAGCAGCATGCCTCCAAGGAAGAAGGCAGATTGAATGCATGGCCAACGCCATGCCGCCATGCCATCTCTGGGGTGTTTGTTGGGCGACGCTCCATCGACGACTTCCTTAGTCTCTGGAAGAACGCTGCCTGTGTATGAGCTCCCTCGCTCAACATCACTCCCGGCTGTGGGTTTTGTGTCTGTCTCCATAGTGTCTAGGCAACCTTGTGTGATGTAGATGGGTATGGTTTTCTGAGCTTCGTGTAAGAGGGCCAAAGCCAAGCCGCAGAAGTAGACTGTGAGACAGTAAGAAAAAAGTTGCTGCAGTGTTGTAAGACAGGAGAGAAGATCGATAGGCAACGGGGCACAGTCTTCTGCATATATACAACGCACTCTTCCGTCGGAGAATTGGCATCTGCCTGGGCATGGTAAGGACGTGCCGTATCTCTGCTTTGCTTCGGACGGGAATCGCGGCGCGCCACACCCACTCAATCCTTACCGCCCGCCCGTGTTCTGCTCTGCGCCGCAGCGGCATGCAGTTTGCTTCAGCCCGCCCCCGGGACGGGCCCCCAATGGTAAGCGAGTTGCAACGCCCAACGCATTGTTTCCCAGCATCAAAGTTGCAATGAAGTTCTGTTTAGGTTGAGTTACCAGGGTGGACCACAAAGGCCGTGTGATGAGATCGAGCAAACAAACCAAATGTGGCTGTACGTCCGAATCACCAACGGCGGCAACTGAGTTGGAACCAACGAAGAAAATTTACGTGCTCTCTCGATCCCGGTGCTGTGCCGCACTTTATTTTGCAACCAACAACGCAACAATGCACCCACAGGCAAACGCTCTTCTTCGATCGAGATGAGCAACAAAAGTAAGTAGTGCTCAAGTCGAGAATCGGAAATGGCAAGACTCACAATTCGTCGTACAGCCTGATTTGGTAGTCGCAAAGAGCCCAACACGTCAACGCCAATTAAGCCTCAAATGAAGTTGACAGGCTCACGTCAGCCCCGCAATCCAATCTACTCGTACAACGTCCATCCATACTTTCAAACTTTGACATGTTGATAGGGCCACGGAAGGAGCCTCGTAGAGCCGGTTGTGGTAAGATTGCCCTTCCTTAGCGGCCGCAACCCCCGGCTTCCGACCGCGTGCCCACCTTGGTTGGCCCGCTGTGCCGGCAGGAATCCATGCGGTGAGATGCAGCCAGGGATTTGTTGGCCCCCTCCGACTTCAACGAATTGTACGAGCCACCAGGTTGCATTTGTGCTATTCCAAACTCGCTGATCGTCCCATGTCGGGCGGCTGAAAAGCCTTGGCGGGGGCAGAGTTGGACTGAGTTCCAACGGCAATACGGTTACCCATCGTGTGAGTTACTGAGGGTTACCTGCAGGCGCGAATTGCTCTATGGTGGGATTTAACCAAATGCCTATGAATTCGAAAACCAATGATATCTTCTTATTGTCCTTGCCTCGCCTTTATTGGTTTATGTCAAGTTTGCCCAATGTCGACTTTCTTAGGGAGTCAGGAGGACGGGATTACCAGTTGGAGGAACATGGATGATACAAAATAGGATACAAAGGAATTCTTAGACCCCAACTGCTCCGAGCTAAGCCGGACGCAATTATGGTTTCAGTGAAACATTAACTTTACGACCTCGATTCCACTCCTTGAATCTGAAAGTTGAGGTTAGTCACAATGTCTATTTCCTTCTACATCACCGAAAGCAAACAAAGCCGAGGAGGCAGGGTACATGTACTTAACAAAGCCTCCAGTGCCGCGAAGACATCGGCGCAAGTGCCCCACTTTCGTCTAAGCTTCCGTGTCCCGCTCCATCATCTGGTGTTGTAGGATCTCCAAAACCTAAAAGTACTACGTGCCTCACACAAAGCAAGACCAAGAAAAATCACGACAAAGAGTCGATTGAAGCCACAACCTTTTCTCCACGAACAGCAAAAGAGAAAATGAAAGGTTTCGTGCCCAGAGGCGGATTCGAACCGCCGTCAACACGGATCGCTGTATAGAAGAACCACAACGTATCATCCTAACCAACTAGACGATCTGGGCTACTGGTACTAGGGCTGTGAACCCTTGCTTGACGGGGCAGGTCAGAATTGAACTCATGAATAGTCGCAGTAGGCCATGGCGGCAATTCGGCCACCCATATCGGCGAAAAAGATGCCGAATGTCTTCTCAAAAGCGAAAACTTGCCGTTTTAATTACATTCAGTAACTCTTGAGTCAATTTCAATTGTTGGAGATAGTTGTGGAGGATCTAACGGTCGCTCAATCTTTGGTCTACTTGACAGCCTGAAGCTGCGTTTGCAATCGGAAACCTCTACATAGCTCAAGTCTAGTATGCACTAATTTGTTTTCAGAAAACTGGCTTCCATTTCTTTTGCAGCTCTCTTTACCCAAAATGAGTTCAAAAAACAAACTATTGAGGTGTGCTAGGATCGGAGTAAAACAAGCATGAAGACTCGCGTCTAAGGAGAAATGTTAGAAGTGCTTGCTGCGGTAAAGTCGTTCATGTCGCTCGAACAAGACCATGTTCTTTGCTTCGAGTAAGTAGACCTGCATTGTCCTTGATAAAGGAAATTTTCCATTCATGCCGAGATTAGAAAGGTCGAGAACTTCGTTCTAATTGTCATTCGAGCTGAGTCGATGAACAATGAACTAGCTCTTTGAAGCCGTGTTACGTGGATATTTCGAGACACGAATATTTCAGTCAAGATGTATTTAAGATAACAGGAATTCAGAAAAGGAAGTGGCTTCTCGGAGCATCTTTATCATCTCAGCTTCTCTTAGGCCTCCCCCATCAATATTCGTACTTAAGAACCACAGCATTTACAGCAGCATCTCGTAAGTCAACTAGACACTCACACAACTAACAGCCTTCTCAGTGGAAATCAATATGCCTTACGGTACTCCCGGACACTCTGGTAAGAGATGGGTGGAATCATCAAATACAGATCGTTCACCAAAGAGGCCTCGTCTCAATATCAACACATCGCGTAACGGACCAAACACACGTTCAGTAACATCCCCTGACCCCCTAAGCCCAGCAACAGACATCTTGTCGATCTACCGCCGAGGCCCATACGTTCCTCGGGGATCAACTGGCTCTCAGATCCAGCCAGTCCCCGATTTCCTTCAACTCAGCCCCATCCAATCGAACCGGCCCTCAGACAGCTTGCCAGTCACCCTCCTCCTCTCAGGTCCATCATCGCCAACAATCCTCAGTATGCCGATAACCAAGCTTGCCGGAAATGTCCTCAATGCTCCGAGACCCTTCTAGGCCCGGAACCCATCGGCACCAACGGACAACCCGTCTCCACCGTATGCGAGAACTGCAGGCAGGCCAACATCAGGGAGCAGGTTCTCCGCAATATCGCCGCTGAAGCCCTTCTCCTACTCAGCACCGGCGGCGTCCCAACTCGCGACAGCGCAGGTGAAGCGTCAGTGGCCCCCGTCAGCCCTCCAAAGCAAGATGACAGTCACAGGCTATCCCAAGAGTATCAACAGTTCCAGCCCCATAGGCCGTTCCTCTGCGTCCGCTGTAAGAGACCAGGAGTGCCATGTGCTCCCGGCCGACGGCGATGCGCAGAGTGCATCTGCATTCTCGTCGCCTTTGGCCCAGACAATGGTTCTGGCTCCCAAGAAGGTAATAGTCAATCCAACCCGGTCAGAAGCATCCCTCTCTCATCACAAAACCTCACTAGACCGCCAGTCCTCTGCGATGTCTGCCACACCAAGACCGTGCCTCCGGGCACCAAGCGCTGCGAAGACTGCATCGCCCCAGACACCCCAAACACACCGCTGACAGCTTTCTTCACCGCACAGGGAATCTGCGTCATATGTGAGCGTAACCACGTAGTGCAAGGTAAGTCCCACTGCAGAAAGTGTCTCTTCGAGGGGACGACCAGCGCCGAGCCCCTACAGGCTCTCCAGAGCCTGCCCGCGGCGGAGATCATGCAGTGTACGGGTTGCGGTCACCAGGTCCACCGGACTCCCGAGGGTTACTGCCGCGAATGTCGAGATGATGATATGCCGGAAAATCAGCCTCAGGGCGGGGCGATGGATATCGGCGACGAGCCTGCGGAAGCTGTGTCTTCCACGGGTATCTTGACGAGGACGAAGTGCGGTTGCCAGAACTTTGCACGACTAGGCAAAAAGTTGTGTGCAGATTGCCTGGCTGCCAAACATATGGTCGGATGGAGAGGATGGACTGCGTGGAAGAAGGAACATTGGCCAAGACCCGTTCGCGCGAACAAGAAGCATTGAACCTGGTGTCTGCAAGCCTCAAGTGAGGGGTGGGTATTCAGGATTGGTAATTCTTACTACTGAGTCCGGTTTAGTTGTGTTGAAGATGGAAGCGATGCTTCGTTTTTTGGTCAAAATGCTGCTGAAGAAGAGGCGAGTAGATTTGAGAGAATAGGCCAGCTCAAGGCAAGGTAGAGGTGACTGAAGTTGAAGCTTTCGCAGGGTAGAACTGTCGATAGGCGACCTAATAGATGGAGTCAACTTTGTGAGAACTCGTCGCGAACTTGACCAAGCACTTGATTATTTGTTTGCATGCTGGAACACAGAGCTTTTGATTACATACGCCATCATCCCCAAACTAAGAGCCAAGCTGCCAAACAGAGAGACTCTGCAACAGCCTCGCCCAGCCTATGTACCGTTGGCACGTCTTCCGCCACGTTTACTCCTCTCAATGTGACCCTGCAGCACCTTCTTCGTCTGTACCAAACTCCTCTTGTTCTTGTACTTGGCTTTGTTCAGCGTCATCATGAAGTTCTTCTGGCGCGCCTTCTCCTTGTTCGTCGAACTCTTGCCCTCGGCCTCCTTCTTGGACCGGCGGATGGCCTGTGTGGACTTGTGCTCCTCGCGGCCCGGCTTGCCCTCCTGAGCCAAAGCGACTCTCTCCTCCTTGGTCGTCTTGCGCAGCCTGGCGGGAGCCTCAATCTGCTCGGCCGTAAGGCCGTCGTCTGCGTGACGGGCCAGAGCCTTCTCAGCCTCCTTGGAACGTTTTGAAGTCTTGCCCAATGTCTTGTTGAGGCTGGCCTCCATGCGCAGCTCTTGGAGCTTCGCGAGGTCGGCGGGTGTGAGAATGGTGGTCGTGGCGAGTTTTTGTATCCGCTCGAGTTCATCTGCGTCGTCCTCCTCGTCCTCCTCCTCATCATCCGAGCCATCCTCTGCTGTCCTGCGCTTCTTCGGCGCAGGCTCGTCCTCATCATCCGAGTGATCAACGTTGATCCAGCCGCCTGAGTCGTCGCTATCATCGGAGTCCACTTCCCAGTCCTCTGACTTGTAGCCCTCCTCGTCCTCGTCTTCGTCCTTGTCGGCGCCGTCTTCTGGCAAGCCCTTGGCGGCACGCTTGAGCTTACGCTGTTCCTCCTTGTATCTTGCCAACAATTCAATGCCCTCAATACCACCAACTTCCTCCTCGCCGAATCTCTTCGTCTTGATCTCTCCGCTTCTCAGGCCCATGGATGCGTCCTTGCCTCGGTCCTTCTTCTGCAGCAGATCAGCGCCAACCTCTCTGTACAGAGATAGAAGACCCTTGGCCGCCATCATTGTTCCCTTGTCTTTGCTCTTCCTGTACTGAACAAGATCTTGCAACAGTGTATCAGACATGGCCAGAGGTTGTCTGACGCAAATTTCACGGATAGCGTTCAGACCAGCGGCAGCCACTTCGGCGGCGGCAGCTTCTGAGACGAATTCGTTGGCAATCTTCTGGATGAGGGGCTCAACCGCATCAGGGGGAACCAAGCTATGCGTTCCCTGAGCCAGAGAGGCCAAGTAAGACGTGACCGACTCCTGGCGGGGCGTAAGGAATTTGATGAACCACGAGTACAGGCTGATGATGGTCAACTTGTGAAGACCAACCAGTCTCGTGACCAGCTGCAGGACGAGGAGCTTGTTCTCGTGGGAGAACTTTGTCTTGGTGTTTTGCAGGTGCTTCTGGAACACGGTCTCGGCAAAGCCTTGAGGGTCGTGCAGGAGGTGGAAGGCGGAGAAGTTGAGCGGGTGAGGCTTGCCCTTGCCGCGCTCCTGCTTGTGGATTTTGGCAACGGCCTTCTTGTACGCATTTGCCTGCTTCTTTGACTTCTTGTTGATGCCGATCTGATGCTTCATCTTTTGCAAATCAATCTGCTCCTCGTCACTGCTGTCGTCCTCCAGCTCTTCACGCTCCTTGTCGCCACCGAGGAAGAAGCGCACGGAACCAACGACAACCTTTTCGTTATCGGACAGAGCCGCTTCCTTCATAACGTCGACCGTCTTTGCATCGGTCCAGATTTGTCGCTTCCACAGCTCGCGGGTCAGCTTAACAGCCCAGACGGCTTTCGGTGATGTGCGGTCGGCCGTGATGAGGTTGTAGAGGACGGTCTGGATCGTGCGGTTGAGGGGGTGATTCGTCGCCTTGGAGTTCGCGTTGCGCATCTCGGTAAGGATCTTGCCGAACAGGAGCGTTCGCAGCGACTTGCTAGGCGAAGAAACGAGAATGGGGAACAGTGTCGTGAGGTAGTACGTCGAGTCGATGACGTCCTTCTTGCGGAGGAGCGCCAGAGCTCCGACAATCTTCTCGCGCAGCTCCGGGTGCAGGACCTCGTGGTGCTGCAACAGGATCGCCTTCAGGTCATCGGGGAACGCGACGGCGTGCTTTGGGTACAGGTCGACGGTATGGGCGAGGAGATCGACGAGATTATGGAAGGACTCTGTGTATTCTCTCGTCGCTGTCGTCGGCGAGACGAGGAAGACCTCGCGCTGACTCTCGTACTGGCCCCATTGCTGGAGGAAGTTCTCTTCGTACGACTTGGGATCGCGGCGGATCTTGTACTGCAAGCCGGCGCTGTGCTTGTTAGCGATTGACGTGTCGGCTAGATCGCGGGTCACTTACAAGTCGACATCGACCTTCTCAAGGGCGGTGACCTTGCGCTTTCCCATGGTTGCTGGTTTCGCGATTGGAGTCGACGAATTAATCAGTGTCTGAGCGACGGCGGGGGACCTGACCATCAAAAATCTCGACGGTCGGCAACTTTTTTTGCTTATCGCTATCTTATCACAGATATCTGGCTTATCGGCGCCAGCAAGCAATTCTGGTGGGTCCGCCGGATGCGCTCCACCAATCGGAGGTAGTCAAGCGGGCACCTTTGTCCCTTCCTCTTGAGCAAGACATCTTGCTCGAGAGTTTTCGTTCCCACGATCAAAGACTAAGGTATTGAGAAACGTTACATTTACCTAAAATGAATATGATTATCAGAGACTCGGCTGAGTCCGGTTTAAAATTGAGACTGCTGATGGTTGGGATACTAGAGACAGCCGGGAGGTCCTCCAGCATCAACATCTTTCACCACAAAATGCTCACCCTGGCGTGTTGCCCGTGCTGCGCCCCGGTCACCGCCAGGCTCCTTATGTTGAACTGATATCTGTAAGTCAAGTGGCAAGTGTCTGAAGCCTATTCAGCTTGTAAGAAGATCCCTGGTCGAGAAAAGTAGACCATGACTCTTCATCGCTTTCGCGAAGCGCCATGTGAACAAGGATAAGTACACCCGGTGCGGGCTAATTCACGTCCATGCCATACGTACTGCAAAAGCTTGCTGTCATTTTCTAAAAGACATGAGTGAAAGTGTTCGAAACTAGAGGCCGCGGAGGCGTGGCATGATGGTGTGTTCCAGGAATGCTTTCTAAAACAGAGAAAAGCCCTCGAAACTCCATAAACTTCCTAAAGTCGCCGGTCCGGGGGCTTCATCACCGGAAGTTGTCGTAAGCATCCGATTTCTGAAAGGGCAGGAGAAGCATCTACCGCCCATCCCAGTGAGGAGTATAAATGCAAAACGAATTCCCATTAACTCACAGCTTGGATCAATACCATCAGTCCATCGGACCTTCAATTAGCTCACAAGAAAACGGGTCATTCACGTTTCTACATCCGTTTAGCCCCTAATAAACGATGCAATTCTCAATTATCGCCGTTGCCTTTTCCCTCTTTGCAGGAAACGCGTACGCGCTGCATGTAAGTTCTTCACCAATATGGCCTTCTCGCCCCTCTATCCCGAAAGTGAAAGACTTTCGAAACTGGGTGACCTTCTGCGCCCTACTTTGCTCTACCCAATTATTCTAACGGTAGTTTGCCATAGAGATGCTCCTGTCAGCTCGGATCATCGTGCCAAAGCTTCTCTCAGGTGGAAGATAATCAGAGCTGCGGGGACTTCTGCAAGTCAAGCTTCAATAATGCGAAGACGTGTTGATTGCAAATTAGTGGAGTGGATTTTGTAGTCAATTTGCGAACACGATTTTCAATACCTTCTGGCCTAAAGAATTCGATGAGCACTCGGTATACAGGCCGTAATGCAACTACTTTCGAAGTCGCATCAACAGAGTCCCGGCAGAGCTAAAAGGCACAGCCTTGGAGGCATGTGCCCCAAGAATCCTCCTCCAGTCAGTTGTTCCGTAGCCTCTTTGTGAAGTGTCGTAATTCGATGACTGGGAACGTATCAGAAATCTTTAAATTGGCATAGACCGCCTGATTTGGTCGAGTAGTTCGCCACGACGCTTTTTTCAGGCAACCGGAACTTTTGCTGCCTAGGGGCTTCTGTTGGGCACCACACGCACCTTGAGCAAAAGGCCCATGCAGCTGGTGTGTGCGGGCAAGACACAGAGACACCTGCAAGCCTATCAATTTCTGATGTTACACACCTTCGTCACGACTCGCTCTGGCACTGGTCGTCTGCATAATTTTCACAGCTCTAGTATCTCTTGATAAGCCTTGGCAAACATCAGGCGGCCAATGCCCTGTCACTCGTCTTTTGAGTAATTATGTAGCAGAAGTCTCCGTCAGCTCATCAGGCTGTACTTTGCTTGGTGCTGTTCTCACAAAAGGCCTTTTTCTCCAAATCATTTATCGAATACTGACATATAAATCGCATGACCACGTATTGGTACTCAGCATTCTGGTTCGGAATCCGGCGTAGTACTTTCAGTCTCACACCGCATTTCTATCGCCAAGTCGTGGAGTTGCCGACGTCTCTTCTACACAGTCGTAGATATCGCGGCAGCGCCCAATTGACCACCATCATGTCTGCTATCCAGTGGGAGAGTTGGAATGATGAGATCACTCAACTCTACGTCACTGAAGACAGATCTGCGGAGGAAACAATTAAGGCTCTGAATCAGAGACACAAACTGAGGATAACGTACGTTTAAACCTTTGTCTACCCCTAAAAAGTTTTTCATCAAGCCTTTAACACTGGAGAAGTATAAAACAGTTCAAGAAGCGCTATTCAGGCCTCAAGAAGGTGCGCGCCAACGAATGGAGAGCCATCAAACGAGAGATGCAAAAGCAGAAGGCCGCCGGCAAAGAATCTCTGATCTTTCTCAACGGGCGCCAGCTTGGCCCTGAGCGGGTTGCCAGAGAGATGCGTCGATATAGCGGCATTCGCGGTCAGGAAGTGGAGGATGGCGGTGTCCCAATTGGTGAGCAGCCTAGAACCCTAACTAATTGTTGAGTACCACATCTCTAAGACATCGTAGATATTGGTATCGATACTACCGGCCAGCATCGACTAGAACTGCGCACAAAGATTCTCTCCGAGAGCTGTATTCTGTCAGATGCCGGGTCGAGCATTGTACGACTTCCCTCTAGAGCGGATGTCACTCGTATCGCAGACTCTTGTGGCCCAGATCTGGCGAATACCAACTCTTCCTCTGCAGAGACGTACTGTCTCGACTCCGACTTCAGTAATATTAGCATGAGCACTCCTTGCTTCACTGAGCTTCTGTTCCAGGAAAGTCCCAAGGAAACGCTACACGTCCAGAGCATCCCTCGCACACGAAGTGGTCGAGAAAGTGTCGACGGGCATAGCGAGGGTACGACATTAGATATCTCCCAGCGACGCTGTCCAACGCCAGAATATCCTATTTTTGACTTCGGCCTTCACAATTCAAGCATGGCATTGAACTCTCGCTCCAAGATATCAGCTCGCTTCTTGAGGATGCTACATGGAATGGCATTGAATACCTCTCGTACGTGTTAATCCAAATTCCCACAAAATGCTTGGAGAGACATCGCTGACAATAGCCGTAGAAGTTAACCACTTCATGAAAGCCCTTGAAAGGGATATCAGTACTTTTGCCACCAAGGTCGGCCAAGTTCGGTGGCCATCTTGGTGGCAGGAACTGGATCCGGATTCGGGTTCCAGCTGGATGACCCTGGCAAGCGGCGATCCTTCTCTACTTTTACTGAAGCCGATCTACTTCATTGCCGAGAATGTCCTTCGACGAGACGACGATAGCTTGGAACATCACGATAACGCGGACGCAAAGGATTGCCAGATTGCCCTGTGCCAGGATAAGCGATTGCTTAACTTATTTTTCTCCATTGTTCTGCATCTCATCTGCAACAACATTGCAGGGTTCGATGCGATTCCCTCTCTCCTACGATGGGTGGCGAAAATGAATGTACTAGACCGACTTGCGATGTATTTGAAGATGAATCCCAGAGATGCTGAAGCCCTTTTGGAAGCAGCTGTACGTCGGCTCAAACTAGCATCATATGAAGACAGACACGTGCATCGCAATTCCGACAAATGCTCGTGGTGGGAGCAGCTAGTTGACTTCTTCGACAAACAAGGGCTGGAAATTTCCCCCGAACTGTCTTCACCTTTTCTTCACGCCATTGCAAGAATTTCGACCCCATCAACTGCAAGGCAATTACTTTCTCATGGAGCCGATATCAACTTTACCGCACCTCTCATATTTGAACGTCAAGATAGACTTCCTCGACAGCCCGTTCCCTTCATTGGGCCCCCGCTATTTCAAGCCATATATTTCAGAAACCTAGACATGGCGGAGTTTCTCATCGAGGAAGGAGCTGAAATCAACCGCTGCTACCAGATGAATTCTCCCAAGTTGTCCTGCAACGCTCTTAGTATCTGTATCTCCAAACTCGACCCATACTTTGCAGATCTTCTCGTTAGGAAGGGAGCTCAGATACCACCATCGATCAAAGTCGATTTGCGGCCCCTCCAAGCTTACTTGAAGCTCGTCGGTTTTGATACAGAGTATCCGCTTCTTCAGCAATGGATTCGGCGTCATATACCACTCATTGACCTAATAGTTCAAGCTGCAAGCATCGGTAAAAGCGAGCTCTCCAAAGTCCTTCTAGAATACAACATACTTCAGGAGATGGCTCTGGAATGTGTCTTACGTCGAGCCGTCAAAGCAAAAAAAACTCTCGCTGTGCAAACGCTACTCCAACGTGGCGTGAATCCAAATCCGCCGCCATGTCAGATTGAATGCTCGAAGTTTCTGGGCATTGACGAGGAATTAGTGGAAAAGGCACCAATTCTTTTGGCCGACTATACTGATTTCGAAGGGAGAGACATCACGTATTTACTATTACTTGCTGGTTCCCATGTGCCCGATCACATCCTTGTCGACATTTTCCAATTGGGTATGAATGATCGAAGCATGATGCCGCTAAACAATGATTTGCTACCGTTATACTCCCTTTTGGTATCGAGAGTATCAGCGGTGCCACTCATTGGAGCTACCGCTTTGGCAAGCGCAGTCAAAAAAAGAAACTTGATCTTATGCAGCCGTCTCCTTGATCTCAAGGCTCCCCTTAACTACTATGGAGTCCACAGAATGAGCTGCTTGCAACAGGCGGCTTGTCAAGGAAATTTGCTCCTGACACGTTTTCTCCTCGAACGTGGCGCGGATGTTAACTTTGCTGCTCATGAGGATGGAGGACGTACGGCGTTACAGAGTGCTGTCGAGCATTGTGCAACCTCAGTTGTAGAGTGTCTTCTCAGTGCCGGAGCAGATGTGAAGGCTGCTCCGGCGAAGAGAAACGGAATCACCGTGCTCGAAGCCTTCGCGAAATCAAACGAGAGTCGCTTCTACCCGAGATTCGCAACCAGAACTCCATATAGCCCACCGGGGTACGAAAGCTATCAAGTTTCAAAACTAGGTCGTTTCCGAAATTGGCTGGCAATGGGCGTGCCCGTCAACCGGCCAAACGGCGATGACAGTAGCTTACTGCACTACTTGATATATAACCTCCATTACAAGTGCCTGGAGTCGGCATTGGAGTTAGGAGCACTAACAGACGCTAGATGTCAAGTGGAAGAGGCGGAGCATCAGAGTTATGGTGGGCTTGAGTGTGGATCCTCAAAAGGTGTCAAGACTCCGCTCCAGTTTGCCGCTTACTTGGACGAAGTTGAAGCTGCTCGCTTGCTACTCGAGTATGAGGCCGATATCAATGCCCACCCGAGTGACGAGTACGGCAGAACTGCGTTACAGGCAGCGACGTGTAACTTCAGACAACAGTGTGGACATGCCATGCTGCAGCTTCTGCTTTCCTTCAACCCAGACATCAACGCACCGCCAGCAAAGAAAGGAGGTCTCACAGTTTTGCAGGGGGCAGCAATAAGCGGCGATTTAGGTGTTGCCAAGATGCTACTCGATCGAGGAGCAGATATCAACGCGCCTGGCGCAGCCGAGGACGGGAGAACAGCGGTTGAGGGAGCTGCTGAACACGGCCGCCTGGACATGGTTCAACTTCTTCTTGAACATGGTGCTAAAGGAGATCCGGATACTGGCTTCTCCAGGGCAATTGAACTCGCAAAAGCAGAGACCCATTTGGGAGTTGCAAAGGTTCTTGAGGAGCACGACGAGATCTCGGCGCTGCTTGATATGGGGCTGGCGTACGGAGCGAGTACTGACCTGGCCGCTACTCTGCCGTCTCCGGGAATGATATTCGACCTTTGAAATTGGGTGTCACTGAGACCCTGAAGTTATGCGGAAGAGAAGGAATCTCGCGGGGACAGAAATGTCTCGAGTATGGGTACGTTCAAGAGGATTGGGGAAGGTCTTCTAAGGGAGAAGCCAAGAACGTTAAAGGCTCAGGTGAAAACGGATTCTGCTATCTTTCAAAGTTACGTTTAGATCATTATTCAACTACTTGCTTACAGCGTCTGTGAACCTGGGATCATATGGAAGACTACATGTGACAAGGAGATAGCGGGACATCATTGCTAACATGAATTGGATGTTCATATCAAGGATATGTACTTAACAAGTAATTGGCAAACATTGACAAACTCCATTCTTCATCAGCAGCTCTAACAAGCTGGCCTCACTCTCACTACATCTCTATATAAAATCTCCCCAAACCCAACCTCCCGCATCCAAGCCCCACATCTATACCACCCCACCCCCTTCTTCTGAAAAAGACTGTAAAGGCAGATTCCTCTGCTAAAAGACTGACTGGCTGGCTTGCTAGACGATGCAAAGAACCATTTAATGCATGTGCGTGGCGTGAACAAAGACGTAGGTGTGATATCGTAACACTTTGCTTCATTCCTTTCTTCTCTCCTCCCTTCCTAACCTCATTCATTTCACATATCCTCTTCGTCTCTTGCACATACCAACTCATTTATCTCTTTCACAGCTCATCCCGTTCATTCTCATCCGCCTCCTCCATCTGATCAGTCTCGTCATTCACATCCTGTGCTAGCTCATCTGCGACTTCATGCTCTCCGTCTTCTGCGACGGGCAGAGCTGTCTCAGTGGCCGGCGCCTCTTCCTCATCAGATACAGCATCTTCTGTGAACTCGTCAACGGGTGACACAGTCTCAAAAGCTGACGCCTCTTCCGTCTCGGATGCGTTCTCAGAGACAAGAGTCTCAGAAGCTTCCTCCGCAACTGGGGCGTCGGCAACAACCTCGTCTTCAATGGCCTCATCAGCCTCGACCTCATCAATCTCAGGCGCAACACTAGCCGTAGGCTGAACCCTGACAACCTCCGTCTCCGTAACAACGGCTTTGACCGTCTCCGTCACAGTCTCAATGATACGCACCAACTCTCTAGTAGTGATGGTCTCATGAACCGGAGTAGGCGAAGGCACCCTCATCTCCTCAGAAAAAGAAGGAGAATCAGTCACAGAAGTCTCCTGCTCAACCGCAGAAGTCTGCTCTGTAGCCAAAGTAGACGTAGTCTCAATCTCCACAACACTCGCAACAGACTCAGACACGAAAGCCTCCACACTAGGTTCTGGCTCAACAACTTCAACTTCAGGCGTAGGCTGAATAACAACCTCCACAGAAGCCTCAGACGCCGTCACAGACTCCACAACAGCCTCGATACTCTCCATCAACGGCGGTGCCTGCTGCGAGGCAGGAATCTCAACAACAGGCGCAGCAGCATGATCGACAAACTGCCCATCCCAATCCTTCACCTCCCTCGGCGCAGGACGAATCGCCATGAACAGCACAAGCAAACTCATAACCACGATGGCAAGGTTCTTCTTATCCTGCATAAACACCCGCGCCGCCTCCAGCAAGAGCTCTGCGAGGCCGGCGTTCTGGAATGCTTGTTGGCGCTGGTGGTGCTGGGCGTAGGATTCCTCTGGTGGGGGAGGGGACTGGTGGTGCTGATGTTGCTCGTGGTAGTGAGGTTGTTGGGGTTCGGGCTCAGGTTGCTGCTTTTGCGAGGGAGGAGGGGAGCGAGCTGAGTAGGCATCGTGGTGCGACGATGCGGGCCGAGATTCGGGGGCTGGCTCGTGGTGCTCTGGTTCAGGTGCCGGAGGATGCCCGTAGATCTCACGCATGCGCGCCTCATCGCGGAGACGGCGTTCCTCGCTCTGGTCGTAGCGAGGCATCGGCTCCGGTGACGGAGGACGGATATTCTCTGTCGCAGCAGGGGGAGGTGATGAGGCCGGAATATGAGCTTCGCTCTCAATGTACTTCGGCTCCAAGAGATGAGTCTCCTCAATATGCGACGTCTCGTGCATCGGCTCCTCCATGGAGGGCATATCGCGGTCAAAGTCCGACATTCCACGCTCTTCAGGCATATCTCTCCCCTCAGTCGACTCAAGAATCGTAGGATCGTGCTTTACAAGCGACATCTGCTGCGACTGCGCCACAACAAGCCGCTCCAGCTCGTCCAGCACAGCCGACTCGACAATGGGCTCAATCTCAACATCAACACGCTCCATCTCCTTCCAGCACGCCGCCCAGGCGCCGGTCCTCATAAGGCCGTTGCTAGCATACACCTTGATGCGGAAGATCTTGCCGGGGCCGAGGGACTCGTAGCGGATCTCGTGACGACACGTCTGGCACCAGTGCATCTTGGGCAGCGCGCTCTTTCGCCTCGACTCCTCGTCGTACTCGTCCTCGTCGCTGTCCATGTCCTCGCCGAGCGTCATCTCGTTGGAGGGGCCGAGGTAGTGCCCGCACTCGAGGACGCGGGCCCTCCGGCGCAGAGGCAGATCGAGGGCTTCGAGGAGGCGTTCTTCAAGGATCTCATACTCGTCTTGAGGGTGGGAGAGGAGGATACCGCGCTCACAGACGGTATCGGCGACGCGGTCGTGGAGATGGTGCCAGGCCTCGCGGAGCGTCTTCGCTTCCGGGGACAGGGTCTCAGAGGACGTCTGCTCCAGGATCTCAGCCCACTGCCAGCGGAGCGGTAGGAGGGTGACGTGAAGAAGTACGAGTGGGGCGGGCTCCTTCTTAGGGTTGAAGCGGGTAGGTGTCTTGCGGCCCTTGGCAGAGTATTGGGCGGACACGTTGGGGCTGCCGAGGCGGGAGATGGTCGGCACCTGGGAGCGTTTGCTAGAGCGCGGCGAGTAAGAGCCGCCGGTGACGGAGGGCGCGGGGGATGAGTATTGCAGAGCCCGGACGTCGGAAGGGGAGCGGAAGGGCATCCTGGGCGCGCCGCGGATGGTTGGGACGAAGTCTTCCTTATCGTAGTATGACATCTCGGACACGGAGACGTCGTCTGACATGTGGGAGAATCTCTTGGAGGAGCGGTTGCTGGTGTCCTTGTGATGATCGATATTGCCGTCAAAGGAACCGAGTGAGCTGCGCGGGCTGCGGTCGCTGAAGACGTCCGAGTCGCCGTGCTGGGAGGAACTGTCGCCGCCGTCCTCGTGGTGTGTAGGTCGATGACGGGTGCCGCTCTCCCGACGGCTGGTTTGTGAGTGTGTGTTGTAGGACTCACGACGACTTGCCCGCGATTCCGTGTTATAAGACTCACGGCGGCTAGCACGCGAGTCGGTGTTGTAGGATTCGCGGCGAGTGCTCACATCGTAGTGTAGCTCTGTGCCGTTGTTTGTAGATCCTGTGGAGTCGTGGCGTGCGTGTGACCTGTTTCTGATAGTCTCCATGGTCTGAGCCTCGAGTCGCTCGAGGACCTCCTTGGCGGCAGCTTGAATGAGAGCATCGGTGCGACCGGAGACGCGGCGGAGGGAAGAAGAGGAACGACTGGCTTCTTGGACGCCGGCGGGCTCATCGTGGTCCTCAGCGACTTCGACGGCAGGAGCAGGTGTTGGCGTCTCGTCAGAGTCTGTCTGAGCCATGTTGAGTGAGTCTGCGACCTGCTCTGCCAGTTGACTGGTTGTGATTTCAGCCGCGGGGCCGAGTGACCTTCCCCTCTCGACCTCCTCGTCTTCGGCTTCCGTCTCTAGGGCAGGTGTAGATTCTTTCTCGGCCTCGACTTCAACCTCTACTTCGGGTTCGGGCTCTGGCTGAACCTCTGGCTCAGCTTCTGGCTCAGCAGCTTCTAACTCAGGCTCTGGCAGAGGCGTATCTTCTTTGCTCTCTTCCTCAGGTTGAGCCTCAGGTTCTGTCGGAGTTGCTGTCTCTTCAACATCATCCTCGGCCTCAACGAGGACTTCAGGCTCGGCCTGAAGCTCTGCCTCTACTTCAGCGACCAACTCTTCGAGCTCAGTCTCTGCCTCAGCTGCTGGTGCGGGAGTATCTTCCGGAGCTTCCGTTTCAGTCTCAGCCTCTATACTTGAAGGCTCCTCCTCAGGTGTATCTTTGTTATCGGTATTCGCAGACGAATCCTCATCTGCTGGTGTGCTGTCGACTTCTGCCGTCGTTGCTTCCGGCTTATCCTCCTTAATGGTATGTGTATCCTCCGAGGTAGGTTCCGCCTCTTCAATCTTGGTCTCGGCTTCTTCAGAGGTATCCTCCGCGGCAGGCTTCGTCTCCTCAGCCTCCGCAGTCTCCTCAATTGTTGTTTCGGGTTCTTTCTCAGGAATATCCTCAGTATCAGCCTCCAAAACAGCCTCTGTCGCGGCCGCCTCGGCCTCTGTCGTGTCTTCCTCCTTGTCGTCTTCCTTCACATCGTCCGACTCGGTCTTTGACTCCTCCACAACGACCTCTGGAGTATCGTCTGTGACATCCTCCTGTGTATCTTCCACCGTCTTAACCTCCTCGGCGTCGGCCTTGGCAGCAGCAGCGGGGACGTCGTCGGCCATAACTTCGGGCTCGGCAGCTTCGTGCGCGGGTGTATTCAAGCAAGACTGATCAACATGGATCTCAAAGTCGAGATCCTCGGGTTTTGGCCCGGATCGTAGCATCTGTCAGTAGTCGACAGACAGACAGACAGACACGTTCCAGTCGTTAGGCAGAACGGGACGGGAAGCAGTAGTAAGCTGGATAAAAAAGCGGGCTTGAGGAATGCGGTGAATGCGGGTTGGGATAATCCTCCTTCCTCTTTACGGAGTAGAGAGAACGATAAAAAGAGAGACACAAAAGGTCTCTCGAGAAACGTGAGGATGCTGCGTGTGGGGGTGGTACCCTATAATTCCAGTCTGTTTATGGCCCCCGGTCCGGGACGGGTCGAGGGAGCAACCGGTTTTTGGAGGTGGTTTCGTTTGGGATGGTTTGGGTGGAAATGTGGTGCTCTCTCTCTTTTCGAACAGGTAAAAGTCAAGGTGGGACCTTGGTCTGAAGACAGAGTTTACAATGTTGACTTTGAACTTATTCTGGACAATCATACAGAAACACACAGAGATGTGGAAAGGTAGAGAGAGGTGCTCGGCTAATATGTGATGCTTCGTTGTCTCCCGGTGGTTGGTCAAACTATTGCAAGTGGGTTTTTCTCTCTTCTCATCTTTTGGCGCCGGTTGGGCATTCACAAAAAAAAGAGCTGCGGTGAGAGTGAGGCGCGCGTCCAGTCTAAAGGGTCGGGATAGGCCCAGGGTGCATCCTGCGTCCTGCGTCCTGCGTCCTGCATTTGCCTTTGCATTGACAAGTGACGGGAGTGGCTGGCGCATCGACTGGGGGGTTTGCGTGAGCTGCTCGTTCGTGGTGTGCTCATCTGTTTTGTTTACTTTGGTTGCCGGGTCGAAACACGGGGTGGGTGGTGGACGGTCACTGGTGACGGAGTGGGGGTGGAAATTTGACCCGCTCTTATTTTCCTCGCCCAACCATGCCATTTTTTGATGTCCTTCTTTTCGCCCAATTGGGTTCTTGGCCTCACCTCAATTCTGGACACAGATGAGAGTCTTGAACGCGGATGGTTGGGGGAGGATACTCATGTACGGAGTACGAATCTGCAGTGTCATGATCATTCTGGCCACGATGTATGGAGTAACCTGTACTTTCATATTCCATCTGTGTTCCTACTTTCAAGGAGTCAAACACAAGGGTTCACACCCTCCCATTTCCCACGCAAAGTTCCCTTCCATTTGACTTCAAAACATACATGTCGTCTTCCCTCTCGCACAGCCAATTTGACGTCATCTACTACAAGCCCGATAAGAAGATAGTTGCACCATCAACGGGAATCCCGGACTCCCTCTGTCTCTCTCCATTTCGAAAGGTCCCGTCTCCAGGGGTTCAAAATGTCGGTGACCGGTCTGGGTACAGTCTTAGCCACCCGGATGACCCCATCCGGTCTTCCCATCCTATCCGAATTCACCTTACTAGTTAGCACTCCGTATCCATCCCGTCGTGGCGGCATGGCGGCATGGTTCCAGTTGCCGGGCCGCTTTGACCGGCACAAAAGTCATTCCAACTATCCGTGACCCGTCCTCTCAGTACGGGTAAAACTAGTGAATTTTGGAAATGAAGTGCTCTGACGATCGTGACAACTTGGCTCCGATCCCGCTTGTTGATGCGGATATGTCATGTTGTGATTTCGTCAGTAGCTTACGTCCATGGTCATCTTACCTGATCTCTACTAATATGGAATGAAATAGAAGCATGTCACCACAGTATACGTCAACAAGGAATCAACGGAGAGGTCCAAACTCCCGGTCTATGATTGCAAACTACAAAGCGACTATTATACAACCCTCCGGCAGGCCAGCCATCTTTTCGTCTATCATGCTCTATGCTTCTATGATAGGCAGTTTTCCTGAAAAGATTAACCCCCAAGTTCCCCATGCCCTCCAAGGAGTCTTGCTGAACAGATGAAACAAGAAGTTTGCCCAGGCCGATGTTCGTTAAAGAAAAAATTTCTAATGCAGAGAAGAAATGCAGCCCCCCATCTAGTGGAGGAAAGGGGGGGGGGGCGGCAAATGCTGCTTGCTGCTGTGAGAGGATATCATAAAAATGTGGTTCCCCGCCGTTGAGGTTCATTCCCGGAGTTATACAATCCTGGATCCAGGGTGATGAAGAGGGGACGGAGGAGACATCTCTGTCCTCATCCAGAAACCAACACCATTCTTCTTCTTCTTCGTCTTCTTCGCCAACCATCTTCTCGCCTCGTCGTTCCGGTTCGTCAAGTCGTTGTTTATTTGGAGATCTCAACACCGCCGGTGGCACCGAGGGCCTTCTTGAGGTCACCGTAGATGGCGAACTGACCGGCAGTGAGGGTACCGACCATGAAGAGACGGGCACCGATACCGGTGTAGGAGCCGCGGATGCCGAGCTCCTTGGCGATCTTGATGAGGCGGGAGGTGGTGCCTTCACCGGGGAGACCCTTGGTCTTGTTGATCTTGGAGAGCATGGTGTCAGCGGGCTGGGAGACGATGGCGGCGGCGAAACCGGCCATGAGACCGGAGCCGAGGTTGACGGCGGTCTGGGCGCTGTCGGAGAGGGTGTTCTTGGGGTACTGGCGGAAGATGGCCTCGGAGACCTTCTCGAAGACGACGAACTTGGACATGGTGTAGGGGATCCTGAAAAGGTAGTGTCAGTTTTTGGTGCTCTCTTTGGATTGCGTGCACAAGCCGGATCGTGCACGCCAAAATGTGCTAGGGTGTAAAATTTATACTTACTGCTTGAACAGAATGGGTCCGAAACCGGCGTAGAAGGCACCGATACCCTCGTTCTTGAGCATCTTGCTGAAGCCACCGATGAGACCGTTGGCGTAGGTGGGCTCGGAGACGAGACGGATACGGGTGGCCTCAAGGGGGCACAGGGCAATGTCGGCGAAGAACTCGGCGGCAGCGGAGGAGGCGAGGTAGACAGCAGTGCGGTTGTTGACGGCGTTCTCGTAGCCGATCAAGTTGATGGACTGCTGCTTGAAGAACTCGTATCCACCGAACTTCAGGGAGCCCTGGAGGAAGTAACCGGCAGCGGTAGGTCCGAAGCCAGTGAGAAGAGCGCCGGCACCCTCGTTCTGGATGACCTGCTTGAAGCCGCCGATCATACCGCGGTTGTAGGTGGCGGGGTCAAGCTGGATTCTGGTCTTGACGCTGTTTATGCCATGTTAGCCATTTGTGCCAATTGCTTCGATACCATTGCGGTATGTCATTGCCGACTGCCGCGATTGAGCGGAGAGCTTCGCTGGCGGATGGCGGCTTTTCTCTTCCATTGTCCGCCATTTGGCTTGTGAAAGGGCACGCGCACCGGCCAGGGAGAAGCTTCTTTTCCCAAATGTGGAATCGTCAGAGAGAAAAGACCTACACATCGACGGGAGTAAGAGCACCGTGGGTAACGGAGCAGCAGACGGCACCGGCAAGGGCGAATCTGGAGTAGAGGGCGAGGCCGGAAAGCTGGCCAGGGGCGGCGGCAGCAGCCTTCTCGACGACGGCGTCGACCTTGGCCGAGCCGGTAGAGGGAACGGAAGAGGCCATTGTGGCTGTGATGTGTGAATCGAACCGGAGAAAACAATACAAAAGGCTGAGTGGGGAGGGACTTGTCACGAAGAGCCGCGCAACGGGATCGTGAGGTTCAAGGGGATGGAGGATGGATGGTTAAAAAGGGAGAAACTTTTTTTTGTTGTTGTCGAGGGACGGGAAGTAAGAGGTGGCCGGGTAAAAATTGTGAGGCCTTTTTTTAGCGGCGCCGCGGCTGGGGGGGGAGAGGAGCGAACTAGGACCGAGACAGGCGCAATTGGGAACTTGTCCTTTGCAGCGGAAAAGATTGGCTCGGGATTACTCGGGTACCCGCGATTGCGCACTGCTCGAGAGGTACGTATCTGCTATCACACTGGATATGACCGGGGTGAGCTCTTGCTCGGTCTCTCGGAAAAATCTTTGCGTGGACAGTCGCTGGTCGGCCAAGGTTTAGCCGGGGCGGTCCTCCCGCAGCATCCAGTCCTGGCACGCCTTGCTATGCATTCCATCGTCGCAGTTCAAGTTTTTTTCTTTCGTTTCCTTCCAACGCAGCACGCAAAAAGACTACGAGGGATCCACCCGTCCACTTAGCGTCTTCCATTGACCCATGTGTTTGCCCGTCAGTGTCGTCAGAGCTGTCCAGGATGGGCCATCTAGAGTCTAGAGATACGGATACCTCCCGCTACCTGACTGCGTAGCTATCGCCGTTGGATACAGTCTGTGATAATTACCTAATCTTCAACCTTGATGTTCTTGGTCATTAGCAATTCCATCCATTGCACTCTTGACGGCGCACATCGAGGCCACCAGAGCCCAAGTCTTGTTCCGTACATCTTACGTCCCTGAAACAGCGTTGTGATGCCCGGCTTGGTGTAGATTTCGACATCTGCGTCAGAGCCGCCCTCCATCATGACTCAACATTCGCCATCCTCTCACCTGCCCTTCTAGCGGATGAGGTAAGCTCGGGAAGCTCTCCGGCTGCACCCAGCCGCCAAGCATCTTCCGACTCCGCTGCTCCGATGCCTCCGGGTAAACTGCCGACTACCGACAAACGTGAGGCATTCGTGAACAACTATGGAAGTCAGCTCGAGACGTCTATCAAGGCAGTTGAACTGAAGTTTCAACAGTGCTCCCGTGTCAATATCATGAATTTTGATTCCCGATACCAATGGTGTCCCAGAGACAATGCTGAAAAAAAAGAAAATACGCCGGAAAATCCTGACTTCATAAAAAATACAAACTCGGGATAAAATAATACAGCGCCAAAAATACATGTTAGCACCGCTGAATACTACGCGGCCAAAATGCTATACCACATCTCAGACCGTTATCATCAAATGACTCGATATATTGCAAAACATTGCCCGCCGATAATTCTTTTCGTTCCCATTCCAACACCTAGATTTTTATCGCCAAAGCAAGCCCCGGCTCGTAGTATGCCGATTGATCGTACTTCTGAGGGTATATGTAAAATGACGGTCCAGTTCTGTGGAACGGCAAAAAGATGCAACATAGCCGTAGATGATGGTAATTCCGGCTATATCAACAAGATAGTGAATACCTATGAGCCTGGATCCATATTGTTATTTTCGAATAGACCCAAAACATCTCCAGGCAGATATTCCAACCATGGTGGCATCATCTCGTTTGGCAACCCCAATGCTCCAATATCAATCGGATTCTCAAAGGTGATGACATCCGTGATGGGACCCATGCCTTGGCCAAGATAGGAGTACGTTGCGTTGGCGTACGTAGGATCGAAAGCAATGTGCTGCCCGCTATGATGCTGTTGCGATACCGCATCGTGCATATTGCCAGATGGCGAGACCGACGGCATCATGGAGTGGTCATATCCTGCCGAGTTGTGTGACGAAGGTGTGAAAGACGTCGGTTGCTGAGTGTGCGAAGTTGCAGCTAGCATTGGCCCGGCATGGCGTGTTGGAGGTGAATTTTGCTCTTCCTGGATGCCTTCAAACTGCAAATGGCCTCTTCCTTGATTACGCGGGCTCATGGATGATGTCGACAAGCGTTGCGTATGGTGAGAACGTGACGTCTGTCGCATGGCAGAAATAACTGGTTGGGGATATGCAGTAGCAAAGATGGAATGGGGAGCCGTCTCGGGCAAGCTCTGGCGGATTGGGTCATATATCATGTTCCCAGGTGGTGTAGGCGCAGATGCGGGATTGTTGGATTGTTGAGGCTGCACGGAGCCGTGATGGCCAGACTGATTGGCATGCATGTTCTGGTACATGAGCGTTAGGCTCGAGTTTGGTGAGTTTGTCGTGCCCGTGAGGGACCAAGCTATTGGCGGCATATTGGGCGTCGATGGATGTGGGAAACGCCCGCCGATTGAGCCTCGGCGAGGCAGTCGGGCGCTCTCGTACTCCTCGTTGGTGTACGTCTCACAGTCCCATATCCCCTTGGACTTCTGGTCGAGCGCTGTGAGGATGTATTTGACTCCGCCCCAATACTTATGCAGTTGCTGGAGGCTCTTGTAGCAACGAGAGTAATTTTGGTTGGCAGCCGACGCGAGGAGAGAGTGCTTAGTAGACATTCTTTGCTCATGCGAGGATGACTTTTGTCTCTGACCCTCCGTTTTGGGCTCGTTTGGCGGAGATGTTTCTCGCGACGTGGGGTTCGAGGCGTTCGCGATAGACTCCATTAAGAAAGCGCATGCAGCAATGTACATTGGCTGGGATGTAAACGGGTTTCCTATGAAGCTCTTGGGGTCGATGAGTTCTGCAAAGGCGAGAATATCGGCAATCGTCTTGGCGCTAGACATGGAAAGCTCGCGACTGTTAGGTAGAAGCTGATGTGTGCTCCTTAACGAGCCAAAGGGGGTCAGTAGAGTAGGTTGATGCAGTATAATGATGAGCGCATGGAACCAGAAGTGAAGAAGAATGAAGTTTGTGCCCTGTCCCAACTTCAAGTACGTCTTGAAATTGGAGACGCTGAAGTGTAGCCGGGGATCTTGCTTTTGGTAGAGCTTCGTCAGCTCATGCTCCATCCGCGAAAGCTTTGCCCATTTCTCGGAGGTAAGATCATTTGCGTTGCGAATATTGTTCAAAACGTCGGATACACGGCCGTAAAGATGGATGATCTGGATGAAGACAGGGAAAGGGGCTGGCCAACCCGATGCCGGGTCAAGAGTTGATACTGGCAGAGCCAATTCAAAGTCGTCATCACGAATTGTCACAGGCCTGCCTGTTCCAGAAGATATTACTCTGTCAAGAACGAAAACAGCCCAGAACGTGTCGGTACGTTCTTGCTCAACCTCGAGCTGCTCTTCGCGGGTGAGTCCGTTGTCGTCCTCTTGTGGACCGTCGGTTGCTCCCACATCACTGCTTGCTTGGTCTCCGTGGCGAGTGTACCAGGGGTCTCTTTCACCTTGGTATATGACGCCGACCATCTTCTGCAAGCCCAAGTCAACGGCCATGCGGATGGCCAGACCCAAGTACATCCACAGAGCACTGTCTTGATCTGCCCCGAAACCTTCGTACGCCATCATCAAAAGCGCCTGAACAGCGCCTACAGACGGACAGGGGAAAGTATCAACAGTGGCAGCCTTTGCTCTGTGGGCGTAAAACTGGCCTTGTTCGGCATGAGACGCCTCTTCGTCTTTGCTATGCCCGAGTTGTGGCAAGTCGGAGAAACGGGCAGCCAACGCGCACACAGCGTCGACAAGAATAGGCTCAACACGCTTCTCCTTGACCATGCGGGTGAAGTTACCCTCCTTCAAGAAGGGATAGTTGCAGCCCAAATGCAAGAAGAAGGTTTTGACTAGGTGTAGAACTAGGGGATGGACTGGCGCAGGGTCGTTGGGATCGTAAACTGGTAGGTCCTCGTCGGCAACAGCGACCTCTTCATGCTGAGGTATACCTGACAGAGCCATTCCCATAGATTGAACTACACTGGAACCTGAGCTTGGTGATGTAGCCCCGGCAGAGCCGCCAGTGCTTCGCCTGCGGTCCCGTACGGACACCACCATCTGCTTGTAGCCGGGAACGATGGCTGTCGGGCCAAAGTAGCGGAAGTAGGGCACCCTGTGACGCTCTGTATGATGCGACACAGGAGAGCGGCTCTGTGTACTGCGTGCATCGTCGGAGAAGGATGTTGCGCGAGGATGTGAGGGTCGTCGAGGTCGAGAGCTCTGGTCTTGGTCACGAGAGCTATGTTCTGACGAACGTCGCAGGAAGGTCGGCGAGTGGCCCGCATTGGTGTCGACAACGTTCTTGGGAGGTTGTTCGCCTTCCGATTTGAATCCAGAGGGGCGCCGGCCGGTAGCGGTGTTCTTTCCATGCTTCCTCTTGTCGGGGTTTCCCCCTTCTTCTTCCCGGATATGTTCGTCGTCCTCCTCGTCTTCCTCTATGTCGTCGTCCTCGTCATGGTGGGGATCCCGGGTGGCGATGGCGCCACTTGAAGATTTCTTCTCAATCACTTCATTATACCCCAAGCAGGTGTGTCCGTTCTTGGCGCAAGTTGAGCAGCTGGGGCGCTCGCCGGCGCATCTCGTCTTTCGTTTGCGACAGGTCAGGCATCTGTCGAGGGCCGAGTCAGGTTAGCTTCTGCATACAAAAAACGATTCATGGGCAGACATGCAGTAACTGTGCTAGGAAAACAGCACCAGCCGCAACGACTAGCAGAGGAGCAGCAAAGGAGGAAAACTCACGCGGCGTTGATCCTGCGTCTTTTTGATGGCGGATGGCCTTGGTTTGTGACGAAGCGGATCTGCTTGGGCGCGGGGGTCGCTCCGTTGACGATGGAGGTCATGGCGCGCAAGGTGAAGGAACCTCTCAATAGCGACGCAGCATGATGCTGCGCTGCAGTGGGCGGAGAATGGCTGAAAGGGTCAGAAGGGGACCAGACCACAGTAAAGGACTTTACTGCGTAGCGACAGAACGGCAGCGGGCGCAGCAGCAGCAGAGCAGCGGGGAGTGATCCACGTCGGGCCTCCAAGTCAGGTCAGGCCTGGGTGGAGATGGCAGGTGTCTCCCGGCTCTGAGGGGCGACGGAAGTTTGTAGCGGGTTGCTTAAACCGGGGTGTAGCTTCCGGGGCAAAGTGCTAGGTATTAGATAGGTGCGGCGTGCTTGGGGGAAAGCTTGGGTTGTGCAGGATGTAAAGGGGTTCCGGTGGAGACGCGGTGCTGTAGCTCCAGATCCAGGCGGGTAGGGCTCAAGCTTCAGCTGAGGGATCGGGCGACGGAAGTCAATTGTGTGTTGGATGGAGGTGGGACATGGCGGCCGGAAGTCTCATGGAAGAAATGGAGATGTCTTGAGGGCCGTAGTCGTGCAACGTAGAAACATGGCCGTTTCATCCCGTCCCGAGGAGGGGGACAAAAAGAAAGTAGTTAGAGGTGGCAACGGACGGGTTACCTGCACTAATTAGACCACCAAGAAAGGGGGGATGAGATGATGGGATAGGATGGGATGGGAGGGGGAAAGAAAGCAGATGGGCAGAAAAAGATCAGCAACCTTGGACGGGCTGGCTTGGTGAGTGGTGGTGAATGGTGACTGGGCAATGCGGCAGATGAGGAGGGAAGGCAACCGAGGAAGGGGGTGACGAAGACGAGCGAGGAAGAATGAGGGGAGGGGGGATGTTGGGGGCACTAGGGGGATGAAGGCGGTCGGGAGAGGCGCAGACGACGACGATGATGTTGATGGGTACGGAGTATCAAGTGGGAGTATGGCGTAGGCGTAGGCGTAGGCATAGGCGTGGACGCTCGGCGTCGTTAGAACTTGTCTCGTCTTGTCTTAGATTGGCATCGGAGGGCGGCGCAGGACAGGTTGTGTGGTTGTGGTTCGTCCTTCTTTGGACGGGATGTCGGGAGAGCGATCGTGCGGTGGACTGGACTGGTGGATGGCTGGATGATGGACTGTTGGTGTTCGGGGAAGACGGGGAAAAACGATCGGGGGTGAAGGTGGGATGGATGGATGGGTGGTGAGTGGTGGGAGACGCAGGATGCAGCGTCGACCAGGGAGGGGGGTCCTGTCGGGTCGAGGGAGAAAAGCGGAGGGAAACCGTTCAATTAATGCTTCCATCCGTTGCATATTGTGAGATGACAGAACAATTTAATTATAGGAGAATTCCGTCCTGGGGTACCTTATTCTGAATTGCCTAAGGTATGCTCCTTCCATCCTTATTGTGACAAGTGTTCAATCCACGGAGGAAAGAGCTCTCCAGACATGAGAATGGAAGGTTCCTTCCTGCCTTCTCAAATTGTGTTGTGATCACAGACAACTGCACCTTCCCGCACACAGCAATTCCGAAGCAATGGAAAGCACGAAAAACTGGGTCCCGTCATCCGTCAAGTCGGCATCCGCATGAGATGATCATCAATCATCTCACCAGTCTCCGCGTCTTCGGGTCCGTCCTTGCATCCATGTACTCCGTAATCACGTCTGCGCCATTCTTGATACTTCGCTTGGTAAAAAGTGAGGGGCTGTTCTCTCCGAAGAAGCGTGGCCGCTGGGCAGAAAAGGTATAAGTGAGCACATTGCCATGGGCCGAATCTCGACAAGACACGGGCCAAGCCCAGTTCAACACTTATCACTTGTATCCGTAATTCATCCAGGGAATCTCGCATGCTTGGGCACAGCCTCGTGCGATTTGGTCCGAAAGATTACCAACTCAGGCTTCACCAGTGAAGTTGATAACTGACCAAAATGGCCATCCACTCACATACGCCATCGTCCAAACTCACTCCCCTCTCTCTCTCTCTCAAGCTGCCGTCCACGGATCTCACCGCTTGTGAAAGCCGGACATATCGGCCAAGGGAATTAAATCTGACTACCCCGTTGAAAAGAAGGTGCCGAGAGAGAGAGAGAGAGAGAGAGGCTTTCATGTCGGAGTATATCGCTTCAGGCAGTTACTTCCACCGCGAGTTTGGAGACTTTCCCCCCGCCTCACGCTGAAAGCATCCAATGCGTCGGCACTTGCTTAGATCACTTATCAGAATCCCTATGTTTGAAGAACCCAACTCCCCTCACGTCTCTGATGTCGCCAAGTCCATACCACCGGTACCCAAACGCACTCATAGAACCATCTGCCTCTTCTCCCCCATTTGCCGTACCCTCTGTGCCTCTCACAACAACACCAGCCTCACTCATCCAATCCACACAAACCTCCAACGAACCTCAAGAACCCTTGGTGTGGTATTCCCATCTGACCATGCATCAGAAAGTGAAAGTCCGGGCGATTTCGTCTCACCTACGGAGTACACCAAATATCCAACCAGACTTACTCAGACTCATGCCGGTATTCCCCTCCCCTCCCCTCCCCTTTTCTACCCTCCTGGTCGGCTTGTCCACACCACATCAAAAGTGACCCGCTTTACCCCAGATCCCCGAGGCCCGCGTCAGCCCACTTGCGCCCTCGGGAACCACGGGAAGCCCGCGCGGGCTGGTGCCACCAGTGACGGTACTATTGGAACCCAGAGACTGGGCGGTAACTCCTCACCTTGGGCGTTCGGCTCAATCTGGGACACAAAGCCTGGCCAGCAGCCCACCGTCACGGTCCTAGTTGCCTCATACAAGATAGGTCAGATAATGAAGAGTAACTTGGATTAACTAACGCCTACTACAAGATGATGATATCGTAAAATCTCAGATAAACTCCTTGTCCCGCAAACACACCTGCAGCTCTGGCTGGCCCCCTTTGAAATACTGCCTTCTCATGTGCGACCTCAAAAGAACCGGTAGCGCCGAAACCACCGCCATATTACCGTTAACCCCCGCCCCCGTAAAAGATTTTTTTTTGTGTAAACCACACCTCCCTGATTTGCCTGCCTTTGCTCATTACGTTCAATCTCATCGATGACTCCATACTATATACGGTGGGCGGTGATGATGGACAAGTCCGTATCCAAAGAGACGACATGCTGCGTCCCTCTACCCAAAGACAATCGTGACGCCCATGTCCTCGCTAACACGTCTCCACAAGTCGGCTCCTTTACCGAGCCGTTGGCCAGGTGTGGACATTCCAATGGCATGATCCTCATACGCGGCATGGTCGTCAATCATGTCTGCTCGCCTCCAGACCTCTTGCGCAATTGTCCACGCACGCTGAATGTTCGTCATGCCCTGCCGGCGTTCAACAGCCACAAAAGCCTGCCGGGCTAGTTGTCGGTCGCTCGGGCTGATGGCTTCGCATGCTGCCACAAACAGTGGCCACAAAAGAGCCGCCATGGGTCCGGCGTGATTGACTGTTGCAGCACAATGGCTAAGTGCCGCATGCGTATGGTGCTGAACAAGATGATGCTGTCTCGGGTATCCGTAGATGCTGCGGTAGAGATAAACAAACGCAGAGTGGCGGTAAGCGAGGGCATTGTTGAGAATCGAATGCAGGCGTGCGCGCTCAGAAACAATATCAGGCTCATCTGAGCTCAGGTCGTCCATCGTGTCTGGTGAGAAACCCGGAGGAAAGCTGGGTTGCCACTGCTTGAGGGCATGCTCAATTGCGTCCGAAGTGGTCTCGAATTCGGAGCGCAGGACCGCGACCTTTGTGAGCTGACCGTTGGTAATCGCTGTCTGGAGCTCGGTTTTGAGGGCGAGAAGGTTCGAGAGGCGGTGGATAATAGGCCAAAGCGTTGTAGAGAAGCCAAGCAACGTATCGACAGAGTTGAGAGGCGAAGTGGTAGGGGAGTCAATCGGTGGGAAAGGGATGAGGCATCCTGTCGCTGGTGCGGTGGAGAGGGGAGCTGTGCCAAAGGAAAGCGCAGCAATAACATCGTAGAAACGGAACGCCTGGCAAAAGGGTCAGCCAAACATCACACGGACCGGGATGCAGGAAACTTACGCGTTCGAGAAAAGCGGTGGTCGGGTCGGTGTTGTCACTGCTGCCGCTCATAATTGCAATGGCACCTTTTAGATGACCATCAACAATATTGGACCGGCCTTGTTGCACGAGCTATCGATCAGTTAGTTGAAAAGTCGTTGAAGGCGTTGGAAGCAAGAAAACTTACTACTTCATAATAGACAAGCAACATGATCGTGGCCAAAAGCTCGTTCTTATTTGCTTCCCCACCGAGTTCAATCAACCGAGCCAGGCCTTGGATGGCTTGGTTGTGGAAATAGACCGCCTTTTCTTCCGTGTGACCGCAGCCTCTGTTCTCCAAATGCGCACTCGCGAGCGCATAGATAGCGTTTGTGACGGTCTTGCTCCTGTGGCACAGCGGCAGCACAAGTTGCTGGAACGGATTCCCGGCTTCCGTCTCTCGCAGCACTATGAGGTGTGACATGACGTTGGTAAAGTGATCGACTAACGCTCGACGGTTCGGCCGTTCCGAGAACTCGGAGAACGTCGGGAACAGGAACTCGAGACGCGGCGACGCCACTGGGACAGGTGCTATCATGGCCAGGTCCGGGTGGCGCTGAGCTCGTGTAACTGCAAGATTTTGAATGGCATCCTGCTGCACAGAGCGACGGCGAACAATCTCCTCGTCTGCATCTTCCAATGAAAGATTGAAAGCGACAGAGTCTACCGGAGAGATCAGCGGAGCGTCGTCCTTGTCGTGATGCAGACCAAACATCTTCTTGAAGTCGTAGGCCAGCGGGTCGGCACTGTCTTCCGGTTCCTCTAGAATGGCCTCCTCCACCGCTCCATCGTCTTCGTCGTCAAGAGCCTCCTCCTTCCAACGTCTAATGGTAGCATCGGGTGCTGAATATCGTCGGATGAGGGCGCTTCCGCTCGTGAGAGAGGCTGTGTCGGAACCGAAACCGGCAATGGAATCACGCTTCTTGCGCTGTCGAGGCTTGACAGGTTCGTAAGAGCATTCCTGGCCACGCTCGGCGCATCGAGAGCACTGCGGGCGGGATTCGTCGCATTTCTTCTTCTGCAGGCGAGAAAATCACAGTTAGAATTGTTTGATAGGTGATTTGGAGGGGTTGCTGCCGCGATCCCAGGACAATCGGTTCTCCGAATGAGAAGGCTCGTACCTTTTCTTTGCTGTTCAACGAAGTCAGTAAGGAGCTCGGATCAAAACAGTGAGGAGGGAGGGGCTGGCTGGGGTTGACTCACCAATAAGTACATCCTGCATGAAGCAAATGAGTTCATGTCAGAGATCGGCTCAAAATATGACCAGTAAAGGCAAGTGTGTCATGACGGAATAAAAGGGTGCGAGATCTGGGGCAGCATCACGAAGCCATTCGAGCGGCAATAGCGAAGCGCATTCGGGGCAGTGAATTGGCCCAAACGAGGACCACTTGGCTGGGGGCGGGAGGGAACAAAGCGGAGGCAAACAGCAGAGCGTTTGGGTATTAACTCACCTGATCTGGATCGTCTCTTGGGAGCCTTTGGCGGGGCGAGTTTAGTATACAGTAACATGATGCTCAAGAGCTGGAACCTGTGGCGCGCACAGGCATGGCGGTTTTCAAGGTTGCCGGAGTTGTGTTTCTCTCAAAAGATGTGGTATATGGACGAAGTTGCCCTACACCTACATCACGCACGGAGAGAAGGGAGAAGGCCTGCGGTAAGAGTGTGTGGACCGAGGCTACTTGGCCTAGAAGACGAACGAAGACAGGCTTTCACGATGTCGGGTAGGGTCCCGCAGTAATAGGTGACGGTCGGGGTCAGCGGGCGCAAGGTGGTGCTGGTTTTGCTGGTGGTGCCTTATGGGATGGAGGGGTGAATAAGGTAGAATCGAGAAGCTCGTGGGGACTGGAGGAAGTCGACCAAGTCTGTGTAGTGGGTATTTCCCTCGTCTCTTTTTCCGCCCTTTGACTCTGTTCCAGCCTAATACTCCTTGCCTTCTGCTTAAGAATCGATTTGTCGGTCTGGTGCCGAGGGTAAACGGGCTTTAACGAGGAAAGCTTTTCTCTCTTTCTGGGTTCTGTTCTCGCCCTTTTTCGACGGGGCCGCAAGCTTGGAGGGCCAGGGGCCGGGGGCCGATGTGCTGAGGTGAAGACGAATGCGTATTGTTGGTCCGTTCTCTTAGGGCGTGGGGGATGGGGAATGTAGGTGGTGCTTCTGGAGACTGGAGCAGAACGGCGAGATATGGGGGATTTGGAGAGGGCGGAGAAAGGTGGGAGAAGAGGAGTCGAAGGAGCACTCGTGCGAGTCAAGTAAGATGTCGGGTAAGAGCCGGCTCAAATACCATTGAAAGAAAGGAGGCAGAATCCGAGACGGCGAGAACCTTCAAGAGGCAAATGGGCAAAGAGGCTCGTTCAGCCAGGCGTTTTGGCGATTTTTTCTCCAACAAAGCCCGCCCACCCCCAAAAGCAACCAAAATGGACCAAGGTCAATGTCGAATCCCAAGTCGCGCTGGCGTACCGAGCGAGTACCCAAGGCCCGCCGCCCAAGAGCCGGCGATGGCGGCGTCCTTCCCAATGCTGACAAGACCGCTGCCATCACGCACATCGTGACCAAGAGATCCTGGGAGACTAAGATGTGCTAGAAGCAGAAAGGTGGAGAAATTTGCGGGGTTACAGCGGCGATTCTTGGTGCGGAGATGGGTGTCACAATCTCGGTCGACATGTCTGTAGCCCGTTGGCTCGAGTCCGGTCTCGATGGTGGTGCACTGGTGTCTATGCCTGTTCCCCGTTGGTGGCAGATGGAAAGGTGATTCTCTTTCTATCTGGGTATGTGTGTGTGCGCGCGCGCGCGTGGTTACTGGTAGCCGTGAGGAAGGGTTTCCCTGCGACGTGTGAGCGAGAGCAACACCTGAAGAGCTATGGGATCACAGCACTGTAGGTACGACGACCCGTCTGGATGTTGGAGTAGAGGGGGGCTGCCCCATGTCAGGGTAGATGCTGGTTGGTAATAATTTGTTAATGTGTGTTCTTGAGGGGATGGCATCTGAACAGGGGAGCCTTCGGGAGGCGCTGTCTCGTAGCATCCATGTACTCCGTACTCTCTCTCAAGCTCAGCCAGAAAACGGCGAGGTGCAATCTTGTGCCGTGACGATTCGGGTCGACCCTAATGCTGCCAATTTCCCTCGTCGAATTCTGTTTCCCCATGGTCTTGTCAACTCAAGGAACCGACACAGCCCATTGAATCTCCCGTCCGGTACTTCGTCATGGTGACTGGCCTGTTGCAGCAAGGCATCTGCCATACCTGGCTACCATGCCGCGCCCCCGGGACTTGATTGCCATTGTGTCAATGTCCGATGCCAGCTGCCAAAAGCGCGTCCTTTGTCAACCACCTCAAGCCGATTAGGGCAGAAATAGAACAGAATGAGAAGGTGGCGCGACATAGCGTTCTTTGCAAAGTTCGTATACGGTCATCCCAGCTAGGAACGAAGCTAAGGAGGCGCTTCTGCTGCTTCTAAGCTCCGGCTAGTCGCTGAACCTACCACAACTGCTCCGGCTCGCGAACGGCTCTGCAGGCTTCTGCCGCATTCCTTTCGGTAGCGAGCCAGAAACGTCATTCCTCCTTGTTGATGCGAAATGGTCGCATCTGCATTGCCACTATTGCCTGAGGCCTGGTGATGTTCGCATCTCCCTTGCAGGTCTCACAAACTTCGATTGTCAGTGGGCGAATACCATCGGTACCTGTGATTAGGACCCTGCAGCAACCGGCAAAGTTTAAATGGCGTAGTCGTTCAGACGGCTCGGAACTCTGATTCTTTGCCAGGCAGCCAGACCTGAGCTCCGCCTAAGGCAGTGCTGTAATTGGAGACTGGCACGCCTGGCACGTCTGGTTGTCTCCGTAGTGTCGCCAGGGCTGTGGTTGCGTTGATTGATTGGGTTGGAAAAGAATGAATCGAGTCACTTGACTATGTTGGCCTATCCACCAATCCAGCCACGCCGTCGCGCGGTGTCGTCCTCCAGTCTACCAGCGGAACCGAGATGGCCACTGCTGAATTCATTTCCCACGGGCCGTAATTATTGTGTAGCAAGGGGTCATGAACTGGCTGGCAGCCTGTAACTCGGACTTGGACTGTGACATTGTCGAGTATTGTCATTTGTTAGGATATCGAGCGCATGACGGCAATCAGCGAAGGCAGTTGATCCGAATGCCGGTGGACGATGTGAGGGTGCGTGGGTGCCAAGCCCTGCATGTATCCTCGATGGTCTTGCTCCTTTTTGCCTCTTTTTTCACTGAACGCAAGCATTCGACGAGGCACACGCTTGTGACGACACGACTCGAGCGCCATGTTAGCTCGGGAGGTTAGCCGTGGTTGAGACGCAGACACCACCACACACACACACACCCATGATCCTGGAGGCAGGCCGCCAAGTGATGAAGAAGGTTTTCTTCCCCGCATTCTCCGAGCCCTCAACCGCCGTTGATCCGTCCAAGCCATGGGGTAGCGTGCCTGGAATCTGGAGATGACACAGACTGGGTGGTCGTGACGATGTTCTCGATGGCTTCCAGCCCCTTTCCAGCTGGGTAAGACCCAGAGTCCTAGACGGGCCTCGTGTCTCCGATGCTACCGCATGGCGCAGGATGAGATTGGTGCCAGGCGGTAGGTGACGGAGGAGAGGCGGGCTGACGGGATCCTGGGTGCGGGTTGCGACGCTTGTTAGTGGCAGGATGAGGGGGTTATCGGTGAGGGGAGTGACTTGAGCGGTCAAGTCGATTTTTCTGGATATTTTGTCTGCCTCAGCTGGACAGAACACAAAGTCGAGGCTCGTACTTGAGCTGTACAAAGATGTATCTCGTTGATCGCAAGGTAAGTCTCAAGAGAAACGGTAGTAGTATGTACTTTGAGCTGCTCAGGTGGCTGCGAATTGGTAAAAGCTGGCACCTAATGTATCGCATTCTTAGACACCCCCGTGTATTCGTAAACAGTTGCCGTTGCCCATGCCCTGCCAGGTATTGACGGCACTGAGGCACATACGAAGCACAGGGCAGAGTTCGGCTTGTCTCTTTGGCGAAAGACAGAAGCGAAGACAAAAGATGAGACGAATCCGGGGAAGGTCTCCCAAAGCAGAACTTGTAGCGGTTGATCGGCGGAGCGTCCTGTCAATATTCTGGAGACTTTTGAAGGAAGTGTCGGGCTGCGGGCAACCGGCGGGAGCGTCCAGCGTGAATGGAGACGAGGACTGGGCGGCGGGTCGTAGAGGAACTTCAAGGGACCAGAGCCCACCTCAGGCGGACGATTCGACTCCACGAGCCCACTGACAAGGAGAGGTTCCCGCCGACGGTGTTTCCCTCGCGCTGTCCAATCGCATTGGGGTTTGGGACTGAGCAAAGAGCAAAAGTTCTGCCCTCTTTTTCGCCATTCTTCCGTCGATATTGCTGTGGAGTCGTTGTTCCTCGCCAAGGGCTGGAACTTGGTCCTTGTTAGGTAAGGGAAGGAGAAGTGTTATTCCTAGATTTGTCTTGACGAGAATTCGGATATGTACCCCTACGATTCTACGATTCCGCAGGTCCTGGGAATCTAAACATGTCCTGCCTGAGGCTGCATAGAAGTCTGGTGAACCGTGAAGACTGGTGATGGGTGGCAAGCACGGCATGGTTGCCCCATACTCGCTCCTGCTCTTGCTGCCTCCCACTAACACACCAGCGAACCAATTAACACTGCAGGTGTACGAAGATCAAACATTGAGGAAAGTGCGAGCACTTCCTTGGATATCTCCGGGCAGGCACACAGGACACGGGAAGCACACGTGGAAGGGAAGTCCGCACCTGCATTTGTGCGGCGTGTCTGCTCTTTCCGCTCTTTGGTTCGTTCTCCATTCATCAGTACTCTGTACCTCACCCAATGTGCCTCAGGCAAAGGAATATCCAGATCGGGGCAGGTACTGTCGGCTAAGTTGCACCTTTTGCTGCGTGCCTGCCGCTCCCACGCCTTGTCCACGCCTTCCTCGCTCGTTTCCATCGGTGATCACGCTGATCTTCTCCCCCTTCTACCTCCAGTGCAGGCAGGCACGCAGTCTATGTTCCTGCCGTTGGGACTTGGGTCATTGGCAATACCTTACTCCGTAGTCCATGGGATCGGCAATCATGGGCTTTGCCTCTTTCCATCCCTTCTCCACCGCTGCCGCTGCCATGCCGTTGTGCCTGAGATGACTTATAAATAGTCGACAAGTACGTACCTCTTCCGGCACCAAGACTCTGAGGTGCCGTCGGGCGCATGCCTTCTTGGAAGAACTCTCGCCAAGCAGCTTGCCTTCTGCATCTCGTTGCCGCGAGAAACAAACAAACACCATTCCGAATTTCAGTGTCTCTCAGTTTCATCGATAGCTCAGAAACACTCGCCGAGAATCAGGCATTCATCCGCCGCCTTAATTTTCATCATGCTCCCTCGAGCCATATACAAATAGTCTTCCTGCCATTAGATTCAAGCCGTCAGGTAGTTGGCGAGGCTGCTAAGGTTCCTTTCTGAATGAACACTCGGTAGGCTTCTGATCGAACAACAGCACACCTCTCATTTCCCAAATTTTCATCTGATGACCAGACTAGATCCGAGTGGATGGTTCGCTTGTTTGCAGCTTTCTTTTTTCATCCCAAACCCTGCGTCATCCAAACGCAAGGTCCGTGCCAAACAAAGTCGACTTCATCCGCCACTTTGCCATGAGGGATCGCAGCTCGCCCTTCAAGAGTGGAGACAAGGGCGTATCAAGAAACTTCGACTTGATTGCAAGTTTGCAATGGGAGGTCTTCTTTACCAGACTCGCTCACAGCCTTGGTTTTGCTTCGCAGGCCCGGTTGACGCACGGGGTGCCGTTGTTTCGTGAGACACGGGGAATCTGCAAGCATCAACATGGGGGCCCAAATCGATGTCTTGCTTCTGTTTTCTGGAATATGCAGCCATCCTTGTGGCTCGGATATTGACTAGCTCCTTCAAAGGCGCTGGTCCGCTCATGAAGGCCATTGTGTAGGCCATGTCTAGCCAGGGCTTCGACGACATATGGGTTTCATCGAGTGATGAAAAGCCTCGTTGGACATCTTACCTTCACAAATAGATATTGTGGGATATCTGCATATGCCCTCCCGAGGAATCTAGACCGTAGGGGAGAAGCAGCCGAATGAATGCGCGTCGCTGCGGACGTAAAAACCATCGTCCGATGCTGTTGGTCGTTGGCTATGGAAGCGCTGGTGTTGGCTCAGTGTCGCATTCACTTGGATACAGCCCCCAAAGACAACCAAGGACGGAAAACATTGCAGACAGCAATCCCAAATATGCGCATCGCCAACAAGCTGCCCACTCGCATCTACGTCCCGGGCTCCTCCAGCGACAAGCCGCTGCTCTGCATGCTTGCTTCCCAGCCCGTTTCCTTCGAGCTGCCGCTCCTGTTGGCTGCTTGTCGTTGACTTGCAGCTCACGCCTTCATCTCATTGGTGGCCTTCGACATTCTCACCACACGATGCCCACTCTGAACGGTAAGACAGGCATTTTCGTGCCGCATCACCGCATACAATGTCCGACCAGGTCGTCAGCTGCTTCGTTTCTATTCGTTCCTCGAGTCTGAGACCAGTCGCGCCCAGCATACTCGCAGCAGTGGCGGTGATTGAGAGCAACCAGACAAAGTGCCATTTCTCAAATACCCCTCCACCTTGGTCTTCCTCCATGGTGCTATCGTGGCTTACCAGAGGCTGGGACTGCACTTTACTCACTTCCCATTGGGAGAATATCACCCCTCGTTTCTCCTATTATGGGCAAGCCCGTTATCCAAAGTGCTGACACTCTGACAAAAAAGCCACTTTAGAAATCCCATCATCCCAAAGATGCCCCCGTGGAGCCAGCTGCGAGCCAAGGCCCTCCCGTCACACATGCCCGCAGTCTAGGGATCCGTCCATTCCCCTCCCAAACAGTCCATGATCGCCCTCTTCTCTTCCATCTTCATCTGCATCCACCCGCTGTCGGGTCGATCATACCTGGCGAAAAGAAGACAGACACGCACGCGCGGTATCGAGTTCAACTTGACGCTGCCAGCGCGAGCTATACGGTCGACGGGGTTTCAAGTGAACGACACGCGCTTTATTCAATCACTTCCCCGTCTGCGTCGTCCCTCAGCCCTACTGCTGTGCCCCCGATCGCCGATTATTATATCGTGGGGTGTGACTGCTTGTGGTTCTGCGGTGCTGTGCTGTACACACCCGCTCAGCCCCCCCGGAGACACACCTGCAGTTGGGTCATCTCGATCCTCCTCACGCCTCAAGGCACCAGCATAACTTACCCTCTTCACAAACGATCCGGCCGGCTCTTCAAATCACTCGAGTCGAAAGATCTTCCAAACGCTCCTTACACCGCCGCCGATCTCTCAAGGACCTTGCGCTGCCGTTCGTTCGATTACCCACGCTCGAGACTCTCGACAAAACGCTCGCTGATCCGGAGAATCTTAGATGATCGGCGAATTTCGTAATTCAGTTGCATTGCTCAACGCTTGTGCTTATTCGCTCGATCACCGCCGCCACCATGAGGGTGACTGCTTGCTCGCTTTGCGTGCTGTACTTGGGGGTTGACTTGTTGGTCAGGGCAGTCGAGGGGGCGGAATTCAAGAGACGAGACGGGGTGCACCGCCTTGAGAAGGCACACGTCACGGTCTTTCACGACCTCAATCGAAGGGGCACAACGACTTGTGCGACCGGATACTCTGCTTGCCCGTCAAGCTTGGATGGAGGGTGCTGCGCTTCAGGCTATGCATGCGCGACGGATTCTTGCTATGCGACCACAAGTGCAGCGCAGACTTGCGCAGGAAAACCTGGATATTACCAATGTAACACGGTTTTGGGTGGTGAGTTGGTTTGGTTCCTAACGCTTATCTTGGTATCGTGAGCTGACACACTTTGTCCAGGCGGCTGTTGCCCAGAAGGATACCAGTGTCAAAGAGGCTCAAATTGCGTTCCAGCGTCTGGAGTCATATACTCTCAGTCGTGTCCGGCAAGTTACTACTTGTGCCCAGCTAGCTTGAGCTACGGCTGCTGTCGAGACGGACTAGGCTGCGCCGTAAGCGCTTGCTACTCGACGGAGCCCTCGACTGTTACGGAGACGACAACAATCACAACGACAAATGACGCCGCGCAAGCTGTAACCACGACTGTAACCGCAACTGCTGTTCTAACACCCTCAAGACCTACCACGGCGCCAATAGTAGCAACAGGGGCGAGCGATCCGGATCAAGTTGTGTTCAAATACTATCCGAGCACTGTTCCAAAAGAGCAACCTATCTCGAGCGGCGATGGCAACAGTGATGGATTGACGTCGGGGCAAATCGCGGGTATCGTGGCTGGAGGAGTTGGCCTGCTCATCATTGTGCTGGTGACTGCGTGGATCATCATTCGACACCTCAACAAGGTTGTCCAGGCAGTCGAGACGAGCAACAAGGGAACCTCTTCAGGGGCTAAGTCACGCCCTTCGATGTATGAGTTCAAGCCAACACCATCAGAAGTTGATGATTTGAGCATAGACCCGCTCATGATGTCTCCTCGGCCATCACACCGCAGACATGATTCCGATACGACTGCCGACTTTACACCTCCATATCGTGGAACCCCTGGGTCCGGTGGTGACTATCAGGCAGTACCGCAAGGCTCAGGGTCCGATCGACACGCCAGCTACGACTCAGCATATACAGGAGGCTACTTCGATGTGGCGCCAGATAGGAGTCAGCGCGCAAGCCAGGGATCGAGTGCGTGGATCGGACTACATCGCGGAAGCACGGATTCGCAAGGAACCTACGCGCATCTTCGCCATTGGAGCAACGCCAGCGAAGCCAGCAGCGACCACGGCAGTGCGGGTACTCGAACGCCGCTCCAAGAGCTCGACTCGACGCCGTATGTGCCGGAGTTGGCCGCTTCACCCGTCCCAGAGGCCGCGGCAGATACGCGTCGCCGGTCAGGGAGCGGGCTATCGGGCATGAGCCGGCCACCTGCGGTCCATCAGCGGCGAAGGAGCAGTGAGGGAGGACACGGCAGAACGAGGAGTGACAGCTCTGCTCCAGCTGGGCTGAGTGTCGTGAATGAGGCTTCAGAGCTCATCGGCCACTATGGCCCGACAGATCGAGCGAATGGTCAGACGTCGAATGGAAAGTAAAGCTGCATTCAGTGCGTAGCTTTCCTATGACTATACTTCGCTTCGACTACATGCCGTCGCAAGGCTATGGCGCCAGTCACAGCATGGCTTTCGAGCTAACGCAAGATTTGGAGTTGGAATCCATACACCAGACGATGCCTTCTGACGCTGCAAGGCCCAGGAAGCTTGCATCTCTTCTTTGAATCCATGGTCTTTCTATCGTCCCGGACAATCATTCTGTAGTTATGATGTCCTGGCTGACCTAATGGGCCTCCATGGGCATTACCGAAGAGGCATCTTAATCACCAAGGCAGGCAGCCCCTCATACTTCTTTGGGGATAGAAGTGGTTGATTCTCGATCACGGACGGTTGGGAATAGGAAGTCCTCCGGTGGACGCGGCACAAGGGAGATGGGAGATGGTCGGTGACCGCTCAGGGTTGGGAAATACCATATAGAGAGCGGATGGCGTTTCTAACGGCGAGGGACTCTAGTGCCAACTGGCGAGCACCTCACCGCGGAAAATCGCGGCAAGGGCGGGCTTACTCTGGCGCAAAGTGTTTGGTTTTGCCATCTCAAGTTACAATACATGATACCTTTTTTCCCCCTTACTTTGCAAACCCGCGCTGAATATTCTGAGTGCCTCGCTTTTCACACGCTCTCCAATGCGGAAGAGAACCCCTCGACGGGGGATGAGGCAAGACTTCGCGATGTCGGTTTGAGTTGTAGGGGTTCGGTTCCTTTCTTCAACGATAGACCATGTCATCATGTTCTGCTTTTGCTTTTGGCTTTGCCATTATTCTTCAGAGGGGAAGTTTAGAGTAGATCAGACGAGGCATTGGCCGTCTATGGTATCATCAATCCGAGCGCCTGTGCCCCTAGTACCTGAACAACACCACGATAAAAGATGAGAACAAAAACACGATACTAGACTAATATGTAGGACCAGCGACCCCGACTTTATCTGCGGGGCTATGAGGATCTCATACGGATGACAGCCGTCAAACCCGATTTCCCTCGGGGCAGCATCATCGCGAGACCGGAGGCTCGTCAGAAGTGGAGAGGGATGTTCCAATGAGTAGACAGCTTGGGAAGAGGCGAACGCGAGGCTTGCCTGACAATACATGGTTCCCTCCCATTATACATGCTGTCGATCATATCTGATGAGATGGTACCCCATCATCCTGCTCGTCGGGACAACAACAAACTCGCTTGAGAGTCGTATCTGGGTCTGGCATGCGGAGGGTAGGGGGGAGGAGGGGAATATGGGGAGGCGGCTCTCCCGTAGGTGACAGCATGTCGGCTCCTCGGGATCTCGAACGGAGCCCCAACAACTTGATTGAACAAGAATCTATGGGCACATAATTTCTTCCGCGGACCGTGAATTTGGAGTCGAAGCAAGAGGCCGAGAAGGAGACTAGACCTCGGGGCAGACTCCTCCGTCAATCAGATGCGGCCTTGATCAACCCTTGAAGGAAGACGCACGTTGCTCAGACGGGGCGTTAGTCCGCACCGGGGATAGCACGATGTGTAGATTCCTGTCACTGAGGAGAGCCGGTGCGGGGGAGGTGCATGCTTTGTGGTTCGAGGGCTGGGGGGACAGCGGATGGGCGGGGAGAAGAAGCTGGGGATGGCAAGAGAGGGCACGATTTTGCTTCGCGGAGATTTGATGTCCGAAGAAATATCCTGGGGAAGCTTGTGAGGGGGGAAAGGAAAACTTGGAAGAGATGGGAGATGGGTATCATGGCCGGATAAAGTGCGTTTGTTTACTAGGAGGAACGGCGTGCTTCTTGTTGGATGCGCTTGACCCTTGCGCAAGGCAGATGAACTCGAGGCCGGTGTCGGTGTTGATGGATTGGCTACCTGGACTCATGTCTCCTGAATTGGGTTTCCAGGTATTGATTAGGACTTCTAAGTCAAAGAAGAATACTTCAACTTGGCCAGTAGCGTTACTCAATCGCAAGGTGTTGCCCATGGCCTTGTGTATCTTGACTTGAGGGTAGAGAATTTCCACGGGTAGTACGTGCAGTCCTGAGGAGCCCAAAGGTGTTCAGAATCCCGACATCTGGAAGAGCGCAAGCTAGAGCATAATTAAGACTAGGAAGGTGTCTCAAGCAATCTCCCAAGACACACGCGTATCTTTCGCAGGATTTAAACCTGGGGGATGGGAGAGGCAGGGGTAATGGTGGCCAACGGTGAACAGAGCAGTGAGCTTCGCGATAGCGACAACGTGCTTGTGTCCGCCAAGGTGCTGGACTATTCCATTCACCGAGAGGAAGCCCTCGCTTCCCAGGCCGGCGGAGGTTTATTACATATCATGGTCTACACGTGCTAGTACGGAGTAGAGCCTGGTTCAGCGGCTGGGAGGTGAACATGTGCTCTGAACGACTGGAAAAGTTGGCTTTAGCTTTTCCATCTCTTTGACTCTTTGTCTCCAAATTTTTTGCAGCTCGGCGGGCCGGAGATGGGACGGGCGGGCTTCTTACTTGACCTTAGGCTGTAAACGGGAATGATGCGCCGATGGGGACTAGCCTTATTGATGGAGTTGGGCCAGGGAAGAGAGAAGATCGAGTGGCGACTGGAGAGGAAGATGAGAGCCTAAATACTCAACCCTAGACTAGTCGAACTCAGGTCCGTCGACTGAGCAAGTGTAAATAAATGTAAAAACTCTTGAACGAGACTTCCTCGCCGTCGCCACGTGCAACTCCGGAAGGAAGGTCAATCAAAACAACATCAACGGCCTTCCTTGTAAAGTAAGGAAAGATAATGATGCTTAAAAAGCTCGAAAGGAAAAAGAGAAGAAAAGCTCGGGAACGGTGGAAATTGGGAAGCTTAGTCCAGCAAAAGGCCCCAGCCGGCGCGGGACCAACGAACCAACCTCCACCCACGCTTCTGGGCACGCCCCCCAGTTGCTCCAGCTGCCTCTTTCGGTGAAGCGGGCTTGCTTGTATGGGGGATTCCCCCTGTTGATTAGCTTTTTGGCTCTCGCCGCTTCTCGCTCTCTAGGAGTAGTTATCGTTGGAGGGCCCAGCCGATGACTCGAGGTGTGCCGGCTTGGTATCTGACTATCTGTTGACGATGGAGGAGGATTGGCGGTGATAGTAGGCAATGAGGGAAGTTGAATTTACCTTGTCCCAACGGCCAGCGCCGATGAGATCGAGCGGCGCGTTCCTGGCGCCGTTTGGCCGTTGGGAAGAGTGGGAGACTATGCTGTATCCGTTGCTGATAGCCAGCCTCCGACTCGGGAATGGCGCCGACCAGGTTGACGGGCACTCTTGGTATGTTTAGGCACGGACATTCTGGTCAATTGTCTCCGTACTGATAGTGTCTTTCGATACGCTGAAGGCCTGAGCCAGTTTCTTTGAATAACCATCAACAGCGGACGTTGACGGTGACACCGTAATTTGCGCTGTTGGTCGGTCAGCAGAGGCTGCCAACAGAGACGGGGTCAGGGTTACAGCGCGAGGAAAGCTACGGTGCTGCCAACCTCTCTTCTGGGTTTTTGCCAGGCTTTTTTCCCAGGTGAACACCTTGACAACCGTCGCATGGCGGACGGGGGGTGGTACAGTGTGTTTGCTGTCATGGGTCTCGGCTTGCGACGCTGATGCTTTCGATAGCTCTGTCCTGCGCCGACTGGACGGTGGACCACCCGACAGCGGGCGGCGGGCCCCTGAGGTGGATTGTGCGCAAGCACAGCTCATAAGCATAAAAGCTTCATGGAGTGCCCCTTTCCGTTCTCCCCCAATTGCATGGCCATCTCCGGCTATCGGGAGGGGAACATCCCCCCTCCACTCCGTGGGCTGATGGGCAGGGCGGTTGGCAGGTCTACATAGGTAATCGCCTAATTATACTTTGTACGGAGTACACGAGAACAAATTTTCCGGGCTGAAGAGCTTGCGCCGCGCGGGTGAGGTTAAATCATTCGTTCCTTGGGTTGGTTGGCCTATCTTCAGTCAACTTCCGATTGAGACCAAGAGCCTTTGAAGAGCCTCAAAACTTCTGAACGAATGTAGGTTATGAGATCTTTATGCCGACGAAATTATTCATGACTAACATTGTTCCCCATGGAGGCCAATGTACGATTTGAAGAGAGGAAAAGAGCGAGATGGTGGCCGAGGGTCGCATCGGATCATCACCGACAACATCATCGCCAATGCAGGTCGGCGGCGCGGCCCTTTAGCGATGTGTTCCAATTGGCGGGTTCCCTCCCACTAACGATTCCTATCCAAACTTAGGCTCTTCCTTTTTTCTTTCTCGCTGCACTTTTCTTCGCTCTTGATTTTGCTTTCGCTCCCCGTCCCGTCATCAACAATCAACTTAGAGAGCCCATGTAACTCCCATGACCTTGCCTGCATACCTCTACTTACCGTCTCTTTGCTTCGCTTCTCCTCATTTCCCTCCTGCATATCGGATTTCCCCGCGCTGTACGAATACACACCTTGCTGGAGGCCATGATGCTGCACCCTGCCGAGAGCCGTTCAAAGTCTACTCTTCCTGTTCAGACTCGAGCCAGTTCCGAGACGGTGCTGAATTGAGGCACAGCAGTCTAGATCTATGCTTCGTCTCCGGCCTCACCATCCAACAGTCCGCTTATCAAAACGTTGCTAGGATAAGATATTGACGGGTGATTAAACATGCTTCCAACAACGCGTTGCCTCTGCAATCCCAGTAGTCTGGTCAGCTCCCCCGGACACTGGCAGGCTGAGAAGTTTGAAGTAAGAAACAGCTTGATGGATGGTCGAACTTCTCTTGTGTTGTTTGCCTGCAGCCATGGTGCTTTGTAGCCGTACAGCAAAGTCAAACTCGCGCCTGAACGGATGGTCTAGGTATCCGTACCGCCACACCTCGGCGTCTCTCTGCCAATCGCCTCTGTACCTTGTGCTTCCGTCGTCCGCTGCCGCCCCAAATCTACGACATAGCTGAGGACGCCATGAATTCTTTTACGACACCAGAATAGCAGAGACAACAGCCACAAGCTGACTCTCGCTGTGCCGTCACTACCAATTGCAAGTCGGTCATGGAAGCTCACCAGCCAAGCCGCGCGTTGTGCAGATTTCGATAGCGTTCACGAGAGTCGAGCCGTTTGCCCAACGTGCAGTGCACCCCCAGGTAATCTCCCTTGTATCCGGCCGCGAAGTCAAACCAGAATGTGATCCTCGCCCTTTGTCTCTCGGCGAAGCAACCGGCGTCGTCCCTGGGCATCATTCATAGGCTCTCCAGGAATTCCCGACGTCAATACTAAGGCTAGGCCGAATCAGACCAGCTTCCCCCGCCGTAATAGCGTGGGCAAGGGGGCGTTGGAAAATCAATCTCGAGGTTCCCACGAGGGCGGAAGAACACACGCGTTTTGTTTCTCATCGGAACACTAGCCCTTGAGGTCAAATGTCACTCTCGGCCTTGCGTGTCAGCTAAGAGGTACCTTTTCTCGCAGTCTCGGCCCCATCTTCAAGGGCCAACCTTTGCTGCGGATACGCTGCGCTACTTCGCACGCTACGCCTACGATGCGCATCTTTTCATGTTCCTGCTGTTCGCCGCCTGCCCACACTTTCTCCCAACCTGCCTCATGCGGATGTCCAGCCTGCTGATAGGTGGGAATTGCAACCTTCTCCAGGAGATGGGCTGAACGGGCTGGAGCTACTGCGGTTCGCTTCTTCCTCGCTTTTCCATGTTTCCCTACAGGCCCCCCCTCTTTCGACCCCTGGTCCTGTCTAGTGCTCAGGAACAGGGTGTCACTGTACCGGGGGAGCCTAGCTCCCCAATGTGTCTCTTTGGTAAACCCACGATGCTTGCTGCCCGTGGCTCTTGGAATAATCACCTTCACACCCTTGTCGGTTCATCCCAGGTCCCGGTCGATGACCCGCCCTTCCTATCGCCGCCTCTTCTGGGCGCTGCTCAGAATGGGCGGGTGAACTCCGCTACTCTTGTGGCTGCTGCTGCGGTTCGTATTGAACCAGCCGGCCGGCTGGCTGTTTGCTGTACTTCGTACCAAACTTGCTCGCATCTGCGTCCCAGTCCTGTTAGTCCCCGTCTGCGAGGAGCATGGGACCCGGTTCCCCCAGTCCACCACCAAGTCCCAACACCAGTCGAGGTCCCATCCCGCATCTCACGGATATATATCACGGTGCCTTCGTCTCCATGTAACCGTTCCCTTTGCCTTCCTCCTTTCCCCTTTCCTCATCCACCGACTTCCTACCAGATCCATCCAATCAACTCCCATCCATCTCCTAGGACCTCAGTCGATCGTCTCCTCCAACCGTCAAAATGAAGGCCGCCGTCATCTTCTCCCTCGTCAGCTTGGCTCTCGGCTCCGTCGTCGAGAAGCGCGCCTGCGCCGGTAACAACTGCAACCGTCAGGTCACCGGTACCCGTGACGGCCTCCTCCCCATCACCTCCCGCCAGGCCGACTGCTCTTCCTTCATGCAGGCCACCGTCACCCCCTCCCCTACGTATGTTGACCTCTCTACCAGCATAACGACTCGATGATTTTTCGTGAAGCTAACTCTCTTCATCCAGCACCGTCACCGTTACCGTCACTGCCGCTCCCGCCCGTCTCCGCCGCAACGGCGAGATCGCCAACCGCCAGGTCACCGCTCTCCCCACCCTCATTCCCGCCTACGCCTCCTCATGCGGTGACTCTGCTGCCTACTCCTCCGCCTGCTCTTGCTGGGGCATCACCGCTGTCACTACCACTGCGCCCAAGCCCACCGTCACTGTCACCACCACTGTCGACTACTGCGAGGGTGAGTTCTTGCCATACACTCCAACTAGTAAAAGTTTCCAAGATGCTAACTTATGACAGACTTGTAAACGTCTCGTTGGACGCGGAGATGGAAAGGTTGAGGAGATGAGAAAGGCCATTCATCTGTTTCTCGAGGCTCAATGTTGAGGAAGGGAAAAGGCATGAGGCTGTGGGAGGAGGCCCCAGTCGAGCTTGTATAGGAACGCACGGTCACCGCCGCCGTCTCCTTCGGATCTCGCAGAGATCCCCTCGATTACGAATTCAATGGACTTGATCACTCATTCATTCGATCTCTTCGGGACCCTGCTTGTAGCCTTGATCGCACTTTCGTCTGTTCCGGCACGTATGAGCCTTGGGAAGCGGACGACACTTGAAGGGCTTGGTGGTTTGGAGCGATTTATTACGAAGGGAAAATGTTTATGACCGGTTTGATGGGAGACATGACGACCAGCTCTGACTGGCATTAGTCTGTCACTGTTATGATATTCACATTCATGTGTAATAATTAAGACTAATTCGTCCTTACTTCGCAAGACACTGCCTGATGACTTGAAGATCGCTGATGGATGAGCATTGAGTTGTTATCGAATTCGACAGCTGTCAATGCTTGAGACGGGGCGCTCATTGAATGAGACAAGACAGCATTAATGACAAGAGGTATTCACCAGTCCCGGCTGACATATCTCTGACCCGCCTCACTTACTTATTCGCGAGCCATGTTTTACACAATTGAGTCTTGGAAGGAGAGGGCAACTGAGCATTTATTGCTTATCCCTAGCCTTACACATTACTTCTTTTCTTCATCAATTTCTTTTGGTCCAGATCCCAGGTCAATAGGATCTGCACAGGTTCTATGCGAATTGGAGCCGCAAGTCTTGACTCCTCAAACGTTAATCGAGCCGCAGATTGCGTGATACCCGTTCCCCTCGGATACCCCTCGCCGGACGGGGCACATTATTCCATGACGCCGCGCAAATGGGTCGCTGTCAATGTCGATCTTCTCTCTCCATCCGAACTCTGTTTCGAGGTTACCCACACATGTTCCCAGCATTCCCCAGAAAATGTTTCGAAACACGTATATCCCACAACAACGGATGAACCCCACACAGCTGCGGTTCTCTTTCTCGCGTGGCTTCCGCCAGGGGTCCAGTGTAATGGTGGTGATAGTATTAGTAGGAGTCCACCGGGTCCGGATCCTCCCTCGCGTCCAACTCAAGCGTGACGATTCACCAGCCTAGAGCAATGAACTTCACGGAATCTATACCCAATGTCTGTGATTACGCAACGACATGGGTCAACCGAACAAGGCTTCGTCACCTTATTACTATTTCTCACGATTACTGCCCACAACCCGTTGTAAGTGCGCGTCGCACGACAGACTCGCACATGTGGTCCATCGCCATGCTTTACAAAACCCGAGACATTTCCTTCACTTTCTTCAGTCCCGCCCTTGACGCCAATTGCTGTGTACCAATTTCTCCCTTTGTCCCCTTGTATAGTGTTCTCTCGCCCTGCAAGCAATATTTTACCCGATCGACGCCCTAGTTTTTTGAATCGCCCCTAAGCGGTAACCCGCATTCCCATGAACCCAGAAACACCCCCTTCAGAAGTCATGCTTATCAGCGCGTCGGCAGAAAAAAACGACCTTGACGATAGGCTTACACCATCTTTTTATTTATTTTTTGGCAATGTCGACTCGACCATGATACCGGCCGTCCCGCGGGGCAGTGAACATTCCAAAGGTCAGCATAACGTTTCTCTCCTCTCGCAGCGAAGAAGACGAGCGTCGTCATCAATAGTCTCAGCTGGCGACTCGCGCATGCGCGCCCACCGCCCGCCCGCCGGTCCGCTCCCGGCGGCAGCTGACGACATCGACGAGCGGGGCGCCGATTCGAGCACGTCGACAGTCTCGGGAGCATCAGTCCCTTGTCTACGGCATATTTCTAGCAGATGACTACCATCGGTCCTCGCCTAAGGATCTAACAGCCAACACTAATATCCTGGTTGAGGCCACCTCCTCACCTCGTTAGATCCGCAATCAAGGCGCAACTTTGTCATGTTCTGGCAATGTTCTGAAACTTAGCGGCAGTAAACTGAACCTTGTGTTGAAATAAAAGAACTTACTAGAAGTTCCAGTCAGCTGGGGACAGTATGTGTTTATTGTGAAGACCTCTTCCTAGGATCTCACAACGTGGCGACCCATATGACTCGCCCAAACAGCGTTGGTGTTTTCCATCGTGGCCTGCGTCACCGTCGGCCCTTAGGTTAATCGACTGCACCACGTGGCACTGCATGGACATAAGGTACTTGCACGGGCTCACTATTTGTGTAGTAAATGAAAGAGGGAAGATCTAAGTGGCAATAAAAGTTCCATTTCTTTCGCAGCCTTGAGCGGCTTCGAAAGACGGAAACTAGAAGCAACCAGCCCGTCTTGGATATTGATTTGAGCTTCCGAACCGTACCATCCCTTTAAGTCCTGCAACTTGATATAATACTTAGATATAGCTTGATTTCCTGATGGGATCATCTCTGTAGCAAGATATGTTACCTATCATCTAACATCCAAGGTGAAGCAACCGCCATCGTGACTCTCGAGTCCGGTAGATATGCCAAGTTGAGACTGGCATCAATTGCTACTATATACTCTTTTTAAACAACCGAAAATATAACAAATCTGAACCTCGCATGAACGAAACCACCAAAAGCTAAGGATCTCCGTACTGCCAAATCCTATCGCTTATCACACCGGGACATCAACTACCGCAAGAGCCACTTCAACAGTTCTATGCATCGTGACATTACAGAGCTCACATAGGCAAACTAACGCCCTGTTGAGAGTGTGACTGGTGTGAAGTACTATTCTTCCTCTTCAATCGCCTTCTTATTGAGGGGCTCGTACAACGGACGCCAAAATTGTTGCCAAGCCTGTTTGAACTGCGCGGCGGTTGGGAATTCATCTATACCGCCACGAACAAACTTGGCCCAATCCATCAGATGATCCGCACAGGCGTTTGATCCACCAAAACATTCCACCCAGAAACATCTGAAACTGCGTCAGCTTTGTATTCACATATGTGGTTGAACTTGGCTCACCTGTGAAACTGCTTTGATTGGCCAAGGTTCAAGCTGTCAGTGGCGACTTTACACGCCCACACGCAGGTGACCTGTTAGTTGTGGTGTTAGTCAGAGGCAACATCATGTCATGATTCATGGAAAACTTCTGCAGAGGACAGAGGCAAGCGGATTCACAATGAGAAGTGCTATAGCCGATGTGGCGCCTTTGACACGTCAAGAGAATGAAGTTACTCACGCAGTAGGCAAATGCGTCACTCATGGTTGGGAGATCTGCCCTTCCGGTGAGATTGAGGGCATGTTCACTGATCTCGACGTCCGTCGTACTAGTGATCACAAGGAAGAGAGCGAGTCAGCAAATTTTACTTCGGAAACAGGGTTCGACAAGAGCTATTGACAGCCTCTCTTGGTTGCTTGATGTACTTACTGTGATTCAAGATCGCGTCGCGAGTTTGGGTTGCCGCCTTGTCTTTCTTCGGTTTCGATAAACAACTTTTCAAAAGTAGCCCTTCCAGCGTTCATTGAGTCGAGCAGCAGCATTTCGTCGCTGTTTGTGGTGGTAATGGCTGGCTCAGGGACGGTTCTCTTCAGCTCCTGGTCCTCGGTATCACTGGTGATACCCCGGGTACTACCGTCGTCGATGACGCCCGCTAGTGCCAGGGAGAGGCACAAGATATTGCAAATGAAGATCTTGAAGAACTGCATCTTGTACTCTCTTGAAGAGATCGGGTGATACAGGTAATGTTGGTAAAGAGGTAGATGATGCTGCAGTTCTGTTGTGACACTACCTCAAAGTTCGTGGGAACTAGGGTTTATTATATAGTTGAGGTTTCAAGTCTAATGTCGTAGCCCCGATAGCCTCATCATAGATAGAGGTGCTTCAGTCGGTAAGCTCCCGCTGCCTGAGGTAAGACCGAACGGATATTAGCTCCTCAAGTTTCCATTTTGTGAGTTCAGTCTCCAGATTTGCGCCCTCGCATGCCTATCCTTGAATACCTAGTTCTTTTCGCCTTGAGAATCGGATTTCCTTCCCGTTCGAGGACTTGACACACCTGAAAGCGACATTTTCGGACGACACATGATGACCATGAGATATGAAGTCAACACCCAAACAGCGTTGTTTGCGCGTGTGTGCATCATGTTGTCTTAGGTTGAAAGCATCCCGGAAATACTGGTGTTGATGTGTTCATCTGATATTCTTGCCTCTGAGATTAGTATGTTACACATGGAGTGACACAAACTTCATCTTACAGTGAAGTCCCGAGTGGAGGTATCGAAACGAAGACCTGATCCCAGAATAGTTTGTGGCACGGCGGGTAGGTTTACTTTAACCAGTTTGCAATCGAAGAAGTAACCCTCAACCTCTCAACCTCTCAAGCCACGCGCTGGCTTGAGCGTGCAAACTGGCCTATGATCTCGCGATATGTATGTCGAGACGAGCCGGAGGTAGCGAATAGCAAATATGACTTTCCTAGATATCGTGCTAAACAATTAGGAATGCAATCTATCAAGCAGCTGGGGCAAACAGTTCAGAGGAAATCTGGCGACCAACACTGGCAGAACGACAGGTTCATTCGTGTAAGCCATGAAACCTGCGAACAAAGGAAATTCTATACTTCGTTGTTTGCTTAGTCAAGACTTGCGTTCATTTAGGTGAGGTTGGTTTGCCGTGGGCTTCGAAACCATGTGTTTGCCAATCCAGCTTATCATCAGATCGACAATCATCATAGCAAAGACGTTTGGAGCCAGGAGAGGTTCAGCGTCAAGATTATCTCCTCGGCTTTGCATCGTAATTGATTGGCCATCAGGCAGCAAAAGAAATCTTCTGCTAAGAATGCGACAACATACTTCAGACATGAGCCTTGACCAACTCCGCACGCACCATGAGATCGAGGCGACAAACATGTGCATCTTCTAGTTTGTCTGCTGGTTGGGATGGTCGGTCTCGGATGGCGCAGTCATCCCACCGAAACCAAGAATAGCTAGAGTAGCATTACCCTATGAGCAACTTATCTCGAATCAGTCCGAGTACTCGTACTGAGCACTCGTAACTATATAAGTTCTTAACCAATGTCACCTCCCACCTCTCTTTGTCAATGTGTCTCTCATCCACTCATCTCATCGAGAAAACCCCCTCATTTCTTTTCAACAACCTTACTCTCATCAACATGAAGCCTGCTGCTTTCCTTACCGCTATGGCGATTGCCAGCTCTGGTGTCAATGCCGACTGTTTCCCCAATGGCATGATCGGCCACTATGGCACATGGCTCAAGCAGAAGATTTCAGCCATTAATACGGACCGTCTTTCTCTTGCCTGCATGGCTATAGCCGGTGCAGCCAAAGAGTCTTTCGTTGGTGAGGAGGTTCGGACATACTGCATGCAGGAGGCGGATGGCCTGAAGTGGGACTTTTCCATCAAGGTACTTGGATACGCAGCGATGTCTTGCATCGTGGATCTCGCTTTGTGCTTCTTGTTCCAATTAAGGTCTTCTAACATACGATTATAGAACTTGAACAGCGGCAAACGAGTTTTAGGACAAGCCGAGTGTATGTCTGGGCTGTCGAAGGAGGCTTATGGGTGCTACAGAGGAGGCAAAACATCCTATTGGAATTGGCAATACATGTAAGTTCGTCCTCGACTCCCGATCTTCACAGTGACCCCAGAGCATCTTCCTCTAACAAGTGTCTTGTAGTTCCGATCCTAATGCTGGCAGCTGCATTGGAAAGTAACCGGACTCACCTACTCGCTCTTTCTCTTGATATCGCGACTGCATTGTCTTTTTCTTCCTTCATTCGTCTGAATCATGGAATCAGAAACCTCCTGTCTACTTATTTTCATAAGATTATTCTCAATTTTTGAACAAATTTGTCTTTGTATCGTATGAGTGAAACACATCAATGCATGTGCATGTGCCTATGGTAGCAAACTTGAGCCGATCAAGTCCTGGGTTATGACTCCGCAACACAAGGTTACGAATATGCGAGTAGAGAATCGGAAATCAAGAACAGCATTGAGAGTATCTCATGCTTGATAGCAAATCCATTTCTGAATGACCAGGTTCCTCAATTTTGGCGTGACGAAGACATAAACTGGGATATCATCCAAGTCATGTTATGATTCCTGTCAATTCAAGTTTCAAGCCACAGATGATGACATCTCACTTGCTCTTTCTATATGCAGCCTTTGCTTACACACCCGAAGCTGGTAAGTCTTGGCCTAGACATCAGCAGGAACAATTTGACAAACAATTCATCACTAAAACTGAGCCCGAGGTAAGCTGCAGGCCAAGAAACACTGTTTTTCAATGTTTTAGAAAGCAGCCTATCGTATCTGCCCGTAATCTCGGTGAGTATTTTAGTAAATCCATCATTGGGCCATTGCCGCAAGTCCGAAAGCAGCTGAGACGCCATGGCTGGCTGAGGGCGCCGTGCTTACTCTGCCATTCCGGCTTCTTTCCCGAAGAAGAGATATCTTATGTTGATATGCGCCACCATTACGAATCTGAAGGACAATTTACAGGCAGCAGTTCTGCCTGAAACTTGGCAAAGGTGTCGCAATAGTGTGTACATAGAAATATGCATGACTTTCCGGAGGAACAGCTATACATATATAATCTATGTTCTTGGTGTCTGCTAGCCATCCACTCCGGGGTTATCTGTGATAATTTCATACCTAAATCACCAATCATCAGACTCACTCACTCTCAACATGTCTTCAGATGGAACTCAGGGACCCGTGCTTGTCCGCGGCATCAAGGCAGACAATCCAGGTATTTTCTCCTATCAATTGGCATAATCCGCCTCTGTGATTCATATCTAACGTCCAAAAGCCAAACCTCCCGTGCGCATGGAAGTGCGCGACATGATCAAGGACCATCCTGATCAGTGGAATTTGTATCTCTTGGGCTTGGAGAGGTTCCAAAACTCGGTGACAGAAAGCGCGCCTCTCTCCTTTTTCGAGATCGCAGGCAAGTACAAATTTCTTAATTTGCGTCAACATCCATCAACCCCCGATAGTCCCGTGGCGACGATATTTGCTTGTCACCCGAGAAGTATTCCCTGACCCCGTCGAGGAGTCATCTTTTGCTTTTTGGTCAGATGAGCTAAAGAATTCCGCTCTTAATGGGCCCCGAGTCGTTGTCCATAAACTGTGACGGTCCCGTCCAATAAGATTAATGCACTGGAGGCTGAAATGCATGGAAAGAGGATTGTAAGGTTCTGACTTTAGCAGGTATCCATGGGCTTCCGTACAAGAAATGGCCAGACAGGGACTGGAACAACAAGATGGTCAGAGTCGACAATGATTTCGGCGGATTCTGCACTCATAGCTCGATCCTCTTCCTCACTTGGCACCGTCCATATCTTGCTCTATTCGAGGTAAGCTCTACTACCCACCGTCAAAGTGACACTTTCTAACGTGCCTCAGGCCGAGCTGTACAAGCACGTCAACGCCGTCGCCAACGACTTTGATGAGAATGAGCGTCGAAGCGACTATGTGAAGGCGGCCAAAGACTTCAGAATGCCATACTGGGACTGGGCTCGACCTGACCTTGGAGTCTTTCCAGCAGAGGCTACATCCCAAGCTAGGGTCCAAGTCAAGCGTCCCCATAATAACCAGAAGGATTCTCGTATCGAACCAAACCCACTGGCAACCTACAAATTCCGAGAGTCGCGCACGAATACGAGCATCAATCAGGTAGTTTTATCTTTAGACCATTGCTATGTCTGCGTGATGCTGATCGGCGCTCTTAGTTCCCGAGGGTCGGAGGCACCATTCGTTACCCTGACCAGCCCAACAACAATAGGATGATCCAGAGACTGACACAGTTCTTTTCTGGAACCGACCCTCAACAGGCTTCAAGAGGCAAGAATTTGACGGAGCGTGTTATCTTCATCCTTCAGTCGTATCGTGACTTTGGATCTGCGTCCCACAACCGTTTCAACCCTCCGAAGCAACCGGGTCAGCCAAACTTTGCCGAATGGGGTAGTATCGAAGATATTCATAACGCTATCCATACCTACTCTGGAGGCAGTGGGCACATGGGAAACCCAGCAATTGCCGCGTTTGACCCCATTTTCTGGCTCCATCACACCAACGTCGACCGGTTGTTCGCCATCTGGCAAGCTTGCCACGACAACCCCAACGATCCATCCACCTATGTGACTGACCAACGTGCGGGCGAGAGTTGGGGTAACTTCATCGTCAAAGCCGGTGACCCGGAGACGATCAAAACCCCGCTGGCTCCATTTGCCCAGTCTGGTACGAAGGACAATCAAGTCTTCTGGACGTCCGAGGGTGTCAGATACACCACTGAGTTTGGCTACGTCTACCCGGAGACTCAGTCCTGGAAGTTCCCCACCAAAGAGTCCATCCTTAACGAGCTGGATCGTGTCTATGGCAAGACTGCCTCCTTTGCCAATATCTTGAGGAGTGGCGATGAAGACTTCAAATCCTCCACCGAGGAGTTCAAGAGTCGTGCTAAGGCACATTTGAAGGCTGAGAACTCCCCAGTCTCGGCCTCAACCTTCTCGCTGGCTGCCGAACAAGATGAGCAAAAGCCACTCCAAGAGACCAATGAGCCAGACGATTTAAGTCTTCCAGAGGGTCGTGAACTGAAGAGCTTGATCGGTACCGACAACAAGTACCTCGAATGGCTTGTCAACATCAAGGCTGAAAAGGCCGAACTCGGAGGCAACTACGTTGTCCACGTGTTCTTGGGCAACCCCGACGATTCGATTCCCTTGTTGTATGTGACCAACCACTCTCACGTCGGTGCCTTTGCCACCTTCGGCCAAGACGAGAACACCTCGTGCAAAAACTGTCAACAGGGCCGTGCTTCAGGGCAGAGAATCACCGGCCAGGTCCCTCTCACTCTCGCTCTCGTCGAGCGATATGTTGCCGGCCTGATCGATAGTCTTGCACCGCAGCATGTCATCCCTTACTTGCAGAAGAACCTCCACTGGCGTGTCACATTGCCCAATGGTGATCTCCAGGCCAGGAGCAACCTCAACAACCTCTTGGTCAGTGTCGTTACGAATGAGGTGACCATTCCTAGCAACCCTTCGGATCTTCCACGATACGCCGATGAGGTGATTCCCCAACCAGATGTCACCACTAACCGTGCGGGAAGTGGCCGTGGCGATGGAACCGGTTATGATGGCACCAATTTCTAGATCAAAGACAGCTAGGTTGAGCATTGAGGCAATGAACCAGGAAATATGACTGGATTATGAAGAAACAGTATGTTGCCGACGTTTTCTACTGTCGAGCTGAATATCTAATTGACCAAGCCTCTAGCTGGAAACTACAACCATACTACTAGGTCGTCCTAGTAAACTCGGTGATGGGAAAATTCAATGTACTTAGTTGAAATGTCAGCAACCCAATTTAGTTATGTTAAAACGCAGTCTTTGAGATACTTCCACAGTGATGTTCAAGAGCGCAGAAGTCATGGCTCTACAAGTATTCAGTTGTAAGAGATGAGGCGCATTATGGATAAAAATATGTCCGTTGGGGTGATAACGTGACCGTCGAGGTGAGCCTGGCTAAACAGGTTATCCGGATCTGTAGGCCGAGACTCTGCCTTTTTGCGCGTTTGCTCTAACAGATACCAACAGGAGCGGCTGGGGATCGACTGGTGAACGACTTTCGCTTTCTGGTTAGAGACGCAAAAGAGCGGGCCGAATCGGTGGCTCTGAAGTCACTGCAACTCGCTGCAACTCAACTTCAAAGGGTCTAGAACAGTGGATTGGGACAGGGGCCAGGGGCCAGGGTGGCTTAAGGTTCTCGATCATGCTGTTGGAACATGGTCTTTTTTCCTCTTTGCTCTGCTTTTTTGGCCTCTTTTTTCCTCACTTGATTCTCTCTTGTACCCATAGACTCATGCAGTCGCCAATCCTCCTCCTCCCTTGGCGTCTGTGATTGCCCCCGGGGTAAAGAATAACCGAGGCGGTCGGATATCTTGCTGACAGCCCAGCGACATGAGAATCCACCCATGCCAGTGTTGGTGTGATTTTCTGCCCCCCTCTGTCTGTTGGTGTGGTTGGTCCAAAGTGCGAAGTGCGACTTGCTCAGCACGAAACCCCTGTCGCAAGGAGCTCGGAGGGAGTCCGGACGATTGGCCGGCGACAGCGCACGTTGTCTGAGACCAGCGCGACGCCCAGATGGGGGTTTTAGTCTGGTCAGCCCAGTGCAAACCGTACCCAAGCCGCCGGTTATCCGTCTTTGCTGATCTGAAATAGCCTGACAGCTGCCACGAGAGCCACTAAACAGCCCTCCGTGTATGCGATTTGGCGGGATTCCGATACACTTACTGTCAACTAGCCCACCGCCGATGACGTTGCCGGCTCCGGTATCCGTACGTCTTCTCGTTTTCAACGTCGAAGGAAGCCCCCCACAAGGCTGGTTCCCTCTCGAGTATGCACGTCCCTTACTCTTTGGATGTTTCGATCGGGTCTCAACAGTGTGGTTGGCTGCGACTACGAGGCGCCATGGACGACACGAAGGTGGACTAGAGCCAAGCTTTGCAAAGGATGGCTAAGCAACGGCGGCCCCTGTACAACATGGTTTTTAAAGACTCACAGTCATCAATATTGCCCGGTGCTGCCTAGGAATAGTGGGCAGATGCGTGTATCCATCACGGAACCCTTGCTGCCGATATAGTCCCTTGCCCTGGACGTGAGATATCCGACAATGCACGGTTCTTTGGAATCACCTGGGTAATAGCGGAACCTATCCTCTAAACAACCGTAGCATTTGCTTATTTAATCTTAAATCTAGAGGCACAGCTGCAGGTTGGGTTAGGCAGACCGTTGCTAGGCTATCTACTCTGTCAGTTGGCGAGCGGTTTTGATGTGACGGACAGGGGCCGCTCGGCCGATTCCGCACGTGTAGGCCGTCAGACGACAGGGATCGTGAGTGTCGCGATGGGTGAGCGGAAAGCCGCTAGTGTAGGATCCGGCATGACGTCCGGCAGCGCGGCAGTCTCCGGATGATTGGTCTTAAAGGGCCCTGAGCGGGCTCAACAAGCTTAAGATGTCGGGCGAGCAACCTGGCAGGGTTCAAGGAAAAAGCCAAGTTGGGAAGATGGTCTCTGGAGGAGGAGGACAAGAGGCCCAGAGGGTCCCGAAACACCGTACCGCTGAGCAGATCTACTACGTTCAGTCTCCAGAAATGTTTCCCGGGTCGTGTTTTGCCGTCGATCTCTCCCAACTTCGTATTCGATCAACGCAAGGAACAGAAGCTTTCGATGGGCTTCACTTTGGATGACATATCGCGCCGACTTCGCGAACGTACACGAGCTCTTACAGCCACCTTCTTACTCACGTTCCCGTATCAAACGCCGCGTGAAAGCTATTTCCCTCACCGCCAGCAAGAATTCTTCGGACTCATCGCACTCATGATGCAGAGTAAGCAGAGCCGGGCGAGGCAATTTCCCACGGCAAAAGCGGCCTTATCCAAATCATCAGGCTTGGCCCGCTGCATCTTTTCGCGCCGTCGTCCAGCGGCACAGCAGGCACAAGAGGCACAAAATGGCACAGCAGACAGAGAAACCACTCTAGACGTTGGAGACCGATATCCACACAACCCATTTGTTCAGAGACACATCCAACGGCGTCTCACAAAGCACTCACCCCCTGCTCTTCTCATGTAGCCCTATCAGGCAAGCGCCCTTCGTAACCCTGTCCAAGACGAGCAGGGCCCCCTTACCTCTCTGTTTGACGGTGGGAGTTTGAGGCCGTGTAGTTCCAGCCGCATGTACCGCCTACCGTTAGCCTACCTGCCTATCTCGCGATGGAGTCAGGTTGTCGCCATGCCAGGGGGTCACCATGGAGAATGGCGTACAGCGCCAGAGGGGCGGTACCGTGGTCGCCCTGGCCGGTTCGCAAGGCAGAAACCGACATGATGGGTAGACATGCGAGCCATACCTGACATGGCCCCCTCTTCAAGTGAAGGAGGCCACGATACATAATGCAGCGGCCGTGGCCTTTGGTCTCTCCCATGTGGTATTGTGGCTCTCCTGCAAGATCTGTAAACTCTGATTTCCGTGTCGATCACACTTGATATCGACAACTTGATCTGCTTGTCACGCAAGCTCTTGCTCGCCGCGACGATGAAGTTCACCACCTGTCTCGCCGGCCTCCTGGCCGCAGTTACGCAAGTACAAGCGGCGTCTGTCTTTGCCCACTTCATGGTATATTCACCTCTGATGCTGGCATCCCTGCCAGGCCCTTGATTTCATCGTCTCATGTCTCAGCTGCTAACATACTTCGCCAGCTCATCAACACCAAGAACTACACTCTCAGCGAGTTCGAAGATGACTTCAAGATCGCCAAGGATGCTCACATCGACGCTTTCGCCCTCAACATGGGCCTGACAGACCCCAACACCAACTCGTCTCTCGAGACTGCCTTCGTCGCCGCCAAGAACGTTGGATTCCAGCTCTTTTTCTCCTTTGACTACAACGGCGGCTACCACGGGGGCAAGCCCTGGCCCAAGGAGACTATCCTGGACATGGCAGAAAAGTACTTCAAGCTCGACGAGTACTTCAAGTATGCCGACAAGCCCCTCGCCTCGACGTTTGAGGGCACAGAGAACGCCGAGGATTGGATCGAAATCAAGAACAAGACAGGCGCCTTCTTCATTCCCGACTGGTCCTCTGTGTCTCCCGAGGACGCACTTGCACTAGGGAGCGGCGTTGCTGATGGACTGTTCAGCTGGAATGCGTGGCCAGTCGGTGACCAGGACATGACTGACAAGAGCGACGCTGCGTATGCTTGGGCCCTGAAGGGCAAGCCTTACATGATGCCCGTCTCCCCCTGGTTCTACACCAACCTCCCAGGCTACAACAAGAACTGGGTGTGGCGCGGCGATGACCTCTGGTACGACCGCTGGAACCAGGTGATGGATGTGATGCCTGCGTAAGTCAACCTTGCATGAAACTGTTTCTACCCTTTTATCATTCGAGTAACTCACAATCGATAGCTTCGTTCAAATCATCTCCTGGAACGACTACGGCGAATCACACCACATCGGTCCGGTCCGCACCAACGCCATGGAGGCTTTCGAAGTTGGCGAAGCCCCCTTCAACTACGCGCTCGACCATCCCCACGACGGCTGGCGCCACTTCCTCCCCTACCTCATCGACAGCTACAAAGCCGCCGTGGCCCCTTCGATCAAGGACGAAGCCCTCATGACATGGTACCGCGGTTCGCCCGCCCTCTCCTGCAAGGACGGCGGTACCACGGCCAACGCAGTCGCACACGACCAAGAGACCCTGACGGCAGCCCAGATTGTCCGTGATAAGATTTTCTACTCGGCTCTCCTAACGTCTGCAGCAGAGGTCACTGTCTCCGTGGGTGGTAAGGCGCAGAAGGGCAATTGGACCTCGACCCCTGACGGCGGCAAGGGCGTGTACCATGGAAGCATCCCCTTCCTGGGCACCGGCGACGTCGTCATCACCATGACCAAGTACGGGACCGAGATCGCCAAGATCGATGGGCGTAAGATTGCAAACGAATGCCCTGGGGGCTTGACCAACTGGAACGCCTGGACGGGCAGCACGAATGCCCTCCACGTCGACGATCCGAGCCCGTCACCCACGCAGACTGGAGGTGGTCCCCAATCCACAGCCAGTGATAATGACTCTGGGGCATCCAACCTCTCGCAAAATGGGTTAGTTTACGTTGTCTTCGCTCTCGTCAGCTTAGCTGTTGCTGGAGTGGTGTGAACGGGTCTGCGACTGCGATAGCTGGGACACACCAAGATGTCAATATTCGAACGTCTCTACCCCATTGAGAAACTGCGACTACGACTGCAAGACATCTCTTTAAGCTCAGTCAAAGCTTGCAGGCAGATTGACGCATAAGACTTACACAGTCTCAGACATGGGCGTAAGTTCGTAAGTATAGCCTTGTCAGCCCTCGTTCATTGTGCAAATGACTGACACATACTTCACTAGAGCGGCTCAATTTGGCATTGAATCTTCACTTCTCCTGTTCATGTTTACTTCAATAGGCATATACTGCCGCATCGACCATTTTAATGCACGAGTTCAGGGACGATAGCGTTATGAAGCTTTATGATTTTCAACTGGCAATTTTCATGTACAATACCAATACCCCTCTATATAGAACTAGATAGAACACACCTCAATTTCTGGGCTTTCGCAAGAGCTTTGGAAGAAAAAGTCTCAATCAAAACACACAATTTTGCACTTCTACTACGCCGTTCACGTTGAGAAGTGAAACGAACTCTCCCGTACGTGAACCCCAGGACGAATTGATTGAGTGCGGGCGTTTATCTACGGTAATCTCGACCTCTTGTCACGCGATGTAATGCCCGATCTCGGTGAACAGACTCACCGAGGGCGGGGATCAGCATCCATGCAGCGTGAGATCCAAGGTTGCGATCATCGAGCTGCCTTTCCGGGACTAGACGACCTACCGCATTGCGCTCAAGTAATTCAACTTCAGAGCTGCATGCATTCCTTAAACGGGGCACCCGGGACGTCATCCGATCTCACATCCTCCATCCTATCTTTAACCTCATCACCCCTCCCTTCAACCTCACTCATCCTCAACTCACTCCGTCCGCAAGATCAACACATCCGCAGATCCGCAATGCATTGGCTCATACCACTACTCCCTGCCGCCGCTCTATTCTGGCAACAGGCCGCCAGCGACCCAACGCCGAAATATAATCCTCTCCCGCCTCTCCGCGAGCAAGCCCGCATCCAGGATGCCTGGACCGATGAGCGCAAGGCGGGCATCCCCGCCCTCCTCAAGAAGCACGGCGTCGACGCCTGGCTGGTTCGCTCTCACTCACTCACCCCTTATTTCACAAGACGGCAGGATTGACACAAGCGATAGATAAGCCAACGGGAGTACGCCGAAGAAACAGTCTTTTGGTCCCTCAAACCGGCATCAACCTTCTCCGCCCGCCGCCGCACAACATGCCTCTTCCTCGCTGAACCCATCGCCTCCACCAACTCCTCTGACGGCACCAGCACCGCCATGCTCCCACAGCAACCCGGCTGCATCATAGGCTGGACCGCAGACGTCTGGGCGACGCTCAAATCCCAGCTCGAGGCCGCGAACCCAGCCACCATCGCCGTCAACGCGCACCCGGAAATCGCCTTCGCCAGCGGCCTGCACGCGGGCGAGTACCAGGCCATGGCCTCCGGGCTGGGCGGCGAGTGGACCTCGCGCATGGTCGTCAAGCCCGAGATCGCCGTCGAGTTCATCTCGGCCCAGCCCGCGTCCAAGATGCCGCGGTACAGGGAGATCATGGAGACGGCGTGGGCGATGATTGCCAAGGGGTTCAGCGAGGCGGTGGTCGTGCCGGGGAAGACGACGACGGGGGATCTGGAGTGGTGGTTCCGGGAGGAGATTCTGGCGCACAACTTCTCGACGTGGTTCCAGCCGAGTGTGAGCGTCGTCGATGAGGCGCTGCCTTGGACTATGAGATTGGAGACGACTGCTGATGAAGGTGCGGGAGGGAGGATCATTCAGTATGGCGACATGCTCCATGTCGATTTTGGGTTGACGGCTATGGGGCTGAACACGGATACGCAGCATCTCGGATACGTGCTTCGCCCTGGCGAGACTGACGTGCCTCAAGATCTGAAGGACGGCTTGAAGAAGGGTAACAAGCTTCAGGATATCGTGAGGCGAAACATTGCTGTCGGCAAGACGGGTAATGAGATGCTCAAGGCGTCGCTGGGAGAGATGCACGCCGAGGGCATTGATGGACGGGTCTATTCGCACCCAATTGGGGACTGGGGACATTCTGCTGGTCCTCTTATCGGTAAGAAGACGAGATATTTCCATCACAAGACCGTTGATCTGGTGCAGCGCTGACTTCGCATAGGAATGACCAATATGCAAGAGTACGTCTCGGCGGCTGGCGAATTAGCTGCCATCCGTAGTATGTGGTTCAGCGTAGAGCTTCTCGTCGAGCATTACGTACCCTCGAGGAATACGACCCTTTGGTTTGCCCTGGAGGAGGACGTGTACTGGGCTGGCGAGGAAGAGGGATGGCAATGGGTCTACGGCCGACAGGAGGAGTTCCATCTCGTGAAGGCGGCGAAGCAGCAACAGACGTCAGAGGAGTTGTGAGATGAGTCACTTATTCGTTCAACTTGTGTCACTTCACGTCGTACAGGACAATGCAAAGAAAGAGAGGACTGTTCGCTGACAAACCGAAAAAGGGGAATCTCATCATGAATTTGCTTTTAATGCCCGTTATTTACAACACATCCCAGTTTCCAACCAGCTTACGCCTTGCCATTCTCCCTCTTAATGGGAGGCAGCAGGCTCTTTGTCATCTGTCTTGCGTGCTGCGCCATGAGCGCGTCCAGGAGGACGATCGCCGCCATACCTTCAACGATGGGGATGGCACGGGGGACGACACAAGGGTCGTGACGGCCCTTGGCGGCCAGCACGCCCTCCTCTGAACCGTCGTAGGTCGCCGTCGTCTGGTCCACGCCGATGGTCGCGGGGGGCTTGAAGGCGACGCGGAAGTAGATGGGCGCACCGTTGGAGATGCCGCCCTGGATACCACCAGAGTAGTTGGTCTTGGTGGTCAACTTGGACCGGGGGATACCCATGCGCTGGGCGTCGGCCTGGAGCTCCGACTCGGGTGCCTTGATGAAGGCGTCGTTGTGCTGGGAACCCGGGATCTCACAGCCGCCAAAGCCGGAGCCGATCTCGAAGCCCTTTGTGGCGGGGATGCTGAGCATAGCGTGTGCAAGCGAGGCCTCGAGCTTGTCGAAGCAGGGCTCGCCGAGCGCCGAGGGTGGGTTGCGGATGACGCAGGTGACGGTTCCGCCAATGCTATCGTCGCGCGCCTTGTAGTCACTGATGAGGTCAATCATCTTCTCGTTGGTCTCCTCGTGCGGGCAGCGGACGGGGAGGAACTGGTCGACGGTCTTGCGGTCGACGGTGTTGAGGAGCGAGAGGAAGGCAGGGTTCGTCGAGGGGCTCGGGTGCTCGGGGGTCGGGGGGAAGAGGTGGCAGTTGCCGACGCTCGTGGTGAAGGCGGTGATCTCGGTACCGTAGGCTTCGCGCAGGTACTTCTCAGCGAGGGCGCCGGCGGCAACGCGGGCAATTGTCTCGCGGGCGGAGGAGCGACCACCGCCGGAGGAGGCCTTGACGCCGTACTTCTCGAGGTAGGTCCAATCGGCGTGGGACGGGCGGGGGAACATATCCATCGTAGAGTTGCCGTAGTCCTTGGGACGTTGGTCCTCGTTCTGGACGAGCATGCCAATCGGGGTGCCAAGGGTGACACCGAACTCGGTACCGCTCTGGATGACGACACGGTCCTTCTCGTTTCTGGGCGTCGTGATTGAGCTCTGGCCGGGGCGGCGGCGGTTCAGCTGAGGCTGGATATCGGACTCGGTCAGAGCCATGCCGGGCGGGACGCCATCGACAATGACGCCGACGGACTTGCCGTGGGACTCGCCGTAGCTGCGCAGAGGGGCATCTTATGTTAGTCCACGATTGGCCACGAGAGACGGACAGGAGGAATTGGGTCGGAAGAAGCGACGCACGTTGTGACCTTGAAGTAATTGCCGAACGTTGACATTTTTGCTACCGCTATAAAGGGGGTAAAGTTGGAGTGTGGAAAACGAGAGGAGGGGAGAGCGGTATGTAAGTTTGGAAAATTATCTGGGCCGATGTTCGGTGAGTCAACCACAGAAAGAAATCGGCCGTCTGCGGGGTGGAGGGGTTTTCTATGATGTAGTCGAATTGCCCCGTTAATCGGGTGGGTCTTGCTCATACAGGGGTGGGTGGCCTAATCAGGAAGTGGACTCTGTTAGATGCAATTTACTGAGAACCTCATCTCAACGCGTTGCTCACTCATGAATTCCGCCATTAGACGGCAGTAAATACATCCTAACGCGGCCTCTCTCACTCATCAACTCATCGAACTGACTTATAACCATTTATTTCCCCTCAATTTATCATCAAATCCTCTCTTATTCTTCCTATCACAGTCAAAACTCACCAGACTTTTCACAGGGGCTTATGAAAATGTCAATCTGAAAGTACCATCAAACCCGTCTCATCCAATATCCTACCCAGATCATCACAATGCTGCCACTACGCAGCATCCCAGGAACTTTGTTCCGCATCAGACCATCAATACACCAAACCTCCCGCCAAACCCGCTTCTTCTCCGCCCTCGCCGCCTCACCAACCTCAAAGACCCAAGTCTATACTTCAAACTCCCGCGACCCTTACGTGAACCTCTCCATCGAACACCACCTCCTCCAAACGACCCCATCTGACTCGACCGTCCTCTTTCTGTACACAAACCGCCCCAGCATCGTCATCGGCCGCAACCAGAACCCGTGGCTCGAGGTCAACCTTCCCCTCCTCAGGTCTCTTACCCCGTCTGATGCCATCGACCTCGTCCGCCGCCGCAGCGGAGGCGGAACGGTCTTCCACGATGAGGGCAATGTAAACTACTCCGTCATCTGCCCGCCCGCAAACTTTGACCGCGACACCCATGCAGAGATGGTCGTCCGCGCCCTCCGCTCCCTCGGCGTCAAGGGCGCCGCCGTCAACTGCCGCCATGACATTGTCATGACTCTCCCCCCTCCGCCTTCCTCTTCAGGAACCTCCGACAAAGCACCGGATACCACCGCTTCCGTAGAAGCGGCATCATGCAGCAAGCCAAAGGTGAACGCGGAAAACACGTTCAAGATCTCCGGCTCGGCGTACAAGCTCACCCGTCTCCGCTCCCTGCACCACGGAACGTGTCTCCTCTCGTCCCCGAACCTGCCGCGCATCGGCAGCTTCCTGCGGTCTCCCGCGGAACCCTTCATCAAGGCCCGCGGCGTCGAGAGCGTGCGCTCGCGCATCCGCAACGTGGGAATCACCGACACATCGACGTTCGAGGATGCGGTGATTGGCGAATTTGGAAAGATGTACGGTGACTTCACTGTCCGGGCAGAACTGGGCGAGAAGGATGCGCTCGGAGAGGATAAGGTTAAGAAGGGACTCACGGAATTACGGGTAAGCTGACATTCCTTCTCCCCTGGTTCGGCGATAGTCATGGTCAGAAACTAATAGGCATACACAGTCTCGGGAATGGACGTATGGCCAGACCCCTCTATTCACCTTCTCTACACACCCCTCTGAAGAAGACACGCGGGAACGTCCTCAGCTCCCGGGCAACGTGAGTGAACATCTTCATCTGTAGTCTTTCGTCGTTTCGTTCCATCCATTTTTGCTTGATTTTGCTTGACACCTTCAACGCTCCAACATGTAGCCAATCTTCCCAGCACAAGCAGCTGACCCCGTCCAGTTCAACCTCACATTTGAAGCCCGCCACGGCCTCGTCCAAAGCTTCTCCCTATCCGGGCCTTCCTCTAGTCAAGGGTCGGCCAAGCTCTCGAAGTCCATGATCAACACCCAGATCTGGGAGGTCGCAGACTGGGAAGAGCGTCTCCGCGCGGAGGGTGTAGACCACAGCGAAGCGTCGACCGTGGGAGATTGGCTAAACTCTGTGCTGGCAAATGGAAAGTAAATCAATCTCAAGTGCGGATTGATTTCTATTCCCAAAAAAAACTTATTCCTGTACAATAAAGAAGTTGTGAAGCTGGGCAGGGCAGTGTACCATGCTACATCCAAAACGACGAGCCTACTGCAGCATATCGTGCCTAGCAAGCCGTAATTATCAGCATCTCTCATCACTTTTGTTCATCTCTAGATCATTGTAAATGTCTTTTTCTAACAATCTCCTCTACCAAGGCACTCCAAAAAATCCCGAGAATTATGTTCAGACCTTTTCTTCCTCCTCTATTCTTCTAGGTACGCGCATCTGGCTTCTTTCTCCGAGTATTTGGCACGTTCGGACCCACGGCCTAACAACAAATTTTCTCCAACGACGCAACTTTCTATCGGTCTTTTCATTGTGTTACCTTGCAAGGCACTCATATCGTCTTTGCCAGCTCCTTCAAGTATGTCGCTTCGCTCCTAAACCAAGGCAGAAATGGCTTGACCGTCGTCAGAGCCAAGGCTCTGGAAGCCACGGATCACCCCCTCTCTGCCGCCCTTTCGCATTTCCTGATTCATCTTGAACTTCCCCTCCAGGCGCTCGATAGCGATCTCAATGCCAATGATGTTCTTCTTCATCAATTCAATGTAGCGCTCAGGGGCGTCCGCAACCTTCCAAGGGCCGGATCCATCTACCTTTCCAGTGTGATCCATGACAGACGTCTCAGTGTGCCTGGACAAGTCATCAATCTGCTTCGACGCAGTTTTTCAGTTGCTGTCGAAGTACATTGTTGCTCGGCCGTAAGCCTGGACAGCGGTCTAGTTCCAAGTGGGAATAACCTTGGCAGTCGTAGGTTTCGTCTCGGTGTAGGACTTGGGTGTAACATAATGAGGAGGTGCGGCCGTGAATAGCACGAGAACCTCCTGGTCGAGTGTCGTTGATTCAGTACCGGCAGATTGGATAGCTTCGGCCATTGCCTTGCTTTGGGTTCTTTGAGGTCTCAGCCTAGCCGGTATCAAACAGACACCGATTTTTCCATGCCTCAGCTACATGAGCGCCCTTCCCTTGAGGGCAACACAACCCTGTATGGTGCCACCAGGCTCCTTCATGATGTTGCCAGCGGTGATTTCTGGACGAGTTCAACATCAAGCAAAGACAAGACCAATGCCTTCCTGAAGAGAGTCGCCCAGAATCGACTCATAGCACAAGCTGCCACATCGTATCAGAGAGAAGTCGTCTTCTACTCCACGCCTAGCGTCTTAGCTAACGCGGACTTTGATGGCGTCTCTGCGGATATTGCGATGCATTTGCTCGAATTGCACTGGAACCGATTACACTACACATACCTCTGGACATACCGTCCCGCAATCATGGATAGCATCTTCAACAATGGACCCTATGTCAGCAAACTGCTGCTGAACGCGATTTTTCTACAGAGCAGTCCCTTCACTGATCTCAGCATTGTACGCACATGTCCCGAAGATCCTTCGATAACAGGTATGGGCTTCTACGATCGCTTCAAGGAGTTGCTCCCTCAACATGTCGACAATCCGACTATGCCTACGGTGTTGGCACTCGTCGTATGTGGGGTTTATCTAGTTCCGTACGGCAAACAGAGCGCCGGGCGGGTGTACTGTGGCATGGCGTACAGAGTGATGGTTGATCTAGGCTACCACCTAGACATGCCGCGCGGTATTGATCCCGAGTCAAAGAACGGGGTATCCGTCACAGAAAATGGAGATGAGACGGAGGATCTACTGGAGCGCCTGTACAAGCGACAAGCTCCAGTCACTCTACTTGAGCTGTCCTCCGGGCCTGCTCTATAAGGACGGCAACATCTCCAAAGTGTTTCTGGGCTCATACGAGGAAATGGAGCAGTGGAATCCTGGTAGCGCGAGTATCAGCCCAACAACAAGCTACAAGGAACGCCCGGCCTATGCAATCAGCTGCTTCCAAGGTATGCTACAGCTTGCTGCAATAGCAGAAGACATCATACAACACTTTTACTCCGTCAGAAGTGCTTAGACGTCGATGCCGGATCTATTACATTTTCGGTCTCAAATGAGGGAGAAACCCAGTGAATGGACGGATAGTCTACCAACTCACCTCCTATTCGAGCTAGGCGAAGATGACACTCCTCCGCCTAATCTAGTTTCACTGCAGTGACTTGAATCTTATCCTTGTTGATGTTACTCGACTCTGATTAACAAACCAATTCCAGAGTTTCATACTGGACCTTGGTCATCTTGCTCAAGCAGGCGTTCCTGAACCGAGGCCACTTTCACTTTCCTATCGAGCCTGTCTCTAGAGATGACGGACGTCGGAGCTGCATCGACGCCGCATTCAAGATTTGGCGTCTGTTGGAAGCCTATGACACGTGCTTCACGCTCAGACACGCGCATTACGGGCTGCTTTATGCTGCGTATAGCGCTGTGTTGGTCATACTCCGGCATGCCCATCAAGATCAAGAACATTGCATTAGACACACCAAATTCTTCTGGATGATTTTGTCCGAGTATCAAAGAAAGTTTGGCCGAGGATTGCGGAAGCCGTTCAAGGTGCTCAAGTCTTTGATGCAGCAGATGAAGGAGGTATCCCGACGTATCAGTCTGGATGAGTCAAGCAACTCCAATGACCAGCATCCTGCGGGTGAGTTGGTGTATTCCACCTAGCAAGTTATTGCTCCTCGATATAGATGACTAACAGTTTCTAGTAGATGTAACTGATTCGACATACGATTTTGAGACACACGATGTAGCAGACACCACTGGTTGGCCCGACTTTTGGCAGGAGTTGATGGCTAACAATACCTCGCTTATGGATGACACTATGTTTGGGCTTTTCACGAAGTAACAAGACTCAACTTAAAGCATTTTTTAGTAGAGCTTGTAGTGATATTGTTTACCGTGGTTCAGCACCGAGAACCTATGAACAAGACAGAGAGTAGGGAGTGTGAAAGAACGAAACACCCAACTTCTCCTCCGCGTGTCATCGGTACATCGCCAACAATTGCATCAACGACATCACCCAACAACTTCAAGCAAAGCATGAGACACACCAAACATTCCAATCAGTCCATAGACCATTAACCCTATCCCCAGCATCTCTCCCATCTGCAACGTCTCATCAAACATCCCACTACTCGCGACGTCCGCTCTCACCCTTTCTCACCCTTTCTCACCGCATCAATATGAAATACAATCGACAGCAAAGTGATGAGACAACAACCAAAAGGCTCGTCCCCAACTCTTCTTCTTTTACAAATACCTTCCACCCAATGAAATCGGAGACGGGTCTCAAATCTTCAAGACTTCGAGACTTCACATCCCAAAAAGGATCCTCCACTTCTCGAATGTAAACCCCCAATGAGACAAAGATAAACAGAAACCACATACGAAGTTGCCTTCAACTGAGACATCAAAATCACCTTTGTCACGTTCTTCCCGCCTGACTACCGAAGCGGCTTCCGACGGTGTAACAAAAACACTTGAAGAAACACTGGGAAACGCAACGGCTTGGTGGGTGCACCTATGTGCCACGGTGCCACAGTGCCATAATCCCAACCCTCATCTACACCCACCTCCATTCCCGATATTCACTGCAATTTCCTCTCAGGGTCCTCATCAAGCATCACGAGTTTATCAACCGGCGATAAGAAAGGGCTCACGAGGCGGGAAGGAAGGGGGGAAGAGGGGGCTGGTGAATGAGACATCTCCAATCAAGTCACGCCTGCCCACCCCAAAAGGAGGGTTGGCAGTCCAAAAAGTTCAGGGTTTCGTACTTCCAGAGTCTCATTCGCCACACCTCTGGTTCATAATCACATAGAATAAAGTGGGAGACGTTTTCGTGTTCGTTCTCCAAGAGGACGACCAGCCACACGCGATGACATACTCTACGTTATCTGCCATGACTGAAGAACAAGACCCTGAAATAAGCCACCTCGCTCACATGTATCCATCCTCTCCAAAACCTGGAATTCCTTGTGTTACGCGTTCCACCTCCAGTCCGGATCTAGCCAAGGTAGCACACACGCACCATGGATCAAAAGGGTGAGGGAACGTTTCGTCACACGCTGATGTAAGTGTCACCACCACCACCAACCCGGCGGCCCGGCGTTCAAAGGCCACCGACAAAACACAAAGGAAACAAACGAAAGAGAGACAGATGAGGGATAGGAACGTACCTACCTACCTTACCTAGTGAGCCACCAACCTCATGCGAGCCCAAAAAGGGTCTGCCAAGATCAGCTTGACATGGCGGGGAAAACGAATCTACTGTACGTCTGGGGCATCAGGTTTGAGCAAACGTAGTGTAGATGCAACAGAAAGAAAAAAAAAGGTGTGGCTGCAGGACAGCAAACGACTAGACTCGCGTCGGCGTGCGTCAACCATTCACTCGGGCTCTCTTTCGTTATCGCCCATCTTTCGTGGCACTGCCATGCCTGCGTACACAGTAGATTGTCTATTGCGCAAGCACTTAGATACCACTTAGCTAGTACGGGCAGAGTACAGAGATAAGAAAAGAAGCGAATATGTGGTGGGTATTCGTCCCCCCGTCGACATGTGAGTGTGTCTCCGAACCGAAAGAATGACTAAACACGGTGAGACCTCGACGCGGAGGACCGAGACATCCGCAGCGATCAAGTCAGTGACCGAAATGGGTGAAAGTGGCTTGTTCTTCGTATCGCACTGCGCTTTATCCAGTTGTAGTACCCTGTGTTGGTCACACCATCACATGTATGCCTGTACTCTGTGTAGGTATACACATGTTTCCTCCTCATCCAAGCTCCAGCCTCGTCTCGTTTTTTTCCATCATCGTCATCTTCTCCCTTTCATCACTTTTCATCTTCTCCCCCCCGCCCGAAAAGAAATCATTTCCCGCTCGTGCTACCTACCCTTCTTGTGTAACTTGAGCTAAAGGGTTGAGGAGGGTGGAAGGAATGGAGGACGGGTGGGACACCATCCACGCAGCTCTGGAATTTCTGCAGTGACAATCTGAACATTCCATCATCCCCCTCCATCTCCTCAACCATAACTCACCAAAGATTAAATCCGCTCCGCAAGGGAGAGAGTGGACATGCAGGGTCTAAGAGCACAGAAGACGGCTGCTTAAAAGTCATCTTCATCATTTGATGCAAACCAGCTGAAGTGAACTCCATGTCTCGGCCATCCCATCAGTAAAAAAAAAAAAAAAAACCACGGAAGAGAGCGAAAACATACCTCTGTATCCATACACTAAGGTAAGCTTGATATCAAAGAGTGTCTGCTATTCCACCCAGATCAGCGCTGCACCCCTTCTTCGGTCCAGGTAGTTGAACCAACCCCCAAGAACCCCAGACCAGAACCAGACCATCGGCGAAATTGGGATGACGTGCAGCAAAAGCATGGAGAACCACCGCTCGCCCACACCCACCCACCATCCACTTAAACCCACACTCCCGAACGTAACGACCAAACTTCGCACACTCAGTACGCCGTCCTAAGCGTGAGAAGACAGCTCCCGGGGAGCGGCTCTGAGCGTGTAAACCACCACCCACGCAGCCATCAAATCTCCCTTGGGAATAGACACCTTGTGGAAAAAAAAGCAGAGCAGAAAATGCCCAGAATCTAGGTGCGTTGCTGCGCCGCGACCGCGCATGCGATGCGAGTCTTGAAAAGGAGTTGGATCAACTGCGAGCTAGGCCTTTGATCTATCATCTCGCCCAAAGATCACAACCCCTCCTCCTCCCTCTCACTGGCACCCCAACACTGATGTGCACTGCACATCACTCTAGCAAACCGGGCCTTTTGGACCCCCAGCGCATGTCACCCTAAAGAGAAACCATGACCCTGATTTCCGCCGATCACCGTCGACGCCGTTGCGTTTTTTTGTTCTTTTTTGCGCACCTGGATGCCGGTATTCCTGTTCTGTTCTCGTCCTGGCACACCTGTGATAAGTGATGAGCTAAACACAAAACCAATCCAAAGCTGCGAAACCGAGACATTCTTTTTGGAGAAACCCGGAGGTGCGGGTTGCATCGGGTCCAACGTAGGTATGGGTCGTGCGGGCAGTCAAAAGGCAGGCCCAACTGCGGAGGATAAGGGAGCCGTATGCTAGCACGGCTTTGCACGGGGCTAGGCGCGTCTCGCCTCAAGGTATGTATCCGTAGCCCATCATGTAAGTCACCGCATGTGGTTGACTGTCAACCTCGTCGACGAGCACCAAAACTTCGCACACCGGTCTGGGAGGAGGGTGGCCCTGGTGGGTGATGGGAAAGTGGTTGCCCCCGGTGTGAAAAGCCAATCAACTCGCCCCCTTGCCTAGATCTTGAGTGCCGATGGAATAGTAACACCGAGAGTGAGCAAAGATGGAGTCGGTTGGGGAGGGAATTCAATCACATCTTAGGTCAGCGCCAAATCGGTGTGATTCCCTCGCACTCGTCCGGAACGCCGTCTCGACGAATGATCGCGACCGTACGGCCCTCCGCACATCCCACATTTTTTTTTTGGTTTGGTTCTCCAGACAGCGACTCCTCCCCCCTTTCCGTACCCCAGATTCACATGTTGCTTTTTTTCTTAAGGCCCCTGGGGGCAAACAGGGCAGCGGGGATGGTGCTGGAGCTGTGCACGACGGAGAACAACAACCTCATGTGCCTAGCACTACTCCTTCATGGAGATTCCTTCCTCCGCGACATGCGAGCGACGTCTTCCTTCGGCGCGATCGTAATACCGAGTCAAGTCCCTGCCAACGGAGCCTTAGTCCGAAGCAAGAGATCAGCCCTTTATTTTATCGTCGTGGGCGATGAGGGTGGGAGCAGCTGGTGTTACTGGACAGTACGTGTTTGATGGTCTAGACATGGTGGGATGGCCCTTCGCCATGTGGTAGAGCTAGCCCCGTCAGCCAGCGAGCAATTATGATGCCATGGTGAGAAAAGACATCGAGTAGAGGTCTTTCCCTGTTCAGCTGTCTGGGGGAAAGGAAGATCCCACGGCTGCCCCCGCTACTTTAGTCGAGCGGCTTCCGGCCTCCCACACTTTTCCCCAGACGTCTGATATTTTGACACTTTTCTTTCCCCCAAGCAAAAGCCAGTGCACATAGCTCGTAGAGTGCGGACCGGGGGCGCGCAAGCCGCTCTACCTAGTGGCGAGAAAGGGAGTCCGCTGGCAGCGAGCAGTAATACGATGGCGGCCAGTACGGGGTGAGAGGCATTTAGAGATATGACGAGGCACATGCTAAACCTCAAGTTCCACCTCGCACGAGGTGTGATGGCTGGAAGCAGGGGGCAATGAGCAAGAAATTCAAGTCCAAAAAGAAGAAAGGGTACGGGATACAGTGCCATTGACTGCAACGCCGTACGCAGAGAGATGCCTGCCGGTGTTCTTTGAAACGGCGGAGGTCAAGAGAGCCTCCGGATGTGAGCAGTCATATTCTGCTAGGTGCTCTGTTGGGATGAAGGACAACAGGTATAATTTGGGGTAACCGAGCCGTCGGGGATTGCGACGCAGAAGGATTTCTGTTTAGCTCACAGAATGACCATTTCGCGGTGTCATGCCAATCATTCGAAACTCGTAAGGAAAAGTCGAAATTCCAACAGAAGTGAGCGTCGTCGCCGAAACGTCATGCTGTTTGGGGAGGCTACCTGATAGCATGCGCCGAGGTGATCGACACAAACCACCAACGGCCGTCCTTGGATCCTATGCGATTGACGTTGGATGGGGCGAGTTCTACCAAGAGAAAGGAACCAAAAAGGCATGCCTACCGTACTTGCTTTGATTTGCGTATGAACCCGAGCTGTGATGGATCGTGGAGGACGACTCGGGTTGGCCTGGATGTCTTAGCTCCCGTAGACTTGCAGATAGGATGATGCATGGTGTTGCTCCTCGACATGCGCGCGTTCCCTTCTCGTGGCCGTGCATTAATAGCACTGTCGCTTAGGGCGGGACGAAGAAAATAAAAGACCCCAATACCAAATTACCCCGGACAGCAGAGACCGACATTGGTCTGTGTGCGAGACAGACAAGCCACGACTCAGACTCGGGCTAGGTATTCGGGTGGAAGAGGTTGACGACGACAGACTCGTGCTTGGGCAGCTGATTGCGCAGGTGCTTCATAGTCGAATAACACGTACCAACCCCATCTTTCCCCAACCTCTCTTCCTTGGGACTTGTTGTTGTCCGTAGCTCTTATCTGCAGACTGACGAGCAGTCGGGTAATTAAATGGATGGTGATGCCGATGCACTTCCGGCCTGCGACATATATCCGTAGTTCGTCTTGCTGCAAGCTACGCCGCAAGCAGCAGATGCCCGCGTTTGTCAACGTAGTCAGGGACCCTGTGCAAAGCTGGACCAGCCCAGCGATTGGGGGGTTTCTGGACGGACAAGCCGCCGACAATCGCAGCCCATGCCCTTGCGGCCTTGCCTCCCTCTGGGCCTCTTCTCCGTAGTTCGCGGCTGGCTGCCCTAGTCTGGACCGGGCTATTTGGGGTAGATTTGCACCCCGTGGCCAAGGAGGGGTTGTCCCCGGGCATCGGAAGGGAACGCCAAAGCGAAGCCATCGTGAGATTTTTCTACCCCTCAGACTTGTTTGATGATTGGTCCCAAGCCCCTGCTCTCCTGCCACGTCGGCGTTTCTTTCGGGTTCGTTGCAGGGAAGGCAGGCTCACCGGTGAGACCACCCAGCCGTCCCTGGAGGCGTTTGGAAGCCGAAGCATCGTGAGCTTCACTTGTTTCAGTGGGTCTCGTGAACCTTCTATGGAGAAACGACAATGGAGGTACCACCTCATTCCGCTCTGACAGGCTCTGCCCGGTAGAGAGGAAGAACCACATCGTGGGCCGTTCTGGAATTTGGACCCTTCTTTCCTTTTTGGATAGTGGTTCCGAGTTCGTGGCGGCCCAGATTCTTCGAGGCCCACGATGCATCTATTCCTTACCTCATATATTGCTGAACTCAGCGGGGACGTCTTTCACCGACCGGTAGTAGAGACGGCCATTGGAAGTTACCCATGGCTGGTCTTGACGAACTTATACATGATCCAGTTCTGAGTACTCCGTACAGGGTATTCATACATCCGCCCTGCGGCGTGGTCACCGTTGTTTTGTTGGGTTGGGGTAACACGAGCAGGGCGCTTGACCCGGGAGCGTTTGGGCTGTGAGCAAGTTGTGAATGTTGTGGAACGATTTTCTGGCCCGGGATCGTAAAAATCTCAGTCAGAGACGAGATCCGCGTGCCTCAATGGCTGATATTGATAATAAGAGTTGTTGGTCCGTGTATGCTCCAACTTCACTGCTCATGTCTACCCAGGGTGCCGGGCTAGAGGCATTGAACATACGGCAACGTTTAGGTACAAATTGTTTGATATACGTTCCTCGTCTGCATTTGAAGCTTTATTCGTGAACCCAACTATGCCGACTCGCTGAAATCTTTCTCGGCGTAGTGGACCTCACTGCTGCGGCGCTATGTCCGAGTTGACCAGGGATAATCAGTGATCGTCGATACATTCGAGCAGAGGCCCAAACCCCAGAAGCGCTAGACAGGGAGGGTAAAAGGCCCCGGAGAAATTCATACCTGACTGTAAGCATGCGATGGACGGAGGTTTCCATTGCATCGAGCCGATCCAGTCTCGAGTCTCGACCACACCCGGCTCACAAGTATACAGGTAAGATTGATGGGCATCGGGCTGGTTGTTGGAGATCATGGCCCGGTGCGCCGTGGCCCCTTCAATCTCTACGAGCGTTGGGACCGAAAAGACACTGCGCACGCCGCAGACTGAAAGTTAACGTGCCACTGTGCCAGCGGTATGTGGCTTTCCGTGGTGCCGTCTCTTCCCGAGACTGACATTGCCAGCCGGCCAGCGATGCTAATCCGGATCGGGTAACCTGACGGAACGAGCTGACCTCAAGCCCGATCGCTTCTCGTAAGAAGCAGAGCTGGCTCGGCGGCTTTCTTTGGTTGTCAACGCATTGTCCAATCGCATGGCAACTCCAGTGGTGTTGTTGATCAAGCTAATGCCGTCGACGACCCAGGCTTGTGGTTCCTGCACTCTCATCACCTCTGTCGTTCAGGCCATTGTATGGATGGCGGGCAACTGGACCGCCACACTTTGAGAGAAGGAGTCATTTTGTCTTGCAGTCTCTGGAGGCTGGAGCTCTTGTCGCGTGATCTGGCCGGCCGTTCAAATGCGATGGTTGTGACAACTGTTTAATTGATCACTTTGACATAGCAACGCCCCTGTGGAGTCTCCGGCATTGAGAGATCTCCCAGTTGGACATGGCATGGCGAATGAGTGGGTGATGTTGCGCCTCTTTCGACACTGAAGCTGGGATAAAGCAAACCTGGCAACCTGCTGTGAACGTGATATTCGGCGGTTCGTCTTTGAATGCTCGAGATTCTTCCAGCTTCTGGTCCCGCCACCATGTTCGCTCCTAACGCGTTGTGCACTATCGTTTTCGTCCTTGAAATTTCGAATGATGACAATGATGCAAGCTGCGCGGCGGGTGGAGACCGTTAGGCCTCGACGAAACCAGCAGAATAGCCGTGGCCAAGGACAGCCTGGACAGGTGAGAGAACTTGGATGGTTGGGAAGCATCGTCCGCGCCGCATCTCCACCCGAGATAATTGACGGCGATGGAGGCTCCATCAGCGACTCCACACATCTACCGCTCCGACATTGACGATGGTACTGCGATGCCAGCATCGCTTGCTACATGGATAAGGGTAGTTCCAAGACCGCTGAGTTGAAGATCGTGCTTGATCTGGAGTCTTCCGAGGGCTGAGCTCGGGAGTAGGTGCAAGTCGGGTTGTAATAGGGGAGCTGTTCTTCCGCGAAATAAAAGCAACGGAGTCGAGCAAACTCAATGAAAGCAACGACAGCGGCAATACCGGCGACGAAACAAAACTCGAGTCGTTCGTTGATGGCTAAGCCAGGGTCTATCCTGCTTCACTTTCGCTTGGTGCGAGCGCCGCCCCTGATCGATCGATTAGTAGTTTCCTCGACTCTGAGTGGCTGGCTCATCTGGAGTGCGAAGAAAGTTAGCCCCCTATCCATGCTCATGGATGGAAGCGTATTATCGTAGCCATTGCCTCGATCGCCAGACGTCGTGATGCTAGTTATCATTTGATGACCCGAGACTATACAGCGATGATTACCGGCGGTAGAAGGCTGAACAGTCCAAAGCACCAACAGCGCGGATTGCTTGCCGAGGTGAGCATCCCTTCGACTGACAACGAGTGCCTCATGTTGCTCATTCCACGGTCGAAACCAACGGCCAAATGGCAAGTGCCAACGCCCTCGTCGCTGTATTTGCTGCCACCGAATGCTCCCCGATGGCCGGATGCCCCCGCTAAGAAAAGTTCGATATGTACATAGATTAGAAGACCAGACTGCTCTTACGACTATGTTGCTGGACTGCCGGGCAGTGGCTTTTCCGCCGTCCAAGTACATTCCAGGATGATGCGGTTGTCGCATTAGGGTCTCGTTCGTGGCGTCCAAGAAGGAACCATGCAGAGACAGGAGAGATGCAGCTCCGAAACTAGGCGACAAATGAGCGTTGCAGAGGGCGTCTTGCATCCAATGGTCATGTCGCATAGTGAGCCAGGAGAAGGACACTTGCATGCGCGTGCCTTTTGGTTATGGAGCTGACCCTGCAGTTGTTCAGAGGTGACTGGAGAAGCCAGTTCCAGATGCTGATTTTCGACCAATGCCGAAGAAAGAGTGCCTAGGTTCGCTGCTCATACTCGTCTGTCTGTGGTGTTATCAAGGTTTTGTTTCCGCCCGTAGCTGTTGGACCTTGTCAAAGAAAGACGGGATGAGCCACCTCCATGCGCGGGTTCTTTGTGTGCGGCAGGGTGATCTGAGGAAACGTCAGGTTTGCGGGCGCGACAGCCCTGGAAGGAGGACGTCAAGAAATCTAGATTCACATCTACCGGAAGGTCGATAGTCTCTCCGCGCCGTCTCTAACAGGATCAAGCCATGCCCTCCATGACCAGCAGTTTGTGGCGGTAGGCTGTAGCATGTCTCGTCATAACTACGCAGCCGGCTCCTCGGCTGCTACGCACGGAACAAGTGGATAGCCACCGCCGCCGGCCACCACTAGAACACCTGCCCGTAATCCGTACTGTGTAGATTGTTCAACGCCCGTGATGGATGGCCGAAAGCACTGTGTATGTGGAGCACCGTGGTCATTGATGTAGGTGGAGAAGATCGGTCGGTTGTGGAAACGCACGTTGTTGGTAGGGCGGCACGGCGGGAGTTGGGCTTAATGAACGGGGATCGAGGGCCGCCTGCGAAAATAGGCGACAAGCCCGGGAGCTAGGGAGACATCGGACCAGGGAAATGCCTAACGTCAAGGAAGCCCGTAAGGTAGCTGAGGTCTGGAGCCTGGAGTCTGGATCGCAGTCCAGGCCGTTGCCACCGAATACTGACATTGACAACAGCAGCGGGCAATGACAGCCAACTGCCCGAAGACGGATCAGGCTCCGTTCGGGTTGGGCCGCTGGTCCAGTGTGTTTGCATCGGCCAACTAGAAATTGTTGAATGATTGGGACCGAAGAGGTGGGATTTGTCCCCCAATGTGTGCCGTATTAGTCATGAGCATGGTGGCCGCCGGGTTGAAGAGCCGGATGAAAAGATAGGTATCCGTAGAGTACCTAGTCGACTACCTGGATAGTGTAATAAGGCATTCGTGGAAAGACAAGTGGAAGAAGAGGCGCGAGACACGCCCAGCACGCGAGGAGGCGTAGCGAAGGTCGATGGGTGGTTCCTTTGTTCGAATTGGTGCAGTCACTGCAGCACTGCCAGCGATGACATTTGGATGTCTTGGTGTCGTGCAGTCTTGGCCATCATCTTTGTGCTTGTCTTGCAGACTTTGCCGCAGGTCGGAGACTTGACTGAGTTGACTCTTCTTGTCGATGACATCTGCATCACGCGTGTGTCGCTGCGTAGCGGAACATGTCTTGCATGGGTGCATTCCTCGCGAGGCACTTTAGCTAAAGGCGTCGTTGGAGTGTATCCCAACCTTTTGATGCCGAAGGATTTTGCGGTTGGGAATGGCTTGTACTGTCTTCCGAGGACCAACACACCTCCCTGACTGGTGAGTTGAGGTGAAGTGAGGTGATGATAAGGAGTCGTTGGCCTCTTTCCTTTTTCTTTTGTCTTTATTTTTCTCCCGGATGCTCAGGGTTGTGGTGCCGGTGGTGTGTCGCAGTACGTATCTGTATTGGTAGCAAACGGCAAGAGCTTAGGTAGAGATTGCCTTGCTGTGGTTCGTACCTATTACCTTCCACTGTCCTGGCAGGGAAGGCCAACGGCGGGGAGAAATCGGTACGTGCCTTGTCGTCGGCGCATGTCGCGAAGAAAGGTGAGAGGCTCCAGCAGGCCAATGACGAGATGCAGATCATGGCGCGATAAGGCAAGGTACCTGGTCGGAAGTCCCTCGTTCCCTTTCTCCGTAGCTGCTGCCCTTGCCCTTGCTCCTGCAGTCTTGCTTCCATCTGCCCCTGCCCCGGCCCCGGTCGTGGTCCCGTTGTCCCCGCTTTGGCCCTCAGAAACTGGATCGGTACGTACCTTTATCGTAATGGTGAGGATTTGGCCCTTCGGTTCTCTTTTTTCGAGTTTTTTTCTCTTCTTTTTTGGCAGCGATTCTGTCTTTGGAGCCCCCAAGCAGCCAAGCCAAGGGCTGCCACCAAAAGTTTGTCTGACACTCACTTTTTGTCGAATCTTGAATTCGCAGCCGCAGCACGGGCCAAACATCGGCCATCCTTGCCAGTGCGCGCACATCCATCCGTCTTGGACCCCTGTGCTCGCCGTGCCTTTTGGCTTTCAAAATGCGGTTTTGCCAGTGCCCACAGGTCGCTGCCTCTCCTGGCTTGGCCAAGACAGCACACAACCTGTTCTCACTTCTCATGTGTGCGAGTTGTCTCTTTCTTGCAAGGAATACCGCTCCGAACTGGGGCACGGTATCCATAACTATGCAAGCATGCAGGAGGTCAATTAGATGGAGCAAGCGACGTGGTGCGAGGCATGTGCGGCTACCGAGTCGTATGAGGATCCATTCGTACCTGACTGGAGTCTTGGACTGTATGGGATTTTCTTGATTCTTTACAGAACGATCCGTCATCGAGATTCGAGGGAGGGATCCTAAGGTATAGACACTGACTGATTGCTGCTGTGAGGGTGAGGCAAGGAACTGCAAGAAACGGGCATGGGGGAGGAGGGTAACAGAGAATAGAATCGAAACACTCCTAGGGCGGATTCGACGGAGCTCGATGTCGGCAAGTAGAGTGCAGCATAACGTCGCAGATGGATAGTTGCTGGGAACCCAACCCAAGAGCTAGCTGCTCATACTTTCGAGTGGACGCCATGGTGCGTACGGCGTGGTAGCTACATAGAAAAGATGGACGAGTCGAAACACGGGCTTTGGTTGGGTTTGTGTCAATCGTAGGTGGCTGTCACACCCTTTGCTGGCTCTGCATTGCACGTCCCCGTTGAGCTGAGCTAGCTTACATGCCTCGACCTGTCAGTTTTCGGCCAACTGCCCTAGGCTTTGAAGATAATGGCATGTCATCGTAGCTGAACTTCAGATAGATGGTAGAGGCGTACACTACTTGGCAGCGACGACGGCCAGGCCGCCTATAGGAGGGCCTAGACGAGAAGCCACGGAGCTCTGAGACGATATAAGCTGCTAACGACGTTTGGTTGCTCGTGATGATGGGACGAGATGAGAGAGCCCAGTCCTTTGTGATGCGTATCCGTCGTAGCCTTTGCTGCATGGCGCCTGCAGGGTGAGGTTGCTCTGTTGGGTCACTGTGAGGTGTTACTAGGAAGCAAAAGTGAGCTGCGCGCGCTGTACGCAGACCCTCCGGCCATGTCGTATTACTACAGTTCCCAGATGTATCGTTTCGGCTTGATGTTGCCTTGAGAACTCGGGCAGTGGCCTTGGCAATGAATTGATACGCAGCATGTGCAATATGAGCAGTAATGCTCTGTAAGTGTTGAGGATATCTGGACGTCAAATGTGCGGCAGTGAGGACGTATCTGAGGGTACTTACAAGAAAGTATGTACGTACTGAGGAGAGTCAGGAAGGCACTGCAGGATCATGGCTTCGAACGTGCCTTGGGCCGTACTTGCGCCTCGTTGTGCGACCAGGTGCGGATGCTCCTTATCTCTACAGCAAGCTGTGCAAAAAGACGGGGAATTCCAGGCGGTGACCTGTGCGGATATCCACCAGCATCACCCCAGCTCTACGCCAGTCCCAATGCAGTGGACCCACTCAAGATAAGGTCCTCGTCTGCAATCGGGACCAATCAGGAGGATGTTGGCCGCGCCCAAAGGCACAGACGCGCATACCGTGTCTTCTGGCCTTCTGTGCACGGTACCTTGGGTCGCAAGGTGCAGGCGCCCCTCCTTCCCGGCCCTCTTCTTTTTCGCAGCATCCCTCTTCCTCCCGCCATCCCGTCTTAAGCTGCACAGTGGCCTGTGCAAAAGCGCGAGGCTAATAGCGAGCGAGGACGGATCTCTCGAATCAAAGGCGTGAGAGCGAGGGCACTTCAGGAAGAAGACGGAAAGAAGGAAAGGAAGCAGACGGGAGGAAAGAGCGAGCCCGGCCTGAGCAGCCGTAGCGCTTCGGGCTCTCTCGTCACTTTCGTTACTCGAGTCTCGTAGGAGAACATTTCCAGCTTCAGTCCAACATTGGATGGACTCCACTGCGGGCGCCGCGCCTACGCAGCATGGCCTGCGGCCTGTCTAGTCTTTTCCTTGCGTTGTGTCCCGTTGCTATTTCGTCTTCCCAAGAATACCAGACCCGGTTGCTCCTCCTTGCCCGCCGCCGCCGCCCTCCTTCCTGACCTTTCCAGGTTCCGATCCCCCTTCCAATCATCTCTATCACAAACCCACACTCCCGCACAGGTGACTATCGTAAATACACACGGGGTAGAACATGACTGAGAAAGAGCAGGAGTGGCGGCGGCAGCAGCAGCAGAAAGTGTCTTCCAATGTCAATTTGTCTGGGAATCAATCAGTCGTGCCTTCCATCCGCTCTCCACCATCCACAGCGACCCGAAACCAAAGGCGCTGCTGGACGCGAGGTGTGTGAATGTCCCACTCTTTGCGGCGCCCATCACAACCTACCTACTTCTTTCCCCCTCCCCAATTAAAAAAGCAGAAGAAAAATAAGGGAAAGAACAGAGACAAACCAAACCTCTTGGTCTCCGTCCATTTCCCAATTCGCTCACCCACACACCCTCATTCACACCAATAACCCCGTTCAGTCACCAACGCAACACCAACTAGCAAGCACCGGCAGCGAGAACACTCCACTCTCACACAGTCAGAATCCCGATCCCCAACCCCAGAAATTCCCCTCTCTCACTTGTATTCTCTCTCGCCCTCACTCTCACTCACTCTCACATACGACACACCCACCAAATCACACATACCTACGTACTTTTCGTACATACACTATTACTCACTCATCCCGACCTCACCCTCCGCGGTTTTCTGGCTCGCGCGCTAGGTACTCTCGTACTGTGCACTATTGCCTCCCCTCACTCCCAACCTTGCCTGGCTTTGCCTTGCTTGGCTTTTCAAATCCACACCCACCCACACCCACCACACCAAAAAAAGACTGAGATCCCTCGTCTTGTTCCTCCCCTCGTCTTTTAGTCCCGCCCACCCCCCGGAAGTACCTGACCTTGCCTACCTTTCGAACTTCTTCGGTCTTGTCTCTCGACCGTCTGTCCATCCAACCCTTTTTGACTTCACATCGCCTCACAATACATACTTCATCTTGCGTCCCGCCTGCGTCCCGCCTTAGCACCTTGCCTTTCTGCTAGCGACTTTTCCGACGTCTATTTCGACTTCCCGACAACGAAATCCGCGAACCAACCTCCTCCCTCGCACTACAACGACCCAACTTCTCGTCCAAGCCTTCGCTGTGTCACTGTGGGCTCGTTACGATCCAGACATCTTTCCTCGACTTCATTCCCAGTCACCCAACCCGAATCTACGCCTACACTACACAATCGAACCGCTCCTACCATGATGGCAATCTAAAGCCTGAACCGTCGTTGCGATCTTTTTCCTCGGCCGCCGTGCGAGCCTCGTTCTTCGTTCTCCCACGCCCCTCATTATGTCGAGTCGCCGATTGAGAATTTCACGACCAGTCGAACCTGAGCGCTTCCACGAATACTATGGACTCACAACAGCCTCTTCCTCACCAGAGGAACTCTCACAACCCTCATCTGCTGGCCCTTGTGCCGCCCACCTCCAATACCCTACCCTTGAGGTCTTCCGCTAGCACGCCAATGACCTCTCCGGGACTTTTCAGTCCCTCAAACCCGCGTCCGAAAATGAACTTTCCGATCCATGCCTCGTCCGACTCAAACACTCCGAACGTCGAGACGAGCAGTCCCTACCTTCACCCACTCCAGAACCACAAAGTCAGAGAGTGAGTACAACTTTTTTGGTCCTTGCTATGCCATGTTGTGGCCGCGCCTTCTTTCAAATAAAGCCTTTGTGTGAATCGACGGTTCTCTATCGGTGAGGCCGTATCGTGACTACGTAATTGACAGCGGGGGCCAGCCGCGGGCCCCGCGACAAGGGGATGACTATCTGATAAGCTAACCATGTTGGTGACCAGGACACATAAAGCCTTGATTGACTCCGACAGCATTACCGGCCGCAAGCTCATCAATCAGTATGAAGTCATCGAAGAAATTGGCAGAGGTGTGCACGGAAAGGTCAAGCTTGCCCGAAATCTCGAGACGGGCGAAAATGTGGCTATCAAGATCATTCCACGGTACTCTAAGAGACGCCGACTCGGCAAGGTCATGGCTATGTCCCCGCAGGAAAAGACGATGAGAGAGATCGCCATCCTCAAGAAGATGAGGCATCCCAACGTCGTCTCGCTGCTGGAGATTATCGACGATCCGGAATTGAAAAAAATCTACCTAATTCTCGAACACGTGGAGCTAGGCGAGGTTGTCTGGAGGAAAAAGGGATTACCACACATCTGCCACCATGAGCGTCGTCGCATCGAGAGAGAATCCAGAGGTCAGCCGTTGACCCCAGAGGAGGAGCACTACGAAAAGATAATGGAGGAGAGGTACAAGATCCGGGAGCAAAAGCGGGAAAAGATGTCTCGAGCCAACATGAACACACATGAGTTTTGGAGTATCGAGCACGGCATTTCTGACGACGCGAGTTGTGGATCGCAATCCCGCGTTCCCTCAAGGGACGACCTAGGAGTTTTGGACTTTTTCGGAGGCGAAGGGTCACAACCCAATTCGCTGCAGGCATCCCGGGCAACATCTCGAGCGCCATCGCGGTCTCAGTCTGTGAAGTCAATTCGCGACACTGTTTTTGACCAGGAAGCCATCGACGACACCGAGGACATTGAGACGCCAGGCCCGCTACAGACCAGCAACCCAGGCTCAGCTACCGCACTCGATGGTACCATGTATGGCGCCTACATGGAAGACGCGGCCTTTCGAGGTCGTTCACCCAGCATGGCCGATTCTATCATTTCGCACATGTCCTCGGTCGACTGGAACACTCGGATGCACGACCCTTTCGCTGAAGACTTTTCCTACGTTCCTTGCTTTACCATCGACCAGGCAAGAACGACTTTCCGAGACACTGTCTTAGGCCTGGAGTACCTGCATTACCAAGGTGTCGTACACAGGGATATCAAGCCTGCCAATTTACTATGGACCAAAGACCACCGCGTCAAGATCTCCGACTTTGGTGTTTCGTACTTTGGCCGTCCCATCCGAGAAGGCGAGGCCGACGATGAGACGGTCTCAGAATCCGAAGCACAAGATTTCGACGATGATCTTGAGTTGGCCAAGACAGTTGGCACCCCGGCATTCTTCGCACCTGAACTGTGCTACACCGACGCGGACCGCATGGAACAACCGAAAATTTCCGAAATGATCGATATTTGGTCACTTGGCGTAACGCTCTACTGCCTCATCTACGGACGTATTCCTTTCCAGGCCGAAGATGAATGGCAGATGTTTCGAAAAATTGCCACTGAGGATGTCTTCATCCCCCAAAAACGCCTCAGGGCAGTGGACCCTTCTACCCCTCCCAACTCTGAATCTCTCTTCAAGCGGCATAACGGACCTCCCTACAGGGACGACAACGAACTTGCCTACGAGAACATCGACCCGATCTTGCAGGACCTTTTGCGAAACATGTTTACCAAAAACCCGGACAAGCGAATTCGTCTGAAGGATATCAAGACCCATGCCTGGGTTGCAAAAGGAATTCCAGATGTGGAAGCGTGGTTGGCTGAGACTGACCCAGCCAAGACTTCGGGCAGGCGAGTCCAGGTCAACGACAAAGAGGCAGCCCGCGCTGTCGTGCCTATTGCCTTCTTGGAACGCGCACGATCTACCGTGAAAAAGGCAGTCGGAAAGTTGATGCACCCTTTAGGGGATCGAAGCGATAGCCGGTCAAGGCGGAGAGCTGCCAGCAGTGCTGCCAGCTCGGCTGGAGACAGCATGTTCAATGTACCGCCCACGCCACACTCGAGAGAAGCACGCAGAAAGAGTCTCAAGAGCGAAGACTATTTTTCCAACGTCAAAGACTTTGCCTTTGGCGGCTCCGACCATCCTCTTGTCCACAGCGAGACAGTTTCTCCGTATGAATCCCCCTACGACCCTCTCGCTACGGCTATCGCTCAACCCGTCAAGGGCCAAGGAGCTGCCCTTTTACATGCCATTCAGAATAGCTACAGTGACTCGAGGACGAATAGTGGCACGGCATCGCCTTCAGATCAGTCAACAATCCCTGGGACAGCGTCGTTTTACAAGCCTTTTCAGAGATACTCGCAAAGCCCATCGAATGGCAATAGCTTTTTGACGCTTACAGCTGGATTACCCGAGGTCAGGACACAACCTCCTACCCCTTTTTCCGGTGACTCCACACTGGACGATCCGTCCAAGGAAATGCGGCAAACACGTGGATACGATGCCTTGACAGAGGAAGCTCTCCGTGCACGCTCAGCCGAGCGTGGCGTGTTCAGAGACCAAGATAAGCGCGCCCCCGCACAAGTGAGCGTCACCACGGCGAGTGTACCCGGTACCCTCCATAGGATGCCTAGCCTTCCCGGCAAGCCTCGAGCTATGCGATCGGTGGACTTGGGTAAGGCGAAGCAGGCTACCAGCGCCCTAGCTTCGCCACTGTTCTTTTCCTCTCGGTCTGTCACCGGCTACCAGCATGGCCAGCCACAATCGGACTCAAACATCTATGAGAACCAGCGCCTCACGGCCGACCTAGAGGAGAGACCGCAGACAGCACACAGGATTGAAAATGTGCGGGATATACCGGAGGCAAGAACGCCACCACCGCGCACATATAATACGTCAACTCCTGAGTCGTTCGCCCGCGCAAAATGCGAGATGCAGCGCAAGCAAATCGCAGAAAGTGTTATTCAACAAGCTGCGGACGACGTCAGGTCAGACATTGCCGTGATCGATCCAACCGAAGTACCTTGCCCTCTCTCGCCCGATGACGAGCGATTTGGCACGCCGCCACCTCCATCTCGTGAGGACACGATGGAGACCGAAAAGTCCTCCCGTTCGACATCCATCGGTGGCTTGGCTTCTCCTATAACGAATCCCAGCGAAGTAGCCAGTCCCGTCTCGTCTGTCAACCACCACACGAAAGAGGAGATGCTCGCCTTCCAATCTGATCCTTCGCTCCCCGCTCTTCTCAGCGGTGCCAGCTCGGTATCCGATGCTGAGCCCGTGGAGCCTGCTGTTGTCAATAAGCCTGGTTTGCTCGAAACGACAGATTCCCTGACACCTCCAGCATACCTTAAGGAGCCCATGGCTGGATTTCCATTGGAACAATTCGAGCAACAGGGACGATTCGAGACACACAATGCGTCATTTAATGCCGGCCCGATCCCGCTTCGCATCACACGCAGCCCAGTCTACAGAAGCCCGCCGCCCATTCATCACAGTCCCGATATGCGTCCACAAGAGGACGATGATGACGACAGTGATAGTGACGAGGGCCTTTTGATGGCGAAGACCAAGAAGAAATCCTCAACCAATACTCACGTCGAACGAATACCTTTCGGTGCAAGGCGACGTGACACAAATGCGAGCATTGCTAGTACAGAGACAGCCAAGAAAGTTGCCATTGGCGAAGAGGTCATCACCTGCGCCGACTGACTTTAGCGTGCTCAGCATTCGAGTACCTGCTTAGCTCGCGGTACATTACTATAAGCACCCAACTTGACTCATACTTTTTCCAACCTGTACAATGGATTCGGGGTGGTCTTTTTTGGCACAGCATTTATACACAGTCAGTGGACTTTTCAGGTTTTCTGCCTGCGTGTTCAACTGCTTGAACACAATCCATTTTCTTGCTTGAAGCATATCCCAAGAACAGCATGCAATCAGATTGCACATTTCCCGCTGGCACATATGTGCTGCCAGTTTCGATTCGAGCGCGCTTCCTTTCCATATAGAGAAGGACTGCAATGGTGGCAGTCTTTTGCTTTGACGCTTTCCTCTCTTTCAGATGCCACTGTGGTTGGCGGATGAATTATCAGAGCAGACTGGGACGACGACATGTGGCCACGAATGGAGGAGAAATGACGGAGGGGACTACGAAAGGAGGCAGGTTGGGGGAAATCGGCCATCAGGGGAGGGTTTTGGGTTATGGGACAGAGGAGGATGCATCGACGATTAGACTCTTCCCCCATGCTTTTCATTTGTCTGCAGTGGAAGGTGAGGGCAGCGGGGCAAGTCAGACTTGGATAGGGGTCTATAGTCATGCCTGTTCATCATTTCCACACCCCATGAAGTTTGAACAGATTTTTTTTTCTTTATCTAGCATCGGCAGCGAGGTTTCGGGAGGGGGTTGTGTTTCTAATAGCGGAGGCGGGAGGTTGATCATCTGGGATCGGGTCTATCGCCCAGATGGTAACGGCGCTTCTTGTTTCTCGGCGCCTTTTGTTTGTGGAGGAAATCTTGCATGTACACATCCCAAATCCGACCACAGATCGCGAAAGAGAAGCGATGGGAAGACTCGTCTATGAGTGAATAGAAGCGATGAACACATTTTCTCCATTTCCTCACATTATAAAACACAAGTGGCTCTGTATTGGAGACTGTCCCTGTGATCTCTTGTGCGTGTTCGTTTGCGCCTAGGTATCCTTGTTCCTGACGAGCTGCGTCGAAAATGTCATCGATAGTTGAAGCAGTCCATGTAAGACTACTCTATTGTGACAGCATTCATCATTACCCGAGAATCAGGATAAGTTGTAGCAAAAGCCAGCATGACAAAAATCTTCTTACGGGTGTCCAAAACCCAGACCGTCAGTAACCTGTATGAGACTTGTCTGACGGTAGCTCCCTAATTGCCACTCATACTACTGCAATCCACGTCACTAAACGAACAACCCGCGTCAAAATCCTTCAAACTAATGGGGAATCTGGTATTTGTGTCTAGCGAGTCTACCCCATAAGCGTAGAAAAAAAGGGAGACACAAGCTTATGAAGATGACAGTAATTACGCGATACAAACAGAGTAGCTCGATCTTCTTTTCCTCAATGTGTTCGTCGCTCTCTCTCCACCGACACCCCACCACCACTATCACAGCCTGGACTAACTCCCCAAGACAACAAACTTGAGGCGAACCACGAGTAGTAAGTCCCTTCAAGTCCACAATTAGAAACACGCCTTCCCTTCAGACAGCCGAGTAACCTCCTTCCACAGCAACCCAACCCTTGGAAGTAGCAGGGCCACCTACGCAGTGTCAGCATTAGGCGCCCCCATGACGCCGCGACCAAACCACTCCGCCACCGTCGCGAACCGATCCTCGCTGCGCTCCAACTCGGCCTTGAACAGCTCATGCTTCCCCGCCGTCTCAATCTGCGTCTTGCGCAGCGCGCGGATCGTCGCGTTATCATTGGCGCACTGCGGACACTCGCCCTCGGTGCGGAGGCACCGCTGGTGGAAGCTGTGCTTGCAGAGGAAGTGCACCGCCGGAAGATCGAGGGGCGCCGTGCAGACGGCGCAGCGCGTCGACTGGAACACGGCCGGCTTGGAGCCGAGGTCGGCGAGCTCGGCTCGCTTCTGTTCCGTCTCGCTGCGGAAGGCCGAGATGCGGCGCCGGTTGGCGGCAATCTCCTTGCGCTCGCGCTCAATCGTCTCGTGGAGGTAAGGCTTGATCATTCCCATTGTCGCGACGCCGCCCGAGGAGCCGGACTGGCCGACTAGCGTCTGAATGACCTGCAACGGCGCCATGAGACCGTCCTTGTCAATTTTGTTGAGCACGGCAGAAAGCTCTTCTGATCCGGCTTCCCGAAGAATTCGGGGGTCGGAAGTCAGATATGCCAGTGCTGCCGGGTACAGTTGCGGTTCTTCGGGGCCATACTTTCGAAGGGCTTTGATGGCTCCGCGGGTATCTTTGGCTGAGGTGTACGATCGGAAAATGTCAAAGAGTAAACCGGACTGCTCCTTGACCAAGGTTGTGCCGTCCTTGAAATCAGAAAGGTGCGAAAGCAACAGGACATTGGAACTCTCCATCGGAATGTCTTCTCCTTCGATGAGCTTCTTCGCCTTGTTCTCCCACTCTTCCCGATGCTGCTCCCCTTTCTTCTCATTTGACTTGTGTAGGTACATCTCAAAGAGTGTGGTGTACAGGTCTGTCCTGTCGCTTTCCTTAAGACCTGTGTCTTCTAGGCATGCCTCCAGGAAAACAATGAACTCGTCTGGGTGGTCGATGAAGGATGAGAAAGCAGTCCTTGGAGGCGGTGGGGTGTATTTCGGCGCAGGAATGTCGTCGGGATTCAAGATGATCTGAGCATCGCCGTTGATGGCTGTTCCATTGCCCGGTGTGGATGGGCTTTGGAGAGAGGATGTGTTCATGTATGGCAGAGGTAAAAAGTTGGAAAGGTTCTGGACGGCACTTGCTGCACCGGCCACCATACCGCCAGCTACGACAGCCTCTCCATTGTCCTCAATCGGTACAAAGTGTAGCCTCGGACGGTACTTGCCAGTGTAGTAGTCCACGAAGACCGTGGTCGCATCCTTTGGACAGTTCTCGATCAGAACTCTGGCATACTTCTTGAGGCAAGGGAATGCCTAATGAATTGTCAGAATTGGCCAAAATACTGGAGAGGTATGAAACTCACCACTTCTGGGTCTTGATGCCATATAAAATCAAGAGCCTCGTTGTACAACTTGGAGTCTTCTATCAGGATGTCCACGACCAGTTCAATTTCGCCGTGCTTCTTGGCCAGATATGCAGCTTGCTCGTAGTAGCCTCCTTGCCTACACATAGTAATTGCAGTCTCGAGGTCAAACTTCAAGTCACCGGGCGATTTGATAAATGCCTCCAATTTGTCGATATCTTTGAGCTTTGCATAGCAGTTCAGAAGTAATGTTGTGTGGTCAGACGTTGCCTTGCGATGCTCATGTAACTGCTCGAGATACTGTATCAGGTTGTGTATTCTTTGTGTATCGAGGAACTGTGATTGTTAGTCTACCTGCGCTCTATTCCTGCCGGATGTGGAAGCTTACCTTTCTGATGACCTGTGATGGTTCAGTGGTATCGATCGCCTTGATGTATTGGACCATGGCACCGTCGTAATCAGCTTTTTGATAGAGATGGTCGCCAAAGCGTCGGAAGATGCCGCTCTGCTGTGTCGCATCCAGCCGTGACTTTTGTGCCAGTTCAATAGCCAAGGGGTACATGTTGCGCTGGTACAGCATTTCGAGGCGCTGTTGCAGTGACTTTTCGTGGTATCGGTTTACCTTGCCATCTTGTGTGAGAACGAACAGATCGCCCCAGATTTGGAAGATGGCTTTGAATGGCGAGATCAGAGATTGTGTGTGACCGAGCACTCTAAGGTCTGGCTCGAGAAGAACGAATGTTGATGCGTTGAAGAGCGCATCCGCTGCTCCACCTCCACCTCCAAAGCGGCGGCGCATAGTGTCGTTGCCTTTGTCGGTGGTGGAAGCCGATGGTGGGCATACCAGTGCAACGTAATCCTGGTAGATCGAAACTAGTCTTTTCGGCGATTCGTACGCACGTGGCGCTCCTCTTCCTTCCAAGGTGTAGGTATAGATGGCATCCTCTCGGGCGACTACCACGTCTCCTGTCTTCTTATCAACCGTCATACAGTCAACGTGACATCCCATGTCTTCCACAGTCTTGGGTGGGGAGCTGTGGCCCCTTCTCGAAATCCCAAGCTTCAGAATTCGGGCTGTTGTTGAGATGAATAGGGTTGTGACGTCTTGGGAATCCGTCATGAGCTCCACGCCTGTGATAGGTTCTTCCGAGTCGTGCACCGTCCTTTGTTTCGCCCCCAGGTCGTTGATCAAATCGCCTCGGATCAGAGTCACCGTGCCGTTCGCGAATCCGACTGCTACTTGGGTAAGGTTGTCGAGAACATCGATAGCCGAGATCTAGATGATAAGTAATTAGTTGATGCTTTGGTAGAATGCGATCGATTCTTCCCTTACCGGAAACTGCTTCCTGCCATTGTTGATTTGCAAAGTGCTTAAACAAGTCGGCATATTGGTCTTCTTCACCAGCTTGTCCAGAGCCCAGATCTTCAACACCGGCTCACTGCTGAGGTCTTCCTACTCAGATATCAGTTCCCGTTCTCGTCATCTCAAGGTTGTTGCGTTCACCTACAGCGACCGTAACAAGCAGGCTTGTCCCCTCGATCTGGCGCATGTGTGTGATCGTCCCGAGCTCGTGAGCCTGGAAGCTCTTCACCACCTTCCAACTCGATCCGACAATTCGAACGTATCCATCGTAGCTACCGAGGAATAGACTGTCGGAGCCGGAGCAAACACTAGCGATCTCGTTGCTCTCGAAGAAGACTCGGGTCTCCTCATCGGCGAGCCGGACCTGGCTGACGTCGAAGAAGTCGAATGCCTTCCACTTCGAAGCAAGTGGTTAGCGAACGTCTGGTCGCAGAGAGCAGTTTGAGGGGGAATTCGCAAACGAACCTGAAAGGCCATGGCTACATCTCCTAGCGACAGCAAGTTGTGAGAAAGGCAAGGTCGGCGAGCGTGAGCGCAACAGCGGTTGTTGATTGACGTCGGTGCCTCGCGCTCCAATGACGCTGCTGTGGGGAGCTTTGGTAGCTGTCGCTGTCGCTGCCGCTGGTCTCCGAGCGTGACCCACCCGCCTGTGGCAACCCCAACCTGCAGGACCAAAGCTTCCCGACTACCTATGGCATGCGCCACAAGAAATAAGCCGTTCTTGCATGCACCAGCCACACTTCCAACCCTACCATTAATCAGGTCTTGCTCATGTCAATGAGGCATGTTAGATATCTTGAGTGAGTTTTCGCATCATATATCCAAGCTGAGAGTTTCGCGTCGATTGTGACTCTGAATGCTCAAATGAACTGTGTTTATGTCACGTTATGAGTGATATCCAGCGCCATTTTGTAATCCAAATTCAATGCCAAATAGCAGAGTTCACCATTCAACGCTCTTTAAAAAAAGATGAGGTGCCTAGTGCCTAGGAGCTCAAATCTTAAGTCGTGGGAATGCGATATAGTTTACGAACACTTCTCTAACCAAACAAGCTTGAACTACTGGAGGTGTGTAGTTTTTGGCATTGGCAAAACACCAAATTGACACCAAGCTGACCCCTCAATAGTTTGTATTTGACCGACAGCGTCTGCTTACAGGGCAGACAAGCTATTTCTAGACCTCATCGACGGTTCCGTAATATCTCAGGCTCTTGTTGGGGCCTGGTGCTTCACTCGGACCCTCATGTTGTCAACCGGCCGGGCAGTAATTTGTCTCGTCTACGACATGTTAGTGAGGTGTGCATCTTGGATGAGGCTCCCAATGGGATTATCCTAATGGAAGGCTTACGTTGTAAAGTTGTGTGTTGGACCTGTATTGCCCCTTTTCGTTGATGATGGGACGGTCTTTCTCGTCCAGCGTAGCCTCCCCTAGACCGACCTTTTCAAAGACATACTTGCCCACCACACTAGCCAAAATCACCCTGGCCTCGATGTTGGCAAGCTCCTGTCCGATACAGTTCCTAGGACCCCTTTCAAAAGGTCTCCAGGCGGCGGCAGGAATCTCGTTCTCGCCAGCTTTGCCGATGCCCATCTTCTCATCGTCATTCGTCGCCATCGACGTGTCCGTATTCCCGAGCCATCGCTCGGGTACAAAATCGTCTTTGGTGCTTCCGTAGACGTCAGGGTCTCGCTGGATGAGAGTGGCACAGTTGTACAGAACCATCCCATCGACGCAGAGGCTGCTGTTGTCTGGTAATTGCAAGTGAAAGTTCGCGCCCGGGGGGCAAAGGCGCGCAGTCCCAGCTGGTGGGTACAGGCGCAGAATCTCCTTGATGACTGCCGAGGTATAGGTCATCTTCTGGGTAATCTCCTCACCCCTGGCGAGTAGAGCTTCCCGGACGACTTCGGGGCTCAAGTCCTGGCCGAAGAGACCCTCTAGTTCAGTCCGAAGGCTCTTCATTGCCCGAGGCGTCCTTGATAACTCGTAAAAGGCCCATTGGAGGAGGATGCTGGTGGTGTCATGCCCTGCGAACATGAAAGTTTTGAGTTGATCCTTTGTCCCGTCGATGATATCCTGTGTCAAGACCTGTGTGTCTTTCAAGCTGAGAGCCAGAATACTCCGGCTCGATGACCCCTTGTCCTGCTTCACATCGTTGAATTTGCGACGAATGACATCCTCGAGGAAGACATTGCAAGACTTGGCAAGTCGCCTTCGTTTCCTGCCCAGCTGTGGGTTCTCCCACCACTTCAGTATACCACTGCCCTCCCTGTATGAGGTTAAGAACTCCTTGTAGCCCTTGATGAACTCTATCTGTTGGTCTTCGGGAAGCTGTGCGTTAAGATCAACATCCATCGTCACGGCACCTGTTTGTCAGTTATTAGTGAGATGCGGCTCTAAATACAGAAAATTGATGAGACTTACCAATGATATCGAAAGTAAGGTTAGTGCACAACGGCTCCAGCTCAAATTCTTCACCCGTCCCCACGAGTTCGTCGAGCTTGGCGAGGAAGGTCTGAGTCTTTTCCAAGATTACTGGCATCAGACTCATGAGGTGCTGAGGAGCGAAGCCAGGGTTGAAATGCTTTCTCATGTCTTTCCATCCGGAGCCCTGCGACAAGAGTTCAAATTAAATCATATTCTGACTGATAATTTTCGCGTCCATGTTCTGTAGAAAGAGAACGAACGTGAAACATGCGAAGGAACTCCTTACTTGAGACATTACGATTGACTTCTCGCCCAGCAGCGGTGTGAGATACATCATGGTGTCGGACTTCGGTGCGCTGTAGGGCCACATCTTTGATTGTCTCGATACCTGCTCCGCGATCTCATGGCTTCGAATAACCAGCAGGGGCCGGCTGACTGGACGAAGGTCTAGAAGCATGATGGGAGGATTGCCGATCTCCTCGAGCATATCTCCCATGGTGGGATCTGCGAAATCTAATATTAGCCCACAACACCACATACCTTCCGTCGCTAATACGTACCGAGTTGAGAGTCCTTCTCATTGCGCTTCACGTGGTGTTCATTTATGGCCTTGAGGTGACCCCATACTATTGAAGGCTTCAGCTGAGGAAAGTTGGCGTATTGCTTCAACCGGCGATAACTGAGGGCAGAGTACAGGTACAACAGAAGCGCCGGTAGCGCCAAAAGCGCCACTGACAAAGGACTTAACATGATGAGATATCGCTCTCGACTCCCAAGCAAATCTCTGCCAGAAAGTCAAGTCAAGTTCGGATGCAGGCCCCCAAAGGTAGCCGAAAGCTGGTAACTGGGTGTGGTCATGGATATAAAGGGCGGTGGTTCCCATACCAGCCTGCATCGGATGTGTAGATTCCGTTTCAGCAGGAGCATGGATGAGCAGTCCACCCTTTCAGTCTGGAACCCAGTGGCCGCCAGCGCGACCAGCGCTATGATGCCTCGACTTACCAGTAGCCTGTAGGAGCGCGCCGATTCGTTTGCTCGCTTGCCTCCAGGACGTACTTGGCTAGGTTAAGACACAAACATTGGGAACAGGTGGTCCACATCCGATTTTCAGCTCCCCCATGATGCCTACTTCTTTGTTGTTCTTTCATTGGTTTGCGATTGTGAGTTCGAGGTTGTCCGCCCCAAATGAGTGAAGAATGTAGCCAATCTCATGTCTCAGTGGCTCGCGTGGATTGGCACATTGCGGGAAGGTTGTCCAGCCGAAGCCAAGAACTCCAGTCAGAACCTAGAATAGCGGGAAGATGCCGGATGGATAATTGCTCCTTCCCGGTACTTGGAGGCGTTGATCGTAAAACTCCTCGGTTCTGGTTGGCTACATCCCTTGTATCCATGTGTTTGCGGCACGTTAGGGTGACATCACCCCGGTTCAGATGTGCAGGAGTAGCGGGGGCAGCCCGCTATGATCTCCGCATTTCTCACACTCAAATAGTGCCGTTTTTCCTGGGTTTCGGTAGTAGGAGCTTTTCCGAATGTCACGAATACGAACCATCGAAAATGTGAGACTTAGGCTGGTCAACCGTCACATCGGAGACTTCATCTTTTCAAGATGAGCGATCCCTGTCGCCCATTACATCTTGAAGTGTAGAGAAGGATTAGCGTAATTAGCGTCCCTTCATGTGTAGACCTTGACCTATCTCACAGATTAAGCTCATCTTTGAGCGCTAGACATCTGTTCTTCTGAAATTTAGATAAAGTTCGTTTTTCTCTCGTCCACAACCGAGGCACAGTCACCTCTCGATGGACCACAAACTTCAATCTTATTTACAAAACAAGACTTTCACCCTCAGCTGTGTCACCAGAAAAATGAAGGACTGAGACTATACCACAGTTCTTATTCACCGTCTCTCAAGTATTCACACTTACAACTCCAAGTCGCTTAGTAGCTAGACGGCACGATTCCAAGTCTTCCGCCGTCTGTTACGAGCACATTGCCGTTGGTGTAAGCGCCTGCCCTGCTAACCAAGAATAACACAGCGCCAGCCATGTCTTCTACGTCTCCCGCCCTCTCTTCAGGAATGGTAGTCTTGGGCCAACCCTCCTTGTGGGCCTCGACCGTTGCTGTTGTCATCTCGCTCGGGTAGACTGAAGATTGAGATTAGTAGATGATTGAAGATCTCGCCCCATGGACTCCGAGCCAACATGAGTGCCCTACGTGGCGTCGGAAGGAAGTAGACTTACATCCAGGTGCAATTACGTTGGCGCGGATGTTGAATGGAACCAGTGTGGTGCTCCTTGATAGATGTTAGTCTAGAAGCCGGCTCTTGCAACTCGTTCAGGACTGCTCACAATTGCTTGAACATGTGCACCACAGCTGCCTTTGAGGCTCCATAAGCAAAGCCCATAGGGTTGCGGTTGTACGCGCCAATGCTGCTAGTCGCGATGACTTGGCTCCTTTGCTTGAAGTTGCTGCGCTTGTTACCCTCATCAAGAAGTTCCAGGAATGCTGCGACCGTGAAAAACACGCCGGTAGCGTTCACGGCAAAGGTCTCCGTGAAGTCCTTCTGCTCCCAGCCGAAGACAAAGTCGCGGTACTGAGCAATGGTCGGGTTAGGGGGCAAGCCCTTGAGAGCCGGTCCGCCGATGCCTGAGTTGGCGATGACGATGTTGACGTATCCGTGAGCCTCCGTGATCTCTGCGACCGCTCGCTCGAGGTCGCTCTTTGAGGTGATGTCACCTTGGATAGTGCGAATGTTGCCATTTTTCTATTCGCAGTTGGGGCGCCAACATCAGTCGTAATACCTCTCGACCATAAAGGCCATGCATAAACGGTATGGGCGATAGACTCTACTGGGCCAAGCGCTCTCGCAGAAACTTACAGCTGTCTTTGCCGCCTGTTCCAATGCTTCTTTCCGTCGGCCGATGATGTATACAATAGCCCCGTTCGCCTCGAGGCCTTGTGCAATCATGAGACCGATGCCTAAGTCGAATCGTAAGCAAATACTGGAGGGTTGCTACTGCGGTTGATGAATGACGTACCAGTTCCCCCACCCGTAACTACGGCGATGAGACCCTTGACGCCGAAGAGGTCGGCAGCGTTGAGGTTTGGAGAAGACATCTTGGAACACAAAGATTAAAAGCCGTTTCCCCTTAAACTGATGTGTGTGAGTTAGTTACTGGGCATAGAGTTATTGGGTTGAGAGCAATGATCTAAATGTCCAAATAGTGTAGCTCGGTGGTTTAAGTAATTAATGGTGTCCGGCGGGGTTCGGTAGAATGGCCCGCACGACCTATGGCGACATTCTGCACCAAGTCCGTTATCCATCACAATGATCAGTTGCGAGTGGCTGCTGACTGCATGCAGTCTGATCCCCGGTGTTCGGATGTTGCGCGGTCCTGATTAGTGGACAGCTACTTACTGGGCTTACATTAGGCTTTTGCAGGTCGGGGAAACGGCAAGCTATGCTTTCAGTCCTTCTACGTGCATTTCCCGGCATACCTTATTAATCTCAAGGCATCGGACCATTCACGTAGGTTTTACAAGATAATAAGGCAAATGTACAAGCGTGGCGCCCATAGAATGGGTGGCAGTCTATGCTGACAAGTCGCACAACTTTCTTTAGACCACCTCTGAGGTGCTGATTTGGGTAATTCTACTTAACTTCAACACGGACGTCCGTAAATGATACCTCCACTTACAATTTAATTTACCTTTGGTCCCCAAGCTCGAAGTGAATCAACATGTCCCAGCAATACTCAACTGATTGAACACAAACAACCTTGCCATCGACTAGCTCTATTTCTTCTCAAGAATAAGAGTTCATACAGACTTCTACAAGCACTCATCAGGGCTTTTCAACCAACCGTCTAATCGTGTTCCATATCTTGGCACGAACTTGGCCTGAAAACCTTTCGGTTTGGCAACAAACGAGAGGCCATCAAGTCCTTTAATCGGATCGATCTCCACAGAATCCTCACCGTCTGCAGGCAAGATCTTGAACCGGGCGATCAAGTGCAAAAAGGCTGTGTACAAGGCACTGTGTGCAAGGTGAGACGCTACACACATTCTTCCCCCCATACCGAAGGCGAATTGATGCGCGTATTGATCCGGTGCATCTGGAAGCCAACGCTCAGGGGCGAATACTCCAGGCTCCTTGAATAGATCAGGGTCTGGCTTGGCGGTCAGTCAAATATGACACTTCACCTGAGTTGCGGCAAAGTCACCTCTGTTGCAGGACCAGCTGTTCAAGAAAACCAGAGTGTTGGCCGGAATCGTGGCGGATTCCCAGGTGGCATCAGCGTATGTCGCCTTTGGTAGCGCGAGCCTCAAGACGACAAAGTATCTCGAGATCTCTTTCGTCAGTGCATCTATGTAGTCAATCTTTGTAGAAGCAAATGTGTTGGATGATTGCTGTAGAACACCAGCATCTTGGATGGCGGCATATGCTTTGTCTTGAATATCAGGGCGGTGCGCAAGCAGAAGAATAGCCCAAGCCAAGGTAGGCTGGTTCGAGTCGGCGCCCTGGAACATGTCAGGACAAGTTTGACATGAGCTTCCGGTTTGATTATAGGATGAACTTACTGCCATCATACTAAGGCTCACACTGATTAACTCCTCTCGCGTAAGGGTTGCCGCCTCAGGATCTTTCAAAACAGCACCTTGAATGCAGGGCTTGTCTTTACCCAGACCAATCTCGTCCTTTAATCGGCTAAGTAGTACGTCGTTGTATTCCAATCTTCGACGGCCAATGTCCCCAGCATGATTCTTCGGTGTGGACTGTAAGCCTAACACACTAGCAATCGGCTCCCAGTATCGCAGCAAGGGTATGTAGTTAGTGTAGTTCTTTCCTGTGTCGCGAAGTTTTGAGATCTCAGATTCGACATAAATGATCTCGGAAAATAGAGGATCATCCTCCAGGGACTTGACATTGGAGGCTCTTGTCCCATAGTTGAGCGTTAGGCTGAGATTGAGGGCAAAGCGCCTGACAGCCGGACGGAAGTCGAGATCCACCGAACCACGACAGCATTCTTCGTATAGATCTTTGAGAAACTCTCGTGCCTCCATATTTAAAATAGGTGCGTAGCTTTCTACCCGCGGACGATTCAATGCCCCGGCTGCGAGCTTGCGGCGACGTTTACAGGAGTCGTCCCACGGGCTGGTACCGATACTTGTAACGGCTTTGCTGACCTTTCCATGGAAGACATAGAAGGTTGGTCGAGAATTCATCGCATGGCGTTGTCCGAGAAATAACTGTTTGGCAGACTCTACAGTGTTGACGACAACAGCCGTGGTATTTCCTAGCTGTATCTGAAACACGGGCCCATACTTCTTTGCCCAGACTCGGTATGTTTCTGCTGGTATTTGGTTTTGGTTCTGGGATGTGTTAGTCTCTTTCTCCACGAACGAGTACTCATGGTATATAGGTGTTCAGTTACCTGGAAAAGGTTGCCAACCACAGGCCAACCAAGCGGACCCGGAAGATGTTTGATTCTACCTTGATACCTCTTTATTTCGTTTTGTAGTAAATAGCCGGCAAGGATAAGAACAGATAGAGTTATAGCTTGTCCTAAAAGATTTCTGATGTTCAATTGGGAGAATGGGTTTGTCACGGTCATTGTGCTTGAATGTTACGTCTAACGTAGGAAATCATGCACAATACGCACGAGCTCTGCTTCAGATTTGAGTTGAACGAATGTAAGTTATCTACAGAACAACACCTGAGGACCTTCTTCTCTAGTCTACAGCAAAAGAAGATTAATCATCGACCCCGCCATGTCGCAATATTCAAATCTCAGAGGTCTTCTGCACTCATGCAGTAAGACTTGATTAAGAGGATTACGATTGGCTCTGTGTGCTGCTACACGCGCCAAGATGGATTCAGAGTACCCGAACTCCGTGAACCTTGCTTCAGCGTAGTCTTGATTGCAAAGGTGTATGTGATGTACGAGCCGGAAGGAATTCTGTGTGCCAGTTTTCCAAAGAAAGCAGCCAATGATGAGAGAAAGAACGTAATCACGTCAAATCTTCCATTCTCGATTACATTGGTAAAGATGACGCCATTGCCCAGCTGAATGACGGATTTTAAGGCCTTCGACAAATATCCCAACAACGCCGCGGGGACTGACCTACGTTCAATGGCTGCTTAGAGATGCAAATGGCCGCTTTAATTCGAGCAACTTAACCAGATCTGGTCTCAAAGCTTCATGCCTCTTTCAAGACTCTATTTCTCTTGGAGTATTTACCTGGCTCCCAAAGGCACTAAGTCTCATATCTCCAATGTTGGAATCCTTCTGAGGAAATCTTCCAGTCAAGGCGATGCAAGATTGAGTCTGCAACATACTCCAACCAGCTTATATTTGTATTCCCCTTGGCGTAGCTTTTTTGTTGGCTAATACTCACTCTAGCCTTTTATATCTTGAAGATGTGTTGATAGAGTAGGCCGGCCAGAGAAACGACTAAAGGTGACAAACATACCAGCATCGCGTTGCAATGATAAGAGCGTGTATGTCCATATCCAAAGTAGCGAGGTGGCATCCGCCAGGCCGGATCGCCTGCCATTGACAATTAGAGAATTGCACACACAACTTATTCAGTTGGCTATTAGCTAAGGTGATGATGGACATAAAGCATGGTTTAGTCAGCCAGAGCTGCCTCCGTCAGCATGGTCAGCAGGTTGCAGCCACTAAATCGGACATAGGCGTCTTGAGCAAATCGTGACGTCTTATCCCCGAATTTCTGTCACTTTATTCCACTGTAAGTCGGCGCGGGGCACGGCCTGGGCACGGATCGGACGATCAATGACGTCCATTCCAATAGGACGTCTAACCAGCACCACTAGAATCAGTCCAGTGAGCTATGTATGAGTATATAAATGGGAAATATCTATGCCGATGGTCTAACTCAAGACCATGTAATCAGAACCAGGCATTAGAAACTCAACCTGTACTTCAAGACACCACCATAAAGTTGCGACTGACTACAAAATGGCGCCCAAAGGACTCGCAATCATCATCGGTGCAGGGCCTACTTCCGGCGCCGGGATCGCTCGAATTCTAGCCAGCCCTCAACATGGCAACTTGGCAGTTGCACTACTTGCCAGAAACCCCGAAAACCTCCAGAATCTTGCGACCGATCTACGCAAGTCTTCCAATGGCATACTCCACCCCTTTCCTACAGACACTGAGCCCGAAAACCTCCGGCGGACTTTCCAACAAATCGCAGATCATGCAGACTTCAAAGATCTCAAGCTCAAGCTCGCCATATACCACGTCAAGAACTCGAGCAGGAAGCCATTCCTCGAAGAAACACCAGAGGCTTTCAATGACAGCATGACCACCTTCACAACCGGAGGCGTTGTATTTGCGCAAGAAGCGTTGAAGCTTATGTATGCACAAAATGGAGGGCAGACGCTCCTTTCCGATACTGAGGGTGCGAAGAAGGGCACCATCATTTTCACGGGCACTTTGGGAGCCATGCGCACAAATCAGCAGTACGCTGCCTATGGTGCATCTCGAGCAGCCGCGAGGATGGTAGCCCAGGCTATTGCAAAGGAACACAGCAAGTTTGGTGTACACGTGGTTCATGCTATTGCCAATGGCGGAATTATCGATGAAGAGAATGAGAACACCAAGACCGGCAAGCGTATGCGCGCGGAAGATGTTGGAGAGTTGTATCTTTGGTTGTCACAGCAGCCGAGCTCCCTCTGGACGCATGAGTTGGATATGAGGCCGGCACAGGAGACTTTCTAGGATAGGAACTGAAAAGTATTGGGAGAGAATCTTGTTCTAGAGTAAAAGCTCTAGCCCTTGCAACGTTATTGTTGAAAGACGCGGGTTGGCAATGCAAGCGTATCACGTTAAAAGTAATCTACTTATAGTTCCATTTCGGACGATCTTCAGCGTTAGGCCTTTCTGATGAGATCAAGTTTGCGTTCCAAGTATTTCAGAATTCCCAGACACTGTGATGATTGCTCACTAGGTACGTTGAAACATTCACTGTTAGTCTGTTAGATGATCTACAGCAACTCGATAGGGACCGGATCTCCTCTCGAACTCCTATTACATGTACCATCATGAACACGTTGTCCGATCGCCCCTTGTTCTACGGTCCTACAACATTGCTTTTCTCTGACGCTAAAATGATATGTTCTTTTACAGATTCACTCCCCTCAAACCATATCACGACCTTGAGCCGGCGGTCTCTCCTCTGTTGAATAACACTCAGCCACCATGGTGCCGTTTCCACCTCCCTGTCGTACCAAGTCGGCTTGGCTACCGTTGCGGCTGACAATCTCTATTTTTGTCTCAATGGCGATGTTTGTATTCGTCTTGGTAGCTTTCCGACTCCGCATTGATTGCATGTGATGCGAGTCCCCAGCATTCATCCCACTGTACGCATTGCCTGATCGATACCCACTGCGCTGAGTACTCGCCAACAATTTCGGGAACGCCTTCACGATGAGTGGCTTTAGCGCAGGGACAGAGGCGCAGGCAATGGCGACGTTGATCTCTATGCCGGACCATGTTGCAATGTGGACTCCATCTCCTATTTGTGTGGTGTTAGCCTAATGATATACTAGTTGCTTTATGCCGAATCCTCTCCAAGTCGAGTCTTACGTGATGTGTCGGTAGATACGGAAATCTCGTAAAGAGAGTAAAGCCGAATCATAGAAGTCACACAAACACTGTTGTAGAATTTGTCAGTTACAGACCAGACCAAGAAAGTCTGTTAAATAGAGACTCACAATCCTCCCACGGCGAAGACCATGATGAGCGCAATCTTCTGCTTCTTGGATATTTGCAGAGATTTGATCAGTGGTATTGGAATGCAACAAATGATAATGTCCGAGAGAATGTTCAAAGCTGCGTTGGAAAACCAGAAAGCCAAGCGGTTCATGCACTTCCCCGTGCCGTCGCCCCAGAAGGCCTGTACGGGGACGCACATGAAGATCGATCCGAAGACAGTCCAGGCACCGTATACCGCAAGCACAGCCAGCATGGTCTTGCAAATCTTTTGTGTTGTCGGGATCTTGAACACGCGCAAGTATGAGAAGACGATTGATAGCTTGCAAAGCAACAGAGCTAGATTATAGGTCGGAATCGTCGCCCAGAGACACTGCCGATGTGAAATGTTAGTACATGTACCAAACCTTCAAGTACATTCATCTATAATTCCTAACGTACCTGGAAGAATCGGACCAGGTCATCTTCTGCGATAGTAGACATCGGCATGCCCAATCCATACTTGATTTCTGTGGCGTTGTGAGCAACGTTTCTTCGACGTTGGCATGTGCCTGATGAAAGTACTCACGATGCATTACAACGACACAAAAGCCAATTGAGGCCGCCTAGTTAAAGATCTCAGCTTTCTCATCCCTTTTCCATCTGAGAGTTGGTAAATTGAGCTTACCAGTGCGGCAGGCATCAACCAGTCATCGATGCCAACATTTTGCACCACCACAATGCGCGTGTATAACCGCAGCCCAACCAGGACAAAAGAAAGAGTTGTGAATATTATGCTTGTGACGAAGACGGAGACATTGGGTCCCGCAACCATGTTGTGAACTTACGCGCACAGCGCAAAGAGGATTATTGGACTAATACCAGAAAGATTGTAGAAAGTTAGAAACATGAAGAAAAGGAAACTTTGAATGTGAAGCATGAAGAATCTGCGGATTTTCGGAGGCACGCGCGGCGAAGGGCACTCAGGGAGGATATCATATTGAGTAGGTGCCGTCATCTTCACGCGAATACTTGCGCAGTTACAGCGCGGTCATATTACCATTACTTGAATCTGTTCCAGGCTGAGATGTCTGCATGAACGGGGGCATTCCAACACTCGAAGGGGGTCTCGTTCCTGAAGAAAGTCGTTCGGGATGTGGGCCCGGATCGTCCCCCCGGTTGAAGCCAGGATGAGCCTGCCCCATGCTACATCAAGAGCAAGTCGCGCCGGGGTCCTCAAGGGATAGCATTCCTTCTTACGGCTATACAACGACGGTACAGCCACGGAGTGCTCCTAAATCCCCGCCGCGTATCCTACCTTGGCATCCAAGAAGTTGGCCAACCGTTTCCCAATAAACAGGTTCGGCACAAGCAAAGACTTTGATGGTGCGACAGCTTGTGAAAGAAGGAGGCAAATCAGGTTTCTAGATCCGGATATCTGGGACTTCTGGAAGATATTGGAGACTTGAAGTATCAGAACTGGTCCATTCAGGGGCTATAATGCCACTGTATAAGTCTACCAGCCTCCCCCGGACGTGAATTTTGATAACGCCGACCTAACGATCTCACATTGGGAATTTCGTGCCAGCATTCCCCATTCGACTTTGACGGCTTCATTCCTCTGTATGGGTAATTCTCGGTCCAGACTTGCCCCCCGATTTCTGCCGGTCATGCCACGCGGACCCTGACAGGAACATCTCGATCTCGATGTGATAGTCCCGGTGCCATTATGAACTGCGCCGTTTACACTCGAGTATTATTGAGAGTCATTCTGACCGTCAACCCGGGCTCGCATCTTCGGATCGATCGTTGCCCGAGGGCGCCGAAGGTGGCCATACTTCTCTAGAGGGACCCTGCAACGGTAACTTAAATCCACTTCCGAGCCTTCAAAATCAGTGCATGTATCCCGCCATCTTACGAAAAAGTTGTCCTAACGGAGTCATTTTATGTGAATTGGAGAATTCAGAGGTGTCATCATTCGAAATCAGGGATTTTTTACCTTGTTTTTTTTTTCTTTTTGTGAGGTTCAGCGTCTAATTACCCACCAACTGCATCTGCGTTCCTACAATTTGCCACAATGTTCCCTGATGCGGTAGTAGTATTATTGCCCACCTTCAAACTCTCTTAGTGCATCCCGTCCATAGTAGAGCTTACTTTACATATCGTGTCGGAGCTGATTCCGTTTCTGCCAGCAATAAAAATCCCTCGAAGCCACGCTGACACATGATGGAATCATGCGTGTTCTGTGAGTGTGACCTTTACTTGCCATAACATGGGTGGATACTCGGAATAAGTCCGATCAACATTCGTTGCGTCGGTGTTTAGATCAATCTTACGAGCTCCAGAAGTCAATACAAACAATGCTGGTGAGTCAGAACGGTTTTCTGGTCTGGAGCTGGTTGGCTTAATGCTCCCTTCAGACTGTATTGCATACACCTATTGTGTTAATTTGTGTCTTTATTATTCATTACAGGTTGCGTAAGCGAGCATCACTCATTTGACTGTGAGCGAGGTCAAGACATGCAGGGGATAAATTTCGCAACTCGGTTGGTGTCTTCGCGAAGTTCATAAGATCCCAACCAGGGTTGACCAAGATACCCACTGGCAGGGATACAACCCCAGTCCGAACCTGCAGCGACTCGTCCAGCTACTTCTTTGGCCCTAAAGGGGATTCGTTTTCCGAATCACGAATGCTACACCTTCTGCGCGCAAATTTTCGGACCCCCATCATACATGATGCGATTATGCTTCATGTCAATAATCCAACAGATGTCTAACGTGCGATCTTCACTGATACATCAAGACTTGAAGTCGAAGCAGTCTTGTTGATCAGCCAAGTCTGGGCAGAAAAAACAAGAGTTTAAACTCTGGGCTTCCCCAGAAGATGAAAATCGACTAGCGAGGATCCCCTGCCCTCGGCATCACTTGGTCCGGGCTTGTCCATCCACTGATCACTCGTCCCTGAGAACGCCCGCCGTATGATCGAACCCAGATGTGATTTCCAATCAGTTGGCATGTCCAAGATCTCGAAGTCTGTGTGGCATTGTCTGTTCGGACGACCCTTATACGGATGGAAACGCAACGGCCTGGCCCCTTGAGTCTTGGGTACGAATAGGTATCCGTAGTCGTAAAGGGCTGTGTCAACGATTCATGCCACCCTTGCACCAAGAACTGGACATGGTTGAAGGAGCCACAATGCTACCTACGGCTATGAGGGGCCACATCCCGATGTAAAGTCCGTTTACGACCAACGAAGCCCCGGTCCCTGTGTCTTCAAACTGCTACCAACAGAAAAAACAAGTATGATCCACATCTCTAACATTGGATATGCTACCTCGTACGATATTTGCAGGAGTCGAGCTGTTGGAACTGGGAAATACAACTCTTCAACAATACGCTGCAGAATTTGATGCAGGATATCGACAAGGTTTTGGTGGAAAGGCGTAACCGATATTGCACGAGAGATGGCGTACGCTGTACACCAAATCTAGCTCAACAGAGTATTTTTCCTCACCAGGAGCACGCTGTAAGACTCATGCACCATTGTATTAGTTACTTTTTCGAATCTGATTTAACGCGGCGGGCAGGAGAATGTCCGGAATTCGCTCCGCACGCGTTGAGGCAGCATGTTGTACAGCAAACGTGAACTCATTGTGTGCATGGAGCAAGATTCTTATTACAATTTTTACGATTCTCTCTAGTTATGAATTGCCGTTTGAGTTTGAGTTTCATTTTAAGCGAATTGAGAACAGAACATCAGCATGGATATTAGGATACTGGGTTTACTTGGAGTACAATTCATCCTCCTTCTCAGCCGGGGCGTCGATGTGCATGTTGAATTCATTTTCAATCTCAACGAGGAAGAAAGCACCTGCAACGATTGATTAGCTAGAGAGAAACAAGGGATGTAAGCAAGAGGGAACTCACCAATGGCAGCGGCAACTGTAATGGAGCCGGCAGCGATCCAAACGTAACGGAAGCCAAGGCTGTAAGTTTGCAGAAGCGCACCAGCACCTGCCTGGATGATGTCCAGCGTGACTCCCTCAACTTGACTTAATGAAGCGTTATCATGAGCGACCAGAAGACCAATGAATTGCCCAAGAGACGTTTGAGGAAGTCCAAGAGGCAGAACAGCCGCCGCAATATTGGTGGGCATTCTCGAGAGCTGGTCGGTGATGATTGCGTTGTCTATTTCAAAGCTTTTGTTAGCAAGTCTACCACATCGTGTCTCCTCCAGTGCAGGCGGCCTAGAACTTACAAATTGCGAGACCGATGGATCCGCCCAGAGATCTCACACCAATCATCAGACCACTGGTGATGGCAATGAGTTCCGGAGGAGTAGAGAGTTGCGCAATCGTGACGAGTGTGCACAAACAGATACCCAGCCCGATACCCAAGAACACGGGGTAGCCCCATACAGGATCGGAGGTACTCGGCGTAGTCGTAGCCATGCACACGAAGAAGATAATCATGGACACAAACGCCACGACGGTAGGCCAGCGGACGTTGCGGGTCGTCGAGCACCATAACCCAGCCAGGACAGCCGAGACGCCGTAGACGATCATAGTAACACCATACCGGAGTCCGGTGCGCAACGAGTCCGTCTCATAAAGCACGCCGACCTGAAAAGCAAAGTAATTGTTGGCCGCGAAGAAGACAAGACCCTCCACAAAGACGCAGACCAGCGCGATGGGGAAGTTGCGTCCATTCCTGAAGAGCCCGTGGTGGAACATGCCGTCCTTCTTAAAGCGCGTCTCGTACACGGCCAGAGCGATGCAGAGCGCGCAGCCGACAACGAACGGCGCGACAGTGTGCGCGTCGGTCCAGGGATAGGGGTTCTGAGACCACGACAGGCCCATGCAGAAGAGCACCAGGCCCGAGGAAAGGAGAGCGTACCCAACCCAGTCGAGCTTCGCGAGCTTCTCTGAGACGCTGAAGCGCGTCTCGTTTGCCGTCTTTGGCGGGTTATACAACGCCAGGACGAGGGCCGTGGCGACAAAGTAGATGGCCGTCGCCATGTACCAGTAGTTTCTCACGCCCGCGGCGTTGCCGTTGCGCGTGAGCGCGCCGCCGGCCAGGAGCGCCACCAGGCCTCCCATCGCGGCTGAGAGGTTATCGGCCGCCTGCGCCCAGGGGCGGTAGCGCCGGGGGAGGACCTCGGAAGCGACGGCGTGGAGGAGGGGTTGGGCGCCGTAGGAGCAGCCCGTGATTGTGAAGCCGGCAATGGCCATGCCCATTGTTGAAGCGCGGGCGACGACGATGGAGCCGACGATGCCGCAGGCAGTGAGGCCGATGAGGAACCAGCGGCGACCCCAGTAGTCTGCGGCCTGAGAGACGATAGGGGAGAGGACGACTGTCATGATGGCGATTGTGGAGGTTAACCATACGCTCTTGTCGCTCTCCCCCAGTACGGCGGCGATGTTTTGGGTTTGCTTGTAGAGAGAATGCAAGTTAGATACAGTTGTTTCCAGTAGGTAATTTTGGCAAAATCATGGTGAACTACTTACAGCTCCGGCGCCGACAACGTTGATGAGTTGAGCAAAGTAGATGAAGCAGACGGCAAAGACTGTGAGGAACGTCTTTGCGTGCAAGTGAGGAACCGGCTCTTCGGAGCCCTCGATGCTCTCTTTGGGTTCATCACGACTGCTCGGAGGAGCTGCCGGGGCTTTTGCTTCGCTCATTGATCCAGTCTCCTGGACATTGTCTGTGATGACATCCTTGGTGGTTGACATCGTGGCGGTCTTTGGTGCCGGCAGCTACTTACACACTCGGGAATGAATGGATGGCTAGAAACAGAGGAGGAGGTGATGAGGAACGCAAACATCAAAGTAGAAAATCCACCCAAGAAACTCTGGATGTCATTCCCCTTGTGTCTCCTTCATAATCAAAGACATCCTCCTCCCACGTCCCGCCCATCCTCGATGCCCTTGGCCAACCAGAGTCTTCACAGAACAAGGGCTTCTCGACCCCGTACGATTGCTGGCAAACTCTTCATTATCTTCTCTCATCTCGTCCGTTGTTGCATTCTGCTCTACATCGGAGGTTAGAACTCATGCGGTAGCCCAGAGCAGGGAATCCAATGACCCCGTCGCTCGCCCATCCCAGCTATAAGTTGCAAGGGTTACAATTCTCACGGAAGCTACCAAAACGATACCCGGTCCTGTAACCCATGAACCCTGGCCGCCCTCTTCAGCGGAGCGCATGACCCCTGTTCCCGGATCAGTCCTTGTCGAGTAAGACCCCTGGGAGACGACCTCCTCGTCTGCAAGAACTTTCCAACCAACCGTCCCAAAAGTACCAATCCACACTAGTATCTACACAGTCAATGGCTCCAAAGACACTGCTCTACGTGCGCATATGTCCATTGAGAATCTCACCCACCCACCATTGCCCAAGTCCATACTATGTACCATAACAGGAGCGTACGTGTCGACGTTCCATTGCTAATGTAACACTTGCTCCGCCAATTGCGGCACAGACTCGGGCCAGCTGCTTGTTCACCGGGGCATGTTCGACCGGTCCCCCTCGCCCCGGCTCATCGTCCGACCTATTCCCAGATTCCCAGTCAAGAACCTCAAGGGTTCCCTTCATCTGGCACGATCGAGACGTCTCTGGGCCATGGATCTGGTGTTTTCGACCGAGCTCCGTTGGGAGGTAATGGGTACGTTGGACCGCTTGCCCCGTCGAAAGATGCATCGTCATCTGTAAATGGAAACGTGATCCGAACAGAGCCCAAACCACTCTCCATCACCACAACAGACACTTCGGACTCTGGACAATTAGAACCGAGTATCCGTAGAGTCATGTTCTCTGCGAAGCTAACTCCGGCCCGCATCGTCTAGTGCGTGGACCCAAGGGGCCAAAGCCTAGGTCCAGCATCCAACCTACGCAATTCCCACCCGCGGTCGAGACGTAGACGCGCCGTTGGCATCTCACTCCTTCTCCTTCTCAGATGAACCGTTTCGTTTTACATACACGCATCATCTGTAGAAAATCTTTGCTACGTCTCCAAACGTCTGTGCGACCATCTCTTACCCGGTGAAAGGCAACCCCAGTTGTCACTTCGAAACCCAACGGCAGAGTAATACTGCGAGAGTTGCTCTCACGCCCAATGGCACCCCTCAAGATCCTCATCGCCGGCGGCGGCATCGCAGGCCTCTCCGCAGCCGTGGGCCTCCGCCGCGCCGGCCACGAGATCCACGTCTACGAGCGGTCCGCGCTCAATAACGAGATCGGCGCTGCGATCCACGTGTGTCCCAACGCCGCGCGCGCCCTCCTCGCCTGGGGCCTCGACCCGGTGAAAGCCAAGTTCGTCCTCGTCAAGTGCAGCTTTCGCGCAAAGGGGGACACGCTGGAGAAGTTTCACGTCGGCACGGAGGATTACATTGAGGAGCGGTACGGCGCGCCGTGGTACTTTGCGCACCGCGTCGATTTGCACGAGGAGTTGAAGAGGTTGGCGACGGAGGCTGGGGGTGGTGTGAATGGTCATGCCAATGGCAATGGCGTTGAAGGGTCTAATGGGACCGAGACGAATGGCGTCAATGGACATGAAAAGTCAAGGGCTGGATTAGGTCAGCCTGCGACTATCCATTTGAAGAGCGAGATCGTGGCATATGTAAGTGGCGACTGTTCGTATCACCCTCGTAGAGTCTGGCTAACACGTCTTCAGGATCCCGAGAAAGCTTCAATAACACTGGCTTCCGGCGAGAAAGTCACAGGCGACGTGGTGATTGCGGCAGATGGCGTCCACACCATTGGAGTCGAGGCGATACTCGGCCGCTCCAACCCCGCGGTGCCTCAAGGGCACTACAACTTCTGCTTCCGTTTCCTCATACCAGCTGCCGATGTCGAGGCTGACCCGGTCACGCGCTTCTGGAACGAGGGCGACGATGGGCGGATGAAGTTTCTGGTTGGAGACAAGAAGCGTCTAGTCTCGTACCCTTGCCGAAAGTAAGTTCCGATGGCTACACCACGGTAGTAGTTGTGAGATGAGTAGGAAGTACGTGCTGTGCGCCTGTGTGCTAACTCGAGTAGCAATGAGATCCACAACTTTGTGGCCATCTTCAACAACGACGACATTGAGAGCACCAAAAAGGAGGACTGGCACGCCTCTGTAAGCAAAGAAAAGCTGCTTGAGAGATACTCCGACTTCCATCCAAGCGTGTTGGCCATTCTCGAGTAAGAAACCTCACTCCGTGAATACACGATCAAGACTCACACCGTGCTTAGCAAGGCTACTGAGGTGAAGCAATGGGCACTCCTCTACAGAGCTCCAATTCCTACATGGACGAAGGGGAGGTTGACGCTGGCCGGCGATGCCGCGCACCCCATGTTACCCCGTAAGTTCCAACGACAGCATATCCGGTCATACTCCCATGCCCGTCTACCGATTGCTGACAGATGAGCTACGTCAGACCAGGGCCAAGGCGGTGCGCAAGGTATCGAAGACGGCGTGGCGCTCGGCATCGCGCTGGCCGGCGCCGAGGTCAAAGACGTTGAGACTCGTCTGCAAGTATATGAGAGCATTCGGAGGAACCGCGCCAGCGTAATGCAGATTTTCAGTAACGCTGGTCAAGAGGAGCCCGAGTTGATACGGGAAGAGGCTGCCAAGTTCATTCCCGCGGACAAAGTGCCTAGTAAGTACAAGCTCTGTGAAGGCTTCTGATAGTGAAGGTGCTTGTGTGAAGAAGCCGCTGACAGAACATATTGCAGAAAACCCGGAAGAGTTCTTTGCGTACAACTTTGGGTACGACATCATCAGGGATAGCGTCCAGCAGGTGCAACAGGTCGAGCCGTCGTTTAGTCTGCCGCCTACGTTTTTCCAGAATGAGCCAGGTAAAGGCGTCTATCCCTAAAGTTCGAGGCGAGTTGATCCGGGCCAAGGATTATCAACGTGGCGTCCCTGTCCATAGCCTTTGAAGGTTGGAATCTGATACCACTCAAGAGAGCTCGTACCCAAGTATGGCTGGCTGCTGCCAGTATTTAATACAAATGAATCAATTGGACGTTGTTGGAATGGCTCTTATGGTTCTAGAAGCAAAGTTTCCTATGTTTGGGAATGTTTCTGGAATTCTTCCAAAAGTGGCTGGGGGTTACCTACCGTGATGACGCACCTGGAGGAGCTGCCCCTCATGCCCCCTGGAGCTAACGGGCCGTCCCAGGTTTTACACGAAAGCTGAAGCTTGAGGGATAATGTCATCGCTTTGACCTTAAGGGGTTTTTGACGCAGCGCCGAGGTCTCGGAGCATGAGAATCTCTTTTAGTACAACTACAACTCCAGATATTAGTAGTGCCGGTAAAAAGGTGTCAAGGTGAAGTTGAATATCGCCAAGTCTTTGGTTCTTGGGAGCGGCTATCCGGAAGCGGCTCCACCGCAACATCCCCCGCCAATCGCCGCCAGGGTCGGGTACAACTGCAGCTGCATCCATCCGACGGGCAAAAAAAGACACAGGAATTCGCTGACCGACAGAACACACTCTTTGTCTCTCCCAGCTCTTTTTTATTCCCTCGCTCAGACTCGACTTGCTGTAGTGAGTTCCTGTCCGCAACCTGTCTTTTTGCGTTGGAATTTGATCGTCCGGCAGTGTCTTCATTTCTCAGACCCTGCCTTCATTCCTCGGCCATCCACCCCTCACGCCTCCTCATACAGCTTCTCGCTCAAGTCTGCCTTTCGACCATGGCGAGATCCTCCTCCTACTCAGATGCTCCCACACGGGACTCTGGATATCGCGAGCCCTATGGCTACCCAACCTCATCCGGGCGGGACTCGAGATATGACGTCGCTGAGTACTCTCTCAGACCGACCGCCAGAGGTAAAGACTCGTCCTCCTCCGCCAGGCAGCGCTCACGATCCCGCTCCCGTGACGCCAAACCGTCCCGCGACACAAAGCACCGCAAGAAGCGACGCAGCGGCGGCGGAAGCGGAAGCAGCAGCTCCTCATCGTCAAACGAGCCCCCAGCAGCCACCAAGGGAAACACCGTCGTGAGCTCAAACAGCAACGCGGCCTCCTTCACGCCGGCCGCCATGTTCAGCAACCTCCAAAACGCCTTCCACGCCTTCCAGTCCATCCCGAACCTCTCCACCTCAACCTTTGAATTGGGCCCCCTCCCCGACACCCCCGTGACGAACCTCATCAACCCAAAGAACCTCCACCCACCCCCCTCCCAGGCCGTCCTCCACGACCGCCTCGCCACGAACCTGCCCCGCCACAGCAACGTCTACCTCATCCTCCTCGTCGGCACCCTCCTGGCGACCCACTGGCTCGTCCTCGCCGCCCTCTTCGGCGTCGTCAAATTCGGCTTCTTCATCCAGTCCTACAACGGCCGCGACCTCGCCCGCGACCTCGGCGTCAGGAAGTACGCCTCCACCCAGAGCATCATGTCCGGCTTCACCGCCTTGGCTGCCATCGTCGGCCTGTGGGCCTTTTCCTCGCTGTTCGGCGTCGTCTTCACCCTCGCCAAGGTCGCCGGCCTCGTCCTCGTGCACGCCGCATGCTTCGACGTATCAGCGGCAGGCGGCGGTCGGCCGACCGGAGCTGCTGCTGCTGCTTCAGCACCTTCACCCGTGCCAAGCCAAGGGTTCCTGAGACCGCCTGCGGTGCCCGCGGGTTGGGGCCTGGTCTCACGGGAGGTGACGAACGTGGCACAGCTTAGATCTGCGAGCGAGGGCCAGCTCAGGTCCGCCAGCGAGGGGAACCTTAGCGGCGGCGGCGGCGGCGGCGCACCACCATACCCGAGCGGGAATGGATGGTACGCGGGCGAGGGGTACACTGGGCCCCCGACGCCAGAGACGTACGCCGAGATGCCGCGGACGCCGCGATCCTTTGAGGCATATGCTCCCGGTCCCCGAAGGGAGGAGCACGATGCCGGGGATCTGGCGTATGGGTATTACGAGTCTGCTCGGCCTCAGAGTTATGCATCGGGCAGGTCGCACTAAAAGGACCACGTAGCTCTGGGATGGTCGAAAAGCAGATTCGAAGAACGAAGTGATGTTCAAGCTTAGATCTGATAGATAAAAATAGCACATCACTGGTCTACGATCCCAGGCATTCCATGTCCATATTCCACGACGTTACAAGAATCGTCCTAGTTCAAGTGCGCAGTTACGGCAATGACAGAAGATCGAATTGACCAATCAAAACTCGCTCGAGACATTGTTTCCTTAGGGCGTCGCAGAGCACCAAGTTGAAGCTGTCCAGCTAATCATTGGTTAGCTGGACTCCAACGCATCGGAGCCCAGCATCCCACGATCTGCGACATTGGAAATGGCACAAATAATTTAGGTGCCAGCCAAAAGGCAAGGTTGAATACAATAAAGGCAACGGAAGCATCACGTTTAGCAGGAAGAGATGTTAGCCACGTTTGTGGACCTCGACGTCCACGGTGTAATGGATGCCGCGGTGAGTATTGGACTAAAGAAATCAATATTCCTTGAACCAAAATAGAGAAAGACCATGGGAGAGCATTGGTGTATCTCGGAGTGTAGTCAAGGTGTGCATCACTGCCATTCTTGAGAAGCATGTTTTTTTTCTTCCTCGCGCCCAGAGAAACAAGCTCCAGCGCGCAACGAAAAAAGAGAAAAAAGAATCAGAGCCTGTCAGACGTCCATCGACACCCACCCCTTCCACGCGCCCAAGGGCAAGACCGCGAAAGGGGACGAGATCATCACCGCCCTCTATACAGCACCCCTCAAAGAGAAAGTGCCGCTTTCCTTGCGGAAAGTGCGTGGGCAACCAGAGTTCTTCACTCTAGGGTATCGAGGATATCAATCATCAACCAGGGTGGGATCTGTAGCTCCTTTAGGGAACCAAGAGTAGGTCGAATACTATAGAAATGATTCTCTGAAGTATTGTCGACATGAAGAAAAAAGAAGAAGAGAAAATCCTAAGAGCTGCGGTCGGGAGGCGGCGTTTTATAGATGTTGGAGAGACCCAAGAGTGGGTCTTTGGTGGGGGACGGCATCAGTACATGCTGCAAGGTTTTGGGCCAATGAGAATTCGGGATGGTGAAAATTGGTAGGTGGGTGAGTACGTACCGGGGCTGGAGATGTAAAAATCTGCATCGTGAAGATGGAAAGAGCGGGCTCGAGATGGGAAAGATGCCTGGGAAGATGTTGGTGAATCAGGCATCAAGACGTTGGAAAACTTCTCTTCTTCACATACCGATTTGATGCTGCGAGAAGCTGTCGGGCGGTTGAGGGTAGCGTCGATCTAAGGGGGAATGGGTCAGTAAGATCGTCCGGATGCCGATGGACGCCCCTTTGAGGTATGGTATGCGCTTTCGCATCAACAGCCCAGTCCTATCACATCGTGAAAATCTGGGTATATCTCTCAAGCTGTGGCACATGGCTGGGTGTCAAGATGTTTCGTGACCGGCCACGCGTATGGGTGTGAAGGAAGGAAGACTTCCCATCTGTCAAGTCGAGAAGTAAAGGTTGAGATTAATTGCTTGAAGCATTCAAAGGCTGTGATAAAAGCTATTCCGAAAGGCTGTGCTCCAAGATTGCCTCCTGCCTTCTGAAGCTGACGAGGCTTTCCGGCTCTACGGTGTCTATCAGGATGCTGCTGAGTCTGCATACCCATTCGCCCAAATTAACGACGTCTCGGAGAACTTGCTGCACATCCTTGATTTTTGTTGAAGGAACAGAGTCTGCCATGGAAGCCTATATAGATCAAGCAGCACACGAAGCCCTCATCACCAAGATGCTAGGCTCAGAAACTCAACACATGATATCAAATTCCACAACGCTCACTCACAATACAACCCCTCCCCAAGCACCCACCCCTTCACCCTCGCACTTACCAACCTACCCAACATCTCCTCATCCCTCTTAGAAGCAGCCTCACGCACCTTGGTACTGCTAACAACCTCCTCCCCCTCATCCCTCCCCCTAACCATCTCAACCCTCTCAGCCCACGTCCCCCTTCCACCAACATCCTCCAGCCCACCATCCCTCAAACCCTTCAGATACGCAGCCTGCTCCCCCTCGCCACCCCATTCATCATCCGTCCTCATCGTGATGCGCAACCTAGACCTGCCCAGAAACGGATCCAGCGCCCTTCGAATCGGCGCTTCCGCCTCCTCCGCTGCTGTCCCTCCCGGTGACGAAGAAGAAGAAGAGGCATTATAGTACTTTGGGTTAAAAATCCGGATAAGCGTATCATACCCCGCCAAATACACCTGCTCCGGCTCCCCTCCTCCATCCCCTCGCGCATAAAACCCCGTGTCCGAGATAGCCTGGCTCTTATCGTGGAAATACGGCATCGTCGTCAACCCCAAGTCGACCTCAATATCCTCCTGCTGCTGCTGCCGCCGCTGCTCCTCCTCGGCCCCCTCTCCCCCCCTCTTTCGCACCTCATCCCTCAAATCCTCAGCAAACGCATACATCATCCCCAACCTAACCTCAAACGCCGCAGGCTTAGGCTTCTTATCCGCGTTATTCACAGCAAGGAGAAGCAACAACCTCACAGCTCCTCCCTGACCCGGCTCCCCAGCCGCACCTGATGACGATTCTCCCGCTCCATCGCCCCTCGTCGTCGTAGTAGTAGTCTTACCCCTCCCCTTTTGCAAATCTCTCACCGCAGACGCCGCCATGCGTAAATGTGCGAGCGTAGGCGGGTTAAACGAGGAATCCAACACCACAAGGCTCTTTGCCGGCCTTGTATTCTCCACATTCCCATCCGGCCTCCGCGGCGCCGGTGCCGGTGTCGTTGTGCTAGCCTCTCCGGCGGTTCCTCGGGGAGGAAGTGTGCAAACGACGCGAAACGCATCCTTGGAGGATTGAAACGCCGTCAGGCTCCGGGAGAAGAAGTCGACGAGGGCTTTGCGGCTGTTCATGGCCGCGTCTAGTTCGGGCGCAGAATCCCCGTTGGATGTCATTTGAGAGGGGTGCGGAATTGCAGTTGGCGCAGTGAAGGTACCGAGTATACGTGAAATGAGGTGAGACATCCGGTTCGAGTACCGGAACGCAGGCTCGGAGAGAGAAGGAGCTATGCAGCGTGCCATCCGCGTTTACCCCGCTACGTGGGGGTCAACTCAAGGTGTCACATTCCAAGCTCACTCATACCATGTGGGGAAGATCAAGTTAAGTACCTTGCGTAAAGACTCAACTTTAGCGCGGATAGACGAGAAGATGAAAGCAGATTCGAAGGGGTATTGTTTTTTGCCATGAGAACAAAATCTATCAGTATTCGACAACTAGAGTATTGTACAGCCAAGTTCCTTTTCTACAACAAGACCAACAAATATAATTCCTCATCAGACTTCCTTCGCCCCTCAAGATCTCCTCTGCTTCGCATTGGCAAACATCTGCGACGTGACCAGCCCAAAGCCGAAAAAGATGACAATGCCGAAAAAGTTGAGCACGGCGTTCATCAGAGGCGGCATCTTGGGCTCCACCAGCATCTCGTCTTGCAGCCTCTCGATCCGCTCCGCCATCTTCTCCTGCCCGAAACCCGTGCGTACTCTCTGCACGCCGGCCTTGCCCATCTTTTCTAAATCGCCCCGGCTGAGGCTGTTGAGCACCTTATCCATGACCACGGTCCACTCCAGGACCTCGTCCGGCGCCCGCAACCAGCCCGTCACGCCGTCCATGACCGTCTCTTTGGGTCCGCCCGTGTTCGCCGCGAGAACGGGCACGCCGGCCAACATGGCCTCGAGGGGCACGATTCCGAAATGCTCGTTGGAGGGCGTGTAAACAAGCAGCTTGGCCGATCGGAGGAGCGACTCTTTTAGGCTCGACGGGATGGAGAGGAGGAACAGCACGGGGATATGCTCGGGCGCAGACAAGGCGGTGATGATGTTCTTGGCCGTGAACGTCTCCAACCCGAGCGACGCGGCAAGCTTCTCGAGCTCCTTGTGGTACTGGCAGTTCTCGATGCTGCGCGGGTCGTATCCGCCCGCGAGGACCAGCCGGACGCCCTTCCTCTTGTCCGCAGGCAGCGCCGCGAAAGCCTTGACGGCGAGCGCAATGTCCTTCTTCCTCTCGAAGCGGTTGATGCTCAGAATGATGTTCCTGTCCGTCCAGATGGCTTCTTCTTCGGTGTTACCGTTGCCAATCGCCTTCTTCTCACTCTCCTTCTTGGGCGCAATGTCGACGCAGGGATACACGACCTTGAAGTTCTTGCGCTTGGCGAGCTTCGGCCAGGCGCCGGTGGCCATGCCCTTTGTGAAGCCCGAGTTGACGGCAATCTCGTCGGCGAAGCCCATGCTCCACTCCTCGACCCAGTCAAAGGGCACGCGGTAGAGACGCTTCCACCACTTTTCGCGGCCGAGGGCGAGGTACATGTCGGGGAAGTGGCAGTAGAAAAGGATGGGCGCCTTGGGGGCGAGGTACTGCAGCAGCGGCAGGCCCGCGCTGAGCTGGTCGACGAAGAAGGTGTCTGGGTTCAGGGACTGGAGTTCGCGGGTGGCGTAGATCTGAACGAGGAGGTGGAGCTGGCGCAGGATGGCGCAGAGGATCGTGAGGCGGCCGAGGATGGAGGGAGGGACGATCCAGTTGCCGCGGACGCGGACGTCGAGGGTTCCTGGTAGAGAGACAAGTTAGGGTATGCTCATTCATATGCGAGAGGCATGGGTAAAAGAAACAGGCGTACCATCTCGAGCTTCTTCAAAGCAGTGGCTCTTGTCGCAATGGCTGGTGAAGATGACCACCTTGTGGCCTCGATTCTGCAAGCCGACGGCGGCGTCGACAACGAGACGCTCAGCACCACCGATGCCAAGGTCGGGGTGGAAGAAGACGACGGTCCTCTGATCGTCGTCTTTCTCCGCCATGGCCGTGATTCGTCTGTGGCAAGTATTCGGGGTGTGCTAAAGGAAGGGGAAGAAATTCCCAATCTGTTTTATTGTCTCTGGGCTTCTTTCCTGCAAGAGGACAGAAGTGCGACTTGTGAGACGTGGACGATCCGACCTGACACTGGAGCCAGCGGGGACCACTCCAGTGGGAGTTACGACGCGACAGCGGCCAGCAGGGCAGTTGGAATTGGGGTAGCTCTGTCAATGGCAGGTGTTGATTGGCTACCGTAAAGTGGTATGCTGCCTTACGTAAGGTGCAGCCCTGCAGGGGCACAACCTAGGTAGGAGGCACTGGTGGGATCCACTCAGCTAAGGTAAGCGAGTTGTGGATGGTCAGGACGATTCTGGGGTGCATCAGAAGCCGCAGGAGCTTGGCGGTCCTCCATTTGGGGCCGCTCTTTCTTTACATGTGAAAGTCCATTAACCTTTCTAGGTACTTAGCCTCAGAAGTTTCCCCATGAACAAGAGGGAGCTCGGAAAAAGGATTCCATCCATCCCAAAAGCTGGGAACTGGACAAGATGACAAGCTATGTGATTGGATGACTGATACTTGTGCATCGGAATAACAGCCAGCTTACCATGCCTTGAGGTACCTTAGATTTGGGGATTCGGGGAAGGGTGTCAGCCGAACTGCGCACCGCACGTTTGATTTTCTAATCATGGCTGCAATCTGAGGCGTGCTCTTCCTTAGTGCCTTTTGCCGAACCGAGGTCAGCAGCGCTTACTTGGACCATCCGTCGATCCCTTCAACTTCAAGCCTTTGTGATCTCAACTCATCTCAGCCCTCATCCATTCTCATATTATAGCTTCATCGTCAAGACTTTATTATTTATATACAATCCTCATACAAGTTGTGGAAGTCCATTTCTGGTTATCTCCTGTTCGATCTGTCCTCAAGCTTCCTCTTGTCGAGACAACATAGATACTGTCACCTCAACGACATCTCATCTCACCAACACCCTCGTCAACATCACCACCATCACCGTCTCACAAAATGGCCTCCCAAACCCCCCTCTTCACAATCCCCATCCCCGAACTCGACTCCCACGAGGGCGGCACCATAGTCTGCACAACTTCAGCACCACAAGTCTACCTCCTAACCTGGTCCTCGCCCCCCGACAACCGCCTCACAACCCCCTTCTGCAAAGCCCTCCTCGCCGCCCTCGACATCATCGAATTCGCCCACCCGCCTGGCGTCCTCGTCACGACCTCCGCCATCACAAAATTCTACTCCAACGGCCTCGACCTCGAACACGCCTTCGCAACCCCGCGCTTCTTCCCAGATACCTTGTACGCCCTCTTCAAACGCCTGCTAACCTACCCGATGCCCACCGTCGCCCTGATACCCGGCCACGCCTTCGCGGGCGGCTTCATGACGGCGATGCACCACGACTACCTGATACCCGGCCACGCCTTCGCGGGCGGCTTCATGACGGCGATGCACCACGACTACCGCGTCATGAACCCCCAAAAGGGCTTCCTCTGCATGAACGAGCTCGAGTTCGGCGCGCCCTTGAAGCCGCCCATGTCCGCCATCTTCCGCATCAAGTGCGCCTCCCCCAAGATCTACCAGGACATCGTCCTCGAGGCGAAACGCTTCCCCGGCCCCGCGGCCCTCGAGGCGGGTCTCGTCGACGCGCTGGGCGGGCTCGACGAGGCGCTGAAGCTGATTGCGGAGAGGAAGTTGACGGAGAGGGGCAAGAGCGGGGTGTATGCCGTGCTCAAGATGGAGATGTGGAAGGAGAGCGCGTACGTGCTCAGCAAGGAGAATTATGAGAGCGAGGAGAAGGTTTGGGATCAGAGGGAGGAGCTGGAGAAGGTGAGGGTTGCGGCGGGGAAGAGGTTTGTGCAGGAGTGGAAGGCCGGCAAGGCCAAGTTGTAGACAGTTTGCGTGCCAGGTTGGGAGTCTGGAATAAGTTAAAGAAGTCGAGCACGATAGTCACGAATACTGCATGCAACTAAACGCATACATCACGGCACATCACTCATCCATAGCCATTGCTCAAGATTCGTGTATTGTGTTGTCAAAAAAGAGACGCTATTTTGTGTGTCTTCCCAACCGGACAGAGGGGGTATCATGGACGTCCATTCAAACACCTGAAATGCATCACCGCTGCTCTCCATCTCTCACGTCTGCACGTCTTGCTCAATCGGCATGGGCTCGCGGACATCCAAATCCGGCTCAGCTGCCCCATTCTCCTCTTGTCCAGTGCCGACGCCGTTCCCATTCCCGTTCGCCTTGTTCGCCTTCTTGGCCGCGTTCATCTCGTTTCTCTGCCTCACAACATCCTTCTCCGCCTGGATCGCCTTGTCGCGACGCGCCTCCACGTCCTCGCGCTTCACCAGCTTCCTCAGAGCATCAGAAGCCTTGATCATGTTATCGATACTGATGGCGTGGTTGGTCATCTGGCGGTTGATATACGTGTACACGCTCGCTGGCGTGTCGCACTGCAGGAGCTGCGTCTCATTCAGCTTCAGCAGCGCCAATGCCACCTGGAACAGAAAAGTGCTCCCGTCATTCAGCTTCAGCAGCGCCAATGCCACCTGGAACAGAAAAGTGCTCCCGTCATTCATGCAAAGCACCACGTCCCAGACCCGGAACAAAGCCTCGGCGCAAAGGCAGTCGGTAAATACGCTGAGGAACCACTGGAAGGTGAGTGCTTCGAGTTCGATACTGAGGTCGTCCAGGTGTTGCGACAGCTTGGGTAGCACATCCACGACATACTGGCGCAACACCTGCTGGTCTGCGCGAGACGCAAGGAGGCTGTGGTCGTAGTATCCGGAAGGCAGGATGTTTTCAATGATACTGGTCAGAATCCAGAACGCGTCCTCTGCTGATGGCATTATCAACAGTAGATTAGCCGCGATGAGATTCATGCCCTGGCAGTAGCCGACCTCTGGGTTTCGGCGGGCGTAGGCTTTCAGCACCTCCTTGAGCTTGGACACGCCCGGCCCCTTGCGGAAGAAGATGTTGTCAGTCAGAGTACGGTTGATGTCCATATCGATCTGGGACACTGCCAGCGGGTCATCATCTTCGTCCGGTCGAGCGATGATATCTTGATAGTATCCGGGAACACGAAGCGTGGTGGCGCCAGAGCACTCTGACCAGACTTTCGCGCGCAAGTTGACTGGGATGCCACCGAGGACCAAGTTCCTCAACTCCGACCTCTTGGCGCGCCCAACCTTGCCTTTGTTTCCGAGGCCAGTGATTCCAATCAGCTCGCCATCGGCTATGGCAGCTTCGGGGATGGTCATGGCCGGTCGCTCGAAGCGGGCTTCGGCAAGCGCGGCTGCTGCTGCGGCCGCAGCCTCGCCATCCCGCTTCCTCTCCGCCCTGACTTTACGCAGGAATTCGTTCCAACGGGCCGCCTTGTCTCTTTGCAAGGAATCGTGCAACTCGCCCATGTGCTGGAGAAGGAGCTTCACAGGTTCCGTGTCGTCCCTGACAACCGTTCCTGCAGCGGCATCAGTCTCGACCGGGGGTGTCGCCTCGCTGTCGATGACGGATGTTGTTGTGCTCGCAATCGGGACAAATCCTCGCTCGTCAGCCGCAATGAGTCCAGGTGACTTGAGACCCAGTTCTCCACCCTCCAATACCTCAAGAGATGGTGCGCCGAGTGAAGGGGTATGAGACAAAAGCTCCGTTGGGAATGTTGCCAGCTTGAGGTAATCTTGCCATTTTTTAGGCTTCCCCTCACCAGCGCGTTCCTCCGTGGACGATGGACTGCCAGGTCGTTCTTCGCTGCCGGGACTTGCAAGCACCTCCTCTTCCTCTTCAATCATTGGCGAAGTCAAGTCTGACCGGGCGTTTGACAGCATCTCGGCACGTCCGCCCTGCTTAAAGTGACGTGCCATCTGCGCAGATTCGCGCTGCCTCTTCTTCCTCCGTTGATCGTAGATGAAGCCGAAGCGGTCGGTGAGATACTCGCTTCCGATGTAGTTGTTGTAGATATGCGTCAAGGTTGGCGGCTGGGTCTCGGGTGGGAGGATTGCATCCATCTCGACGGGGCCGTAACTCTCCTGTCGGTTCGAGGTCGCATTCGTCGGACTGTTCACCATGGTGTCCCATCTCTCTTGCGGCTGAGTCCTGGCGGTGGTATTGACGGGAGGAGCGTTCGCTGTGCCCGTGGTTCTGCGCATGGCCATGAGAGCCTTGGGTCCGCCCGCCGTCGAGACCGCTCTGCTTGACTGTGTGGTTTTGGCGCTGGAGGTTGAGGACGCTCGCGGGGTCGACTGCGACTGCGGTTGGGTAGCACTATTAGACCTCCCGCGATTGGGGCCGCCCTCGCGCGTGTTGATTGCGCCTCCGGCCACGAGTCTCATGAGGCTAGCTGCGACCGAAGTTGAGGCTTTGCGCGAACCAGGAGGTCCAGACTGAATGCTAGACGCTCGACTGGGGGTTCTTGGTGGCACGCTCTCAGGCGGCACACCCTCGCTGGGTGGGCTGAAGAGATCGTCCTGAAGACCGGGCCGCCTATCAGCAGTGGACTGCGCCCTCACGACAGTTGAAGGTCTCGCGATGTCGTCGCCGTTGACGCTGCTAGGCATGCTGCCCTTTCTGCTGGTTCCGCCCCAAAGATAATCCTTCCAACCTCTCGCGGTCCCTCTTCCGTCGGGAACGGAGGGCATAGCTAGGTTGCTAGCGCGGATCGTGGCGTCGTTACCATCAGTCTGTCCAAAGACGTTGACGTTGACAGTGTCCTGCATGGCATCGCTCATGAGGTCAGAAAGCCCGCTCTCGTTGCGGCGATTGCCGGGGCGTTCGGTCTTGACCTCGATTTCGATAGTTCTTAATCTCTTCTCGAGGTCTAGGTTAGATAAGCCGCATTCCAGTATAATCTTGCGCAAAGCCCTCTCCCTTTCGTCGGCCTTCCTCCTCAGCTGGGCGATTTGGGCATCGCGCTGTGCCAGGTCGGTCGCAACCTGCCTGACAAGCGCAACGGCGCCATGTCTGGCAATGAGACGGCCAATGTGCTCGTCGTCGGAGTGGTGAAGGGCACCTGGTATCTTGTGGGTCGAAATGGGCGAGTCCTCGAACAGCGCATCGCGAGCTGCTTGTTCGGCAGAGGAGCCAGTTAGATTCCCCAGCAGAGAGATGGGACCGGGCCTGGTATCGGAGATCTTGCGTACGGTGGGAGGGGCTTCGGGTTCAGGTGTCAGTGGCGGCGGAGGAAAGGCGTGTTCGCCCCTTGGTGAGTCGGGGGAGAAGGAGGGGAAACTCGTCAGCGACTTGTCTTCGGAGGCGGCAATGGAGCTCGCGGAGCTCGAGGGCTGGGAGTTGAGTTTTGATCGTTTGGCTCGTACGGTATGTGAGCGTCCGCTTCTCATGGACGTTGCGCTATGCTGCGAGACGGAGCGCTCGAGAGGGAGAGTAGGCTCGGGGTCCATGTTGGTTGGCGGGCGATGATGTCGCCAAACGTCATGGTTTCAAAAAAGCAAACGGCAGCAGGATGTTGCAGGATGCGCCCGCTGCTGTAAGCCTGCGTCCTGGCGAGAGGGCTGACGGGTTGAGTGTGCTATCGGTGTGTATCGCGAGCTTCGTGGGAAGTAGGAAGGGAGGATAGAGAAAAGGGTGAGGTGCGCGACCTGGGTGAGTAGGTAGGTAGGAAATGTTTGGTGGATTGTAGCGCAGACGCTAAAGCGGAGAGCGCAAGAATGGCGGTAATGTCGAGGTCAGAAATGAGAAGTGTAGTCAATGTGTGTTGTGTGTGTGTGTGCGTGGGTGCCATTGCGGGTGTGGTTGCGGGTGTGTGTGTGGGCGGGACGATATCATTATGCAATCCGACTCCTCCACGTACCTTACCAAGCCAAGTCCAGCAATGCAATGGAAGTACATTTGCGGCTTTGCCTGACGTGGGCCAGGGGTGGAAGGCAAACCGGGGGGCGATGATCACCCAGCATGTCTGGGGTGCCTCGCTGTGACTCTGCCCTGTATCCGTCGTAGCCTGTCTTCGTAGGTATGTACAGAGGTACTGCGTAAATGAGCACTGCGAGCAGCTAGTGGCTACCTTACAGTGGATAATAAGGGGACTTGGGTTCCGCAGCTTCCATCAAGATTCCATCCCCCTCAGGTACGAGTACAAGCTCCAGCTCAAATTACCACCAATTTCACCCGTCTTAGCGCGGCGACGATACCTCCCGCCACGTATGGATACCTACCTTGGGTACCACCCGATGACATGCCTCTGAGGTGCGTCGGCCGCGATTACCTCACCGCAGGCCTCTTCACCTGCAGCCCACTGCAAATCCACAAATCGAGCCCTTGTCAAGTTGCGCGGAAGGAGAACATCCTCCTAACCCATCAATGCCTTACGTAGTACGTAGTACACCCATAAGGTACGGATACATGCACATCTCGGGGCATCAGGTCGCGATATTCAAACCTTTTCTTTCTGCCTTGAACCTTGACACCAGCGCCTCGTTTGTTGATCTCTTTTCCCCTTGTCACCATGCCTTGCCACATGAATGTCAACATTGACACGTCTGAAGAAAAACAAGCACGAGAAAAGGGCCACATCGCACAAAACTCAATACCTATCTTCCCTTCAAAGCGTACGTAGTATACGATTCCCCGTAGGTAGACAAGAAAAAGACACCACCGGGTTCCCACGAGATGCAACACGCAAGGGACATCCAGAAACACATCAAGCCCAGGCCACTTGTCGCAAAGATACGGGACAGATGGACAGCAAAGCACCGTGACACCATCCCGTCAACTATGACAACTAATGCTCTTACGTGCCACACCCGGCCGGCTCTCCCTCCACTCGCCCTCCCCGTTCTCGTGGCCTCTTCCTCGTTCCAAACCGAGACTTCTTTTTTAGTCTTGCCAAGTTAGCCCTGCCATACCCGTGCCATCCCCTGTCTCCAAGGGAGTCCCTGACTTTCCTCCTCCAATTCTCCCGTCCCAAGCTCCACCGTGGATCCTTGGAAACTCGACAGAACTGAGAAGACTGGATTTGGAACAGCGGAGGATAGAGGAATCTTCCCGGGCGCTCGCTCTCTTCTCCTAATAATACAGCCTCACTATCGAGCCCTACACACCAAAACATACACGAAAAAGCTCATCCCGTCCCAGAGTGCCAGACTCCCAGTTACTTCCCTGTCTTGGCGGCCTCCAATACCAATCTCTAAACAGGCAATCCCCTCCCTCGAGCGCGCCTATCTCAACGCTGGATACCTTCCACGCGCGCATCTCGCGTGCGCCAGTCATCCCAACTTTTTCGCTCCGTCCTTGCATACACAGAAAAAGGGTTCTGGAAAGGTTCCAAGGGGTGACTAACGATTTAGGGGTCCAAAAAAAGGGTGATCTCCTTTGCGTGTGTGGACTGTGGATACCTTCGCTACTCCCTACCTTTCCGCCTTGCATCTCTGGTCGGGCACATCATCCGGATTTTGTGCATCTCACACTGGACGGCACTACCGTTCATTGGGCTCCGAAAAAAAAGCCAAGTATCAAATCTCATTATTTAGCACCACTCACACACAAACACACACCTATCCAGCTTTCCTAAGATTACCTCAGGGGGTTGCTTATTTTAACCACCACGCGATACCTAGCCAAATTTCCCTGCTGCCCAACTCGGATCGTTAGTCGCCCCTCCAAACCGGGAAACTGGTTAACAGGTGTGAGTGGGCAAACCGCACCGCACCGCACCTGCGTCCGCGGAAGAATTAATTGATTCTCGCTTTGCTTGATTCGTCCAGCGACCAATCTCCCCTTGAAACCCAAGAGACTCTACTTTTTCTGAGGACCATGACCCGACTCAGGAACGCTTCACACACACACACACACACACACTTGTGCACTGTGATTACGGATATACCAAACTCATTCATCATGTGGCGCCTTAACCATCATCCATCTGAAGATACCTAGCTATATACGAGGGCACCGCCTGGTAGAATCCCGATCTAGCTGCTTAGTGAGTATCTGTAGCACTTCGCATGTCTTTCTCGTACTTGATCCCATCATCCCCCCGGAGGCGCCGGCTCGGCAATCATGTCGACGACGGAGTGGGGGTCCCGGCCACACGGAGCTTCACTATGCCCATCAAAGTACCAAACACTCTTACATGACAGACACCATAGAACACCTCACGACATCATCATCGCCATTTTGAACCTGTATCGAAACCATATTAATGCATATACAGAGCCTGTATTCTCTCTTTCATGTTCCTGAAGCAATGCTTTCTACCGTGCTGTACTCATACAATACTCCTCTCGTTTCAGTCATTAATAATGGTGGTAATCCCCCTTGGCTTCCCTCTTTTTTTTCAAACAATTACCCAGACGCCTTTCTTGTTGTTGTACCCGAAAAAATCTCCCATATGGATGGAAAAAAAGATGATAGAAGAAGAAGAAAGAACGACCCATGCTGTACTCAAAACGCCTAATTCTTTTGGGCCCTCTCGCTCCTGTTTGTTGTACATCCTTCCTCTCTGCGGCCTCAAGCAAAGCTGTCCTCTGCGTTCCAACGGCTGCTGTCGTCAGCCTTGACGGAGACGGGTGCCCGCGCCGGTGTAAGCCTCTGGGGCGGCGCCGGTGCCTCACCCGGAGCTTCAGCAGCAGCTGCCGGAGCAACAATCGGAACTTGAGCGACATCGCTAGGAAGCAGACCTTCCTTCACCAACGCCTGAAATGAAGGATCGCGGGCAAGCATATGCTGGCGCTTGACAGGTAGCCCGTCCAGCAGCTTCAGCTTCTTGCAGCACCCCACAAAAACAACCTGGTACAGTCGTCGCCGGAGACGCGTCGTCTCGTCGAGACGCCGGGCAAACATGGCGTCCCTCTCCGGATCGGCCTCAGGAAGAGTGAACGGGTCCGCAACGTGACCTCGGTCCGCCGACACAGTTACGTGGACTGGCGGGTAGAAGCCCTGCGTGATTGGATTGTCCCGCAAATCCAATTGCGTCAGGTGCGGGAAGTCCGTCAAAAGCTCCGTGACTGTCGTCGAATCTGCTAGGCGGTTGCCGGCAACCAGAAGTTTCTTGAGCCGAGGAATGAATCGAATGGGTGACAGGTCTGCGACGGCATTGAAGTTGAGGTTCAACGAGCGCAGGTTCGGCATCAGCTGGCCGAGCCCTTCCGGTAGGCAACGGAGCCCGCAGTTGGCTAGCTCAAGCAGCTGTAGGTTGAGGAAGTCCACCTTGGGCTCAAAAGTGCCAATGTAGTTGCCAGAAAGGAAGAGTTTGCGGACTTCGTACGCCGAAGAAAGGAAGGAGAGATCCAACTGGACATCACCGCGCTGCTCTCTTAGAGACAGACTATCCAGATGTCGGGCCTTGGTAAAACCAGTAATCTGGCTGATACGGTTCCTGTCGGCATGGAGCAGGCGGACAGCTGGCAAGCGACTGATGTCAAGCTCCAAAATATCGTTGTCGCTGAGGTCAAGATAGCGCAAACCGTCTAGACCCTGGGCATCTACCGCAGTAAAGGCTTCGAGGCAGTTCTTCGAGAGCTTGAGCGTCTGCAGAGAAGAGAGCTGTCCGAGTTCACGAAGCTCAGAAACTTTGTTACCAGTCAGGTCAAGCTCGGTCAACCGGTGCAGCCTAGTGCCATCGAAATCGGCCATCTCGATCTGATTGTTTCGTGCCCGCAGCGAGAGAAGTCCATCATGCTGGTTCAAGCCATCCAAAGAGGTGAGCTTGTTGTTGTCGGCCCGCAGACTCCGGAGATGAACGAGGTTCTTCAGCGCCGACAGGCTGGACAAGTCGTTGTTAGAGATGTCGACGTATTGCAAGTTGGCGAGATGATCCCACGAGGTTAGCTCAGTCAACATGTTTTGCGTCATCTTGAGTTGTCGGATCGAAGCTGGCACTCCGTCCAGATGACCGATGCTGTTGTTGGACGCGTCCAAGCTCACCAAACGACCACAGAACTCGTCAAGCATGTGGAGGCTCGACAATCGCTTCTCGCTCATGTCAAGTTCCGTGAAGTCCTCCCAGTAAGGCTCAAATGGCTCAATCTCCGTCAGGCGATCAACGAGCTCACGAACAGTCAAAGACAAGACCTTCTTAGAGCCGTCGCCAGTGACTAGACGCTGGTCATCCACAACGTAGCTGACTTCAAAGCCGAATGACTTTTCGTGATGGTTCAGTGTGAATTCTGACATGGGGCTCAGTGACAAGTTGCCAACGTTGTGACTGATGATGGCGCTTGCGTCCGGGTAGAGACCGCCCATCCGTGTCTTGCCGGGCGTCTTGATGATGAAACTTATGCTCTTCTCTTGGTTCTTGGGAGAGACATAGCTCAAAGCACTGTTCTCGCCTAGGATACTGACTTGACGCTCGTCAGCATTGTCGCCAACGACACTGTCCTCTTCCCTTTCGTCGATTCGGGAGACGGGCCGAGGGACAAAAGACTGGCCGCGAAGTGAAAATTGTCGTGATGGACCACGAGCCGGAGCTGTACGCGGGCGTGGTTGCAGCAAAGTCCGCCGTGCAGTCTTCGTCAAGCTTTGGTATTTGCCTCGTTTGGACTCTTCAATCATCGAGTCCGCATCCACGAAACTGCCCTCGTCATCTTCGAGGCTATCGATATCCTCAGCAGCAACATCCTGTATGATAGAGGCAATGGGCGAAGAAAATGATATCGTCATTCGTCTCCGGGACGGTGAGGAGTCCATGATGCGATCCTCGTCGAGCTGGATCTCGTGCTCAACGTCTCCGTCTCCTGCCTTGCTTTCAAGCTTGTGGAATTCAGTTCTTGCCTGTAGCGCAATATCCCGAGGCAGTGCCGCATCGGGCGACAACGTCACAAAACCTCTGCCGGATGAGCTCCGGGGCGTGTCCATGGAGCCCTTTGGTGATTGTGTCATGTTGGCTTCCCGCTCTTCAGCCTCCTTCTGTGCTGTCACCAATCTCAAGTGTAGCATCTCTTTTGTAATGTCGACGGACAAGTCAGGAATGCTTGCAAAAGGGTCATCTTCGCTGTCCTCAGACGGGATGACAACATGCGAACTCTTAGGTCGGATGCTCTCGCCTCTCCGTTTGATCCAAATGTTTTGCTGGCGATCAAGATACATGCTTCCGACCTGATCCGGTATCAGATGCGACACACTCTGCGGCGCAATCGTTTTCCTTGACTCAGAGCCACGAGAGGAGCCAGTGTGCATGGTCCGGTTGGTAGATGCCCCTGACGAGTGAGTACCGAAATCGTCATACTCGGTAGAGCCATCTCGCTGTCTGTTCGGGTTCGCGGAGATACGAATGTTGGGGGGATCGCTGATGGTTTCGTCTCCTCCAAGATATTGGAGGTCATCAACATTGCTTCTAGAGCGACTGCTCTCTTCGATCTGTCGTTCAACCTCCTGCGCAGCTCGGATGGCATCTTGAGCTTGATCCATAGATCTAAGCGAAGATGTGATGACGTCTCCCATGTCGCTGAGCTCCTGGTACTTCTTGAGGTAGTCCAGAATCTCTGGGTTCTCCTGGCGTTGCGGTGCTCTTTGCACTGGCTTTCCTTCGCGACTTGGAGGCCGAGACAATGGTTCCCTGGTCGACTCATACGAGTCGTCAAAAGCAGGACTAGGCTCGCCGTATTCCGCATCAGATTCCTCCACACTGGTCAGACCGCTAGGGGCCTTCACACCATTTCGGATCATGGCCATGATCTTGCCAGCCTCATCCAAGAAGTCCTGGGTTCTGATAGATGGCTTGCGGTCTGTGTCGAGTGTAGCACTGCGGTCATTGCCACTGGATGTGAACTGGGATCCACGGTGGGGGGTGCGTCGTACGGGCCGCTCTTCGTCTTCGTCTTCGGCATAGTCTTCGAGCAAGTTATCCTGAAAGGGAAACTCGCCAGCTTGCAGGGAAGACCTTGAGCTTGGGGTCGGAGTTCGTGGGCGTAGGATATGGCGCGTGGCCAGCACGCTGGGGTGTGCTCTTTGTTGCAAGCTTCCTGGGCGAGCGTCTTTGCGCTTCTTGCCCATCATGCTCTGCATCAAAGCATGGGTTTCCTGGACGGTGTCTAGAAGTGCATACCGCTCTTCCCTCCCATACGCAATATCTGACTTGTGAAGTGTCCTCCTCCGCTTCGGCGTCGGGTCCTTCGATGGAGAGGTACGTGGTCGCTTCCCTTCAGATGCATCACGTCTCTGTGGGGTACCTAGCATAAACGCCTCGGCTCCTGCGAACTGGACATTACCTCTTTGAACGCTCCCTTCGCTGGCTGATGGTGTGTGCTTGGAAGATGAGGCAGTCGTAGTGCCGGACTTTGCTCGCTTCCTGGGAACAAACATCGAGGCCTCATCCGGCACTGGTGAGCCCGCGACATGCTCAAATCGAAGGACAGACTCTTCGTCTTCCGACTCATGTTCAGATCCCTCATCATCCTCGAAAAATTGGGACTCCTCTTCAAGCCGGATGGACAAGTCTTGATTAAATTGGTAACCTTCGAGGTCGCCCGCACCGAACTGACTCACAGATCGGGAGCTCGTGGCCGTTTCTTGCTTTGGCACGGATAGGTAGTCGCCTGGAGCAGTATGCGGTCTTCGGTTTCTAGCAGCTGGGGCGAATTCACCGCTGACAGATTGCCGCGATGATCCAGATGTTTGATCCTCAAATTGACTGATGCGGCGGAGCAGCGTCTGGTTCGTGAATGTATCGTACGGGCCGAACAACTTCAGAGGACTCGTGCTATTCGTTCCCGACGTGCCGGGTTTCTCCGGACTCGGATTTGGCACACGTGGTGGTGGTGGGCTCTGAGACCCGAACCGAATCGAAGTGTAGCCGGGGGAGTACGTTCTTACACTTGGGAACTGCTTGGGTGTGCTAGCCTGCAGGGACTCCTCAGGAAGCATCTCAGACGTGTCGACGCCCATGCCAGGGCTGAGACCTCTGTATCTGAAGGATCCATCACCAGACCGGCCACCGCGCCGAGTGTTGAGGAAGCCTCCCTTTCGCGCATAGTCCTCGGTCGTCTCTGCTCTGTCGCTGTCCACTTCTTCTACACTGCCGTCCATATCGAAATTGAGCTCACCCTGTGAGTCCAAAAGCATCTGATCGATGCGCAGTTTCTCGAGGCGATTCTGGAGCTGGTCGACGGGGAGTTCGGTGGGGGCGGACGTTTGTTTTGCTTCATCCTGCTTCTGGCGCATCAGCGTGAGAACGATCGGACTGAAATCTTCGTTTCGGATGACACTCTGTCCGCTGGTCTTCCTAGAAGCGTCGTTCGGGGGTGCAAGTCCTGAAACAGAAGCCGCCAGACTTGACTCCTGTGCAAAGGTGTTATCTTGCTGCGGACTGAGTTGACTTTGATTGCTCTGATCGGGAGAGCCGTCGGTCATCTTGTAGGTAATGTGCGGCGCGCGTGGTCGAGGGCTCGGGCTTGGGCTTGGATCCATGTGGCTCCTGCCATCTGATTCGTCTTCGTCATCTCCGTGGTCCTCGTGCTGGCGGTGGAAAAAGGGCGGGCTAGAGGGCATTGTTGTGTTTTGTCGCACGCTTTGATCGGCGATGGAATTATCTTGGGGAGGGGAAGGCGGCTTGAACATGTTTTCGAGACCTGTGGCTGCAGAACAGAAGAGATCTCGTTGTTCGCCATATGCGACGTCGCCGTACACTAGCCTGCGCTTCCATTCCGGAGTGTCGCCAGCTCCTCGCAGTGGAGAAGACCTGATTGATTTATGATGTACAGTATTATGAATGACAGACCCGTTTGTTGAGGCTGAGAATGCGCGACTTGTTTGACGTGATTGATCGTTGGGCTTGATCTCGCGGGAAAGCTTCGAAGGGCCCCTTTGGGACAGTGGAAGGTTAATATCATTGGTGCTTCGTTCGCTCAGGACCCCGGTACTCTTGTCGCTATTTCCAGCACTCGAAGGTCGTATCCTACTGACGGGGAGAGGTATGCGACTACCGGATCCTTTCCCGCTTGGTGTATTATTGTTATCTGTCGGCTTCAGAGGCGGCAACTGAGCTGGAGAAGTCTCGGATCCAGCTTGCGAGGGCCAATCCTCGGAGAGGGAGTCGAGCCAAGCATGAGCCATCGTGAGTTGGCGTATGCGATCAGGGTTGAGGGACTTCTGAGACTATAAGCAGTCCATCGAGGGGGGTGGCAGATCGTCGTCGTGAGTTGATGTCGCGGTTTGTGGTTTGCGGGGTGCTAAGTTTGGTGGCTTGGATGCGACTGAAGTCTGTTTACGCGGGCAATTGCAATGCAGAAGTCGCGCGGGAGAAAATGCAAATGAATAAAATGCAGAACGGCAAGCCGAAGAAAATGGCGAAAAAACTGCTGGCGAAATCGCCTCTGCTGCGTCCGCTACCTGCGGTGACGTTTGGTCGTGATATGGGAAAAAAGAGGTGTTGGTATTGTTTCGTGGGGAACGCGGTCGAGCGATCGCGTTTGGGGCCGGCGTTATGTCAATCTCAAAAGCCCACCCTCAAGGTTGAATTTCCCCGAATAAACATAACTAATTCAATGTTATGCTTGATTGGCAGGCTGCAGGTTGCTGTGTCAACCGCCACAGACCAACCTTTGGATGGAACCAGGCCGGGCCATGGCCGTGACCCAAAATTCCCCGATCGTCCGATGGCGCTAATCGTTCTATCGAGTCGTGGGGGCTGCACCTTTTTGTTGCATCTACCTGTTATCCGATGGCAGTACCTTAGGATCCGTGCTGAGCATCTGCGCCACAGCAGGTGCTCCAGCCACTGCAACCGCGAGATCCAAATCAATTAAACACGATATCACGTGTGGGCCCGCCTCAGACGCGATCATTCGTGCTGGGTCGCGTCGTCTGGTGAACGTGCACGGTGACCGACCCGCCCAATATGGGACCTCTTTGTCTGTTCATGTTTGTGCAGTGCGCTGGATCTGGGGACTTTCGCCTTTCATCGACCGACGACCGCAATCCGGACCACCGCCCGGCGCCAATGCGACCGTAGCGCTTCCGACTTCTCCCCTCCTTCGTCCCCGTTCCGTTCCTTAGGCTCATGACTTTTTGCAACAAAAGTCTTTCCATACCAACACGATGGATATGAAGGATGGCTGGAGAGTCCGGCGACTGGACGACGAACCAATGTACTGCGAGGCTCCCCACGATGAATCGGATATCTTGTGCGCCAGTTTTGACCACGAAGACCTCGAGAGCCTCAAAGAGAGGAGACGTCGATATGAAGAGGCTGCGACTCGCTTTTTGCAGGGACATACGCCAAGGCTGCTCTCTACAGTTCTAAGAGGCCCTTTCGAAGGAACAGACGCAAAAGGTTGGGTGAATCCATGGCAATCAAGCCGGAAACCAACGTCAGCTGCCACTCCGCCACCACCTCCAGCTGCTGTCGTCAAAACAACCACGGAAGTCGAAGAAACCATTGTAGAAGAAGTGGATGTCGAGGATGCAGCGTCTTGCCATCTACCGAGCCCGCGAAGCCTGGATCAACCCAACTTAAGCCCGCACCCTTTCATGGAAACAGACGAACTAGAACGAGTTGAAGCATGGCGAAATACCACGGAATCTGTTAGCGACACACAGGAGTTTGCTTGGTCACTAGAAGCCTCTCTTTTGCAGCCTCAATCACAGACACAACGTAAGCGACGGTCAACAGGGTCAGAATGGCTTAAGCGGCAAGACACCAAACGACGAAAGGCAGATGATACAAATAGTCTCCGGGAGGACTCGGCCGCTACCCAGCGGGATGGCGTAAGACTGAGCCAAAACGTCATGCAGAAACAAGTGGACGCTGCCATGGAGGATGAGACTGCAAGCTTGAAGAGTTCTCAAATAAGCCCACAAACCCCGCGTAAGGCCTTGAACTCAAGTGCCAGTCGCCCGCACCAGCAACCACTCTCACAAAGATCCAACAAACACGCCAGTACTGCACAAGACGAGATACCAGCGCCCCTGAGCACTCCGATCCAGACTCCCCAGTCCAATAGGAAGGCAGTGGTGAATACTGGAAACGATGATCCCCCCAGCAGTGTTGTCACTGTGGCCAAGGAAGAGGAACGGAGTGAATTCGAGACGCAACAGGACGAAAGCTTCTTATTCCGTGCAAGGCCAAGAAACCATGCCCTCAATACCTTGAAATCAAGTCCCTTGAAGAGAATGTCCTCCGGCCAAGTTTCTTCCGCCGCTTCCACTTCTTCGAGCGAGAGCGACTCCCAAGGCGATGTCCAAGATTTGGAGGGTGACACTTACATGGCAGACGACACTAAAGCAACTTCCCCAGGATCCAGCGAGGAAGGTGGGGACCAACATTTCCCAGGGAAAGATACAGCGCAAGGAGGGGAGAGCGGCGAGTCTATATCTAAGCCCCTGGGTAGTGACATAGCCCTCGATGCGATGGAAACCGACGTGTACCCCACGAAACCGACGGATGGCGAAGCTCCAGAAACGGTTGAGAACCTTGATCAGCATCTACCAGTTGAGACGACCGCAATAGCAGGAATCGCGGATTTGACATCGAGCCAAGAACCGACGGTCGTGGCCATTGCTGCATCACAAGATCAAGAAGAGATTTTGGTACCGAAAGAAGCAAGCCCAGTGCCACAACCGCCGACGCCAGAAATCCAGGCCACTTCACAAAAGGAACCAGCAAGCCAAACCTCCAGCTCGTTCGCGGGCATACTACCGAACCTCTTCCCTCAAAGTCCCTGGTCGAAGCTGAGCCAATTCATCATTCCGCGTACTCCTCGTCCGCCTAGCACCACTGGCCAGAGCCACGAACAACTGACTAGTGTCAACACGTCCACTGCTGAAGGCCCCAATGCTTCGCGGACACCGGGAACACCATTCACTGCGTCAGTTGTAGAAACTTCTGTGTCTGTTGATGGAACGCCTGATCGAACAGTTGAGCGACCCTCACTATGCACTGCTGATAGATTGGTGGACGCAGCCAATCTTCACAACAGTCCCGCCGTACCAGCTTCACAACAGAGCCCGTGGAACATGGACGTGCCAGTCATCGCTCAGCCTCAGCAGCAACAGCCGAGGGACAGTGATGCAACGAGTGCCATTGACCCAAGCTGTCAGAGTCCTTGGACGGCTAGCCCCACCAAATTGTGCCAAGCTGCTCAAGAAGCTCTCATGTCAAAGCTCTTTAATGTTGCTGAACCAGCTTCGCCTTCTCCGCTTGCTCCCACCGCTACGATGACGCCTACAGGTCCGGCTGTCACTATTGAACAGCCCAACAACACTGAGACCTCAGAGCCAGTTTCGCCTGAGCCTATCTTCTCTATCAAGTCCTTTGCGAACTTTTTGTCCCCATCGCCCGAAAAGCCACGTCGGCGTCTCAACAAGACTCGCCTCAGTGGCGGTCACCTGCCTAGTACGCAGAATCTCATCGCCGCTACAACCAACAATCCATGGGAAACCATACAAAAGTCTGCCAAGAGGGTCAGATGGGCTTTACTGCCTAACGAAGTCGAAGGCGAAGAATCTTTAGAGAGCCGGGATCCTCACACGCCTACAACGCAAAGAGCTGCTTCGCCGCCGCCGGAAACCGCAGTAACTGATTTGCCAACCGGCGAAGACGATCAGTATAAAAAACACTTCCAAGCTGTTTCCCTTCGGCAAAGGCTCCATCACCATCTCTTGCCTTCAGCATCTCAGCAAGTGTTGCAAAGCCCGGGCCCAATGGCCATGGCAGAGGCTTTTGTCTCTGCTGACTCCTTCCGAGCACCTCCAGCCCCAATGGCCTTTGTACATGTCGAAGATGCCCCACTGGCGCAAGACAATACCGACACGCAAGAGTCCGCCGTGGATGATGTTGACGACGTGCTTCGTAATCTTAACGAGTTTATCGAAATGGTGGATGTCGAAGCTGATCTCGCGAGAGCCAAGGAAGAAGAGCAGAAGCAGGTTGAGAAACAGCAACAGCAGCGAACAAGCCAGCCTGTAAGCAACAGCTACACAGGGGGCTTCACTTTCGACGGGATGATGGACGCAGGAGTTTGGGATTGAGAGTCTGTTATCAAAGAAGGTGTCGTGGACGATGCATCATATATTACTGTGTTCGGACGCAAGCAAGGAGCAGCTGCGCAGGCGGCGTCATTATGCGAATTATTATACTAGCGAGGTGTTTGGGGTCATGACAAAATACCACATCATGGGTGGAACAACTGCTTTGCTTTATTTGCTCTACGACGAACTGGTAGTTGCTACTCAGTCAGTTTACTATACTTAGCGGTTCTGTCTTCGGCAAAGACTAGACCTTTGTCAAATGTTATTCAATCAGTAACTTGGTCCTCGTACAACTTCTGCTGGGAACGATCACTTGACCGTTTGCAAGATAGGCCATGCGGTCGAAGTCTGCTACGTTTCACGATGCCTCTGGGCGTGCTCGCAGGCTTTCATCTCAACACCTCCTAGAACCACAACGCAGAGGTTTCTGTCTTGAATTTGTAGACGTGAAGTACTTTGCCGCTACTAGTCCTCTATCTTCGCCCTTGAGTCTAAGCAACGGAGAGCCTGATCGCTTGCAAAAGAAAATCCACGCGTCTGCACTGAGTACTGTAGCCTCGATGCTAGCAAGTCAACACTACCCAGTCAATCAGCACCCAATTACCCAAAAAAAAAAAAAAAAAAAAAAAAAACCCCCACTGCCAAACACTTCAGAAGGAGGGAGAGGGCGAACTCACTACATAATGACCGGGAAGAAGCACTCCAGCGTATACGCAACCCGATCCGCGTAGCTCGTGACGGGATTACTCTGCGATATATTCAACGAGTGCGTGACGGTCCTCATGACCCCCGTCACCGCCAGCGTCGCGAGCCGGACCTCGGTGCTCCGCACCAGATACCGCACGAACCCGATCCGGAGCCCCGCCTGCGCCGACGCCGCCCGCGCTTCCGCGAACGCGCCGAGGAGGAAGTAGGCGCTCACGCACTCCGTCATGGCGAGCGGGCAGAAGTAGCCAATGTGTAGGCCGTTGATGAGGCTCTGCAGACTGCCGTCGGCGCGGAGGATGTGCTCGACGCGAAAGACGATGATGAGGACGCGGACGACGAGGACGGCGAAGAGGGCGAGCCAGAAGACTGTGGTGAAGATTTTGCGGCGGGTGCCGCGGAGGATGTTGCGGAGGATGATGTAGCTGTAGAAGGGGAGGCCGGCTTCTTGGACCTGTTGGTACTCGTGTAAGTCATTGGCATTCAAGTGTCACACAGCTTCAGCCAGGAAACCCTCTCGTAATTCCTTCCTTACCATCCAGAAGAAGTCCCCGAAAGCCGCGACGACTGCTTTCCTTTCGAGAGGGTAGTACGTCTCGTCGTAGTAGGCATAATAGCACAGCCCGTTCGCGATGGCCCCCGCTGCCGAGGAGACGATGGGAACGACGGCGACCTTGGAGAAGGATGTGATACCGACGACGAGGAAGCCGAGAAGTACGTTGAGCGCTCCGACGGTACTCAGCGGCGACCAGCTCAGCTCGAAATAGGGCAGGTTGGATGGTGACTTCAAAGTGCTGTCGAACACGTTGAGTGTCCCCGAGGAACCCATACCCGGTTAGCAATGGGCTTTGGCTACACAGTGAGGCCAAAGTTTGAAGGTATCTCGGAGCCTCATGTGTAGTTGTTGCCAGTAGCTTTCAGGCACTTCCTATGGTTCGTCTGTGTTTGATTTGACGTTGACGTCTGCTCCCAGGGAGGAGGGTTGGCATTTGGAGCGATCGGGCCATACATGAGTCTTCAACCCTGTCGACGGCTGAAGAGATGCCTTTCTCAAGCTCGGCTATTGCTCTCAACGGGCCGGCGGGCCGTTTGCTTCAGTCTCCTAACCACTGCCGTTTATCAGCTTCTGAATCGGTCACCATGTCCCTGGGTGCGGAGAGTTCTTCTACCTTTGGCCACCAAACCTCAGAAAGCCGCGGAATGGTGGGGGCGGGGTTGTCAAAGTCGAGCAGTTTGAGGGGGATATCGGTCTCGGAAGGACTATAACTAGCGGGGTTTGACATGGACGTTCGAGAGGCTTTATCTCGGAGCCTCACCGTCGGGACGAGAAGAGATGAACCTAAAATCTGTATGGACGGGTGCGGTTGACGCCGCGTGCCACCTGCGGCACATCGCGTCGGCACCCCTTCACAGGGGATTCGACCCAAAATAAGTTTACCAACTTGACACTGGAAGATCTAGCCCCTTCTCTATGGTCCGTCTCGTATCCGTACACGGCGCGGTTAATTCTGGGAAGACTAAATGGTATGACCGGAGAGTTACTGCCCAAAGTTTCGACACATTTGCCGTTTGGTTGCCAATTTGCTGCGGGCTCTAAACGCGTTCTCTTTCAGTCCGATATGGTTTGTATAATTGGTGTTGTCGATCTCTGAGCAAACAACAGTCACATCATTTCATAATGATACCTCGGGAAGGATCCAAGGCGTGACGCAAGCATTGCCCATTTGCAACATCAGCTTTAGAGCTCTGATAATAATTGCGCGTTTATCCAAGGTTTCACCTTATCAACAATCACAACTTCAAACCTTGTTGTATTCAAGAACGATTATATTAGTAAGGGATGCTCTTCCCCCCGGCTCTTTCTTTCGACTCTTCGCAAACTCGATATAAACGTTAATGCCCACCAATCCTAATGAGCGGTTGAAAACTTATCGAGACGAAATGACTTGCCCGCTCAAAGGTCTCAATAGAGGAAGAAGCCACCGGGACATGCATGAGCTTCAGTGTCAACTCACATGCTATAGAATCAAATCAACAGTCCATTTATACTATCAAAACAATCTCTTACTTAGGCCCATGTAGCAATCTTTCCGATAATCCAAAGTCTGTAATTGAAGTTATCAACTCCCCGCTGCAGACAATACTATAGATACTCCTTCCAACTAACAGAGATCGAGAGTCAAGCTCAAATTCTGGATAACATGAAGCATAGCCTGAGGTCAGGCTCCTTTCTCTCTCCCAGGTTTGCAGATGAAAGCTTAGTCTCAAGCATACTCAACTCCCGAATGATTCACAATCTAACAATCCCAAGGGCAGGTACAGTTCCATCGAGCACTTTATGCTGCTATACTGACCCTGCCGTCGAGAAAGCACATGCTTCCGTCACCCTCCATGCTGCATGTCAGGAGTCCACTGCTTTGAACACGACGTCCAACACCACCGACAATGTCTCAATCTCAAGTGAACCTCTCAGAATGCCTCCGTTGACGACAGTCTTCAGAGTCCAGGTTAACAGCAAACCTCTCATTCACTCGTCGTCGATACCTGACTTCCAAACCACTCGTTTATTGATGGTCCATACTCAACAACGATATGAGAACCTGAGCTGCAGTCGTGGTTTTCTGGTAAGGCGACGTGTCAAAGGGGATACACCTCATGCAAACTGTGATGCCTCCAGCCTTTGATCCTTGTTCTCTCGGTCGGGGTTCCCGGGGCCTGAAGAAATTCCGTCCCCGTCAAGGTGAGATGTTGAGGGCCGCAAGCAAGTACATTGCCTGTGGTCGGTCAGAGTCTTGAGATGCAGGATTTCCAGTCACCTCAATATACCTTTGACCAGATATCGCGAGCTGCTGGGGCTTCATGATTACAACTGAGTAACGGCATAACTCGGGTGAGGTACCGAACTAACGCATCTCATCAAACGAAATCATGTACCAAAACAGCAGAGTCTCACTGATTCCATCATCAGTCTACTTGTCCCGTCTGCGCGATAATGCTCATTCACCATTGCAGCAAAAGCTTCTCCGTTCATAACACCACTTGAAAAAAGCATACTGCTTACAACATATTACAATTCTGATCCCCGCCTTAGATGATAGTCTAAGCCGGAAAGACTGGCTCCCACCTTTTGTTACCAGAACCTGATCCCAACCTTTGCGTCAATGATTCAAAGCTTCGAGAACGACTTTCGAGCATTTAGCTGAGATCGCTTCCCAATCAATAATCCACGAGACCGAAGTTGCCAGGCGTCCTGCTAACCACTCGGTGTAGCCTGTCCCCGATATTTTCGAGACATTATGAGTCTTTGCTACGGCAATTGAGCAGAAGGCTACCAAGAGCGCGAGAAACGAGGTAGATAATGTAGCCCCGTGGAGTTTGACTTCCTGGAAACCAGAAACCAGAGGAACGACTTGGGACTCTAACAAAATGCAGCAGTTACTCCAGCCTCGACCGAGCCTTGCACATTTCTCATCAGGTACTTGATATCCACACATCAAACAAAGTCTTCACAAAACACAGGACATCGGAGGCGGTACCTTCCCAGCAACAACACCCAAACAAACGAGCTCATTCCCATACCCAGCCAGCTGGACCCCCAAACGCAATGAGCCTTCGTTCGACCCACGGCCCACAACTTCTAGAACAGACAATCACCACAAGCAAGGATTGATCTAAACGTGTCGCGTAGGTGGCCATCCGACTGGACAGATCCCCGGTTTCCCATCAAAAGAGTCCCAGGCACCCACGTGGATGACATACACCGGAAAAAGCTACTGCATATGAAGAGACAGCTCGTCATTAAGACAACACGTCTAATCAATCCCTTCCACAAGTATCCTCCTCTCGGTGTCTCTTTCCGGGTTCTCACCCCCAGAGTTCCGGAAGACTTGACCATAGCCATCCATCAGCAGCAGCTATAGCTCCCTCTCCCGGGCTCACCGACTCACCGGCTCCAAGGTTCAAGGATCTCAACACGCGCGGTGAGCCAGTGTCCTGGGTACACCTACTCACCACAGCAAGAGGTGGGTTTCTGAGCGACAGACCACATGGCGGATCCCCGATCTCTCTTTGGATAAGAAGACGAAAAAATAAGGAACCCATGAAGGTCAATGCCATCCCCAGTGCAGCCACGCCCGGACTCCCTCTCGAAAAGAAAAGATTCATCGTCCCATGTCCGGCCGGACCATGAGAGAGGGTCTGGGGGCGTGTGTGTACTCCGTATGGCATCTTCGGATACCGGCCCCCATGTGGCCCGTATCATTGGGGCCTGGAGCTTGATGAGATGGTCATTGATACTATAATCAAAATCATGTTCACTTTGAGTCTTCCATGCATGTTTGTCATACACCTTTACCTGGTGTATGGATAGTGTCAGAGCAGGGCCATGCCCCTGAATTGGTTTTCGGAGCGATCGACAGTAACATTTTAGGGCACACAGGACCGGTGGCGATGATGAAGCAGGCTGCGCCTCCATGTCAATCCGGGGAAGGGGACATGGTTTCCGGCAGAGCCTCAGGGGAAAAGTGCAAAGCTGCAATGAAATGAGGTGCCGTGACGCCGGGCATTTCTCACAGGCTATGCTTTTTTCACGTGGGTGGGTTGATAGGATTCAAGACTGAGCCGCCACCGAGGCTTGATTGCACCCGGGCCAACCCCTTGTCAAGACTATACGAACTGAGTTCTAGTCTCCAAATGCTCAGTAACAACAAGGCAAGTCCAAAATCTAGCCTGTGTACGTCCGAATGAAGCAAAGGACACAACTTCGTCTTGGGGCAAGTCAAGCCGAATCGTTAGCATCACGCCCCAGAGTCCTCTGCGGCGAGTGCGCAATCAAGGCGCCAGAAGCACGCAATCTTGTACGATTGTGGGAAACACATATTGATTGCCACGAGTCCAGACAAAATCAACCCGTCTGAACAGAGGACCATCTTTGGCGCGGCTATCATGCAGCGTACTCTGTCCCCGGTCGATCATACCAGCGTACCGCGCGGGTCTCTCAAGCTTTACCCATTTGCCATGTAAGTGACGCACGACGTGGCCAGGTCTTGCTCATAGCCAAGGCAGGACAATTTGGTGCATAGACTTGACCAACTTTGGGCCGCTGCCTTTTCAAGACGAGAGCGAAAGCAAGTCTAGGTGTGGGCGATGTGTTGGGTAACTTGGGTTGATGTCTTGGTTGGGCCGTTGCGAGGCGGTCTGACGAGCACGTTGTTGGATGATTGGCGATGGAGGGTCCATTGGAGGTCTGGCAGATAAGTTGCGGGCTGGGCTTGGCGCAAGCTTGTTCATCCAGACTTCCGGGGACGGGGAATATGACCCCCTCGAGCCGATAGAACCCCAAAAACATTGGCATCTGCAAAGGGCATTTTGAGACGTGTCAGAAAAGCAAGGTGCGTTTGGCTTAGACCGCAGATAAACGCTCCGTCCCGTCTCGACTGCGTTTGGCGGGGAAACTGTTCCGCAGACCGACGAAACAAGGAGGAATGATATTGAAATCGAGGCGAGTGGCCGGGGCCGGGTTTATGAACCTTGTAGACACATAGGGTCGACGCTACTCCGAGGGAGAATGCCAATGGCCCAATGGAATTGATTGCGGCCTCAATTCCAACGTGGTCTGTCTTTGGTGATGGGTTGGTGGTGTACTTGTTTGACTAATACCATGACGCTGAGGAACATTTGCGATAGTCGTGCTGCGAAAGCGGATCTAACTGTCCACTATTTCAATGACACCTGGATGGCTAACGATATACGGACGTGCCGATGAGTTGGTCGTCCGTTTGTCTAGTCGGAGAAATGGACGGCGTGTTCTTTTCAATGCCACAGGGCATGCTCTTCAGGACGTGCCGCAGTGTAACCACACCTGCTGGAAAAAGGCTTCCATTCATTTGCTCTTGGCGGTTGACGGATGGAACCATGTTCAGGCCCGGTCAGCAACCCGGACACCGGACAAAACAAGCGAGGAGAGGACTAGCGAGCAGCCCTGGGACAGGGACGCTAGCCAGTGGTTGAAGGGTTGGCCCGTACCGGCGATGTGTGGCATCCTGGGGAAACATCAGGGGGTCCGGCAAAAGGGATTATCAAGGGTGCCGATGGACGCTAGGTAGTTCTGGTTCGGCTCTGCTTCTGGCATCTGCTTCTGCTTGGATGGAACTGATCGTCCGCGTACGCCAAAGACCGAGTATCTGTTCCGCCATCTGAGCAGCATGCCAACGCTCTCTCTCAAATTGTGCTGCCATCCTTTTGCGCGACCAAGCGATCAAGCACTCGTCTGATACATCAAATTCCGGTGGGCGAGACACCGAGAACTGTGGCTCTCGAGACGGGCCTGTAGAATCGAGGGAAACGACAACGTGCTCTCTGGAAGTTTCGGGATCAGCGGCCGGGCAAATTTGTCGTGTCGGTGAAAGGGAGAAGGTAGAAATTCGAAAACCCCCAGCTGTTCCGGCATGGCGCGGTGTACATTGCGGTCTGAGATGCTGCTAAGCCGGGGAACGGACCCGAGATACTGTCGTGTCCAGATACCTGTAGTACGCAGGCAGTGTCACTGCTTACATCATGGCGGCAGCCCCAGTCGTTTTGCGGTACGGAGTACAGTTCGTCAATTACCCTTGGGTAATAGTGGTTCTAGTGACCTAGACCTAGGACAAAGGCTCTTCAAGATGTTGGGTGAGGCTGTCGTTTAAGAGTCGCAGGGTAGGCTACAAGCAAGATGCAGGCAGGCGGAGGTCAGCCGGTTGATGATCCCAATGGCTGAAGGGACGAAGGTTCGGCTCCTCTTTCTTTGTGGCCCATGGGAGGGAGGGATACCTGCTGCTGGCTGATGCTAGCTAGGGCTTCTCCAACCGTTTGGCGTTTAGGCCCAAGACCCAAGCCCTCCGTTGACTCTATGCGGTGAAGTAGTGTGTGGTGTTTGGCAGTCTTGACTTTTGGTAGTCAGGAATGGTTTGGGCCAGGGACGACGTAAAAACCTAGGAACGATCCCAGGCTGGCTAGCAATGTCCCTGGCGCTGGTGAGTTTTGAGGTTTGTGTTCGTAGTGTACAGTAGCTGGAAGTGTCCAAGACGAGCCACTGGGAGGGCTCCGGGAGCCAAGTTAGCAGTCCCGTGGACGGCGTCACACACCGTACAAGCGGGGTTTAGACGAAGGGCTGCTGGGTTGATAGTGGAAGCGACTAGGGTCGCGCAGGGGCGCCCGCAGCCGTGGGAACGCGAGCGACGGGGGGATGGCCATGTTTCGATTGACTTAGCGGCATGCGCAAAGCCAGGTGACAGCTCGGGTACCCGTACTTGGTAGAGGCGACGGTGTTATTCTTGTTGCGATGCGATGCGCCGTGAGACGATAGAGTGTGTCATAGCCGATGCTTCGGGGACTTGTTTGCTTGCGTGCTGGCGGTGTCAGTAACGTGGTGCATAGATAAGGGAATTGAATTCTTTGAATAACTAAGCTGTCCATGAAGGCCACAGTTACACGACCAGTTCGTTATCGACTTGGATGTGTGCTGTCATGTATGATGTTGGGAAGCGATGTTGAGCGAGCGTCGACTCAAGGTGGTGTTGATGTCAGAAATTGGGTTGACATGCGCTGCCGCGCCGACGGGAGCTGATCCCAAGGGATTATCTCGATGCTTGAGCTGACGCGATTCAAGGCAAGTGCGGAGTACAATAATACTACGTAGTACGTGGCTACCTTATCAGATGTTTTACGGATGACTTCCTTTTGCAACTTTGAGATTAAATGAGTGGAAAGTTGAGAGTTCTGAGTGGTTCTTTCCCGTCGTAAATGTTTCCCTCCTCCCCCAGGTGCCACTACTTCCCACACGTGGGAGTGGCAGAAGTACTTTTCACGTGCATTTGCTGGGAAAGTGTACATGGATACCAACTCAAGAGGTTGCGTCTTATCCTCGGTACTTTGTTTACCGCCTGGTGAGCCCCTCATTGAGAAGTATCTCACTTGATTGTCTTGGCCTCCCTACCAGGGGCGCCAGGGCCCTGGACATCCCTGCTCATTACGTCCACTCCTCCTCTCCGAAGCGTCGCGCCGTCTTTCTGCTAGAACTTTGGCCCCCGCTGTTATCAGCAAGTAGATGTGCGAACCCCAAACCCCAAACCCCAACATGCGCTCTCTATTGGGACCTCCCGCTTTCGATAATGACGATGTCAAGTGGGAAGCTTAGGATAAGAGGCTACCTTATTCTGCAGCGCATTTGGAGGTATTGTCGCTCACAATTTGGCCGGGAGGCTACCTGCATTTTGAGCTGCCCTGAACGTGGTGGTCACGGTGTGTGTTTGCCCCTCCAACACAGACAGACACACACACACACACACACTCACACACTCACTCTTACGCACATTTTCATCCCCTCACTCATCAACCCCAACGTGAGGAGATGCCTCAACTTATCTGACATCGCACTGGTGCCAGATACTCCGTAATCATCCACAAGTAAGTAATCGGTGATGGATCGTACTGCCCAGTCTCATGAGATCGAGACCCAGAACTCATGAGATTTGAGCATCCACATACCTTGCGGTACTCAGCCCACAGGGCAGCAGCAAGGCCCACTCACCTCCACCGCTCACAGACGCATCGCAGCGCATCGCATCGCATTGGCCCTGGCATTCACTCAGTATCTCACTGGCTCTACTCCATATCACACTCATACATACATCACTGTCGTCGGAAGCCATCACTCACCACTCACTCACTCACTCGAGTACTCGCCAACTCGAACGGACTCCTTGACTTTCCTTGAACCGAGTCTACCTTAAAATGCCTACCTATGCGTACGGTCTCCGTAAGGTAGATGAGGTAAGCACCCGAGATGAGGACCAAGGTACCTAACCTAAACTCAGGCACCTTGTAACTTGTACACCCCCGGCCTCTCGTCCCGACCCCGGGCCCCTGGCCTGCCCTGGCCTGTCCTGTCCTGTTCCCCCTCTGGGCCTCTGGGCGCTGGGCTCTCACGCTCTCTGGTCACTCGCTCGCTCCCTCCTTGCCACTGTCCTGCCCAATCCTGCGCCCACACCTTTTTCCCAGCCCGCCCACTTTACTCTTTCCTCTCGCCTACCGCCGCATGTCGTGACGTTCCTTTCCATTTCCCCCATTCTTACTCCGTACACGTTGCCGAACCTCCCACACTCACACACACTCACACTTCCGTCACTCACTCACTCAACCACACCACGCAGGAGACGCAACCACGCCGCTCTCTATCCCTTCTGCCGCCCCAGAAACAATCGGCGACCAAATCCTCCCATATCGTCCAGACTCTCGCCAGATGTTTCCCTCATGTCCAGCCCGCCTCGTAACGCCGAAAATGCCGCACCCGCGACCCTGGTGAGCTCCGCGCATTTGTCGTCGTCGTCGTCGTCCACGTCCACTCCCACTTCCGCCTCCGCTTCCGCCCCCATCATCTCCAGTCCCAAGTCCAGTCAAAGTCCCAGTCCGAGAGATCCAGCTGCCAACCCGACTGGTCTCGACGATCCTGGTACCGAGCCTGTTACTGATGCTGGTCTTGCTGCTGCTGCCCCGGTCGCTGCGCCTGCTCCTACTCCTACTGCCGCTGCCGCTCTCCAACACCAAACTCTGCCTCAAGTCCCTCCGCAATCACTTCAAGTTCTAGACACCCCCCTAGCCCAGGCTGCAGATCCACCCCCTGCCACGGCCGCTGTCACCCAGCACCAGCAGGATGTCTCGAGCCATGCCGACCCGAATATTAAAAAGCCCCGAGGCCCTGCTGCCCTCCCGAGGCAGTCCGGTCCGTCCTTGCTAACCCAAGCCCTCGCCTCAGCTCGCGGCATCCCTTCGAGAACACATTCCCACCAAGACCAAACACCACAACCCTCCAGCCAGCTTTCCACCCGCTCGCTGCCTTCGCCTACCGCCGACTTCGTCCCTTCCAACCCAAACTCAACCTCCAACCCGTCTTCTGCCACTGCTGGCCTGGATCCTCTTGCCGTCGACGACCTCCGCAATGTTCCCTCCCTTCCCGGCCATGGCGCCTCAGTAACTCCCCGAAGCGCTCCTCAACCCGGCATCGTACCCCCTTCCGACATTACTACCCAGACCGCTGTTGTTCATACTCCCAACGCCGACATGGAGATAATGACATCGCCCACCTACGATATGGCCAGTTTTCAGGGTATTCGAGCAATGCTGCTGGATCATCGCGACTTTCTCAAGAGCACGCGCTCACCTCGTGGCAGGGGTTCCTCCTTGGAGCGGGTTGATCCGGAGACGCGAGCACAGGGAGGCCTCCGAAAAAGCAGAGCTCACTCTCACTCCACCAGCCCAGAGGGATCTCTCAGTTCAGTCGCTCAAATGGACCAGAAACTACAACAGGATAACACTACCGTGCCTGAAGGTCGACCGAAGAAACTGGAGCAACGCTTCTCCGTTGGACCCGAGAAGATATGGTCGATTGGGTCGAGCGAGGCCATCGACGGACAAGAAGATGGCCAAGTGGAGAAGTCCGTTCACGAAGCCATGATTGGCGCCGAGCCCAACGCTCGCAGCCGAAAGGCTAGCTACAGCCTGCGATTCTTCCGAGAGGGATTGCCCAAGGAGGAGAAGACGCCAGGACGCAGAAAGGACCAGCGACCCAAGGAGAAGCCCTCTCTGAGCTCAGATTCACAGGAGCCGCTCTCGTCTGACATTGCCATTGAAGATTTCGCCAAAGCTGCCAGTGCTCAGCCCTCGCCTAGAATTCTCGACAAGAAGGATTGGGTGCCAAAGCAACTAGAAAGAGTCAAGACTTTCCCCCTTCAGTCGCCCCAGGCTGGCGAGACTCCCATCTTGACGGACTCGCCGACGCAAGATTACTTTGGGTTAAGGAAGGTCAATGGCGACATTTTCCACAAGGTGGATACCGATGGCGCTAGACCGGCCAGCAACACGTCCGCTCCTGCGAATGGAGAGAAAGAGGGCGACGCCTCGCTACCCTCGATTGAAGAATCCGAAGCGGTCGAGACCCGACGTCTGTCAGCCGACAGCAGCGACCCTGGGGAAAGCCACGAGGAGGGAGACGAGTCCTCCGAGGAAAAGATTTCTTCAGCTGTATTTGTGCCGCACCCCGGCTTGGAAGAGGCTTCAGAACGCGAGAGAGACGTTGCGAAACCGAGACAGACGCCCGGTCGCACCATATCGAAAGCCAGAGCCGAAGACTTTCACCCTTGGCTGGTGAAGGCTGATGAGCCCGAGCCCGAGGAGGAGCTGCTCTCTCCTGACCAGCCTCCCGCAACCCCTTCCAAATCGAAGCCGAAGCGTCTGCCCGGCGAGCCCAACATTACTTTACGTGAGGTTCAACCGGGCACCATTGAAGACGTGACGGCTGAAGAAGAGCCGGAGCCACCGACGCCGAAGCACATCCCTGCACACATTGATGACCACGCGCACCATCATCAAGTCGAGCAGAAAGAGCCTCTCGAGGCCATCGAACTCATCCCCTACAAGCACCAGGTGGGCGGTCACACCACACTTTGGCGCTTTTCGAAGAGAGCTGTCTGCAAACAGCTCAACAATCGGGAGAATGAGTTTTACGAAAATGTGGAACAGGATCATCCTGATTTGCTCTCATTTCTCCCACGGTACATTGGTGTCTTGAATGTGACTTTTCACAAGCAACCCCGGCGCAAGTCGACCCACAGGCGTGATGACGCTCCTTTGCTAGAGCGGAAGCCGACCGGAGAGATTGGTGCCACGGTGTCGGCGGACGCGACTAAGTCGAACGGATCCAACGGCGCGTCTCAGCCGAGCCAGGAGCATCGCCGTATCATTAGCCAGTCACTTTCTTCCGCCCCCGAGCCAATCCCGACGGTGACCTTTGATGATAACTGGCATATCCTGCCCCGGAATCTGCTGCAACCAACGCCTCCTCCAGTAGTCATGCCGACTCGGGGCCGAAGCACATCATCTGCAGGTCTTCCGGACAACCCTGAGCAGAGCAAAATGGCATCTCCAACACGGCCGAGCCTGGATGACAGGCACGCGAATAGTTGGGGTGCAACGACCGTCAACAAGCGGCTGCGCAATGAGGTGTTCAACGACGTCTTCTTGAAGCAGCCAATTCCGATCCACAAGCACCGCCGCCCACACCAAAAGTCGATGGCTTTTCGTAAGCAGCCGACGTTGAGGCCAGCTAGCTCCGTGCCCGACTTGGTTCGTAGACAGGATCCGTCTGCCGTAGAAGGTCACGCACCTCAAAAGCCTAGCCCGCTTCGGCCAAGCAGCTCCTCGCCCCCTCCCACAGAGAGCATTGCCATGGAGCGCCCGAGCCATCTCGAGGCTGCCGAGGCAGAAGCCGAAGATAGCGATGTCAAGGACGTGACTGGTACCAGTGCACCGGAGCCGGAGACTCTTGCAGACAAGATTATTGCTCAAAAGAAGAAGAGACGTTACTCCGGAACAGGCCTCCGACGGAAGCCACGAACAGTGACGGAGTCTAGAGGACATCTCAAGTACTGGGAAGAGGCGGATGACGCTGGTTATAGAGGTGAAGACGAAGGCGGGCAGTCCCTCATCACGTCCCAATTGAACTCGCCCATGATCGAAGCGCCAAGCACGAATGGCACAAATGCCAGTGAAGGTGCCGCGAAAGAACTGAGTCTCCCAGTGCCTGCTGCTGATGCATCTCAAGCCGACGTTCCGACCGAAGCTGAGCACTCTACGTATGCGTCAACTGTTCCGTCCGAGGTGCCTAGCCCTACCCAAGAGTTCCGCAGAATCCCGCGACCTGTGAATCCGAAGGAAGCGCAGACGCAAAGAGACTCCCGCGTCGAGTACTTCCTCCTGTTGGAAGATCTCACGGCAGGCATGAAGCGGCCCTGTATCATGGACCTAAAGATGGGCACCAGACAGTACGGCGTAGAGGCCACGCCCAAGAAACAAAAGTCGCAGCAGGGCAAGTGTGCCAGGACGACCTCGCGTGAACTTGGCGTGCGTGTATGCGGACTTCAAGTCTGGGATGTCAAGAGCCAGAGCTACGTCTTCAAGGACAAGTACTTTGGGCGTGATCTCAAAGCCGGCCAGGAGTTCCAGGACGCTTTGACGCGATTCTTGTACGATGGCGTCGACTACTCGAGCATCCTGCGACACATTCCGACTATCCTGCAAAAGCTGGACCACCTCGAGTCGATCGTCCGAGGACTGGACGGGTACCGATTCTACGCCGCCAGCCTCCTCATGTTTTACGATGGCGACACGACCAGCGAGGGTAATGAATACGATACAGTCGTTGACGATTCCACGACTGACTTTGCAACCGACACGGAGGAGACGTCGGCGTTGCGCGAGAAGAAGAAGCAGAAGAAGAAGCGCGGCATCGACTTCAAGATTGCCGACTTTGCAAATAGCCTGACCAAGGGCGACCTTGCAGAGGGAAAGCCGTGTCCGCCGCGGCATCCCAACGAGCCGGACCGTGGCTTCCTCCGAGGTCTTCGAACGTTGAGGAAATATTTCCTCAAGATCCAGAAGGATATTCGTGGTGAGATGGGTCCGGATTGTCACGGACGAGGTCACAGCATGGATGTTGATGATATCGACATCGACCACGTCTCGGATGAGGAGGGGTCTGTCAGCGAATGATTTGGAGGAAGAGGGGGAGAGAGAGGGGAAGGGGTGTCTCTTTCTTCATGTTGATAATTTGGGAAATTATTTTTATTATTCTGGATTGGGTGTGTGTGGCTTTTTATGGAATGGGATGGGACTTGGGGTTCGGCGGAGTCAGGGACGGCATTTGACAACATACCCGGCATCGGTTCGGCGTCACAAATACAGATTTCAAGGCAACTGAGATGTTTTGTACTTTTCACTTTTCTGTCTCTCTCTCATGAGGTTGAGTGGTGGCTGCTGCAGAATTGTGCCGTGTCTGACGTCCGACGTGGGCGTTGCTGATGAGGAATGCTGTGATGTGAAGTCGAAGTATTGGTAAAGGGGGGTATGAAGGCGTTTGCGTTTCTTGTGTTGCTTTGGGGGTTAGGTTTAGACGTCAAGGTAGACAAAATGAGTAGAACTTCTTTTTACCCAAATTCCCTCTTGAATCGATCCAATGGCCCTTTTGTGTTCCAATGATGGGAAAGTCCAGTACTGAGTCCAGGTGATGGGTGGAAAGTAAGTAAACGCCACGGCCACGGGCCTCTTTCACCCTCTGTTTCCGAGTTGCCGGGTTGCCGGCCGCTTGAGGTCCGGGTGTCTTATGTAAGCTTCCGACGTCGATTGAAGTATAATATTGGAAGGGATGCTTCTTTGTCGGCACACTTGGACACATGGCTATGCTGGTTTCATCCAATATCTCATGACGAACTTGATCAGTGCTCCCCTCAATAATATTTAAGTCACTTAAAATCTCAGTAGGAGGTTTGTCTTTGGGTAGTTGTACCATAAGAAGTGGCCCACCAAGAGATCACATTTGGTCGCACGCTCGACTCGCTTCCGTCGCGAACAAGTTCAAACAGAATGATTCCATTCCTATTCCGCCTCAAGATAGTGAAGAAAAAAAATCACAAAGGCAGAATGGGCTCCGTCCTCTCCGCCCTCCGCGGCGCAACAAAAACCGTCGGCGCCGTCGCAAAACTTCTCCTGGACCTGAACAAGACGTACCAGGCCCTCCTGGCCCGCGTCAACGCCCCGCCGGGCCTGCCGCACGCGAACCCTTCGAGCCCGTACTGGCTCGACGACCCGCCGTTCCCGGAGCTCGTGGACGCGCGGTCGCAAACGCTGCCGTCTGAGGCGGATGTTGTTATTATCGGCAGCGGGATTACGGGGGCGGCGGTGGCGAGGAGTCTGTATACCGCCGCAGGCGCATCGGATGGAGGAGAAGGGGGGAAGAAGGGACCGAGGGTCGTGGTGCTTGAGGCGAGGAGGTTATGCGCTGGTGCGACGGGGCGGAATGGGGGACACGTGAAAGCGAGTCCGCACGAGCTGTTTTCGAAGCTGGCAAAGTATTTTGGTAAAGAGGGCGCGGCGAGGTTGACCAGGTTTGCGCTGCGGACCGCGGAGGCCGTGTTGGAGGTTGGCGGGGAGGCGGGCAGGGAGGTGGCCGAGTGCAGACGCGTCGAGACTGTGGATTTCTTCCTCGACGACAAGGGGTTCGAGGCCGGGAAGAAGGAGGTGGAGGAGTTGAGGCGGTGGGTGCCCGAGGTCGAGATTGCGGTGCTGGGAAGGGAGGAGACGAGGGCGAAGTTTGGGGTTGAGGGGGGTCATGTTGCGGGTGGGTTGGTGTATGGCGCCGGCGCGCTGTGGCCGTATCGGCTTGTTGCGAAGATTTGGAAAGAGTTGGTTGATGAGTTTGGGGGCAGGTTGAGCTTGGAGATGAATACGCCTGTTGAGGAGGTCGTGGTTGATGGCGAGGGGGGCGGGAGGCCGTTTGTTGTTAGGACGGCGAGGGGGGCGATTAGGGCGAGGCACGTTGTTCATGCTACGAATGCGCATGCTGGGCAGTTTTTGCCTGGGTTGAGGGGGAAGATGGCGGGTGTGAAGGGTCATATGACTGCTCAGCGGCCCTCGACGACGACACCCTCAGGGCAAACGACTCAACAAGGAGAAGGAGGAGGCTTCCAGTGGCCGGATAATACACACACAGGAAGCAAATCATGGAGCATCATCTACGGCAACGGCGCCTTCGACTACGTCACGCAGCGGCCTAACGGGGACGTGATGCTCGGCGGCGGGTTCGCGCGGAGCGCGGGCGAGGGGGTGGACATGGTTGGCGTGTACGACGATTCCGGGACGGACGGGATGACGATTGCGCATGTGTCTGGGGTCATGAACGCCGTGTTTGGGGCAAGGTGGAGGGGCGACGTGGTGAGGGTTTGGAGTGGTGTTTTGAGTGTCACGGGGGATATGGCGCCTTTTGTTGGGCGGGTTCCTGCGAGTGTTGCGGGGGTTAGGGGGAAGGTTGGTTCGTCCTCGTCTTGGTTCGGGTCGAAGAAGGGGAGGGAGAGTATTCAGGTGAAGAAGGTTGGGAAGACGGTTGATGAGATGGAGGAGGAGGATCCGTGGATGGGAGTTGAGGCGGGACAATGGGTTAGTGCTGGGTATTGTGGTGATGGTATGGTCTGGGCCTGGCTTTGCGGAACCGCGTTGGGGGTCATGGTTGCGGGCAAGGAGGATGTTGTGCTAGAGAAAGGGGTTGGATTCCCTGGTGGTAGGTTGACGGAGTGGTTTCCCAAGGAGTTGTTGCTTACGGAGGCGAGGTTGAGGAAGGCTGATCTGAGTAATTTGGTGGATGAGATATAATGTGATGTATACTAATGATAGATAATTCCGGTAGATAGCTAATCTCAACGCTCTCCTCTATCCTATTGAACACTAGAAAGGCCACTACGGTCCATAAAAAAGTGTCAAAAGGGAGACTTGAACTGGCAAAATGGCAGACTATAGTGCCTATGCAAGACGCTGGGTGCAGAGGGCTTAGATAGATTTCAGTTTGCGATCTATGGACGAAGACGTCGCACGCTAGACCACTCGGCCAGAGTGCAGTTGCTCGCCCACCCCGACAGACACTTCAACTTTGCTCGGCTGTAGAGGGTATGGGCCGTGGGCTCAAGGTTGGAAGCAACCTTGATGAATTCCTTGGTAGTGCGGCGTTGGCTAGTAGCAAACTCATGTTACCTTGACATCCTGTATAAAAGGTATTTGGCCGTTAGGTTGTCTCAAACTATCCGGAAAGTCACTCCCAACCTTACAGTACAGGCTGTTTCTCCGGAATTTACTATCATACAAAGTTCCTGGGCTCATTCAAAATTGAGATCAAGAGTCTCCTGACTGTATTTGAAGGAAGACCATCAGTACCGCCGCGTATCTAAGCTCACGTTAGTCATGGAACTTGTATTGGGAGGCAGACATTATCATACGCTGCAGTTGCGCCCAATGCTTCGAAAGGTTTCGCCACCATGGCCAGGGAAAGAACGAGGAGGAAGACAAAGATGAAGACCGTGATGACTGCAAGTTTAGCCTTGAGGTCCGCCAAGGCCTGGAGGATCCATATGGGCGTTATAAGCATCAGAACTCCAATGGCGATGATAACGGCTGAGGCGAAGCTGTCCATCCGTTTGTCAGAATAGTAAGTGACTTCCTTCTTATCGTAAGTCGCAACCTTTTCTTCTCCGTGTCTCCATAGACTAAGCGTTCGTAGACGGAGGGATCCATCAATAACTTGACGTAATGGGGTCTTCTCTCTTGCTGCCACCGCTACGAGGTCCTTCTCATGACTCAAATACCTCTGCTCATCCTCTGAAATAGCCCCATAGTCATGGTTGTGATGCCAGTTACGAAGACTTTTCACGTCTCGTCGTGGTGCTGTGGACAACTTCCGGAGTGTGTGTTGTTGTATCAAGAACTCGTCTAGATTGCAACTGTTAGTCAACACCCAGATTTACTTTGGCCAAGATTGACAGGTTATGGTATCGTACTGTATTCCCTTAGCTTCGCCGATATTATTCTGACTAGATCCAATCGCTCTGGCACATCTTGTCTCAGCGTGCCGTTATTGTAGTCATCCGCGGCTTTTGCACTGAACTCATTGTCTAAAGCTCCCAACTCTTCCTCAAGCCACGACAGCTCATCCTGGAGTGCCAGTGCTGCGCGAACATTCAGTGAGTCGAATCTACGAAGTAGGAAGAAGTCATCATCCGAGGAGATGAAGTTGGTGTAGCCTTTGTAACCGATGTATTTCCACGGCTTTTCTTTGATTTCCTCTTCAGTAGGCCCTTCTTGACATTCGAGCGAGGCCACTGACCCATGAGGAATACGGTGGATTGGCGGCTGTGTCGGCATTGTTATAAAGGTTTGCTTGGTTGTTGCAATATCTCCAGGGCAGAAAACCTCAACGGCGAATGTGCGAGTTACATATGCCGGAACGGGCCAGAGGTAGGGGAAGGTGACCCAAAGCTGGACGGCAAGGCATACTCTGACATCTACCTGTGCGTGGTTCTTAGATACTTAGGTACGTAGGTACGTGTTGGTCACCTCCTTACCTCCCATTCGTTCACCAAACACAAGAATACGTGGCAATCGAGTGTTCACTCGTGATTGGCTGCACTTTGAACAGAAATGCACTCCTGAGTCCGCGAGGCAGCTTTTGGTATGCACCTCGCCTGCACATTATCACTAACCCAGGCGGTAAGCCACCTCGATCCCGTAAGAGGGGCCCGCATATGTAATCTTCCCCGCCGTCATTCAGTTACATTTAATATGTAAGTCTTTTAATCCATGGTACGGGATAACTTGACCTTCTCATCTACGATGTTTCCCCAGCCAGCGGCTCCCATACTAACTGGCCTTAGTGAAGAGACTATCTACCTCTAATGTTCATCACCGTTCACACCATGCGTCCTGAAAATGCCGTAGCGCGCAGGTACCCAGGTAGGAGCGCTGTTATTCTTTTCTCTGTGCATCAACTCATTCAACTGCAGAATTGCGCGAGTATAGAACGTCGAGCTCCAATGCACTTGTTAGATATGATGGGAGACCTTTGGGATTTGGAGAGGTGAGTCGTTTCCATAACCAGCAGCCTCTTCTACATTGCCCCTTTCTATCCCCTATGGCTTAGCACTGCGGATGCCTTGGCTCACTCCGTCGAGACACAGCTGCAAGCCGGAATGGTCATCATGAAACGCGAGGAGCCATCATCAATGTCACCTGATGAACGCCAAGTGACCGCGCGACCTCCGCCCACACGGCAACCACAGGTGGTCAGGACACAACCACGAATGGTCACGATGCCAATCTATCCTGGGTTTACTACACGCAATTACTCGGCCGTACCTTACGAAGAGAACATAGACACCCATCGTAGCCCTTGGCCCGAGAAACATCCTTTGGCCCACGACGACGATGCTTGTTTAAAGCGGTGCGTGCATGGCCGTAGGAGAAGATGGTATCCTGATGGATTTAGGAGAGGCGAACAGAGATGGATTTAAGAGAGGCGAACAGAGGTCATAGCGAACTTATTTAGGTCGATGCAAAGCTACCTTACACGCATGAATCATGTATAAAATTCAATCTTGTAGTTGTCTCCAAAATACTTGCTCCTTTGCGAACTTAGCTAATCAGTTTGGTAGCCATCTGTTGTTTTCGGGTAAAAATGATGTCAAGTTATTTTTCACCTATGGTCAAGACAATTCCTTCCCAAAGCCTGAACATTTGAGTAACTATCCGGGAAGATCGGACGTATCTCTGTAAATCATGACAAGGTATAGTTGAGGCTTTGAACCATGTTGGCTCTGGAGAAGGAGTAGATTTACTGGTCCAATGACTATAAATAGTCTTCTCCTTCTGCCTCTCACGACTCGCACGAACTTCAATGCTAAACTGTTCTATGACAAGGTTGTTCCGTTGCTTACAATCAATGCTTTGAGCACAGGGTAACACAAGGTAGTCGGCGGGCGAGCATTGTACTAGCAGACTTCAAGAAGGATCATAGATTCGCTGAACAAAGTACCGAAGGCGTTTGAGCTATTCAAGCTAGATAAGTAACTATCCAAGGTCTTTAGACGACACAAGTATGGTAGAGTCTGCGATGTCAGGTTTCAAGTTCTTAAGTCGACGATCGACAACGCCCGTGAAGCAAACGAGCACCCCGCTCAAGGCCTCCAAAGCTAGTTCAGAGCAATCGAGGCCTGCTGAATGGGAAAGCTCGGGTTATCGTGTCGCAATGGACGACTAGGTTCTGGAAATACTTTCAATATGAGGAAAGAGACGAGGCAGACACTTATTGCATTAGTTTCGTAAGGCATCCAGGAGGCTGACAGTCGCAGTCAGCTCGTAGCCAGTCATCTGCCAGACTGCAAGATAAATAAGCGCCTGTGGATGTAACAATATTGATTGGCTACTTTCTGGATCAAAGTGAAACCTCACAGCCTCAAGCGCATGCATGCAAGTGAACAAAGCATACTCTGCGAAGTTCCTTCCTCATAAACTTGCGGTCTGCCCCTCACTATCGCTCAGTCTTGATCACCTATAGCAGGAACATGGAAATCTCTACTTGGAAGTTCCAGTGATATCGGATCATCCTCAACCCCCGTTCTAGTCAGTCAATTCGCGCCGTTCAGTCCCAGCGCCTTTTAGAGATGAGTCGGAGCAGTGGACAAGGACAAGTAATGAGCTACCCGTCATTCTTTCAGGCTCTTCTCACATGGATGCAGGCGTCATACGCGAGCTCAACGGGATCCGATTGGGATGAACTTCGATTTGTGCCCGCTGCTGCGACTGTCAAACAAAAACAACCAAGCCTTATTGTAGCCGAGCCTGCGCCCTTGTATCAACCACAGAGGAATACAACCCAACCAAAGCCTCACTATTCTCACGAACCCTCGGCCAGATTTTCGTCCTATCAGGCTGGATGTTCAAGACAAAAAGCCGTTCGTTGTGTAGAATGTGGCTCCTTGGACAAAGTCGACAATGATCACTGGTGGACTGCCAAATGTTGCACAAGACGAACGGAATGCCACCGATGCCACCGGTGCCGCCAAACAACATCCGGCGCGTCTTGAGGTCTATAGAGTCATTCTTTACTCTGTCTCAAGGTCACAGATTCCCACTCGAGCTTGAATTACAACTTCTGTCTTGGTCAAGGTTTGATGACTACAAGCTGGTAATTGTTGAGTCATCACGAATTGTATAGCACAAATGGCTATAAGGTACGAGAGATGGCGGAATTATGGGGTCCGATATGTGAGGTGTAGGCGGTGCTTTGGCTCGGTTAACATTCGAGGATAAGGTGGCGAAGATCGGGTGATGATGTATCTTTCTTATGCAACAGCTTTCATTCTTGTAGTCTTCCACAAATCCTATAACGATCTCAGTGTCTTAAGCCTCTGCTAACCCATGATCGACAACATCCGCGACGGGTACAAGCATCCAGCTCAGACTCGCAAAAAGCCAGTGGAGGGGCAAGGGTCATCGAGGTTTACCCAATGAGAAGGCTTGCTTCACCGTGTAGGAGGTACTCAGTCCATTAGAGAGATCATGCCTTGCAATCTGAGCCTTATCGAAGTCGTCCGCGTTACGAGGTCTCCCATACTCCGAATCGTCGTCGCTCCAGCCTAGGTATATGAACCAGACGACCCCGCCCACCTCCATTCTACTTCGGGCAGTCGTCGGCGTCACGGCCTCCCTTGAGGTTTGTTGACGTCCATGGTGAGATCCGACCTTGCGTTAGTTGAGATTTCGTCCTGTCTACATTTATGTTCCAGAACATATTACGGTCCTGCGAGATACAACCATGATGCCACCCTGATCGTCAGCACCCGCAACTCGGAGGTATGTATTCGCAAGTGTACAAGCATCCAGGGGCAAGGGTCCCCAAAGGCCCACTTGCGACCGCCTAAACCTGGAAGCTCACGCGACGTTGCCGAACCGTGGAGCTCCTCCCGGGGGGTGTTACCTTACCTTAGGCACTTAGGTTGTGTGGTTGTTCAGCTTTCGGGGTCCGCCCACCCTGCTGCGGGGTAGCTAAAGACAATGTGACAATGACGTCCCCAGTAAAGGCAAAGCTTCCCGTTCGAACATTTCCCCCTCCTTCCGTCCCCCTCCGCTGGCGTCCGCATCGTGGGTCCTTTTTCAACCTGCAGAGAAGCAATAGCGCCCTTCGTTCGGCGTTTGAATCACCTCATTCCCAAACTGGAGTCTTCAGCCCAATTTTTTTCTTCTCTCTCTTCTTCATCGGCCCGGTCGCCCATTTCAAATCCCGCGGGAAACTACATTGTTATCTTAATACCTCTAATACACCGCTTCAGCTGGATTGACTCATAGTTGTATCTATCCAGCTCGGATATCATCGCTTCAAGCATTCTCGCTGGACCCAGTTCATTAAAGACTCTAAACCGAGCATCCTGCACTCAAATCTCACCACTTACAACCATCACCACCAACAGCATCACCACCACAAACATCCACAACCCTCACCAAACCGCCAAAATGCCTCCAATCCGCCTCGCAACAGCATCCCCCGCAACAGCCCCAACAACATCCCAAACCCTCTCCGACATCTCCACCCTCGCCTCCCGCGCCTCCGCCTCGGGCGCAGACCTCCTTCTCCTCCCCGAAGCCTACCTGGGCGCAGGCTACCCCCGCGGCGCCTCCTTCGGCTCCAAAATCGGCTCCCGCGCCCCCGAGGGCCGCGACGAGTTCCTCGCCTACTTCAACGCCGCCGTCGACCTCGGCGACACCGTCGGCGACGCGGGCGCCGGCGGCGGCGACAGGTGGGTCAAGAAGCAGCTCCCCGCGCAGCACGCCGCCGGTGCCAAGGTCGAGAGGGGCGACGGCTCGAGGGAGGAGCTGGAGAAGATTGCCGCGCAGACGGGCGTGTTTTTGGTCGTCGGGTGCATCGAGCGCGCCGGCGGGAGCTTGTACTGCTCCGTCGTCTACGTCTGTCCCAAGCTGGGTATGATTGGGAAGAGACGCAAAGTGATGCCCGTATGTCTTTTCCTTTCGCGCCCCTTATATCTCGCTCTTCCAAGCACGGTAGGTACTAACACCGTCCAAAAAGACCGCAACAGAACGCCTCATCTGGGCCCAAGGCTCCCCCGCGACCCTCCGCGCCGTCTCCACCACGATAAAGGGCGTCCGCATCAACCTCGCCGCCGCGATCTGCTGGGAGAGCTACATGCCCCTCCTCCGCCAGTCCCTCTACGCCCAAAACATCAACCTCTACCTCGCCCCCACCGCAGACGGCCGCGACACCTGGCTTCCCCTCATGCGCACCGTCGCCTGCGAGGGCCGCTGCTTCGTCGTCTCGTCCAACATGGCCGCCAGGCCCCTTACCACTGCCGCGTCAACCTCCACATCAGCGACAACGGCGGCAGCAGCAGTAGACAACGACAGCGGCATCGAAGACGCCCCAGATGCCCAAATTTACCCCACCCGCGCCCGCCGCAACTCGTGCCTCACGGAGGACGGCAACGAAATCGCCCTTCCCGGCACCAGCAACGGCACCAGCGCAAACGGCGCAAACAAGACAGCAACAAAGGCCACGTCCTCGTCGAAACCGGCCCTCGAATCAAAAGACTGGGTCTCCCGCGGCGGCTCCTCCATCGTCGGCCCCTTTGGCGACGTCCTCGCCGGCCCGCAGTGGGAGGACGACGAGGGCATCATCTACGCCGACGTCGACTTTGAAGACTGCATCCGCGGACGCTTGGATATTGACGTCGGGGGAAGCTACTCGCGCAACGACTCCTTCAAGTTTTCCGTCGAGGGACTGGACCTGGATCCCCTGCCGTATTAAAACAATGCTGTCGAGTGGGCAGTCCTGCTGTAAGTACTTGTCAAGACTGGCATGTAAGTAATCACCAAACTTCATAATTGGGTAATCAATGGCGAAAACAAGAAAAGTACGATAATCAGACCTCGTTCGTAATGCATGTATTTCCGTCAATGCTCAACTCACGGCTAGCTGGCTGCGTATGAGCCCCGTGAGGGTAATATCCATGAAACCGTCCCAATCCCAAGTACCGAACCATCCCAGTCCCCCTCCATGATGCCAGCCAAACACCCAAGCCCCAGACTCATTAATGCGAGAAAATGGTCGTGAATAGTGATGGAATATTGTACTTAGCGCTCCTCGTCGTCCTTGGCCCGGTTCGTACCGTCGCTCCTGTCCTCCGTTCCGCTCTTTTCCGAGGTCTCTCTTGGACTAGTCAACGGACTGGTCACGCCGCCGATGCTCCCGCTGATGCTGTCAGACCGGCCGTGGCCTAGCAGCCCGCTCCGAACGCTCGCTCCGTCCCCAGTGCCGCTCTGCTTTGCATAAAAGCTGTTTCGGTCGCCCGGTATGGCGGGAGCGACACCAGTGGCCGAGTATATGCTCGTGCGTTCGGCATTGGCTATACGCGAGCTGCTTTGGTGAAGCCCCGGAGTTGTCGGCATTCCCGCACCCTGTTCGATGTTGGCGCTTAGGACGCTCAGAGGAAGGCTCTCCCGGCTACCGCCCCAGAGGGAGGAAGGGGCCAGGGCACGGACAGAGGCATCGGTATCGAGTGAGCGACGGCGACGACGTTGTGACGAGGACGCTAGGGTGATGATGGATGCGTTATCAGTAAGCAGGTTGTTGGCCGTAGCCGTTGTGTATGTTTGCGGGTTGCCAGAGGCCGACCCCGCAGGTGCAAGATGGGCGGGGATGGCAGATGCGGGCGGTGCTGTTGGGAATGGTTGGTTGAAATGGATGGATTGGGTGTGTCCCTGGTGCGATGTGTGATTGCCGTTGTTGGTCGGGTTCGTTGGCACATGGGTGCCGCCGTTATTTGGCGTCATGGACTGGATTGTGGTCAAGGTGGTCGTCAATGACCGCACTGATGGCGCCGGGGATGAAAATGTGCTGTCTCCCCCTCTGCGAGACTCGACGCCTCCAATGGTTCGACTCGTCCCTGCTACGGATGGAGCGCCGTGGGAAGGGGCGACTAGGGAATGAGCGCCATCGTGATCAGTCGAAATCGTGGGGGCCATGGATCTTGCGCCGGCGGTGGGTGGGGCGCGACCATCGTCGGAGGACATTCGAGAAGACATGCGAGAGGATCGTTCAATCGAGGTTGCGCTCCCGCTCAGAGCGGTTGAGAATGAATAGGAACTGGTTTCGACGTCGACATCGGCATGGCTGGCGGAGCCTACTCGGCCTGATTGAGGATAGGGGTTGTTGTTCTTGGAGGCTCGCATCTTTGCGTGGAGTTTGGCCTGTTGGCGCTTGGAGCTGGGAAGGCGAACGCCGCCTCCATCGCTAGAGGATGAGCTTTTGAAGTTGGTGAGCTTCTTGACCCATGTGGAAAAGGGACGGCGGCGGCCAGCACGATCGGGACGATCTGCCATGTTGTCAGTTTATTGTGCGGTTGAGGCGACTGACCACACGGCATGGCCTGGAGCTGCCGAAGGATTGCGCCTTGGGCAGACGGCAGCCGCAGCGATAAAGCAGATGCGGACAGAAAGATAGGGTATAATTACCGTGCGGCTGCAGCGCGGCCTCGGTTGTAGCCATTCGGTCGTCTTGCAGGGCTGATTTTGTCACAGGAGATTATCTGCGGAAGTGGTTGCCAAAGGGGTATCAGTGGAAGAAGTCGAGTGGTGAAATACGGCGAGAATGAGGCGGTAGATGGAAGTCGGGACGTAGGACTCGAGTTGGAGAAACGAGCGGGCGTTCAAAAGAGCGTGCAGGAGGGAGGTAAAGAGAAGCGTCAGTCGACGGGAGAGTCGGGTTTCCGGGAATGAAATGGATGGGTCGGGAAGGTTGAAGGAATGTGAGCAAAATACGGCGGTCGGAGATCGAGATGGGAGGAAGGTGTGCGGTGTGCGGTGTGTCGAGGTGAGAGTAGTGGTTAGGTCGAAATCGAGAATGGGAGGAGCGAGAGCAAAGAATGAGATTGAGAATGGAAATGGAAATGGGACTGGAAACGTTACTGGAAGCTGGAAGTGGGATGGGAAAGAGTCCAAGGCAATGAATGCAAATGGCAGCGGCAGTACCTAACAGCGGCAGCGTAGGTACCTTGCCTACCTACGTTTATTCGACGTTGCTGGAGCTGGGCTGGCGGCCTGGCGCTGGCCGCTGGTCGCTGGCCCAAGTCACCAAGTCACTTTGGTTCCATGCAAAGCCCACCTCAGGGCAAAAGAGGGAACCCAAGGTACCTACCTATCCGTATCTTACTACCTTACCTCACATACCTCAGTAGGTATTTTAGGTATTGCGAAAGGACCAGGACGGATTTGAATCATGGGGGACCAAGGCGTGGAGCTGAGTGGGCCGCAACCGCAAAGCCCCAGCCCGGACGCCCCAGGCGCTGCCCATCGTCGGTGCCCAGCCCAGCCTATCTTTTCTTACAACCTGCCCGTCGTACGTTGTATGGTCTCTTTCCCTTCTTTCATCTACATTAAGGTGAGGTATCTGACTAAGGTAAGGTAAGCACGATACTCCAGTTCGCCCCAGAGATACTCATACGTCTCTATCAATCCTACCAGTACTCGGACGACATATGGAGTACCCTTCCTTTCAATGTTGGATACGACCACACGACAACACCAGAACCGGGGAGGGTGGCACCCAACATCCAGCCCACCTCACCTTACGCAACCACGCACCCACGGCAAGGTCCACGTCCACGTCCCGCCTGCGCCGCCCTACGGTAGATCAGCAACATATCAGTGGTCCACGGCCGAAGCCATCTCGGAGACTCTGAGACCTTGGGGGTCGCTCTCACCCATCTCCACTGCCCTCGGTAGTCTGCGTCTGTCAACTGCCCGCTAGCTTGGAAGCACCCAACAAGCCTCTGAAACTGGCACTACTTACTTTTGTTACTTTTGCTCAAGTAGGCTTTGAGGCGGCATCTGGGCAAAGGTAGAGAAACCCCAGCCTTTGTCAGTCTCATGGTGGAGGACGGTGTGGTCCAAACAAGCGCAACGCGATCAAGCCAAGGTACAGCGTTAACCCAGCCCTGGAATTGACGAAATTGAACCACTTGGTGCTATCCGTCCCGACCCAAGCGGAGACTCTCGTCTTCCCAGGACTCCATTCTTCCGATCATCAATGTCATTCCAAAGAGCTCGACTGGGATCACTGCAAGGTCCCCCAGAAGCGTGGACCCTTAAATCCCATCGAAAACACTGCCAATTGGTGCGAGCTTCATTAATTGCTTACGCATACTTATACTTGTTGCTATTTGCTGCAAATCGATCCATCGGGTCGCATTATGTCATCATCATCATCTGTGCAGTCACCAGCCACGCACAACAGGTCGCTTGATGTGTGATGTCACACTCTCGATAATTTCGCATGCTCTTTACCGTGTCGACTCTACCTTACTCGTACGTGCCGCTGGATGGTAGACTTTCTCAGCACGTTTTTCGAGACGCGATAGAAAGCTCAAGGAATCACACCAACTTGAGACAGAATTGGTGTGTTCGTATCTCCAATAGGCATCCCATCCTCGTGGCTACCTTTTGACGTTGGGAACCAGGAAGACAGGGATCACATGTAAGACAATCAACATTACACAGTAACCATCAGCCGCTTTGCTCCTCAACATCAGACGGCAGCTTGAGCTTTCGTACTCCGGATTGATTCTGGATCCCCGCACTTTCGTGGCCCCTTGATCTGTCCTAGCCGTTCAACACCAATACCTTCGAGCACACCTCAGTCATAAGAGCGAAGCCCTCTGCAATCATGTTCAGAATCTTGCGGCAACATACTGATATCCAAGCTGGCAACCGCCATCGAGAACTAAACGTCTCTTACCATAGAGTCATACTCAGCCCCATTCCCAACCACCCTCAATAACCGTTCGCAACTTCCCAGGCCGTTTCCAAAGCTTTCAGCTCACTTGTCCGACACTTGCCAAATCTAGCGCTCAAACTGAAACTTAAAAGACTCACATGGCGCCTTTCTTGGTGTGGTTGGAAGCAGGGGCAGCCACACCTGAGGGCGTTAGGTTGTCGGCGAACGGAAATGACCGCCTCCGCTCAGGTACCTTACCAAAGGTATCTTATCTAATTCCTTCACGATTTCTTATCGCGCGTTATCGCTTATCGCCATTCCTGACGTCGCCTTCCTTCCGTTCCACTCACTGCACGAGCATTGGCCTTTGACCAGCGGAAGTTGTCATCGTTGATTGAACATTGGCAAGCAATTGCCATGGCCGTGTAAATCAGGAACTGCAGACATCCATGCACATACGCAGTCATCCCCGGTGGCTCATCCTGACGCGTCTCGACATGGCGCCTCGATTTCCCAAATCCCATCATGTCCATTAAGCCCTTGCCAGAGGACGTCACCCGCCGCATCAGGTCCTCAGCCACAGTTACGTCTCTTAACGGCGTCGCATGCGCTCTCGTCAAGAATTCCCTCGATGCCGAGGCCACAAGGGTCAATATTACTATCGACTATTCTCGTGGCAATTGCACGGTTGAGGACGACGGGCTAGGCATTCTACCGGTTGAATTCCAAGAGAATGGAGGACTGGCCAAACAGCATCGTGAGCTACATGAACTCATCTTAGCGTGCACTTGCTAAAACATTTTCAGACACATCAAGACTCTCGCCCGAGACAGACTGCCACGGTGTCAACGGCAACTTCCTAGCCTCTGTTGCCGCTCTATCTCTGCTCTCCATCACCTCCCACCACCATCTCTACAACTCGCAAAACTCAGTCACCATTCACAACTCAAAGGTCTTGGCACGCAACATCCCTGCCCTACCGGAGCAACGCCTAGTGACCTTCAGCCATGGAACCCGCGTCACCGTTAGAGACTTGTTTGGCTCCATGGCCGTCAGAGTCAAGCAGAGAGCTGCAGCCTCGGAAAAAGTCGCAGTGGACAAGGAATGGGGCCGATTACTTCATGACCTCACTGCTCTGTTGCTAGCCTGGTCTTCGAATGTTGCTCTCTTCGTCAGAGACAGTGTCAACAACAACGAGACACGCTTCAGGCCCAATAAAACACCTCAGTCGGACTTGGTAGCTCGTTCATCACGCACTCTGACACAATCAGGTCTTGTGGACGGCTTGGATCAAGTAGTCTGGACTTCCATCGGCGCATCTGTTGGGAAGTTGACCATCGCAGGATGCATAGCGCTGAAGCCCATGGCCACACGTCGAACTCAGTTCATCAGCTTTGGTATCCATCCTGTGTCTAATGAGCACGGGACCAACTTCCTGTACAATGAGGTTAATCGTGTGTTCGTCAACTCCGGTTTTGCCATAGAAGAGGACGCGGATGTCCGAAGCGATTCGACCGGGGTCGTTCTCCCACATCCACAGGGAACTTCAACAAAAGCTACCAAGCTGAGGCGAGGCTTGGATCGGTGGCCAATGTTCTATTTTCGAATCAGCTCTTCGTCCCGTGCACGTCCTCTCGTAGCTTCGTCTCTTGAGGACCTTCTCGAGGAACGGAACCACACCCTCGCGAACATGATCGACCTGCTTAAGCTTGTCTGTTACGAGTTCTTGAAGAAGCACCACTTCCGTCCTCACAAAGTCACTACCTCGCTCCAGGGTTCTTCTAGTGGCAAGCATCAAGAAGACGATTCTCGGGAAGGAAGACGCAGAGGCAGCAGCCGGTCGCGGACAGTCTCGTCAACGACTAGTCGATCGAATTCGGCTACCCCGCTATCGAGGCCGGAGTCTCCTTTCGATCTCTGGCAACGAGTCAAAATGGGAAGAACATCCGGAGGCACCTCGAAATCGGGAGCATCAACTCCTCTGTCCTCAGAGGTCGCTTCGGGAGCCACCATCAGGCGCACTGCAGAACAAGAGCCAGGCGAGGACATCAAGAAAGCTCAGCCTAGTTTGCGGTACCTCGACGAGTCCGGAAATCTTCTGCGGAAGCCCTTTGATGACTTGATGCCGAAGTCGTCGTCAAAGGAGGTCGAACCTGGTAACCGTTCCAGCGCTACAAGTGAGGCTGCTGGTCAAAATCAACTTTCTACGCGGTCATCGTTTGAGGAAGAGGAAAATAAGTCGAAGTCATCTTCGGCAAAGCCCAATGACGGAGTACGAGGCCACATCAACTTGCTGCCTTCTTCTTCCCAATTCTTCAAGCCACGGGATGGCCTAAAACCTCAACCGCCGAGCGATAGGCTCAGGAGTATTCTTTCGAAATGGGAGAATCCCGTTTTTCAGCCCGTCGACCCCCCCGTGCCTCAACTGGATGGTACACAGGGAGGACCAAAACAAGGTCTGATTCAGTCCCTAGACCTTGACACCACTGGATGTTCACACGGGGCCCACACGTCGAATATCAAGCTCTCTGGACGAGTCTCCAAGGCTGCTTTGATGGAAGCAGAAGTTGTCTCCCAGGTTGACAATAAGTTCATTCTGGTGAAACTCAGACGTGATCTGATTTCTGGCGGAAACCTGCCAGATTCCCAAACGAATTCTGTACTAGTCTTGATTGATCAACACGCCGCAGACGAGAGATGCCGACTCGAGTCACTGATGCGGGACTATTTTTACGTTGCGAATCGTCCGAAAGAGGTGCTTGCACAGACGGAGGCTCTCGAAAAGCCCTTACAATTCGAGTTCTCGTCCAAGGAATGCCGGCTGCTGCGCAAATACGCCCACCATCTACGTCGATGGGGAATTCTTTTCAATATCGATGAACCGGAGCCGACAGACTGGCGGCACAACAGTAGGCAGCTCCCCAAGGTGGACGTGTTCAGCCTACCACCAAGCATTCTTGAGCGGTGCAGATCAGAGCCAAAATTGGTCGCAGACCTTCTTCGGCACGAAATATGGAGAGCCGAGGAAGACGGCAGCCCAGCTTCCAGGCCCTTCAGCTTCACTGCTGGAGGTAGCAGTCAAGAAATCGACTGGGTATCGAACTTTCACGGATGTCCCCAAGGGATCCTCGACCTGCTTAATTCGAGATCCTGCCGCAGTAAGATGGAATTTCCAGCTTTGTGAGAAGTCATGATGCTAACTCGAGTAGGTGCCATCATGTTCAACGACGTCCTATTCAGGGACGAATGCGAAGCTCTTGTTCGCAGGCTCAGTCGGTGCTCGTTCCCATTTCAGTGCGCACACGGACGACCATCCATGGTGCCATTGGTGGATATGAGAAGCTTGGGTGTGAAGAAGGAGACGCCTCTGGACAGCTTTGGGAGCTGTCTGAGGCAGTCTGGTCTGTCAAAATAGAGGTGCTCCTGCGATGACTGGCGCTATGGATAATAGTCATTTGAGAATTAAGATACCCCCAAGCAAGTGTTTACTAATTGAAGAAGGCATTGCCCATGGTTGAATGGTGCCAATGGGTATCTAGCAAAGTTCGGATGCCGTTCCTGCCAAAGCTAAATGCGTGCTCATTGCTCTGAGCTGTTGATATCGTAGAGATTCATGGCTCTTTTTTGCAAGTCTTGTAGATTTCGCTCACTTTTCCAATTGTGGTTGATACATTCCTGGTTTCATTTGAAGATTTGTATGGATATTTTAGAGGTATGAACTTATTTCGATGCTTATCACGAGCTTATTATCCAGGCGCTTGGAAATTCATATCACCAAGGCAGATCCCAAGGCAGATATGGTGAATTGAATTGGGGGGATTACTTGGGGCCGAATTACGCCGCCAGAGTTTAGACCAGATCCAGCTGGGCCGGAAAGTTGCTCAGCCTTACAAGCACCGTCCATACTTTGCGACTATCGGGTATTTAGTTTGAGCTAGGCCCCGCGAAACCCCCAGTTAGAGGACCTCGTCACATCTTCCAATCTTGCATCAAACCTGGGAACCGTTGGGTTGTATATCTAGCGTTTTCTTTGAGCTCGTGGACCCCCCGAGCCTCATCCCCGCACTCATCGCCGCAACCAAGATGACCGCTCCAACGTCTAGCCCTGTCTGCCGGTACAAATTCACGATCCTGCCCGAGTACTTTATAGACTACTACGAGGCCGCCGACGCCAGCCCGAACGGGAAAGTAACCACGCAGCCAAGCCTCGGACTCCTCGACATGCACTTTGGAGATGCAGCGGCTGATGACAACGGCGCCAGGCCCTGGGAGCGATTCGCCTCTCACGTGAGGAAGCTCAACGCGGATAGCCCTGATGGCGTGGACTACAAGGTCCTGTTTCTGACGAGGCACGGCCTCGGGTACCATAATGTCCAAGCAGCCAAGGTCGGCACGGCTGAGTGGGATGTAAGCTTTTTCCCAAACTTTCTCATTCTTGATGAAAAGTCGAAGCACTGACGAAGAGCGATCAGCGATACTGGTCTCACCTAGACGGCGACGGCGTCGTGACCTGGCTCGACGCGGCGCTCGTCGACGCAGGCATCCAGCAGGCAAAAGACCTAAACACCTTCTGGGCGCGCGCGACCTCCACCGTCGCCGAGGGCGAGGGCGTCCCCTTCCCGGAATCCTTCTACACGAGCCCTCTCCGCCGGTGCCTCGAGACGAGCAACCTCGCCTTTGGGCCCCTAGTCGAATCCCAGGGCGCGGGCCGGGAATTCCGACCCGTCGTCAAGGAAGGGCTCAGGGAGCGCATGACGGACCACACGTGCGACAGGAGGAGCCCGCGGAGCTGGATCGAGGGTGCGTATCCGCGGTACCGTATAGAGCCTGGCTTCACGGAGGAGGACCGGCTTTGGAAGGCGGATCGGTTCGAGACGGCGGAGGCGCACGTCGCGAGGAAGCAGCTTGTGCTGGAGGAGATTTTCTCGACGGATCCGGCGGTGTTTGTGTCGTTGACGGTGCACTCGTATGCTATTTCGGCGATATTGAAGGCGGGTGGGCAGGAGACGTTCAGGGTCCGGGAGGGATCTTCCATTGCTTTGTTGGTTCGTGGGGATAGAGTAGGTAGGTAGGTAGGTAAGTCGTCGAGTGCCATGAAATCAAAACTTTTTCGCTACACTGAGGTACCCTATTTCCATCACGACTAGCCCCCCTGATCACCACCCGTTCTTCTCATCCCGCGGAAGCAGCGGCGCCTTCTCGTCATGCTCCCCCTCCGCCTGCCCCAACGAAGCGGTCCTCCTCGCGAGCTCGCGAAGCATGGCGGTGTCTTGCTCGCGCTGCTCTCCGCGCTTCTCCTCGAGTGCTTGCCTCCTCTCGCGTTCCTCGAACTCCCGAATTCTCCGAGCTGCTCCCTCCCTGCGTTCTTGTTCCTCGCGCCGAGCGTCCTCCTCGGGGTCGTCGGTGGAGCGACGGAGCGGTGTGGTGTGCCACACTGCGGCAATGACGATCACCTGGAAGAGCACAGCGGAGATGGCAAGCATCACAAGGCCGGGATCGGGCATGGTGAGATAGGTTTTTTGTCTGCTTAGGTATGTTAGTGATATTGCGATCGGTTGTTCAAATGCAGAAGGACTTACTGTATAGAATAGAGGTTGTTACGATAATTTCGATTTTTGCTTTGGTGAGCGTGTTCGAGTCTGGCGCAGTGTGGTATATCTTTGCGGGTACGTATTGGTGGATGAATATGAATGGTTTGCTGATTATTGTAGATGAGAAGGAGACAGAGGAGAAACATTCTCTCGAAAGAGGATAACAGAAAGGCCGGCTTTATGATCCAGGACAAAAGGTTCCTTCCGCCCGTGGTTCTATGATACCTTTTCGGCGGTGTACCTCTGTGAATACGGGGGACACGGAAGCCAGCCAAAGCCCGAGGGCTTCGGGTCCGAGTGGGGCACATCGGGTGTTTAGGTTCCGTGTGTGGTGGTGGGCCGAGCAGCTCCGGCCCTCCGGGTGCCACCCCGCTCTCCATGACCGAGATCCACAATTTCTTCTCAAAGTGACGGCTGACGGCGAGAACCATGTGCTATGAAAACCTAATGTCAGGTAACTAGGTAGGCTGGTACATCGCTGAACGCCTACTTGGCTCCTGGAGCTTTTCTTTCTCTCGAAAAAATAAAGTAAAGGATGTAGGTTGGCTGGAGGGCATCCAGATAACTCCAAACACAGTCTATGGTTTGCTTGAGAAACGTATCACTTGTCTGGCACTTGCGTAGAGTAAGCCGAGATTGACTCTCCATTTGAGTGGAAACGTATAAGAGGATTTGTGATGTAATCATCCTACGTTCTCTGTCCTGCAAAATGTCATGAAGGTCACGGAGGCCTTCAATCGTAAAAGCTCGCCGCTTGACAAAACTATAACGGTATTCTTCACATGTATGGAGCTCTGGGTCTTGATGTTTTGCGTATTATGTGCAATGTGTGATGCATCAAGCATGATATTTACGTTCTCGACGGTAAAGTAGTAAGATATGTACATGAATCTGTCGTTGGTCTCTTTGCGTGTACCCGACTCAACACCTCCCCCAATTACAACCACCGAAAAACTCCAACAGGAGAGATAAAAAGGGGGCAAGCAATCCAAGCCAAAGCGCTTAGAGCTTGCCGAAGCCGGCGCTGGTGGCAACAGCCTTGGCGTCGTTGGCGGTGCCGGCAGAAGCGACGTTCTTGCCGGCGAAGTTGGCGAGGATGGAGGTGTCGGAGCCGACCAGGGTGCCGCTGGAGCCGTAGGCGTTGAGCTGGCAGGCGTGGCCGAGGTTGGTGGAGCACTTTGCATTGGTGGTGGAGTCGGGGGAGGCGAAGACCTGGCCGGCGAGACCGGTCTGGTAGGCGGCGACGACGTTCTGGAAGATGTTGCCCTCGGCGACGATCTTGGCACCGGCGTCGGCCTCGAACGCGTGGCCGGAGTTGTCGTACCAGTAGTTGTTGACGGCGTGGAGGAGACTGTGATGGATTCTTGTTAGTCGGAAAGTTCGCTAGCACCAGATTGCCCAAAGCTGGCAGGAAATATACGTACGTGTTACCGGCGACCTTGGGGGCTCTGCCAGAGGTGTGGTGGACGTAGTTCTTCTTGAAGGTGACCATGTCGTTGCTGCCGGTGAAGTAGAGTCCCCAGTAGTGGTGACCGTCGCAGGTGGCGGACCAGGAGGAAGAGCCGTCAATCTCGTTGTTGGAGATGGTGACACGGTTGGAGGCGCCGTTGCCGAGGACGATGTGCTGGCGGCCGATCAGGGAGGTCTTGACGTGGTCGATCCAGACGAGGTCGGAGCCGTCGAGAGTGATGGCATCACCACCCCAGACGTACTTGGGGTTCAGGTTGGTGATGTGAATGTTCTAGCACCGGTAGTTAGCCCCTGGCCGGCATGATAGTGACTAGTCCAGTGAAATAAGTCTTCATACCTGGATGATGATGTTCTTGGCGCCGCCGGTGATGCGGAGACCCTTGCCAATGATGACACCCTTGCTGCCCTGTCCGATGATGGACTTGTTGGAGCCGACCTTGATGGGGTTCAGGCCAGCGTTGTCGTAGCTATGAAGTAAGGAAGTTAGTATCATGAAAGTCACTGTATACCCGCCGGATGTAAGTGATTTTCTGCGTACGTCGTGGAGACCTTGGGGGCGTTGGGCTGGTAGTTGGTGCACCAGTTGTCCTTGTTGATGGCAGTCTGGCAAGCAGAGCCAGTACCCCAAGGAGCGCAGCCGGTGGCAGTGGTGGTACCCTCAGTGTTGCGGAAGTCAAAGGTCTTGGTCAAGACGATGACGCGGGCGGAGGAGTCGGTAAGGTAGGAGACGAGCTCGGAGGTGGTGGAAGGGTAGACGGGAGTGGCGCTACCACCACCGGTGGTTCCCTTGGCGAAGCCCTCAGCGGCGCCAGAGACGGCGTCGGCTGCGAGAGCCAAGGGGGCGAAGGCAGCCAGTGCCACGGAGAGAAGAGCAGATCTCATATTTAGAAGGCTTTCGAACAAGAAGAATAAAAAGGTAGATACAAAAGAACGAACTGGGTTTGGTCGGATGTGAAAGAGAGACAAGAGGACGAAAGCCGCTGGAGTAAAATGGGAGCTTCCAAGTCAAAGAGCGCGGCTCAAGGTCGATCATATATGTTTGTTTGGAAGCTGTGCCGCTGCTTCACGCCGCTCCTTCGACGAACCCCCTTCCTCCATGTCTTCCATCTCCTTTCCCAGGCAACCCAGGTAGTACGGATAGAGTAGCCCCCCTAACCACCAAGCCTTCGAGGAGAACCTCCCCACCAGCAGGGCCAGACGAAGGCCTCATCTCATCTCACGGCTCCTCATCCTTCTAGGCCTTCGAAAGAAAAGCACGCCCCCAATTGCGCAGTCGGCCGAGGAACATTGCTTAACCCACTCACACTACTTTCCGAAGAATCATGGCGTTGGGTGCCGGAGCCGACTTGTTCGAGGGATAGAGTGGTGGGTAATCCCCACTGATTCGTGGGGATTTGCTGCGCTCTGTGACCCCTTCATCTACCACGTCACCCCCGTCCGACCCGGGGTTGCGGTGATAGCTTCGGCGGCACAATCCGAATCGAGCCCGTCGACGAAGACGTTCGGCTTAGCTCGCGGGCCCTCGCACGGCCTCGCATTCGTCTGTGGCGTCACTTCCATCAATGAAAAGACGAACAGAAATCTCCGCTGGTAGGGCCGCGTTAAAGGGGGGGAGGGGCGGGAGTTGGGAAGTGTGGCTGCCCCCCTCCCGGAGACTAGAGACTGCCATCGATGGAGCACGGAGAGGACCTGCTGCAGTGAGATGTCACGGGGTCACGGGGTGTCCAAACCAGTCAGTACTCATGTCCATGAGCGGCAGTTCGCGCTCCTAGGGTACCATTCGTTTTTGAGAGGAGAGACTACTCCGTCTGCAAGGTGCCAAACATGGGTTCAGAGAAATTTCCGCCACTAAGGACACTTGGGATCCGAGAAAAAGGAGCTCCAAAATGCAGAGCACCACGCTCTACTCCGTAAGCTCTCCATAACTCGTTCCGATGAAACGGTTGGAAATTTCCCGGTTGATGGCGTCTTACTAGGTAGGTATGCGTACTTTCTGGCATTTGTTAGCATTAGCAAACTCGGGCACGCCACAAACGCCGCCCTGCGGCACAGACATGGAAGAGCAATACGCGCGTGGGCACTGGCATACTCTAACTCACAGAGACTGAGAGAGAGACCCAGTAATCCATCAGAACAAATCAGGGGTTGTGAGAAAATAAACTAACAAGCTTCTAGCCTCGGCCTGTCTCCGACTCTACGTGTGACAATGTCACATACCGCAGTAATATGTCGTCCTGAGAAGGGATAAGATCTGTTAAGCATAAACCGCGGTAGGCGCATCAGGCTCCATTTATTTGGCCCAAGCTCCTTCGTGGACTTTAATTTTTACTTTTCGGTTACACGTGTATTGTGAGTCGTGACGGCAGTCAGTCTTCCCCCCCGTACTGCAAAAAGAAACCTTTTTTCTCAAGGACGTGGTCGGCGGAGGGAGAGAAAGTCAATCGGAAGCAGAAAAAACACACACGCCATTTTCTGCTTGGTGCGGGTTGTCTCTCCTTAGTGTTTCGAGTCAGGATGGCATGGGCAGCCGGATCGCCTCGAACGGGGTTAGTTTGGACGGGCTGATTATGAGAAATAGGCGGCTAATGCCTTTGGCTGACATTTCTTCTCCTTCGCAATCCGTGCCCATTCAGGGGTGGGATCCAATCCCGGGCAGAATTCGTACACCAAAAGTTGTCAAGGTCCCAGAGACCAGGATATGCATGCCAAGAAATAGATTGAGCCTCAAGCCCAGCCCACGAGGAACTCGAGAAAGCCCCATATGGAGGAGCCACAGCCCACAGGGAGCCACATCTTGAACGATATCCGTTATCAAGCCACAAGGATGACGAGGATGAATTGTGGTTCCTGTCACTTCTTCAAAGGATCGACTTTTCCGGTGAGATGGAAACTCTTGTGGGAACTCTGGGAACAGCACCACAACACCCAGTATTACCGACCTGTTCCCTTACATCCCTTTGGCCATCAAAATTGGATCTCGGCTCTGTTTGCCGGGACACACGGCAGCAGCGGTCAGACCGTCAGAATGGCGGATAGAAGCGAACCAGAACCTCCAAAGCCTCCAATCATCATGGCTGACCTGAACCTGTGTTTACTGTGATCGGCAACTCTCTTTCCTGGGAGGGAACGCTGTTCCATAAAATATGGCTTTGTGAATTGTCAAGGTGCCATTCAAAGTTGCACTTCATATATTTATATTAACTCCTCGGTACGAACCCCCTCCCCCCTCCTTGTCTTACCAATGCTGATGGAGGCGAATTGAATTCGATCTCCCACTTCCCCCCCACCGTCCCGACCCGGGCGTCGTTTTCCCTTTGCCCATATTGCCAGTTCGCAAACTCATACGACTTTAAACTTCACCAGGGGCTCTGGTATTCTCAACAAACTCTCTCTCGCGTGCCAAGATCTCCTTCTCAGCCTTGGTGTTACCCTCCTTGGGCAGGTACGAGAAGATGACAGGAATCAGCGCCGCCAGAATAGTTCCGAAGCCGGTGAAGGCACCCGTGACGGCGAACCCCTTTACAAACCGGGGCCCGTCCGACGAGGGCCAGAACCTACTGCCGTAGACCGCCGAGAGATTTCCGACAGAGTTGACCAGGGCCACCACCACGGCGCGCTTTTCCGCAGGGAGCGAAATGACCTCGGACGTCCAATTAAGCATGAGCGGGAGCGCCGTGTACAAACCGGCAATGTAGAAGCACAGCATGGCGTACACGACTTTGGGGTTCGACACGGTCACGCAGACGAGCGTGCAGATGAAGCTGAGACACATGCACCCCGTGATGTGCCACCTGCGGTCCCTCGTCTTGTCGGCCGTGTACGAGAGCACGAGCAGGAAGACGGCGCCGACCATCCAGATGGGGATGGTCATGTACTGCGCCATGACCGACGTGTAGCCCATCTGCTTGACGATCGTGGGGATGAAGTAGGAGATTGTGCAGGAGCCCAGGTCCATCGTGAAGAGCACCACAAAGATGTACGTCCGCGGGTCGGCCAGCGCGGCCTTGAGAGATTGCCAGTGAGTGAGGCGCTGGCCGTGTCGCGCCGCCGTCGTTTGCCGATCGTGGATCATGCGGACCACGGCGAGTTGCCGTTCCTCCAATGAGAAGCGCTTCGTTGTCTCGGGGAAGTCGAGCAGCACGAACTTGAAAATCATGGCGAACCCGACCGTGCAGACGCCCTCAATCAGATAGAGCCATCGCCACCCTCGCATGCCTCGAACGCCTTCCATATTACCGGTGATTGCGCCAGCGAGGAGGCCGCTCACGGCGCCGGAGCACACAGAAGCGGTGTAGAAGATTGAAAACCTCTTGCCTGTAAAACGCAATTTCACCTTAGTACGAGCTGACGTAGACCAGTTGTGGGGCTTGGCTTATATCTGTACTTTAGCTACTTTTACAGATGAAAAGTAGATTAAAGTACGGGACTCGCGGGTGATACCGTGATAGTAGGTAATAAGGTAGGTAGGTACTTACCGATTTCTGCCTTCTTGTACCAGCAAGTCATCACGTACAAGACACCAGGGAAGAATCCGGCCTCTATGCAGCCGAGAAAGAACCGAAGAGCCAGCATTCCTTCGTAGTTCTTGACGACCGACATCACGGAACATACGGTGCCCCAGACAATCATGATACCGGGCAGGTAGTACGACGGGCGGGATCGAGTGAGCAGCATGTTCGAAGGAACTTCGCAGACGAGATAGCCAATGAAGAAGATCGAAAGCAACATGGCATATTCTGCATCATACATCATCTTTGTCAATACCGAATTCTTTGACTCCTTTCGCCTGGGTTTGTGTAGGGGCGCTTACGGTCGTCTGTGAGTTTGAGGTCTGCTTCCATACCAGCAACTTTGGCATTGCCCTTTGTGACAAGTCAGTTCAGGCACCCCTGCGTGTAATCTGCCGCGATAGACTCACGATATTCTGCCTGTCGATGTACGCTAAAATGTACATGAACCACAATGTCGGCCCCTGCCATGAGCGTTAGCATCGCGCCATTGCTGACTCGGATTTCGACTACTGTTCAACCCAGCAGACGAGCCAGGGGGGTTGAAGGGAGGGAAAAAAGCCTAACCATGTATAAGTCGAGCTTCCGCACGAGGGCCTTCTCTTCCGGAGAATCTGGAACATAGTTTGCCAACGCTTGTTCCAATTCCAAGTCGTGCTCGGATAGCGTGACTTTCTCAGTGTACGCCTCGGCCGTATCCGCAGCGTCGGAAACCTCTGGTTGAGGCTTTTCTGTCTTAATGTCGGCCATGGTGAATGATGCTTATTTTGGATTGACCTGGCACTGAGTCGCTCACGGAGACAACATCACCAAGGACATAACTTGAGGGAAGGGAACTAGTGCTCTTATAAAAGCCTTATCTACCATTGGTGCTGACGATCAACCAGCACCGCACCATTGCACTGAGTCGGAAAACCGTGTCTTTCCTTGATACGGGACAGATAGAGTTGGGCGTGGCTAAACCCCGCATTGTTATCGGTAGTTCAAGTATACTACGGATAGGTAGGTACTTGGACAGTTTGATAGACCGAAACCAGGATGACCGAAGCAACTTGTTATCTCCATGCAATGGCGACCGTATCTTCGCACGTTCCACCCCAGCCACTATCACTGTTCCCCGCGTTTCCACAATGAAGATACCTGTGCAGTATGGCAAAACGAGTTAATAGTTGAAGTGAAAGCACTCGTGTGGGGTTCTGTCATTCCGGCTGCAAATGATAGATGACGAACGGTGCGTTAGACTGCCTGGGCAGCTATTGGCAGTACCTTTCACTATCATCCCGGATATCAACAACCACTGGAGAGTGGGTCCGGTTCCGGGGCCGGTCGGTCTGTGTGACCCGGCCCGGTGCACTTCCTGACGAACGAGGACGGGGACATCCTCTCCGTCAATGCGGCCGGCATTGCAACATGAATGTACAAGCCATTGAACAAGAACCACGGATACGGATATTGTACGTAGGTACATGAATATCCGCACTTGCTAACGCTACCAGACCATCGGGTCCGGTGAATGTGGCATCCGGCCGCCGATGCCACATAGCTGCGATATCTAGGCGCTTAGCGACCGGAGCGTTTCTTTATAGTTCTCCCGCGGCCAAAGGCTTTGCCGCAGGCAACGTAATGCGGGAAAAGGAGACAATGCCATTCTCACAAGCGCAAGTGTTAGCTCTGAATTAACAGTATGGCATCGTTTCCGGGTCGACGGAGCGATAGCGGCGAAGTTGGACTTTGAAATGTCCAAGAGGTGTTACCTGGAGCCGAGATTGCTCATATCAGGTGGGACCGCTGTGTTAGTTGGCGGGCATAGCGGATGATGGCGAACTAAAGAAGAGTTTTTCAATAGATTTAGAGTATTTCATATCATTAATGGTATATTTAGATATTATGTTTAATTATATTAATAGTGAGTGAAGAAGAGGAGCCCAGGGTTAGGGAACGATCATCGATTGCTATGCTGGTTCGCGGAGATGAAGTAGGAAATAGATAAGTTGTCACAGTAGAAACACGAACTATATCAAGCTTCAACATCAGCATCTTCAGCACTGTGGAAGACTTGTCCATCACCAACTTCCACAGCAGCCTCTCAGAGGCACTAAGCCGGCGGTGCTCAGTAAATCGTAATCTGAAGCCTTAACGCACCGCCAGTCTAGCACTTTAGACAGTAGTGCGCCATATCAAGTGATGTCAGTAGTGAAACGTAGGGTCATATGTGGCGACTGTCATTCAAATCTAACAATCTGTCTAGAAACTCTCATTCTCTGCAAATTGGCGGCCCCCTTGAGTCCCTTCGGCTCCAGTATCAATGTCATCCTGGATGTCTGCCTCCCCCTCCTTCATGAACCGATGAACCGGCTGAGGCCATGCACCTTACACTTGCGACCAAAGTTGTCGTTTGTGGAAACTGCCTGAGAATTCAACAATTCCATAAGAAACCTCATGTACAATCCTTCCCGGATAGGTAGCTGCCAGGGAGCATACCTCTTTCGTCTATCTGGGTGGGGGCGTTGGTCTCCAATCCTTGGCCGCCTCTACATAAATGAAGTCCTTGTAGCCTCTGTCGAGGAAGCCTGCAATAGCAGCTCTCCACTCTCCGCTGTCCGGAACGAGATAAAGCTCGCAGATGTTTCCGAGACCTTCTTCCATTTGGCGAGCCGCAGTCTCCATAATGCGCATATTCTTGAAGTAGGCGAAGGCGATGTACTCGCCCGTAACAATCGCCCCATAGCGAGTTCTGTGAATCTTACAGTACTGGCCAATTTGTTGAGAACATATCTCAACGTTACAGTCCATCTTCTTGCCGGGGCGCAGCTGTCGGGTGACTGCCGCCTCTCGGTGTTGGTCAGCGTCGGACTCTGCGTCGACAAGCATTTCGTCGTCAGATTCGGCTCCACGGCCATGCTCGTCATCCTCCTAGGTGACTCGAGTTTTGGTGTCGTCGATATCCAGATAGACATCCGGGTTCGAAAGGTCATTGATTTGATAGTTGCCGGCAGTGTAGTCATGGGCGATGATGACTGGCTGTTCATCGGCACTGGGTTTAGCGATGGTTCTCGTGCCAGCGGCGGTCTTCTTGCCACCGAGGATCTTCTTGCCAGCGCCGAGTTCGCCATCACCTTGTCGTGCGGACCGAATCCAAGCTTCCATTGGTATGACATATGGTTGCTTGAACTCAATGTTCAAGACGACTTTACTCCTCTCGTCGTCAATGGTCTTGCCCGGTTGCGTACCTTTCCTCATGTCCATGTCGCAGCGGAAAGTGTACTTGAAATCTTGTCCAGCAAGGACGCTTCTCTTGGGGCAATTACGCTGGGCCTTTGCGACAACCGTGCGAGTGTGCTCGCAAAGAGTCTGGACGTCTGTGTGCCGCTTGTATATCTTGACTGCGGGTTTGTTGACAGGTGTGCGGGTCGCTTGGTATGTGCGAGTCTCCTGGTATCCAGAAACGACACCGGCGAAGACGTCTTTGTACAGCCACTTCGTTAGCATATTCTCATTGTGGATGACGAAGGCTGAGTCTTTGGGGGGCCGCTGAGTTTGGCCAAAATCCGTGCCGATGAAGTGGCCAGCATCTCGCGCTCTTTGGAAAAGAGTCACGCCCTCGCCAACGAGTTCGGATGAGTCGCAGAGTTTCAGATCGAAATCAATCTCGAGTTGGGCCACCGATTCGCTGGCTTTATGAGTGTACCGCTTTCTTTCGCCTGCGGATGGGGGGTTTTGTGGCAAATGGTCGTTTAGAGGGTCGCGCTGGATGATGGCATCCAGAAGCAGAAGGGATGATGCCATCGTGAGGCGAATCGATTTCTCTGGGGGCAGTACTGGTCGTCGTCGGGTTTGTAGAGAACGACGTGATGTGAAGAAGGTGCGATGGGGAAAAGGCGCGAAGGAAAGAAGAGGCGGAAGACCATTTCCAGATGCTTTTGTATTCAGATAGCAAGGAAAGAATCAGATCTGGAACCTTCCGGAGAGAAAAGGTGGGATTGCTTGTGGAATGATGAGGTGAGGTACCTCAGGTATTAGGTGAGGTATGGTACTTGGCAGATGATTCAAGATTCTTTCTACCTTATTCACGCCTCGTCCTAAAATACATCACATCTTCCATATTAAGATCATGTTTATTACTAAACGAATACTACCCTACCGCTACCACTACCTTTATAAATACTACCCCTACTGGTTTCCCTTTGAGTCTCTTTCTTTGAGTGTATATTCCTAGAAGACTATACGCAAAGCTTTGCAGTATAATTGTGACAAGGAAAATACAGATGAGGATAGGTGATGGCAATGACACGATGAAGGGGGTTACCTTTAGGTCGACTGGCGGATCATGTTGCCATTATCTCACTTCCTCTCTACCAGGTCACATTCATCCCACCCTCACTCAAACAGCCTCTTCCAAGACACACATCCGGAGCCTTCTGCCATTTCCTATGACACCCAAAGCGAACAAAGCCTTCCACTACCGCCTACAAGGCAACTAGCCAACCATCCTTGCATATGCGCTGGATCATACGCGACACTTCCAGAGATTCGAAGACTATGATAATGCATTCTCCCACGCATTGTAAATGGGGCTCTTTGAGACGTCTAGGAGCCTCATCAGATTAGGGTAAGAGTGAGTTAGATGATAGCTGGATCCGCGACATGCCGCGTCTCAGGGCGGTCTATGGCGACGAGGTCGCCGTGGCATTCGTGTACGTTGCTGCCGCTGTTCAGACCTTGGAGGATACGGACAACTTGTTCCTGGTATCCTGCGTCGATTTGGGCAAGTTCCAGTATGCTGCGCATCTACATCTACTCTGGCGCGATCGTTTCGGATGTTGATAAAGATCCTAGTTTGGAAGAACTCCCGCGTAGATTTGGGGGAGGGGGGAGCGTTGGATCCGGTCTGGCGTTCCGCAGGAACTGACAGTGAAGATCGACACAGTGTCTGATAGATGAGAGGTGCAAAGTGGCCAGCCCTTCACGAAGTGACTTCCAGAGAAGCTCGATGCGATGTCTAAGGGCTTCGGACCTCGTAGCGCACTCTCATCTGGGGAATCACATTTGCCCAGTTTCGCCAGTCGAGCAGATCGATGCCGCAAGGCCTCCGCGCGCTTTTGGTCTCGTCTCGCTATGAAAAATTGCAAGATTTTGGCCTAATTGCAAAGAACGTCTGAATGGAAGCTTAACCTTGCGTGAAATTTAAACAGCCTTAAGCGATGGGCAGACTTTACAGACCCATACCTAAACACAATGACTTGGAGAGAGACGAAGGCCCTCTTGCAGAACAGAAAGAGGAATTGCATTGTAAGGGCGGACTGTGGCTAAGTGTTTCCTCATTTATCAGTAGTAACAGGGATAAGAGTAACGACGGAAACAGAGGTAAGTGCGTAAAGGCACGCAGTGGACTGGATGCTTAGCCTGCGACTCAAAACATTCTCAATTTCTGTGTACCACTATCAAAGCACCAAGTCAGGCGGGCTTCATCAAAGCGATTCCATGTTGAGCTACCTACTGACAGCAATGAGCTTCCTGCTGGAAAAGATCAACCCTGACTAATATTTTCATCAGAATCATCTCTGCTTCATTCGCGTTCCAATGCTCCTAATGCTCATCCCATAATCTAATGTATTGGTATCACTTTGTGGATGTGCCTCCTCCACCATACCCCGACTCCAAACTTTCAGTCCGCCACATTCAGTGTCTCCTGGCCGGTGATCAATGCCAAGGCGTCGTCTCCGTTGTATCATGATAGAAATCCCCTCACCACTCGCGTTGCGTATGCTCAAGAATGCGAAGGTTGAGAGTCTTGGTCCAGTTCAGGTTGCTTTGATGCCTGACGGGCCTTCGACAGTTTAGGGTTCTTCGAATCATTGGGATCCGTATACTTCGGGTCGTCAAGTTGTCCGAAAGTGCGAATTAGCCAGCTGTCGAAGTGCCCTGGCTTCCAATGATGGGGAAACCAGCCGTGAAAGTATTGCATCTTTGGCAAAGACGTCTCGCCCCAGGGATGAGGCGGCTTCTCCCAAATTTGGTAGATCCTGAGAGGCTCCTTCCTCTCATCGTCGATCATCGCATCGACATAGTCAATTGCCACAACACGAGGGTGCTTTGCATTGAGAACCTCATCTCCGCGTTTACCCGTGAGAAGAATGTTTTGGGGATCGAGACGCAGGTTGACCCCGCGATGAAGCATATTTACGTAGCCTACCAGGAGCTCCTCGAAGACGTCCAAGCGAACCTTCCTATCAAAATCCCAAGTTGTGCCATCGGCCAACTTGCACTTCTTCATGTTTCGAGGAACTAGAAGGTATTCTTTGGCGGTCCGGAAACAAAGCTCCTCAATGCTGGTGCCTTCAATGTACTCCATGATGATGGCTCTGGCGAATCGATGCTTGTCCTCCACAGCTGAATTTGTAGTCGTCAGCTTGATGGCCCAGGATCCGTAGTATTGAGGTGCAAGGTGTGGATATCCAGTCTTCTTGTAAGTCCAGAGATGCTTATAAGCACCGGCCTCGCGACTGTGCTCCTGATCGGCTCTAGATGTCACCTTCCAGGGCCCTTGATACATTCCATACTGGAAGGGGTAGAACATGGCATCGTACACCTTGAGGACTGCAAGCTGACCCACGGTCAAGCGTTCACCGGCGAGAGATTCCACAACTGGGGCCTTGCCGGCGACGTCTGGTTCTTTCTTACCCCCGGTCCCTCGAGATAGAGAGGAACTACCCGCATTCTCCTGGCTGAACAAGTTCGCGATCGAGGACCTGGCGAATCGCTTCTTCACCCGTGTGCTTTTCGTTCTCAAGAGTGAAACACTTCGAAGCAAGGTTCCTTTTTGTTTCTTAGACATTCCGTCATCGTAATTGGCTTCGTCAACTTTGCACAGAATGACCTGAGTGCCAGCAACAGGTCCACCGGATATGATTTTCACGACGGTGAGGTGGACAGTGGCCTTGTATTGATCGGGAATAGGATTGCTGATATGTCGGTCGTTATAGACCAAGCCAGTGCGAGAGAGGCGCTTTTCGGCTTCGGACAGAACTTTGTCATCGCTGTCGATGCCTGGAGGATTGGGATACTCGGAACGACCGTAAGGTCGGCGCGGAGCTTGGTAGGTGAGCACCAGCTTGCTTCCCTTCTCGTATTGTTCGAAGTCTTTGGACAGGTTGTCATCGTCAATGAAAGGCACATTTTGTGGTGAGGGTGCAGGCTTCGTGTCGGTAGGAAGTTGATCGCCTGATCGCGGTTCCGGTTTCGGTTGCAGTTGAGTTTGAAGTTGCTCGTCCGAGGGCCCATCTTGCTTCTGGGGGGGCTGCTCGGCCGTTGATGGCAGCTGCTTGCCTTTGGGCGGACCATCCTCAGACCCAGAAGGCGGAGTATGCTCGCGCGACGGCCAAGGCGGTTGTGCTTCGTATGAGGAGCTCGTGGACTGAAGGAATGGAGTTGCTGAGTCCGGAGAGGTAGAGTACTCGGACGAGTATTTCACTGGGTTGGTCAAGCGAATGGGAATTGCTTGGGTCGAGGCGTTCTGAGTTCCAGGTTGGGGCTGGTTGTGTTGAGATTCCGTTGGCTGCGCCAAGATTGTCGGTGATGTTTCGATGGCTCCGATGCTATCTTCACCGGAATCATCGTCAGAGACTTCAGGTTGCTGGATGGGAGCCTTTGGCGGCATCTTGAGTGAGTTGTATGCAGATACCACGCATGCGATGAGACCGTTGAGTCAATTGATAGTAGACCGAATTGTGCGTGATCTTCCGAAAGAGGCGCGCGATTTGAGAAGAAGTAGAATTTACGTGGCGCAAATCGGTCCAAAAGAAGAGGTGTTCCGGTCGAGTATTAATAGGCAGGATGTTTTTTTTCTGAAGGGAGAAAGAATATCTGCCTACAGCCTCCAAGGTGCTAGAAGAAGGTTTTCAAATGGACGGGAATGTGAAAGGCTTTCAGTCCATTACTTTGCCTCCCGTACTGCCTAGAAGTCACCTGACTCCACTTTGAGATGGATAAAATGACCTCTTTACAGTGAAGATATTTCAGGTTGTCTCCCGCCTGAGGCTCCAGGTCGGCACAAAGGGAGGGTGACAGGTCGCTCGGTGAGGGTTTTGCCAAAAAGGCACACATTCAGGCAGAAGGTACCCAACTGGACAATGAATGAATGATCTACCTTTTCTTTGTGTTCTTTCAGGATAATAGAGATTCACCTGTAGGAAAATCTCTTCATGCCCCTTTATCGTCCAGCAGGTGCCCATCTTTGGACTACTAGACTAAAATGATAGGAAGACCAAGGTCCCCTAGTGGCTTGACTGGGCGAATCTCAAAGGGAAGGGAGTACCTTTTGGTGCCTGATGGAAGTCAGTATAAACCTGCAATACACAACCTTAGATTAGTGGATTGGAGCCACGGAGCCTACTTGGAATATGGGTCATGACCTTCATGTCATTATATTCCCAGAGCCAAAAAGAAGCGTGTTCTCTACATGGAAGGGTGAATTACACCTTAATGGTCTAGCTGGTTGCACTCATGGTAAGGTTTGTGGTCTGAAATTGCCTTTTTCTTTTTCATCTTGCTGACGACCATTCCAACCGTGATAGCCTATTGGCTTTCAAAAGTGATGGCTTTGAACTACGATTCCTATCAAATAATGACACTAAGAGCATTGTGAGTAAGCTACGCTTGACTGCCTACTAAAGAAGTTAGGCAGGTGGGTGACAAACTACCTTAGTTCCTCTCAATATCTCGCTTCTATCTCTATCACTCACACTCCCGGCGGGGCCAGGGGATACCAATGGCAGTGGTCTTAAGTAAAGGGCCATTTTTCGTGGAAGAGTAAACTATTCTATCATCTAAGATACTTGGTAGGGTATAGTCTAAGAAAGAAAATAAATCATGATAGGAAAAGCGGCGTTATTCAATGCCAGTCATAACCATCTTGGTGACCAAAAACTCGTCAATGCCGTACTTGCTTCCTTCGCGGCCAAATCCGCTCTGCTTCACGCCACCAAAGGGCGCGGCGGGATCACTGATGGCTCCTAGAAGCAGCTCGTTAGCAAAAGCCTGACATCAAATACTCTCACAACTGGACAACTTACCGATGTTTACGCCAACCATGCCAACCTCAAGCGCCTCCGCCACACGCCAGCATCGCGACACGTCCTTGCTGAAGAAGTACCCAGCAAGACCAACGTCCGCATCGTTAGCAAGCTCGACAGCCTGCTCCTCGGTATCAAACGCAAACAACGCCGCCACGGGGCCAAACGTCTCCTCGGAGCAAATCTTCATGCCGGGCTTCATGTCCGCCAGCACGGTGAGGTCAAAGTAGTTGGACCCCAGCTCGGTCAGGGGCTTGCCGCCGAGAAGCACCCGCGCGCCCTTGGCGACGGCATCCTTGACGTGCTCGTCGACCTTGGCGACGGCGCGGTTGTGGATGAGCGGGCCGTGCGTCGTCGTCTCGGCGAACCCGTCGCCGACGGTAAAGCTCTTGATGGCGTCCACGACCATCTGCGAGAACTTGTCGTACACGCTGCTGTGGACCAGGATCCGGTTGGCGCACACGCACGTCTGGCCCGAGATTCTGAACTTGGAAGCGATGAGGCCCTTGAGCGCGGCGTCCAGATCGGCGTCTTCGAAGACGATGAAGGGGGCGTTGCCGCCGAGCTCAAAGGACAGCTTCTTGAGTGTCGAGGAGCATTGGTTCATCAGCAGCTTTCCGACGCCCGTCGAGCCTGTGAAGGACACTTTCTTGATGATCGGGTGCGTCGTCAACACTTTTCCCACGGAGACGGTATTATCCAGGGCCGTGATGATATTCACCACGCCCGCGGGGATACCCGCGCGGTGAGCGAGCTCGGCGAGCGCCAGCGCCGTCAGGGGCGCCTCGGCCGGTGCCTTGACGACGACGGTACACCCGGCCGCCAGCGCGGGCCCGACCTTGCGCGTGATCATTGCAGCGGGGAAGTTCCACGGCGCGATGAGGCCGCAGACGCCGATAGGCTCCTTGAGAGTGACGAGGCGGCAGCTCGGGTTGCTCGCCTGGATGGTGTCGCCGTAGATCCGGGGCGCCTCCTCGGAGAACCACTCGAAGAAGGAGGCGGCGTAGCCGACTTCCGTCTTTGCGTCGGCCAGAGGCTTGCCGTTCTCTAGGGTGATGATCTTGGCGAGGTCGTCGGCGTTTTCCATCATGAGGTCGAACCATTTCCGAAGGAGGCGCGCTCTGGCGCGTGCAGAGGTCTTGCGGAAGGACTTGAAGGCATCGTGGGCGGCGAGGATGGATGCTTCGGTGTCGGCCTCGTCGAACTCGGGACACTTTGCTACCTCGGTGAGGGTTGAAGGGTCTGGTGAGAGTGTCAGCTTGGCTGCTCCTCCCGAGTTGATGTGGTGGTGTACTACTCACTCTCGACTGAGAATACTTTCTCAGATTTGGCGCCAACCCATTGCCCGTTGACGTAGCATGATGTCTTCAGAAGAGAAGCATCTTTCAACTGTAACATCACAATAGTTTAGTAAACGAATGACATTCACTGAGAGGCTCATATCCTCTAACGGGAGGACCCCACTTACTTGATGTGCTGATGCCATTGTGAGTAAAAGTAATGCACCTCGATCTTGGTTCCTGCAGAAAAGTGGTCTGATGACTACAGAACTACCGCGGTAAGCCGGACAGCCTCATGCGGTCGACTGTTTATATGAACCCTTTCACGATGGCGTCAAAGTTGGCGGCAGTGCGATATCGTTGTCGCCTGTCTGATACCGGTGTGGGAACGACAATTGTGGTTTTTGAGTGGGACCGGCCCGGGCCCGGGGTGGGGCACTCGGAGGGGGGTTTGACACATCTTGTGATTTGAACCCGCTGAAAATGGCAAGAAAATAGACCAATTCTGTACACTAAAACTTTCGCCCCAAAACGCCTCAATGCACAATGTGTTTGACATGAGCCGCAATCGGGTTTTTAAGGATGGGTCATGCTAGATTCAATGGAGATTTGGCGGGGTTCACTCTTACGCCTTGGCCTGGGCCCGGATGGGGCGCCGGTTCGGGACCGGCCGGCTCGTGCCCGGCTCTCACACGTAGAAGGGGCGAACGGAAGCTTTCGGGCGTCACCACGGACGATAAATACTCGATCTCCCAGCAGTTGACGATGAGTTTTTGTATCAAGCAAGCTTCAAGAGTCTCTTAAGAAAAACAGATATACATACACCTTACACTATATCGCACCTTCTCCAAGACTCGTTTACAAGATCACCACAGCTCAGTTGCTCAGATCAAGACCAGAACTTCAAGATGCCCGCCGTCATCGAGCACTCGGTTACCACGGAGGTCCCTGGACCTATCTCCAAGGCCAGCGCAAAGAAGCTCGACACTTTCTTTGACGCCCGCGCCGTTCACTTCGTCGTCGACTACGACAAGAGCTCCGGAAACTAGTACGCAGCAACCAATGGCCGTATTGATGGAACTCGAGCTAACGACCCTTCTTTGCAGCATTGTCGACGTTGACGGCAACAAGTACCTCGATGTGTAAGTCTGATATCCCCGGAGCCGCAGCCGCCGATCACCTCACCCGGCACACCCTTCGACCCGCATCTCGCTAATCTCCCCCGTTCTCAAAACAGCTACTCCCAGATCGCCTCCATCCCGGTAGGCTACAACAACCCCACCCTCATCGAGGCCGCCAAGTCCCCCGAGATGATCTCCGCCCTCGTCAACAGACCCGCCATCGGCAACTTTCCCTCGGGCGCCTGGCACGACCTCCTCCAGAACGGCCTCATGAAGGCCGCCCCGGAGGGACTCAACCACATCTTCACCGCCCAGTCCGGCTCCGAGGCCAACGAGCTGGCCTACAAGGCCGCCTTCATGCTCTACCGCCGCCGCGAGCGCGGCGAGGCCGAGTGGTCCCACGAGGAGATCCACTCGTGCCTGCACAACACCACCCCCGGTTCCCCCGAGCTGGCCATCATGAGCTTCAAGAACTCCTTCCACGGACGCGGCTTCGGCAGCTTGTCCACCACGCGCAGCAAGGCCGTGCACAAGCTCGATATCCCCTCGTTCAACTGGCCCCAGGCTTCGTTCCCCGCTCTCAAGTACCCCCTGGACAAGTACGCGGCCGAGAACGAGGCCGAGGAGAAGCGCTGCCTGAAGGAGGTGGAGGAGCTGATCCAGAGCTGGCACTGCCCCGTTGCTGCTGTTATCGTTGAGCCTATCCAGTCCGAGGGCGGTGATAACCACGCTTCCCCTGCCTTCTTCCAAGGCCTGCGCGACATTACGCAGAAGCATGCTGTTGTCATGATTGTTGATGAGGTCCAGACTGGTGAGTGTCTCTCTGACCTGGGTACTTATGCATTTGTACTTATATGATGATTAGGCTTCGGCGCTACGGGCAAGTTCTGGGGCCATGCTCACTGGAACCTCACCTCCCCTCCCGACATCGTCACATTCTCCAAGAAGGCCCAGACTGCCGGCTACTACTTTGGCGACCGCATGCTGGTCCCCGACAAGGCCTACCGCCAGTTCAACACGTATGTCGTCCCAGTCACCGTTGTCTTTCATCTGAATCCCGCTAACGAACCCGTAGCTGGATGGGTGATGCCGCCCGCGTCATCGTCTGCAAGGCAGTCATTGACGAGATCCGCGAGAAGAAGCTCGTGGAGCAGACCGTACGTGACCCATTCCAGACGCATCATGACTTGCAAACTAATACGTGTTACAGGCTCGCGTCGGAGAAGTCCTCTACGCCGAGATGGAGAAGCTCGCCCAAAAGTACCCCGACCACGTCATGAACCTCCGCGGCAAGGGCCAGGGCACCTACGTCGCCTTCGACACCCAGAGCGCGGCGGCCGTCACGGGCTCGATGAAGCGTCTCGGCGTCAACATTGGCGCATGTGGCAAGGAGACTATCCGTCTCCGCCCCATGCTCATCTTTGAGGAGGCACATGGTAAGTCTCTTGGAGGAAAACTCACCTTATCTTGTACGACCAGGAGTCTAACATACATCTCTACAGTGCCCATTTTGATCTCTGCATTTGAGAAGACATTTTCTTCATTGTAAACAACATTTTATCACGAAAGCATGGCATGGACGGGAAAAGAAATCAAAAATTTGGCGGATTTAGCATAGCATGGATTTACAGCTCCGACGGTAGACCCAAGATGGGGATCACAGTTTAGAGAGCTCTTTTTCTTTTTGATACCATAATGACAGAACCTATGATGGCCTTGAAAACGTAACATATCTCCTCAACCTTATCATAGTGAACTTTCAAACGAAACGAGGGAACACGATTTGATACCCCCAGTGACTGGCACATGTCTTTTTATTGGCAAACAGTCGTCAAGTCAAAGCCATCACCAATAGTTTCGACCTTCATCTTGGTATATATGGCTGACTCGGATAACATGACAAAACTTTCTTAGATCAAGCTTCCAACGACATTTGAGTCGCAATCCTCATCGACTAGTAAAACACACATTTTCAGTGTACCCATTCAGGACCCCCTCCCCACGATCTTTGTCCGATAGACGGCCAGTCGGCTAAACGAACCACCGCACCACACAATCTGAGTCGGAGGGGGATACTGACTACCGGGCGGAACCAACGGATAGCGCGGCCGGCGGCCGGTAGCTTATCATGCAAGAACCGGAAAGTGCCTGCGGTCTCTATTTTCGGGGCATCACCCTCTCGGGACAGGTCGCCCCGTCGAGTGATACGCAACCGGGTCGTCGGATCCGCCAAAGCAGCCGGCTGGGGTAACAGGGATCGTCGCGGCAAGTCACATACGGTAGTACACCATACCCCGCTCATCCCCGCGGACCCAGGCGCCGAGATAGGGCGATAGTGCGCACCGGTGATGAGGCTATCTATAGCCTTTTTTGCTTGTTAATGGTCTATTTTCAATGGCTGGAAAGTTCGTGATGGTCTCATATAAACCTTCAAGACCAATTTCACAATCACACGAACTCACCTTACCCAAGAAGAAGTTCGTCACACACTTAATCAATCTCACTTTGTGAACACTCCTTTACCACACTCAAATACACTCACACACACATACAAACATGTCATCACCAAGGAAACACGTCGTCTTCGACATCGTAGGCACCTGCATGTCCTACGACGCCATCCCCCGCGCCATCGAGACCCGTCTCGGCCCCAAACTCGCAGAACACAACATCAAGCCCGCCCTCCTCAGCTTCGCCTGGATCGAGGCCGCCGAGCGCGAGTACACCTACCTCTCCATCCAAGGCCGCTACCGCCGCTTCTACGACATCTTCCGCAGCCTCTTCTACCGCATGCTCTTCCAGGCCGGCGTCCCGGAACCGCGCAAACTCGCCACCGACGACGACGTAGCCTACATCATGGACCGCTTCCTCGAGCTCGAGGCCCGGCCCGGCACAAAGGAGTGCTTCACGCTGCTGCGAGAAGCCGGCTTCACAGTCTGGGCCTTCACGGCGGGCGACGCGAAGCGCGTGGGCGGGTACTTTGCCAAGGCGGGCATCGACATGCCCGCGGAGAACCTCAAGAGCTGCGACGCGGACGGCATCGGCAAGCCGGACCCCAGGGCGTACAAGCCCGTGCTGGAGAGCTTTGGCGGGGAAGAGGCGTGGTTCGCGGCGGCGCACATGTGGGATGCGTCGGCGGCTAAAGGGTGCGGGTTCAAGGGGGCGTGGTGCGCCGTGTACGAGGGGGAGCCGTGTACGGATTTGTTTGGGGAGATGGATGTCATGGCGACCGAGCTGCCGGAGATGGCGCGGAAGATCATAGCCGCCTCGGAGGGGGCGGCCGCGGCGTAAACGGCGTGATGAGAGGTGGGATCCTTATCCGTTTGATGGGGGGAAAGATCACGGGGTGTTTGGTCCTCGGTCTCGCACTCTAATCGGTAAATCCCCTTAATAATGAACTAAATGACCAATCTTCATGCATTATTTTCTACCATGAAGAAGATATCGTTCTCGGATTGTTGGTTGAAGCTGATTCGCTGTGGATATCTTGCATCAAATGTCACTGGGCGCCTGTCATTTGCTTATCACACCTCGGAGAGAAAAAGAGAGGACCCGGCAAATTGCCGGTCCCGTACTCCCCCGCCGCCGGTTCGGCCTCCGGTCTCGGACACTCGCCGTGTTTTCCGTTACAAAGCCCCCCAACAAGCACTAGCATCGACCCGTGATCCGGAGCTGGAACTACAGAGATATCGGTGGGTATGGGTCCCATGCCCGATGTATCTTATCCCAGTTTTCCGACCTCCGATGCTTCTTATCAGTCTCGTTTGAACTTCAACGGCACGCTGGCTGATCAAAACATGCCGGTTCGTACATTGATAGTAGTACCAGCCCAAAGAAGCGCTTGTCTTCCCCAACTTTGGTATATAGAAAGTCCACACATATTGCTTATCAGCTCAAGCCTTACTTCTCGCCTGCCTAGTAAACCTTTGCCCCTCCTTTGTGAAGAAAAGAAGTCCGAAAGAAGTCTGCCAAGCCCACCTCCTATCCAGTCACATCCCAAAAATCATGCCCGTACCAAAGCCGACAAACCGGACCCCGGTCCCTAACCCCGTCCCCTCCTTTTGGAACGCCGCCCCCCGGCCCCTCGACGACCACCGCACAACCCCGGACCTCCCCGCCGCGTGCGACATTGTCATCGTCGGCGCCGGCTTCGCGGGCGTCGCCACGGCCTACCACATCCTCAAGGACAACCCGTCCCCGCCGTCCATCATCATCCTCGAGGCCAGGAAGGTGTGTTCCGGCGCCTCGGGTCGCAACGGCGGGCACGTCAAGCCCGACACGTATTTCCAGGTGCCAAAGTACACCAAGCTCTTTGGTCCCGAGCAGGCGGCCAAGTTGGCCGCGTTTGAGGCCTCGAATGTGTATGCCGTCAAGGAGCTTGTGGAGAGTGAGGGCTTGGATTGCGATTTTCATCTGACGCGGGCGATTGATGTGTATCTTGATCCGGAGCATGCCAAGGAGACTGAGGCTGCGTATCGGGAATTGGTGAAGGCCGGGGTTGTGAATATGAAGGATGTTGCTTTCACTCCAAAGAAGGATGCTGAAAGGGTAAGTCTATTTCCCCATAACATCGATGACGAGAGATCTAGACTAATCATCCAAACACAGGTCTCAGGAGTCAAGGGTGCTCAATGCGCCTTCTCATTCACAGCAGCACACTTATGGCCAGCCAAAATGGTCCACCAGCTCCTAGACCGTCTCCTCCAAAAGGGGCTGAACCTGCAAGCCAACACGCCAGTAACATCAATCTCATCACAACCAGACCCCGCGCGGCGCCATCAGCGCCGGCAAAGTCGTCGTAGCCACAAACGGTTACACGGCCCAAGTCCTCCCGCAATACGAAGACCGCATCGTCCCCGTCCGCGGCCTCTGCAGCCGCATCACGACCCCTGGCGGCCCCAACAGCCCGCACCTAGTCAACACGTACGGCATCCGCTTCGACGCGCGCAACAACGACTACCTCATCCCGCGGGCGGACGGGAGCATCGTCGTCGGCGGCGCGCGTCAAATGTTTTGGCACAAGCGGGGCGAGTGGTTCGACAACGTCCGGGACGACGAGCTGGTGAAGGGCGCGGCGCCGTACTTTGACGGGTACATGCAGAGGCACTTTCGCGGGTGGGAGGAGAGCGGCGCGACGACGGAGAGGGTGTGGACGGGTATCATGGGGTACAGTTCCGATTTCATGCCGCATCTGGGTGGTGTGCCTGGGAAGCCGGGGCAGTTCATCATTGCTGGGTTTTCTGGTCACGGCATGCCGGAGATTCTGCTTTCCAGTAAGGGCGTGGCGGCCATGATTCGCGATGGGGCTTCGTTCGAGAGCACCGGGCTGCCGAGGATCATGGAGACGTCGAGGGCGAGGATCGAGAGGAAAGATAGTCCGCTTGAGGACGGGCTCAAGTCTTTGTGGGAGGATGACGTGAAGGCGAAGCTTTGAAGGGGATACAGGCTACGATTCTAACTAATATGATGACAAGTCAACAAGAGACTGGTCTACTCTGTATGATACCTGAGTTAATCTCAAATCCTCGAGAACACTCTTTTTCCTTGCTTTTCCCCTCCACAAGAGCTTTCATCTGTCATCAGATGCATCACTCAACATCGACTGTCTACCTACAACTTGAATTGGAGTCTTCTGAGGTAAACGAGTCTAGAACACAGGCAGATGCCGCACCATGAGTCAAGCCGACTCCAGAAACTGGGTTCCTGGGGTTCGTGCTTCATGCAATACTTCGGCTCCGACCGGGATATAGCCGGCTTCCCCGCGTCTTGGTCGCGAAAAAACAGCGGGTCCGTTCCCCTCCGACCCCCCGCCGACCGCGGCGCTGGAGGTTTCGCCGAAATTCTGCCTCCCCGACCCCCTCCCCTTCTGGGAAATGGGGGCGCGCGGCGGTGGAGGACTAAGGTTAGTAGACTCAGCCAGAGAGTCAGCACCAGCACCGGCAGGCCTATCTTAGCTCCCCTCACACACAAACTCGGAACAACCACTCTCATTCACTCACTCACTCGTTCCTTTATCCACCCGCATACCTTGCCCACTCTCACTCCCGAGGAATTGGCAAGGGCATTGAGACACAGGACCAGACCTTCCTTTCTGACCACGGGCTTCCTTCGTTACGGCGGGGTCACTTGGGAATCACTTTCCGCGGAGAGTTCTAAACGAACCTCCCTACACACAAAGAAGACCAAGTCAGAGAGACATAGAGACAGACACACGCAGAGAGAGTCCTCCACCACCGGCCCGGGTCCTCGCCTGGCCCTGTTGATCGGCACTGTCCGCTGCCGCCGCCCTCTCTCACTATCTACTACAGTGCCCTTATCGGCTATTGCGACTCCAAGAACAAGTTGTAAATGGATCCCGAGGACGGCCTGCGCCTGCAACGACACAAGCAGCGTCGCGTAGCGGATAAGGAGCGGAAGAGAGCAGTTCGAGCGTACGATGAAGCCCATTTCTTTTGTTTTGTTTTTCCCTCCCACGTTTCATGTCCAGTCTCCTTTTCATTACTAGATACCCGGTCCAATTGATGTGAGAGAACCTCCCTCATGCTGACGCGACCAAGCTGTGACGGATGTCGGCGACTCAAGGAAAAATGCGACGGAGGAGTCCCTTGCCGCCGGTGCACCCGTCTGCGCCGGCAATGCGAGTTCCTCACGCCCACGACGAGAGATGAGCCCGGATCGGAGAACTCAGCGAGGTGAGAACCTATAGACCTCTTATTCCTCTTTAACCATGTCCTTTCCCAATCGTAGTACTGTTATAAGATTCCTCAACGCGATATCTCATGCTTTTCTTTCCCTTGGGTTCTTTGCACCAATGTAAAACAGCTGGCTGACAAAAGGGCCATATTGGCGGGTATAATCATAATAGACCCCGCCACTCGCAACATCATGAAGACGCCCAGTTGAGCCAGAGAATGTCCTACATGGAACGGCTCCTGGCGCATTACACCGGCAAGAGCACCCTCGACGCCGAGACTCTAAAGACCTTGGCCGAGTCCGTGGAGAAGATGAAGTCGCCTGCTGGACGACCGCGCACCGGCCCGGAGGGCACGGTGACCGGGGCCGGCGGTGGTCCTGGTGCTGCTGGTGGAGCGGATGTCACCATGGAGCCGGACGTCGGCGCCGAGGCAGAGGTGCAATCGCATAGCTCCGACTCTTTCAAGGTTGACGAGATAACGGTTCAGCCTCTGGAGAACAACATCACACGTAAGGCGGGCCCTATCCCTTCTCCTTCTCCCCTTCCCTTCCCTGCTCTACCCTTCCCTCTTCCCCCGGGACCGCTTCCCCGGACCCTCAACAGTCTCGGCCTTGGCATCCCGAAGGACCTCTCCCTGTAGACCGCCATGTTGACCTCCGAGCAGATTACTCCGGCGAGTTCTCACACTGGAACTTCTCCATGCGGATAAAGCAATGGATTGAACAGTGTGTAAACGTAAGCATGCCCCCTCTTGTCACAGAGCCTATACCAAGCCAGCATCGCTGAAACATCCTCATAGGACGCCCCGGATGGTCCAAAGACACAATTCAAAGAATACTACCGCCCAGAAGAACTCCAGTCCCCCTCCAACACAGTAGCCTCCCTCTCCTCCCTCCCGCCCCGCTACGTCGCAGACTTCCTCGTCCAGGCCTTCTTCAACCATGCCGAGACGAGCTGCTTCTACGTCGAGCGCCACTGGCTCATGGACAGGCTCGACCTCGTCTACGAGAACTCGGCCTCCCTGACGCGCCGCGACGTCGGCACCGTCTGCATGATCCTCATCATCTTCGCCATCGGCACACAGTACGCCTACCTCGACTCCCGGAACGAGAGGGGCGGCCCGCCCAGCGCCGCCGCCGACTCGAGCCCCTTTTCGGAGGACACCATCGGCATCATGTTTTACCAGCAGGCGTGCCGGCTGGTCCCCGACGTGATTACCATTTCGTCGCTGGAGAGCGTTCAGGCGTGTCTGCTCATCGGCCTCTATACGTTACCCCTCGACGCCTCGGGGCTGTCGTACGTGTACTTGAACCTGGCGGTCAAGCTCGCAATCCAGAATGGTATGCATCGGAAGCACCCCGGGGCCGCCATCGATCCTGTCATCCGGGAGACGAGGAACCGTGTCTGGTGGACGGCCTACACAACGGAAAAGTGAGCATGCTTTTGTCCTGAGTCACTTATTCCTTCTCACATGTTGACTTCATCTCCTAGGCGTATCGGTATATTCCACGGTCGGCCAGTATCCATCGCAGCAAGCGACGTCGACGCCGAGCTCCCAGTCGACAGACCAGAAATATGGCCCGGTTCAGCACCGCCAAATACGGCACACATGCTAGCCACACTCCAGCTCAACAACGCCCTCAGCAGAATAGCTCACCAAATGTAGGTCATCCCCTATACCAAACCCTCTTATTTCCTCGCGCTAACATCAACCCATAAGATCCCTCTTCAAAACGTTTGAAAAGAACGAAATCCCAGAAGGCATGGCCAAGCTCGTCGAGATGAAAGCCCAACTCCACAACTGGTGGAACAGCCTCCCAGAACCAACCTTCATCAAGGACCCGACCACCGGCCCCGCCGTCTTCCGTCCGACAATGCACCTGAGGCTAGAATACTGCCTCGTCCGCATGTTCGCCGGCCGCCCCTTCATCTTCCCCCGCGAATCGGCCCACCGCGGCAGCACAGCAAGCTCCTCCGGATCCCCCGCAGACTCCGTCGCCGTCACCGTAGTCGCAGGCGGCGGCGGCCCTTCCTCCGGTGGTGCCGGTGCCGGCCGCGCCACGACGAGCAGCTCAACCGGCAAAACAACACACCCGCGCGCCGTCCTCGTAGCAGACTGTGTCGACGCCGCCCTCCTCGTCGTAGAAACCTGCCGCCTCCTTCGCAACACGGTAGGCCTCGCCCGCGCCTCGTACACGGAATTCTCCTCGTGCCGCGCTGCGCTGCTCGTCATCATCACTCAGTGCCTCCAGAAGAAGACGGACCGCCTCCGCGACGCTCTCAGAGAAGGCATGGCGATGCTGAGGGAGATGTCGGCGGGCGGAGAGTCTGCGAAATCGGAAATGTCCCTCATCGAGGCCTTTGAGCGCGCCATTTCGAGGCTGGATATGGCGGACGAGAGTAACGGTGGCGGGGCTGGGGCTAACGGCGGCGCGTCCGGAGTCAAGGAGTCTGACTACGCGAGGTTCAAAAAGTGGGAGATGTTGTGGAAGACGGATACGCCTGCGCAAGGGCACGGGCAGGGAAATGGTGATGCGAGGAGCGAGAGGGATGGACTTGATGCCGCGGGGCTGCCGATCCCGCCGCATCCTGCGGGCATATGGCGGGGTGGAGGACACGGGCACTCTGGTGGCGGAGGAGGACATGTTCCTGCCGGCGCGGGGAGGCAGGGTACGGCGTCGTTGCCGCCGGCCATGCCGTTCTTCGGACTCGATGGGAGCTTGTCGCCTATGCCGCCTGCGCTCGACGAGTTCTCGGCCATGTTTGGGAACGGATACGTGCCGGGCTTTGAAGGTATGGGCGGAAGTGTAAACGGTAACTGGATGGGTCTTTGAGTTCAGGTTGGAGGAAACTTTGAAAGAAAAAGGAGCCAGTCGGTTGAGACATTGCCTACTTCACGACCGGCAGAATATGGCGTTTGCGTGTCTCTGTTTACCTACTTGGATGTGAAGATATCTTGACATCGGTCATACCTTCCACAAGGTCATACCTTCCTGTACCTTCCGTAAGAACCCGTTATACCCCCCCTCGAGTTCATCCCTGTCACCAGCCAGCAGGCGCCCCCTTGGGGGTCAGGTCAAAACTGGCTGGGTGGTGGAGGGGTTGAAGTCCACGAACAGCCTAATCGGTGAAGGTGAAGAAGTCCCGTGTTCGAGTCCCAGCATGTGCGCCAGAGATGTAGCCCCCGTTCGCCACCGGGGGGGTGAACTCTTTTGCTTTTTAGTATCATCAAGAAGTAAGTAGTCTGGTTAGGATGAAGAATAAGTAGACTACGTTGTGAAACAAGACATGATGATGTTACTGCGTGACTGAACTTGATGGTTATTGTTCGATGTGAAGTAAAAGGCCCGGGAGGAGTGGGTGACCGATTACAGGAAAGCTGTGGCTGGCATGCCGTACCATTTTAAACGAGGATGGAAGCTACATCAATCATCAAGAGGCGGTGTATAGATGCAATGGAAGTGGTCTGACTACCACAATGACCCCTCAGATGTGGCCTCATGGCCGACCTCCTGTGCAGAAGACCCATTTAGGCAGAATCACAAAGCCAAGGAGTAAGAACTAAACACGGAGTAAAGGAAATAGAAGTCTGCTCATGTAAGAAGCTCGATGGCTCTGCATGATAATCTGCACAATGATCTTCTTAGGAGCTGGACTTGGTGGCATAGGACAGACTCAAGGCTTTTGCCGCCAGCATAGACTTCAAACTTGATATAATAGCAGAATATTTGAGCAACAGTAGCACTTGGTCGCATACTACTGAATAACATCACGCGTGTAGTCTTTTTTGTAAAGTTAACATGATAGAACTTCAACATACAAGACTCAATACCCTGCAATATGAGCGTCTTGGCTGAGAACTACAATAACATCACTTCAGGCTCCCCATCACCACGAAAACAAAACACAACAAGCCGGTTCGTTGCCTCGCTCAATATTTCCTCTCCTCAGTCAAACCTCTGATATATTCTACTCGACCCAAGTTCCCTTTACTCCGTCGGATCCCGCCCGCCCTGCGCCGCCATGTTCCTCTCATACTCCTCATCCGACTCGAAGTCAATCTCGGCAGGCAGCGTAATCGGCACAATGGGAATCCCATTCTCCTCCAGCTTCTTCAGCCTCGCCGCCGTCGCGGGTCTCGACTTGTTGATGCTGTACACCTTGATGCGGTGCGCCGACGACGTGACGTGCAAGTCCCAGTTCCTGTGTAGTCTCATCATCAGTCTCTAGATCATCGTCGCCCTCCTCTGCCCACAAAACCGGAAAGAGATTTTATAAAAATCGTATCCAAAGAATTGTAAAGATGAAGGGCAGAAAGACAAGGGAAAAGGGGGGGTAAAAGACATACCAAGCAGACCTCACAAAAGTAGGCTGCGTATTACACGCATTATCCCACGTCCTCACACAAAACTCCAACCACCCCTCGGCGTCAACAGGCAACTCAATCTCCCACAACCGCCACGCATGGAAATACTTGCCGCTCATCTTCTCCCACGGGACCTCATACCACACCCCGCCCCCATCACCACTGACCTCGACCCTCACAGGCCAATGCCCGCCCCCGGAATACGCCCACCCCCTCAACCTCACCTTCCCCTCGTGAACGACCTGCTCCATATCCCGCGGCGTCATAATCGCAGAGCTCACCGGCATCTCCTGGATCGAGAACCCGTTGCTGTACTTTACATTCTGCTTCCCCACCTGCGGCGTGTAGTAGATATACTCTCGCCTCTGCACCGGCGCACTGCTCTCGCTCGCGATGGCCCGGATCTGCGTCAACCACTTTGTGCTCCGCGCCCCGATGTACCCAAACACCACCGTCCGCAACGGAAACCCGTGGATCTTGGGCAGCGGCGCTCCATTCATCTCCCACGCCAGCAGCACCTCGTTCGCTTTTACTTTCCGCCACGGCACGCTCACGACGTAGTTATACACCTTGCCCTTCTTGAAATACGTATCCGCGCCGTAAAACTCCAAGTGCGCCGCGTTGTCCTTCAACCCGCCGCAGTACTTTATGACCTTTTTGAGAGATACGCCCGTCCATCGCGCGGTGCCGATGGCGCCTTCGCCCCAGGGGGCGTTGATGAGCTCGTCGCCGTCGCCCGGGTACTGCGCGATCTGCTCGATGCGCCGCGTGCCGGAGCACTGGATTGAGACGACGTTGGTTTGGTGTTTGAACTTGGTTTTCAGGTCGTGCAGGGTGAGCGTCTGCGGGTTGTTGACGAGGCCGGCGATGTCGAGGGTGTATTTGTCCTCGTCGATTTCCGGGATGCCGCCGTGGTTGCGGACAAAGTGGTCTTTGTTGGAGGTGATTTCTGTCTCTACCAGGCGTTTCTGCAGTGTTTTTTTCGCATGTCAGTCTGTGGAGGGGGGAATCTTGATATGAAGTTTCGATGTGACTTACACGAGGGGGTTCGCCGTTGTAAGGAAATTGAAGAACGTGAATCATATCCTCCGCCTTTTCCTCCTTGACGATGTCCCAGCTGACCTCGGGAATATGACCCAGCCCGCACGCGTAGTGATACTGCTTCCATCGCTCCCCCGTCAGGATTGGATTCGTATCGGGAAGCGGTCCCAGTTGATACTGAGGCGGCTATTACACGCAATAGGAAGATTCAGTCAGCAGGTGCTCCTGACACATGGACCCTCGGGGCATCGACATGTTGACTTACCTCCGGAAAGTCATATTGCCTCATGAGCTCTTCAACCTGCTTCTTCTTCTCGGGATACTTCTCCCACTCAATATACCCCTTCCAACCATCCCTCTCTTCCTTAAAGTGAGGTGTCTTACCCTTTGCCTTGAAAGGGATCGCGTGAGGTTCAGCAGGAGCCATGGTGAGTATGACGAATAGAGAGACGATTTCAGGAAGCCGATTATCACTACTCAGGTCTCTAAATTGAGACCGCAAAAAACGGGAAGACGTCGTTAATAAGATGCAAAGCCACTCATCGACAGGCATCCAATAACACGCCAGAAGTCAATCTCCCACACTGGCAAAATTCACACCCAGAAACCATGACATACATCTCTAAGCCAATCCAATATCGTTGTAAATACACCCCAGCCAATGAACAGTCTCTCGTTCAGAATCTGATGCCGTCATGAAGACATCAAACAACCGTCTACTTTCATCCGGAAGCTTTGCCGCGGCCCGACGCTAACAAACCCGCATTGCAGGCATGTCAGCGTTGCAGGAGCCATGTTACCTGTAACCTGGCCTCTCCTTCCCCACGTGAGATAGCAATCAAACTCGAGGCTTCAGATCGGGAATCTCGGTTGCATAGTCGTTGACAACAAGAGTCTAGCCAAAAGAGCCAAGGTTCGTAACTGTCGCCGTTGGTTGTGCCGTTGGTACTCCACTTAGTCATGACGTTGATCGTCCGGTCACCCCTGTCGTATGTCAAAACAAGCATTTGCCGTTTGGAACGCTATCGTTAGACTCGGTCCAAAGTCGGCGATACTTAGCATTCGGCGGAACATGATGATCCAGGCATTGACGAGGTCTCACGGAAACCGAGAATCATGACTTCGGGGTTTGAACATTAGGGATGTATATTCCGAGCGATCCGCGATGAAACGACAGGGTAATCTAGGTAATGTGCTCTTCTCCGTAACGCCGTCAGCGTCCCATCATAGCCGCCTGCGAAAACCAAAATAATGCAATGTCCTGTAGGACGAAAAACTGACAAAAGCCCCAGGTTGAAACTGGGGCTTCATGAACCTCTGATCTTCTACCGCCCTTTAATAATGTTTCCCCCTCTTCAGGTACCGCCTCTCCTCTATACCCATCCTTTTTGTCAAAACTCCATCACTGCAGAACAGCGCCGCTCACTCTCCGGCCAACAGTCTTGATGGTCGAGTACTGTCCGTTGGCGCCCATGACATCAAAACGACTCACGCTCATGGCGTCTTCGGTGTACCCTGAAAAGTAGTAGCCCACAATGACTACAAGGTAGCTGAGCAGCAGAATGCTGCCCTTGAAGTAGTTACTCTTTCCTTCACCGTACATGTAGCTAAGCAAGAACACGCAAATGATGACAGTGACCATGTCCCACTGGGGGAACAGGAGCGAAAAGGTGTGCGCAGTGAGGTCTTCGAAGCGATCCGAGGTGACGTAAATCGCAGAGAATAGGACAAGAGCCGGAACCTGAAGCAAACAGACTTGAAGCGCATAGGCAGAACCAATTTCCATGGAGAGCGCAATATTGCCGTTCATAGCGAACGAAATGGCGTTCTGTGAATCATTAGTCAACGCCATAACGTAGGTGTGCAGAACAAACTTACCAAAAACTCGGTCGTGTTGGGGACCAGCGCGAAAAGAGTAATACCCAAGAACTTCTCATCAATGGCGAAGCCCTCAAGAACGACGTCTACAGTGTCCACTAGAATCTCGGCAATAATGGCATAGAGTACAGTAGCACCCATGAGAATGAAGGCACTCTTGCCTCGGCTCCAGTTGGGAGCGTCATGTCCACCGTGGGGCACTTGGGCAGTGCTTGCTGCTGCGAGATCTTCATTGTCGGCAACGGTAGCGGTACGGAGGGCCGGGGGGCGCGAAGTAGCCGCAGTCGAACCCGGGGGAAGTGCTGAGGTCCTGCGAGGCATCCGCTCCCGCGCAGCAATCGTGGCCGCAGTGGCCGCCATCTCGGCCACCTCTCGGACCAATGCGTTGTTCTCCGCCTCTGAGAATCCAGGAATGTGAACAGTAGAGCGGACCGTGTCGCTGCCGCTAGATTTCGGAGGCACGACGTGCGGGATGCTGACGCTGCCATTGCCAGCACTCAAGCCCAATCCGGTGACGGACCCCTGACGAGAGCTGTCATCTTTCTTGTTTGCAAGGCCAACCTGCTTGAGCGACTGGCCGAGGATGCGTTTGTAGAGGTGAGAGTCACGGACGTCGACTGAGGTACCAGTGGTCTCGGCAAATGAGTGAGGACCCGACTGTCTAGCGTGAGCATGGGCATGAGCGTGGGCGTGTGCTTCTTCGTGCTTCTTCTCGTCGATCTCTGAGTTCCAAATTACTGCAGCGTGGGTTCGCAGCGTGAACCACAGTCCTACAATGTAGGAGAGGAACAATAACGTGGCGCAAAAGTAACAGAACGGACGGACAGCCTCGAGATAGAAGCGATCATTGAGCGCCGGAGTCTGGGAAAAGAAGCATCGCTTGCAGTCGCGTCCGTCCCCAACAGGAGACAGACCTCCCCCGATGCCACCGTGGTTGACACAGTCCAAACAGTTGAGCTCGTGAGTGCCGTAGATTTGGTAGAAGAGCGTGGGTCCAAAGGCGCCGAGGACGGCGAAAAGCAACATTGTCGAAGTGACACCGGCAGACCTGGCATTGAAACGCTGCGTCTTGCGCTTGATGGCACCAAAACACATGGAAAGACCCGGGAGGAAAAGAATACCCGCAAAGATACTTCCCACGATACTGCCTTCCACGAGTTGGCCTTTGCCTTGGCTCAGGGCAACGCAGTAGAGGAACACCTCAACAATCGTGGAGAAGAAAGCGTTGATGGCAGCACCAACACCCATTGAAGACTGTGCCGAGATCGAGGCGACGGCCTGGCCGATGAAATAAGCGAGCGGTACGATGGAGAATAAGCCGGCAATGAAGAGGAAGGCGGGTGACGTGATGAAGAGCTTCAGATCGAGGACTTGGTCGAGAACGAGATAGTCAAAGATGACGAAGAAGACGACACCCATGAGGTTGATCAAAAATACGTTTGTGCCGTCGATTGTGTATTTCCAGTACTTGATACCGACAGCGCGGTATGTGCACAGCAAGATTGACGAGTGCGGCGTGTCAGCTGTCCGGGCGAGAACGATGTCGGACTCGAACGAGAGAGCCAAGGGGTGGCGGCGCAGTTGGTCGAAGAGCAGCATCGTGACCTTGCCCATGGGAATCGAGAAGACAAGGAACCAGCAGATCAAGGACACCAGGATCAGCGAGGGTGAGAGCAAAAGGTAGAAGAACAAGAAGAAGACCACGCGGCCAATGTTCCACTGGCCTCTTCCAAACAAACGGCGCTTGGTTTGGGGTGGTGTCTGGCTTCGCTCTCCGCGTCGAGAACGGCCCAAGAGGCTGTCAGTCTCGCTGGGCTCAGAGTCGATGCTCCTGCGCGACCGTCCCACAATGGATCGGCTGCGTTCAGATCCCTCTGGACCAAAGAAGAGGCGGCCATATTCCAGGTCACCACTCTGCCACTGCTCATACTCGGAAATGCTTCGTCCTTCGCCTTGGTCCTCATCCAGATAGGCGTCATCCTGCTCCAGGCGCACATATTTGCCGAATGGATAGAAGAGGTAGCCAGCCAAGCCCCAAAGAACTCTGCCGTATTCCCTGCCGCTAGGGGTTGCGGCAAACAAGAAACAGACCAAAGCGCCGAGAGCTGAGAAAGCTGCCATCCACCAGCCGAATAACAAGGTCCAGAGAAGGTTGAAGAAGACAAGCCAAGTATGAACTCTTCCGCCAGGTGATGAATGAATATCACCCTCGGCATTCTTCTGCACCGAACGATCTTTCTTGTACAACGCAGGCTTCCACAACCTGATACCGAATGGATGGGTCTGGTTGATGGCCTGCTGACGATCCTTGAGCGTAAAGCTCTCGGCGTCGCTCACGTCGCCATCCGACTCTGCATCAATGTCATCTTCGTTGGGGTGTATCGAAGGAACGCGCTCGGTTTCCTCGGGAGCATCCTCGTCAGCTCTGGGTGTCCGCGGACCATCCTCGACTTCATCATTATCGTCATCGTCCTCGATTCCAGTATCACTGCGTGAAGATTGAACGCGCGATAGCGTGGTTGCCAGTTGAGGCCGGCGGCGGGTGCCAAAAGCGGTGCTGCCCTGACGGCTTTGATGACGGCCGGCGGCATCTGCCTCGACCTCATCAATGTCGTCGTCGACAGAAAAGACTTCGCCGCGGTGTGGTGCTGATGGGTTGGTTGACAGGCGACGGGGCATGGGAGGCTTTCGCGGCTTCGCAGCTTTGGGGCGTTCAGGACCCATCATGGGCGATCTAGCACTAGCAGTTGTTGTCGAGCGTGAATGCGATCGATCGTGGGCGGACGGGTCGGCCAGGTATTGAGAGCCGGAACCTTGGGTATGTATAGAACCTGCAAGCGCACGGGGGTATGATATCAGCCAGGGGTTTTTCGCGTTGGGCAACTGGGTAACTCGGACGACCAAGACTCGTTTGGTTTCTGGGCATGCAACAACACATCAGCGGGTCGTACGTACCGTAGCCACCACCTTCTGGACGCCTCCGCACCGTGTCGGTAGACTGGAAGGACTGGAAACTTTCGGAGAGACCTTCGTCGCGAGAGGCGACATAAGAGTCGAACCTTGAGGGCTGATGACGAGTATCAGTGGGCGATGCGGTGGTCGAGCTATCGTGGGACTGATGAGATGGATGGGACGGTGTGCCCGGCCCTGTAGAGGGATCCATGGTGGGCGACAACGAATAGGGCGACGAAAGAGCGCGCAGCTGTTTGGGGACGATGGAGCAAGATGGGTGGAGGAGATTGGCAAGGTGCCGGAGATGTGGGTTATCAGTGCAGGCGTAGGCGCAGGCGCGGGACGAGACGGCAACCCGGGGGTGGGAGAAGAGAGTGTCGGTGGGTTGCTTTGGTTGAAGCTTGGAATTCTCTCGATATTTTGCTGTCTTGGAACGGCGAACTGGTGATTAAGCGATATGAGGAGAGGAAACCGGGAAGGGGAAGAAAAAAGTTGTATTGTTGTGAGTGTCTGTGCCAGGCAAGGTGCGGTTGGGTTTAGGTAGGTCCAGGTCCAGGTTCAGGTTCAGGTTCGGGCTCAGTGAGAGAGATGTGAGGATTACTCGGAGAGCCCGACTATGGGTCGAGGAGTCGGTGACGGTGTCGGTGTCGAGGCCCGCCTTCCTGGCTGGATGGATATATGACGGGTCTCAGTCTGGTAGTCGAAGGTTTATTGCTTATAAACAATACTCCGTAGAGAGGGAGGAAATCGGAGAAAAGGTCGAACAAGCGAACCAGGGAAATGTGGTGAGGTAGACCGCAGCGCTCAGGTAGGTGAGATAGGTGACCGTGGTGGTGTGGTGTAAACAAGCTAAGTAGGTATCCCGTAGAAGGGGACCAAAACACACAAACACACGATGGAAAGAAAAGGACGACCGGGGGGAACAAGAATGAGAATGATGATGGGACGATTAGGCTATATTGGGTTCGAGAAGAAAAGCGCAGTCTTGTTCCATTCCCGTGCGGCGGAAAATGTTTACTGGGCAAAAGGTACGGACTGACACACAGACAACGGGAGCCTTCTATCTGTCGTGCGTACGGAGTAGACGTTAGGTAGAAGGATGTCGAGTAAGAAGTACGAAGCACAGAGTATCGATGGATGACCCGAATCACCGATGCTGTACTTACTACCTAGGTAGGTAGTTTGTAGTGGTGGTCGCTGGTGGTGGAGGTGGTGGAGGAGCAGTTCGTACCATGGAAGCTACTTGCCGGCTAACGGTGGGTGCTAGGTAAGCTAAGGTACCTATTGTGTTCCACCAGGAATCCAGGATCTACCCAAGTACCTAGCTTACTTACTCTCTGCTACCTTAGTCTCTACTCCGTCCACAACAGTGTGTGTAGAGGAGAGGAGCGGAATGCTTGGGTCTCTCCTCCCCCAGATTCACACATATTTTACGGAGCAACACACCTCATTAAGGTGAGGAGCTTGCTGCTGCCGCTGCTCAGAGGCACGAGACACTGGGCAGTGGACAGTGGAGGTGGGATGGAATGTCTGAGTCAGGCGCTGCCCACTGTTGATCAAGCCGCAACCCCAAGTCTCCAACTGGCGGTCATGTGTACGTTCTGGATGGCCTCAGATGGCGACTCTCTTTGCAGAAGAGCATGGAAGAAAAGCATGGAAGATGCTTTTATTGGCTCCGCAAGAGGGAGCGAGGACCACTGCGAGGCTGCTTCTCCTCCGCAATGTGCTTGTCATCAGGTTCGAGAAGACTGGGGAAGATGGACAGGAGATCCCTCGTTTGCCAGTCTTGTCAACAGGCATGGCTGGTTTTGTAGTAGGTAGCCTTTGGTTGGTGTTTACATTTGCGGCTTGCGGCTTGCACCCACACACGCACACACACGCACACGCAACCCTAGGCCTGCTTTTCTTACTTTTGGCGGACGGTTGATAGGTAGGGCCAAGGCCAAAAAGTACATGCACATCGTGCAGCGGCACGCAATTTGGGGAAGGATTACCTTAGGTTCCCGAGTGGAGATCACTGGTAGGTACGTAGTACGTAGCAAAGGGGGCACTTGGGGTTCGGAAGGGGGGGGTTTACTGCGCAGCAAACACTTGAATTCAGCGTCGACTTTGGAGCCGGCGAAGAAGCGGACGGTGGAATGGGAGCATGGATCATGGACCTGTCCCGAATCAGACTAGCGCCCGCGTGCTTCAGAATCGCCGCTGGCGCAGGGTGCAACCTCCCATCAGCCGCGACTGGCGAACCTCGAATCCTCGAGTCCCAGTCCCCTCCCCGTTCCCTTCCCTTCCCATGTCATGCCCCTTCCAAGGCTTCCATCGGGGTCCGTCGTTTCCCATCTTATCCTCGCCGCCAACTCAACCTCACCTCAGCCTTCCCATAGGTTCCGGGCTTCCACGGCTATCACCGCCTCTTGGACTCTCGGAATATGTATCCCACGCTCTGTGCTATAATTCCTTTCATGATGATTCGACTTCCCTCACCAGTTGCTCGACATGTGCTCTGATCTCGTGCTGTGCTCCACTTGCCCATCTGGGAGAGAAAACGTCACCGTACTCCGTAGTACTTGCAGGCGCATTTAGCGTTCCATTGCACCTTCTCTTGCAGCAACAACCTTGGAGAACAATCGCACACTGACCATGACTCTTGCCATCTATGAGATCCATGATTACCTAAGATTCGGGGAGCGGCAAATCTGCACTTCCGACAGAAGGCTTACCTAAGGTTTAGCTGCTCTCAGATTCCGTCCGAGCTCAAGCTTGGAATGGGAAAAGTGGATCGTAGCTTTTCCGGAAAGATGTCCATCACGTGATTTCCGGCACTGTCGAACGCGTCGACAGTCGTTTGCCTGCTGCGGCTTGCGGCTGACTGACCGACCGACGGAGCCAGCCAGCCCAGCCAGACGTCCAGCCCTGTCACTCCCAATCCATCTGTGAGCTTCCACATCGACAAGCTTCCATCATCACGACACAACCCACCACCACCACCACCAACGACCCCGGCAACCTCAATCATTCAACCCATCACGACCCCGCTCCTGACGATCGATTGACTTCCCCTCACTGGTCCACGATTAAATTTATACCGACGACAGTTAATCACAAAAGCAACAACATCACCACTACTCGTCTTCTTCCTCAACCCTCGGGGCATCCATCACGATGGCGCTCGACAGCTACTATCAAAACAAGATCGAGGCCATGAAACTCGAGATCCTCAAGGGTCAAGCAGTCCTCCGCCGCCTCGAAGCCCAAAGAAACGACTACAACTCCCGTGTGAGGCTACTGAGGGAAGAGCTGGGCCTGTTGCAGCAGCCTGGTTCTTACGTTGGTGAGGTCGTCAAGGTCATGAGCACGAAGAAGGTCCTGGTCAAGGTGCATCCCGAAGGCAAATACGGTACGTCACAATCCCACCAGCAATACATCCCATGCAGGTCCTTGCTTGCATCCCTCCCACCTCGACATCGTCAGCTTCTTCATGTCAACATCAGATCAAACTAACCCCTCGCAGTCGTCGACATCTCCGACAATGTCGACATCACAAAGCTCACCGTCGGCAAGCGGGTAACCCTGCTTTCCGACAGCTACAAGCTCGAGAAGATGCTCCCCTCATCCGTCGACCCCCTCGTCTCCCTCATGATGGTCGAGAAGGTTCCCGACAGCACGTACGATATGATTGGTGGTCTGGATCAGCAGATCAAGGAAATCAAGGAGGTCATCGAGCTCGGCCTCAAGCACCCCGAGCTGTTCGAGTCGCTCGGTATCGCACAACCAAAGGGTGTCCTTCTCTACGGCCCCCCCGGTACGGGAAAGACGCTGCTCGCCCGTGCCGTCGCACATCACACCGACTGCAAGTTCATCAGGGTGTCCGGATCCGAATTGGTGCAAAAGTACATTGGTGAGGGTAGTCGCATGGTTCGCGAGCTCTTCGTCATGGCCCGCGAGCACGCTCCCTCCATCATCTTCATGGACGAGATCGACTCCATCGGTTCCTCCCGTGTCGAGGGCTCATCCGGCGGCGACTCCGAAGTCCAGCGCACCATGTTGGAGCTACTCAACCAGCTGGACGGTTTCGAGCCCACCAAGAACATCAAGGTCATCATGGCCACCAACCGTCTCGATATCCTCGACCCCGCCCTGCTGCGTCCCGGACGTATCGACCGAAAGATTGAATTCCCCCCGCCAAGTGTCGAGGCCCGTGCCGACATTCTCCGCATCCACAGCCGCAAGATGAACCTGACAAGAGGCATCAACCTCACAAAGATTGCCGAGAAGATGAACGGCTGCTCCGGAGCCGAGCTCAAGGGTGTCTGCACAGAGGCCGGCATGTACGCCCTGCGTGAGCGCAGAGTTCACGTCACCCAAGAGGACTTTGAGCTCGCCACCGCCAAGATCCTCAACAAGCACGACGACAAGGAGGTGTCACTCGGCAAGCTCTGGAAGTAAGTGCATGCGCAGCTGGCGGGGGGTGTATGCAACGAGAGGGAGAAGGAGAAAAAGAGCAGCAAACGATCGACGAAGACATGTTTACTCGGCTGGCGGGGGTCGACAGGCAGGCAGGCAGGCAGGGCGGAAGATTCAGGAGAGAAGGCGGCGGTGGAAATAGCGTCTGCGCCCATTTGCGCGCGCATGTGGCGCTTGTACGGCTAATTATGTACGACTACATAGAATCATGGAATCAGCCACCATGACATTACACCGTTCATCACATTTTCCTTCTGTCGTCTCCCTTTTTGGCGGTACCGGTAGGCGTTTGATGCCACGTTCTCCGTCTCCGACAAAGTGACCTCACCTCGCCTCGACCAACGCACGCCTGCATACTCACAACTCACAACTCACAAGTCCAATAGAGAGAGGGGGAGGGGGAAGTTGAGTATGCCCCACCGAATTACTGTCAATCATGGCCGGTTTTTTTTTTTTTTTTTTTTTCATTGATTCACCCCTCGTCTTGCCCGCCTGCTTCTAGGTGGTTCATCGTCCTCCAGAGAAACGCATGTACGGTACTAGTGTAACCAGATGGATGGCAGATGGTAAGGGAAGTGGAGTATCGTCATCCTAAAACAAACCAACCCACGAGGATTACTCAGTCAACTCGTTGGTGTTGGAATTTGACAGATGGATCGCCAGTAAATGCGGAGGTGTTTTCATATGGTATTGGTTCACTCCTACACTACATCGACTTCACTTCACGAGATATCAAAACTCAAGTTGGGAGGTCAAAGGAGGAGAGAGCATGCCAGACGGCAGCTCCTCTCCTCTCTCTCTTTCTCTCATTCATTCAAACGCCTCTCTAATGTACAATCCCAAGGGACCGACCGCAGTCGAGATCCCCAACATGCTGGCGTCGTCAGACACAAAAGTCGAGTACCAAACGCCATGCATCGTAATATATATGCCCTAAAATGCCGAAACGCCTTTAGCCTCATGCCTGACCTGGCCCTGGTCCTGGCCCAGTGTGTGTGTCTCTCTCTTTCCATAGTGCCTTATTTGCCGTATTAGAAAAATGCACAATGCCTTTCTTCTCATCACTCGCCGATGTTGGCGTATTCCGCGATCCAATAGAGGGTATCGAATTACGATTCACCACGAGTTCCGTTTCCGTTTTTCCATCCGTCTCCCTATGCAAGCCGTGCCACGTAATTAGTTGTCCCCTCTAAGCTGCAAGCTTCCACTTCGTGCTCTTCCTCCCTTAGGAGAACCTGAGCTCTTCTCGTGCCATCGCCATACGTACTCAACAATCGTCTCGTAGCACAAGACGTATTGACGCAGGCTTTGCACCATGCTGAGTCGTTGGTTGCGGAAGTCCTCAACCGTCTTCTGGATGAGATCCATAGTGTCGCTGTCGTCCGCCAACCACGCTGTGTCTAATGGGGTTCTGTCTGGAGAGCCCCGTCGCACGTCGGCGCTGGTGCGACGGCTGCTCGGAGTGAAATCAAAGGTCTTCTCCCGAGGCGAAGACTCCTCTGATCCGCTCATCTTGATATCGCCGTCCGAATCCCGCTTCCTCACGGGCTTCGTGGTCGTCTTGTTCAGTCGTTGCCGCTTCAGCATATCGATGACGCTGTCTACAGTGCAGAAGGTTCCGGTTCGACCACATCCCGCAGAACAATGCACCAGCATTGGCCTGGCCCTCTGATCCATCTCTGGCTCGTCATACCAAGCAATAGGGCCTGATTCCGGAGACGCACGAGCACTGCTTACGGAGGACGTATCGACCGGCAAAGCTGAACGTTGCATCACGTTGGCTAGGTCCACGAGGGCCAGCAGATGTGACGGCTGCGCAGGCGCTCCAAAGTCGGGCCAGGAAGGGTAGTGCAAGTGAGTGATCTCACGGATGGGCGCAAAGGGGTGTGAGCCGTGAGACAACGCAAACTTCCGAATGATAACATGCGGCGTCTCGCCTTGTGGTGGGGATGGCGAGGCAGTTGCGTTTGATGCCTCCAGTGTAGTCGTCGTCTGCGCGCGCCGGCGTCCGGCTTCCGCTGCTGCTGCTGCGGAGGGGGCACTTGACCCCTGGTTGGTACGGTGCTTGTCAATGTCCAACGAGACTTTCTTCTCCGATAGCGGCTTGAGCTTGATCGAGCCAAAATCCCTGCCTTGCCAGTACGGGTGGCATTTGAGCTGGCCTCCTTCCGACTCCGCGGTCAACATGACGACGACACGGATATCTTGTTCCCAAACAACAGACCAAAAATCCTTCCTTTTATTAGTGTCCAATATACATATCGCGGAAATCTTGCCGATAGCTTACCTCAAAAGTGGCGGGGAGCGGGCCCTGGGTAGCGATGTACCTCTTATTGCTCCGAGATGCCTTGACGTGACTGGCATTGACGTAGTCGCAAGCCCCCTCGGAACGGCCTTGCAATTTGACCCGAGCGTGCTCGAACGGCAATATGTCTTTGTAGCGATTTTTGCCACCCTTCTCGATACCACAGAGCTGCGGAACAGTCTTGTCCTTCTCACTACCACTGAACATGGAGTAGGCCGCCTTCATCCGCGACTGCTCAGCCTTTTCAATGTTGAGGAACTTGTCTGATACTTGCTTGCCATGATCGCTAGGCTTAGAGGCATCACGGAGCCATCTAGGCAGCGTAGGTGACTCCAGCCCCGACGGTCGAGCAATATCCAGCTGACCAACTCCATCGGCGAGATCCATGTTCTGACGAATATTCGAGAAGAACGGGTTGGCGTTGTTCTGGGTCATTGGTAGCATGACACCTCCAATGACGGGGGCGATGCCGGGCCGACTACCGTCACCCGATGCTGCTGGACCGGAGCCGCTCGCTGGAGCACCGAATCCCTCATCCACAAGATCGGGATAGGCGTCAGCGAAAGCGTTGAACCCACCCCGCAGGATGTACATGTTGCCGGAGTATCCCTCATTCGTGAACTTCTTCACCATGTTCATACACGTAACGGCGTCACGTTTCTCTGCAGAGTAAGCATCATAGACAACGAGATGCTTCGTCGATTTCCACTGAGAAAAGCGCCCCTGCATATCCGGGCTTTGAAAGGTCTGCTGGAGTTTCGTCAGGTTGAAGGTAGCTCGCTTTAACAACGTTGTTGGAATGCAGAGATTGAGCGCGCCTTCGATCCGAGCTTGGGCATATTGCTGTGACACTCTTAGGTCCAGAAGCAACAGATCACTTTCTGAACCATCAGCCTCGATTAGATCCTTCAATTGCGACGGCGCTATCAACGAGGGGCCGCTCTCCATAGTCGGTGGCAAGGTCTCGGCGCGTGGCTGGTTGGCTCGAGCAGCACTCGGCGCTGGCGCATCGGGTTTGTTCTGTGAGATGGATAACCTGGGGTGACGGTCCTCTACTTTCGACAATGTTGTTCTACGCTCAAAGGGCGACTCGGATTGCATGGGCGATTCGAATCTTGGCATGTTCAAATTTAAGATCTGCGGTGGTTGTATCGACGCCTCGGAGTTTCGCTTGGAATCCAACGAGGCGTAGGCTGAGTCGCTCAAGCTTTGCTGGTCAACTTCCTTGCTCTGCTTTCGCTCCGTGGGAATTCGAGGTATCGAAAAGTCCGAGGCGTGGTCGCTGGCATGCGTATTCCACCGTGGCGGTCGAGGACGAAGAGTGGTCGGGTTCGGGGGAGCTTGCGGAAAGTGCGAGGAGGAGAGGCTGAAGCTCACGCCGCGATTGAGGTCTGCTTGCCGTTTGAAGGCCTCATAGTCGGGATTAGCATCGATGGGAACTTGCTTGGGCAGCGCGGCGCCGAATGAGCGGACGGACGAAGTCGGGGAGCTCCAGTTGTCTCGTGGCATGGAGGCAGATTCTCTTGGGTCGACGGACTGCTCGACAACGAGTCCAAAGTAGTTTGGACTCGCGGCTCTCGCCTCTGCCTGTCTTGCCGGGGTAAGGTTCCCGTTACCGGGAGGCATTGACTGGCCGACGGAGTAGGGCATTCTTGGAGATGCCACGGGAGTAGAAGGGTTGGGAGTCTTTGCGGGCGGAACGGCGAGTTTGGACTGTGAGTGGGAGTGGCTATGAGAAGATCGCGGCGCAGGCGAGGGCCTGGAAGCTGAATGATGAGTCTTCATGGTGTAGTGGACGGATGTTGCTCCGTCGTTGCTCCTCTTGTCGAGCATGGTTAGTGTGTGTATGTGTGTGTGTGTGTGTGTGTGTGTGTGTGTGTGTGTGTGTAGGTGTAGGTAGTTGTAAAGAGGATGGGATGTGTGAGAGAGAGCCACGGATGTTTCTGGAGGATAGGTATTGTTCCGGACGCCTGGCCAAGTGTTGAAGGCCCTTGGTCAACAATTAAAGCGCCATTCCGGTATGGCGGCGTTTTTTTGGGCGGGACGGTTAAGGCAAGGTCGGATAGGGTTCAGATAGATCGGAGGGAATGGGAAGGGAGGGAGGGTGTGCGGAAGAGGCTCTTTGAAAGGGAAAGGGACAGGCAGTGGGGGGTCTTTTAGAGAGAAAAGAAGGTTGCGGGGGGGGTTCTGACGTGACGGCACAAGTGGCGATCTGAACCTGGTATGGACCTGGGGGGGTGGTTGCTTGGCCCTTTGCTTGGTTGAGTTGTGACTTTCTGAAGCGGTGATGGATGCCCTGGGCGAAGGATGAGGGAGAGCAGAGGCAGAGAGAGAGAGACAGAGAGCGAGAGGGGATACACCTGATGGTTATTACTCTGACTCTGATTCTGACTCTGAAGCTACTCTCAACTGCGAAGAAGACAGGATGGTGTGGTCGAGAATGGGCTGGGCTGAGCTGACGGGGGCCGGACAAGGTGGTGGCGTTCGGCGTCCCGAGAACCAGTAGAGAGAGATTGAGAGAGCGAAGACAGTGACAATGTGTGACTGCTATGTGTGCTCTTGTAAGGTGCCGTACGGACGGACCACGTATAATACTCTGAATCGGTATGGGTAGTATGGGAAATAATAGAACGAAGACGCCTCGGGTTGAGCGCAGCGCAATGGAACTTTACCAGCGGGACGACACGACACGACACGACGGCGGAAGACGAAGTGGGTGACCGAGCAAGGTCCAAGGAAACAGGCACTGAGGCGAGCAACTGGGCAAATGGGCCAGTGGGGGGGAGATAGCTACATCAAAGGCGCACCGGACACTAGGTCTGGGGGTGTGTGAAAGACAAGGCGAGCATTGGGAACAACAATTCCCAGGAGAAAAGGGAAGGGGGGAAAGACGGGAAAGAGAGAGAGAGAGGAAAAAAAAAAAAAGGGTCCAGCCAGGTCTTGCTTGGGAGAGGAGTAGGAGGGAATGGAATGGGAACGCGCACGAGAAAGCAGAAGAGAAGAAGAAGGGGGGCACCCCTGGCTTGCGGGCAGGGAAGGGATACCTACCGACTTGGGTGTGGGAGCAAGAAACAGGTGTGGTGTGTGTCTCGCGGCAGCTATTCTCTCCTCTTTCTCTCTTTTCTGGTGCCCTTTTCTAGGTATACTTTTTTTGGTTTTATTTCGGACTCTGAAGCTGGTTGTGTAAGCCAGAATTTGCTTGTGAGAGTTTGGATTCCGGTCAGTGGCGTATCGCATTCACATTGGATTCCTCTTCTTCTTTTTCACGAAAGACGATGGGATGGTGGTCTGTCTGGGCAACGGCTTGCAAAAACCAATATGGCTAGAGCTATGCAAGGCAAGGCAAGGCAAGGCAAGCACGGCAAGGCAGTGTGTTCTCAGCCCTCTCTACAATTTGAAGTGTTCAAAGCACATGTGCGGAACCGCATTCTCTAGCGGCGGTACGGAGTATGGAGTGCGGGATATGGCATTGGAACTAGGCACAGTATCGACGGCTGTCCCTGGGCCAAAACGGACCTACCTGGCAAGTTGACGGTGTACTTGTAAGCACAGTACGGGGATCCGTACAAGTACGTAGAGACGCGTCCGAGTTGCAACGACCAAACAATTCTAAAGACACGGGTGCTGAAAGCTGGACAGAGAGGCAGTGGGAAGGAAAGGGCAGCACGAGGGCATGGCATGGCGCGCAGTGGCAGTGGGGGAAGAGAAAGGACAGAAAAGAGGGTGTCATGTCTGATGAGGTCGTGTGTCGTCCAGAACGGGAGGGATCGGCGCGCTGAGGTTAGCTCGGCGGAGTCCCTGACATCAACCCTGTGTGAGACACCATACATCACGTGAGGATTCTGATTTACACACTGCACATGTAGACACTGTGTTAGCATGCATAGCTGTTGGTAAGGATGATCAGAAGGAAGGTACTCGCACGGTAAGAAACTCAGTCCTTATTCCCACAGGGCTGATGTCTCGTCAACCGCGTCATAGAATGGGGGCGCTCCTTTGACGGGGTCCTTCTGTTGTCTCCCATTGGACAGACCCTCGGTTGTGCGTCCCTCCAGAGATGAGCTATGGCGCAAAAGCAGAGAGCGCAACCTTCCCACGGATGAGAACTCGTTCTTTCTTTCTACCTAAGGTACCTTAGGTCACCTAGGTAAAGTACTGAACACGTACCGCTTATTCACTCCTGCCTCTGAACCACAGCTCTGGATCCCCCCAACCACAGAGGGAGACGAGGAAGCAGGGGCTTGAAGAGAAGGTTTGATGCTGCCAGATCGCAAGGCTCGAAAAAGCAACATAGAACAATTCGACAACACCATGTCCGAAACACACGACACAACAAGCGCAAGCGCGGGCTAACGAATCCAGCAGTCGACTTGCAATAACCAGGCACAGCTACCTATACTCCTCTACCTTGACTTATTCTGCGAGCTGACCAAGATCCAGTGGAGGTGGCATTGACAGGGCAAGCCCCCATCACCTTGGCTGCGCAATAGCAGGGCAGAGACCGCGACACCCACCTCGCGAACACGCACACACCGTTCAAGACACAACGGTATGTTCTCCGTATATACCACAGGCCATGCTCGTCCCTGTTCGACCTACCTAGGATGCAAGCAGGCGCTTTACTGTGTATGACAGCGTTGTTGTGGCCATCGCAAGGCCATCGCAAGGCCATCACAATAGGGCGTCGCAGTTGAAATTCACCACAGCCAATTACCATGGAGAATCTGTTCTGAGGTACCTCATTCAAAGGCGACAGGTACCGATACCTTCCCTGTACCTTGCGCTCTCCAAAGTCGCCCAGACTTGAGATCTCGCTCTTTATTTGGGAAGTGGGGTCCGCATGGTGCAGACGTCATAGGGCCCATGTAGATGAGCAATCTACATAGCATCATCATCCCAAGTCTCCAAGAGTCTGGACCCCTTTTCGACGCCGCCATCCAGCCAATCGCACATCTGCGCGCAATTCGCGTGGGTGCATTGGATACGTACCTACTCATCAATCACAACCACAGTACCTTCAGATACGGGCACTGGGGGAACCGATTTTCGCAGCCATGAGTGTTCTAGCCTCTTCATGCTGCGTAGGACTATCTTGCACGAAATACAAACTGCGAAGCTATCGAAATCTGCCTCGTTGCCGATTTTCAGCAAATGGTTTCCTGTCCAATCTGCTGAATAGTATCATCAGGCCATTTCGCCCAGCAGGCGAGATTTGGGCATGAGTCCTCGCCAAATTGGCTTTTCTGCAAACCGCCCCCCCTTGCTGACGGACCTTCTATGGGGAATGACGTAGGCAAGCATTACGAACGGTCAGGTACCCGTGGTCCATTTCAGCTGACATTTCGGCGTGGGGCTCCTCTCTTTCCATTCGGCGAACATTCGTACACTACTACCTACCACCATGAAGCCTTGAGCCTTGAGGTTCAGGTAGCCATGTACAGCGTACCAGCAAAGTTTATCAGCTTTGCAACTTTGTCTGCCCAATTCGCTCAAACTCTGTTCATCGTCCCGAGGGCCTAGAACTATTCCATCAACTCTGTTCGACTCGTGTACCTGATGCAGTCGTGATGATGCGCCGACTATCTTACTAAGTGTCCAACGGTTAATCCTCAAACCTGCCGATTCCCAGTCATTGTCGTTTGCGATGCCGTCAACAATTGTTCCTGGGTTTCTACGAGAATTGTGAAATGGAAGCATGGCAGGGCATCATGCCGGAAAGTCACCGAAGACAACAGCGCAAGCTTTTGCATGTTGACATGGTTCATAGAGCAACGCCCCTTGGTCTGTACCTCCCTGATATTTGAAGATCCTCAGGCTTCAACGGTCAACAACGAGAGTGACGATCAATTATAGTACACAAAATCAGGCACACTTGAAACGGGGACGCGGCCATTTGCGCCGGTAACACTAAGATATCGATAAACATCTCCCTTCAGGTGAAGCGCCAATCCCATTCCGACTTTCCAAGTTGGGCAGGCCGTCGGATGACACGCTGGATGGTATACGTACACGACATAGCTAAGGTGGTTGACTACCTAGGTAAGACACTTTGGTTACTTTTGAGAGGAATCTGGCAGGTGCTACGAGTACCTTCTCTTACCTATAGCTTGCCCAAGTTGATAGGTACACATACACAGCGGAAGGTATGGATGTGTTAGTACCTTCCACGTTGACAACAAATGCGGTCCCAGGGAAAGAACAAGTTCGGGTCGGAGATATCCATGACTGCTGCCATGGCAGATTGCCTCCAAGCACGTGAGGTCTCGTGGGGGTACGTCTATTCCGTACCTACGTACACAGGTAATCGCAAAGTTCCCAAACGTCGCCAAATCAAAAGTTGGAGGAGGCACCCAGCTGGAACGGAAAACCTCCACCGTGGCACCGTTTCCCCATCTTGTGCTTCAGCTCCGACTCAGCCCTCACTTTTGTTGGTGAGGGTTTTCCCATTTTCTTTTCCATTTCCAAGTTTATGGCAAATTGCCTCCACTTCTACGAGTCCCATACGCCCCCGCCCCCCGGTGGCCACCTAACTTGGGTACATACAAACTACTGCATAGGCACGCCAGGCTACTAGGTATCGCTGCTGTCTTGCCCGATATCCCATGTTCCCTTCCCGAATCCCGTGCCCGTCTTTTCTCCAAGTTTTCCATTCTTGGCCCTCCCCTTTCTTGCCCTTATGTCTCTTGCTTTACTGTTTTCGTCTAGATGCCTGAGACTTGAGCATCAACCTACCTTCCTAGCCTAGGTAGGGCCACAATGCAGAAAGCGAGGGGATCCGATGCCAATGGAAAATACTCATGGGAAATTGCCCACCAATTCCATACTGGCATTCCTCATCTTTTGCATTTCTCTCGTCTTTTCCCCATCCTTTCGCCATCCTTCCCATCCCCCCCTTTCGCCCCTTCACCCTCGTGCCCTTCCTTCCGTTCTCCAAACCCCCCCAGTCTTCATCTTTCCCATCCCGTCTGCCCCGTCCCCCGTTCACCCGTTTCTCCCCCGTAGATTGTCGGACTTCTGCCCGGGCATCCATCTTCGGCCGGTGGATTCCTTCCGCAAAGCGCAGTCGTAACCCCCCCCCCCCCCCCGTGCGGCGTTGCCCCCTCCTTGATCCTCAAGCCTCAAGTCATTGGGTCTCACTCTGCATCCATCGCACCCTTCCATCGCATCCATGGTTCCTCCCACTCCGTCCCATCCATCCGGCACACTGGCATTGACATGCCGCCCTGTTTTTTTTTTTTTCCCTCACCGACACGAACAATCAACCAGCTTTTGTCAGGATTCAGCAAAGTAACAATCCCCACTCACTTCTCCTTAGCTCGCGCGCCCAGCATTCCAAGCGTCCCGCTCGCTGACCGTTCGAGTACCATCGCTTCTTGTAACCTTCTGGGCAGTTGGCACTAGGTAGGGACGGCACATTGAAGATACAGGGGACACGCCTGTCACACGGACACCAGCACCGGACGCAGCTCCGTCCCATCTTGCACAGCTCGCTCCCTTCCAGTCTGTCTTTTGTTGCAGTAGCACCAACACCAGCACCAGCAGCACCACTAGCTACAAGGTCAACACCTCAAGCTCCCTAACATGCTCATCCTCCATCGCAGCAGAAGCTCAGGGTCCTGGGGCTCCCACCGGGCGAAGACGGCAGACGGCAGACGGCGCCTTCATCAAGTCACCACACCAACGTCCCCCGGTTGTCTCATTCTCAACAACCCAGCGACAATTGGATGGTTAACTAGCTCCTAGGTATGCCACACTACTTCGGGCATGGCACTCATTCCCTTGAACCCTTGAGGCTTCTCAGCTGTTCTGTCAGCCTACCAAAGACGTTCTGTTCGCCTCTGACCCCATCACGGTCATAATCAATGATCTCTACATTTTCCAGGCCCACTAGATCACTCCTCACGTGCGAGAAATTGAAGCGCCGCCAACGGTACCTTACTCGCAAAGCTGCCCACCCACCACTCTGCTAGTCTTTGTTTGATCGGAGCAATCCAACCGGAACTCCTCTTCCTCGAGTCGTAAGATGCTAGGAATCTGGGATAGTGCCAACATTACCGACTCGCCTCGGTCCTTTGCTGCGCGGTCACTCGATGCCGGCTCATCAGCGACAGCTCTTCTCATTTGCTAGGTACAGGCTGCGCTATCTCTGAGGCTGCATAGCGCCAGGCCAAAGTAACTCTGTGCCATCTGCAGGGTTCTCGGTTCGCAGGCGGTGCCGCGGTAGACCCCAACGGCTCATCAAGCTGCCAAGGACGGATGCTACACAATCACGAAGACAGTAGCATTACTAGTCCACTGGCACACTGGGCAGAATCAACGACGCAGACAGAAACCAAGAAGTAGTGTATTCGGCAACTCCCAACTCGAGACAAGTCCTTGTGTCCACTCACACGCTTTTACGCATTTCTACTGGCTTGAAACAACAGGACACTGGTGCCTGTTGTCACCAAATGGACAACTGCGGTTCGTCCGCTTAGAGCCTTCAAACGCTTGTTGTGCTTTCAGGCCGGGGCAGCGGTTCTGCAGCGGGAATTGGCTTCCCACAGTTTTCTCTCAGACAACTATGGACCCTGATTTCTCTCACCTCTATCCGATTACTTCGTAGTCCATTCGTACTGCGATTACGGATACCTATCCGCGATCCGTCCAAATGGCCTTATTCTTTCGTCATGCAGCCGGCACCGTCAACCTTGAGCCCTGCGAACCCCCCCCTTTTCTTCAGCGCAATCTTTGTACCACCACTAAGGTTTCCATCTGCTCGGTGCAGGACCCGTAATCGAAACGTCATCACTTTCAGCACCGCCGCGGGCATTTGAGGGCTGAATCTTGACAAGAAAATGTTCATGTTTGAACTTTGGAGTCTTGGCAGCCTTCACCCGCAGGAGACGCGTCGTATACGGTATCTGACGGACGGGAAAGGCGGCCATTCGTCAAAGTCTACAGGTCTGTCTTTGTCTCGAACAAGACGGGCCTCGCGCCGTCCAGTTTGGATGCATGGCTTCTCATGCCGCCGCGCCACGTTTCGCTATCCCTGCTGTGCCTAGCGTACACGGCTACGGAGTACTTCTCTTCCGCTGCTGGTTCAACGCGCAACGCACAAGAAGATGTCGATCTAGTTCCTTACTGAACAGAAGCCATCAGCTTTACAATCCGACCGCAAGTCCGGCGCTGTGTCAGATCGGAAAATGGGCGAGTCAACCGGCAGCCCAACCGGCCGCCGTAGCCAACGCGGACTGGACCCCTTCTCCTCTCCCCCGCACCGGTCGTCTCACCAGGGCGACTATCATAGCCCCTTGGAGAGAGAGACAGAGAGTCACGGGCACTGGCGCGGGATTAGGTACAGCATCTCCACCCACATCTCTCCAGGGAAAACCGTTCCATATCACACACCGAAACTTGCAACGCTGGCGTCTATTGCGATCTAGAACACTTCTACGTATCCACCTTCTCCACCGGTAGCACCCTCGCAGGCTCGCAGCAAGGTCCTGGGCCTCTTTACTTTTTCTGCCCGCTAATCTTAGGCCCTGTCGAGGACGCCAGACAGGCCGGGCCCTTGTCTCCGGGATCACTGACTGCGCTGTTCCTCCTTCAGTGGTGTCTGTTCAACGTTGTTGCCCATCACTTTTTTGCTCCGGTCCGAGCCTGCGCCTGAGTGCTCTGTACTACCGGGATAGCGGATGTCCCTCCGTGAGACTCGAATCGAGTCAATCAAGTGTCTCGCTGCATGTTTTGCCCTCATACTTGCTTTCTTGCTCTGTCTTGGGTCAAGCGATCTGGGGCTGCAATCTCTGTTGGAACTTTCATTCCCAGGGAATTATCAACTGCTGTTGATTGATTTTAATAATGGCCCTGTCCTGGGGGGTCCGTCTGTTTGCAAATGAAGGGCTGTGGGGCAGCCATCGCATCTTTAGGGATAGAAAGCCTCACTCAAAATCGACTTGGATTTCCGTGGAAAAAAAAAGTAGACAACGCAGAAACCTCCGAAGCGTCCCTTGTCACAACAAACTCACAAGATTCCCGATCGATGATAATCGGGACCAGTTTTCGCCACTCAAGTCACTAATCTCACTTCGGCCTTACTTTCGAGTGGTTCTCCAGCCTCCAGTTCACTTACTTTTGAGCTCCCCTTTCGGTGGAAAAGCTACCTGCAACCTATCTACCTACTGATGCAAGTCACAACCGGTGCGGTAGAAACCCACCGAGAAAGTGGATGAGTGCTACATCGGACGAGAAACAGGGGGTCGCCTTTTTTTTTGGCTTGTTCTTCAAGGCGACGTCGGGTTTGCTCATGACACGCTGAAAGTTCGGCGAACCCGTTGAAGAATCAAAGTAACAAGAACAAAGAACTCCACCCCCGGGAAATCCTGAAAATAGCTGTGGACATTCTACCGTAGTAGTAGTTACGCGTCTGCCTATGATGTCACAGGCCGTTTCTCGAACCCCTTGTCGTACACTAGGTAGGAAGATTGAGAGGACCTTGCCGTGTAGGTGAGGGATGTGTTTTGGCTTGATGTGGTGTTGGCCATGCCGTCGCTCATTCGTTCGCAATATGCCTGGTCACTGGTTGAGAGAAAAGTTGCCCAATTATCACCAATCACATGTACCGTTCGAGACGTCAAGTGTTGGCAGCATACTTGCAAGAAGTTTGTTTCGTTTTTCCAACTTCTTGGGTTGTTGGGATGATGCAGCTTTGCCAACTTCGCCGACGTTCGCCGTCTTTCGGCGCGACGACCCCTCAACGGTTCTTGATGATTATGATAACGATGACGGCTTTGAGTAGATGTGCGGAGAGAAGGTTGGCTTTGCTGCTGGGTTATTTGACAGTTGATGGGGAACCTGCTTTTGTGGTGACCGGGCTTCACATGGTCTGGTGTTGATGTTAATGAGTTCAACCAAGATAAATAAGTGCCATTTTAAGTCGGGCGAAATCCTCGTAGAGAGCCTGCACCTGATACAGTGTCAGGGTAAAGTTAGAGCTTACACATACTGAATGATACTCCTTCGCCTTTCATGTCCTCGAATGAGATTCCCTTCTTTAGAACTCCGGGTCTGCTTCGCCAACGTTGTAGCTGTCATTATGTTGCTTTAGTGGACATATCAGCATGTTCATCACTCCCTAAATGGGTCTAATAGCTCGCCGAGTAATCACGTACTGTTCGAATGTACGTCAGCAGGGCCAGCCTTTCGGCCTCGATGAAGTCCGATCATCAGTCCTGAACTGCGCAGTGGAACGTGGAAAGACTTTTTGTACGGCCCTGAACACCTTCTAGATCACCTTTTTTTACCAGTATTACACCACGTATCATTGGAAAGCATGCTCGTTCTCGCAGCATCTTGGCTCGTATAACCTCTCGCCTGCTCTGGTGAGTGTATCAGCGTACTGAACCGCATGCCGAGGTTGAACTCTGGAATCAGGGATGGAGGAGCCCATTGAACCATGTGTCTCAAAAGTGCGGTGCTTTTCATGAGACTTGCCGGAAGGGTGAGAATTCTCTATACGTAGAATCGCACCAGCAACTAGATCACCAAATACGAAATCAAACCAGTGCATCTTGATTCTCAGGTTTCGCCCGTCTCGATACCTTCCTCCTGAGCGCTTGTGACCCCTTCTTCCGAGTTCCGTCGTGGTCGAAGGGGAAGTAGGAGGCAGTGAATTAGTCCTGAGACGTAAGTTCCAGGTCATCTACGAGGACTCCTGTTTCCCATCTGTGTCGTACTTTTATCCTAGACGCGGGAGAGGGCCAGGAGACAAGAGCTGGGTTACGTCTGACGATCTCGGCTCATGCCTATTCAGGTAGATACCTTTGCCTTTGGTACATCAAGGGCAGACAATTGACGCGGTGATAAAGCTGCTCTTGACGTTGATGAAGCACAGAGGAAAAATACAATTCATAGAGAAGTCTTGATTGAGTAGCATAGGTAGATCACACGAGCTGACCTGGGGAGGGGGTAGTCATCAACCAAGGGTCATGACGAGCTCGAAGTAGGAGAAGAGTATGGGTGCTGGTGGACGATTAGGAGGTGGGAGCAAGCAATCCAGCACGGCACTGCGAAATAGCCTTTGAGGGAGAGCTGAGTCGTTTGCTTTGTTGTAGCTTTTCATTTTTCCTTGTTGCTGTTTGTCGGATGGAAGAAGCGTATCTCGAGGTTCCTATTCCCTCTTGAGTTTTCAGCTTCTCGCAGCCACTTCTCTACGATCTCCTTCTGTCGGAATGAGGGGGAGATTGCCACTTTGTGAGGGTGATGAATTAGTTTCCCTGTGTGGGCTAGAACTTGGAAGATCCGTCTACCAGTCGGTTAGCATATTGAGATCGAATTTCTCCTACTTGTTGAGAAGCGTGTACGTCTTCGTTTGGCTTCTACAGAGGCCCCTAACCTCTCCCCCCAAGTTCAATGGTCTACGCAAAATTAGACCTGAATGTCTGACGAAGGGGAATCGGAGCTTCTGCATTATGTGATGGTGTTGAAAGCCATTGACGGACTTGTCAGCCATGCTTCAAAGTCTTTGGATGTAAATGAGGGATATGGCTAAAATGCCGTCTTAATAGAAGTTGTCACCTTAGAGGATGAGTGGCTTGTTTCCAGATAGGTAATGGTGGGACTTGGGCTCGGATTTATCTTCTTTTACATGATCTCCAAGCGAAGAACAGGCCTTTGGAAGTCTGAAGCAGCACTCTCGAGATGATGTGGCGATCGAACCTGTCTAATTACTACGGCCATCAGCAGTTATAAGCGCGTCTGATGGAATTGAATCCATCAGGTAGATACCTCTGGGGGCTGTATTGAATGCATGAAGCTAGCTCTGATCTCCTCGCTCTCTGATATCAGTCTTCTTCCTCATCTGCAGAACGCCAATATTGCACCTCGTGAAAGCTCACCGGCCAAAACAGCCAAGAATCGGCTTTAAATAAACCTAGACAAGTCATGACTTGCTGCGGTCTCGTCTTGATGATTCATTGTCTAGTGCTTTGGATTGATATTGAGCGTTGACGGTGGAGTTCAACATGAGATAAGTGAAGATACCTCACCTGCACCTCACTCGCTGACTTGAGTACGCAGTAGAGACTTACTCCTCACGCAGGGATGTAAACTATGATGGACACATACAACAAGTCGTCGGTCGTTATCATTATTATTCAGGTCACTGAATGTATTCATTTTGGGTGACGTCAAGTTCTTCACTTCGGTCTCGGGATTACCGTCACGAGCTGGCATTGATGTCTGGCTATAATCATCTTGAAGAAATATGATAGATCAATGACCCTCGAATAGAAATTAAAGCCATTTGATGACGACGGGAATGTCATGTAGACTTGTCATATGCCGCTTACAACAGCATCGCAAGGCTTCTCACGCTAAGCAAATCACTTACTTGAGATCCAAGCTCTCCACAAGTTCTACTTGGCCATTCACTGGGAGGGCGAAGTAAAATATCAGGTCGAGCTTCCTAGGGGCCGTACGAGTTGCATGAGCCTCGAGATCCAGCTACTCCGAGGAAGATGGACTCGAGCAAGTCACGTGGCGGTGGCTACTTATGCTGATTTCATGCTTTGATCAAGTCGATTGATATCTGAATAACTTCCTCGGTCACAACTGGGTAGAAAAGGGCAAAGGATTGAGTAAGAAGCTCGTACCGGAACCTGAGGAACGCGGTCAAGGAAGCAGTCCCTGAATCTTAGACAATCTGGTAGCACGAGAATGTGGTTTGTTGACTTGACTTGTAGATGTAGGATTCTATAGTATCCGATGCGTATTCAAGCTAGATCACGAGCAGCCGGGAGACTCGTGGGATTTCGCGATAACGTTCAGAGACCCAACCCTTGGGGAGCCAAATCTCACTAACCCTGTGGACCCCATATCCATGGGTACTCAAAACCCATGAGGAATCGAAACCCATGGGGACCTGAATCGGACATACCCATGGCGAATTAAAATACCCATGGATACCCAAATTACTCAAAGTCAAGAAATTCGAGACCCAAGTACCACAGAGTATCAAAAGGAAGCATGCGAAAGTCAATATGATCAAGTTTCCGCAACTTACGCCAGCTGTAACGATAGAGCCGGTGGGATGGAATGCCACATGGCACGTCTTTGGAAACGACGTAGACGAACGGAAATGTTTCTCGAAGGTCGATCACCGACTAGGCGTGTTAGTGCGCAGTCCAATAGCAAGCCCCGAGTCTAAGGCGTCACATCGTTGTGTTCGGTCGGGTCACTAGAAGCACACAACCGCTTGGACATGAATCGCAAGCTAATCTGGAGGGTGCGAGCTATCATAACAGCGGGAGAGCGGAAGATGTTGGGGTGGCCGAGGGTAGGACATTATTCGTGAATATGGTCCGGGACGGCGCCACAACCGTTTGGAGTGTCCGTGGCGGCCGGTGGTGGGTTAAGGTAGGTTGTCGTCGGTGGTCCACGGGGCCGGACACATCCACGTGACTAGAGTCGCATCATGAGCATCTTGGCTGGATTATGACGCCAACGTCTTTCCTAATCCGGCATGGACCCGCGATCTTGCACCTGGAGTTCTCGCTTGCTTCGATACGGGACATGTACCGTTTCGACAAGGAACGATAACAAGGCAGCCAAAGATGGACGATAAAAAGTACCCGGTCAGGCCAACAGAGCAACGCAGAATATTCACATGGAAGTAAGTGCGTTATCCGGACTGAATGTAAGACAGAGTATCATCGGCTCCGGGTCTTCCGTGTAGAGTTCGGATAAGTATCACCGTGGGGGGGCTGGAGTGTGGTGGGACCTAAGCTGGAAAGAGTCGGGAGCACGCTAGCTTCGCTAAAGATGGAAGGACGCTAGTGCATATCGGTGGATAGTGCACTGTTTGTCATACCTGCAGATCCTGAGCAATTGCGCCAATGGCCCCAAATGCTCGGTCAGCAGGGCAAAGCCGCAAGAGGAGGGCAGCGCAGAGGGTGAATTTCACAATTAGTGGCTAAGGTATGGGAAACTGGAAGCTTCCGTCATTCCATTCCCAGCAAGTCGGTCCACAGTCCACACACACAAGCCCAGCCATCCATTCGCACTTGTTACACCACTCGGCACGCACCAAGCACCACCACAACCAACCTAACGCCAGCACCTCCCGCAGCCCAGCGGCCAGCCATGATTTCCTCGGGCTTTCCTTGACTTCCCCCCAAGGTTGCAATGCGGACTAACTTCTTGACTTTTCAACTTCACATACCACTTCCTTCGTCCCTCACACGGCAGACGCCTTCTTCTGACCTTTTCGGTTCTGTCTTATACCCAGTCGTTTTTCGTTTCTCGGGACCAGAAAATTAAAGGACCAACCCTCCCCTTGCAACACCTTTGTGTTGTTGTTATTGTTGTTATTCCCCCCCCAAAATCGACAGCCGAAATCCATTCGCTTGCCTGCCTACTAGGAACCTTGGCTTAATCCCAGGCTTCAGCCCGATCCACCTTGTTTGGGCGACCCGACCGGTTCCCCCTCGACCACCGACCGCGACTGCGACTACAACACGACACACAACCCCTGGTGACTCCTGTATCACTCGGAAACCTTCTCCGTCTTCAGAGCCTTCGACCTAACTACATCATCACCACACTTGCCGCCCTATCGCTCGCCAAATATCGTCTTTCATTGCATACAGTATTGCGAAACCGCAACCGCTCGAACCTCCGAAACATCCAAGCCAGAAGGCACGCCATACAACATGCGTCGCCCTTCGGCAGACCTCACCGACCCTTCGCGCAATCTAGAGGAGTCTGTTGGCTCGCCATCGTCAGTCATGGAGGGAGCCGACGTTGACCTATCCATGCCCCCGACCTCCGACGAGGAGATGGACGACACTGACGGCCGCATCTTCACCCCGCCTCCGCACATCGCCGCCCGCTTCTACCGGCCCTCCCAGACCCGTCGCAAGGACTCAGCAGCCTCTTCCCGCCGCAACTCCATCTCTTCTGCTCATTCCCGCTGTTCCTCGACCCAGACCTTCACCCGCCATGGAGACTCTGACCAGAGCAAGCACATTGCACAGCACCTCCGGCGCACGTCCTTTCTCGAAGACCGAAAAGCACGCCTCGCCGACCGAGCTGCCCACGCCGAAAAGGTTCGTCTGAGAGCCGCCATGGCCAAGGCCAGCCACCGCGACACCTCCCTATCCGAAGAACGAGCCATTGCTGCCCAACAAGCCCGGGAGCGCAACCTAGCCGAGATCGTGGCTTCCTGTGCCGAGGAGGTCAAGAGGGCCAAGGCCGTTGCCGAGACCATGAAGGGCAAGAGAGAACAGGAATTGGTCAAGCTCCGCGTTCAGATGGAAGAACGCTTGGCTGAGGCCGAGCGGCGGAGAGAAGAGTTGAAGGGCCGTAATGCCACCAAGAGGGCGCGAGGCCAGAGTCTCATGTCGCGGAAGCCCACCGAGGCTTCTTCGAATACCTCTGACGAGAAGCGTGCTCGGGTGTTGAGTGAGCCTGAAGCGGCCGAAAAGTTGCAATGGTGGTGGAAGAGCCTCATGAGGAGAAAGGCTGTCGCTGAGTTCTCCGAGTTGGGCATCACCATTGACGGCGTGCGGGACACGTCCTTTGACCAGGTACTCGAGCTGTTGGCGCAAGAAGAGGTCCTCGTACAGACCGCCCGTATCCTTAGGATATGCGGTTTGCAGGAGGGCGAGACGGGGTCCGTCGAGGAGATGGCCGCCGTTCGCACATTTCTCAGCGCTTTTCTCATTCTGGGCCACCCCACGCAGGTTCTGAGTAACAAGGACGGCACGGGGGATAGGGAACAGGTTGGATTGTCACAGCCTCAACCAATGCCCCGTAATGACCTTGCTAATCCACAGCTGCAGGACCTCGTGACGAAAGCCCGAGATCTCCTAATTTCTTTCGAGAATATCATGTCGCGTTTGACTGCAGCCAACAACTATACCCCCCCGCCGACTCTGCGTAGTGCACTGCCCGAGATTTACGCCACTTTCTACAACGCGTTCCTTGCGTGGAAGTCTCGGGACTCAGAGTCTCTTGTTCAGTTAATGCTCTTACAGTTTGTTGAGCTGGACATGATTTTGCAGACGGTCCAGGAAAGCACCGAAGACGCGGCCGCAGAGCAATACCGAGAGAGCATTAAGAGCAATCAAGTTCAGCTTATTGTGCGGATCAAGAAGCTTGCGGGACAGGAAAAGGGCAAGAAGATGATCGGCGATGCCGTTCGCAAGGCACGCAAGGCACGAGCTGCAAAGAAGCCCACTGGCGATATGAAGCCTCGTGTCGCCGAAAACGTGCCCGGAGAGGCTTCCGCTACTGCCGAAAGCCTTGTGTCGCCAGATTCGCAGACCTTGACACCGCCGGCAACGCCGGCCAAAGGTCATACCAAACCACAGCCCATCGAGATCAAGCCTGGGTTCGGCGGCCTGTTGCCCGATAACAGGATTGTCGTCCACGAGCTTGCCATTAACCGAGAATACCGCATCCCTTCAAGCGAATACCGGGAACACCACGCCGCCGTCCAGATACCCCTATTCGCGGGAATGAGAGCAAGCATTGAGGAAGACAATATGGACGCTAGCTTTGCATATTTTGTCATCATGATGAGGTATCTCAAGGACAATCTGCAGCGGCTCGTCAAGCCCGGTGCCTACATGCACACGACAATTAGTGAGATACTGGATGTCGAGGTGGCCGAGCGGCAGTTCCAGATGGGAAGCTTCTCATATGAGAAGTTTTTTACTTCCATGGCAAACCTCTTGCCCAAGTTGTGCGCGCCATTCCGCGACGACGAGGCCAAGGATTTGGTGGAAAACAAACTTCAAAACGGGAGCTTGGTTGATCGGGTGGAAGCATTGACAGAATTTGTCGATTTCATGTTGTGCGACTACGTCAACTACATGTTCTCCACTGCAGCTCCTCAGTTGATTGAGTCTGCAACAGGGTATGAGAGGAAGAGATTTACCGGGGCGCTTGAGAGCGGTGCACACGATTTGAGCGCGGCCGAGACGGCGTGGCGTTCTGCACGCTCCAAGGTTCTGGCGGAGGCTCGAAAGAGAGATCCGGAGGGCATCAATCACCCCAAGAATCGGCCAACGGACGACAAGATTTACGCACAGCTGCTCGTCGACAGTTTCACGCAGCCGGCTCCAATCGCCGTTGACAAAGTACCAGAGATGTTGGGCTTGGACTACAAGCGCATGGTGCGGTTGTCCCTGGCCTCGCAGCGAATTGTCACCACTGGGGCCATCTTACTGCAATGCAAGAACCTCCTGAAGCGAGACGTCCGCACGCCGTGGAAGACGGAGGCGACACGGATCACAGCGGTGCTTGAGGCAGATCACGACAATGTTGAATCGACAGTACAGGGTGTCATGGCGGCACTCGAGGCAGGTCGGTCTATGCCGGCAGCGACCAAGACGCACCTGAAAGCCCTCGTTACCAAGGTGCTGAAGGCTAGCCAAGATTCGATGAAGAAGAGCATCGAGCCGACAGAGCCTGTTCTGCGGCTTCTCCTGGCCAGGCTCAGGGGCCACATGAACGCCAGGTTGACTGCTGGATCAGCAAAGGAGAAGCTCAACGCGGCTACGACTGCGCATGAGAAGCTGGCGGGTCTTGGCCTGGCGGAGTTCGCAGTGCAGGTTCGGGAGATGCTGGACGAGATATCCAAGGTCGGAGCCGTCGACAGAGCGGCCCACGGATCATGGTGGAACGAAGTGGCGGCCAAGGTGGCGGCGGAAGGAGGAGCGACGGGCGCCAGCGCCAGCGCCAGCGCCGGCAGTCCGGCATAAGGTTGCAAGGCACAAGGCTGCAAGACGAAGAGCACGTGTGTATGCATGGTACGATATACGAGTAGAGGAGGAGGCATTCTTGAGGACTTTTTCTCTTGACGACGTAATGATGTACTTGTTCGGGATCGAATGGGGGCAGGCGTTACGGTGTGGGATTGGCTGCTTTCGAGATCGTTTTTTCATGGCACGGTTAGGACGCATTGGGTATCTTGTGAATTAGCGCGCTCACAGTGTTGGGAGGGAATTTGTCTGGAGGCAAGGCAAGAGAAGGGAAGCACTATAGGTAGGCATCGATCGTGTCTGGCGATGTGTATACCAAGCGAACATTAGAGGCTTTGGGATGCCACAGCGGGAGAGGACTTTATACATTGAGCGTTGCAGAGGAAGAGCAACAATGGTTCATATTACAGCTATATATATACCTATTCGATTCGTTCTTACTTCACTTGAGACTGTGATATGTTCCGGATTAATTGAACTTAGGGAATGCCGTTCATTCGTACCTCAAAGCTTACAGATATCTACCTACCCTATATGGGGGCAGCCGTACCGAGGTCATCTCGCTTGTCATCGGCGTTGAGCATTACTACTTTTTTTTTCTCTTCGAGGGAACTTATGATTGAGCACAAGCCACCACAGCCTCGTACTGGGAGCAGTTAGCCCCGTTTTCTGCCTAAACAGGCTAATTCCCGCGCCGAACCGTCCGAGTTGACAGGCTGTGACCTCCTGAGTCTGTCCCGTCCTCGTACAGAGATTTATCTACAAAGTATTCCAACCAGACCAGCGTGAAGAAGGAATCGGTAGCGACGATGTACTGAGGCGATTGTCACCTGCCTCCTCAACCTCATCCCCAGCTCTATAGTCCTTTTCCATCGTCTGCGTTCAGTCTGCCCCGGGCGGACCGATCAAACAGGATGAACCCGATCGGGCAGCTGGCCGGACGGACGTTTGGTCCTGCGGCGCGCGGTCTGGTCCGCGGCTGCTGTGTATCTGTACCACTACTGTCACCACTTCTTGTAACACCAACATCATCGTCATCTTTTGGCTCATCGACGCCGGCTTGTTTTTCTTCTTCATCATCCTTGTACAACATTGGCTTCAGACGCCACTTCTCGAATACGTCTGTCTTCAAGGCAGCAGCTTCCACCACGTCTACGTCTAATGCTCTCTGGTCCTCGGCTCCCAATGTTGGACGGATTGCTCGCGATGCCTTCATTGCGAGGTAAGTTTGTCTGGTCTGCTTTCTTTTGGTTTACAAGGTCCCCCTTCGTTGGATGGCCATCTTTTCTACCTGTTGGGGCTTTTCTATTTCCCCGGGGTACACTCATCTCGGATAACAAAGGTCTAGTAGACCTTGATTTACTCCGTACTTTACCTTACTCTTTGGTAATGAAACAGCAACGATGCAAGAAACGGGTGTTCCTGGGCTGCCTGTACCGGAAGGTATTAGTGGCCTGCGCGCACCCGTGGACCAAGTCGAGCGTAGCGGCGCCTTGCTTGTGGTGGGCAGCGCAGCGCACTCCACGCTTACCTCACTCAATGAGTGGACAGGAGTGGACAGCCCCAGAACACCAGAGAGCTACCTACCAGCTTGACCCATGCAGGGACCTTTTGTGTGCCCCTCGTTGCCCCTCACCTCGGAGCATCACCATTGATCCACCCCGGAACTCTCTCCTTCACCTTGATCCAAACCCACCACCATACCACCAATACGGATATCTGCCTCAGTAAGGTACCTGAGAGTCTACTACCACGCGCCAGTCGTCCCATTTGCCGCTTGCCGCTTTGCCCATAATCCCAAGTAGGAAGGCACTCTCTTGTGGAGCTGGCACAGCTTCTACTCTAATCGTATCCATTACACTACTCTTCTTTTTTTCCTCCGCCTCCCTCCTATTACCACTACGACCACCTTACTCTTCTTTCCTCTCCTTCCGTCCTCCAATTTTCCTATTGTTCCCCTTGTCTTACTACTCCTCTTTGCAGCCTACCTTTGACTCCCCCAAGGGTACGAAACTGACATAAAGCTCGCCTCGCGAACAAATAGCTACCGCCGACCTTCTTCCTTCCCCGCACCCGTTTCCCACCGCAACTACTGCTCGACAATCACCACATCCGACAAGGCACTGTACGCCAGCAGAGTCGGCAACATGGCTGATCGCGAAGTTCTCCCCGAGTCGATTCGGCCCTCCCACTACGTTCTGTCCCTCCGTGACCTCAACTTCAAGGACTGGACTTACAAGGGAACCGTGACGTAAGGATACACCCCTACCCCTCACCCCGCCCGAGCTCCGAGCTTCAGCTTCAACTTCAGCACGAGCTGCAACCAGCACACCAAAGACGTGCCCGAGATGCTGACCTCTTGCTCGCGCCCCACAGCATCGACGCCGAGGTTGTCAAGCCTACCAAGGAAATCGTCCTCAACGCCCTCGAAATCAAGCTGCTCAGCGCAAAGATCGCTGTCGGCCACACCAAGTCGACGCAATCATGGGAGTCCACCAACTTCAGCTATGGCGAGAAGCAGCAGCGCGCTACCGTCACCTTTGACGAGGAGATTCCCCAGGCGCAAAAGGCTGTTCTAACCATTGAGTTTGAGGGCATTATCAACAACGAGATGGCTGGTTTCTACCGCAGCAAGTACAAGCCCGCCGCCGAGCCCGCCAAGTCTGTTCCCCGCGACGACGAGTGGCACTACATGCAGCAGTACAAGCCCGCCGCCGAGCCCGCCAAGTCTGTTCCCCGCGACGACGAGTGGCACTACATGTTCAGCACACAGTTCGAGTCTTGCGACGCCCGTCGGGCCTTCCCCTGTTTCGACGAGCCTAACCTCAAGGCCACCTTTGACTTTGAGATTGAGATCCCCGACGATCAGGTCGCCCTTAGCAACATGCCCGTCAAGGACACCAAGAAGACCAAGGAGGGCTGGCAGCTGGTTTCCTTTGAGACCAGCCCCAAGATGTCCACATACCTCCTTGCCTGGGCCGTTGGTGACTTCGAGTACGTCGAGGAGTTCACCGAGCGCCGCTACAACGGCAAGCAGCTGCCCGTCCGTGTCTACACCACCCGTGGCCTGAAGGAGCAGGGTCGTTATGCTCTGTGGCACGCGCCCCGCATCATCGACTTCTTCTCCGACATCTTCGGCATCGAGTACCCCTTGCCCAAGGCCGACTTGTTGGCCGTCCACGAGTTCACTCACGGAGCCATGGAGAACTGGGGTCTCGTCACCTACCGCACTACCGCCGTGCTCTTCGACGAGAAGACGTCCGAGGCCAGGTACCGCAACCGTGTCGCTTACGTTGTCGCTCACGAGCTGGCTCACCAGTGGTTCGGCAACCTAGTCACCATGGACTGGTGGGATGAGCTGTGGTTGAACGAGGGTTTCGCCACCTGGGTTGGATGGCATGCGACAGACTACCTGCACCCCGAATGGCAGGTTTGGTCTCAGTTTGTCAACGAGGGTATGGAGATGGCCTTCAAGCTTGATGGCATCAGAGCCAGTCACGCCATCCACGTGCCTGTCAAGGACGCCCTTGACGTCAACCAGATTTTCGACCACATCAGCTACCTCAAGGGTTGCTCGGCTATTCGCATGCTCGCCAACCACCTTGGTGTCGAGACCTTCCTCAAGGGTGTCTCCAACTACCTGAAGGCCCACCAGTACGGCAACGCCAAGACCAAGGCGTTGTGGGATGCCCTCACTGAGGCGTCCGGTAAGGACGTCAACAAGCTCATGGGCCCCTGGATTTCCAAGATTGGCCACCCCGTTCTGACCGTCGCCGAGGAGCCCGGCCAGATCTCTGTCAAGCAGTCTCGTTTCCTTTCCACTGGCGACGTCAAGCCCGAGGACGACGAGACCACCTGGTGGATTCCCCTTGAGATTGAGGGCAAGGTCGGCACCAAGGGCGTCACCTCGCTGTCTCTCGAGAAGAAGGAGGACACAATCCGTGATATCGATACGGACTTTTACAAGCTCAACTCTGGATCTTCCGGTTTCTACCGTGTCAACTATCCCCCTGAGCGTCTTCTGAAGCTCGGACAGCAGCTTGATCGCCTCACCACCGAGGACAAGATTGCTATCATCGGCTCCTCCGCCGACCTTGCCTTCTCTGGCTACGGCACCACCGCGGCTCTTCTGTCCTTCGTCCAAGGCTTCGCCAAGGAGGACAACTACCTCGTGTGGAGTCAGGTCCTTGACTCTATCGCACTTGTCAAGTCCATCTTCAGCGATGACGAGACAATCAAGAAGGGTCTGGAGACTTTCACATTGAAGCTTATCAACGACGTCGTGGCCAAGATGGGCTGGGAATTCCCCGAGGGCGAGAGCTACCTTGACGGACTTCTCCGCAAGAGAGTCCTCTTGACTGCTGGTGTCAACGGCCATGCTGGGTAAATATGATCCACCATTGGTAAACCTGTACAAGTACTAACAATCATAGTGTCACCGAGGAGGCCACCAAGCGCTTCAACGCCTGGGTTGAGTCACCCGAGTCCAACCCCCTGCACCCTGCTCTCCGCACGCCCGTCTTCCGCGTCGCCATCAAGAACGACACGGCCCGTGCCGTCGAGGCCTTGAAGAAGGAGTGGTTCACCACCCCCGCCATCGACGGCAAGGAGATCTGCCTCTCCAACCTTGGTTTCGTCCGCGATGAGGACATCATCAAGAACAACCTGCTTCCCTTCCTCTTCAACAAGTCCCCGCCCGCCCCGGCTTCGGACTCCGTCCCGTCCGCCGACATGCACTCCCTCGGCTCCGCCCTCGCCGGCAACTCGGTCGCCCGCCAGATCCAGTGGGACTACGTCAAGAACAACTGGGAGGCCTGCCTCGCCAAGCTCGGCAACCCCATTGTCGTTGACCGCTTCATCCAGGTCTCCCTGGGCAAGTTCACCGACTTTGAGTCCGTCAAGGACATCGAGGCCTTCTTCGCCGACAAGGACACGAGCGCTTTCGCCCGTACCCTCGAGACCGTCAAGGACAAGGTCCGCGGCCGCGCCGCGTACCGCGAGCGTGACGCTGCTAAGCTGAAGGAGTGGCTCGTCGCCAACAAGTATGCGTGAATCGATGGGGATGAATTGGCGACACCTGGAGGAGTACAGAAAGGGAATATTCCGTCCAAGTTGTAGTCGGTTAGCTGCAGAATGCTAGTTTTTGTAGAAAAACAAAAGCACAGAAAATCAATCATTATTTACGTTATCACGTCTGTGGCCCTGCGTTTGTCTGTCTATTGATGTGATACTATGACATGAAGAAAAAGGTCTTGGTTCCGTCTCGATTGCATTTGAATGCAATTTAATGACCACGCATCTGTGCGGTGTATATATCCCAACCAGCCAGTATGGCCAAGGAACCACCTTCTGACTGGACCGCTTCATCGGCTATGGATGTTTACGAATTGCAGCGAACTGAAAGACTTGCCCAACGACCAGCGGAATTCCAGAGCAATGACCTCATCTTCAGACCTCCCCGCCTTCGTTTTCAACATCGGGAAGCCATACGAGGGGGAGCAAAAATGTAATTTGGGCAATATCGCACGTTTCATTATTTATACATTCAAGACGCCCAGGAAAAGCGCCAGTCGTGGCTACAGCTAGCTAGGTAGCCTGCTTTCCTTGCGTCTTGTCCCTCGAAACCTAATGTACGCTTTTGCAAAGAAAACCTCAAAAGAAAAACTTTGGAAGAAGAACAAAAACACAAATAGCCCTTCCATCCATCATGAAACCCACTCTTCGGAGAGGAACTTCCACAAGAGGGCTTAGATTAGCCCAATCAACACCCCGTTCAAACGCCGAAACCCGTGCAAAAATCGTGCATATCTTTTCATTCCATACACATCCGCCTCCCTCCCTTCTTTCTGGTTCGGTCATTTTCAGTCCAATTGTGGCCGTTTCGCACTGGAAGAGATTTGGATTCTGGTTTTCGAATCGTAGACTAGTCAAACATGTACACGTGTCGTGCAGGCCAGGTAGGTGTCGCATCAGCCTTGAAACGCGGCGCGGCGGAGATTCTGCATCATCCTCTCGACGATGGCCGTTGAGTCCGTAGGCACATCGGGCAGAGGAACGTCGTCCTCGGGAGTTTGATGGGGCGGGGGTAACGACGGCTGCGCCTGCATTTGATGTTGTTGTTGCGGCGGTGGTGGCGGCTGCTGCTGATTCTGCTGTTGATAATGCTGTTGGTATTGCTGTGGCGGAGGATGCTGGTGGTACTCCTGGTGATGTGGAGGCTGCCACTGTCCCGGCGGGGGCGCCCAGGCTTGGGCCTGCTGTGTCTGCTGCTGCTGCTGCGTCGGTCCCCAGTTTGAACCATGACTCTGGTAGCCTGGCATGGCAGCTGTCTGCAGCGGAACCGGCGACGGTACGGACTGATGGGAAGGGGCTGTAGGCGTCGGCGGATTCACGCGCGGGGTGAGGGCAAATTGGGCCAAGAGCTCCGCTGGATTGAGATGCTCAGTCCGTGCTCGGCTCGTGGGAGGGAACGGCTGGGCCGATGGCGTATTGTAAGCCTGCGATTGAGACTGCGTTGGCTGTCGGGGGAACGCCGTAGTCATCGATTGATTCGTAAAGGGCATTCGAGAGGTTGAAGCCGGCACTGGCGTGTGCGGTACCGACACGGGAGCTTGAGCTGCAGGAGGTGCCGTCTCTGTCAATGGGCCAGCTGGTTTTGACGGTTGAGAAGCCGTTTGCGCGGTAGAGCCAGTGATGGCTGCCATCGATGGTTCGTGGGTTGCATCCTTCCCCGGGCGAGAAGCCGGGGGTGGATTCGTACCTTGCGCAGACGCTCCGGTCGATTTCGAACTGGTCTTGGATGGAGTAGCAGCCAAAGGCATCTTGCCCATGGCTGCGAGATACTTGGCCGGGAGGGGAACCGGCGTCTGCTTCTCGGGGATCTATCATTGAGTCAGCTTGAGCTTATTCTACTTGGGGAAATGTCATGTATTAGGTGGTCATACCTTGTACTGCACCTTCGGCGCAGCGGGCTTTGCTGCAGGCTGAGATTTCGTCTGGGTAGATTGAGGCTGGCTAGCAGGAGACTGCTGTGGAGTCTGCTGAGAGACAGGCTGTTGCGAGGGTTGATATTGTGCTGGTTGAGGCTGAGGATGCTGCTGTTGTGGCTGGTTCGCCCAACCTCCATACTGCGGCCGGATCGCTGGGTGTAGCGGCGCCGACTGTGGCTGCTGCGGCTGCCAGCCATGACTTTGGCCATGCGAGCTGGGTCGAGAGTTGCCTGGTGCAGGAGATGGAGATATCGATGAGTAAGATGGCGTCCTGGCGTGATTCTGGGGGACCTGCGGCGCTGGTGAAGAATAAGGGGCCGCTGTTTTGACACCATACATGCCAATAGAACCTTGAGGCATAACATTTGTGAGTGTGTTGTGGTATGGGCCGCCGTAAGCAGGTCCCTGCGGTCCCGTGTTTGGAGCAGGTGTCGGTGTGCCTCCCTGAATGGAGCCTTGCCGGTTTTTGAAAAAGGCTTCTGGAGACGTCCTCATGAGATGGGCTCGGAGGTTACCTTCATATCCGTTGGTGAATCCTCCCCATGGAGCATAAGGAGTTCGGTACGTCTTCGAGTCTCTATGGAGTGTGTGAGTATTATTGACAAAGTCACTGGGGCTGGGGGAATCTGACCTGTTGTGGTGAACCTGGAAGAATGCATATTTCATAGCAACAGAAGGCGTTGGTGCGGCCGAGTATCTCCGATGGTTCTGCTGAGTTGAGCCTTGCGAAGTACTGTGTGGTAAAGGAGGTCTGGAGTTTTGCGAAGGCGCCGACCACGTTTGTTGCGTGGGCCGCGCGCTACCTGCGGGCTGCGGTCCCGGGGTGCTGTAAGGGCTCGGCCGTTGCATCGAGTTCGGAGCCGCGTAGTAACCCTGCCCAGCTGGAGCGGGACGAGGCACATATTGTTGATGTGCGTCGGGAGCAAACTTCTGTTGAACAAATTGAGTCCCCGGGATCGGGTATCGAGGATCGGCTCCGAAGTGGAGCTGCTGTCCTCCGGGAGTCGGGGGCGCAGAAGCCTTGGGTGTGAATTTTTGCGTGGTGAAAGAACCGGTACCAGCATAGTTGGTTTCGACAGGTTTCCTGGGTTTGTATACGTATGGCTTCTCCGACTTCGGCCCATTCTGAACAGTGACTCCAGGCGTAAACACTGGCAATGGGGCTGGTTGTGGTGGAACAACCGACACCCTGCGATGTGACGTGCTTGCGGAAACAGGCTTGGGAGGCTTGGGGATGGTGTCAAGAAAGTTGCTCTTGGGATTGTGCAGCTGCTTGGCGGGATCATCAGAGTACTGTGCCTTCGCCTCCGTCGACGTCTTGCCGAGATAGTGCCAGATTTGACTGTCCTTCGACAGATCAACCTTGGTCTGGTTTGGATTAGTGCACTCGTTGCATGGATGGAACTCTGCCCATGTGTAGCCTTCAACAAAGGGAGCATCTTTCCGGGGAATCTCATCAGCAGGACGCTTCGCATTGAGTCGTTCCTTTGCCTTCTGCGATGATGGCATCGGGATAGCCTTGGAAGACGCCTTCGGAAGGTGGTAGTCAGATGGGTCGGGCAGTAGAAGCCACTTCCACTCAACCTCGAGACAATCACTGCAGCACGTCAGAATTTGTTCATCAAAGTTGTCGACAGAGACATACCCATTAGGAATGATATCAAGGAGGAACATCTGCTCATCGGCGCGATTCTCAACCACAACACCAGCAAAGATGTCGCCCTTGAAGTACTGCAACTGGCAGATATCGCCCTTGGCGAGTGCTGCGGCAGCCTCGCGAATCCGCACATCATCCTCCAAGGAGTCACCGGTATGTTTCCTATCACGCTTGGTACGATGGAAGCGACAGCTGAACTCGAACGCTTGCTCCTTGTACTCGGTTCCATCTTCGCCAAAGACTGGGACTTCGGCTTCTTCGACAAAGACACCCGCGGCAGCCGCGCATGTGGCGTGGTAGGCCCGGGCACATTTCTTCTGGGAGCACTGGAAGCAGGCACCCTTCTTGGACCGACAATAGAGACACTTGAGATCCAGGCGTTCCTTGTTGATGTTGGCAACATTCGCAATGACCTCCTTGTCGTCGACGGTATCGATGTACGTCTCGGGCAGGTATAATGCGCACATACGATGGGCCTTGCGGCCATCGTCTGTTGGCAGAACTTCTGCACCAGGGATATCGCTGGGGCAAAGGCAGCACGTCGGCTCTGCGCGCGTCTTGACCTTGAGACGAATCCGCTTGGTCTTTGCCCTGCCTTCTTTGTCTCCAGCAGCGCGCTTTCGTTTGCGAGCCGACTTGACAATGCCGTTACTACCAGGAGGAGACGGAAGGCCGGTAGCGTCGTCTTCATCCTCGTCCTCGTCATCCTCTTCGTCTTCTTCGTCAGTTTCCTCGTACTCGGGTGTCGGTTCGCCACGGAGTTTCCGTTCGATATCATATACGTCAACCCACACGCTGTCTTGCGCCTGTGCGCACTCGCAACGTTTGGCGATCTTGCCCATGGGAAGCCAAGAGTCGAGCGCAAAGTTGACAGCCTCGGCGCAGTTGTAGCCCAAGTTGTATCCAGAGTGGTAACCGTAGGGATAGGTAACGACAAATTCACCCGGGTACGAAACGCACTTATTAACGGTGATATTGTAGTGCTGCTTGAGGTGCGATGGGGAAATCAAGAATCCCTTGTGACGGAGGAACTGGTCGCAAGCCTTGGCGTCCGTGGGCCAAATGTTCTTCATGGCAGCCTCGAAACGGCGGGCGTCAGCTTGTGAAATGCTGTACCATTGTTTAGGGGCGCCAAAGTGGAGATAGTTGATGCTGTAAAGATCAACGTCCTCCAAATGCCATGCGAAAGTGGCCTTCCACATGCCCAAGTAGAGGTAGGCCGTGTTAACACCGGGAACCTTTGTCCCAAGAACATCCAGCAGGTTGGGAAGTTTGTTCAAGTTCCACATTTCTGTCGATTCGTCGAAGAGAGTCCCCATGAGATCTGCGCCGTACAACGGCGGGGCGTACGTGAGGGTTTTCCAGTATATCCTCTCGAGCTCCTCACAGCGCTCAGGGGTATAGTCAGAGACATCCATCTGATAGTCAAAGTCCTCGAATGCCTTTTCGTCAATCATGGCGGACCCTTCTCTCTTGCTGTACTTCCGACGGGCCGAAACAGTCTGGGTCTTTGGTTTTGCTTGTCTTCCGCCACCCATCCGACCCATTCTGCCAACGGTTGGTGGCTCATCTTCGTCAACATCCATTCCCGGGTCCTCAACGGAGTCGACCACTTCTTCTTTCTTGACCTTGACCTTGGTGTCCGCATCCGCAGCCGGCTTAGGGGAAACGGGCGTCATCGGTCGCTTCTCTTCCTCCTGTTCTTCTTCGGCATCGTCCTCATCATCCTGGTTCTTGCCCTTGGCCTTACCCCGGCGCGGTCGACCTCGGCCCCGCTTTCTAGACCCGGCCGACGTTGATTTCGCTTCTGTACGAGGTTTGGGGGCGGATCGGGTTTTCGGCTTTTCGACGTTGGCTCGGCGCTCGCCTCGCCGCGCTGGGGGCTGATGTTCGCTCTGGTCGCAAAGTTGTCGCCACTGCGGGAGGTTATAGGATCTTTGATGAAGAATATTGACTTGACGATAGGTTCCATTCGATCCCATGATGTCTTGCTTAATTGGTTCTCTGACTCGGATCTGCTTCACCAGGTCGTCGAGTCGGGGGAGGTTTTCTTTCCACTCGGGGGGAGGGATGATCTTGACGATACCGGACTTCATTCCATAATGATCGACTTTGGTCATCTACAGTCACAGTCACAGTCAGCCGACGGAAAGACACGGAGACAAAGGGCACGAAAGGAAGTGGCATGGGCGTACGAATAGCTTGAAGTCCTTGAATTGATGCATCGTGGGCCTAAAGACAGGAACAGTCCCGGACCAGTGGTCGGGAAGGACCTCGCCAATGTCGTCCTCGAGCGGCGGCGCCTCATCTTGGGTCGCAGGAGCAGCAGATGGGTCAACGGCATCGTCGTCGAGATCGCTGAGCTCAGAGTCGCTGGCTTCCGACTTGGGCGCATTGTTGCTGTCGGGGGGTGAGTGGAGGAAGGCGGGCTTTGCACATTCAATCTGGCCAAGGGTCGGCTCCTCGTCGTGATCACCAGTCGTGGATTGCGCCGGCACAGGTGCAGGCTCCGAGACTGGAGCGCTGACAGCGTCGGTCGACATCGTGGAGGGGACTACATGCGACCGTTGATGCGCTGGAATTTTTCTGCCTCGCACGTCGTCAAGAATGGTCGTGTCGGGAGAGTGCGCAGGCTTGGTGTGTTCAAGTCGCCGAAAATATGAGGTGCAGACGTCTGGTTGAGTGCGGAGAACAGATTCGTTCGGTTCTTTTGGTTATCAGATCCTGCGGGGGGTTGGCCACTGTAGAGTATTCGTAGAGGGAGCGGTAGGACTGAGGAAACTGCGTCTGGCTGGGCTGGCTCGCTAAATGGGCCGATTTTTGGCGAATCTGGGCCGATGAACCAGGGCTGGCGCAGGCAGGGCGGAAGTTGCACCTCCCAAGGTTGACGGTTACTGTTAGGTAAGGAAGGAAAGGCAGGTACGGTCGGCAGTCGTGTACCGCACCTGACAAAATAAATCAGCCTACTCAAGACGAGGGCTTTTACATAAGGTAAGAAATAAGGTATTCGTCGACTGATGAAAATCTTCAAGGTATTGAGGGTACTCAAAAGGGTCGTGGCCTCTGCTCCTTTTGCCTTTCTTTTCTTTCGTTAAAGAGCCAAAAACCAGAGGTGTCGGGTAGAGAAAGAGCTGTACCATCGGGCAGATGCGGCTGCGGCTGTGGTTGCTGTTACTTGCGCTTGCTGCTTACCTTACTGTGGGGGAAAGAACGGGTGGTTCAGGTACGGAAAGTGCGCGGGCACCTCACCTTCCAATTTTCAGCATCCGACGGGGCAGGCAGGTGGGCAGTGCTGGCGACCCCCTTCCCTCTTTTGCCTTCGTGCCCTCCAAGTTCCGTCTCTTCCCCTTGACTTCCAGTTCCTCGCTTCCAAGGTCCACACTGATTAGATCTGCGCTAGTCCCGACTGGGGAGGTTCCCCTGTGCCTTAGGCACGCGAGGCAAATGCAGAATCCGGCACCGGAGTGCAGGGAGATGACGTCGCCACGTGAGGGCAGGTCGAATTTGCAACCACAGCGAAATTGTTCTAGCCTACGCATTTGATTGCGAGTTATGCACGCAACTCGGCTCAGAACTACCATCATATGGGCGAATTGCCGGCTATGAATGCACTGTCAGGTTCAATATCTCGATGGCTTCATCCAGAAATGCGCAACTCATTAAAGCATCCAATGGTCTCGGATCCTGTGGAGCTGGTTTACTTTGTAGTCAAAGCTGTCGCCCTTTTGTGTCTCGGCGTGAATTGCTTCTTCTCCCTGACATTTACCGTTGTAAATGCTGTAAATCCGCACAGAAGGTTGCGGGTCCCTGCCATTGACTGGTCTTTGGTGTTGGAGATGCCGTCGCTCCCGGCAGGGCGTAATAGTGAATCGTGTCAGGGGAACATCGCGCCAGGAACGCAATCGTGAATCGTTTCCCCTACTGGAAAGCTTCGACCAATGGAGAGAAGCATCAAGATCTGATAATCTCGCATGGCATTTGGAAGCTCCAAAGTTTCTGGGGGGTGGTGTGACCCATCCAGCCCTACCGGTCGAGAGCATCCGTCGGCCGGCAGCGGATCGTCCGATGATCCAATCTACCGAGTACCCTGGCCTGGCTGCTCGGCGGAGGAAGCAACCTGAGGTAAGGTAGGGGAGAGGGGCTGCCGGGAGGAATCGCTGACTCCCGTACGCATCACTGCCCGCGATAGCTTGACTTCTACCGAAAGTTCCCCAGTGAGCTTGGTCAGTCGAAGGTCTTTCTATGTTGATATGATAGTGGCATCGAGTCTTGTCGGGGGTGATTAACGTGACCAAGTCCCCAAGTATCTGTTCCTATGGGTATTATCGTGTGAACCCCTTATCGGACTGCGCCCGCCTAAGGTAGAGTCCAGCATCATCAGTCGACTCCGCACTCTCCACGGTGCGTGAGGGGCGAGGAAGCTGGAGCCGCGAAGATCAGAGTTGCAGAACCCCCCACATACGTCCCCAACCATGGACGATGGGGTTGACTCGACTCCGAGAGGGACGCGGACTTGGGCCTCATCGAACGTGGTCTTTGATCCTACACCTGCTTCGCCACAACGAGACGCCGACTAGATATATCCATGGTGGCCAGATTTCCTGTGATATTCGTCAATAATGTGTTCTCGTGATGGAGGTCATCTCTTGCCTTGAGATTCCAGACTTCAAGCACTACTCGTGGGTGCTGACGCTGGATGTGCTCCATTGCCTTTGAGTGACCCTTTTTGGCCCCTTATCAATTTCTCATCATGAGCCATCAAGGTTCCCATCACTGAGCAACATAGATTTGACCAGTTATCACTAAGGGTGATGGTTACCCCAGCTGCAAAGGGTCTCACACCTAGTCGAATGTTGAGAGTGACAAAGTTGAATTTGGTTCGGCAAGAAAACGTGAGGGGATATTGTATGCAAAGCACGTCTGAGGGAAACAATGCACTGAGTACCCGTACCGAGGTAGATAGGTAGATATGCTGCTGTGGCTGTCGTGGGTCTCACTCCATGCCTATGAACCCCCAACGGCATCACACCTTCCCATCACCTTGCCTGAGATGAGGTGAGGTGCCCTTATCTTAGACAGTCTTCAGTGACACTGGAGCCGTAACTGGCCCAGCAACGTGCACGTCTCACGGCAGAGGTAGGGACAGTAGACAGTGCTCAACTGATGTAGCGCGCCAACAAAGCTTCTCTCATTCACCTCTGATGTCTGCCTCGGCAAATAAATCACACAATAGTACCACCTGGAATCAGATAAGCTCTTCTGTCCACCTTTTGACGCCAATAAATTCATAGCCCTTTTCATTACGTGATGGAGAAAAATGACGTGTCTGATATACCGTCATAAAAGTAAATAAAGAATCCCGCCACTGGCTAAATGCAACTGCCAGAAGAATGTACAATATGATCGTGCTTCGTTAAAAAAAAAAAAAAAAAAAAAAAGGTTCTATGCGTCTCTTTCTCTCCCCAAACCCCTCGATCCTCCCTTCGGCGGGTCTCCTGTACAACGTTGCCGATACGCCATGCGAGAAGTTAAGAACTTTATAGAAGAGATATATGTGAATAGAGAGTGCCCCTCTTAGCGGTCGTGAAGAACGTATCCCATTAAAAATCTGGAATTGGTTTACGCGGTGCGGAGATGGTTCGATCCAAGGCCGATCAACTCGAACATGATTGGGATGAGGCCGACGCCCAGCCAAGCAATACCTGTCGGCATCTGTCAGCAAATGTGGAGCAAGGTCGGATCTTGCGGAAGAGGGATGGAGCTTTACCTGTATAAACAACCAGCTTGGTCACCACCTCAACATCGTAACGCACTCGTGGGCGGATGAGTCGAAGGAACATTTCCTTCTCACTCATCTCATCTTGTTGGCCGACCCTCAGCTCCACCTCTCCCTTCTCCTCGCTCGGGCTCGCCAGCACGCTCCCCGTACCCATCATGCGCTCAAAGTCGTTCAGCGAGTTGCCGTGGTGGCCTTGAACACCAGACGTTGCTCCCTTCCCTTCCCAGTCGCTGCTCTTCTCTCGAAGCTCGTGCATGCTGCCCTTGCTCTTGATGCTGCCATTGCTGCCGATGCTCTCCCGGCGTCGTCGCTCGCGGTATGCAAGTGTCTCATACGCATCGGCGGCACTCTGTGGTCCGATCGATACAGAGCGACCACGCGTTGTCGGGTGACGAATGGACTGGACTACACGGGGCAAATCTCTGACGTTGGGAATAAGCGTATCCATCCTCGAACCCGGGTCAATGGACTTGTACATGGACGCTGGCGTAAAGAAACGTCTGGGAAGATTCCACTCCACCTTCTCCAGGAGACGGAAAAGGTGAGGCAGAACTCTGAGCATGGTAGGTTTCATGACCTCTCGCCATAACAGGATGACAACTACGCCGAATACAACGCGGGCTAGTACAATGTGCCAGCCCAACGCATTGAGATCAATGGACTCAACAGTATGGGCAGAACCTCCGAACGAATCGATTGAAGTCCGCCCATACATCCATGTTCCGATCTCCAGGCCAATCACGACTCCCGCAAAGGCTACGCTGTCGTCGAAGCAAGGGCAGTCGTCCGCCGGCTCGGGGTGTATCCTTACGAGGACAATGACGACGAGAGCAGCGATAACGGGCGCCCACCATGAGCTACTATGCATATAGGCGTCCAGCGGCGGGCCGTAGTGGAACTCGACAAGAGAGATGGCAGCACCCAAGACCGAGCCCACGATTACGTCGATGAAGCCATGCATACCACAGTACAGCCGACCGAGAATGATAGAAATGGCGTAAAAGTACGACAGGCCCTCGAGGACGGTCTTGGTGGTCTCTGGCATGGCGTTCTCAGGACTCCGGAGGAGCAACACTGCGTACACAGCCACTGACACGGCGTTGGCGCTATGGGTCGAAGGGAAGCCATACTCCAACGCAGCAGATCCGGACATGGTGATTCGATGCAGTGGCGGTGACAGCGGTCTGGGTAGAGAGAAGAAGTCCTTGATAAAGCCGGTGAAGAAGACACCCTCGGCCAGGATGTGGATAACACTGTGAGATAGCAGCTTGTTAGATAGTTTCTATACAACTCTGCGCGGCGAATTCTGCTTACCCTTTGCCAAAGGAGGCGTACCCGCACCAGAAGAGCATGGGTAGACCGATCATGAAGAATGTATGAGTACCGAGGTTGGCCGTGATCGCAAAGTAACTATCGAGCCACGGGGTGCGCATCGTTTCCTGCAGATAGGCCAGGTAAGGTGTTTCCCATCGGATCAGTGGCAACAGCGACTGCCGCAGTCGATATCGCCATGGCGGCAGCGCTCTCTTGTCTGTGAATAGGCATGGTCAGCTCAAGGCTTGGAGGCTTGCGTACGGGCAAGGTATATGGGGGCACTTGTCGATGCGCCAGGCTCAAGACAAGAGTGACAGCGCGAAAGGCAGTGCCGGGAGAGTGTAGCAGCGTACAATGATCGAGACTTCTCAGGCCCGCATCAGGGGCGTCGCTGGGGCTCTTGACTACGATCAGAGGCGGGGCGGGGGCCTCGGCGACACCAGCTGGGTCGGCAAGCTTTGGATTCGCAAGGGTAGCGTCCGGCAGGGGATTCGGCGCAGATGCGGCGCCATTGGTATGGCTAGTCATCGAGCGGTGTCTGAGGTCGTGGTCGTGAGGCATACGGCCATTCGTATTATCGTAGTGTGATTTGGTTCTCTTCGAGTTGTGTTCGGTCTACGTGGTGCGTATTCGCGGGTAGAGTCGCAGGTTCGGAGGGGGCGAGGGAAGTGTTCGGTGTAAGGCGTTTAAGGTGGAGGGGAAGCACATGCGCATGCAATTGCTCGAAGGGTTGGCGAGCGACTGGGCATCTGGGGGCGGTTAATTCGCGAGAAGGCCGAGGAGCGAGCGATGCGCTTGCTGGGGGGGAGAGAGAGGAGGGATCGCCAACAACTAGAAGATTGTGAGTATGTCGCAGGAATCGAGGTTTGGCGTCAAGGGTTGTGGGAGGGAAACGATGGGAGTGCAGGGGAAATTTGCAGGTGCAGCAAATGGATGGTAGCGGGACTGCGATGTTGCGTTCGCGCCACAAACGGGCGTGGGAACCTGTAACTGGAACTCGAACTGGAACCTGCTGTAGTGGTGTGTTGTGTTGTGTTGGGCAAGGTACATTTACTTGGCTTACTTTGTGGTTCTCCTCGGACGATGTACCTTTCTCTTGAGGGGTTACTCTGGGGACGCCGGATGAGGCCCTTGAGATAATCTAAAGTATATTCTTCAATACTTGACTACCTTGGGAGCCAACAAGAGCAGAGAGGTCCTCTTGGACGGCGCAACGGGTAGAGTAAGGTAAAGAAAGAAGGAAGGAAAAAAGAGACAATGAATCTGGCACGGAAGGGTCCCGCGCTAAGGTAGCGCTACGTTGTGTCAGGCGTTACGAACACCTCATGGAAAGATGGAAGCATCTCAGATGGATCGGTACCTGACAGCAGTACACAGTACAGTGACAGACAAAAGACACCAGTCACCACCGGCCATCCCTAGGTAGGTAGCCCTTGGACTTGCGCCCAAGACTGCTCGCCCTCGGTATCGACAACGGCGGGGGCGCTTGCCTTAGCTCTCCCCAGCTTCCAAGTACCTTTGGCCTTCCACTTTCACAGGCTTCGGGTACTTATGGAATGTACCTTACCTACCTACCTACTACCATGTGGACGTCGAGATTTCCCGTTCCCCGACCTTGTACCACCAGCACCCGACTTGCCTTACATGGATCGCACAAGTAGGTACCTTCAGTACGATGGAAGTATTACACTCGTCCCCCTCACAAAGATCTTTCAACATACAACTCGACATACAATACCTCACAAAGGCTTCGAGAGAATCCACAGACAAAAGGGCACGAGATCATGGACCTCGACTCGGTCTTTCTCGTCTTCTTCTTCTTCTTCTCTTCATGCACCAGAAGGAGTGGAGTCCACTGGTGGCACGTCGTCAACGGACGGACATCTGTCTCACCATCAAAGAGCTTGAACATGAGATGACGAAGAAATGTATGAATAGAGAAAATGGGGCGGGAGCGAGCAAAGTAACCACCAAGCCTCGGGATCAGATTCTCGCTTTTCTTCCCTCCTTCCAAGCAATGCCATCCAGCAGCCAAAGTGTCAGACAAGAAAGAGCCACCAGGACCACCCCGAATAATGCCATTGTTACGCGCACACAGACACCAACGGCCGCCCAAGCTAACCTCTTCTCAAACAAGCATCTCCCCAGAATCAACAGCTTTCGCTCTCGTCTCATCCTGTCTTGGTCTAATCCTCTATGCGCCAACTACCGTCTTTCGCCAGAGAGGGGGGATTTCAGATGCCCAAGACCATTCCGCATTTGCATTGAACGAGTCCGAGGGCCCCTTCTTTCTGCCTTTCGAGAACACGATACTCTGACCTCACTGGCCTTTGCTTGTCGTCACTCTCGTCGCTCTCCTCTCGTCACTACCAAGAGACTTTACTGTAAGTGCCCTCTTGTGCCTCAGGTTGCTTTGAGTACCTACCTACCGAGCCGAGTAGTGTACGATAAGGTACCTAGGCGGGCGGGGGCCGGCAACTGTGTGCCTCTTCTAGAAAGGTTACACGGAGAATGCCATGCAGAATACAACGACACCCCCACCAGAATTCTACTGCACAGTAGACTCAGGCATCTATCATCCTAGACATTCTACATTCACCGGTCCAAAGCTTGAGAGCTTGCAGAGCTCCAGAGCTCCCTTTCTACACACCTACCTCATCTCACCTCACCCAACCAATAAGCTCAAGCACCCAATCCTCGTTGACGAGCACCATCGTACTCAAACACCCGTCACGCCGGAAGAAGATACAGACATTAGCAAATACGGGTTCTACAACAGCTACCTTAGGTCATGACAATTAACCCCATCAAAATGTCCGGCGCCCTTCTTCCCCTCCGAGCCCGGCACTGCCTCATCACCGGCGCCTACGGAGGCATCGGCGCCGCGATTGCCTCCCGCTTCGCCGCCGAGGGCGCCCTGGTGACCCTCCTCGGCCGCAAGGAAAACAAGCTGCGTGACCTCTGCGCTCAGCTCCCGCCCTTCCGGGATCACCGCCTCGCCCCTCTGACCTCCTCTGCCTCTGCCTCCGCCTCGCCGTCGCCCTCCGAGGCTAAACCAACCCATTCTTACGCCGTCATGGACGTCTCCGCTGACGCTCGTGATGAGGCTGTCCTCGATGATATCTGGGTTTGTCTTTTCTCCCAAACCCATCTTCCACACCTCCACCTACCATCAGCAACACATCAAAATACTACATTGAGAGAAACGAGGCTACCTAGCTATCGCACCATGAATAAGTAGACACATTGACTAACATGGACTTCCCCGTTCCCCTTCTTCAAGAAACGTACGGGCCAGATAGACGTCCTTGTCAACGCCGCGGGTATTGCGCAATTCCAGCTGTTGCAAAACACCTCCCCACAGGCCGCAAGAGAGCTCATCGACACAAACCTCATGGGCACAATCTTCATGTCTAGGTACATGGCCCAACGCATGAAGCGCAGACGCGCAGACAGGGATGGTAAGTCATGGCACATCGCTACAACCATGCGTATTCTCTTTTCCCACACGACCCATTGTTGCCACACACGCGCGGTCGATCCGATCGCAACAACCACCTGCACCGCACAGATGCGCCAGCCTCATGCCAGCGATGTGCTGCACACACACACACACACACACACACACACACACACACACACACACACACACGCATCATATACACGCACGCACTGCATCAACAGCCCCGCTAACCACGCGATCCACTCTCTCCAGCCTGCATTATCAACGTTGCTAGCTTGCTGGCCGAAAAAGGCAGCCCTGGCACCAGCGTCTACGCTGCATCAAAGGCCGGTATTATTGGTAGGTTCTTCTTTTTATTAGTCTCTGCTTAGTCTCTCATACATCGCGGGGTCGCCGTGGCTGTATCCTCTCTAGCCCATTCCTCCCGATTTAGTGAAGCAAGTCTAACACCTCCGTTCTCCTCTTCTGAAGGCCTCACCCACGCCCTGTCGGTCGAGCTAGGGCCATTGCGCATCAGGACCAACGCCATCGTTCCTGGCTACATAGAAACAAACATGCTTGCCGGTAAGAAACCCTCCGTTCATCTTCCACTGGTAGGGCCGACCTTAGAGGACCCCATACACCAAATATCCTTGGTTAGGTAGGCCAACAGCTAATATACAAATCATCACAGCAATGTCGAGGGAGCCTCTCGAGAAGAGGATACCATTGGGTCGCTTGGGGCGGCCTGACGAGGTCGCCGATGCTGCCGTCTTTCTTGCTCAAAACACCTACGCCAACAACTGCATCCTCAACTTGGATGGCGGGCTCAGTGCTGTCTGAGCTGGCGCGCAGCTCCCATTTTTACATAGAAGGGACAGACACCCTTGACTTGGAAGAAAGTGGACCCATGCACAATCAGTCGTCGTCAATGACAATGGCTCCGCCGGTAGAATCGTCCACAATGACCACATCGTCGCTGCCGCTCGTGGTAGCGACAACCTTGGCCTTCTTGGCTTCAATGAGCTCGTCTCCGTCGTCCGGCCGGGGCCGCTTGAGGTTAGATGTCCCCTCCGATACCTCACCAGCAGGCTTGCCATTTAGCTCACTCGTGCCGTTGGATTCGGCGGATGCCTCCTTCTTGGGCTTGCGAGGGATCTCGGGCTTCTTGTCCGCAACCAAGCCCTGGATGGGCTTATCAGTCAGGGGCTCCTTCCTATGTGGTTGTTAGTTTATGGTTTGATACTAGATCTCGAGTAGATGAACGTACGATTCCTGGATGCTGATGACGACATTGACAAAGGGTTCGTCATCGTCTTCATCAATAATTGTGAGGAAAGAGTCCTCCTTGATCCCAAGCTCGCTGAGCTTCTTGGAGAGGTTCTCCGTCTCATCCGGGTCGTAGAGCGGCCCGACGTCATTATTCAGGGCGAACTCCTTATCACCGTAGCCAAGCTCCAGGCGCACAAAGTCTTCGACAAGGTCCTTGAGCGTCGCTCGGGACATGTCGACAGTGACGCTCGTCTGATATACGCTGCATACCGGGCAATCTGGGTTAGGGGCGCGGTACTTGCTGGAGTTGAGCAGACGGGCAGGGTTGTGAGGAGAGATGAACACCTAGGCAGACAAATTAGACTACCGATTCCTGGCCAAGACCCAAAAAGTTTCGACCTTACCTCCTTGGTCTGAGTGAAATCGCCTCTCAGCACCTTGAATGACTGCAAGACACACAGGCCGGCGACAATGGCATTGGTTGTCGCAATGGCAGGAATGATGTTACCAGCCATTTGCTTAATATCGAATCGCGACTTTCTCTCGATGCCGAAGATGGATGAGCGAATATTTGCGCTCGAGGTCACAAAGTCCAACGTGTCCTCGTCGTCCTTGTCGAAGGTGATCAGGGGCTCAGGTCCAGATGCGTCCTCTTTGTGCGCCTTTTTCAGCTCCTGCATCCGTTTGCTCAGACGGTCCAGGCTGTCGACGAAGACTGCAAAGTTCTCCTCCAACGTCCATACTTGTTGTCCTCCCTGCAAGATAGCCTCCTTCGAGGCGAGGGCTGCGGCTGACTGCTCTGACAAAGTCTTATAGTCGAGAGCCTCAGGTTTCCGTCTGGACTTCCACATATCCTCCATGGACGCGAGTCGCACAATGTCGGCGTTGAAGACCTTATCGAAGAGCAGCTGCGGGAAGGCATCAGTGCCCAATGATTCGCGAATCGTTCTCAAGGCCGCAGCCTCCTTCTTCAACTCTTCAATTTCCTTGGCATTGTCGGCATCGGCCGAGTTGTCGAACGCGGACTCGTCTTCGCTCGCGCCAAAGATCTCGTTGAGAAGATAGCTCTTGCCCCACACGATGCAGTGGATGGGCTGGCTAGGGGTGCTTCGAATGGTGCAGACCGGGTAAGACTTGGGCGTCTCCTTGGGCGTGCAGTCGTAACATGCGGTAACACCCTTCTTGATGACTTGAACGTTGCCGTTGAATCCCGTCGTGCCGCTCTCGATGAGAGGTACATCCGCGGCCAAGCACATCCTGTTAACGTGCCGTCTGGCCTCTAGGTTATCCAGCGCATTGAAGACAATGTTGAAATCGCGGAACCACTTGACGTTGAATTGGGCATCCTTGATGTTGGCATGATGCGCGACGATCTTGACCTTGGGATTGAAGGGCTGCGCCGCATCCTTGGCCACCTTTTGTAAGTCAGTATTGCAATACTCTCCACATCTACATCACTGCCTCTGGTACCATACCAATGCCTTGGACTTCTTGATGTGCTCGTGTCGGAAGAGGAATTGTCGGTTGAGGTTGCTCAAATCGATGGTGTCGAGGTCGACGACGTGAATTTCACCAAAACCCGTGAGCACGATGTTCTTGAGTAGTTCGCATCCGATACCGCCAGCTCCAACCATAAGAACGCGCGCCTGCGTGTTGTAAGTTAGCTCCATTGACTCTTCAATTGCATCGAAACTCATCATCGAAGAAGAAGTTGGCTGCTTCTGGAACAGGCAAAGGGGACGCCGTTGGATGAAAGCCGCGATGCTGAGTGAGTCGCGTGGTCTGATGCGCCGGGGCTCTGACGAGGGTTGCGACGTACCTTCTTCACATTGGCGTTCAATGAGCCGCCGAGCGATTGCTGGAAGAATCGATCACGCTTCTGCACGGTGGGAGGTCGCTGCTGCTGTTGCTGCGTCGGCTTTTGTTGCTGTTGCTGCTGCGTCGTTTGCGCGGGTGGTTGAGCGGCGGGGATGGCTTCCGTTTGTGCTGGTTGCTGCTGTTGCTGTTGCTGTGGTGCTGATGCTGGTGTAGGCGCCGTCGCGGTGGCGGGCACTGTCGCCTCTGCCGCGGTTGCTGCAGGTGCAGCTCCTGCTTCCGCGGTGGAATCCATCGGGGCTTTCGTTCGATCGCAGTGTTGTTGAGGTGTCCGTTCTGCGTGCGTCGACGTGTCAATGGGTTGGGAAGGGGAAAGATTGGTGCGATCGCGTGGTTTTGGGAAGAGGAAGTTGAGGGTGGAAATAAGCCGCGCCAGGTGGGATGGAATGATGGCGGCGGGTGGTTTCAGCACGGGAGCAAGGCTGCGAAGAGGAAGGTTCCAAGGTTGAGGTTTTCCCTGAGGTCAGCGGAAGGAGCGATCGCCTAGCACAAGGTTCCAGCCAATACCGGCAGCCGGTGACGAGATCCCAGCAGGGATTGGAGCTGTTGGTTCCTGGGGAACTTCCGCGCTCGAGTCATGATTGGCAGATAAAGGCGGGTTTCTCTCGCTTGCCAGTGGAAGCTCGCTGGAGCACGCTGTAAACTCAGCGGTCTAATGCACCCTCCAGTCACCGTGAAACACTCGACGCATGCTTATAGCCAGGTACCTTACCTAAAGTACCTCACCTTTTCCATTACCTCCGCAACCTTGGAAAGTAGGTAAGGTAGGGTACCATAGGGTAACTGCTTACACCGTACCTAGGTAGGTACCTCACCAAACACCGGCCGACCTCCCTTGCCCAGCGAAGGTTCGTTGGGCCTCCACCGGTTCCTCGAGTCCTCTCTGCTGCGTATCCGTGGTAGGGCCGCTTCTCATCCCCTTTCACGTGGAAAGCAGCCGGTTGGGAGCTCACCTCAGCCACGGGGTTCACAGGTATCCTTGAAGTGACGAGATCGCAGGTCACTCACTCGGAGGGGTCGTCTGGGATTATCGCCGCTTGTGATCCCGCCTTTTGATCCAACAAAAAACAACCGGGTCGGTGCGATATGGGTCTCTTCTTTACCGCCTAGTCCAAAGTCTTAGTCCTGCGATTCTTGCCCTCATCTTCGTCCAAGCTCTGTGAAAGATCCTACTGCATTGCCGCCGGCTAGAAGCATCTGAAAGGTGCAGTCAAGCCGAGTTCTAGGGTCGTATTCCTGCGGCTCTCTCCAAGCAGATAATACCGCCTGCAAGCATCTCACCGCGGGGCACTGCACACTAACCGAATCATGTCCGACGACGAGCCCGACCTCGAACTCCTGGCCCTCCTCCGCCAGCGGTTCCAGGGGAAGCTCAATATTGACGATGAGCCCGAGACGGGCGTTCTCGACGGCGCCGAGTTCGTCTACGACAACTCCATCGACGTCGCCATCGACATGAGGGCCACAAAGAGGGCCGCCGCCACCATCTACGCCCAGATGGAACAGAAGAAGTACTCAACCTCCACCTGGGCAGAGCACGAGCTGCACCCAAAGACAAAGGACGAGAGCACCGCCGCCTTCATCTTCACCATGGACCTGCTCAACTTTTGCTTCTGGTCAGAGAAGCCCGAGGACGAGAGGTACGCGGTCGAGTATCGCGGCAAGACCTGGACGGGCTACTGGAGCATGGTCGCCTCGCTGCAGCGCGCCCTCGAGGAGGGCATCCCCATCACCAGCTCCGATTTTTGGCAGAGCGAGGACGAATGCAACTTGGAAGTTCTCAGACACGTCTTCCGCTCCAAGACGGAGGAGGAGATGCCCCTTCTCGAGAAACGCTTGGTGTGCTTGCGGGAAGCCGGTACTGTCTTGTATGAGAGGTACAGTTGCAGCGTGACGAAACTCATCGAGGCCGCCAAGGGATCGGCCGCACGGCTTGTGAACTTGCTCGCCCGCGATTTCGACTGTTTCCGCGATGAGCACAAATTCGACGGCCGTCGGAAGCCGGTGAGGATCCTCAAGAGAGCGCAGATCCTCGTGGCCGACATCTGGGCATGCTTTGGCGGTGAGGGCATCGGTGCTTTTAGGGATATCGACAAGATCACCATGTTCGCCGACTACCGGGTCCCGCAGATTCTCAGCACCATGGGTTGTTTGTATTATAGCCCTTCGCTGGCGACGGCTATCACTGATAAGCGGGTTATTGAGAGCGGATCGAGGTTGGAGTTGCAATTGAGAGGTGAGCCTTTACTACTATGCCACTTCTCCATGTGTCTTGCTAACTATGAAAACAGCGTGCAGTATTTGGTGCGTTGAGCTCATCAAACGGGAGATCCAGAGGGACCACCCCGGAACGAGCGTCAACGCCATTTTGATCGATTTCTTTTTGTATGATACCATGAAGGAGCTGGAGGCGGCTGGCACGGAGACGATAGGACATCACAGAACACGGAGTATTTGGTACTGAGGTAGAGCAGCTTGATCAAGGTATGGCCAAGATGGGGAGACGGGAGACCTTCAGCACCTCTGATAAGGGGTATAATTCATGTTCGCTGTTGTCCAGCATAGAACATTTCGTGTGATAATTTACAGCAAACCCCCGTGTCGCATATGCCTCGTGTTCTACTCCTCAAAGAACCGATCAGTTAAAGCCATCGAACCGCTAGAAACTCCAAACTCCGTCTGCTTATTCGCACATGGTTTTCGCGAGAAGGAGGTACCTCGACGGTCACCCGGTCAGCAACCCGTGCCTTCCCCCCTTGGTCACCCCCCAAAGGTCCACGAATACACTACCAAACTTTCATCCGATGCCATCCCGCCACGACCAGAGCCTTCCTATACCCCTTCGATCCCATTCCTGTCACCAGCACAGCAGGCGCCCCCTAGGTCGGGGGTCAGGTCAAACTGTGGCGTGGGTGGTGGAATGGTTAATGGCCAACAATTAAATCGCCAACCAGCCTACTCGACGACAGGCTCAGCGCATACGAGTACCGAGTTCGAATCCCAGCATGAGCACCCAGAAATTTCCCAGCATGAGCACCAAGAGATGTAGCCCCCAGTTCAGCACCGGGGGGGTGAACTCTTTTGACCTTTTTGATATTTGCAGATGCTTGCTGGGATCCTCTACAATTATGAGGCTCCGACCGCTGTCGAGTTCATAAGCTCGTCTAAGTGAGCCCGCTCCGAAGCGTGGCCCTTTTTCTCTTCCTTTAGAAGTACCGCAAGTACCTCGATTGGCGGGTTGAGACCTAGTCTCTCCGCGCGCTGCCACCGCTTCATGCGCTGGAGGCCGATGCAGGGCTGCAAGTCATATCAGTATCTCCGGCCGGCCAGCAAGCAATTGTAATCAGAATAACTTACACCATATTGAGAGCTAACGTCAAAGTATCGCAAAACCCTCTCAGAAAGACTCACATCACCTTGGTGCACCCTAGGCGCAATGCGCTGAGCCTCGATCGACTTCCAGTACTTGTTGATCTGGGCGTCGCTGATCTTCTCGGCCCTCACTTCGGCCTCTGACTTTTCGGGCACTTCTTCCTTTACCTCCGCCTCCGCAATCTCGGGCTGCGCGGGGTCCTCGATCTGGATCTCCTCGATATCCTTGTGCTCCTTGTTGCTTGGCTTGGCGATATCGGATCGGTCAATGGCAGAGGAAAGAGCCACTGTTTTCTTGGTGTCCTTTGGCACGGGCTTCGACACTCTGTTGGAGAAGCTGATGGTCGACTGTCCTCGCGCCGGGCCAGGTCTGGCGCGGCCTCCTCCTGTTGATCGCCTGGTAGTTGGCATTGTGTGAATCGTCGCAAGTACGTAGGTAGGCTGGCAGGGGTCTAAATGGGTGGCTATGAGAACGCCAAGTTTGCGTGACTGATTTACGAAAAATCGAAATATTGGTAACGTCAATCTGATGAATTCGAGATATCACTGATCGAAGGTGAATGCCTCAGATAATGTCACCAATGGGTGTTGTCGCAATGTCATCTGTGAACCAGCGCTGGGGTGTAATGAATGACGAAAGAGGTAGGAAGGTGGCAGGGGCTTTAATTTGGCGGGGCAACGCGAGGTAGGAGCCAAAACACGTGATTCACTGTGCCTAATAAGCGATACGCACTGCTATTGACACTGTTCTCATCATCATCGTGATTGTTCGTTGTTCATTTCGACATGTCTCTATCGTCTGTCTTCGAATATGCCACAGAAAGTTTCATATTCCAGGGTTTCTTGAATACACGCCGACTCTTCCTTGACTTTTTGGTTTCCATACTCCTTTATGCACCGGTAGCTTCTCTATAGAATGAAATGCTCCTGTTGGCGCCCGCCGTACAGAAAGACTCGTTCTTTCCAGTCTTCGGGAGCCACTTGACAGCCCACAAAGCCTTGTCTGTCTCGCTATGCGTCGCGACACAGGCGCTACGCTCCACTGACCAGACCTTGACCTTTCCGTCCATCGCTCCGCTAAGTAGGTATTCGCCCGTGTCGTTCCAGTCAACAGATGTGATCCATGAAGAGTGACCAGTCATGTTGCTGACTTGCTCGCCATTCTTGATGTCGTAGAGAGCAATGACGGATGAGTCGCCAGCAGCAGCGAGTCTGGTGTTTCCAGGGGAGAATGCGACAGAGCGGACGGATTTGACCAGGCCTGGGGCGATTTCTTTAGCAAACAATTATTACGAGTAGAACGTTCGGTGAGGGTATTACCTGGTAGTGAGAACAACAACTTTCCGTTGTCATTGTTGAAGACGTAGACAGCTCCGTTCTGGTGCCCACTGGCCGTGTACCGCCCATCACGACTCAAGTCGACCGACATACCAAAGCTTCCCTGGCCAGGGCTTCCGGTCTCGTACTCTCTGATCTTGGGCGTGCCCTCTTCGCCTACGTCCCACACATTCACCCGGCCGTCGTACGTCGTACCCGCCAGGAATTTTCCATCCTCGCTGAGCGCAATGGCCCAGACCTCGCCGGCCTTGGCCGCCTTGTTCGTGATCTCCGAGTGGAGCTTCCACTCGCTCGTGTCCTTGTTGATGACCCAGATCTTCACCTCACCGGCGAATCCTGCGCTCGCGGCGACCAGACCATTTCGGGAGGTGCAAATGTGGTGGCAGCCCAGCTTGTGTGCACCGCTGATGGACTGCGTGATGGGGATCGTGGGGTCGGCGGTGTCGTGGATGTGGAGGGTCGATGAGCCGCTTGCAGATAATACAGCCCTTGAAGTAGTGGCCAAACTGAAGATGTCGGTTATGTGGGCTAACGTTCCTGCATGTTAGCAAGACGAAGCTCTGGGGACGGTGGTTCGGAGGTCCTCAAGCTCTAGCTGGTAGGTAGCTCACCATTATCCACAGTGTGTGTGGTCAAATATTGTTTCGACTGGCAGAGTTAGCTCTCGTTTCGCTTACGAACAGACAATTGAGGTCGTACCATGATTCCCAGCCCATGCGAAGCTCGTACCGCTGTAGTTGTTCCGCGGTTGTGAGTAGGAAGGTAATGGACGCGATGTGGTCGGGAAGGTGGGGGCTGACATCACACATTTGCGAGAAAAGACCCCTGCAAAGAGCAGCTGGGGCACGGCAGGAGGGGCAATGGAGGGGCACCAGCAAGTACCCTTGCTCAGTTTACCTCAGCACCCCGACCTTATTCAACTTCATTCTTTTTTCATCTTCTGATTATGCATCTCATGGAACACTTATTGCGGAATGGTTCTGGCCTATCGTCAATGAGAATCTATGATGACCAGAAAGATCTACATGCCTTCAAGAAACAGTGCTGCCCACTTACATTACTCCTGTTTCTAGACTTTAATGGCCCTTTGTATAAGTCAAAATGCCTTCGAATTCTTTATTCGCGTCAAAGAGCTATCTAGCAACGTCATTTCAAACAACAAGCTCTAGTCCTAAACTTACCGGGTTACTCCATGAGTTCAACTCACCTCGTCGAAGCAATCGCTTCCTGCTCACGGAAGAACTCAACCATTGTGACGTTCTGACAGTAAAGAGCCAACTCATACGGCGTTAAGCCACCAATGTAGGGCTCGCCAGACTCCTTCGCTCCGCCCAAGGTCGTTCTGGACCGCAAGTCAGCCCCTGCTCTGATCAGCTCCCTTGCAGTAGGTATCATGGCCAGGTCCTGCTTCTGCTGAGACAGTCGTCGAGGGTCCTCCGGATCAGGATGCCATCTCCGCGCGTAGCACGCCATGTGGAGAGGCGTCCATCCCCGAGGGCCAAGGGCATTGGCGTCTGCGCCTTTCTTGAGAAGGAGCTCGACGGTCACGCTCGCTCGCACGCTCCATCTACATACGACATGCAGAGGCGTGATCCCGTTGGCGTCTGTGGTGTTTGGGTCGGCGCCGTGGGAGAGCAACCACTTGATTGCCTGGTGTCGCCGGGTGACGTCGCCATACGCCGCCGCGAGCAAGGGTGTGCCGAAGTTGTACGTCTTTGACCTCTGCAGCATGGGGAAGTTGCTTCCAAAGGTGCTTTCTACGCGTCCATAGTTCATCATGTCTATTGGGGTCCCAGCCTTCTCAAAGGCGTAGTTGACTGATGCGCCGGCCTCGACGGCCGCTTCCAACGCACGGAGGTTGCCGTTGAAGCTGGCCCATCGAAGAGCATACCAGTCATCCTCTTGTCCACTTCGCTGGTACAGCACACCCCTCAACATTTGGTACAGTGCCCTACATGTGATGGTTAAATTCTTGAGGTCGGTAATGCCTTCAAGAACGTCCGGTTGAGTCGGCTTGTTTGGGTCTTCGTAGAAGTAGTTATCCACTATTTCCAGGTCGTCTGAGTCGGAGTCGGCCTCGGCTTCGAGAGCACCGTGAAGTCTTATATGTTTTGCCGGCTGTGGCTTCGGTCGCGGGCCAATGGCTTTCACGATCTGCAGGACGAGCTCCGTTGGGATAGGAATGCCTGCCAGGCCGGCGGTCTTAGAGTCATCTCGAGGCGGCTGTGGTGATGTCATTTCGACAACTTGATTCAGTCTCAAAGTCGTACTTACTAGGTGGGTTTGCCGTTCTATCCACGTCTATGCAACCCCTGTTGGTTGTATCTGACGAGTGAGTTTGTGTCTACTTACGAGTTGTGGCTGACTTCAGAAGAGTCAGGTATTGTAACATATAGTTTGGTATTCCGATGCGCAGACAGTTCGCGCTCTTGTCTGCAGATTGACTTCTCACAGAGGATCTTAGACCATATCTTTGCTCACCGTAGTTGATTATGATTAATCAGGTTGCACGGCTTCATTGTCGCTTTGATTTGGTTCTTGTTGTCTCAAATACAATGTGTTATTCACACCGAACAATGAAGGACTTGTCCCAGTACTATCAAACCGAGACTCCATCTTTGTCTGAGGTTACAACCCCTAATTGCGTTGAACATGTCTTTATTGATCCTATTAGCGAATCAGGACCTGATGGTTGGTTCTTGAAGCCGGATTATTAAGAAGGGGAGGCCAGAGAGAAGCAAAGGCCTGACAGCAAGACTAAAGTCAATACGTCAACGTCGTGGCGGAACAGATGTAAAAGTTCGCTTAGGAAGTAAGCCTCTATGGGCGCCAAACCTTGGAAGATCAAGTAGCATCATCAAATGAGTGTAGTAGACGATGGAAATGAGCCTGACTTGTGTCTATCACCGAGATCAATGTCGATGGCCCCGTCTCAGCGGACCCTGCCATCGAAACCCGTGGAACCAGTTTTTCCTTGTTGTCACTGAGTTCTGGTTTTGGTATCCAAAAGCCGTGCCCGCTCGAGACATTCCTCTACGGTGACCTTGGTCTACAGACGAGATGTACGTTCATAGGGATGTTGTTTTGCCAACATTTCCCACCATTATCGGAGTTCCGACTGTTTGTACCCGAGTACGCCATAAAATGTTGATCAAGTAATGTTTGCCATGTACCTGGTGATAGGCTCCGTCGAACGCCTGCTTTTTGCCCACGTTCCCGGCGGCATGTAGATAAAACTGAGCTTGCCACATTGAAATCCATCGTAAAGGTGCGTTCTCCCGTGGTCTCGTCGCTTCTACGCATAAATTCAAGTGGTTAAAGCATTATCCTCTTGTGGGCGAGTCTCAGGTATGATGAACACATTCGCAACCTCCGGACGAACTCTGAGGAACTTTACAGGCCCCTTGATGACCAGCCCACAATTCCACGTCGGTCGGGGCGGACGTAGAGGCGAGCCTTGCTTCAAAGCTTCAGCGGCATTTCACTCTATTTAATGACCAGTAAACGCCGGTTTGATGACAGCTGGGCACGTCGGAAGAAGGTGATGGATTGTCCCAAACGCCAAAGTATGCTAACAAATTGTACACTTGAATATACACGTCTCGAAATGTTACACGGCCATTGGGCGATTTAAACGAACTTCCCTGAGGGGTTCTCATCTTTCCACATATCCTTGATCTCTGCACAATGGTTGTCAGTTTGACGTGCACGAAGAAAGGTTCTTGCAAGGGAGACGTACTGCTCAGGCAGTGTGGGCATACCATGTGCTGCCTCTTGATCTGGCCGCAGCCTGGGCACTTGCACAGAGACTTGACATCCTGCAACGCCTTGCCTGCCATCTGCCTGTGTCTCTTCTTCGAGTGAGAGGTCTTCTTCTTGGGTACCGCTCGCAGGATGGACTCCCAGATGCCGCCGAGCCAGGCGGGGATGTTGAGGTTGAAAGCCGGGAGCGCGAAGGAGAGCGCCGGGAGGAACGAGTTGGTGACTTGGCGTGTGTAGAGGGAGAGGATCCTTGGTGACTGAGCGAAGGCTGGCGCGGAGATGCGGGGGAAGAGGGAGGTCATGCGCAAAGGCTGCGCGCCCATGGCGATGGCTGCCATTTTTCTTGGATGATGATCGATCGATTCGAGCTCTGATGGAGGGGTTGTCGGGGATTCAGGGACTGCCGAAAGTAGAACCGGGTTCTTTGTAGACGACGGTATCGATTCGGACCGAAAGTTGTTTTGCCGCCGGGTACCTATCGAGGGTTCGTGGCTGCGTGGATGGCCTGTCGCAAAAATGTGTATCCACGTTGAAGCTGCTGCTACACCACTGTCGTGCACATCGCGAGGCTCAAGCTTGTTCCATTCCGAGCCGGAAAAAAAAACGGCTTGCGACCGGGGAGCTGTCAATTGAGATCTGCCAGCCAATCACAGCTTTGAGAGTGCACAGACCGCCATCAGCCAATCAATGCGATGGAGACCCCTTTTCCCCTTTCCCTCCCACACCCCCTGCACCTACCTCCCTGCAGGGAAATTATTTGTTTGCTGGAGTGGAAGGAGCAACCTATTAGCTGCAGCCAACGGCGACAGCCAGTGCCTGGCAGACAGGACACGGGGGGCGCTGGGGGGTGGACGGGGACGGGTAGCAAGCAAGTGCCAGCAAGAGAGGAAATTACCCTTGGTTGGGCCAAATCATTTGGTTGACTTTCCCACCTGGGCTCATTCTCATTCACCGGCTTCTGTCCTTCAGAAACATCCGCCAACCTCGTGATCCTCTTTTTCCTCTCTCCCTGCCCATCGCCTTCTCCAACTCCGTCTCTCCTCCCCCCCTTGACGAGGCCGCAATTCCAAGTTCGAGTAACAGATACCCTTCTTGGAATACAGAAACGTATCACAACTTCACTCCTTAACAGCACACACTCACGCGCACCGTTCACTCTCGCTCCCTTGCGGAAAAGCTATCACAATGGCGCAGCCTCAAACCATCTTCCCCCAGACCCATGTCGGTTTCGACAGCATCACGTCCCAGATTGAGAAGAAGCTCCTGAAGAGAGGCTTCCAGTTCAACGTCATCTGCGTCGGTAAGTTGTTCCCCCGCAACCCCAGATCACAATCACTGGCCTAGCAAGCTGGATTGTCCCCCTACGTCGCGTTGGCAGTCGACTAATTGCATCTCGTGTTTCCATGATTTAGGCCAGACTGGTCTGGGCAAGTCCACCCTGATCAACACCATCTTCGCCTCCCACCTCATCGACTCCAAGGGTCGTTTGATGCCCGATGAGCCCGTCCGCTCTACCACCGAGATCCAGGCCGTCTCCCACATGATCGAGGAGAATGGCGTCCGTCTGCGCCTCAACATCGTCGACACCCCCGGATACGGCGACCTCGTCAACAACGACCGCTGCTGGGATCCCATCGTCAAGTACATCAAGGACCAACACTCCGCTTACTTGCGAAAGGAGCTCACCGCTCAGCGAGAGCGTTACATTCAAGACACCCGCATCCACGCCTGCCTCTTCTTCATCCAACCCTCGGGCCACTCCCTGAAGCCCATCGACATTGTCGTCCTGAAGAAGCTGTCCGATGTCGTCAACGTCGTCCCCGTTATCGCCAAGTCCGATACCCTGACTCTCGAGGAGCGTCAGGAGTTCAAGGAGCGTATCAAGGAGGAGTTCGCTTTCCACAACCTCAAGATGTACCCGTACGACAACGACGAGTTTGACGACGAGGAGCGCAGCTTGAACACCCAGATCAAGGTCAGTCTTGCCATTTGGCTCGCGCACATTCCGATTGCTAATAGACCCCACAGGATCTCGTTCCCTTCGCCGTCGTCGGCTCCGAAAAGTCCATCATTGTCAACGGCAAGCAGGTTCGCGGTCGCCAGAACCGGTGGGGTGTCATCAACGTTGAGGACGAGAACCACTGCGAATTCGTCTACCTGAGAAATTTCCTTCTCCGCACCCATCTCCAGGATCTCATCGAGACCACCTCGCAGATCCACTACGAGACTTTCCGTGCCAAGCAATTGCTTGCGCTCAAGGAGAGCAGCGCGCACGGTGGCGGTAGCAGACCCATCAGCCCTGCTGCTGACCGTGAGCTCAGCCGGAACTCTCAACGAATGACCATGAACGGATACTAGTTTCCGGATATCCCACCCCACCTACTCGAGGCGCCTGACGGCCATGATATTCTTGGGCAGCTGGGCTTCTGACGACTTTCAATCTCATGGTGTTATGCGCAGACCAACAAAAAGAACAGGCACGGTACGGCCTCGACAGCATGCAGATGCTGCATCGACCAGTAATGCAGAGGGGAGGTAGCAGCCGCTACGTCCATGGTAAAACTTGGCGGAAGTGATTTCGCATGGGAGGCTCGAACATGCTTGCGTGGCGCACGGATATAGGCCCATACCCCCTTCTCTAGACTTCATGGTCGTTGTTTAAGTACTCGTGCTGGCGAAAATAGTCCAATATTCCCCCTTTCCGCCTCATCAGCTGGACGCACTTCTACTGTTTTCTTATTTCGGCTTTTTTAAAGCAGCATTTCAACCTCGGCTTCACTTGTACCCCCATTTTCTTCTTACACTTTAATCCATTCGTACTCTGATAGAGAGTTCGTTTCGATACCTCGTGGAATACAACCGACATGGCTTATGACTTGCGGGCTTTGATGTTTCTTGTGATGTGTATTCCTCTGTCCTAAGTACGGTAATACATAGCCAGAGGTTTCTGCCACGTGTAGATGTGGCTCTATGGATTGCTTTTATACGCTCTCATGTGTGTATATATGCTCACAAAGACCGCCCGTGCTATGAAGAAGATCCACAGACCATTTGTGAACTCTTAAAGGATATTCAGTTTCCAACGCCCCGTCACCGTGTCATCCGATCCGACATCTCTTTCCGTCTCCTTCCTTTGGGCGCCCTCGTTATCGTCATCGTCTCTCTACTGAGAAGGGTTGTAGACAAAGTCCTCGAGAGACTTGTACGCCTTCTCGAGGTCGTCGTTGACAATGATCAGGTCGTGAACGCCGGGGGTCTTGGAGTAGGCCAGCTCGAGCTTGGCTTGCGCGAGACGCTTCTGGATGCTCTCTTCCTTTTCGGTGCCGCGGCCGCGGAGGCGCTTCTCGAGTTCTTCTTCTGAGGGGGGCGCGATGAAGACGTAGCGGGCGGGGAAGTTTGACGTCTTGATCTGCTTGACTCCCTAGATTGTGTGTCGTGTCAGCGCTGCGCACCTTGTCAGGGGGGGTAAGCGAGGTGTTGCGTACCTCCATCTCGATATCGAGAACGACGAGCTTGCCCTTGGCGGACTGCTCCTCGATGGTGGCCTTTGAGGTGCCGTACGAGTTGCTGCCAAAGGTCGCGTGCTCGACGAAGCCGTCCTTTGCGACGAGGTCGTCAAAGGCGTCCTTTGTGACAAAGTGGTAGTCGACGCCGTCCGCCTCGCCGGGCCGCGGGCCGCGGGTGGTGTGGGAGACGGAGAGGGCGAAGGAGTCTGGGTGGCGCTCGAAGAGGAGCTTGTAGAGGGTTCCCTTGCCGACGCCCGAGGGGCCGGAGATGACGATTGGTCTGCGGTCGGAGGGGAGGACTGTCATTTTTGGAAGAGTTAGTCCTTTTTTTTGTGATTTTGCGATTCTCTTTCTTGTACGTCTGGGGAGGGAATGTTCTTGGGCCGGTTTGGCAGAGGGAGAGAGAGGTTGAAGGGGCAGAGGTGAATTGGGCCGTGATTCGGAGGTTTGGGTGAGGAAGTGGCAATGTATGGGAGGACGGTGGTGAAGCTTACCTGGCGCCATTGTGCTTGCGAAACGAAACGGTTGACTTTTGGGTATGAATCTTGTCAATGGAGGTTGTCGTGAGAAGGCGTGGGTAGAGGGTCGGAGGCGGGGCAACATTAGATGGAGTATCGGTCAAGGCTTCAAGGGAGCAAGAACTCGCTAGCCTCGAAAGTTTCAGTAGGTCTACTACGGGCACGGCGGCGACGGTCGGAGGAGGGGAGGAAGGGGGGCAGAGGAGGGGCAGACTGGATGAGAGCGGGTTGGGACGGGCGGTCTGGACAGTCACAAGCCTCAGGGTCGGGAAAGGTGGAGGAAGGGGGTTGACGGGACTGGACCGGACACAGACAGGCACGGCGGGAGTTGGGGGACGCGGTGACACTCGCTGTACGCAGTACGGTACACTGAGGTGAGGTGGTGACTGCGCGGCAGGGTAAGGTATCCAATGGTGGTGGGGGGAAGCTCCTGCCGGCAGAATTGGGGGTGGCATATGCCGCTGAAGAGTCAACGTTGGGCGCCCCATGAGTCAGCGGGGCGGTGTGTTGGTGCCCGTTGGGGGCATGGCGGCAGGGTTCACTTTTGTCTCTGATTTGCTCCCTTGCATTTGGTCGTTGCTTTTGCCCTGACGAAGTAGCGGTATGGTAACATGGTAACTACGTGAACAGTCAACACTGCTTTTCAGAAGCTCGAGCCTTATCTTGAATGTGTTGCATAAGCTGAGCAGCTTCCATAAATGCTATACTTGATATACATGCTTTCAATGGACTGTCAGCGCTAAGTTGTCGTTGAATTCAGTGTGAGATGATGATCAAGTTCTGGTCTCAACTAAGCAGGCAAGGGAGTTTTGACTACCGTTATGATTTCCCTTCAGCTTCCAAGTATGAGTGTATATCATCAGTGAGATATTACTTTTTCTACATTATTCATTCAGTCAACTCTCGCAAACTCATTGATAATCCATCTCGATACATGCTGTTCTTGGCATCTTCCATATTACGGCCAGGATACCCGGATTGGCACTCAACTCATAGAAATCGTGGTAGGATGGTCGTAAATCCAGGCTTAGTTTACAACGTAGGAAAAAAGACGAAATGAATATCTGGACTCAATTAGATGAGTTTCCACGACCTTTGATCGGCAAGTACAACATCAAGCCATCGACGGTATTAAGAATCTCGAAGAGGACATGTACTTCATGTATCCTAACTTTGACCGGCGCAGCATTTTCATTGATGTTCAAGCAAGAACACCTACAGTCAAGTTGCTGCTTTTGCTTGGTGTGGTTACCATAACATGATGCTCTCCCAGTATCGTCCTCAAGTAGTAACCTAACTCACCGGTCCCAAATGCCCATGTCTATCGGAAGCAGGTCATATCTAGACTCTCACACACTATGTGAACTCCTTCAAATAGCTCATCCAGAGCTAGCTTAAAAATTCTAGGGCGATGTAGCAAGCGTCGAAGACCTCTGTCTTTTCACTCCCTTCTCGAAGCAGGGAGTCGAAAAACTACCTGCCATGGATACCGTCTCTTCGATCTGCCACCTTCGGAGACCACAAGACGATGTGAACTAGGTCGGAATGCCTCGTGTCAGCTACTCAAGAACTTTCTAAGCTTGCTGCCGGTCGTAAAAGGAAACATCATTATCAACGCTACTCACGCAGGAGCCTGTCGGCCTCAATCGGTCGTCGCTACATTGCTGTTTCACAACGTATCTCAGTGGAAAGGCAACTTCGAAGCCGTGGAATTGTTTACAGACGGACCTACATTGGAACCGCAAATAAAGCTTTCGTGAAAAACATGATCCATCAGAGAAGAAATCTAATTGTGCTGTCACCTCCTCGCAAACTCTAATATGTCTACCTTTTGAGAAGACGCGATCTGCGCCTTCGTCACCCCTGGATCACAATTTGAAGCGTCATACATAGCTCAGAGGTATGATGCCACACAGAAAACAAATCATTTGTGTGTATAGATCTCAGAATGAAAAGATCGAAATATGCAAAGGAGTCAGAGGACTACACCCTGTCGAACAGGTAGGCTTGAGATTCCCCTTGAAATGGACTACGGGCTATACAGGAGATGTATAAACTATGACACTGTTCTAGATCTTACTATGTATCACAAAAGGTAGTTTGGCTCTCGTTAGAGTGCCTTGATAAGTGATTGAATTCCTCAAGTTCGAAGATATTCTCGAGAGCGAAAAAAACAGCAATGTTTTGCGCCAGCTCTCTAGCCCTCATCTCCGATCCATGCCATCCACTGTCTGATCAATCTATGACAGAATTCTATGTTTGTGTATCTGTTTGATGGACGGGAGCGTCTCGGGAAACGGCAAGGGAAACAGCAACGGGATCGTCACCTACATCCTTCCATCTTCCGAGATAGCCGATTCGCATGCTCCATGTACACACAGCAAGTATCTCCCGGCCACAAATAGGAAACAGTCAATAGAGCTGAAGATTCACCTTCATTCGGCACGATGAACCACGTAATACAAAAGTGTCTCAGTTCTTGGCAGCAAATCACAATCAACCTGAAAGCGTACGAACTAGCAATCGAGGGCATTCAGAGCGTGGCGCAGCCCCTGTGAGCACGGCAACGATCCCGTCCAAGCGACCCCGCATGATAGATGGGGCCAGACTTTATTCACATGTTTCCTCGTTGATCTGGATGGCGGCTGTTGATCTCTCAGTGCTTGGAAGTGCCGCATAATTGTGGTGGTTGGTTTGGGTGTTGCCGGCGAAATAGCAAGAATGTCGAGTTTGTGGATACGGCACTAGCCTGGAGCCCCAGGACTTGCATATCTCGTGATGGCGAAGCCTCTGAAGAGCTTCAATGAACCTGAGAATGCAACGTCGGTGGTGAGAGAATGCTTAAAATAGAAACACAGATCAAGATGACAGCGAGGCTTAGCCTACGGTAAGGCTTCGATTGCCGGCCCACGGCATTCTGGAGTACCCTGGGCCATCTGCCCGGCCACCAAATCCGGGGTCGACGCCACGTAGCCTGCGTTGGAATGCAAAAGGCTCGGTTGAAGATGCCGGCGTGGCCGGATAGCGCGGGCAAGAATGTAGTGGCGATGCCACAAACGGGGAGTGTGGGTCGGGAAGGTCGGCCGCCGGAGCCGATCACGGCACGGAACCAATATGCCGGGCGGGGCCGTGTCTACCGGTTGGTTGCCCCCCGTGCCCTCGCCCCCCTTGGTTAGTGAGTGAAATATTCCTCGCCCCGCCAAGAGTCCAATTAGATGGGGGCCGTTTGGTGAGTGAGCACGAGTGAGGTAATAATTTGCATGTGGGGGCCCAGCAGGGGGATGCGAGTCTATCACAATCAAGCACTTGTGCTGGACAGGACCCATTCACCCGGCCGAAATACGATGTGCTGGGCCGCTGGCAAGTGCAATCTTTTTGAACCCCATCGTAAAGAGCCAGTCACGGGGACGGCAGTCATGGGGCATCAAAAGTGGTTGACTTCTAGCGGAGTACCACTTGCGAGAGGATTTCCTTTCGTGTTCAACGGGCCCAGCGGCTCCACGGCACGCGGGACACCCGCGTTTTCCCATACCATGCCGTGACATGCGATGCACCGCCCGCAGCCGCCGTAGTCTCGTGCCTTGCAGCTGGTAGGGCGCTACCAACGACACTAGTCGACGGGGGCAGAAGGGAGGCAAACGAACGGGGTGATTTGTGTTCCTGGATCTCGTATGGTAGGTAGCACGAACTTTCGGCGCAGAACAACTGCTAAGGTACGGTGGCTTGTGAAAGACCAGCGCTGAGAAACCATTTTGCGCATCGACAAGGCTTCGTCATCTCCACCAACACAGCCTAGAAAATCAGCCGCAAGAAAGCTAAGCCCAAAATTCCAATTGGTGGTTGGACCAGTCGCCAGCTAGGCCAGCCAGATCGGGAGGTTGTCGGGTTCACGTGGTTGGTAGTGCGTGGAACAAAGAACCAAGTTGGGGTGCTGACCAAAGGCAAAATGGTCTCAAAACAATCGTCTCTGGGTTCCCGAGTGTCTTCTTTGGGGAAGAGAGTTACAGAGACAGCGGTTTGCCCGAGCGTTGAGGCGGTTTTGGCTCGCAACAAAGGCAGATGTACCAGGCGGACCCTGGAAAAGTAGCGTAGAGATGACACCATGCTGAGGTGAAAACATCGGATATGTTCAGTGGTGGAAGGGGAGAAGAATGCGAAAGTTCAGAATTGGCCGTGGTTCGTTCTGTCAATCAATCCACTTCGCCCGTTCCCCGTGTCTCAGAGTCTCCAGTTGGCTAGTCGGGGCGCATTGTCCTAGGAAAGCTTGAACGAGTATGTCTCACACGGTTTCGAAGGCGACTGTCTTTTCCGGGAGATGTCTTTCTGAGTGGTGACGATGAAAGCAGACTCGGACCTGTCAGTGAAAACAACAACAGCTTACACGACCAGCAGAGATTATTGAAAGACGGTGCCTCTCGAGCGCATGTCGTCTGTTCGTAAGAGGAAGGCCCAAGAGATGGGGCCCTGCGGCATGGGAAAGGACCCCGGCGGCCCTGCAGATAAACGAGCCCGAGGACCAACAAGGAGATTAGTTTAGGCTGGGAAAGTAATGAGAAGCCAAGCTTTAGCACATGCAGAGGGGAGAAAGCGGGCGACTAGTCAGCGCCCCTCGCTCTCGTCCACTGATTTGCTCGTTGAGTTGTTGCGAATTGCCCATGTCTGTTCAGTCTACGCCCGGATCAGCGAGTTGTCCGGGCCATCCCATGTTCTCTTCTTTCTTTCGCTTATTTCGCGTTTGGGACTTTTGACTGTGGAGAGAGGGGCGGTCTCTGACGCTTCCCAGCCCTGTAGGTGTGTGAGAGAAGGGCCTTGCTTCAGGAACTGTGATGCCGAGAGGCTGTGTGTGTATGTGTGACCTCGCGAGGAGAGAGTTTGTATGGCGGGTGTGGCTGGACGACAACAAACGGAAAGAAAGGCAATTAGTAAAGCAGACTCTACTACGTAGGCCAAAGTCGCGAGCTAATGACGGCGATCTGGCGAAAAGTGTGGCTGTAAAGATAGGACCGTTGGTCTGGAAAAGTCGAAGACGGGGGCTAAGGCCGCCTGCGAGACGGAAACCAATTCGACTTGTTTTTGACTCGCAACAGGGGGGGTGCAGAGGCAAAGGAGCCAATAGATGGGCTGGACAGGTGAGCAGAGATGAGACGGTGATGTGAGAGCAAGCCTCAAGGTCCGAGAGACTTGGAGAGAAGTGCCGACGGACTCGAGATGGGACGGAGCGACATCATGGTCGTTGTTGTTCTTTCCTTTTCTTTGCTTGTGGCGGTACCCGACGGAGTATACTTGTTTACCGTTCTTACCGTGAGGTGAGCCCTAAGGCAAAGAAAGTATCACGGTGGAGGTACGGAATAGAAAAGGTACATCGAGGTCGAGGGTGGGAAGGAAGAAGGTGCAAAGATGAGGTGGGAGAGATTGTGTGACGCTAGGCCGAGATGAGACAAAAGCAGTGAGCATCGTATCCAGCAGGCGGGAGCCAAGGTGCCTTTTCCATTTTTAATTTACATGTCACGACTTCCCTAAGTTCCCTCGCTGTGTCAAGTTTCGCCGTTGCTCCTCCTCCTTTTTACTATTACCTGCCTCCTCTTATTAGCCCAGAGCCTGTCTGTCGCACCTGGTCTCGTTTCTCTTTTCTCTCCACGAATCCGACTGGAGACCTCTCACAGCATTCAGCCGCGCAGTCTGCAACACTCGCTCGACAGAGTCGCGCCTGTATTGTTCGTCTGTGTAAAAGGAAGAAAAGCACCGTACACACAAACACACACAACACAGCACCCTCCTCCAACCACTTCACACACCTCGTTCCTCTTTTCGTTTCTCGTCACTCTCTCAAAACCACATCCACAAATCCACAGAAGAATTGTTTCCTTTTTGGACCCTTTTTAGTGTCTCAATTCTCTTTTTCTTGCCTTGCCTTGGCTCACCACAAATACCCACATTCATCTTCTCGACGCTCTCTTGGATTTCGTCCCACCTTTTAGACTAAAGGCACGACCAAACGAAGAATAACGACTTCACCAAATACTTCTACGACTACACACGTCTAATACCCGACGCCTACCAACCCAACACTACTACTTGGAAATAATCCTGCCAGTATTGCAGCCATGCTTGTAAGTTGTAGCCCTTTTTAGTCTTCTATTCCTCCTCCACGACGCTTCCATTGGATCGTTTGGTCCAACCGACCGTTCCGGCCGTTGTGGCAATCCATCGCGCGGCGTCGATCAGGGCGCAAAGAGACAAGCCAAGTTCCTCTCCTGTTGGTTCATGTGGAGAGACATCCCCATGAGCCATCATCGGAATCCTGCACATTCGCGACGCCACATTCTGTCGATCCCCCTCCCCCTCATGTTCCTGCTCTGTCCCTTCTCCAAGACATGCTGCAACACCAACATCACCGTGTAACTCTAATCTAATTCGGCGCCAACCTGCAGGTCCAAACTGCTCTCGTCGCATTGAGTGCGACTCTGGCTGCCGCTGTCAAGCCTCTCACCGTCAAGGGCAATGCCTTCGTCACTGAGGGCGGCGAAAAGTTCCAGATCGTTGGTGTCGACTACCAGATTGGCGGCAGCGCCGGCTACGACCCTTCTCACGGTCGCGACCCCCTCAGCGATGGTGACATTTGCCTGCGCGATGCTGCCCTTCTCCAGCGCCTGGGCGCCAACGCCATCCGCGTCTACAACCTCGACCCCAACTTGAACCATGATGCTTGCGCTTCCGTCTTTAACGCAGCTGGCATGTACATGATTCTCGACGTCAACTCTCCCCTCGTCGGCGAGAGCATCACGAGCTTCGAGCCCTGGACCAGCTACTACGCTGCCTACCTCAACCGCACCTTCGCCATCGTCGAGGCTTTCAAGAGCTACCCCAACACCCTCGCCTTCTTCTCCGGCAACGAGGTCATGAATAACGTTCAGACGGCCGAGTTCGTTCCCCAGTACCTCCGCGCCGTCACTCGCGACTTGAAGAACTACATCGCCAAGCACTCCGACCGCGCCATCCCCGTCGGTTACTCCGCTGCCGACGTGCGCGAGATCCTCGTCGACTCCTGGAACTACCTGCAGTGTGCTGAGAACGGAGACGCCAAGGACCCCAGCCGCATCGACCTCTTCGGCCTCAACTCCTACTCGTGGTGCGGTGATTCCAGCTTCAAGACCTCCACCTACGACCAGCTCGTCTCTAGTCTGAAGGACACCTCTGTGCCCGTCTTCTTCTCCGAGTTTGGCTGCAACCAGGTCACTCCTCGCCCCTTCACCGAGATTGGCTCCATCTACGGCTCCGACATGAACTCCGTCTTCTCCGGAGGTCTCGTCTACGAGTACAGCCAGGAGGACAACAACTATGGTCTCGTCAAGGTCAATGACGATAAGTCCGTCAAGCTGCTCATTGACTACCAGAACCTTGCCACGCAGTACAAGAAGGTCGACTTCAAGACCCTGCAGGCCACTAAGGCTCCTTCCTCCTCTCCCGACCCTCCCAAGTGCGCCTCGTCCCTGATCAAGGAGAAGGGATTTAACAACAACTTCACCCTGCCGGACGTTCCCCCTGGTGGCCAGGACCTCATCGACAACGGTATCAAGAACAAGCCCTCTGGCAAGATCATCTCCATCTCCGACTGGACCGTCAAGCACAAGGTCTACGATGTTGATGGAAAGACGGAGATCACTGGCCTCGCCGTCTCTCCCCTTGCCGACTCCGACTCCAACACTCCCGGCACTAACACTGGCGGTACCACTATTCCTGCTGCCACCGGCACCTCCACCCCTACCGGCACTTCCACCCCTTCGTCGAGCACCACCCCCAATGCCGGCATCGCGGTGCGCCCCGAGGTTGCCGCTCTCGCTGCACCTCTGCTTGCTCTTTTGTTCTTGTAAAAGCTCTGGAAGCGTACGCTGGATGTTGTATGTGGCTCATTAGGAAGGTTTGGAGGTAATGACTTGGTTTCTTTCTGGCATCATAGATTCCCCGCGGTTTGTTTATAAACCTCAATTGATACTTATTAAGACTTGAGTTGTGGCGTGTCAAATGTGATGAGTGCCTATGCAAGCTAGACCCTTCCAATTGGTGTAAATTGACACAGGTGATGATTCGCAATAGTATCGTCATATATAAACCACGTACTCACGGGATATGATTGGTAGGGGAGCGTCAAGATGCTGGTGGACGCTGGGCTCACGTGCAAAAGCTGTGCGACCCGGACATGGAGGGCATCAATTTATGTTAACCTGTGCTGTCGACCCTTGAACGTCATGGAAAAGGAGGAAAGTCGAGCTTGAAACCCCTGAGTTCCGTTCCGCTCCGTCACGTTCTTTCAGCCCCGGACGTATTCGTGAGTGTAGGGCTTGAGCGAGATGGTCAGTGAGCCTTTGTAGGAATAGCGAGAAGACCGGAAGGGGGGGGAGGGGGGGAGGTGCGTTCAGGAAGGAACATGAGACTTAGTACTTCAAAGACATGAGCATGTGAAGAACTTTGACCTTGAGCAAGCGTATCCAAGATGGATAGCGTGTACGATCAAGATCCGGTTGATCCCATTGTAAGGTGCCTGCCCGTGGCTTTGTTAATCTTCCTAAGAGCAGTGAAAGTTTTCAACAGACTGGAATAGTCTTGTTCTTTTTATACTACCTTGGCTGTGGAGGGATGTCATCTCGGCCTTGCGAAACTAAATGGCGTCCTTCTTAGACTTCGCAGCGAAAGTGACAAAAGCTCCCTGCAGGTCGGAACGTATCTCATCTTTATAGATTAATCTGGCTCTTCAACAAAATCAAGTAAGCAGCCTCCTCTCAGCCTGACTATACTGGGACTTATTGATAACAATAATCACCCCAAGTAAGAGGAACAGAGGCTAACAATGTAATCACAAGCAAGAACGTGTATCGCTTTTATATCTTACCATAGCTCTAAGATTATCGCTGCTAATCCTCTCTATTTTAAAAGGTAATTAAAAGGCTCTATGGACGTAACACTCATCTGTTCTAGACCGAGACATTGCTCACATTCGCAGACTACCCTGAGGAACAAGCAACATGTATCAAGATACTAGCTTATAGCATATAGTGCTCCAGTATTTGCTTTGAGATAGAAGATAGAAGAAGTATTCAACTGTACCTTTTGATTTTAACAGCCCAAAACTCAAGGGTAAAAAGGAAATCTGTTTATTGACAAGGGCCCTTTGCCACCTTCTCTCCCCAGTGCTGCCTCTTTATCAAGGTCCCTACGCGCTGTCACCAACCATGCTCCACTGGAACGTGTGTAAAAGCGAGTGACACAAGAGTGAAGGGATAGAGTGTGGCACCGGGTCGTGTAAAGAGTGTATATCGTCGAAATCAAAGTAGATTGGTGCTATGCTCAACGGCAAAACAAGTAACAATAAAGCATCGGACCATCTCACAGCAACAAGTATCTACAGATACAGATGCCTACAAACAGCATTTACCTCCTTGGCCACGAACTTGATTCAGAGCAAGGACGGCCTTAGGTCGACCGTGGCTCTCCAAGGTAACTGGGCCGATAATCAATCAACTCATCCAACACCATCGTTGCCCTTGGAAGGGCTGATCTCACGTCTAAACCGTACACTCCAACTTTTCCTCCTTCCTTTTCGTATTCAAGAGTTTTCCCTCCGCGTCATCCTCGACCGTGAACATACTTAAAGTTCCCCCAACTCATGGTCGTCTTAGTTCGAACTAATCATGTCCGTTGTATAGCTGGGAATTCTCCATATTGTGCAGAAGCTGAAATTCCTTCCTTCCTTGCCTTACGTAAAGCGAGTTATGAGACAAACGTAAGGAACAGAGCGTGAGTGGGCATCTATAGTACGTCAAGGACTATATACATACGTCTATGAAGAGGACTGAATAAGCTGGGGGGCTTGTAAGGAACCACAACCACCAGCCATTCCACGAACGCAATAAAACGAGCTTGGGATGCCGTTTCCCTTTGCAAAAGACCATACATGCTACGTCGCTGTATTCAAAGAACCCAAGAAAGGGATACGTGCCTTTCTATCTATATATATTAATGAGACAGAAGATAGACTCTCCCTCTCTTTATGTGATGGGTATGATCAGTCGACTAGCTTGACACAGGAATATCAATAGCCTTTAACATTATCTTATATTGACGACCAAACACACACACACACACACACACACACACACACACACACACACACACACACACACACACAGATGAACATCACTTTAATCACTTCAAGTCACACCAACATTGAAACAAGAAACAAGCATTGAACCTCTAGTCAAGATCACATTACAGAGCGTCTAATTATTTGCTCATCTGATCGTCGACCATGCCCTCCATACATACGATACAAGGACCCGGCCCTCGACCTTCCTGTCAAGAGCATTTGTTGCACCAGCCGTCATAAACACCGTAAACTTTGCAAGCGTACAAGAAAGTGGGCAAGATGCCATTCCAAGTACCAGGCAAAAACTTTCCTTTCGTCTAAACCCGTGATACCAGAACTATGGCTCTCCAAGTCCACCCCCCCAAACACACATATTTCATTTCATTTATACCGTTTAACCTCTGAACTCCTCAGCACCGCTGGCCTCCCATCTGCCGGGGACGAGGGCCAGGGGCACGATACCGGAGACGTGCATCTCAGGGCCGAAGATCTTGGCGTTCAGGCCAAGTTCTTGGGTGGCAGCCTTCATGTTCTTGAGACCCTCCTGGTAGTTGGGGCCGGCACGACGGACCCAGATCTGGACCTTGTGCTCGTTGAGCTGCTTGGCGTAGTCGCGGAGGGCGCGGATGACACCCTTGAATGTGCTGGCGACGTTGGTGAAGTTGGCAATACCACCACCGATGAAGAGGACCTTGCCCTCGTCGGTCAGGGGAGCGCGGAGCATGAGGTCGAGGACGGTGCGGGCGTAGTGGTAGGTCTGAGACTCGGTGGGAGCACCGGAGTACTCACCGTAGTTGGCGAGCTCGTCGGCAAAACCGGAAGAGGCAATGGCATCGGCGTAGACGACGGAAGCACCACCACCAGCGACCAGAGTCCAGATACGTCCGTTGGGGTTGAGGACGGTAAGCTTCAGGGAGGCACCGGTCTTGGCGTCAAGGTCGGCAATGTAGGCCTCCTCCTTGGTCAGCTCACGACCGAAGGGAGCGGGGAACTCCATCGGCGGGCCGGCATCGATGTTGACCTTCTCGCCGTTGGCGGCGGCGACGTTGGTCAGGCCGAGAGCAGCAGGGGAGCGGGCAATAGCCCACTTGACACCGCACTCGAAGTCGGCAGTCTGGTCAAGCTTGGCAGCAAGATCGAGGAAGTGCACAGAGGCGGAGGTGGCATCCTCGTTGGGGATGACAACGAGGGGGTTGATCTCGAGGTAGGTGAACTGGCACTCGACGTAGACGGCGTACAACCGGGTGATGAAGTCAACCAGCACGTTGTGAACACCCTTGGGGACCTTCTTCAACAGAGACGCGGCGATCTCGTCGTTGGAAGGGTATTGTGAAAGGTCGACGGGAATCAAGAGCTTCTCAGCCTTGGCGTCAACATCACCGACATCAACACCGCCCTCGTGGGTGAAGAGAATCCAGTCGCCCTATCGGAAATCCATGATTAGCATCGACGATTTTATGTGAGGTTTTCGACAGATGAGGCATAAGGGCCGTCGTGTGCATATGGCAACTTCTGCAAGAGGCATGGGTGGACGGGGTGGACGGGCCACAGGCCTCGTCTCGTGGCATCCGTTCGTCCGGTTCGGGAGAAAAATTACCGGAAAGGGCAGTCCAGCGGCCGGAATCCACTTATTTGACCCATGGATAGGAAATGGCATAAAGCATGCAAATTCCCTTTCCACGGTTGCCAAACAAAGTTTTCTTCCAGTTATTCTCACTTTCAACCGTCGATGAGTTTCACATTTGTAGTGTGATGATGCGTTGGTGTTTTCACACCCGCGCGACTCATTGATGGATGGACTGCCCACTCCGGCCCCGCCAACGAATTGGAGAAGACGGCCCGCCACGCCATGCCTCGCCACGAATAATCTGCTGCCGCCGCTGCTGCTGCCACAGAGCAACCGCCAGTTCAAAAGGGAAGGAAATCTGCGACAAAACTTACATCTCTGACAGACATGATGTTGATGTAGTACTCGGTGTCTTGGGGGTGAGGAACGAAGGGCTCGACGAGGAATTGGCGCAGGACACCAGTGACGGTCTCGACCTTCTGCTCCTTACCAGCACGCTCGGCGATCCAGGCGCGAGCCTCGGGCCAGGTCTTGTTGAGGGCCAGGAGACCGCTCTTGCCACGGCGCTTGATCAATTGATCGGGCTTGGCGACGAACTTGACACCGGGCTGGAGAACCCAGGGGTAGGTGACCTCGGCCTGGTTGAGGACATCCTCGACGTTGGCATCCTCGGGGAAGTGCAGAGAGCACAACCTGGGGGGAGGGTTGTGCTTGGTGGGGACGGGAAGAGGAGAGGCCTTGATGACGGGAGCGCGGGTGAGGTGGTAGTTGAGGATGGCCTTGCCGTCGGCCTCGAGGATGGACTTGGCGGACATTCTGGCGGTTGTGAGGTAAGAAAGAGGTGAGTTTTCTTGAGACTTCTTTTCCCTGCTTTATTTGGCCTGAATTGGGAGCGGACTGGTCAGCGATTGCTTTTGGAAAACCAAGTATATTTGTGTGGCTCGGAGTTGGAGTTTGGAGTTCCGCTACCCGTCAGCCGGCAGTAGACTTTCTTTCAGCTGGCTGAGCTTCTGGGAAGGAGCTCCGTGGGCGGCAAGTGTCACCACGGCAAGCAAGCGGAAGGCTCAAGATGTTCGCGCCGAGCTCTGGAAGAGGGGCATTCACGATCCAACTGGAGACTCAACTGGGATGGGGGGAAAGACGAGGCGACAAGATTGAGCTTTGGAGGAGTGTTTGGCTGCAGTGAGAACGTACCGAGAGAGAGAGGGAGCAAGTGCAACCAGGCGACGAAGTCGAAGTCTGGGGACGAAGTTGTGGTGAAGACCTGAAATCAAGTGAATGTCAGGAATCGGAGGTCGAATCGAAGTCGAGTCGAGTCAAGTCAAGCAGAGCGGTGTGTGAGGGAAGAAAGAAGCGGCGAGGTTGAAGGAGAAGTATGGATTGGGGAGTGGGAGGAATGGAGTGGAAGGAGAGAAGCTGTGCTGGTGCGTGGAGAGAGAGGGAGAAGATCGTCAGCCTTTCAAAATTTTGGATTCTGTCGAAGCTCCCAGGGATTATTTGTTGCTGGGACTTCGGGGAGAGGAAGAGCAGGAAGAGCGGACGAAGGAGGGGAGGGTGGGTGTGTGTGTTTGTGTGAGTGACGGTGGTGTGGTGGGAGGGGGAGGGGTGAGAAAGTGACGGGAGAGGGACGGCAGGTACATCTTGGGGCAACGAAGCGCGCCCAGGTACCGACCGGGATCGTGTTTTGGTGGCTTTGAAAATCGGTGGATTTTCACCTATGCACCTTGAGGGAGCTAAGGGACCACGCCAAAAAGTTTTGGGGTGGTGCGTGTTGTGGTTGTGCGGTGCAGTGAGGTGCATTGGAACCAGAGACCTGTGAGAATCTCTCGCAAGCTCTCCGGGAGAGGGAAAAACAAAAAGAACTGGGGGGAGGGGAAAGTATTTTTGGGGACCGGGTGTATTTTTGAGAGGGGGGTGGGAATTTGGGAAGCTCCAGCCCAGCTGTCCATGCACGCTACCCCTCGATGGCGGTGGCAGAACACACGACACCTTACAGGGGGCACACTCGACATATCCGCAAAAAGCAAGAACGACTGCGAGGGAAAACGGGTGGGAAAGTGCAAGTGCCAAGGTACTGAACCGGGAGGGAAGGGACAACGGACAGCACAGGTAAGTACCTGTAACTGTACCTGCTCTATCTGCCCTAGACCTTTCCCACTCCTTCTTCTGTTTGAACTCACCTCGAAATTGGCGACAATCTTGCAGGTTGAATTGCAACAAGGTATGCAATAAAGGGATGGAGGGGTTGAGAAGGAAATGCTGGCAAGGCAGGGCAGGGCAGGGGAATTCGACCAAGATGGAACCTAACGAAAAAAAAAAAGTCTGGGGAGGGGGAATTTGGGAAAGGTGGATGAAAAAAAAGAGACAGGCAGTGGTTGTTGAGAGGTTTAAGTGGATCTCGTCTCGTACCTTTTGGAAAGTCACTCTGAGGTGCTCACTCACTGACGATATTGCAGGCTCTGAAAGACCAAGGAAGACCGCGTGAGAATCTCGAAATGGGCAAAGAGAAACCTAACGAAATGGACGGCAACAATTATCGATTTTTGCCTCTAAGGCGGCGCAAGAGCGGCATTTTTACAGCTACACGCAGCACACAGTCGTGGCAGTACTCCGTACCTTACACAGCAAGTGTTGGACCACAACCTCTCCCGCCCTTTCCCGGATGATGGATCGATGCAACCCCAGCGCCAGAATGTCCGCCGAAAATCGCAGGGACCGCCATTTTTACATACTACTATGTACACCTACCGGAGTAGGTGCTGCATTGTTGTGCTCATCAACCTGACCTTCACTGATTCCAACATGGTCCATCAACATGGTGCAGGCAGGTGCACCACAGCCGAACGGGAAAGGGCGGAAGACAGACTGCTGGCTGCTGGATGGGGCTTGGGGAACGTTGCCGGTGCGGTGCGAAGCGGTACGACGCATCATCCTCGTCGCTTACACCGGCTGTGGTCTTCCAATGCTTCCAGACGATTCTCCATTCTCGTGGGTTGGGGTTACCTACCCGTACCTTACCTTACCTTTGGGAGATTGGAGGTGGTCTGTTTCTGTTTCTGTACGTCCCCCGTATCCGATCGAGATCAGGATCAGGCCCTTGCCCAAAACGAACCGAGAGAAGCAAAGAAAAAAAAAAAGCCGTTGCTTATCCACCCGGTAGCCAGCGGGAGACTGAGAGTTGCGTTTCCAGTACTACCGATTCGGGCGCACTCGAGCGCCGCGGGATGACTTTGTGATTTCGGACGTTTCTCATCTCGTGCGTGGGACAACGGACGGTAGCCCGGATGTCAGGTCAGATCCCCCCAAATTCGGTGTCAGTCAAAGTACGGAGACACAATTTGGTCCAGGAACCGGGCATTGGCGCCGTAATTAGCCATGGCGCTGGGATTGGCACCTGGGACGACGACCAAGCACAGTCATCAAATCAACCTCGAGTGAGACGTTGGACTGCCTGGTCAGACGGCACATCGACCCCTACCCGTTCTTCGCTCCTATTGCCCACCTAGCAATGCTTAGGTTCGCTCAGCATGACCTGCCTGGCCCTGTCAATTTCCAACACCAGATCCCCAAGCCACGACACGGAGCCATTAGCGATGGCCATTCGTGCTCCCGTACGAGTGTGAGTGGGAAGAAGCCAGAACAACTGCTATTACTCGCGCATCCACACGCAGTACACACACTCGGGTATCTTCAAGATGAAGGTGCGCAATGCCCGGTGGTCGGCGGAGTGACGATGGGGAGGACCGAAAACCGGCGGAGGTGGATGCGGCATGCCGGGTTTCGGGGAATGCGAGCATGGGTGCTGAAATGCCCGTTTGGGTCTTTTTTTCTCAGTCTTTCTCTGCTTGTCCTAGTCGCGCGAGTCTTTTGAGTGCTTTTCTCTCTGTTTTTCATCTCCGTCGCCGTCGCCGGTCTGTTTCGGCCGTGGTTTCTTCGCGGCGCTTCGCATTTACGACTATCGCCGCCTTGTTCCGTCTGTCATCTGCATTGTCCTTGATTTTCGAAATCTGAATTTTCTCTCAAGCGGGTATCTTGCTGCTGCTTCTCTTCCCTCTTTGGTCGGATAGAGTAAGGTAGTGCATCATCCCAAGTGGCCTTGTACCCGTACATACCTGGATCTGGATGGATGCACAACATCGTCTCTTCCCCATTTCTCATTCTCACGCACACAAAATCCCACACAGGCTTCGAAATAATACCTCGATTGCCTTGGCTGACAGCAACCACCCACCCTCCGTTCGCATGCAGCGATGGCAGGAATACGGGCAAGGAGGGGAGGCTGTTTTAGTGACCGCCTCGCCCCCACTCAGACAGGCGAGCCTTCCAGTGCCTCTACCTGACGGTGTAAGCCCTGATGTTGGTTGTGTGGTTGTGTAGTGCCAGCGGCTTCTGGATAGGCGTGTGCGTGTAACCCAGTCGTGTTCAGGTTTGATTACAATCCTAGAAGCCATCCCGGCGGCCAAGTTGGCGAATGTCGATCCTCCCTGACAATCCAGTCCGAGGCCATTGGGCGAGACTCGAGATGCGGTCAAACCAAAGTGCAGGCTGCTGCATTCCCGAAAGCCCTGGTGCGTCAAGGTACGATAAGAAAGAGAGAGCTATGGGCGTCTCCCGACAAGAGGTATTGTTGGCGGTCAAGCGCCAAAGCCAGCCGAGCCGACTTGGTCTCAACTTGGACTGGTCGGGGCGGGGGGAGCTCCCGGGACTTGGAACCTCCAATTGGGAGCAGAGAGAGACACAACCGCCATTCGATATTGACACTGACATTGCGGTGACCGGCGGGCGGACACCGCCCGCCTCACTGGTTGAGTTCCCTCTGAGATCGAGTGTCTGTCTGTCGGATGATGGATCTGGATCTTATCGTTGTTGCGTCTGTTCTGTCTGTTCCATCTGTTTCTGCCCAATGTTTCTGAGAGGTGCGAGTTGCAAAGACTGTGAGAGTCAGGGCTTGTGCAGGTACGCAGGCCAGCCCGTCCGCGGATGGAGCTGGTACCGGTACCTGGTCTATCCGCAGTTGCAGCGTCCGTCTGGGCTCAAGCTCAGGTCCAGCCCAGGGCAGTAAGTGCCAGGCCAGGCAGACGTGGGACAAGGCAGCTTCCTTTGGGGCAGAGAGAGAGAGCATGAGCATGAGCATTTAGGTGAGGTGAGCTCCAATTTTGGCAAGGTGCTTGGCCACTAGCAGTCTAGCGCCCCCCAGGTACGGCCTTGCTGCCCTGTGCAAGTCTTCTTTTCAACCCTGTCCATGGGGTGCGAGTACCTTAGCTCTGATTTCCTACCGGGACCTTTTTTCTGGGACCTTGCGGTACGTAGTCCGTAAGGTAAGGTACCCAGTGAGGTGAGGCTGTGTGGGGTCCGCCAGAAACAAGCGGGGGCCAAGGGTCCTTGCCCGTTTGCCTGGTTGGTGCTTGAGCTGCGTGCCTTGGGCGGTCCCCATCGCATCTCCCTTTTTTCGCCTTTTCCCTTCCCTGCCCGCTGGCCAATTCAACACTTCAACAATCCACGGGCCAATCATTTGGCGGTATTGGTCGGGAACTTCCCCAACTCTTTCGGCCGTCGCATGACGGAAGTCTCCATTTTCTCAATTCCCATTCCCCATCACCCCTCCATTCCACGCACCACCAACGCACTACGCACCACTCAAACCCAAGAAAAAAAAGTCTCAGGCTTCTCTCTCTTAGAGTCTCAATGGCCCGACTTTGGCAGAGTTGTGTGTCACTGCGCCGTCAAGCCGTCCCAAGAAAATCCACCGGGCCCTGTACCTGACCCGACGCAGTGCCGGCCATACTGATCGCCCGTACCTTGCTCAGGTACTTGCCCATGTCGAGGACCCCTCCGCAAGGTAAGGTACCTTGGCTCATCCGTACTCTTCACCACCTTACCTTACAATGGAAGTCCACAACCACCACAGAGTCAAGTCAACCCATCCGTTGCTTCTGGTTCAATACTTTCTGCCCGCCCGTTCTGTTCCTGCCGCTGCAAAGCATTGTTTGGCATTGTTGGTGACCAGCCATTATTGGGATTGGGATTGGCCCATTTTCTTTCCTTCTCATCAAGAGCCAAGGTACCTAATCTGGTCTCGTCTCGATAAGGGCGTGTACAGACAGATACGGATAGCTTGCTTACCTTACCTTACCTTACCTTAAGTTGGGTAATGGAAGGTACTCTACGTGGTCGTGTGTGCTTGGGCAAGTGCCAAGTATCAGAGGTACCTACTTACCTCTTCGCAAAAGTTGACTTTGACTCGAACGCGGACCTGTCCCTTCCTCTCTTGTTGCTCATTGCGTTGCTCCCTCGGATACTTGGGACGCAAGCCCGCCAAAACAATCCCTGTTCACCATCACCTCACACAAACGCAAGACGCACCCGCGCACCGCCATGTACCTTACTTCGTCCGCACCACGCACTACTGTACATACGCACAGCACACCGTTCGTTCGTTCCTCCCACTCCCTTGCCGATTCCCGCTGGAGAGAATCCGACGTACACTACACTAGCAAGAAGCAAAGAAAGGACAGAGAGGACCATGGTTCATGGTCCATGGAAAAAAATACTTGAGGAAATACTAATTCCACCTCACCAAAAACTCACACACCCTGCTGGTGGCCCGTCTCCGTGCTCCTCAACTACTTACGATACCCGACCTCCGTCCTCCTTCTTCTCCTCCGACCCTCGCTCACTCTCACTCGACTCTCTCTCTCGCTTTTCCTCTCCTTCCCTCCTTCTTCTCACCCTCTTGCTGCTCTTGAGAAGCTTCCTCTTCTCTCTCTCCCTCTCTCTTACCCCCACGCCAATCCCCTTTCTCACCAAAGGATCTCTCCTCCGTCAGCTCGACAAAAAAAGAAGCTGGACTTTGCCGTTGTGCGCCGCTGCTTGATCCCATCAATACCTACACCCATACCAGGGTAGACAGACAACAGCATCACCGCCTAGGTCAGTTACCGCTCCCCGAATCCTACCCACCCCGGTCATGTCAATCCTGCCCCTCCGACGCCTCTTTCCCACCTCCGAACGCTTCACACACACCTCATGTCACTTCCACACCCGCTCGCCGCCGCACATCGCATCAGACACGACCCAGGACCAAAAAAAAAAAAGTCTCTCCCACCAAGGAGCTGGGGCTACGCCAGCTACAAAGGTCCACTTAATGTCTGGTGGTGTCCCCAGCTGCCGATGAGCATGTAGCCTCGCAGATCCAACGATTTCAGCTTCCCTGAGCGAACTGTCGTCTCTCCGAGTCCCTCCTGAAATCTCACCTTCTCCCCACCATAATTCCGACTCGTTTGTTTTCCACCAAACTTCCTCTTACTACTCATCCTCCTCCTCCTCCACCTTCAACCTTTCCAATCCTTACTTTGGACATCTTTCTCCTTCATCTCTCTCGCGGGCAGACATCCATAGACTTGTTTCTGGCGCCCATTGTCTGTTTCGAACAAGCTTGCTGACCTTGTTACCCCTCGCCAGAATCTTTTTTCTTCTTCCCTTGTTGAGACTCTCATCCTCCCCGACGAAGCTCGACTTTCTTCACAATGCCTTCGGCCACCACCCCCGCTAACGGTGCCAATGGCGCCAAGGCAGCCAGCGGCCTGTCTGCCAACGACAACATCACACGCTTCTCGGCTCCCAGCCGTCCTTTGAGCCCTCTCCCCGAACACGCTCTGTTCAACGACAAGACTAGATGCTTCGTCTACGGTCTGCAGCCCCGCGCCGTCCAGGGTATGCTCGACTTCGACTTCATCTGCAAGCGCAAGACCCCCTCCGTCGCCGGTATCATCTACACTTTCGGTGGTCAGTTCGTCTCCAAGATGTACTGGGGAACCAGCGAGACTCTCCTGCCCGTCTACCAGGAGGTCCCCAAGGCCATTGCCAAGCACCCCGACGTCGACGTTGTCGTCAACTTCGCCTCCTCCCGAAGTGTCTACACCTCCACCATGGAGTTGATGGAGTTCCCCCAGATCAAGACCATTGCCATCATTGCTGAGGGTGTCCCCGAGCGCGTAAGTCTTCTCCTCTTCCCCTCTGGAATCCTACCCCGCTAACAAAAACTCAAGCGCGCTCGTGAGATCGCCCACAAGGCTCAGCAGAAGGGCATCACCATCATTGGCCCCGCCACTGTTGGTGGTATCAAGCCTGGCTGCTTCAAGATCGGTAACACTGGTGGCATGATGGACAACATTGTTGCCTCCAAGCTGTACCGCAAGGGTTCCGTTGGTTACGTCTCCAAGTCTGGTGGTATGTCCAACGAGCTCAACAACATTATCGCCAACAACACCGACGGTGTCTACGAGGGTGTGGCCATTGGTGGTGACCGATACCCCGGAACCACCTTCATCGACCATTTGCTCAGATACCAGGCCGACCCCGACTGCAAGATTCTCGTCCTGCTCGGTGAGGTTGGTGGTGTTGAGGAGTACAAGGTCATCAAGGCCGTTGAGGACGGTGTCATTACCAAGCCCATCGTTGCCTGGGCCATTGGTACCTGCGCCAGCATGTTCAAGACTGAGGTTCAGTTCGGTCACGCCGGTGCCTTCGCCAACTCCACCCTGGAGACGGCCAAGACCAAGAACGAGAAGATGAAGGAGGCTGGCTTCTACGTCCCCGAGACCTTCGAGGAGATGCCCCAGGTCCTCAAGGCTCTCTACGACTCCCTCGTCAAGAACGGCACCATCAAGCCCCAGCCTGAGCCCGTCGTTCCCAAGATCCCCATCGACTACTCTTGGGCCCAGGAGCTCGGTCTCATCCGTAAGCCCGCTGCCTTCATCTCCACCATTTCCGACGACCGTGGCCAGGAGCTCCTGTACGCTGGCATGCCCATCTCCGACGTTTTCAAGGAAGAGATTGGCATCGGTGGTGTCATGTCCCTTCTGTGGTTCCGTCGCCGCCTTCCCCCCTACGCCTCCAAGTTCCTCGAGATGGTTCTCATGCTCACTGCCGACCACGGCCCTGCCGTGTCCGGTGCCATGAACACCATCATCACCACCCGTGCCGGCAAGGACCTTATCTCCTCCCTTGTCGCTGGTCTCCTGACCATCGGTTCCCGCTTCGGTGGTGCCCTTGACGGTGCCGCCGAGGAGTTCACCAAGGCCTTCGACAAGGGCCTGAGCCCCCGTGAGTTCGTCGACAACATGCGCAAGGCGAACAAGCTCATCCCCGGTATCGGTCACCGTGTCAAGTCCCGCAACAACCCCGATCTCCGTGTCGAGCTTGTCAAGGAGTACGTCAAGGCCAAGTTCCCCACCCACAAGCTTCTCGACTACGCCCTGGCTGTCGAGACCGTCACCACCTCCAAGAAGGACAACCTCATTCTCAACGTCGATGGCTGCATTGCTGTCTGCTTCGTTGACCTGATGCGCAACTGCGGTGCCTTCTCCTCCGAAGAGGCCGAGGACTACCTCAAGATGGGTGTCCTCAACGGTCTGTTCGTTCTCGGCCGTTCCATCGGTCTTATTGCCCACTACCTCGACCAGAAGAGACTCCGCACTGGTCTGTACCGTCACCCGTGGGACGACATTACCTACATCCTTCCTCAGCTCGGCGGCGGCGGCGCACCAGGCGCCGAGGGCAGAGTCGAGGTGCAGATGTAAGGGTTTAACGATTAGCGGCGGAAGGTTACGGTTTGCCACGGGATGTGGCTATAGAAATGGAGTCTATGATTTTAACGTCATGCGAGGGATGATGGTGTGCTAAATGGCGTCTTGTACGACAAGCTATATACGTGTAGTGCTGCGCAGTCCTCCGGGATATACTAATGGTTTTGCCCGATTACCTTCGTTGCTACTACTTTGAGAGTGCTGTGAGCTGTGACTACTTACCTTCATTGTCGACCACGACGTCGGGTATTTCCGAGACACTAAGGTCGCGCTTGTGCCCCAGCGGCGGGAGCGGCAATCTCTGAAGGGATTGGACGGCGGGCCGACACCAGTTCAGATGGAGCCTTGGGATAAGCTTAAATTGAGCATGCTGGTTGGGTCGTTCGGGCCGCAATGGTAACCCGGGCCGGAAGGTGTCGGCTTTAGACTTGTTACGCAATTCTTGGGCTGCGTGAGAACCGGCAGCTTTCGTCGACAACCTTTGAGGTAACTTTGTGTCATCTTAGGAGAATTCAGTGTTCTCAATGAATCTCTTGATTTGATGTAAGAATTGCTGAAGGAACAGTGAGGGCTTGACGGTACTAGACTATCTAGTTCTGTGTCGTCAAAGATAACCCAAATCTTCTCAGATGGGCGGTTTAGACCAAGGGCGCTTCAATTTGCTCTCGTGAGGTATGTGTCTGGGTAGTCCATTGCGAGAGGCGAGAGAGGAGTTCCTATACAAACCTTGGGGTGGGGTGAAGGAACTTTGTGGTCTGCCTATCACTCCTTCATGACCGAAATGAATTGTAGATAATAAGTCCGACTTGTGAAAGTCAAATAGCTTGGAAGAAACCAAAATGACCGGACAATGCTAGCGAGTGTACTGATCATGGCCATTGGCCCCCTGGCATGGGATGGCATTCACCCAGTCGGAACGACCATGAAGTAGAATCACGTTTTCAATCATGAACATTTACTAAAGCATTTGGTCCCACGAGAGACAACGAGCTCGTTGAACACATAAACTTGACATGAAGGGATGTTTCGTGAGAGAGTTTCCCTCTTGTTTCCGCCGTACGCATGATTGAAGGACTGTACAGTTTCTACGATTTCCTGTTTTGGACCATCCATAGCAAACTGAAAAGGCCAGTCCAGATGCCGGCTGGGTCTTGTTGATTTCACACATCTGTATTCCGCAGCCTTGTGAATTGGCCAATACTTTGCGAGCGTATCGAACGCAGGGGCGCAAGTGTGCGATCTTCCTAAACGAGCGTCTTCACTGCGATTTTACGTCCCTGCAAGGCGATGATGGATTTGCAAGCCGAGGTTGGGCTAGTAGTTAAGTTTCCCGATCATATGGCCTATGGCCAATGATCGTGAGAATCATAGGCTTCACTGCAATTTCAACCCCCTCCAGGGCGATGATAATAGGCGTATGCCAAGGCAACCTCAGTCTCTCAGTCATATTAGGCCTAAGGTAGTAGAAAGTGGTGTCCGGTCGAGTTACTCAGGCAAGCCACCATGACGCTGCGATTCCGCCCATTCACAGCAATACTAACCCGCTCCGAGGGAAGAGTCGCAGACCAGTGCGCGGGCCATAGTTTGCGCATCTTTTTTGCGATTTTGAGTCCCTCCTGGAAGTATGTCAATAGTCGAGACTGAGACAATTGCAGTCTCTAACACCTGATACCACCTAGGCCAATGACGAGCTTAAAGCAAGCGTGGCGTACGCGAGTGTACCAGGGCGAACCACGGATAATACTCGAGGATTGCGTTGGCGAACCACCCCACGCCTCCATTTTCAGCGCGATAAATCACCTTGCGCAACCTCGATTGCACCAGACCCATGAGCTTTGGTCTGGTGCAGTTGCCTTCTTCACTGCAATGTACATCCACCCTAAGCGGGTAGATCACAAGTATTCGTAAAGGCTGAGCCAGCGTCACGTTCTCACTCACCTAGGCCAATGAGGACGAGCATAGTAGTAGTGCACGCAAGTTTCTGGGGCGAACTGGTACTCAAGGAGTGTGTTGGCGAACCGTTTTACTTGTCTAATGCTCATGTAGGCCTGATGGAGACCCGAAGAGCTGTCCTCCTCTTCAATCGCTAACTTCTTCCATTAATCATGCCTGGCTGAGGATGACGTATGTAAGACCGTCAGGCTTACTGAGATGAGACTTGGAAAGTGCTCGAGCGCGTTCGTCCTTTATTGAAGTAGCAATTCTCGCTGGGTGCATAGATGAAAAGTTATTACAGAAGTCCGAAGTTTCTGGATAGGCCCTTAGACAGTGGCCGACGCCTTCTGCACTGCAATTGGACCCCGTCCGCTGCACTGCAATCTGAACTCCCTCCGAGGGAAGGATCGCATACCAGCGGACCAGACACAGCTTGCGCCGCTCACCCATATCCCTCAGCAAGACAGGAGTGAGATTCACTGCGATTTTGACTCCTACAAGTGGAGACCACCTCAAGTTGACCGCGCCCCGGCAACTTCCGCCCGTGACTTACGCACGGACCATCGAAATTCCAACGCCAGCTTAATGATTTTTGGATCCCTCAATCGCATCGCCAGGAAGGCTATTGAGTACCGGGTCGGTTCCCTGAAATCCCACGACGTCGCGACGGAAAGACTGCTCTAGCAGAGGCTCAATTGTACGGTATATCTCGGCTTCCAAAGCATGTGTCAAGAGCTGCAAAAATAGGCGCTAACATCAATTCCTCAACAGAAACAAGCCGTCACCTATCCCTAATCGAACGAGCAACGAGCACACGACAACCCACGTCGCAAGCACTCTTCCCTCGACGACGAAGCCAAACCCATACCTACGCGTCTTGTCCTAATCTCGATCAACACACCGCCGCCACGACCACCCGCCCAACATGACCTTCTTCCGCATCACCCTCCACCGCTCCGCCATCGGCCTGCCAAAGAGCACCCGCGGCGTCCTCGAGGCCCTCGGCCTCCGCCGCCGCTCCCAGACCGTCTTCCACCCCGTCAGCCCCCAGTTCGCCGGTATGATCATAAAGGTCAAGGAGCTCGTCAAAGTCCAGGAGGTCGACCGCGCCATGAGCCAGCACGAGATGCGTGACCTGCGGAGGCCGGACCCAGGTTTCTACGTCGAGAAGGCTGTTGCGCGGTAAAAAGGGAACTATAGGAAGCGGTGAAGTAAGAGACGGGTTGAGGCCCAGGAGGATTTTCCAAACATAGAGGACGGGAGGCGAAGAGAGGATAGGTGTTCGGGGTTGCCAGAGGAGATAGGTTCTTCGAGCATGATTGGGCTGGAAAGCAACAGCTCGGGCGCGGCAGAGGCCAAAATCGTGTATCATCACCACGGAGAAAAGTGTACAAAATTACGGCGGACTGTACAACAAACATACGTAGACGAGGATGTCTGCATCAAGTTACTTGGAATCAAACAAAAGTTCACTCAAGACCAGATACTGGTGATTCGGGCTCGTCTCCTTGATTGGCACATGATTCGCTTGTCGCAAACAACCTGCATGACTACTGAAGATTGCAAGGAAAGAGGCGAGTCAGATGGACGAGCGACCATATTAGTATACTTGCCTCCCAAGGGGGCAAGGGTTAAGAAAGGATGGTTTTGCGAATGGAAAACAATGATTACTATCTGTCTCAACTCTCATACCGGTTGAGTATGCCTGATACTAGCAGGCAATACAAAGATGCTGGATGTCCATTTTCCACACCTCCAACTAAACCCCTCACCAAGCCTGTATGACCAGGTGCTGGGATTCCAATAACGCAAAGAAAAAGTCAAGATGAAACGTCAAACTGTCTGCCGTTTAGTCGGCTAACCGTTTGACTCAGATGCAAGATGAGGCCTGGCCGCCTAGAAGCTCCGAGCCTTGTCGATATACTCCTGAGAAGGAGTCTCATATTCGCTGACAAAGTAGTTCTTTGCGTTCTTGCCGAGCCAGACGGTGAGCTTGGAGAGTTCCTCACGCAGACGCGCCACGGATTGCTGGTCCATGTTTGTCTGAGCAACGAGCTCGGGAAGAGACACTGTCTTGAATCAGTACTAACCCAGACTATGCGTCTCGAATAGACTTACCCATCAGGCGGCACAAGTGTTCAGGTCCATAGGTATCGCAGACAGACTTGTGCTTGTCTTCCTCGCCAGCCTTCTCCCACACCTTGCGAATCTCATGGTACTGGGGGCGCTCAAATCTATAGAGAGATCAGTAGAGTTCGAGATACCAAGCCCAAGCAGAAAACTTACCGGTACAGTAAGATACGGCTCAAAGACTTCTCAAAGTACTCGCGAAGTCCTGCAACAACTTCTTCAAGAATGTCCATGTTTGCTGAACCATCTTCCCTATTCGGGCGCTCGTAGTTGAGGTAGTCGCTCAAAATGTCGTCAACGGGGTGAGGGTGAGGAAGCGGGACCAGCTGATTGTTCTTGGTGATGTTCTCCCAGTCGTCAACAAGCATCGCCTTGATATGATCAGGGATGGGAAGCTTGATGGACGGGCGTGCATGAAATCCATCCTCCTGGTGTGTGATATTAGTATTTGTGTCGACTAGTAGGCATGGCGCAACAGAGAAAGGAAAAAAAGAAAAGAAAAAGCCTCCAGGCCGCTGGGCTGTCGAAGTTGTAATGGTTTCTCTCGATGGCAGTCCTCCTCAATCCACACATGCGGAAGCTTCCCACTGGGGCAAGCATTGCGTTTGTGTTAACTCACAGTCGGAAGTTCTTCCTCGCTCATTTCCGGAGAGTGAGCAGATGACGACTTCGTCCGGGCAGGCTGTTCTCGCTTGAGAGATGTGACGCTCGTATCGTAGCGATTGTCATAGTTGGGCTTGCCGTCCTTTGTGACATAGGGTCTGGCGCGGGGAGCAGGCGAGAGGGCCAGGTTATCCGCCCTCAGCAAGCGCGGTTCCTTCCAGGCCGCCGCTTGATCGTGCTGAGGTCGCCGACGCAATGGTTCGGCTGGCCGAGATTTGCGAGACGCGAAAGCCATGATGAATGAGCAGAGTGTGTGGAGAAATCGGGTAGCGTTTGACGAGGAGACTGGAGTGGTTTTGCGAGCAAGAAAGATGAGAAAGAGAAGCCGGAGTTAGGGGATGGTTCGATGAAGAAAGGGCGGGAATTCGGTGGTAGAAGATCGGAGGCTCTTCATTTTGCTGCGGGAAGGAGCAGTCTGGGGTTGCTCCTGCCAGACAGGCGACACCAGCAGGACGTTTCTGATGCTGGTGTGTCGGGCCAACCACGGCCTACTGCAGCCTGCGTCGAACATTATGGCGGAACTCGAGGAGTACCTCCACACTGTTCTCACGCTTTCTCTTGTTTGTGCCGCAGGGCCTCTGCAAAAGCTCTTCGACGACGTACTTGGCATCTTCCGACTCGCCATCTTGGAAGCTTCGTAGATCATGCTGGTTCTCGATGTTGGCATTCGCGGGACGCTCCCCAAGGAATTCTATACTGGGGTCGCTGGTTATGCTGGTCCTATCATCGTCATCGTCGCTGCCAACGCTCTCATAGCTAGAAAGGCTGACCAGGTCGATGATGTCGGCAGGTTCCACGTCGCCATCGGAATCTGAGGCTCGCCCGACTGTCTGATCTTCGTCTCCCTCATCTTCGTCGTCGGCTTGGTAGAACTCGTCTTCATTTTCCTCGTACACGGGTGAAGCCCAGCGAACCTTCTTGCATGGGCGAACAGATGCCTCGTCGTAGCCATCGAAGTCATCTTCACTACACATGTACTTCCGACGTCTATTGGGTAGGAAAGCGTCATCTTCTTCGCCAGATTCGAGTCGCTGTCGGAACAGGTTGTTCCGAAACTGCCTCTCGCTCAGAGTATCATCGTAGTCCCTGAAACCTTCATCTTCCTCAAATTCGAATCGGTTCACGTCCATCTCCTGTTCGTCGACTTCGTCGTCTTCATCCTCGTACTTGAATTGGTTCTGGTCCATGCCCGCCTCCTCCTCATCATACTCGTCCCTGAAGTAGTATCGTGGCAGACCAGAGTTATCGTCCCCGTCCTCGTCCTCGTCCGAATAGAGTCGACGCCTTTTATGATGCTGTTCGAACGCCTCATCTTCCTCATCGTCGTTTGGCTCCGGTTGACGTCTTTTGCGTTGCTGATAGCGCTGATTTGGGCGATGATTGATCACGTCGGCGTCGCCATACAGATAGTCGTCTGAGGCTGGAGCCGGTGTCTCGTGATTGCCATAGTCGAAGCCACTGGCGTAATCGCTCTTGATCTCGATGTAATCGCCTTGAGATGCTTCAACATCTTGTCGATATTCGCGTTCGTTGGCATCCATTGCTCGACCAACAGGGTTGTTGTGACGGTATTGAGCAAGTTGACGGGCGTAGTCTAATCGAGACATGAATCCGCGTTGGGGCGGAGAGGCGTAGTTGGGCCGAGGGCCAGAATACTGCGCAGCCTGCTGCGACAGAACCCAGTCGTACACCCGAGCAAAGCTATCCCAAGCCGGGGAGCTCATATTGTATCTTGGGTAGGGTAGTGATGATTGTTGATGGAGTTTGGGATCGTGTATCCTGAAATTTTCGAGGCAAGACACGAGACGTTGTGTCGAGTATGAATGTGATGAATGCGAAAAGGGGGAGTTTTCTGGGAAAGGATGGGAAATCGAACCGGCGATTTGCAAAGAGAAGTGTGGGATGTGGGAGGAATGTGAGGAATTGGTGGAAGGTGTGGTATTGAAGAAGAGTTTGACCAGCGAAGACTTTTCGGGGCAGGAAGGTGAGAATTCCTTTCCGGCAGGTGCCTCGATGGACTCTGATTCACACAACGCTCCTTCCTTCAATCAGATAAGTACCAGCCGCCCGGCGGTGAAGGGGTCGGGAAGTATTCGGTGACCAGCTTTGCTGATGGCCCCACATTGATGAGGGCATTCACCCCCCTATCGTTTCCTTCCTCCTTCCCGTCTTTTGGACTTTGTTTCAAGCTCACTTCACAATGAGTTTCTACTTGGACACCAACATAATGGTATGTCGAGAGAAATCAAAGAGTGAACAAACGCAAGACAGAAAGCAAGACACAAAGAAACTCGGTTTTGGCACTCACCTGCTCGAGGTCAAAATCTCTCGCCCGGCGAGGGCCACGGCCAGTGGCAGCGACACCCGCAGTTCGCTCCTCACTACCGCGAGCTGAGTCGGTCCCATTGACACGAAGATTGCCCTTCTTGGGGGGTTTGGCACTGCTCTTCTGGCGTAGGTCCTTCATCTGGGCGTGCAGCTGGCTGGCAAGCTCCTTATTCTCCTCCGTGAACTTGCGGATGCGATCGATAGAAACCCAGTCGTCCCAAGTGTTCTTCCAGCCCTTGTAGTGAATGCGATACTGGAAGCCTTCGCCACTCTCGGCAGGCTGGATGTCGAGAATCTTGGCCTCATATAGCATCTCACCATGGAAACAGAGAACCTTCTCATCCTTGGAGAAGGGCTGGGGCGGTTGGCGTGCGGGCGCCATGATTGGATGAGACGGCTGTAGGTTGGCGTATCTACTCAGTAGGCTCCAGCAAAGAATATCGACAGCAGGGTTCTGGCGATAACCTGGATGTCGTTGAAGGGTTGATGGGCCAAAGGGGCAATGAGGTTAAATTCTCGGACAGTGCGCTGAAGATCGAGACACAGTCACTTTCAGGACCAGTCGGCGCAATTTCGAGGCTACTGACACAGTACGAATCGTGAGCAGTCGTGACACCTCGCTCAATCCGGATGACAGTGTTGATCAAGTCGCTAACACGGTATTAAGCTGGAGGACTGGTTAGTTTCTGGGCAAGATTGACAGCGAGTATGAAAAGGATGTGAATCTGAATCTTACTGCAATTCGTATGTCTCCTTAACAGCGACTTGCCCAGTGTTGCTTTCGTCGTGGGTAGAGCCGTCTTCGCAAGGTACAACCGTGATGGATGAGGTGAAGATGGCAAGGTGTGTCGAATCTTCCTACGGAGTGAAACGCGCTGCGGCTCATTAACGCGTCCCGCAAGAACTACCGCGTCTTCCATGCCTGCCCCAACCCAAGCGCCACCTGCCATGTCTACCTTACTTACCTTACCTTATTGTCTACCCAACTACCTTACCTCACAGGCTCACATATCTGACTTTCCAGCTGAGCTTACTCTCCCCTGCTTTTTTGTTAGAAACTACGGATACTTTCTGTCAAATAACTTATCGTCGAGGGCTGTTGCGACTATAACGGCCACTTGCTGGACTCATAGTCTTCCAAGCAGCTCATCTTACAAGCGCAACCCATCATGGCGCCCACCGAAGCCGCCATCCTGCACAACTACCTGACTGTCCCGGCGCAGCTGCCCTCAGCCATCACGCTCGAAGAATTCACCGAGCTGTTCCCTAAACCGCATCGCGCAAACCCGCAAATCCGCTCCTTGTACCGTGATCTGCAACACCAAAGGAGGGCACTCGTTGACACGGTCACGGAAAACGTTGAGAACGAGGAGAAGAACGGGAGGATCATCAAGCGCGAGATTGCGCGTGCCCAGAAACGTGCGAAAACCGAGGATGCCGATCAGGAGCTTGAGATTGAGAGAGCGGTATGTTCTTGTGTTTTTGCTACATAGTATCATTGTAAACCAGAGTCTCTAACACAAAGGTTGAAGCTATTTGGCGCGGCTGGGGCGCAAGATCCCAAACACACAATTAACTCCATCGTCCCAGAGATGGACACGGCGATAGCGGATCTCGAAGCAGAGATTCAGGAGCTAGAGGCTCAGGAAGAAAAACTCACCGAGTCGATCAAACAGACAGTCGGCAGCATGAGCGATCTCCGCTACGGACGCCTCGCCAACCCCAAGCTCGGAGAGGACGTCATTCAAGGTCTCAAGAGTGTCCAAGATGCATGCGACGGGAAAAGTTGATCAACTAAAGATTACTAATTTGGCCCTATCTAATCCAAACGACCAGGGATCTCAGTTGCATCGTTGCAACGGCCCGCGGATTTGTCTGGATATCCAAAACCATGCCAATGTGCCCTCCAGCCTCTCTTCAACTGCCTATCCTAAAGCCACGCCACCCCTTTACCGCGCAACACCACCAGCAGGGGCGGCAGCAGCGGGAGGAGCACCACCGGCAGCGGCAGCGGCGCGGTTGTCAAAGGTGTTGCCCATGCGGCGGTTCATCAGGGTACGGCTGCCAAAGGAGACGAGGATCATGAAGAGCCAGTTGGGGACCAGGTTGAAGGCCCAGAAGATGTAGCCAACGGGGACAGACAGGTTGTTCTTGGCGATCCAGCTGTTGAAGGGGTGGAAAATGTTATCCGTCAGGATCCACTCCTCCTTGGACTGCGCCTTCCACAGGTCGACAATGTCGTCCGAGGTGGTGGTGGTGATGTTCAGGCGCTTCCTGTAGACATCGACGTCCGCTCCAGGGGGCAACAGACCGATGGACCAGATGGAGGCGGTGCCGGCAGACCACGCGTTGCAGAGGACGGGCTGGTCGTCGCAGTTAAGGAGACCCAGGTGAGGGGATTCGGGTAGCTTGGCGAACTTGATGGTAGACTCGTTAAAGGCAGTCTCGATCTTATCGCAGTGGCCTGTAGGTAGAAATTAGCATATCTTGGTGCATGGAGCAATGTGACGCGCGGTTTGCGGAGCGTACCGAAGCAGGTCTTGTTACGACCAGTGATCAGAACCCACCACTCCTCAGGGGTAGTGGCATCAGCCTTGACGGGCTCGTAGAGAACATCCTTCCAGTTCTCGACGGTCAAGACGGAGATCTGCTTGTCGACGGCGGTCGCATCAGGCACGGCGGCCTCGGGGGTGGCCGCTTTCTCAGCGCTGGGCGCGGAGGCGCCAAAGGAGCTCAGGAAGTTCTGGAACTGTGCCTTGTACTGCTCAAAGGGCGACTCGGCCGCTGTCGCGAGCAGCGGGAGCGCAAGAAGGGTAGTGGCGGACACGCGCATGTTGATGATGGCTGTGTATGTGTGTGTATGTGTGATGGAAAAGTCGCTTCGCGTAGAGAGAAAGGAGGTGGTAGCTTGGGATGTCGTGATCAAGCGGCCAAGAGATGATGAGTGAGGGGAAGCGTATTTACAACAAGGGACCAAGGAGGGACGATAAGTACGGGTTGGCGAGGGTAAAGTATACAGGCAACCTGATTCCGGCGCGAAGTTTGGACACACGAAGAAAAAAGGACACAGAGTCTGGATGCGAGGGAAAAAAGTGGAAGAGGAGCCTAAGTACGGATACTGACACGGGTGCGAAATCAGGCAGTTTGGAGAGGGACCCTTTTGGGACTCGGGGAGAGCGTGTGGCTTCTCCTGAACCTTGTCCCTTTGGTGATCCAGCTGGAACAAAGGAGCTTTGGTCGCCTGGGGGATCCAGAAGAGCACTGAAACCCGCCCGCTCCCAGAAGCTCGGAAGCACGCACCATGCTGCGTAGAACGAGAGAGAGGTTCTTTCTCCATATAGTCTAACCGAAATAAGACTGGCGCTTGCTGCTGGTCAGCGTCATTTCGGGTCGCCCAGGTGGAACGGCGGTCCGGGGTACTTGCAGCAGCCACGTTTGGATGTCTCGCGTGCATCAGCCACACGAGGCTGATGCATACGGTACGGTACGTACTGGTCATTTGGAGGGGACCTGGACACGTCGAGAGCTCACATGCTGAAGGGCATTAGAAGCTCACATGCGCTTCGAGACAACATCCACCCTTGCGACATAGCATTGTGAGCGCAAAATTTCACAATGGTAAGCCTTCCAGTCCTGATTCTTTCTGACTTTACCTGACACAATAGTAGCCCCCCAAAGCCGCAGACCAGAAGCGAAAACGAGGTCGCCCCTCAAACGCGTCTAAGCCGGCCGACGCGTCGCCAGGTTCTCCCGAAGCTGTAGAGACAGAAGAAGCACCGGCACCAGGAAGGCGCGGTCGCCCAAGCAAACGAAAGGATGCCGAAGTGTCATCTCCCGCCGAGGAACCGAAAACCAAAAAGAGGGGCAGACCACCCCGCGAAGCAGCGGTAGAAACAGAAGTAGAAGAGGCGAATGAGGAGGAGCCCGAACCGGCGCAAACGAAAGCGAAATCGAAAAAGACCAACAAGAGCAGTTCAAAGGGCAGCGAGGAAGCGGCAGACGAAAATGGGTCAACAAGCCGAGGAGAAAAAGCCGCCTCACGAGGCAAACCAGGCCGAAAGCCAAGAGAGGAGGCGAACGAGGAGGTCCAGGACGAAGAAGAGGCCGGCGCAAGCAATGCGGCCAAGAAGAAGCGTGGACGGCAACCAGCAAAGCCTACGGAAGAGGAGGAGCCCGGGGAGGCTGTATCTCCAGAATCGGCACCCAAGAAGAAGCGAGGGCGACCGTCTTTAGACAAGAAACCAGCGGCCGAAGAATCATCACAAGCTGCCGAGGAGGACGCTGCGCCCAAGAAACGGGGAAGAAAGCCCAAGGAAAAGGCTCCCGAGGTTGAAGAGCCTGCACCTGAGGAGGAGGCGGAGGCTGCGACCGTTCCCAAGAGGAAACGTGGACGCAAGGCAAACGTCACAGTAGAAGAGGTGGAGGAATCACCAGTTGAAGAGGAACCGACGGCTATAAAAAAGAGACGCGGTCGCCCTGCAGCGCAAGCTGAACCGGATGCGCAGGAGGCGTCACAGTCAGAGCCGAAAGAAGGCCGGAGGCGCAAGGCGAAGCAGCCCGTACCAGCAGCAGAGACGATAGCCGAGAAGCCGACCAAGAAGCGGCGGAAGAAGGGCGAGGAGGAGGAGGAGGAAGAGGCGTCACCAGATACCCAACGTCGCCGGGCTGGCCGTCCTCGAACTTCAGATGCAGCATCCCCGCAGAATGAAACCTCGCAAGCGCGCAAATCCAAGAAGCGTCCAACGGAAGACGACGTAGCAGAAGCATCAGCACCCGCCAAGAAACGCCGTCGTCGCACGTCTGACGAAATCCAACAAGAGAAACAGCAACAACAGCAACCCAAACTCGAACCCCCAAAAACGGTCCGACGGGCCCCCAAACACCGTCACATCGCCGCCCGCGTCCGCCAGGTCCCCCGCTCCGTCATAGAAGACAAATGGTCCCCGCTCACGAACCCCTCCCTCTCCATCGTCTCCAACCTCCTCCGCCTCGCCGAGCGCCCCGTCCTCCAGCGCATCCCGGGCAGCGAGAAGCGCCGCGACCAGGCCGCCTCCGCCCTGCACCTCATCACGAACCGCCTCGTCAAGAAGCTCTCCCGCGGCCTGCCCTTCCCGCCGGCCTCGGCGCCACCCACGGGAGGCAAGAACAGTAGCAGGAAGCTGCTCGACACGGACGGCGGACGCGTCGAGGAGCTCAACTTTGAGCGCGTCATCGAGGGCGTCGCGGCGCTGGAGAGGCAGCTCGATCCCCTCCTCCACGCAGTCGACCTCCTCAAGACCGAAAAGGAGCGCGAGGAGAAGGCTCTGGAGGAGGACTACGATACCCTCCGCACACTCGAGGCGAACGCGCGCTCCGAGGCACGCAATTTCAAGGATAGTCTCCGCAAGACGCACGTCCTCGTACCGGAGGCCACGAAGCCCGGTGCCGCTTCCGCTGCCGCCGAGAACGTCCTCAAGCACGACGAGCAAGACTTCAACTTCATCGTCTCCGAAGAGGGTGCCGGAAGCGGCACGCCGCTGTTCAAGGACCTTGAGGACGACGAGCTGCGCGCCCTGGCGGGACAGGTCGGCAGCCACATGGAGAGCATGCGGGCCAACCTGCAGCAGATTGACGGCGTCGTGCCCCAGATCGTCAAGAGCAGGGCCGCGCTGCAGGATGTGCTGTTCAAGCACTTGGATCAGCAGAGTTTTGAGAATGTCTTGTTTGGATGAAAGACACGCCAGACATATTGCGAATCCCGTGTTGTGTAGTTCATGGATATTGGGGGAATTCGGGAAAGCCATTGGGAGTTCTGGACCGACTTGGTGTTAGGCTGGTGTTTACATCGTGGGACATCGATACTGTACATTGACTACGGGGGCGTTGGCTGGCTGTCTAGGTGATACCACGCAATTGATGATTCATGACCTTCAGTGCCTACCATTGACAAGACCAAACCGATAATTGTGATGTACTACACCATAATACCACCATGTGGCTTTCACTGAAGCCTCACCAGTTCGTTGAACGGATCTGGCACGAAGTGGACATGAAATCACTAGCCCGTCACCAGAACCAGTGTCACCGCAGCATCCAGGTCATCTTGAAGATATTGCCTTGGAACCTTTTGCCTATGAAGATCTATACACTTGGGGAAATTCAAACCTCGGCCCCATTCTATACCATACAAAAAGCTGGTCTCGTAGCCCATCTGAATGCTCTTGCCGAGACTTTCTCCAAGCCGCAAAACCACCGCCTGTGTTCATAACATTCCTTGCTCTTCCTGAGCGTCATCATAGTGTGCCAAATTCTGTTAAGGTGCCCTACTCCATCCTTCTTCGCCACGGAATTATACCGCACTACTGTCGATAACCGGACCTCTCCATTTCAGCAATGGCAATGATCGTATTGCGAGAGTTAAGTTTCGATTCGCTGTTCATCACCTGGAAATCAGAGTCAGTTTCAATGGATGATCGTACATCAAGGCAATTTCAACTTGTGAAGCGTAAAGACTCCACGGCTGTAGAATGCAAGATCAAGAAGCTCACCTGCGTCATTCTCATCGAGAGCTGTGGTGTAAGACAGACGACTGGCCGGAGTAGCCCATTGCTCAGTCGTGGCGGTGGTGGAGTCTCCCGCAGGAAGCATGATCATGTTGGCCGGTGTCACTGGCCGGATAGTCGGTGCTTCAGTACCACCCTTGTGGGCGTTCTTGCTCTCCAGAGCAACATTATTTTGGGCGGTGTTCGCGGTATCATTGGCAGATTCGTGTCTCGCGTGCTCGGTTTCGTGGAGTCGCGCAGGCAGAGTGTCGAGGGAGGACGCTGGCTGGTCCTCCAACTCAGCAATGGCAAGAGCTGGATTGATGGCCATCTTGGCACGCTCACTACCCTTCAAGGTTTCAATGCTACTTTGGAGGGCTTCCAGGTCTTTGTAACCTTCCTTGGTGGGCAGGATTTCGAGCTCGGGATATTCGAGTTGGGCAGACGACTTGACACCGGGCTTGGACGGCATCATCTTTCCCAAGCTGGTCTTCATGGCCTTTCCGAGCTTCTTCGACATGGACTGAGAAGACTTCTTGATCTCGACGACGCTGGGCATGGAAGTCTTGCCGGCGAGCTCAACATACTGCGCTGTCTCCGTGCCGGGGAATGTCGCAAAGTCCTTCGGCGTCATATCGTCATCAGGGCCCGCAGTACTAGTTCTCTTGGCTCTATCATGGGAGGGCCACTTGGCCCAAGAAGAAGGAGGCGTAGCAATCTTTTGGAAGCCCAGATTCTATTTGGTGCTTGTGACATCTTCGTTGTTCTCCGATTTCTTGGGAATGATGGTGCCAGAGAAAGACTGCCGAGAAGTGCTTGACTGGCTGGCGTTTCGTGTTGCGATGGAATCCTGGGCTTTGGCTTCTTCGTAGCGATATGCGACTACATCTCGCTCTGTAGGGAGAGAGAGGTGGTTCTCATTGACTGAGATTGTTCCCATGCTGGCTTTAGCCATGGCAGACTTCTTGGAATCTGTAGTGGACTTGGTCTCGCGCTGGTCGTGCTCAACTTTGAAAGCTCGCTGCCAGACCACGGTGGCGCTTTCAGTGAGCTTAGGTGCAGTGAATTCGGCGTCGCTCGGGACATGCTGGATCGAAGAAGTGATGCTGTGACTCGAGAGCCTCTCAGTGTTCTCCCGTGGCTTGAGCATCTGGTTCGCTACCGACGAGGAGCTCAACTGTGCGGGCTCCGTGGAAGACTGACTATGCGACTGCCATCGACCCTTAGTACTCGAGCTTCTACGAATGCCCAGGAATTGAAGGAATGAAGACTTCCGCGACGCTGCATAGCCGTTGCTAGGCATGTCGATCTGGGATTCACCGGAAATTCCTCCAATACCACCAAGTGAACCAGGCTTCTCGTTCTTCGGGTCAGGGGCGTTCTGCGTGGTGCCGTAGTTGGGATAGTTCTCGGTCTGGAAGCAAATACTATCGGCACCAGCTACTTCCTGGCCTGATAGGATAATAGAAGGTACAGCCGTGTCAGAGTCGGGGTTCTTGTCTAGGGCGGTACGATAACTCTCATCAGAACGCTGCTCCTTGAGATTGTATACTGTTGCTTTGTTAGTTGACGTACAAGCTTCCGCGGTCAATGTAAACCTACAGTCAAAGTTGGCGAGATCGAGATCAATAAGACTCTCAGCAAGGCTGTTGCGATCGTCGTCACCACTAACATCCTTGAATCCCGATGGGGAGGCGTTGCGTGTGTTCCGCATAGACGAGTATACAGAAGATGACGGATAGTGCGACAGCTCGTTCACAAGCAAGGGCGTTCTACCAACCAAAGTAGCCTTTACCTCCAAGTCGTTTTCCAAAGGCAAGTCAGCGTACGGCTTGTCACCAGAAACCTGTTGGAGGGGAAAGCTGATGGGGCTCGAGAGTTGACGGTCTGTTTCTTTCTCATCGCCAGCTCCGGTAGCAGAGCTGCGACTGAGCACTGTAGTTGCGGACTTCTTTTTGCCATCCAAGTCCTTAGCTGTGACGGAATCCTCCTGAGACGTGAGCTTCTCGGCGAGCAGCCAGGTCTCCCAGCCACTGCCATCCTGGGATTGTGCAGATTCCGATGTGCGTGGAGGCTGAGATATGCCGACGGACTCGGTTGCGAGCTTGCCATCGGGCTTCTCCATGTCGCAAAGAGTTGCGCTGTTGCTGGAAGAACCATCTTGAGACTGGGCCTCAGAAGCCTCTTTATCGTTAAAGGCAGCTGTGCTCTCGTCGTCCAGTGGAAGGGGGATATCCTGAGGTTGAAGAGAAGAGGCCATCTGACTTTCGCTTTGGGGGATACACTGGGAGAGTCTCCAAGTTCTGAAAGACTCGTCATCCTGATCGGCGCGACTCTGGCGAGCAGGGAGAATTGGGGCCGGGGGAGGCATATCAGGGAGTGACCCTCGCTCTCGAAGAACAAGACTTGTTGCCGTGACCTTCGTGGAGGTATCAGGCTTTGGGCAGCTGCTACGCCGGCGGTCTCCAGTGGTGATATCGATAGGATGAACCTTAACACCTTCGTTCGAAAGCTTGGCAGCAGGCGGCGGCTGCGGCAGAGACGTGATATCAACCACAGAAACATCGGTGGGAATCTCCACCTCTATTCCGCTCCGCGGTCGCGGTCCGCTCTGACGCTCGCTTTGGTGATCACCAGGAACTTCCACTACTGTCTCCAACCCACGGAATCTCTTACTTCCAGGCGTGACAGATCGCGAACTGTGCTCGCTCTCGAGGTCGGCTTGAATGCGCCTCATGTTGTTCTGTCTCACAGGGTAAGTATAAGCAGCCTGGTCGTATTGCGGGGAGCCATCTATCTCCGTAGCAGCAGGATTGGAAGAGGGCCTCTGAATGCTGATAATCGACACCCGCTTGTCACTGTCGGGACTGTCAGACCGCTTGTTGCTGTTGTTAGAGCGGCGTCGGCTGAGTCTGCTCCAGGGACCACTTCTTCTGGGTGCTTCGATTTGATCCTCGTGGTCCGACACATATTCGACCTCGGTGGGATCAGGAATGAAATCCAGTTCAGGAGAACGCATGTATGAGCGGTGAGAAGACGCAATGGAGCCTCCTGTGTTGGTTCCACTGAGCATGAGTTCCATGTTGTAGTTGCTTCCGGGCAGCTTGGCCGGAGGAGGCAGCTTGATCAATTCGACAAGGGACTGCTTCGGAATCTGGGCCGGGATTTTCTCCTTCGAGGTCGTGTTCTTGGATTTCGCATCGTTCGATTTCGCGTTCTTCGCCTTTTTGTCCTTCAACTGCGTGTCTTCGGGAGGACCCTCCTCCTTTGCCTTTGCGTCTTCATCTTGCCCCTTTTTCTTGGAGGGGATGCCGATGCAGCAGACGCGCACCATCTTGATGGATTTCCACTGAGGATGCTTGATTTCCTCTGTGTTTGCTTTGGTCTCCAAACGAGCGAAGAGGTGGTGATAGTCGGATGGCTGGCGAAAAATACTCGGTACCAATCCAAGAAACTGCTCGACCTGCCCAAGAGGAGAATGATGCAAATGAAAGTCTGATGAGCGAGGTTGGCTTGCAACAGGCCAAGGCCAAAAAGAGAGGTTGAGGGAGATGGGGGATTTGGCAAGAGGCTTCTTCTGTGGAGGGTAGAGGGCAGAGAGAAGGAAAGCAGAAGGCCCAGTCAAGTTGTGGTAGGTTGACCTGACGATGTCATCTTTCTACCAAGTGAAAACAGCAGGTGCCCCTGAGGGTTCCTTCTCGAGGATCTGTTGCCTTCACTGGCGGCAGTCACCAGAGACGACATCATCAAGCAACACGGGCACCCAGGTCAAGCAGCGGTCATCAAAGACCAGCAACTGCCTCCCTCAACAATGCCATGCGGCTTGTGAGAGCATGTGACAAAGGCAACGCCGCATGTGTGAACTGCGTGTGCTTGAAACTGAGGGCGAGCGCTTGCTTCGAGATCTCCATATACCCGCTGCCCATCTTCAACCCACCTGAAATAGCTATTGTTGAAGTAATTATCCATATTGGAGTGAGTTTCAAGTGTTGGTTATTGATACTGATAATTTGGCTTCAAGTTGATATTGTTCGAACAGATTCTACAACACGAGCCATTTGTGTTGTACATATTGACTAGTGTTGGCCTTTCTGAGCCCCTATCTGAAGCCTTCAAGACTGTCTTTGAGCATCGGCCGAAGCACCAGTTGGGAGCACTATCTCGGAGCATCATCTGAGAGAGCATCATTCTCAGGCACCTTTATGGGTTTTGCTTGTATCTGTATCTCAAATCATCCGCTTGGATGTGCAATTGCGAACGTGGTTTGCTGAAATACCAAGTCGATTCAGATCTACAAGCATTCGTGTAGAAGGAATCGAAATGGGTATTTTCAATAGGACTCTGCTTCGAACCTCTGACTGACTAGCTCTTGACGTAGCTATTGCTGTTGATCCGATCCTCCAAATGGCCTTTTGGTTATTGCTAATCAAACCCACTGAGAAGGTAGTATCAGCAGACCATAACCCTCGGGCTTACAATATCTTGTGCCACTTGGCATCGAAGAATTCAGGTTTCAACGTCCCTCTCGACCCATCTAGCAAACACCGTATCCTAAGTTCCCCAGAAGGTGTTCCACGGCTCATCGACATATTCTGTTCTGTGGCGGTTTTCCCTAAGCAGCTCTGCTGTGGCTAGATACGGAAAGGGAAGCTCGCGTTCTGGTACTGAACCATCGATACATCGATTCCAGACGGTTGAGACTGATGATGCCATGAGGTCGGGAATGGAGGCGCCGGACACGTGGGCTAGTGGAAGGCGGTCGCAAGCGGCCCGTTCAATGAGACATCCGTGGTTGTGCCCTATGAGGCCGCAAGTACGAACGGGTGGCGCAGCAGGTTTTCTTGGCTTGTGGGAATTTTCCACACGAGACATGGAAGTGATGAAGCTGGTATCCATCAAATATGCCGGTTTCAATGTTGCCCAGGTCTAGAATTCGTAGAAAATGCGCATTCGAGAATGGCTCTCGCTGACTTCAGCGTGCAACAATCTAATGTGTAGTCGAAAGGATGACCCGACCCGGTTGATTATGGGGACGGAGCTGCCGCATGATACTTGGCGACAGGGTTGGGAATTCGGGTGAGCGACCGATGCTGTGCAAACAAATGCAAGCGACCAAACTCAAAACAAGGACGTGGGTGTCAGACAGGAGGAACCCCTCCCAAGAATCCCAACTCTCCAGGAGGCAGTGCCTGCCAGCCAGCCAGGCAGGGAGCTACCGTGTTTGACGTTTTCTGACGAGTGTTCCGACTTGGTTCGCCTGGTCGGTCCTTTTTGATTAGCAGTATTTGACAGAGCATCAAGCCTTCGTATCAGGGAATGGGAACCGCAATTACGGCGCGGTTGCGACCAACATGAGGCAAATCAAGGAAGGCGATGCGATGGTGTGAAGCAGGCGGAAGTTGGAAGAAGCAATGAAGGGAGGCAAAACGGGTTGGCGTTGATGTGTCTTGGTCTAAGATCAGTGATCACCCAGGCGTTGAGCATGTGAGGTGAAGGGGAAGACGATCCCGTGTTGGTTTCTAGGATGGGTGTAAGACAAAATGGCGGGGCGAAATGCAATGGAATGGGCCGACGCCGATGCGTCCGAGTCTATAAGCCTCCGAGTCTCTGAGTCTCTGAGTCTCTGAGTCTCTGAGTCTCTGAGTCTCTGAGAGACATGTGGTCGTAGGTAGGAGGATATCGTGACATCTGAGGTACGACGAACATCTCAGTAAGGTACCTTATTCTGAGTGTTGCCTGAGGTGGCCCAGCACGTGCCCAGGTAACAATGGAAGTTCAGGCTCCGTCACGGGGAGAAACGTACTTACCTAGGGAAGGCGGAGGAAGGAGCAGAGGAGCTGATCCTGGGAGGAAGGCACCGAACGGCGAGGGGCAGGAACTGCCAGGAACCGAAGGAGCTGAAGTCACCGAATCGGGACCACCTTCCCGCCTTGACCCAGGTGTTAGACCGGGTGGGAGTCGTGCTGCCGTCGTCAGCGGGTGGCCTTATGTCCAGTATCCGTACAGGCTGACGTTGACAACTTCCATTGACAAGCAATCTGACAACCTGGAAGCTGGAGCATCCATCAATCAATCAATCGGCCAGTCACTTCTGACAATGGGCTCAGGCTCAGAACTCCAGAGTGGCAGAGTCCACCATCCGTGCCGAAACCACCGAAAGGATGCACGCGGCAGCGTACGAATGGCTCGAAGCCTCATCAGAAGTGACCAGATTCATCATCACTGTCCAGGGTCTTCAGGTGAAGATAATGTAAGCTCCAGGTGTGCAATTTCCAGCGCGAATTTTCTGCAAGATTAATCAAGTCAACGGCCCAGCAGGATCGCTGCCATCGCAAAGCTGCGCAATAATATGCAGATTGCCGTTGGTCAAGGTCAGGCCAGACCCAGAACCCAGACCCGGCCAGTCCAGGCTCCCCGAAAAGTTGGGAACTGCCGGGTAACGACTCGCCGGCTCATCTGACGGTTATTATTACCGCAGAGCTGAAAGGAAGAAAAAAGAACACCACCACCTTGCTGCCTGCATATCCGCACATACACAGAAGTGTCGGTTGCGCTGGAGACAGTACATCTCGACATAATCTCGACACAATCATTCTGTGACAGGGACTTCCGGGGCGAACCCTGAGGGGGGAGATTTGGTTGCTTCCACCCCTGCCGAGGAGGGGGCGAGGAGCCGTGGTCCGTGGCACCGTGGATTGACGACTTGGAGGCTGGACTTCTGGAGTCTTGTGTGCAACTTTACTCAGTTTTCCCGCAGGTTTTCCCAGATGAAGGTCTCCGCCGCCAATTCCGGGGGGAAGAGACTTGACGAGGATTGACAGACCAGCAGTGCGGTGCAAAATGCAACCGCGAGCGGCAACACTTGAGCGCCAGTCTCCAGAGGGGGGCGAGGGGATCGCCTCGGGGGTCTGAAACCCTTCTCTCGGGGGTTCAATGCTTGGCCAAGAGCCAAATGGCGAGGATTGCAACTGTACTCAAGCAGTGGACTGGGCTTTCAGTCACTGTGGCGGTTGCCCATGGGCAATGGTACGGAGTACCTGGATGATTCTGAACTTTGCTCCGTCTGATGATGCTCATTTCCATCAGATCATCCCGTCGTTTCGATCTCATGTTTGCTGGCCGGGTTGGCTGCCCTCCTTGTTACAGCAGGGCCATCCACGTCTTCTCGTCGGTCACACGAAAGCACCAGAGACATTGGGCATTGCGTTGTACCAGCTGAAGCCAGCTGCGGCAATAAGCTGAGCTTTGGAAACCCGAGTCTTTGTTCTACATTCCACGAAGCCCCGGAAGATGCAGAACGACTCAATCCTCGTGGCATCTGAGACGAAAACATTCCGCCGTAGTGAAGAACAAACCACGGGCCACGAACCAGGACGACAACTCACAAAGCTTGGACCCGGCGTTGCCAACTCCATCTTCGATTCTGATGGACGATCATGGAGAAGGCGGAAATTTTCTCTGCTCCACGTCGGCGCACACGTACCGCATGTCTTGGCACAGCTGGCCACAGCGGCAGATGGGAGATGGTTGATGGATCGTGGCCCTCTGTCTCCCGTCTAGAGTTGCATTGAGACAACGTGACGATGTGGGCTGGGAAACAGCATGGCGGCAGAGGCAGAGGCAGTCAGTCGGTCAGCGACAGTTTGGGGGCCAGACTATCAAGTACCAACTTCCAAAACTTCCAACAACTCTGGAACCGCATGGCGCGACAACGTCGCACACAATGGACCATTTCAGGGCTGCCGCGTCGATCCCATTCTCCCCCCGAAGAGACGCCACATTGATCCGACCCCCCTGATATTTGGCTCTCCGGAGTACAGATTACCGTAGTCGGATGCACAACAGAGATCAGTGACTGGAGAGGCTGTCAGCAAATCTAGGTCATCCGCTAAAGGGGGGACCGAGGGGCTGAGCGCAGACTCCCTGTTGGTCGGTGCCTCGATATGTTCCTGGCTAGAATCTGGTCTAAGGCAAGGTACCCGAGTCGACCAAGCGATTAAAAGCGCCTAATAATGAGAGGAAAAGAATTGAGGGGGGATGAGGCCACTGAGCCAACCGACATACTGCCGCTCCGACTCATTACTTTCTCCTCCGCTTCCAAGTTTCCGCCCCGATTCCCTAGCCACGGAGCCTGACACAAGATTGAGCACGACTGAAAGATGCCACTATCGACAGGCTTTATCGGACTATTCCCGACACATCTATGGCTACCAAAGTCCGTACACAGTATGATATATCGCGCAGAGAAAAGGGGTCAGGTTGCACGAGGGTTGGTTAATGCTCGTGCACTGTAACGCAAGCGGTGCATATCGAGATGTGCAGTCTTCTGTTACGTCACTCACTGCAAACAAACAATACATATGGCCTTTCGTAGGGCAGGGCTCCCGATAAGAGTTTGCGGTGAGAGGCGGGCCGGTGCCAGGTTGCAACTGTGCCCAAGTGCAGGACACATGCGAATAGGGGCGCAAAAAGGATCGACTGGCTACCGCTTCGTCGCAGATATTTCCAGTCGGCGGCAGTGTAAAGTCAGCCACAGCACGCGCGCGTGCGGCGCGCTCGCCATTCATCACGTATTCGGCACCGCAGCACACGAGTTCTCTCTCTTTCAGCGCGTCTATGGATAGTTCGTCTCACGTCTCTTCACGTCACATCAAAATGGGCAGGGTCAAAACGGTCAGCCTAAGGTTAAGTGAGTTTAAGGTCGGTCGCTAAAACGCCTCCATCGAGGTAGGTTGGTTGGTTTCGCAGCGGATCAGGACGCTACGGGCCTACGGGGAGACTCTCTCGAGAGGAGACCACACGTCAAGTAGACGGACCCCCCGGCTAAGCGGCAGTCTCTCATGGCGTTTTCATTTTTAGCCCTTTTGTGGCTCACTCTGGTTTGGCGCCGCCGGATCAGACTTAACCGCTGCATTTGTCAATGTGCCGTTGGCTGGCTGTTGGCGCTAGACTAGATCACAATGAAAGTTGAACGGTGAGTGGATAGAGAGCATGAGAAATGGCTGGGGTTTCATGTGAGGGGAAAGAACGGTAAGCTACGAATATTTGGAAACAGAATCTAACAGATTGATGCAACGGTCGGCTGGCTGAGCCTCTGAGGGAGGTAAATAATTTTTGAGACTTGCGTCGCCGTGTCTGCATGGCCGAAAATACGACACATGCCTTATGATGGTGTTATTGACCACACACGTAGTACCTAGGTACGCCGTACAGATACGGGCCGGAGCCAAGTGTCGGTCAGTCTGCTAGCGGTCTGTTGCACCTTTCACCGTCGACCGAAGCTTTGCATATGCGCACAGATTGGGTTGGACGCATAGGAGGGACGACTCGGCCGTGCATACGGACGGATGCTCGTATGTCTGAATGTCGTACGGCATACGATGGCCCATGGCCCTATTGCCAATTGGTGTACATAAAAAAAGGCACGAAGAGTCGTTCTTGTGTAGCGCAGGGCACAATGTCTGTGGTTCGGCACCGCGGACGGGACAGCGGCAACAGCCAACAGGGCATCTCCACCGTTTTATGGTCTCTCAATGAAAAGCAAATTGAGCATCCCGAGATACTGCGTACGGATGGACGTTGAAGTCTGAGTATGGGGGGCTGTCGGCTACCGACGTGTACGAATAGGCTGCGAAGCCGGCATGATGCAAGAAGTCAAGAACAAGCTCAACAACGAGGGAGAAAAAGCAGCCCGCGCGGGATCGATGATCAAGAAGCAATCAATCTCTCTACGGGTACGCTCTCCACCGATTGGATCCGCAAGAGATCTAGAAGTTGGTCACTGGTGAGAGGGCCGAGCCACTTCTGCACGGAAAACTGCCGTAGCCTGTTGGCATCTGCAGAGAAACTGTACAGATGGTGATGGAAGAAGCTTCCGTACGGCTCCGGAAAACAAGCAAGAGTTAGTAAATGCACGCTCTCTGATGCTTCTTCTTTTCAGCTAATACGTAGGAATACGGAGCACCGTGGACTGCGTACGAATAGTGTGCAGACAGACGACAGCGTATCCAGCTCCGTAGGTATGGAACCATAATAGAGTCCACAATCACATCTTTCATTAAATTGATCAGCAAGGCAAGGTACCTTATCGCAGGGACCCTCGCATCCTGGACAGTGACTTTAGGAGTCAGGGATGACGGGGCGCCTGTGGCCACGATCTTGACTGGGATTCGGGCTGATGTGGACGGTGTGGATCCGGACGATTGGCCACGCTTGTGTCTCATGTTTGGCGGTACCTGCATATGAGGAGCGGGATGACAGGGGTTGGGCCGACAGGGGTAAGCTGACCAAGAAGTGCGCTGACAACTGGCAAATCCAAGACGACAGGCAGGCGCGCACAGCAAGAGCATAGCAACGGCACGGGCTGACAGGTGGCAAGGTAGATAGCGCCCCCGAGGGCTTTCCCTGTTTGGGCAAAGGGGAAACACAACGTCGAGCGGTACGTATCTCTCAAGCCTCTTTGAAAAAACAAGGTCGGAAAAGGAGTCAACATCAACGGTCTCTCTTCTCTGCCTCACTTTGACGCTCTCACTTACACTTCAGTCGAGCATCACAGTTCTCACCGTCACGACTGTTCAGCTCTGACTTTCACGATTACACCTCAATACCCAGGTCCATCCCTCACGGCTACCGCTCATATTCCCTCACATATCGCCGTCGTCGTTGTCGAATACCACCCGGGCTGCCGTCATCACCGGCGCAGGTGGGGTCATCTCACTCCTGTCTTTTAATGAAGAGGACTCCGTCTGTGGGTTTGACGCTTGACTCCTCGAGATGGAAGACGAAAAATAAAGGCGGCTTCATCTCTTGCCCCCCATGCAAGAGTCGAGGGCTGTGCGGCAAGCGGTGCGGTGGCCGCTGGTTCGCCTCTGCTTAGCCCAGCTTCCTAAGGTGGGAAGCGGTTCTTCGTAACCCCCTGGATCATCGAGCAAGGGTCCTTGAGAACCCCCCGGCGCCGTCATCCTTTTTTCTTTCCCACCACATCCGTGGTTCTCCACTCCACTCCGTGCCTCCTCCCAACGACACACACTCACACTCACACACCACACCCTCACTCACTCTTACTCTCACCTTTACTCGCCCACTCACTCACTTTGCGCTTCTTTACTCACTCACTCTCAACTCTACGGAGTACCCTTCTCTTGCTTGGTGCCGGACTAGTCTCGCGCGTCCTGCCATCTCCTTCTCACCCTCACAGACGGTTCACCATGTCAAGTACGGAGTACACTTCCTTGGCATCCATGTCATCCCATGCGGGCCAAGCAAGCGTTTGGCCCCAGTCGGTCCACTCCTAATGCGGTGCGATGCGCCTATGCCGCCGAACCGCGACAAAGTTCCTTGCTCCCTCTTTCTCTTTCTCTCTCTCGCTCTCCCATCTCTGCTCTGTGGATGGAGTACTTTGTAGTGTAAGTGGGAAAGTTCCCTCGCTGTGCTGGCAACCTGGGCCTGCCTTGCAAGCGCAACGGGTCTCGGCCGGGCCCTGGACCTGCAATCCCAAATATCCATGGCATCTTTACACTACGGAGTACATACAGTAAAGACTAGACTCTCTCTCATACTCCATGGATGATGGACCATCGCTCGCCCTCCAAGATGAAGGGCCCACGGTCTAATGTAGCTCCCACCCGGGGCCACCCCTCCATCAAAGTCCACCCTCCTCCTCGAGCCTTGAGGATTTCGATCCTATCCACAAGTCCACGTCCCTCCAGGCCTCCCCTCCCCTCCCCTGCCCCCATGCTCTCCTATGCCCATGTACATCCACCATGGGCTCCACGGGCTAAAAGGACTCTGACCTCCCTCTCCCCTTCTAAATATCATCTCGCCCTTCCTCTCTTTCACCTACTCTTTCTCACCTTTCTCTCTCCACCGCACAGTCTTTCGTTGTCAGTCTTCGGACACATTCCATTCATTCAGCCTCAGCCCACGCTCTCTATCGAGTATACCATTCGTTCATTTGCGCAAACTGTGTCTTGCAGCCAACACTTTTGAGAAACATCCCCGCGAAATTGATCTTTCGCCCCTTTTACGATCCCCGATCCGAACAAGCAAAACCCGTCTACCCTCGTGGAGGTATTCTAAAGAGTCGTTGGAAACAACCCATACACAACTATCAAAATGAAGTCCTCCATTGCCGCCGTTGGCCTCATGGCCTCCCTCGCCAGCGCTTCCGCCTACCAGCCCCGCCACTTCCACTGGCGCCGCGACAACACCACCGCTCCCGCCGGCTACACCACCCTCACCGTCGAGGTCACCGAGGTTGCCACCGTCACCTCGTGCGCCCCTACCATCACCAACTGCCCTGCTCGCAGCGCTACCCTCTCCGCCTCTGACCTCTCTACCTACGTTGTCACCAACACCGTCGTCTTGACCGAGGTTGTCTGCCCCGTCACCGAGGCCGCCAGCCTTTCCAAGTCTCTGGTCCAGCAGCACTCCACCGGCGGTCTCCAGGGCTCTACCCGCACCGCTCCCGTCATCACCACCCCTACCGCCGCTCCCTCCATTCCCCTGTCCACCGCTGGTGTCACCAACTCTGCTCAGGACCCTACCGTCACCAGCCCCCCTACCGCTGGTGGCGACGATGAGGAGGAGGACGATGACTGCCCCGCTGAGGATGGCGATGTCGTGACCACCGTCACCCAGATCATCTCTACCAAGACCCTTACCATGACCGTCGGCAAGGGCTCTACCGCTTCCGTCGTTACCACCGCCATCCCCACCACCATTGAGTCTACCATCGTCGTCACCAAGCCCACTGGCTCTGCCACCGGCGCCGGCGAGGAGCCCACTACCACCACCACTGCCACCTCCACCGGCACCCGCACCGTCACCATCAAGCGCCCCGGCCAGACCGCCGAGTCTGCTTCTCCCAGCGGTACCCTCGGTGCTGACGGCCAGTGCGCTTGCCCCTCCGCCGTGACCGTCACCATCCCCGCCTCCACCGTCTACGTTACTATCGGTGGCTCTGCCCCCGCTGCCACCCCCTCTGCCAGCGCCAGCAAGACCGCTTCCGCCGAGGCCCCCGTCACCACCGGTGATGTCGGTGCTGACGGCGAGGACGATGAGGAGGATGACTGCCCCGCCGATGAGGACGTTGTCACCCTTTCCACCACCGTCACCGTTGCCCCCTACCCCACCAACGGCACTGCCTCCGGCGCCGCTAAGCCTACCGGCTACTACAAGCGCTCCAACAAGCTCTTCTAAGTGTTTGATGTAGATTTGGATTTCCCCCCCGCATGTCAAGCTATATTTGGTTATGAGAAGAATCTATGATTCATGAACAAACACATTCTTATCCTTCTTACACTTTTTTGTCTTGTATACACTTCTTGGGGTGAAAATAAAGCGAAGTTTTTGTACAAAACAACACAAAGCCGGGGTGGGAAAATACAAACAACTCGCACTTTATTCTTCGGTCCTGCCTGCTTTTTTTGGTGTGGTGTTCTTTTTTGTCTAGATGGGAAAGAAAAAGGGCGGACAACCTTTTTGGTATGGCGAGTCCATTGGAAGGGTTGTCTTTTTTTGCTTGCCTGGTGGTCCAAAGCATTTCTGTGTGTGTGTTTTTTTTTTATGGGAAAGATCAACACCGGGCATCATTGCATTCGCGTAGCGGGTCGTTGGGGACCAAACAGATTTATTTTCTATTGTTTCTTGTCTCAAAGAAAAAATCCAGAAAACTTTTTTCACTTCTACTTTGTACATACTATTATACTCGACGAGAACACGTCAAAATGGGGATGAGGTTTGGTGCGATTTGAGTCTCCGACACCCCCCTGGTCTGAAATGATGAGACGGTTTTTCCCACGTTCCCGCTTCCCCTCCCGTGTCATGTACGCTGCAGTCTGCTGAAACGAGACGGGAAGTTTATCTCAACTCTCTTTCGACTTCGAGTGAAACTTGAGACGAACGTGGGATGTGACTTGCGTTTGTGAGATTTTGCTGTTGTTCCATGACTTGTAACTTCTGTGTCCTCGATGTTTATGGACTTGGACTGCGTCGCTCGTGATGCTCCGCTTTCCACAGCTCCGTTAGACCTTCGCCTGACTTGGCTTGTGTACCAAGCTCCTCTTCCTTTAACAAGTTTGCTAATTGGGATTTTGAGATGGCATGTCAGCTATGAACGTCACTAAGTAAACAATCATTGGAAGGAACAGGTTGCCCAGGACCTCGTCTATTGCTACTTTCCGTCCTGCTGACGATCTGGGCCACGGCTCACTTGGTGGTGCCTTTCTGGTGTTTCAAGACGAGCCTCGACACTTGACGAGTCTTGGTTGTTTTATTCCCTGCCAACTGAACCCGCGTATCAAGCTTTTCAAGACGAGGCAAGAGCGACCCATGCAATTGTCTGACGTCAAATCATGGCGCAGATTTCCGAGCTCTGTCTTGTGATGGACATATGATAGAGGCCAATGGTGATGAATCATGGAGGTGAAGTCCACTGAGGTGGTCATATGTCTGGGTGAAGATTCTCTGACGAAGATGAGACTTGAGCTGTGTATACTACCAAAGACTTGATTTGCTTTCGGTAAAGCTGTCCTTCTTATGGCTGTCTTCCTCTTTGGGTTGTAATGCGTGATACCCTTCGTCATAAATTGCGCAATGTGGCTCGGGAGGCGAGGACTGCGATGTTCGCGACCGTCACATCCAGTCTCCATATAACATGGTCAATGGATTCGCCGAGAGGGACTTCGCGGTGTCGGACGGACGGCTAGACTGTCTCCTTTGAAAGATCTGCTATTCATGATATTGAAACGAATCCTTCGTCGGGGTTGGGAACAACCCCTTCGCCAGACTATTTCAGGCCCCAAAGCGATGACACCACTGATGAATTTCAATACACATAACCGCTGTCGTCGGGACTTGTTTGCTCGCGGCCCCTACTAATCAGACGTGAGGGTCCACTACTCGAACCAAGGCCAGTATGTCTGGCTGGACCATGATGCTCGGTATTCTCGTCGCCGATGTTCTCGGCAGAGAAACTCTGCTTATCCTATACTCTCCACTCAATGACTTCCATTCTGTCGGCGTTATCACTCAGTCACTATTCATAAGTACATTAATTGAGACCGAAAAAAATGAAAACCTTTATCAAAAACGCCTCCAAAAAAAACTACTCAAACATAACCATTAACAAAACCCGGGTCTTTTACCCTCCCTATTCCTTAGCCCATGTCTTTAACTTCCTCATACAGGCCTTTAGGCCCGTCTCAACTTTCGGCAGGGGGATCTCTGCCTGCTCGTCGTGCCAATTTCCTCCCGAATCGTACGGGCTCCAAAGCTCGATTTGAGTCACAGCCTCCCCCCTTCGTAGATGTTTATACGTTTGAGAATATATCAACATGGATAGATGGGTTCTACCAACAGCCCCTGTAGTAGCTGACTTTGCTGAAGGCCAGCTTCGAGCTTCTCTGCCCTCCCTGTCCAAGGGTTTTGGCCAAATTCAAGCGCCTAGTTTCGGGCCGAGCTACTACCACGGCTTCCACCCACGCTTTCATTGACCAAAGAAACATAACTGAATTGAAAGAGGTACTTTATAAATGTTTATTTAGTATCGCAAAACACTTTGAGGCCCATCGACGGGCATACAAGTCCCTACTCAACCAAGCCACCAACCGCAAGATGAACTAATTTGCTGAGGTGGTCCTTTCACAGACCAATATCCCAGCCGCAGGGTCCCCATAGATCGTCACGAGGGCTTCAAGCGTGTCTCCTCTGTCTGCGTAGGTATCTCTCCTCCTGTATATAGCTTCCCGGCGGACAGATCAATGTTTCCCCATCAGATGACGAAGCAGCCCCTGTTGGTGGTGTCTTGAAGGGTGCAATCTTGAAGCTTTGTGTCAATACACACATGCAAACCTTCACAGGTGTGTTCTTGTGGGAGATCCCCCCTTCCTCAAGAATTGATAGGCAGCAATCCCACTGCTCCTACCCAAAGCACATGACATTCGGCCGGAAGGCACCGAGTCTTGACGCAGGGAAAGATTCCTTGCTGGTAGCAGAAGTCAACGACATAGTCAAGTGTGAAATTCGCCTTCAAGCTGTTGAGGCTCTTCAGTACGGTGGAGAGCGAATTGATGTAACGATACGTGCACATACATACCATAAATATATCAATCTCTTCAGTTTGTACCATTAAAGAGGCTACCTGAGGCATTCCGCGAAGTGAAGGACATACCGGTTTCGAGATATGACGCTCTGTAAGACGCTCTGTAGACACTTCAAAATATGTGGGGGAAAAGCCTGTCAGTATGTTCTACCATTGCGCCGCATCACAGTGAGAGAACCTCAGGAAAAAGGTACCAGACCATAACGACGAAAGCAAGGTTGAGTCTCGGGGAACCTACGTGGTCGTGAGGTACTTTCGTCCATCAGATTTGCTCTTGTGTCCCATAGAATATTACGTCCAATCCCCAAACACCACAGAAAGCTAATGAGAGACGGCAGTTTCGGGGTATGACGCAATTTGTATTATGCGTTATGTATTAATGCTTTTCGTTGATTATCGTCATTGTGATGTTCAACTCTCATCCTGCCCCAAGAAGGGGCCAGGTCGTGTGATGCTTATGCCTCATCGGGCATTTTTTTCCTCCCCTAGACACCCTCAAAGCAAGATACGGATCTATGCTCAGAGAAAAGGTGCCGTCGTAAGAATTTGACCGTATTCACTCAGGGGTTGAGCCCCCTTACCACTCAGTGGATGTCTTCGACGCTCCTCTTTAACCACTCTGGTTATGTGTGCCTCCCTTGCCAGTATTCTCATCTCTCTCGGTAGATGTTTCATCTCTTACTTCGATAGATAGACCTCGGGAACCTTTCGTCGATTCATTCATTCGTGACACAACTCAAACCTCCTCTTTCCGGGCAGGACTGTCCCTCAACCTGATCCTCCTCGCTTCTTCCCTCTGCTTCTGCTCCTCAACCTTTCTCTGCATCTCAGCCTTCCTCTCCTTAAGCGCGATACAAAAGCGCGATCCCGCTCGAATCTGCTCGCCCTTCCAGATAAAGATGAAGGGGATGATGCACATGATAGCACTGAACCCACCAAGCAGGCTACAAGCACCAGCAATGCCGAGCTTATTAAACATGCGCGTCGTCGCCAGCGGCAGCACGACAGCGAGCAGAGACCGACTAGTCGAAGCCGCCGCGTTGGCGCTGGCCGCAAAGATCTCGTAGGCGTCGGTGAGATAGTTGAGCAGGGCGATGAAGATGAGCATAAAGCCCATTCCGAACGGGATTCCCGCCAGCATGGGCGCGACGAAGCTGACGCCTTCTCTGGAAGACCAGCCCAGCCAGAACAGAGAGATGAAGAATAGCGGCCCACCGACGCAGGCGAAAGGGAGACGGCGGAACTCTTCGCGCTTCGCCCACGCGTGACCGTTGCGTTGCGCGCGAAGATGGCCCTGCTCCCAGCCGATGAAGATGGGCACCACCAGCAGGGCGCCCGCGCCTATAGGGAGGTAGGCCAGGCCAGCCACGCCCGGTGAGAGACCGTAGAGCTTCTGGAATATGATGGGGAAGGCCTGGAAGGACATGTAGAAGATTGTGTAGACAAGGGCGAGGTAGGCGCACGTGCAGCTGACGATGGGTTCGAAGATGATCATGCGTACGGGGCGGGTCAGGACGACGGTTGCGATGTGCTTGAAGTCTGTGCTCTCCATCTCGCGGGGCGCGATGACGGCGGCGGAGGGGTCTAGTTTGCGAATCTTTCGTGCTCGTCGGAGGAGCAGGACGGGCGCGTAGGTCTCGGGGAGAAGGAGGATCGGGACGAGGGTCAGGCCGGCGTAGATGAGGGCTACCCAGAAGGACCAGCGCCAACCTATTGTTGTGGAGCAGAAACCGGAAACGATGGGGGCGAAGAGAGGGCCGAAGGTGGTTGTCTACAAGATTTGAGCAAAGGTTCAAGGGAATGAAATCCGAGAAAGTCGCAGAGATGACTTACGACCATGAAGGCTGTCATGGCACGGCCGCGGGTCTCGGTGTTACCGTAGATATCTGCGAGGATACCGGCCACGATAGCGATGGGCGAGCTGGCGAATACGCCGGTGAAGAAGCGGAAGAAGAGAAATGCAGGCCAGTTGGGTGCGAGGGCGCAGGCCATGGTCCAGATGGTGAACATGACAAAGGTGACAATGGTCAACATTCTCCGGCCGAGATGCTCGCTGAGAGGTGCCCAGACTACAGGTCCGAAGACGTAGCCGATGAGGAAGACGGAGATGGGCAAGACCTGCTGTTGCTCGTTTGTGATGCTCCATTCGGCGGTTATGAAGGGGATGGCGTTGGATGGGAGGGCCGAGCCCATTGTGCTATTAATGACTTGCATCATGGTTAAGCAAAGGATCAGGAACTTTTTGGTCTATAGCTCGTTAGTGACTGGATCTGTAGACATGAGACCAGAGCCACATACATGTGACCAGTTGTACGGGTTCTCTGGGTCACCGTCATCCCACGATATTATCGTCGGCTCATCTTCGTCGCTTGATGAGTTGGGGCTGGCCATCTTCTTTTCGTCCAGTCCTTGCTCTTCGGCACGAGCCTCATACCTTTGGCGTGCTTCATCTTCATCGATCCTCCTCACCGTCTCTGATAGAGAGGATCGATTGCCTATGAAGTGTTACACTTTGGTCACGAAGAACATTGTTCATGGGGATAGATGCTCACGCTGCAAATATGGCAGACTATCTGTAGCATCTTCTGAGGATTCGCTGTGGGTAGGCATGGCGAACCGTGAGCAGCAGCGTACTAGCACACACACGTATTATGTTTCTGTATTGGGTTTCCATCTCAGAAGACACGAAGGGGAGAGCAAAGTGTGGGAGGTGTGGGTGAGGGTGGCCGTCAAATACGGAAATGGATGAATAATGGCCCAAAGAATAATGGCCCCAAAACCACAGATGCCCGAAAATCGGTGACTGCATGCTGCATGTGGCCGATCACCCTTGTGGACCGAGTCGGTCTAGTCGTCGTTCCCACCATCTCTTTTCACAATTTAGCAACCGAAAAGCATTCCTGAGTGGCCGGGTGTAAGAGACAAGAGACGAAGCCTTATCCCCGTTCACGGCTGATGAGGGGAGGGGGGAAACAGCAAGCTACCTAGGTAGGTACCGGTAGACGAGGAGGAAAAGGCGTGTCTCGCTATTGGTTTGTCATTGACTCTCATCGGAGCCGAACCGCAAGACCCACTTGGTTTTTCAAGGGCCGCTTATCCGGCCGCGGCGCGGCGATTGTGCTTTCCCGCCGCATCCCCGGGTGCTGCCCTTGTTGCCCCCTCCACAGAGGTCATTTGGGTTTGCGATAGCGCCATCGACTGCCGCGCTTCGTCACGACTCATAAGGTAGCGACAGCGATGCCGTCACCGGTAAAAGACGCCACCGCTAGTGGAATGCGCCGCTGCGTCTCAGGATGGACCTAGGTATGCGTTGTCCAAAGACTGCGCACCCACCGTGGGAGGGACTTGGGTCGGCCGAAAGCGTCTACTCTTATCAGATCCCTTCGAGTCGCACCAACTTCTGCAGCGACGGAAGAACGTTCCCCCTCAGTGTTCATTGGCCACGATTTGACAAGATATTGACTGGATTTTCTCTGTTTCTCTCAGGGTACGCGACCCGAAACGGCGATGCGATGCGATGCGTGACGACGTTGAATTTTGTTCTCGATTGTATTTCTTCATGTCTCGAGGTTGATACTCTTTCCGAATCTGGCGTACAGCTCGACCTTGAGTTGGTTCATATCCTCCTTGATCGTTTCCAGCTTCGATTCTAACCCCTCGACATCCTCCTCGATCTTGGTCGATGCCTGCTCGAGCATCTCTATTGCTTGAGGTTGCGATACGTGGAAGTAAGCGTCGCCGATCTTGTATCTGTAGCCGGTCGTCAGTATGGTCCCTCGGTGCGACATCGAGGTTTCTTCGTGGGTGCATACGGTACTGTTTCGTCTTCGTCGGCAAGCTCCAGTTCTGTGCTGAGATCCTCGAGCTCTTCCTTTTCTTTCTGCAACGACACACAGATATTAGATGGGGTTGCTTGTCGGCGGTTGTATACAGGTACGACTAACGCTCTTGTTCTTGAGTTCCTCCTCAATTATGAGTTCGCGCTGGTGCAGACGACTGAACTTGTTGATCTTGTCTTGGTCCTCCCTCCTAACTTCGACCTCGTCGCCGACGGACTCCTCGTCCGCCTTGGTGAGCTGCAGATACGGTGTCAGTATGGACAGTAGACCATCAGGTGCAGAAATCATACCATGCGCCGTGACAACATCTTGGTAGTGTGTGGTGCAACGTGTTGCGTGGTGTGTTTGACGATGGTGTCGGTGACGGTGACAGCCTCAACCTAACACTGGAGCTCCCAAAAAGCTCAGAAGGAGGGTCACAGTGACGCGCCACAGTGCGGCGGGGTCATGCACTGCCCCACTCTCGACTATCGGGGGACTGGAAGTTCAATCAATGGAAGGTCTCTCGCTGGTGGCCTGTGCCAAACAAAACAAAAGCTCTAAGGTAAGGTAAGGTAGGCTCCCCCACACCGGAACGTTACACCGAGCCGCGACAACTTGCGCCTCACGCGACAACTCAATCCTTCTCGCGACTTCAATCTCAACTACATTCGGTCCTCACTGCGACATACATTCTACAACAGCTCGCGATGGCACCCGGTCAAAAGGCATACCCGCGTGGGACTGTCAAAAAGATCATCAAAGCGCATTCAAACTGCAACTTGAGCAAGAATGTGGACGTCATGGTCAGTCGCTTCCTGACGCGCCTTGCGCGCCCTGCTGACCAGCCCTCAGATCTATCTCGACTACGTCCTGTTCATGCAGACGTAAGTTATCAATTCAAACATTGGCACATCTACATGCTGACTTCTTGCTAGACTAGTCAAAGAGGCCGCTATCGAGTCGAAGAAGTCTGGCGAAAGAGGCATCACGGCCCGAAGTGTCAAGAAAGTGACGTCGGTACGTTGTATCACCACACTAACAGCAACTCTGATTGCATGGGAAGGCTCACATTAGATTTTGCAGGACACTCTTACCAAATTCCGAGGTTGACATTCTAGTTCATCGATATCGAAACTCCAGAAAGTACTCGAGACTTACACAGCACTCTTTTACTTTCCGACCTAAGGCTGTCGATGCTATCAACATTGTCGGATACGCTCGAACGCGGCCCCAATGCCCTCACATGGCGACCAGCAACAACATATCATATCTGGTATAGAAGGGCTATGCAAAACATGGAATCGATCTCGAGGTTTAGGTGCTGGTCTGTGACAGAACAGAGGCTCGCTTCGTGCTGGCCACCGTCTCGTGCATCGGGCGGCACGCAAAGGTTGGAGGAGCAAGGCGCAGGTGTTCAGTGGCCCCTTCATCTGAAAAGCACCGGCCTCGGCCTGAGCCGCGTCAACGTTTGGATGACCACGACACTCTGATCAATGGCGACATGGTTTGTTTCCATGGATAGATCATTTGCTATTGGTGGGTGCGGGTGGTGATGTTCCCGGCCGAATCACTATGGGAGTCTGGCGCATGAGTGCTGCGTACAGATTACCTTATATCCATAGACAATTCCCGTGAGAGAGCGACGGCTAGTCCAAGACAAGGCTGAGATGCCCTGTCTGGTACGTCATCCGAACAGGGAAGGCTAGGAGCAATAGGCACAGAAGAAGATGGTGCCGCGAGATGCAGTACAATGAATCTTTATTACTCTTGCAAAAAACGCCTTAGAGTACCTTACTTAGATGTACTTAGGTTGGCAGGACAGCGTGTAGGCGAGAAACATTGACAGATAGAACATGCCAACCATTGAAACCGAAACATGAAGGCTTGAAGACCTGAGGCGCCTCCAACATAAGGTACCTTACTGTGTATATGCTCCATGGGTCTCCCATCTCAGTACAAGTGAATGTACCTTTTCTTCTGACCAGTTCTAGAACCCCCGGCGGGTAGGAGTGGAGGCAGGGGGGTTTTAGGGGAAGGGAAGGGGAACTTAAGGCAAAAACCAGCCTGGCGGCAGGGATGCTTCCGGCTCCTCAGCTCCTGGGAACCCACTCCCAGGTTGGATCACCGCCTGAACGCCTGAAAACACCCCACCGAAAAGGAAAGGTACTGGACCCCGGGACCTCAGCTTCTCCCAGCCGACCGTGTCCCCTCCACTGAGCTGCACTCTGGCCCCGAGCTACGTGCCTGCCTGCCGTCTACGAGCTGGAGTGTCATCTTCCGTGAACCTCCAAATTTGAACCGTCCAAAACCTGCACATCCACCTCTTCACAATAACTTCACCTTTCCCCCCCCATCACAAACGCCTCTCCTCTGAGTATCTTTCTTCGATCCTAGGACCTTCCTCCTACGATTGTACATCCCATCTTACCTCACTCTACACAAGTTTGTTTACTTGCCTCTCACCTGCGCGCTCTCTGCCTGTAGCTGGCCACCACCACCACCACCACCACCTCTGGAAAATTCCCATCCAAGCTCACGCGACCTCGACCCTGTTGACTGCGCTATCCTCCCACAAGCTTCAACATGGCCGCCTCTCCCGTTCAGAACCCCGCGGTCTCAGCCGAATCCAAGTCAGCCAAGAAGAAGAAGGCCAAGGCCGCCGAGCGCACCGAGTCCCCTGCTCCTACTGCCTCTCCTGCCCCCGAGAAGGCTGACGCCTCCGACGAGTCCGGCGAGACTGCCTACATTCGCGAGATCCAGAAGTAGGTGGAAATCAACGACTGGAGCTTCTCCTATTGCTCGTATGCTAATCGCGCTTCGTAGGAACATTCGCAACACCACCAAGAAGCTTGTCCGTGCCTACCCTATACCTTTACCTTTACCCCTCTCTGTGGCAAGGTTCATCAGCTAACTTGACACCCACCAGACCAATGCCTCAAAGATCGACAACCTGATTGCCGAGAACGCTGGCAAGTCCCTCGACGACCTCGTCGCTGCTCGCATTATCAATGCCGACCAGAAGGCGCAGTACCTCAAGAAACCTGCCCTGCAGGCCCAGATCTCACAGTACGAGGAGCAGATGGCCCAGTACAAGAAGATCGACCAGGAGTACCGCACTCGTGCTACTGCTGAGAAGGCAGAGCTCGAGAAGTCCTTTGCCGAGAAGCTGGAGAAGGAGAAGGCCGCCGCTGTCGCCGAGGTGAAGGCTCAGCAGGCCCAGCAGGAGGGTGATTCTAGCAAGAGCATCAACAGCAAGCTCCTCACTCTGTCACAATTCCTTCGTCTCGCTGCCGCCCGCCGCTCCGAGGATGCTGACCAGAGCAACGAGGAGAACAAGGCCCTGGAGGGTGTTCTTCTCGCCATCTACACGGGTGACGACAGTGCCGTCGCCACCATGCTTAAGCTGATTGACGGCGCCGAAGAGCAGACGTACAGCGTCAATGGCGAGCTGCTCGAGACGACCTGTGAGCTCTTTCCTCAAACTTCAATAGCACATCCCATACTGACCGTCTGTACCTAGTCGGCCAAGTCAAGGCAGCTGCCAAGGCCTACAAGTCTCCTTACGACGAGCTTGCGCCCGCCGAGACCGAGACCGCTGCGACCGAAGCCGTTACCGATCCGACCATTGCCAACGCTACCGTGAACGAGATAGAGGCTGGCGATGTTGCCATCACCAATGGCCAGGCCGAGGAGGCGGCCACCGAGACCCCCACTAACGCCAACATCGGTAGTGGCGCCGGTAACGCCGCCGGCGAGAAGTGGGATCAGTCGGCCGATAACAGCATGTCGCTTTCTCAGGAATGGGTTTCTGTTCCCCGCGATCCTGCAGAGACCGAGACTGGTGTCGAGGCTACCCCCGCTGCCGTTTCCAACACGCAGTCCTGGGCCGATGACCAGCCTGAGCACCACGAGACCCAGCCCGAGGTACGTTCAAGTGAGCTGTGATGACTGAACGAGAGACTGACTGTACTTAGACCCCTGCTCCCGCTGCTGCCGACCCCAACGACGGCTTCCACCAGGTCCAGGGCCGCAACCGCGGCCGTGGCGATCGTGAGGGAGGTTACCGCGGACGTGGTCGTGGTGAGTGGCGCGGCGGTCGTGGACACCGTGGCGATGGCCGTGGCCGGGGAGGACGTGGCGGCCCTCGCGGCGGCTCCATTTCTCAGCGTGGACCCCGTCGGACTGAAGAGTCATAGAGACGCTCTGTCCGGCGGCGTTCTCTGGCCTCTCAGCGGTCATTGGGTAGGCTCAATTCCTACGCGGCGTCGCGCGTTACGCGACGGCGCATTACGACTGGGGCATGGCGACGCCCTTCGCAACGCGATTTGCTACAATGGCTTTGATAGGTGTCAAGGCTGGTAAAGGAATGGATGGGTAAGGGATGTTGTTTAATGAACAATCAAGGCATTCGGTTCCCCTGTTCTGGTTTCTGGGCGGTTGGCATGGCTGGCGGTGTTGGGTTGCGTGGCTTACGCTTGTACAATACACAGCATGACTTTCGGGGCCGGTATACAAAAAAACATACGGAATGAGACATTAATACCCAATATCATGAGACCCTACGAGTGCTAATCAGATAAAACTCATGACAATGATGTTGGAGTGTAATCCTACTCAAGCAAAGACGCAATTGCCCAACAGGAGGGAAGCTGCACAGCTACTCAAAGACCAACGAGGCCCTTTTCACTTCGCTCTTGAGGCTTAGCATACTATGGTAGGCCAATGAAGCCAAGAGTGTCACGGTATCTAACAATTGACAGCTCGCTATTTGAAGCTACTCAAAATCTCGACGAGTGATGAGAAGGCACCTTTGGGTACTTTGCGCCTTGGGTGGGCTTTCACAACATGAGCAGCTTGACGTATTTAAGCGCAAACGTGACCAAGTGCAACTCTGAGCTTTATTTACTTGATAGCTTAGGATAAGAACTTTGAATCCACTCAGTTGTCGGCTAATATGGCATGTCCAAATATGTAACATGAAATGCAGTCTCTTTTTTTTTCTGAAATACCAAGGAGGGGAATTTGCTTGATTTAAGACACTCGGCACCTTAAAAGTCTTCCTATTACAGGCTAAGAAACATTCTAGAAGCCTGGCCGGTCATAGTATTACACTTGAAAATAATAAGAACTCCTAAGCGTAGAATAACCTCAAATATGCTCTCGTCGACTCATCCTTCTCCATCTCATCGGACTTCGCAGCTAGTCACAAATTAGCCAATTTTGACACTAATGAGGACTTTGCCAGTATCGTACGTATCAATCCAACTTCATCACTGACCGTACATCAAGCCGTTGCTGGCATAGGGGGTTTCTGGGACTGGTGACAGACATGCTGGGACTCGTACGGCTCGAGGCAGCGGGCACATAGGCGCCGGGTGAGAGATGCAGACAGATTTGAAGTGTAAGAGGAAAGGAATGAGTTGCCGTTCATATTGATGTGCATGCGGTATTGCTTCGCCGAGATGCGGTGCGCTGATATCAATCTTCGAGATTGGAGGAAGACTGCAGAAGGATTTCTATGCTTCTTTTATTTCCTCTCAAATACCCAAGTACGTGTACCTACATGGGAATCTTGAGCAGAGCCGCTTCAGCCGATGATATATACCTAGTTTTGGTTCGTGATCGTCATGTCAGCGAACTCTCTCCCCTTCCCCACAACGCCTGGTAAGGCTGGCGGTGCCGAGAGTTTGGAGAGGTCGGAGTGGAGGCCGCGATGCTGTTAAGCATACCGACATTCTCACCTGGATCCAGGCAGAAACGGAGAGGGTGGAGTGCCCGTTGCCTCACCGTGCCCATTGATGCTGACTTTGGAGGCGCATCTTACTCACACCTTACAAGGCGAACCAAAGGTGACCAGTGCCTTGATGGATTGGTTGTGGGGGTGCTTATGCATCTCGGGTCTGACAGAGATGGGCGGGGGGGCAGGGGAGGGGATGGGCGGCCCTCACGTAATCACAGATGGGGAGAATCAGGCTCAATGAAGATGAACGGAGGCTTGATTGGGGGCCGGGTTTTGGACATTCGTTGTTAGCAACGTTGACGTTGAGACTCGGTGGTATTGCGAGTAAGAATGAGCTCTGCGAAGGCCCCGTCTCGAGATCAGATTGTACATATCTCGAGTCTCGACTTTTGAATACATCACTGACTATAACTTGACTCAGATCAAACGGATTGAACCAGAAAAAGAGGTCACTTATACGGTGCTCTTATCTGTATTAGATGTGTATGTACTCATAAACCCTCACAAAACTCCTAGACGCTTGATTTCCAAAAAAAACCCTCATTATCAAAAAGACAATCATGCACGGCACATGCGGCCATCAGCAGCAACATTCCACTTGTCGCTACCGACTGTCTTGAGCGCGTAAAACACGCCTGAGGGATCCCACTTGGTCTTGATGGTCAGCAACTTGTCATAGTTGCCGCCAAAGAACTTCTCCTTCCAGTCGGGGATGTTGAAGTCGGCCTCGTTGACGTAGTTTCCGGACCCGGGCGTCGCGGCCTCGATGGGCGGGATGATTTCTTCCGTCATGGTCTTCTGGTCCGCCTTCATCTGCTCCCAGTCGGCCGGGTCGTTGCTCCAGGCCGTCGAGTACTGCACGTGGATGGCGGCCTTGCGGAAGTGCGGGTTCACGGCGTTGTCGACGCCCGCGGGCGCCGTGGCGTTGAGGGCCACGCCGGCGGAGAGGACGCCGTGGTTGTCTGCGCCGTAGCGGATGGCCGAGACGTAGGCCGCGCGGGCGGTGGTGTCTGTGAGGACGGAGCGGGGCACGAGGCGGGAGCCAAAGTTGTAGGACTCGACCTCGACGTGGCCGTAGGGGAGGGGACCCATCCACTTGTCGTAGTGGTCGCGGTAGCTCGAGTAGTTCGTGGCGGCGGAGGAGTAGGGGATGGAGAGGTTGGCAAGGACGTCGAGGAAGGGCTGGAGGATGGTCTTTGCCTCCTCGGCCGTCTTGTTGTAGGCCGTGAGCGGGTTGATGGCGAAGACGCTGCTGCTGTAGAGGAAGACGACCATAGCGCCCTGGTCAGTCATGCCGGGGAGGAGGGAGTGGAAGGCATCGAGCATCTGCCACCACTTCTCTTGGGTGGTGTATGAGGCGGCCGTCTGGAGACCAACGCCGCCGATGGTGGCGTCGGGGTATGCGCGGACGGTGACGGCGGTGACGACGCCGAAGGTTCCGGGGCCGCCGCCACTGAGGGCCCAGAAGAGGTCCGCGTTCTCCGTGCGGGAGGCGGTGACGATCTTGCCGTCGGCGGTGACGACCTCGTACTCAAGCGCCTGGTCGGCGGCCATACCAAAGTTGGTGGTGAGGGCCGAGTGGCCACCACCCTGGATGTAGCCTCCGGCGGGGCCGACGGTAGGACATTCACCACCGACAACGACGAGACCGGCGGTCTTGCCTGCCTCGGTCAGCTCGTAGCCGAGAACGCCGGCGCCCATCTTGATTGCGGGGCCGGACCAGAGGTCATCGGACCAAGTGGTCACGGTGATCTCCTTGAGCTTGTGGGTCCACGCCGCGAGGGCTCCGGCACCGGTTGAGCGGCCAAGATGGCTGAGTCTTGGTTAGTCATAATGCTTCGTGGGCGGGATGGCGCTTATAGGTGCGGATGAGACTTACTCGTGACCGGTGTTGCGGACGAGGAATCGGATGTTGTTCTCCCGCGCAAAGTTGATGGTCTCGACAACATCTTGGGCAGATGTCACTTCAACAGCGTAGTTGACGTAGTTTCCGAGCAGACACGGAAGCGTGCGGTCCGTGAAGGGGTCGCAGGACTGGTTGGCGAAGTAGCTCTGCATCACGGAAGAGGAGGAGGGGAAGCTGGGCGGGTTGTTAGTCGATATTCCGCATAACTTGAGAGATCAAGCATGAGCTTACTGAGTCTCCGGAAGAGTCCACGAATTTTGCAGCGCCGTGCAGGCAGCCTCATCGTAGTTGGGGTCGTGGCACACGGAGCCAATGGGCACCGTGGCGATGAGCTTGCCGCTGACGGTGGTGTTGAGGGTATCCCAAGCCGTCGTGGCGGGCCAGCTAGCATCGCCGGGGAGGGAGCGGCACGTAGCATTGTCGACGCGCTTGGGGAGGAGGGCCGCGGCCGCGAAGGGCGCGGCGGCCAGGGTCGCCGTTGCGATGACGGCGGAGGACTTCATCTTGACAGGGCTGAAGAGAGAAAGGAGCGGAACGGAGGAAAGTCTTGGAGCCTTGAGGAAGGGGACGGGAAGGGGATGACCGACCCGAGGGGGGATATTAAAGAATGACTAGGCTGCAGGGAAGACTCCTGACGAGTTCATCAAGTGGGAGGGCCATGACGGAGAGTCTTTATATTGAGGAGAAGCAAACTGCATTGGAGAATCGAGAGACAGGTCGTCAATGACCAGGGATCTGTTTACGGCGCGACGGCGAGCTTTCCTGGCCCTGCTAGGCGGGCTGTGTTGCTTGAGGCATGGTGCTTGAGGCATGGGGATAATGGATGTCAATCTCCCTTCTCGACTGGGTAGTGTGTGAGGAGCAGCGTGAGTGTGTGTCGAGAGTCGAGGAGTCGAGAGTTCTGCCCGTTGCTGGGATTATCCCCCTTTGGGCAGCATGCTCCGGGATAGTGTGGTGGCTACGGGGTAGATGCGGAGCCCCCCCCTTCAGCCTTTGCTCTCTCTTTTGCTCTCTCTTTCGCAGCGTCTCTCACAGACTCACACACTCTCTCTCCTTGATTCCATGAGGCTTGAAGCGAGGCATGGACCAGGGCAGTTGTGTGCCATCCACACCTTGCACTTACTTCTCGTCCGCTCTTCTGCTTTGACCACGGGGATCGACACGAGGTTCTGTTGCGTAGGACAAGAAGAGTTGGCACCCGTCCGGGAGCCCTCCGGAGCCCAAGGAAGAAGACGGGGGCTTAGATGTCAGAAGAGGGAAATGAGACGTGCGTAACCTGTCGTTCGATTGCGGCAGGCTTCTGGAAGGGGATGTGGAAGAAAGTTGACGAAGTATTGACTTTTGCATGAAATTCGAATCTCGCAAACTGCCGGGGGTGCTGGTCAAAGCGGCTGGAATGGGATGAACAAACAGGATGACAGCCATAAACCGCTTACTCTGCACTTCTCAACTTTACATACTGCGGTACAAACTCAGTGTGAAAGCGAAGTGAGTGCGACCAAGTGCGAGGAACCTAATCAACGGGTCAACGTATCCGTATGGACCCCCCCTGTTGGCGCTAGGTGTTGTGAACTCGTGGAGTTTGCCTCGGCCCCGATGATCAATGTTCCCCTACTGGACCAGTCGAGGTCCGATGGAGAACCCAAGAAGCCCCTGTATTTCCCCTTGATCTGGATCCTTCGCGCCTGCAATCCGGGTCTCCATTCCCTTTTGCGCGTGCTCGCTCTCTCTGTTCCTGCAGCACAGGCCCTGATGCTGGTTCCGTTACTACATCACTGGCGGACAACTGGACGATGGGGGCCGTCGCGTGTCCTTGACGTTGGGTGGAAGTTGGGATCAACGGGAAGGGCTGATGGGACCGGTTCTTTTTCTGCCCTACGCTGATTGAGTACGGATGAACGCCCGCTGAGTCGTATAAACACTGACACGAATGAAATTTTGGTGGTGTCTGTGTTGACTTGACTCGCTAGGTTGAGAACGCCGTCTATTTTGAGTTGAAAGAACAAAGCGTCAGCTAAGACATGCATACATAGCACGCGCTCCGAGTGTGCCAGTGTGGGGGACTGACGGCATTCATCGATCAAGAAATCTCTTGTCGTCTTTTCTTCTTTTTCCAATGGTTGGATGGACTTGTTCCCTCTTTGGGCAAAGGCAGACACACCATTCTGTGAGAAGTTGAGAACCAACAACAACCGAGTTCCAACAAACTAAATAAGATCGAATCTGCCGGAGCAGAAAACAATAGTTTGCCGCCTCTCCCGTAAGGAACCACGCCACACAGCCGCATGAGGTAGCAAACACAGAAACGGCGTTACGGCAGCCATTCTTTCTTGTCTTAAAGGCGGTTTCTCCGTGGTGTCCGCTCAATAGCACCAGCCACTAGCGCCGCCGTTGTGTTTCCCATCAGGATTTAGGTGCGGCGTTTGTGGCCAGTTCAAGCTTCTCAACGGTCCTCTCCCGCGAAGACCAAAGTTTAGTTCTCTTAGCCAGACCGTTCCAACGTTCCAAGGGGGCCCGCGATGTCACTCACTAGGCTCGGAGGCAAAGCACGGAAAAGACGCAAAGGTAAGGGGGGTATTTTGGCAGGCTGGCACGTTGTGCCAACGTCGCATGTGGCGACATCGAACCATGCGCCCATATAACTTCGGCGATATATTCCAAAGAAGTCTCTGATTTAGGTCGTCAAGTCCAACGTCCAACGTCCAACAGCCCCGCAAAGGCGAGAGGAGACTCTGAGAGGGGGGCACTTAGGGGGGATCCAACCGCAACCCTATGCGAAGCAGCGAATCTCTTAGCTTCGGAAGAGTGCCGAACCTGGCATCTTCCCGCTGCGCCTCTGAGCGTTGCAGAAGAGCAACAGCCAGCATGCCGGCAGCTCGAACCCAGTTTTACTTCTCCTCTTCTTTTGTTTTCTTTCGGCGTTTGTGTTTGCTTACGGAATGCCAATTCCTTGCTTGCTTGCTTGCCATCGCGCCAACATATTCTGCAATTCCTCTTTGGCGCCAACACGTGCTGGTGCCAACGGAATGAGGGGCCGGGAGGCGAACCGGTGGATTCGGATGGGGATGTCTGCGCCGGGATCACCTCGGGGATCAAGTCTTCTTTCGAAGCTCGTGCGCAACGTTAGTTTGATGGAGTCTTCAAAAGACAATAGAGGAGTAGTATAGACTAGTACGAGGAGAGCCTAGGAGGCTGACGCAACTTCCTCCCATGTCTATCCGTACATGTGTCTATATTCCGATGGTGGGGGCCGTTTTTATCTACGGATACGTTCTATCCTCCTTTTGCTCTGTTCTTCTGTCTCCTTCGGGAAGGAAGATATGCGGCTCTGCCTATTGTCGTCCTCCTCAATCCGTATCTTGCAGCTATTGTCCGTCGCCATGGCCCGGGTCTATCGGTGTTTGCCAAGTCTCTAGACTGTGTTGCACTGCAGGACAATCCACAGATCCCGGGGAGGCCTGGCGGTGGCAATCATCCTCACGTGGACAAATCTCCAGATTCCGAGGTCGTGTTCACTGAATGCAACTTTGAGGAATGCGCGGTCCACGATCGAGTAGGCTAGCTCGCCACCGACTCGGAGAGATACATAACGGGTGAGGCTTATCACGATGCCGCTGCCGGCTGTCAGCTGTCACTGTCTAGTTGGGTAGGGTCGGCCGCCGGCAGGAAGTTTGTCCTCGGCGACGAGACCCCAATTCAGATGTGGTTGCCGGTGGATGAACCCTGAGAACGTCTCAGGTACGTCTTCGCTGTCGGTGAATTGCCATGTCCGAATGGAAACGATATGCCGGACTCTGGACTCAGTGTACGTTTTCTCTTGCGGCATTAAACTTTTGCAATAGAGGCGCAGAGTTGTTTGCGAATTGGGTGTAGACTTGGCGTGAGTTTTATTAAAAATACAGTGATTCCCAGGCACTGCCTTGAGTTTAAGTGAGTCAGGATATGCCGTTTCGTTATACCTATCTTCTGTTTTATTCATTACGACTTGAGATAGTGAACGATGAGCAGTCGGTGCCCTCCTAATGCATGAGGAATACTGGGTGAATGTCGCGAAGTCTTGACTAGTCCGTGATGCTCCGGTGCTATTTCTGGGCGGGCTCCGGTGTTCCAACCTCGGTCGGCTCCTGTTGCTTTTGCTTTTTTTGAATTCTGTCAAGAATTTCAATTGAACCTCTACTGTTGCGTGAAGTACTTAGGTAACGTGGTAGATTTTCGTCAGTAGCTGAATGTCACTCATCACTTGATGAAGTTGATGAGCTAGTTGCACGTAGCAGTCGCTTGGCATAGTCGTGCTCGGCACTGCCAATGCTACCCAAGGCAAGGTAAGGGGATTCTCAAGATCGTGACACACTTGGCGGCGGGTGCCTCTGCAACGCTACCTCGTCTTTGCCGTTTGCGGGGTTGAACGCATCTCATTGAACGCCCAGCATCCCCCGATCTCGTCCTAAGTAGCTCCTTCAGATTCTTCCACGATGGAAGGGGGCAAATCATTGATGGATACTCAAATGAGGTCAGGTTGAGCGACTCGAGGGCTTATGTGAATTCGTATACGACTCCTTCTAAATCCTCAGCCACATGCCTCTAGTGACAGGAGAACAAGAGAACTGAGTCCAGTACCTCACTCCTCCTTCTTAGGCCACCCATTACTGTACCTCCCGATCCTTCCCGCACGGATTCAGATCGACATGAAGACTTTCTGCTTCCAAGAATGTCTTCCGATCGCTTGCCTGTGAATGCAAGGGGCTTTCATTCGGGTACGAGTTTGTGCAGCTTGCGTGCCGTGCCGCTCATTGCCAAGCCCCTTTGCCACAATCCTACACTGGATGCTCCCAACGATCTAGGAAAGTATGGCTCCCAGGCCATTAACTTGCCGACGCATCTGCACGAAACCCGCAGACGTAGAAACGTGTACCCCGGTTTGTCATGGTCTTGTTCACAAGAAGCAACTCATCAAGAGCCGCCATGGATTAGAAAGATTCATAGAAACATGAAAACTTGCATGCTTGATCATCAAATCGGCTTCATTAACAATTTCAAATAAAGGCCACGAAAGGCGACCCAAGAACACGCCCACTCGAATCGATCTTGACGCCTTCTTTCCTCAACAACATTCTCTTCTCATCAAGCGTAATGCCCTCCCCGTTCTTCGGCCACTTGCCCTTGAACCCGCCCAACGCACCGCCCGTAGCAACGACACGGTGACACGGCACCTGAGGCGCGAAAGGATTCCGACGCAGCGCGTTGCCGACGGCCCTCGGCGATGACTTGAGATGCGCTGCCAGGATGCCGTACGTCGTGATCTGGCCCTTTGGTACTTGGCACAACGCGGTCCACACCCGTTTCTCGTATGCGGTGCGATTTGAGCGGGCGATGCGGTCTAGTTGTGTCTTCATGCCTTCGCCTTCTGGGATGGATATTGAGATGATGTCGCGCGTCGCGGGCGTCTTCTTGGTGGTGGTTGTGATGACGGTTGTCATGGCGATGGTGTAAGTGTGAGATGAGTGAGAGGGTATTGCTGAAGGCGTCGTGGGTTTTCAATTCTTGCTCCTTTGGTAGACGAGTATTGCAGAGTGACAAAGAAGTGTTCCTGAGAAGCAAGAAGTGAGAGAAGTCGAGGCAATAAGACGCGTGTGAAATTGTCTTTCTGAGTCAACGGCGAAGGTTGGGTCAAATGTCAAGACAAGGGCGCGTCACAAGCGCGACGGTCCAAGCGGGGACATTTGACGCGAACTCGCGGGGTCATGTGACTTGACACTTGATCAAAAGTGAAGCATAACTTCAACATTGGACGTCAGACAACCAAAGCCAAGGTGATACAAGATACGTCCGTAGCGGGCCTCACTTGACGCTTCCAATGGCAGAGACTCTAAAATCCAATGTGACTTAGTTTGAGGTAGTGGGCGGACACCAAAAGGTCTAGGTGACGGCAAAAAAGATTTCACCCCCCCGGTGCTGATCTGGGGGCTACATCTCTTGGTGCTCATGCTCGGATTCGAACTCGGGTACTCGTATGCGCTTAGACTGTCGTCGAGTAGGCTGGTTGGCGAAGATATTGATTGTTGATTCACCATAAACCATTCCATCACCCAGCCAGTTTGACCTGACCCGTCGACCTAGACGGGCGCCTCCTGGCTGGTGACAGGAATGGACTTGAAGGGGTGTATAAAGGCTCTACTGGTGATCAGATGAAAGTTTGGGTGCGTATTCGTGGACCTTGAGGGACAATACATGGAGCTCTTGAGCAATGATCTTATGTTGCATACCATAGTATTTGTACGGGTATCGGTGACATCTAGACTTTCCAGACTTGATTCCATATTGTACTCTTTTCCCCCAAAACGCCAGAATAAGGTAATCCAATCGTTATAAAGCTGCGATTGTGGCCATAACCGCACGCTTCAACGAGTCCTCCGCAGCAAGAGACCATTCAACAGCCCCAATCCATAACCCAAGCCCCTTAATCGCCAGTATCAACCTCAAGATCCAGCTGCACACCGTTGCTGACACCATAGTCCTCCAGCGTAAGATTATCCTTGAACGGCCGCTCGCCCTGGCGCTTCAGCAAGATCTCGTGCGGCTCCCGTCCGACCCGTTGCGCCACCATAATCTTGAACATCTTGACCGGGTCCGAGGCCAGACAGGGGATCGCGGCCTTGGTGCCGAGACGGTCGTTGACGTGCACGATAATCATCTCCTCGCCGCCGCCCGCAGCCGGCGCGGGCGCAGACTTCTCCTTCTTGGGCTTCGTCGGCGCATCCTTCGAGCTTGAGGCGCTGGTGGTGAGCTTGTTGCTGTCTCTGTCTCTGTCTCTATCTCTGCCCGAGTCGCGGGGTCTGTAGTTGTCGTCACCGCCACCGCGGCGGTCGTTGCGGCGATCTCTGTCCGAGTCGCGATCGCGGTCGCGACGGGGGGAGCGGGAACGGTTGCGGTAGCCTCGCTCGAGGCCTCTTCGTTCGTTACCATCGTCGCGGTCGTCTCTGCGGCTCTTGTCTTTCCATCTGAAACCGCCTTGTTTTCGTGGTCTGTCTCTGTCTCTGTCTCGATCGCGCCGAGGCGAGCGCGATCTTGATCGTGCTCTGTCGGCCATCTCGAGTGGGTTGGTGGATGGATGATGGTGGGAGATGGAAACTGCAGCGGGAGCTCAGCTTGGTACCGTGCACTGTGACCTCACCGCCGGCCCCACTGGGTGCGGCGGGTTGGAATGGCCGCCCCACAGAAGTAATTGGATTACATAAGCCGGAGGGCCCTCTTTCTCGAAGCTTCATGGCTGTCTCTTCACCATCGTCGTTGAGGAAATCAACGGACTCGAAATACTTCGCTTTGTATGTGTGATGATTGTGAAGTTTTTTATGCCTGGGGAACTTCGACTTCTTGTATTCAGAGTCTATTCTATAGTTTGTAATGCAACCACCTAGTCCCTCTACTCGTCTAGGGCATTGGAGGAAATAGCCGTCACAAGCCTGTTTGACAGACTCTCCAGCATGTCGGTGCCTTGTGAGGATGCCTCGATCTTTGATTCTTCAATTGACTCAAGAATCGTCTTGATGCCAAGACCGATCTTGTCCGACCGAGTGTCATTGCGTACGGACTGGATGACGGTCTGAATGTCGTTGCCGCCAAACATTCCTGACTGGTCCAGGACTTGGGCAAGTTCGCGTACATCAGAGATGGCGGGTACCGGAATCTGTCTGCGGAAGTGCTTAAGAACACCCAAGTTGCTGAGCACGAAGCGTTCCGAGGTGGTGACCATGATGAGAATACGACGGCCCTACATGGAGTTAGTAATGATTGATCCATCAAACAGCAGATAAGCAAGAGGAACTGAAACTGACCTTTGGTGGCTGGGTCTGGATGAGGGAAATAAGTCTGTCGAGCACCGTATTGGAGAAGCGTGGCCCAATGGGGTTCCACTCAATAAGCTGCTCAAAGTTATCCAAAATGACGATGCTACGCTCAGACTTGTAAGCGTCGGTGAATACCTTGGTGAGGTAATCCTTCTTTCCAAACTCATCTCGGAAAGCAGTCAAGTGCTGAGGCGAAATGAGCTTGACAAAGGGGAAGTCTGAAAGGGAGGCGGTGTGGGCGGCCAAAGCAGTCTTTCCTGACTCTGGGGGGCCGTGAAGAAGGACTGGTATCCTGTTGAGAACATCTGACTCCTTGACTGTGTCGATGTAGCCCTGCATCGTGCGGATGATGGCGGGGATGTTGTTGTTGAACTGGAGGATTCCCATGCCAAGGGCAAACGCCAGCTCGTCTTCAGAAACACCATAAGCAGGCTTGACCTCGGTCAGTGCGTTGTCGAAATCGTCCATGGTGATCTTCATCGCGGATACATCGTTCTTCATCTTTGCGCTGTTGCCGACCTCGGTGTGACGGTTGAAGGCGAATGAAGTTGCAGCCTTGACGACACCAGAGATCTCGGCACCAGAGTAGTTCTTGGTGCGAGCTGCCAGTGAGGCCAGGTCAACCTTGGAATCCATAATGTTGTTGTCTCGCATCTTGGCAGTGTGGATCATGAAGATTTCCTTGCGTCCCTCTTCGTTGGGCAAGCTAATCTCCAACTGAACCTCCAAACGACCGGGACGCAGAAGCGCCTCATCGATCATATCTTTACGGTTGGTCATACCGATGAGCAGGATGTTGTTAAGCTGGTCAACACCGTCGAGCTTGGTGAGAAGCTGGTTAACGACACTGTCACCAACACCAGTGCCGCCGCCGGCACCGGAGCCTCTTTGCTTGCAGACGGCATCCAACTCATCGAAAATGATAATGTGAAGACCACTCTGGTCGCCCTTCTCCTTGTACTCCTTCTCAGCATCCGCAAACATCTTTCGAATGTTCTCTTCGGATTGACCAACAAACTTGTTGAGGACCTCAGGACCGTTGATAATCTTGGGCTCACGAGCGTTGAGCATCTTTCCGATTTGTCTAGCAATAAGCGTCTTTCCGGTTCCAGGCGGGCCGAAGAGCAGGATACCCTTGACGTGCTGAATACCCAGCTTCGCTACCAGCTGAGGGGGGAAGACGCGGGAAGCAAAAGCTCTGCGGAAGATGGTGGCGAATTCGTCCTGGAGACCACCAATACCCATATCCTCAAACTTGAAGTCTGGCGAGATAATGGGGTTGGCGTTACCCTGATGCTCACCGACCTGAAGCTTCATATCCGACTCGGCGCCCTTGAAGAAGGACAGTAGCGTGTTCGTGCTGAAGAATCCTCGGGCAGAGGGGTCTGATGATGTGACGACGGCGTCGGGACCTTTGCCTCCCGCAAAAGTGATGGTCTTGACGGTAGCGAAGATCTTTAGACCTTCAATATCCAGCAGAGTACGCTGACCGGGGGCAAAGAAGTGCATCTGGAAGAAACGCTCAAAGACCTTGGCCAAGTATTCGTGCTTAAACTCGTAGTTGGGATCTCTCTTCATCGAGGCCCAGGACAGCTCGAGGTCCATCGCCTCGAGGTGAGTTGCGCCTTGTCTGTTCGCATCATACACCTCACCCTCGAAGGTGTCGGTCATTCCGATCTTCAGCCATGATCGTTGCGGGTCGGACAGACTGATGGTACCCTCGGGGAGTTCGGGTGTTGGTCGCGCTCTGACAACGTTCTCTCGTACTGTTCCTCGGACAGGGTCTCTGGCTCGAATCAGGACGTTGATGTCCTGGCCGTCGCGGCTCGGGGCGAAGTCTCGGTAGCTGACACCGGCGCTGGGAGGGGAAGGTTTAGCAGTGGAAGTGAAGAGGGACTGCATGCTCGAAAGATGCTTACACGTTGGCATAAATGAGCTGGGTCTGCAGGGCCTTGTCCCTGACTTTCTCGATCCTCAGCCGCACACCGGGCTGTCTCGGCGATTGCGGCTGGCCGCGGGGGAGCGGCTTCTCGGGGAAGCTCATGTCTGAGGCGCTCGGTCGGTGTGGCAGAAAAGATGGGATCGCTCTATTGTGAGGTCGGTTGTATATTCGTACGGCCCGGTTGTTCTGGTTTTTGTTCTTGAGATGTATTGAGGAAGACGGTGTGGATGACGGAGGGGAGGTTATGTACACTAATGGTAGGTGGAATGGCGCATGTTGGAGGGGCTGCGCGGCTTCGTCTTCGCTTCAAGTCCCCTGAGGCCCGGGGAGCGCTAAACCTTCCAGTGTTTGGGCCAAATGGACACAAGGCGAAGCAGGTACGTATCGAGGGGACCCTTACCTTACCCTTGCTGCAGCGAATGGCATGGAAGATGCGCTGATGCTTATGTGGATCTCACCAGTGGTTTGTAACCGTGTTCAGTCTGTTTCAACTCTGGCCAGTTTGAGGATCCAGACGTCTTCTTTGCAGGAGCGTTGCTGCCTGTGCAATTTTGGTGTGAGAGGGTGTCCAATCATTTTCAGGCGTTGATCTCGTATCATTAGTTTCTACGGAATAAGTTCTATTGTAAGGTAAGGTAGGTACCTAAGGTAGGTGACTAAGTTTGACAAGGAAGTTGTTCAGCAAATTCCATTGTGACATGTGCAGCAGTTCCATTGACTGACGGCGGGAAGGTGCAAGTCAAAGTGAAGTGGGGTGTGCAGCTGCCGTCGCCGGGCTTGACCCACTTCAGGTCTCCAGCTGCCGCCTGACTAATGACGTCGATTGGCTCGAGATGCAGTCTAGTCCCTTTTAGGACTCATTCCTGGAGCTGCTCGCATTTCGGTCTCATTACTTGTACGAGCAATCATCCTCATTACATAAACTCCTTCATAGCTACCTTTGCTAATGTAAGCATTCCAGGAGCTCAAATTAATCATGCCGCTGTAAGTCCATCTGTCAACTAGTACGATCAGCCACAATCTAATTGATGAACAGACACCTACTGGGCAAAAAGTCTTGGAACGTCTACAATGCGGACAACATCGCCCGTGTCCGTCGCGATGAGGCTGCCGCAAAGGCCAAGGAGGAGGCCGAGGAGCAGCGCATGCAAGAAGTCGATGCCGAGCGCCGACTAGCTATCTTACGGGGCGAGGAGCCACCGCCACTGCCTCCAACAGAGGAAACCCCTGACGATGAGCCAAGACGTCGGGACCGTGACGCCGGTTCGTTCGGCAGGGAGAGAAAGAAGCGCAAGCGCGCTGGCGAGGACGATACTGACTTTGAGTTACGTGTTGCAAGAGAGCGTTCAGGCGTCGTGCAGACAGCCAACGAGACCTTGCGCAAGTCAACCAGCTCTGCGCCCATCGTAGATGCAGCTGGGCACATTGATCTCTTTGGCGAAGAACGGAAACAGGGTCGTCATCTAAAGAATGAAGAGGCGGAGAAGGAAGCGGCAAAAAAGAAGAAGGAAATGGAGGACCAGTACACAATGCGATTATCGAATGCGGCCGGCAAGGACGGTATGGTCGGCCCTTGGTACGCAGCATCTGGGTCAAGAGCTGAACTCGCAGAGCTCGAGCCCGCCGGCAAGGACGCATTTGGCAACGAAGACCCAGGGAGGAAGAAGAGAGACGAACAGAGGATAGTAGCGAATGACCCTCTTGCCATGATGAAGATGGGAGCATCCAGAGTGAGAGAGGTGAAGAAGGAGCGCCAAAGATTTGAAGCTGAGCGTCAGAAAGAACTTGAGCAGCTGCGCAAAGAGGAGAAGCGAAAGGAGAGACATGAGCGGCGGAGACGAGAGCACCGGAGGGACCAAGAACGCCACCCTCGAGATTGGTCTCGTGAAAAGGATGATGGTGAAGCCAGATCCCGATCGAGGAGGGACGAAGAACGCCATCCTCGGTCCAGTCGAGACGACGAGCGCCGTCGGAGCAGAGATCGTCATCAAGAAGAGAGAAGTCACCGACACGGAAGAAGGGACGAAATCGATAGGCGATCCAGAAGAGATGAAAGGAGCCGCCATGAAGGAAAAGGTGAAACGAAGCACGAACGAAGCAAACGAGACTCTGATTCACGACAACGAGATGACCACCGACGGCCAGGAGAACCTCAAGAGCCAGACAAGTTTTAATAATAGCAGTAAGAATGATATATCTATCTACAAGAGAAGGGCAGAAAACAGCTAGTTGTGATACCGAAGCCAAGCCGGTCACGGGCGGTCATCGAAACTCTTAGTTCGAGCAAATTAGGCCGACTTGCACAACTTGCCAGTATTGAGATTGTAGTCCCAAGCATCGCTTCCGACACCCGACAAGACGAACAGACTCTCTGTAGGGTCATACTTTCTCTTGATCTCAACCAAACGGTCGTAGGAAGCACCGTAAAAGTCTTCCTTGAACATGGAGTCAAAAGCGTTGCCCTCGTTCATGTATGAGCCAGCACCTGGTGCCCACTCGCGCCAGATGGGCTCCTTTGTCTCTTCCAGCCACTGCGCTACACCATCGAGAGCCTCCTGGGGCGCTGCGTTGGGATCCGCCGACGCGCCGTAGCTCATCAGGTGGATGTATGTAGAGCGCCACATCGGGTTGAGGGCACCTCGCATCACCTCGGGGACGTTGCGAGGCCCCAGCCCGCCTTGCAGACCGATGACCATGAGGGCGCTACCCGTGGGGTTCTGCGGCACGTTGAGACGCTGGAGGTACGCAGAGACGGCCGACACCGGAGTCTCCACGAGTTCCTTGCGTCCGAGGAGGCGACTCGTCATCATCCCAGCCCCGGCTGTGCTGGGCGACGTGTTCAGGCTCTCGAAGAAGCTCATAAAGTCAGGCTGCGACGATGGCTCGCTCAGGGTGATGGAGACGGAGTTGTTGCCCACCTCAGCAAGGATGCGGGATCTGACGGGCTCGAGGAGCGAGGCCATCTTCTCTGCTGTTGTGTTGTACGCGAAGAAGCCAATGGAGGCACTGACCTTGCGGACAGTCTCGGACGAGTTGGCGGGTAGAGCTCCGGCGCTGAACATGCCGGTCCCGGTGAGGGTCGCGTCCATCAAGTCAGGCACACTGGCGAGCAGGGCCGCGGCACCTCTCCAAGCCGCCTCTCTGGAGGCAGTGTCGTTGCCAACGGCCGATACTTGGATGCCGCTCGAGACAACATTGCCCGGCGGGGGGTTCGCCTTGATGACGTACTCGGAGACGAGACCATACTGGCCGGCGCCGCCGCCGCGGACGGCCCAGAGAAGGTCCTGGTTTTGCGCCTCGTTGGCGACGAGGATCTGGCCGTCGGTCGTCACGACGCGCACTTGCAGGATCTGGTCTGCTGCGAGGCCGTATGTGCTCGAGAGGGGACCGTGGCCGCCTCCCTGCATATGTCCGCCGACTCCGACTGTCTCGTCAACGCCCCCGACGACGACCTTGCCGAACTTGGCTGCTCCTCGAGAGGCAGAGCCCCAGTTGTGGCCGCTTCCCAGGGTGAGTGCCGTCTCGGTTCTGTTATCGCTGGGAGATCTCCACTCGGGGTGGTATTCGAGTTGTTTGAAGTTGTGAGTCCAGATGGACAGCGAGTAGGCGCCGGAAGAGCTAGAGTCAGTTTAGTTCACTGAAAGCTCTGGGGATGAGACTGAAGACACCTTACCGGCCGTTGAGGTCGTGCCCAGTCCCCTTGATGACGATGCGGATGTTCCGCGAGCTGGCCCAGCCCATGGCAGTGGCAACTTGCTCCTCCGTCGTGGCGTTCACAACATACTGCGGCGAGCCGCCAATCTCGCAACCCTTGGCCGCGGACTCACTCGGAGGGAGACACGAGTTGTTGGCATAGATGGGGGAGTCGATGGACTCGGGAAGGGATGCGTGATAGGCGGAGTAACCCCATCCCTTCTCGACGTCTTCGCACGACTGCGTGGAGCCGAACGGGTTTCCCGCATAGCAGGAGGACGCGGCGGGCCGAGTCTTGATGAGAACGCCGTCAATTGTTGCGTTCAGCGCCGACCAGTCCTCGTCGGACGGCCATGCAGCATCGTCGGGGGTGACTTTACATGTCTGCTGCGCGGAGGCGCCTAGAGCGTAGACGGCTGCCAGGAACGAGATGACGGTTTTGGCTGCCATTGTGGTAACGAGAGAAGGTGACGGGCTTATGTGCGTGCCTGTGAGATGCTACCAATGGAAAAGGCCATGATGCGGTCTCGATGGCCATTCTTGTATCAGAACGGAGGACTCCGCCATCTTCTCATTTTCGTATCGTTGAACGACATTTCACTTTCGTCGCACTTGCCATCGCTACAGATGTTCATTGCCAATTTCGTCATGATACTAGTTGTCCTGGTCCAAGTTACATCAGACGGAAAGGTTCCACGGGGCTATGTCGACGGTGCGGAGGGCATGAGGGTATCTCCCCTCATTGCCGAGCTCCGAGACGTGTAAAATATGCTGTATGTAGCTAGTGTGATAAGGCATAATAAAACAGTGTATGAAGAAAAAGCCCACTCACAATTCGGGATTTGTGATGACAATATGCCTTCGGAGTCACCTCGTAGACTAAGTGAGGACCGCCGTACGCTGCGCCAAGTCCGAATAGCTACATGCGATCGGCCATTTGCCGATGACCTTGTACACTAGTGTAGGAAGAACAGATTCTAAATCCCAGTCATCAAGTGTATTGTGACTCGTTAAGGTACTGAGTCGGTATGCTTGGACAAGCGAGGGATTGGGTAAAACTAGGTATTAAGGCTGGAGACAAAAACAGGGGCCGGACTTCATACCCCCCAAAATAATCGTATCGAAAACGAGCGAATTTTCGTATAGAATGCGGAAATGTTTTGATTGGCTCATCGCCATGATTCAGGGACGAGGGAGATCCCCGCTGACGACTTACACGCACCAAAGACCAAAGCAACCAAGATAACATTGAGCAGCGGCGTATAGAAAATTTGCGTCTCTTCTCTTTCCAGACGTCTCGTCCAGTCGTAGCAAGAATAAAGACCCATTGACTTTTTGAACCCCCCGAGAGGAGTACCGAAATTCGTCCCTCTTGCTTCCCCCCTCCCCTTCCGTTCGTCTTTCAAATCCCTACCGCCCACCAGTATCCAATTTTTCTCTCCCCTGAATCCAGACATCTTTCTCTCTCTTTCATCCAACATATTGATAAACTGGACTTCCTCATCTCTACAAGTACTTACAGCTTGTAAACACAAACCACATACCACAAGCTGAGCCATGGATACAGACTACTGGCAGCTCTCAGGCGCCTTCGGCCTCTGGGTCCGCGCCTGCATTCGAATCCTCCAATTCGTCTTCGCCATCGTCACGATAGGCCTCTACGCCGCGACTCTCGGCTCCTGGAACAACCTCCCGACAGAAGGTCTCAGTAGGACAAACTGGATCTACGCCCTCGTCCCAGCCGTCCTCTCGGCACTGACGTGCGCCTACCACGTCTTCGCGACAGTCACGCACGCCGCCTGGTCCGTATGGGACTTTGGGCTGGCTGTTCTCTGGGCCGCGCTGTGCGGTCTTTCGTCGAACATCGTCGTGGGCGGCGAGGACAAGGTTTACGTTACGGGTGATGTCAAGTCGAGACTTGCTGCTGGTGCTTGGATTGCGGGAATTAGTATGCTGCTGTGGCTGTTGAGCTCTATTCACGGCTGCGCATTCTGTTGTGCGTCGAGGAAGACGAAGAGGACGGTGAGGAAGCAGGAGTCGGAAGAGGCTAAGCTTGAATTGGATGGTCTTCCGAATAGTCGAGAAGAGAACGTCTAGATGGAATGAGCGGTTTAGACTCATCTACATTACACACTGGCATGGCGCTTGGACTCGTTGGCGGATAATGGGTAATTGATGGAAGATATATAGAGATTTATCGAGTTTTGCAAGCAAGGCAGCTCGTGAGACTGAGCAAAGCACATTTTGATTCTGGCAATATCCGGCATCTTTCGAAAGAAAAGTCTCGTAGCATGGTAGCAACATTGCTCGAGTGACTACAAGAAAAATGACAGACATTACAATAAGACTTTTCTAAGCAGCAGGGAACACCTCCCTTCGCTCTACGGTCACCCCGAAGCAGCGAGACCAGTTGAGTTTCGGGCCGCTCATTTGGTATTCATGACATTGGATGCCTAGCTGATAGTAACAAGTAGATCCACTGGCTAACCTGAGAAAAGCCGACTTACTGACGCGGCCTTACCCAGGAGGCTATGCGGCAAGGTACCAGGTATGGCAAGGTATGCTTAAGTCTCTTTAAATGTCCCTGACCCTGCCCCTCCCTGTCTCCTACTTTAGTCCCCGGTTCTCTTCTACTATCCACTCTCAACACCACACAGCTATTCAGCACATGAATTACAGGAACATGGAAGGCGAAAAGAGAGAGACATTTGGATCCTCCAGGGAGTCCAAAGCTTCGGCTCTTGGGCTCGAGGACCTCTATGTCGAAGGTAAAGCAACCCAAAGGCCCTGCAGTAATTCTTGGAGCAAACACTCAACGTCGTCTCGAACAGAAGACGAACCATCCAGCTCAACGCAAGCCGAAGACCAGACACCGCCCGAGTACACACCTCAATACACTCCACAACGCCAATGGCCAATGCCCCTCAACATCGTAGTCCAGGTCGTCGGCTCTCGAGGCGACGTCCAACCCTTCCTCGCCCTCGCATCCGCCCTTCAGAAAGCAGGCCACCGCGTCCGCATCGCAACGCATCCGCAGTTCTCCGCCTTTGTCCTTGAGTCTAACAACTCCGTCCCGAACTCTCCGAACAAAATCGAGTTCTTCCCCGTCGGCGGCGACCCGGCCGACCTCATGGCCTACATGGTCGAGTCACCCTCCCTGATCCCCAAAATGTCGCAGATCCGCGCAGGCATCATCCAGCGGAAGCGCGACATGTACGTCGAGATGCTCGACGGCTTCTGGCGGTCCTGCGTCCACCCGGATCCCCTTTCCAACGTTCCCTTTGTCGCCGATGCCATTATTGCCAACCCGCCGAGCTTTGCCCATGTGCACTGCGCCCAGGCGCTGGGGATCCCGGTGCATTTGATGTTTACGATGCCGTGGAGCAGCACCAAGGCGTTTCCGCATCCGTTGGCGAATATTGGATTCTCAAAAGCGGATAAGAAGAGCACAAATCATGCTTCGTATGCTGCTGTTGAGTTTCTGACGTGGCAGGGGTGAGAATATTTCTCTTCACATGCCAGTGGCTATAATACTAACAGCGGAATAGCCTGGGAGATCTTGTTAATGTGTGGCGAGTCCAGTCACTTGGATTGGAACCTGTTCCGTCTACTGAGGGACATCGTATATTGGAAAGTCTGCAAGTCCCATTTACATACTGTTGGTCGCCATCCCTCGTGCCCAAGCCCAGCGACTGGGGTCCGCACATTGGTAAGTTCCCCATTGAGAACTCCCTTTTTTCGAGTCAACCTGACCATCAACAACAGACATCAGTGGCTTCTTCTTCCGCGATCCTGCACCGTACACGCCACCTCCCGACCTCGAAGCCTTCCTCAAGGCCGGCCCACCACCCATATACGTCGGATTCGGGAGTATTGTGGTTGGCGGAATCGGTGGCCTCATGACCATGGTCCTCAGCGCAATCAAGGCGACAGGAGTCAGAGCCATTATTTCGAGAGGCTGGAGCAATTTGAACGGCGAGGAGTCAGACAACGTGTTTTACGTGGGCGATTGCCCACACGAGTGGCTATTCCAGCAAGTCGCCGCCGTCATTCACCACGGCGGCGCCGGTACTACAGCCTGCGGACTGAGATACGGAAAGCCTACGACCATTGTTCCCTTCTTTGGAGAGTGAGTAGAAACATTAAACCACCTGGGTTGCACTGTTACTGACACTTGCCCCATAGCCAACCGTTCTGGGGCGCCGTCGTAGCAGAAGCCGGCGCAGGACCAGACCCCATCCCCTACCGCTCCCTCACATCCCAAAAGTTGATCCAGGCCATCCAGCTCTGCCTTTCCCCGGACGCCGTCCGCTCGGCCAGAAAGCTCGCCGACGCAATGCAGAGGGAGAACGGCGTCCAGGCTGCCGTCGACGCCTTCCATGCCAACCTGCCGCAGTCGAAAATGGGCTGCGATTTCTTCTCCGACCAGCCCGCGGCGCTGGTCTACGGCAGAGGCAAGAAGCAGGTCAAGATGTGTAGACCCGTCGCGTCCATCCTGGTCAAGAATGGTAAACTGCAGCGGAAGCAGCTCAAGTCGTACGTGATTAACTCATACACTCGATTCAAGGACCCTCTCCATGCCGCTTGTTACTGACACTATTCTTTTGCAGATACCGATCGAAACCGACAAACATCGAGAACCAGAGATGGGACCCTCTGACGGCAGTATCAGCAGCCTCCCTCTCGACAATCGTCAAAATGGCAGGCGCCACAGCCGACATCATTGTCAAGCCCTTTGAGCAGTACAAACGCACCAGCGAGTCCGGCGAGAACCTCGAAGAGCAGCAGCAAGTCGAGAACACGCAAAGACACAGCCAAGCCCCCGCGTTTGCGATGCTTCCTCTCCCTGGCGTCGGTGTTCCGGACGGGGCAGTGGCAGCAGCATCAGCAGTAGACGAGAAAACTTCCTCGGCCCGGCCGCCGCCATCCAGGGGTAGCCGAGACTCATCCTCCAACGGCGGCGCAAAACCAGGCGCCATGGCAGCAGCAGCAGCCAACGGCGTAGGCAAACTCGCGGGCAACGCGACGAAAGGTTTGCTCGTCGACATACCCCTCGCCGTGACGGAGGGTCTCCGCGCGGTGCCGAACCTCTACGGCGAGCCCGTCCGCAAGCACGACGCCGTCGAGGGGTTCCGCAGCGGCGTCTCGGTAGCGGGCAAGACGTTTTGCCAGGACATGAAGGGCGGGCTGACAGACATCTTTGTTCACACGTACACGGGCAAAAAGGAGCAGGGTGCGCTGGGTGCGGCCAAGGGATTGGGGAAGGGGGTGGTTAGTCTTGTGACGAAGAGTACTGCTGCGACGTTTGGGTTGGTTAGTTACCCGGCGCAGGGGATCTATAGGAGTATCTGGGCTGCGTCGTATGCGGATACGAGGAGGAGCATTGAGGATGAGAAGTTGTTGGAGGGGGATTGGATGGTGTCCATGAGCCCTGGGTGGAAGATGGATCATGCTGCTATTGTGGAGGATTTTGAGGGGATGAAGGGGACCAGAGGACAGTGATGAGTGAGTTTTGCCTTGTTGGAAAGAGGTCGTAATGGTTGTCAGCACCTCTGGCTGTGTTTTTGCAAGGCGTTGCGGTAGACGTGGGATTAGTGTGGCTTAAGATTGAACCAGGAACCAGGCCTTGATCTTGACCCCGACTGTCATCATCCCGTGATGGATACCCCACATGATGGATCTTCTAGAAGAATTCGATAGCTTATTTCATATGGGTTATTTTGCCGTGCCTAGATCGTACAGTTCCTCCACATCTAGGGTAGGTATCGTGACTCCAACACAGCCATTGCCACATTGACTTATACGGGATCGTGGCAGTGATCTACGAAACCATAGTGGCACGGATGATTAGGCACCACGCGATGTCAGCTTAGTTACTATGTACTAGGTAGTCAACCTCGTACAAGATGGGAATGACGATGGAATTGCAAGATCGTGGACGAGGGATGCACGGCGGCGCAGGGGTGGCGGAAAAGGAAGGCTTCTGGAAGGATTCGACGGCGGGGCACTCGTTGGTGGCTGAGCTTATCAGGGAATATTCGGAGCAGTAAGATCTACAATTGTTTTCGAACAGAGCTCAGCTATGCCCACATTTAGACAGCAAGCGAGACCACGTAGTAAGACGACAAGGATGATGTAGAATTGGAATCAGTCAACCATTTAAGCCTTGTGGAGTCTGCGTTCGCCCTGCGGGAGCATGTGACGAAGGTTATGGGTTCAACGTGGAGACGGTCTCGCCGGGTGCTGGATTCGGTGAGAGTCGGCCAAAGATTACAGCCGCCCGCGGGTCGCCACCGGAAATTGGTGTTGGTTTGTCGGGATGAAGGCGGAGGATCGGCCGACATTCTAGCCAATCCGGAGTATGATGTCAAGTTGCTCAAAACACCCAAGAGATATTGATGCGCGGAAAGGCAGAGATTGAAAGCTCTTGGTCCAAGTTCGCCGGGCGACAAATATTGGCGGGGCAGTGCCGGGTCACGCGTGCCGGAGAGACGCTAGGGCCACTTTCGGAAAGGTGGAGACATGCGGCCGGCGTGGATTGGCCGATCCGGAGGCTGAGAGTTGTGAATGGCGTTCTGCCCAGAAGCTGGGCGGCGACGGTAGATTGAGTGGGGACGACACAACTTTACCTTAAGGTACAGAGAACAATGTAAGAATATGCACGAGCGGTCGGAGGCGCATTCTCAAGAGCGGAGTCAATGAAGTCATTCCCATGTCTCCAAATTCCTCGGACTTTGAGAGAGGCTTTGCGATAAAGGATCCGTTGGTGGGTGATTACCGGCCGCCGGAGCCGTTAGGTAACGGGTAGATAGATACCTTACCTTAGCTACCTAGGTAGAGCAAGCCCCTTGTCATGCCATGCAATTATTAGCTGAAAGCAGTCGGCGAACGATCATGATGTCTGACTTGAGGGTATAGTATTCGTAGTGTAGGATTCTCCAAATCTCGGCGCTGGGGTTCCATGATATCATGCCACTCTGCCATGCCCTCCCTTAGCGGAAGTCGGCACGCGCAAGGACGTTGATTGGCTGTGGTGTATGCTGGGGTGACAGGGCCCCGAATATCATGACACAGAGATGAATGATGTGTGAAACGTTCTCCGTTGGCGTGTGACATTTGGTCGATAGTTGCAGACTCAGTACCTAACTCAATTGCCCCTGGCAGACAGACAGCCGCCTGGAGCTTGTCGAGATCAGACGGCGTGTTTGGATGGGATGGTGTGCAGTTTTTCTCGGAGAGGTTGGAGAAGTGCAAAGGTACCACATTGCAACCGCTCGCCCGCCCTGAGCAGTCAGCAGTCAGCAATCAACCCCGTGTGCGGCGTGTCTTGGCTGTAGCCAAGGCTGATTGAAGGACGGATTGGGTCCGCCACCGCTCTGCCACCAAGGACGGACGGACCGTTGGGATCGGATCGTGAGGTTTTTTTTTTTTTTTTTTTTTTTTTTGTTGCCTAGGCAGCGAAGAATGGAGAGGGCGGAGCAGCGACATTGCCCTCGTGGTAAAGTTTGGAAGCAGTCGGGCGATCACACTTGGTCGATGCGCGCAGTTGAGGGTGAAAGTCGCGCTGTCTATCCGGGCAAAAGAGAAGAAACAACCATGTCGCTCTGATTGGGGTGTAGGGACCTTGAAGGTAAGACGGCAGACCGGCAGCTTCGCGATTGGGCGCGATATGGAAAGTCAAGCCGTCGCATCGGTGTCGATTCTGCTAGCATTGCGGTTTTTTTTGAGGCCGTCCATGACCACGAGATCTCTTCAAGATATTAGCTGCCCCGGTGTAGGTATCTACCTTAGGTATCTAGGTAGGCAAGTGATGATGCGGAATGTGTGCCGAGAAGAACAGTCAGCAAGATGTCTACCTTAAGGTACCTCAGTGCAGGCAGAAAGAACGTCGTGACCGTGAAAGGAAGGAAGCTCAAATTGAGCATGGGCCACCGCATGTTGGAGTTTCGCGGGCAGTGCAGGTTGCTCTCCACCGTCGGGCACGTTTGCCCCGCATGGCTCCAGCGTTCCTTCCCTGGTGCTCTCATCCCTGCCCCGTTCAACAGCCCACGGACACAGACGGGGCAACCAACTGGAACATGGGGCAGGTACCTCTAGCTCCGTTCTTGCACTTTTCGATATCATTGTCACCTTAGTGAGTCTTGAGGGAGGTGCTGCGAGACCCCTGCTCCACCCTTCGGCTCCTGTAGCTTCTTTTTCGCGGTTTGCGACTGCCTCCTCTCCTCTCCCGCCTATCATTGCGCTTGCCGATAGCTCAGTGCCACCACCACCTCAGAAAGAAGGCCCCAAGAAGATGACCCCAAGGAAAGAGAGAGAGCTCCTGGGCACAAACACAGCCCACCCTGTGTACTCCATGTCCCACGAAATGATTCGACCCTTGCTCTTAGACCCGTCGGATGTCTATGATCCCTTGGTCTTAGAACTCTTAGTGCAGTCCCCGGTCTTCATTCTCCCCTCGACACATCTCCATTTCGTACCTACCTACCCCAGACGTCGTCTACTTAAGAACCTCGTGCCCCCATCCATCACAGGTCGTATTTTGATTAGCACACATGGTTCATCACTCAGAATCCACCCCCGAAGCTTCTGATCATCTAGATACCCGCACTCGACAAGCTTCTTCTTCCAACACATCTGCACGACACCTTCTCCAAACCAGCTCGTCTCGATCGCATTCGCCCACGATGAGCGCCCCGCAACACGAGAGCACTTCTACGGGCAAGGCCCGTGCCCCCGATTATGAGGAGCGCAGCGAAACCACGGCCAACGGTGGCGGTCTTGGTCTTGGACAGGGCGGCTTCAAGCCTCACAATGAGATGACGGTCCAGCCTCCCACCAAGGAGGATCTCCAGCGCAGCTACGCCAGAGTTGTCGCCGAAGATGCCAACCCCAAGGGTTGGTACGGAACCATGAGTAAGTCTGATACCTGCATCCGCCTCTCCTCCAAGCCTATCTCAGACCACTAATACGACTTCATCACCACCAGTCAACACCTTTGGTGCCTGCATTGGTACTCTTGGTGCCATCCCCTGCTGCATCGTCTGCCCGAACCCTTACAAGAACGTGAACCAGGGTAATGTCGGCCTCGTCACCAAGTTTGGCAAATTCTACAAGGCCGTCGACCCTGGTCTTGTCAAGGTCAACCCTCTCAGCGAGAAGCTCATTCAGGTCGACGTCAAGATTCAAATGGCAGAGGTTCCCCAGCAGACTTGCATGACCAAGGACAACGTCACCCTGCACCTCACCTCTGTCATCTACTACCACATTGTCGCACCTCACAGAGCCGCCTTCGGTATCTCCAACGTCCGCCAGGCTCTGATGGAGCGAACCCAGACCACTCTCCGCCACGTCGTCGGTGCCCGCATTCTCCAGGATGTTATTGAGCGTCGTGAGGAGATTGCTCAGTCCATTGGCGAGATCATCGAGGATGTCGCTGCCGGATGGGGTGTTCAGGTCGAGAGCATGCTCATCAAGGACATCATCTTCAGCCAAGAGTTGCAGGAGTCGCTGTCCATGGCTGCTCAGAGCAAGCGTATCGGTGAGAGCAAGATCATCGCAGCCAAGGCTGAGGTACGCATCCTAAATATCACATGATTGCATTTCATCACTAACACAACCTAGGTCGAATCCGCCAAGCTCATGCGCCAGGCTGCCGACATTCTGTCGTCTGCCCCTGCCATGCAGATCCGCTACCTGGAAGCCATGCAGGCGATGGCCAAGTCTTCCAACAGCAAGGTCATCTTCCTGCCTGGTCCTGGCCAGACCATGCCCAACATTCAGCAGTCGCTCAGCGGCAACAACCAAGCGGGCGAGTCGAGCGGTGCCAATCACGGCACTGGCGACTTCAACGACTTTGGAGGTCAGGATTCCGGCTTTCAGCAAGCCATTAACTCTCGTGTCATCGAAAACATCTGAGTTCGCACCGAGTGCTGACTTGAGGTCTCGTGTGGGGGAATAGCTTGGTCACACTAAAGCCGACCCCTTTACGGCTGTCACCAATCACGCTTTGATTCTCTTGCTGCGACGTCAATACCCCCTTGCGCTTCACGATACTCCGACACGACTGATTTTTCAAATACCCCTTTGCGACGAACAATTCTATACAACGAAATAGTAAAACCATAAAAAAAAAAAACATGTACTTGTAGGACGCGGGAGAGATGTGGGGTGAGGATGGACAGAGGCCTGCTCGGGGGATGATACCTCAAATCGGCATGATCACATTGGACGGGCTTTGCAGTATACCCATTTCATTCGCTTGGAATTCGACTCGGAGGACATAATGCTAATGGTACTGAAATTGAATACGAATTTCCACCTCGATCTACTTGACTGTGTCTACTGAAAGTGTCTCCTTGTCCATCCTATTGCATGCATGGACTCCCGTGACATCAGCTTCATATGACCTTGTCGGCTTCAAGCGAGCACAAACACGACTAGGCCCTTGTAATGTGTCGGCATCTATATCAGGCAAAAGAAACTGTAGTCTGACGCCGCCTGACTTACGAAGTGATGATAATCGTCCTGGCCTCCCACTCAGCCATGGACGCGTATTATCAAATTCAAGGGACTACATACACCTACGATCTCTGTCTACTGTAGATTCGAAACATTGTCCCAAACAACAGATAAGCACCGCCCAGCAGACTGTGGATGACTGTTTTTGCCAGCTGACACAACCAATTGGGCAGGACCAGCCAACAATGGTGGCAAGGAAAACCTCTGCAACATGGAGTAACCGCTCGATCCTCGCTAGCGTGGAATCGAACCCAGAGTCTTTTCAGCAACTTGGAAGACGAAAGGGGGTTGGACCTCGCATCTCAAGCCGTTTGACTACTTGGTTAGACTGATGAGGGAAATGTGAGTGATTTGGAGTGAGATAGGACCGAGCTCAAGGGATGAGTTGGAGCACTGATTGGATAGAGTGGGATGGAATGAAAATGAGAATGGGAAGGTGTGAGTGATGTGTATGGGACTAAAACTGAGAGTTGACCGGGTATTTGTGGGCGAACGTGAGCGAGGGACGGCGTGACGAAAGATGAGGAACAATTATAGATGGGCTAGTAGCCTGCTATGAACCATGTCCATGAACGTAAGAGACACTCGCTCTGCAGAAATCATCACACCAACAAGGAGTACCTCTTCACGTAGCATCCTCTACAAGATGCTGGACGCACGTTGAAGCAGTCTCGGATTCAGTCGTCGACACTCTTTTTATATAGCTTACCTTCTTTCGTCACCAACGGGGGCTGGGGAGCAGGCTGCTGTAAACGATCCAAGGTGGTATTTTTAGGAAGACGATGGCCTAGGTAGGTAAACGACTGCCTACTTCTTGGACAATAAAGCAGGTGATGTCACGGCAGGAACAAAAACCGAATGCTGGACGACTACTTCCACAGTCTTGGAAGACGTTTCCGATAGGGCTTGATATATCTTTTGTTCTTTTGTCCCCGATGGTGGCTTGGGCGGCAATCTGTTTGGAACGATGGTCTTGGGTGATAAGGAATGCCGTCATTACCTACTTATCAGAATTTTGTCAGACTCTAGAAATTTCTAGAAGCTTTTACACAAAGATTGGTACTGCTGGAAGACTCTCGGACCAAGACATCAATGTTGCCCTACTATACAACTGCGAGCTTGTTCGTTTGCTGTTGTGATATGTGGTATGTAAATGGATAGATGCTCAGCCTAGGTATTATACCACTATTATACAATCTCAAATCAACGACATGCCTGAACCAGGCAACGTAGTATCCAAGCAAATGACACTCACGTCTCCTTCCAGGGCAGCGCAATCTCAACAGGCAGCATATCCTTCTCCACCATGCCAACCAACGCCTTGGCCTCCAAGCCCTTCAGCGCGCCCATGACCTCCTCATACCCAGCGGCACTCAACCCTTCCTTGCGATCGCAGTAGATATCAACACCCTCCTTGGTAAAGACCGTGGGCGCAAACCACGTAACAGCCCACCTCTCCACCTCCCCGCTGCCTTCGATCGACCTCTCCCCCCACCCGAGAACCTCCCAATGACTGCCCACGAAGAACAACCACCCTTTCCCCCGCCAGTCCCAGACGGAGGTATCCCCGACGGCGCAGGCGGTGTCGACGCCCTTTACGGATTTGACGGCCGTGGAGGGGTGGGGCGTCTTGTTGGACTCGTACTCGACGAGGTCATCTATGCGGGCGGTACCGTCTGGTTTCGGGGCCATGGAGGCGTAGGAGATACGGACGTTGCGGGCGTCGCGCCACATTGCGAGGGTGGAGTGGGTTACGGACCAGGTGCGGAGGAGCCATTCGAGGGGCGGGGCGGAGAAGGTTGATGATGATGATGATGGGGAGGTGGCGGTTGTGTATTTCGAGGGGGAGCGGAGGGTTACTGTTGTTGGTGGGGACGCCATGATGCTCTGTATCTGTTGCAAAGATGTTGAGGTGGATGTTGCGGAGGTTGAAGTTGTGCTTCGGAGCTTGTGTGGAGCTTCGTGGGAGTGTCGCTGTTGGCAACACTATCAGGAGGATGTTTCCGGTAAGATGTCGCGTTTTAGAGCTCGGGTATTCACGTGCGACTGCGAATCAAAGTGGTGCCGCTGTATTCGGGGTTTTTAGAGAAGAGGTTGTCGTTGTCAAGATCTTGGAATGAAGTTGAAAAACAAGCGCAAACCATGGCCCCAAGCTCCGTGATCCGCGCCAGGGGTACGGAGTACGTCGCGTTTCAAATGATGTCAGCGACTCAGCGGCCCCGACGATTGAGACTCGAGCATTTTCCCCTTCCTCTCCAATTCTGTGCCATGGAGAGGGAGTAGCTTGGGATGTAGCGGTTTAACTGTGCACTCATCACACAATGCTTTTGATTCGCAAATGAAGTATTGCTCTCTCATTCGCCCATATCTACAGCCGCAAATACCCGAACATGTCGTCCGTCATTCTTTTATCGACGACATGCCATTCAAAAGACCCTGGAAATCTAGAAGCCCCCAAGTTATTTCCCTACCTAGGTACCTAGCTCAGGTACCTCATGCCCCGGTCCCACGAGGCTGTAATTAAGCGGGCCAGTGCCGGACAAGGGTCTTAATTCAACATTTTTTCCTCTTTCCCTCCTCTTTCTCTGAGAAAAGTCCGCGGCTCTTCCCGCGCCCAAAGCTCCTTTTCTGTTCCTCTTTGGCTGACTGCTTTTTTCCCTCCCCACATCGCCCGGAGCTGTTTCTTTCCTGCAGGAAGTCGGCCTACTTTACTTTATCCATACCAACGTCTCTTTTTCAACGTCATCGCCCATACTTCTCCCGCAGCGAACGCCCTTTCGCAACGACGGCCCAACCGACCCCGTGTGACCAACTTCCTCACCGCCTACAATGGACGAAGACGACTCCCTCGCAATCGACCCCGAAATGGCAGCCTTCATGGGCTTCGCCTCCTTCGGAACCCAACCAGCCGCCAAGAAGCGCAAGTACAACCACCGCACCGACGCCGTCTCCTCCGCGACCGGCGCGAACCAGACTGCCCTCGCCCCTCGCGCTCCGCGCCCCGCTCCGTCGACGACGACCGACATTGCTGCCGCGCCCGCCGCCAACGCCGATGAGATAGCCCTCGACGATGACGATGAAGACGACGGATCTGCTGTTGTCGCCGCCGCTGGTGACGTGGACGCAGAGGAAGGCGGCGCAAATCTCTACTCAGATCCAACCGTTGCCCCGGCCCTCGCCCACGCGCAAAGCCTGATAGATGAATTGGCCAACCAGGGCGCGGCAGTAGAAGATGGAATCTCGGCACCGCAGGCACAGAGCACAGCCTCCTCTCTTCCAACGTCATCGGCCCTACCCCAGCGGCCCGATGCGTCGTGGGGTAAGAAAATGGGAACCGCTCCGACGACGATGCCGACGAGGGAACGCCCTGAGCAGCATCAGCACCAGCACCAGCGTGGCGGTCGCGGGGGGTACCAGCAGCAACAGAGGAACGATGGCAAGCCTTGGTGGGAGGGCTACTACGACCCCGCGTCGAATGAGAACCCATGGGAGAGGCTGGAGAAGAAGGCTGGAGTTCTGTCCAAGGGGACTTGGGTGGCGAGGGGTACCCAACCTCAGACGGCTTGATTGAATGTCGACGGACTATCGATGTTTAATGTGGCATGGGCTGGCATATGAGAGGCATGTGGATCATGGTACCGAGTGTTTGGTCAACATATATCAATATGCTTACCACACCTCCACCTACACCACTTCTCAACCATGCGACTTGGCACATCGACATACGACTCACCGGCTACCTCACCGACCACGTCACGTGATATCCCTATCCGCATGGAACATAGGCCAGGGGCAAACATCATGGCCCATCCATCACCTGATATATCACTGGATATATGGGACCCCCCAGACTTGGCCAAGGCCTGGGGGGTTGTTACGGTGGCATTACGGAGACCCTAGCATCACGACGGTACTGTTACGGTGGATATATCGTGGACCAGCAGCCCGGCAAAGGGCCACCACGACCGAACAAGAAGAGAGTATGATATGACTATGGATCCCGAGACGGAGAAATACTCTGTCGTCGCTACAGAACCACCGAGAGGGTCAGAGGAACATGACCCACGTCCAGCTCCCCGTCGCTATCCTTCCCGAAAGAGCAATATCCCACCGCCCCGAAGAGGACAAGCGCCTCCAGACAGATTGCCAACAATTTTGTACCCTCACCTTGGGCCTGGTCTCCTTGTCTCCCGTCCCCTCCCTCCTGGTCTCCACCGAGCCGTTCTACCGGCCTAGAGACCCTTCCAACGACTACTGCAGCCCCCGGGCTACTTGGCCCTGGCCCCGTCGCCCTCGGAAGGAGGGGGTAAGGTGTACTTTTAACAACATAGCCGCCCCAAGTCATTTTCCCATTCATCCAATCATGTCTCATAATCATCTCGTGCAACAAAAACATCCCCCGCTCTCTCTCTCAAGGCGAAAGGTCAAAAGAAGGTCGGTCGGAACCCCACAACAGCCCTACGTCTGCCAAATCTGGGGGAAAACTACCCAGGGCATGTACCTACGTGTGTGTGGAGGTTTACCGGGCGCTTGGGAATGATGTTTCCCCATTCAACCCACTCCTAACTCGACCCTGCTCCAGCTCGCAGCTCGCATGTCCGCCGCCCTGCCCGTCGCAAAAGCAGCGTGAGATGGGCGGCTAGGCGGGCCCCCCATGCTCGCCCCGCGCCGTGCCGCTGCGCGTCAAGCCGTCCCGGCTGTCAGGGTTCGCCTAGGGCCCCTGTCTCCTCTCTTCCCCTCCCTTGCTTTGCCAGCCCAATATGTACCCAAGAAAAAAATGGTGGTAAGTAAACAAGCGGAGATGGAGGGAGGCGTGCGCTCATCCAAAGGAAATCAAATGCAAAGTAAATCTCCGGGAATCTGGTATCTTGGTTCCTGCAGTTTTGTCGGCAGGGATGTATGTATGTCGTGCGTTTTTGTGTGGTGTGGTGGTAGTGGTAGTAGCAATGGTGGTGGTGGTGACGGCAGGCTGGAACTTTTTTCTTTTGGTCGCAGTTGAAAATGGCACGCTGGAAAAAAAACAAGGCTGAAAAAAAGGAGAAGCTCGCCGCTTGCTTTCAACGTCGTCGGTGTCGCGCGGCTGAGAGGCTTTCGCAACTCAATCCGCTGCAAACCACCCAAAATACCAGAGGAAATTCTCTAGTACTCGGGCGACGGATAGCGAGCGCGGGCCTTGCTGTACTCCTTGGTGTGCTTGCGAGAAGTCTTGCTCTTGAGCGATCTGCACAAAAAAAGAGGTCCGCGTGTTAGCCGCAATGTCTCAGATCTCGCAGATTTTACCCCCCGAAAGATTTCCTTTTCCGCACGCCCAACGTTGTAGTCGCGCAATTCAATCGGACCAGCGATCCGGTTCAGATAGTTCCCCACTGGTTCGCGGGGAAAACTTCTGGGATCGCATACTGCAGTACTGCAGATTTGTCTCTCCTTTGAATTTTTTCCGGAGTCCCGGAAGAGGCAATGGAGAGAGAAAAAAAGGTGCAACTTACGAGACTTTCTTCTGCGTCCACTCGAGGTCCGCGCGCACGTCCTGAGCGTCGCGGTAACCCTCGTTGAAGCGCTCGCGCGTCTTTGCGAGACGAGCTTGCGCCTTCTTTTGCAGCTCCAGCAGCTCACGGTGCTTTGCGTTGAGCTTTCCGGATCTATTTTTTGCATTCCTCTTCGTTAGCCTCTTTGTTCTGTTTCGCCGCCGCATACGGGATGCGCCGCACGCCACACCGAGGAAGCAACTTACGTTTGCGCCTGGACCGCAATGTTGCGGTCGAGAGGAATGGGGTCAAAGGTCTGGGCGAAGCGGTCCTGCATGTAGTCGTTGAAGTCGACACCGCTGGCCGAGTGGTGGGTGCTCTCGTAGTCGCCGCTGTTGCTTCCAGCGTAGCTGGAGTTGGCCACTGAGTAGCCGCCAGAGTAGCCGCTGTTACTATATGATGGACCGGTGCCAGAGCTGACGGACTCATCTGTCTCTGGAGGCGATACAGAGTAGGTGCTGCTGTAGCTTGGGTAGTGCTGGCCCTTGTGGGAGGGGACGGGCAAAGGGAGGGTGTAGTGGGAGTTGTAGTGGGAAGACATGATGGGCGCAAGGAGGAGGTGGAGGCCGGCAGTTGACGATAGAGGCGTGACGTGTACTTTGTGTACGATGTGGGAACTTGTCTGAAGCAAACAAGGGATGACTAAGTCCAAGTGTCGACTGGGGATGGCGGCACTCTGTGAGACAGAGTCAAGTGTGCAAGGAAGTTGCTTGTTGGGCAAAGAAGAGAACTTGGAGAAAGCTATAGGGAAGCTTCAAGATAGTCCAGGAATCTGATGATGAGAAAGGAAGAAGAAGTGAATAAAATCAAGCCGCTCAAGTTGTGCCCTTTTATACTTTTCCGAAACCCTCCTCGGACTCCATATTCTTCGTCTGTTTGGAAGGGGGATAAGACATCAAGCCTCGATTCGTCCGATGACAAGCCGTGGCTTCATCATTAACCGGGTCTCCTTCCGCGGAAGGGGGAACAGACGGAATGGTCCAAGGGCATGATGTGATGGGATGATCAGAGAAAGAGAGAGAGAGAGCGGCCAAAAGGGTCGCAGACAACAACGTCCACCATGGACATGGACATGGACATTGACATTGACAAGGACCATGATGAGCGGCAGCCGGTCGACCTGCCTGGGCCTGGTCTAGCCTGTGCGTTAGTGACAGGGAAGTGGCATAGACTAGACCCTGTCTTCACCCGCAACACTTGTTGATGTGGAGATATGGGCCGTGGAGAAGAGAGGAGACAAAAGTGAAAAAAAGAAGAGAGAGGGAGAGATATCCAACGACGATGAGGCGTTTGGATGTTGAGGGTGTGGGCATTGGAAGGGGTGGCAGCCGGACGGTGGTGGGAGGGTGATGGGCAGAGCCATTGGCCAACCAAAGGAGAAGCAGGGAAAGCAGATTGCTACTACGTCTGCATGCTGCGTTTCCTATTTCTCAAGAGGAAAGTAAAAAATGATGGGAAAAAACGCGGCAAGTATCAAAGGCAAAGAAGAGGACTGAGAGAGGGAGCAAGGGAGCAAGAGGTGTCTGCATATGCCGAGGGAGGCGACTATCACAAGTGGGATTGGTGGAGATAGTCCACGATGGGGTGGATGGGAGTGGGCAGACCGGAACGGGTAAAGGATCTAATATCTCTGCGAGTCTGTGGAATATCCAGACGAGAGATGCCAAATACTGTGGTAGCCAGGGCCGATACTTACGGAGAAACGAAAGGAGAGAACAGTCCGATAAACTCAAGGGGGCACGGACTTGGCCGACGCAGGTTGGCAAAAGAGCAGGATGGGAGGGCAAAAAGGACGAGACAAGACAAGACACACACGGAGAAGAACGCAGGTATGTGGGTTCAAGCAAAGGCAGAAGAGAGGGGAAAAACGATGCATGTCGTGTAAAACGGCGAACCAAGAGACATGCAGTTCCAGACATTGCCGAACCACCCACCTGATGACAAGGGAGGTACAACCTCGAAAGTATTTCCGCACTACCTTACTCATTTTTACCGACTAAAGGCAAGGATGGAATGGCTGCAACCTGCAAGCCAGGGGCATGGGGCTCTGTGGGCAGGGACGGACGTCTTTCAGTCCACGTCCATGGCGTGGAGGGTTCCTTCATCGACCTTGGGCTGTGTGGTTTGTGGTTGCTTGGGGTGGCTCCCCCCCCCTCCCTTCCGTCCACGCCCGTGCGGTGTCAAGAAGGATAGAAGGTGCTTTAGCTCCAAAAGGGGCCGAGGCGTGGGAAAGAAGGTGTGGGTGTAAGAGGTGTGTGTAGAATCTAGAAGTGTACCTACGCAGAAGAGTCCGGAAGGCAAACGGGACGTTGGTTGTGGGCAGTCACACACCCCTCCCCCCGGGGAATCCAACGACGACGTCTCCTTCTGGCGGACAGGACACACGCCATGGCCGTAGATGGGAGGTGAAAGAAAAAGGACGTATGACGGAGGGCCATGCGGGTCGTATGTGTTATATCGACCCAGTCAGACGCAAGCCGAACCGGCCTTTCAACCGTCCGGAGAGGGGCTACAGTATGGTTCTGATTCGTGACGGGATGCGGTGTCGAGGGGGATAAGAGAAGGAGGAAGAGGATGGCGGTAAAACGGATACACGCCAGAGATGGAGACGAAGGCAATTTGGGGCAAGTTGGACGATGGGCAGACGTCAGGACGATTAGGGAAAGCCGGGTCTATGGGGAAACGAGACAGGGCCCGCCGTTGATCGAAACTCTGATCCAACGAGTGTGCCGGGCTAACGAGGGTGAGGATGGGTTGGGATGAAAGGGGATAGGACGGGTTAGGGTGAATATCAAGAGCTAAGAAGTTTGGATAGGGCAGGGCAGGGCGGGTTGAGAGAGAGAGAGCAGGCCAGCAAAAGAGTGGGAGACAAGACCAGAATGGAATGGGAATGTAACGGGGCAAAGACCGGCCGAGGGGCAGGAAGAGGGGACACTTCTCCTCTTCCGTTTGCTGTTCGTTCGCAATTGCGAACGAACCTGGCGTTCCTCGAGGTATCTCTCAACCCGAGGTATATCGTCCTGATGTCGAGACGTCTTCAACGACACCACGACGCAATGCTCAGGCACAGCGGTACAATACAACGTATGGACAATGCGATACATGTACCGAGCATGCAGGCCAAGCAACTTCTCGACGACTTTGAATCAAAAGCAGCGTGGGATTGTCCACTCCCACGCAGCTCGTGTCGTCGCCTCGTTGGACTGTGGGAGCCACCTTCTTGATAGAACCGGGGACGGGTGTGGACTGCGGGATAAAGAAGTGCCCCCCCAAATGCTGATCGTTTCTTAGGCAAAGAAGTATCTGTAGGGTACTATAGTCTCTTGAAACGGTAATGTTGCCGTTTACCAAATGTGCGAATGCGACTGGAGAGAGCAATGGAAGGTATTCATTCTGTGATTTAACCCTGGCGTCAGGTCAGGCAGAAGTGCAGTAGATTCGGGCATTTTATGTGGTGATGCGTTGTCAAGATGGGAGCCCCCCCAGGATATAATATTTTTTTGATTTATTCCATTTTAATTGTTATTTTTATTTATTTTATTTTGTTGTACCTCATCCCCTCCCCTGCAAGTACCTTTTCCCCTTTTCGACTTCAACTTAGTTCACTCCGGCTTTTTATCATTGGTCGGGACTTCTCGTCGCCCCCATTGGGTCTCTCAGAGTGCCTTTTGCTGCCCTCTCCCGAGTCTTCCCCTCCCAATCTCTTCCACACCGTCTACTTTTCCCGCTTCTGATTGACTCGAATCATTGCCATTTTTCAGAGTTTCGATTGGTGCAAAAGGGCGGACGACTTCCAGAATCTACCTGAACTGGATACCTCTCCAGGGCTCCGGCAGGGCTCATCATCAACCCCTGTAATCCCACCCTATGACCCTGGCACGCCTGGCTCCGTCCAAGATGCACTCAAAGATGCAGAGTCTACAAGTAGAGACGTTTTGACGGGGGGGTGTGAGGGGCAGCAACTGGTCGGCTTAAATCGACATGTTTTCACAATGTTCCATTGGCGATGAATGAATGTTGAAAAGCGGCGCCGACTCGAGTGCAAATTCGCCCCCGCCGAACTTCCATCACCGATGCGAGCATTCCCTCTTCCCTTCTCCCATCTCTCTGGCTTCGTCTCTGTCTCTTTGCGTGTCTTCCTCTTCTCAAGGCTCCTCCAGGGTGGGGGTGTGAGTGCATCTACGAGAGGCCCCCATCATACGCAGGAGCAGCAGCAGCAGCATGTATGTGAGGCATGTATGTATGCGCAAAGGCGGAGCTTCCTCTACGAGGTGCATCGCATGTGATCTCTGGAAACGAAATTGCGTTTCTCGAGAACACAAGGCATCTTCAATCGAGAAAATGTAGGTTGTGCTTTGCTTTGCGTTGCTTGCGCAGTGCGTTGGGAAGTGTAAGAACGCGGGCAACCTGGGCAGATCTTACACCCGCAGTTCCAAGAGCGGCGGTGTAAGTGAGTGGCCTTTTGCCTTGCCCCCCTCCCCCTCCCAAGTTTTCCGTCGTCATCGTCAGCCGGTAACGGTTGACAAAGTTGGTTCCAATTCGCACCCAAAGAGTTGAGTGAGCCGAGAGAGTATCTGGACTAGCACCGAGAAGTGAGAGTGAGTGAGAGGCAGCCCAAAGTCGACCTTATACGCAAAGGTACCCAAAGAGACCCCCAAATCAGCCCAATCGTAAGGGACGCTTCATCATCATCGAACCCAACGACGTACGAAAGCCTTCCTGCACTTCTGTCTGCCTAATGTCATGAGTTGCAGAAGGGAAAAGAGTGCAATCAAATGACGGCGAGCCCTTTTCCGATCTGATCTAGCGGCGCATTGGCTTCGCGTCACCCCATTCCCTGAACATGCGTCTTGCTGCTGTGGGCATCTCTTCTTCTTCCTTTTTTCTGCTGCCCGTGTGGATCTGCAAATTCCGTGCGCCGTGTGCTACGATACGCCGTAAACTTAGATGAGGGGAGTTCACGGATAGGTCCCCTCCCAACATTGATGGTTTTTGTCTGATTTTCTCTTCGGGTATTTGTTAGGAATCGGCAAACTGGGTTCCATGTACCGGGGGTGGAACCTCAAATGCAACGATGATGATGAGCATGGCAAGGCAGCCAACAAGGCATTCCTGTTTACCTGGCTACATGATACACAGGATACCTGTTTTCAAACCCGTTGGTATCCAAGTATCAAGTATCTAACCCCCTCGATGTGAATTCGGTTCTCACTCGCCTCCCGTGTGAGTGGGATCGTCAGGTTGAACTCTGAAGACATGCAATGCCGTGCGGCGCGCGGGGGCTTGATGCGGGCGTGACAGACAGAAAAAAGGCCACTGCTCACTGAGTGATCAATTCAGTTCCGGTCCATGAACCCGCTCAACGCAAACGGGTTGCCGTGGTCCATGGCATGACCAACTGTTTCCCTTCCCCCTCCCCATCTTGACAGCCCACGGTTCGCCGGGCTGCCTCTTCGTCCCTCTTCGACACCGGCAAGGACCCGAGATGCCCCACGCAAGGTGTCCCCCGGATGACGAACGGCGTTCTGGAATACCCCGAGCGGTGGTTTGTGAATGGAGGGGGATACGGGCTTGCATGAGAGAGATGCCCCCTTTTGCCGGGGATTACCCTGGGAGCCATCTGACGTTTGAACGTACCGCATGGCAGAAGAAAAAAGAAAAATAGAACAGAGAATCGTAGCATACTGGCGCGCGAGCAGAAAATTTTCTGGTCTGAGGGACGAAGGGAGGTCCATGGCTTGCCCGGGTCTCGAGCCGGAGCCGGACCAGGAGGTCCAGGATTTTTCTTGGTGCGGAATGTGTCAATTGGAGGGGAAAGGAGGGGGAGGGGCAATGAATGGCTCGTCTCTCTATCTCTACGCAGGCACTCGCTCCAACGGCACTCCCATGAGTCCCATCCAGACAGGCACACCTTGGACAGTTTGCTCGCCAAAATACCTAGAGACTTTGAGAAGCCGGCACGTCCTCGACGACGACCATTCTCGAACTCGACTAGCCGGCTAGTGTTGCAGTAGGGACTTTGAATGACAGTCATGGCGCCAATAGTCACATTGGGGCGGTAGTCGCAAAGGTTAAGGTAATGATGTATGAGCTATCCAGGCCAGGCTAGGTAGTGTACCTACCCCAGTCCCAGCAAGGGTCAGAAAATGTGAGGTATCGCCCATAGGTCGAGATCTCATCTGGTGATGGACACGGGGGCTTTGGGGTTTGCATGGGGGATGACTGGGTAGGTGGTAGAGTGAGTGTACTGTGTAAGAGAGCCAATGCTTCGGTTATGAGGCTCGAACCCCCCTCCATCCTCCATCTGGTGTACGCCACCAAAGAGGTTTGTGAGTGAATCGGAAGAGGAACCGCAGGCACTGACCACCGAGAGGTGAATTTCCCGCCCTCGTCCGTCACCGATTCCGAGCTTCCGTTCGGGTTTGGGCGCTTGTGTGTAGTAACGGGCGTAGGATGTGAAATTGATGTGAGACTGAAAGGAGAAGAATCTCACTGAGAACACTACGTGAGATGAGACTGAGCGGTGACGACTGCTGATCTGACGGGTGAAACGAGAAAACGGTCTGTGCCACGGAAAACGTGCCCACCAAACCTTCTTTTTTTCACTTTTCTTAGACCATTGCGCTTCTAGATTCTTTTCCTCCGGACTTTTTTGAGACTTGTCAAACTCCCGAGTTGCAAAGGGAAAAGAGGGTGACATTGTAACCTCGAAAAGTTGAACACGGGACTACGAACCAACACCGCAATCGCCGGTGCCCCTTGCTCCCTTGCTCCCCTCCTACAGCAATGGGGTAAGGTATAGATATGTCATGTCTTCCAGGGGGTCGGGCGGCGGCCACATGGGAAAAAGGCGTATCTCAAAGAAACAGACACACGAGGGGTGTGGTGGTGGGACAAGCTACACGCAACATCGCACATCCGCCTCTCACCTATCCGAGACCATCGCTGGCTTTTTTGCCCTGCTGCCCTTCTTCCCATGCTGCACGGCAACATGCCATGGCATGAACCGGGAAACGTGAGGAGCGGAGATGCAGATGCAGTCAAACAGGGCTGCTTGATGATGGGGCACCACCTTACTGGATAACGAGCCGTTGGTCCATAACTTGAAAGAGAAGAAGGGCGAGCTGTCAACTCCCAATCAACGCCTTTCCTCGATTTGCTTCCAATGATTATTCGAGATCAGTCGGCGTTACATTGTCGTCGTATCTCCCCAATCCCCAGTGCCCATGTCACTACTCACTCGCCTCCCATCGACGCCATCCGCGAGCCATCGCCCATCCTGCAGATACACTCGCAGGCCTCTCTGCATCTCCCAACTCTCACGCGTTTCTCACCTGTCAGCCGCGGACACAAAATTCTCTAATCAAATCATTCATTCTCAGCCCCAGGCCAAGACTGTTTCTCCGCTATACAAATGGGTTCAAGCCTCAGGTGCACAACACAAGTGTGAAGACTGAAGATGCAGAATACAGCCACGCAAACGCCTTCCGTATGTGAGTAAGGTTGGGTGATGTAGCATGAGAGCGAGAATGAGAAGAAGGGGGAAGCACAGCGCAGCGCCGGCACTGCAGTGCCGCATGGTTTTCTGTATCCTGCACGGATCGACCGTCGTGTAAGGTCAATCTAAAATCAGACCGACGGTTCAACATCTTTTAGTTGTGTGTTTCCTCCCAAACCGCTTGTATCCGCGCAATCCCCAACGTCTCACGCAGCTCCCTCTCACACAGCACGCCTGAAGCTCGCTCTCGTGTCGTGCCGCCCGTCAATCCCGCCTCGTATATTTATTTCTCTTCTTGTAGAACTCCAAAAGCCACGCTTCTCATATGCTGTACTCATCCTACCTCGGAAAATATGCCAATGGCTGAGCCTAACATGCCACTTGGTGAGGATGACAAGGCAAAGGCAAGGCAAAAGCGCAATAATCACCTGTGAACGAAAGACCCGAAAGCTGCACGACATCGCCCAGCCCACGCAGCTGCCCGCGTCAAACAGGCCAGACCGTCCTCAGCCCAGTTTTCACACAAGCCCCAGCTCCGACATGGGACCATTTTGGTATCATGGTGATGATGATGATGATGTAGTTGCTCCTTTGCTAGTGATAATTTCGCCCGTGGTGTGACGAAAGCGCGATGTGACGATGATCATAGAAAGTCACATATCATCATACTCATCTTTCATAGATAGGGCTAATCTCACGCACACAGACACACACCCACCACTCACTCGCTGCTTCTGCGACTTCAAGTTGGGAGGGCCAAGACGCAAAGCTCAAACTCACAAGTCGCAACAAGGAGGTCGATCCTTTTCACTGCCGTTCCCAGGACGCTAAGGCAGTGACGATGTTTGACCGCTCAGATGGTTCCTCAATACTTTTTGACAAGAAACCTCCTTCTTCGGGGCCTTGTCCTTGTACTCGGTATCATCGCGCGAGAAAAGATGCATGTCAGATGGGTGAAAAAAAGTGAGGGGTCGAACGGAGACGGAGACGATGAGGGAGGGGGACGGAAAGCCAAGCCAGCAGGGCTAAAATAGGTGTAAGAAGGGGGATAGTTCTGATTGATTTTATCGTTATCTTGTAATAGCAGCTAACTGATATATACCCGTGGCTTTGGGACTTCAGGTCCCCTCTGTACGTCTCCTTTGATTCCGTACCTGGTGTTTCCGTTCCTGTATTCGCGTCAAACAAAAATGAAAAAAAGTGTACAAACTTGGTGGACGAGATACCCCGTCGTTGTCGTGATGATGGTATGTTTCCTCGTCCCCGGCCGTCCTCGCATGCCATTGCCATTGCCATACCATACCATGCCTTGCCCCGCCCCCATCCCCTACCTCTTATCCCAGTGGACACGATATGAACGCCGATTAATCATGCAAAGTAGAAAGCCATTGCCAGCCATTTATACGAGGCAGAAGACGCGCCGTTTTTTCCCTAACCACCGACTCCCCCCAACTCTCTCTTCTTGATACTGATTGCCGTTTGGTGTACTAGCAGCCGTCGGTGAGCTAGTCAAAGTTCCTTTCCGCCCGTCTAGTTTCCCCCGCCGGCCCATGAGTTCCGCCTTCTAGCCAAAGATTTTGAGGAATCCCCAAATACCAGCCCCGCTGAGGACCGGGATCGTCAAGTTATCGTCCCAACCGAAAATGTCCACCACCTCACTGGCGGCCGCCACAAATCCAGACCACAGACCCATGGCTCCGAGCGCTAGCGGTCCGGTGATAGTAGCCTGAGCGTCCGAAAGCCCCACGGCGCTTGCGATGGTGCGGGGTAGATGCAGTGCTCCCGTGAACATGAAGGGGTAATTTTCGTCGCCGGGGAAAGGTCCCGTTCTCGGTGCGAGCCATCCCCAGAAGAAGTATGAAGAGGCGATGCCGACGAGGAAGGCGGCTGTGGAGCCTGCAAGCGACTTGCCGCGGCGGATGCGCGGGGTGTAAGCGCCGTACATGCGGCCAAAGGTGCTGGCGGCGGTATCGCACCAGCTGAGCAGGAGGATGGCCATCACACCGACGTCCTTGGGCATGAAGCGCATCGAAATCCACGCGCCAAGCAGGTAGAAGATGACTCCGTTCCATCCGGCGTATTCGCTCTCACGCATCAGCGCGCCGAGGACCGAGACGTAGAATCGGTTGAAGGAGGCGTAGTTGTGACGGAGGTAGTCGGCGGTCGTGATGGGCATCAGCGCAGCAAAGAGCCACGGTGCGACTGAGCTTGTCTGGATACCCGATACGTAGAGCCACAAAGTGAAGAACCCGATCGAGACGTGCAAGATCTTCCTGGGCACCTCGTGCTTGTGTACAAAGGTCCGCCACTTCCTGTGAATCGGTATCAAGCCCAGCGGACTGGGGCTTCGACTGAAATCGCGCCAGCTCCATCCCGTAGGAGCGGCAGAGGGAGGAGCCAGGTGGCCGTTGGCCGTCGTAGCTTTGGCTTTGCCGTTCGCTTCGCCGTTGGCGGTGACTTCTTCCGTGATCGGTTCGCTCGGGATGATGGGCGATTTGCCTCTCTTGCTCTGCGACTTGACCGTGGTCATGGGCGTGATTCGGCGGGACTCGATGGGTGATCGACTTCTCGTGCGCGATCTGCGCATTGTCGATGGCTCGTAGTCATCCTCTTCTGCGCGCTCCTCCAGCGGCTGGGGGGTTGTTCGCCTCTTCTTCGCCGCAGACCTCGTCACCGGGCCAAAGTAGTTATCTTGTGACGCTGCATCAATCTCTGAAGGTGTCGGGCTCGGGGAGATAACCCGCGGGGTGGAGGGTATGGCGCGGACGGACGACATGTTGTAAGGGAAGGGCGGGAGTGCAGGACAGACGACAGCTCCCGTAAAGAGGCGTTGGAAGGGGAACAAGAGTCGTCTCAGCGGCCAGAGTGAGGAGTGGAGATGTCTGTCTCTTCTAGATAAACGGGAGTCGTGGGGGTCCAAGGCGGGAGAGACGGAGGCGGAGTCGGCGCGGGCGTGGGTGTCGTAGATGGCGATGGGTGCTGCCGGTGAACAGCGATTACCGGTATTCCTTTGATGGCTATGCTGCTGGGCCTGGGGTTGGAGGATGGAGGCTGGTTGGGCTATTGGATCCAGGGTGATGTTTGAGAATGCAGCAGAGAGCAACTCCGCCGCATGTTGAGCCGGGTTGGTACGGGGGGGAAGAAGACCACGGAGACATGCGGTCGGTCAGCAGGCAGCGTGACATGTGTTTAAGGACGAGGTGTTTGGGCCGGATCGTCGGTGTCTTGTTGTGCTGCGAGTCTGCCGATTCCTGGGGACTGGGAGAGAGGATTTTTCGCGGGCCAAGGTACCGAGTACTTGCAGCGACGTATTCAAACGGTGTTTGAGGACCGGCCGCACTGTTGCTTTGGTAAGCCGTCTTATCTGCACTCGAACTTTGTACCTCAGGTAGAACCGAAGAACCTTACCTTAGTACCTAGGGAAGAGCCTCTCAAGGTTGAGGTACTCATTACTTCGGTGTAGTCATCAAGGTAAGGTAGGTACAATAGGTACGCAGTACATTTTCTGGGAACCCTTGGGATGTTGAAATGTAATTCCCGTTTCTCATTCATCCATTTTCAACATGGAGATTAAACAATCAACCATTGCGGTTCTCACAAGATGTTAGCACAAGCAAAAGTCAAGGATCATCCAAAGACGACTCTCAGGGTGAACCACAGTCTGAACAAACCGCAGCACAGTGTGCCGAGGGCCGAATGACCAACGCCCCGAATCCCACTCCAAAATGTCCGGTGCACGCGACTACCCAGGAATGGCCGGCCTGTCGGGCGCACCGCTGCACTCCAAGTCCATTTGGCAGGGGGGTTTTCTCAAGGGCACGATTCAATCTGCGGTGATTTTTTTTTTCTCTGGTTCCCTCCTCAGTGGGTTGCGCTACACCATTTACTGCTGCAAGCATGTGAAGCCATCTCCGGCCGTCCCGCCGGTTCCATGTCCTTCTCAGGCGTGGCTCCTCTTCTCTGCGCGCCGGGTGGGTTCGACCGGTGGATGCACTTCATCCCGTCTCTCCGCTGCCGAGCTGCCTTATGTAGGCAGCCTGTACTCGGTACGTGCGCAAAGTGACAAGAGACATGCGAATCTGCTTCTTCCTTGATTTCTAGACCGCTCAACTGCAAAAACGGGCTGAAAGTTTTGGGCGGGATGTCAAGGCGAGTGGCTGAGGACGGTTGGGGGTCAGTCGGGATGATATCACTGGCTTTGTCCGTGGGCGGTCGGACAGAGACATGGCGCCAAGGAGGCCTCGAATGCTGTCACCGCCCCACGTGAGCACACCCACTCACCTCACCTGCACATTGAGGTCTGAGATAAGATAAGATGATAAGCAAGTTGTATCGATAACGATAACGAAAAAAGTTTCTGGAAATCAAGCCCCTCCAGCTCGGACGGCCTCATCGAAGTCGCATGCGGCGCAAATCCTCCGTGTGCCTGACATCCTCTCGACATTTGTCCCAGACCAATTGAACCATGGCGCCCGAAGAGAAGAAGAAGGACCCTAGGGCCTGGAGAGGTCTCACCCCTCCCTTGGCTGAGTACGATCCCGTGGCACTGCTTCTACTTGCGCATCCAACTAACATTTGCCCAGATGGATCCTCGACTTCGTGTCCAGCCAAGGCTTCCAGCGCATGACGCCCGTACAAGCAGCTTGTCTACCGCAATTCCTTGGAAACAAGGACGTCGTAGTCGAGGTAAAGACGACACCAGTCGTACTAGCATGTATCTAGACTAACGAACCCAGGCTGTCACCGGCAGTGGTAAAACGCTCGCCTTCCTCCTCCCGATCGTCCAAAAGCTCATGCGCCTCTCCGAACCGACGAAGCGCGGCCATGTATTCTCCATCATCGTCTCCCCAACCCGCGAACTCGCCATTCAGATCCATACCGTCCTCCAGTCCCTCGCCGGCTTCCACCCCCCGTCCGCCGAGATTCTGCCTCACCTCAAAGAAGACGAAAAGCGCCCCGACACGACGGTGCCGGTTATCGTCCCTCAGCTGCTCGTCGGCGGAGTTACCACCACACAGCAAGATCTCAGCTACTTCGTCAGACATGCGCCCAACATCTTGGTCTCAACACCCGGTAGACTTGTTGAGCTTCTCGCGTCCCCGCACGTCCACTGCACATCTTCCACGTTCGAAATGCTGGTTCTCGATGAGGCGGATCGTCTGCTGGATATGGGCTTCAAGCAAGACATTCAGAGGATTCTGGGATACCTGCCGAAGCAGAGGAGAACAGGCTTGTTCAGTGCCTCAGTCTCGGAGGCAGTGTCACAGATTATCACCGTCGGTCTGAGAAACCCGGTCAAGATTGCCGTACGCGTAAAGAGCTTAAGGGATGGAGGAATTATTGAGGACCGGAAAACACCAATCAGTCTGCAAATGTCCTACCTCGTCACACCAGCAAGCCAGAAGCTTCCGGCACTGAGCAAGATCCTCGAGAACCTCAACCCGCGGCCACAGCGCAGCATTGTCTTCTTGTCGTCCTGCGCTGCCGTCGACTACTTCCAACACGTCCTTCCTACCATCATGCCGGAAGGCTTCACACTCGTGCCCCTGCACGGAAAGCTCCCTCCCAAGGCAAGAGAGAAGAGTTTCAACAAGTTTGTCAACTCAGTATCTCCATCCGTGTTGCTGTGCACAGATATCGCAGCAAGAGGTCTCGACATCCCGCAGGTAGACTTTGTCTGCCAGGTTGATCCCCCTTCAGATCCCAAGGTCTTCATCCACAGGAGTGGACGTGCCGGAAGAGCAGGCAGAAAGGGACTGTCAGTCGTCTTCCTGCAGCCCGGTCACGAGGAGGACTACATTCCCTTCCTCGAAGTCCGCAAGACCCCGATCTTCCCCCTGACGAAACCCGAAATCACCATCACCGAAGAGGAAGCCAACGAGGCGTCAGAAAAGTTCCGCGACGTCCTCCGCAGCGACCGCGCCTACCACGACAAGGCGCAACGAGCTTTCGTGAGCTGGGTACGCAGCTACAATGCTCACCTGACGACCTCCATCTTCCGCATCAAGGACCTCGACTGGGCCGACCTCGGAAAGGCCTGGGGTCTGCTCCGTCTGCCGCGCATGCCCGAGACGAAGAACTGGGAGGGAGACAAGTGGCTCGGCAACGAGGACTTTGACTGGGAGAACTTCACCTACAAGGATAAGACGAGAGAGGCTGCGAGATTAGCAGCAGCAGAGGCGGAGCGCAACGGCGAGAAGGCTGCTGCCGCGGACGAGGTGAAGCGTAAGCGCAAGACCAACGAGGCGTGGAGCAAGCAGACGGAGAGGGACGACGTGCGGGTGGAGCGCCGTGACAAGAGGAGACGCAAGAGGGAGGCCGAGCGGATGTCTACCATGACGGAAGAGGAGAAGATCAAGGCGATGGAGCTCAATGAGATGATTGCGGAGATTAGGAAAAAGAACCAGGCCAAGGCAGCGGCTGGCGGGAAGGACGATGAGTTTGAGGGATTCGATGATTAAGAAGCGTCTGTTGTAATACTATCTATCGATGTCGTTGAATTCCTGTCCAGAGGGGTTTCGGCTTGCGGCTCAACGGGTGGAGGGTGTGGAGGCGATACCCCCCGCGAACGCTTTTTTTGGCCTCACACGATGCAATCTCACGAGACCCTCTCTTCCACCCGCCCCATCCCGTCTCCGTCCTCGTCGCCAACCCTTTCGGCTTTGAGGCCTACGTTTCCACAGCGGAAACAAGATTTACACAATCATGACTCACTCTCCACACTGGCCCTTATTGAACAGAAACAGGGCACTGGTCATCATCGACAAGCACTAATATAAGCACAATAGCTCAGGGGTAGAGCGCTGGGCTCATAACCCAGAGGTCCCTGGATCGAAACCAGGTTGTGCTATCAATTCTTTTCCTTTTTCGACGTCATGAATTCCATATGTTCTAGGTACATGTACACATTTCTCTTTTGCCATTGTACCCTATCTTTACAGTCGTTCAGGTATGTATTTGCCGCCCCTGCACATTTCAACATATTAAAGAAAGAGTACCAGCGATCATGAGCTATTTTCGTCGAACTTGGGTCTTGCGAAGAAGGAGGTTTCGCAATCTCGAAGGTGTCTTGCACTTTGCTTCATATGACTTAGACATGATGGCCTCCTGAGTGAAAGGAGGGATAGTTTCCAGTCGCCCAGCCCTGCCGAGACACATGCTCGTCCCTAGGGGCCCTCCTCGTTTCTGTCTCGAAGGCAATGACTGTCCTTGTCTTCCAGATGGTGTCCGGTGCTAGCTGAGAGGGTTGCTCGTAGTGAGGGAATCGATGCAGAGTGATTGTGGGAAGTCGGGATAATGGAACCGTAGCTGAATTATGCCACATTAGTCCAAGTCTTCTTCGAGTCCTAGATTACTACCGTTCTTACCCTGTTCCATTCGCTGTCTTCTGCGAATGTAACAATTCCACAGGACAAGGCATGTAGGTGATGACCCTACTACCAAGGCAATGATGGCAATGATAACTTCGAGGGTTACCTCCATGGTTTGTGGCGCGTAAGAATTGCGTATTGAGAATACGAGTATCTGTGTTCTTTAGTGCGAGATGCTATGCGGTGGGGTGATGGTGGCTGGCTACAGATTACAGAAAACCCGGACAGTGAGAATCAGCTTGGGAAAGACATCGTAAAGCTCAATCCAAGCTGTCATCTTATGTTAAATCCTGGCTCATGGTTCATAACGGTCATTTGCTCCGATCGACAGCCGATATTGTGTTGCGGTATATTTTGCCCGACTTCGGCTTCGACGAATGAAACACCTTAATTGGCCTGGGTCCCAGGCTCTGACGGGCTCGCTGAGACGTCGAATGTACACATGCCAGGTGTGCGTTTCGCTGTTAATATCATGTTTTCAGACTGCGGCTTGGGCCAATTGGTTACCCAGGTAAATGCCCAAGTAAGTTACCTCGATAGCAGCCGTAAGGCTTTCCACTACCTGAGAACACCTCGTGTGCAACATGAAAGTGTAGTCGAATTTTCAGATACTGGCCCCAGCAAATCATCACTGACCTTCGAAGGGGAGCTCCTCAACGTCGGGCCATGTTAGTGCATATGCAGGACGGAAATCAGCTGGTGAGCACACACCAATGATGAGCTTTCAGACTTCGGCTCAGACCAATGACACCATGTTAGTCCTGCCAGTTCTAAGGCTTTTCAGATATCGGCTTCAGCCAGTCACGGCTGAATGCCACATGGCGCAGTTATTCCAAGCTATATGACAAGGCTCTGTCTCCCCACCTTGACTTCCCTTCTATGTATCGTCTGCCCCATCCGCGGTAAGATATGTATGACATTGCGAGATTTTCAAGCAGCAATCACGGACAGTCAAGAGACCGGTATCAGTCGACATCAAATCAAGCAACGAATCTCAGCTTGTTACCACGATGGTACCCTCTCGGACACGTCATTCTGACGAAGAGTGGCTTCAGCATCGAGCTGAAATTCAGCGCATGTTCCTCAATGAGTCAGCTTCTTTTAACGATATTATGCGAAAGCTCGAAGAAGACGGCTTTCCTGTAACGTAAGTCAACACGGCGGTCTCTTCATCTTCAGCTTCTCAAGAAACACGTGTTAGGAAATCGCAGCTTGAGTACAAGCTGAGGGTCTGGAGTCTTCGGAGGAGAATTCCAAAGAACAAGGCCGAGATCTTGTGGCAGTTTATCGACCATCGTCTGACCAAACGGGAAAATCAAGGAAAACTCAGCGAAGTCATCTACGACGGCAAAGCGATTGTGCCGACCAAAGTAAAAAAGGAGAGAAGTCGATATCAAACGATTTCGTTGCTCAAGTACCACCAAGGTGGGAATAAGTGTCACTTATTTCTCGTATCTTTGCTAAAAGCTTCCAATTGTAGGACCTGAGAGTCCCCAAACACCCGCAGGTTTCAATATCTCGATTTGCACACCAGCACCACGGCCTACGAGTCCCCAGACATCCGCAGAGGTTGACAGCTCGGTCTACACACCAGAACCACAGCCTGAGTGCTCCCAGATACCTGCAGAGTCCAAAATCGATTGGCTGTATCTTGCTGTGAGACTTCACGACTTGGATGACGTGAAGGCTCGGCTAGATGCAGGAGAAGATGTAAACAGGCCGTACGATACGGATGCTTCCAGAACACGAAGCTCATTGCAGCAGGCTGTAGAGGATGGAAGCCTCGAGATGCTTGATTTACTTCTTAAGGCAGGCGCTGATGTGAACGCACCGGCAGCTAGACGTCGCGGTGCCACGGCTATACAGCTAGCGGCTATCACTGGGAGTCTTGGAATCGCAGAGACGTTGATCCATTTGGGAGCCGTCGTCAATGTCTCTCGTGCAGAGGAAGACGGGAGAACTGCATTAGAAGGCGCGGCTGAGCACGGGAGAATAGATATGGTTCAATACCTCTTGTCTGAGGGAGCGGAAACGCGTGGGAGAGGCCAGTTTCAATATATGCGAGCAATCAAGCTCGCAGAGAAGGAAGGGCATTTGGTTGTGGCAAATTTGCTGAGAGAATATCGCACTTGGACAACTGCCGATCACCACATGTGGGATGTATTGAATAGCCATCAGGAAGATTGGGAAGGGCCATGGGCAGTGTTTTTATTTGATGACTGGGGCTGGGAAACCGAAATCGGCCATAATGAAAATATGTCAGGGGCCTGGGGGGATGATCCCATCGCGTAAGAGCCATTATCAAGATTGGTATTGATGACTCGGAACAAATCGAAACTGGAGATGGGGAATATACGTCGAGGGCCTCTTATGATAATTCCAGTTCGTAAGACACTACAACGGAATAACCAGAAGCAGGTCCCAAGATATCGGTTCAATAGGGAATATTACTGGCGGCGAGCGGCCAGTCAGGCTGGTCTTTCGGAACGGATCGTAAGGCGTGAGCCTTGGTTTTGAACTTCTGGCGTTTTGTGAAAAGAATCCCCTATGCATCAGACAGTTGTCACTTTACAAAGATTTAGGAGAGCGAGCTTACTACAGGAACACTTGGAACAAGCAGGGACTTGATAGTTTTTCGTTATCTGAATAAACCGCAGCTTCCAGAAAACCCTGCATGAAGCCAACTCAAGACCGATAGAGCTTTGCCTGCTGGTACTCATCACATATTTTTGACTTTCTGCTGATGGTGTTCCGCGCGTGTAAACGGCAAAGTCAGAGCGATTACTTGGCAGGGCCTCAAAGCCCGGACGACCTCGTCCGATTTTGGAAAATGGCGATGAGCCTACATCTTTAACGTCAATTTTGATATTTAGCCAACCACGATAAGTGCGAGACTCAGTACTACTGGAAGTGGGCAAAAACTCTGCGTGTAAGGCCTGACGCGGGAGGGATCGAGAGCCGAATCATACAACACGAGGAAATTCAGGCGATGTTTAACCAAGATAGAAACCATGTCATGTTCGAAACCGATCACAGCATACAGCTCACTGGAGAAACATGTCCTAGCTATGAACCATCCCGAAATTTCAAATGGATTATTCAACAATCATGAAAGACAATAAGTTGACGGCTGGCGTTCTGGACAACAATCACGAGGTGCAGAAACCGGAGCACATATCCCGACGATCAACTCCACGGCAAACCACGTACTTCACAAAAGGAAACCGACCAGACGATCTCAACAACTCATACACATGCCAACCACCGCGCCGTTGCAAACCAACGCACCTCTAAAGTCTAGACCTAACTCAACCACGCGGACAACATCCCGCTCCCCATCGGAGGCTCCCGCCAATACTTCGGCAGTTAAACCCCACAACCTCCTCCCCTCCCAAAACAGCAATTCTGCACATCACGCATCCATAAACTAAGGCAAGGTGATCAATACTCGCTCTAACTACCCAGGCAAAACCAAAAAACCTATTAACTTACCTGCATCCTCTCGCCGATCACATCTCAATCCAGGCCAGATGCAGTCTGCAACTCACCTCTAGTTACTCCGCCTTGGGGGAAATCTCTCTCTGGCCTTCCCAATCGGGATCCAGAGAAATACTATGTACCTGTGACGTTTAAACTTGCTCAGACGATGGAGCGAATGACAAAAGAGAGGAAGGAAACAGCTCCGCAGTGGGATGATGGAGTATGTTTCCTCCTTTGCTACACTATTGTATCGGTTCTGTCCAACGTGACTCTGAGACAATGGCGGTGAAGCTGCAAGACAGAGAGACAACGGGGCTGCCCGCGAGGCGCGCCTAATACCATCTCGCAATAGACTCAACCTTAATTTCACTCGTGCAGTCTGCAGAAGCGTGCCCCTCTTATTTTATTCACCCTCTTAAAAACTCCTCTTTCTCTGGCCCGTCTCCATCCAAATCCATCTTGTCTCTTTTCGAAAAGACCTGCATGTAATTCAGGACAAAAGTGAGGTAAGTAATTATAGTGCTCAGTGGGGCACAGGCGGGTTCCAGGTCCAGGTAGTCCACTGTCGAACACGCCTGCAATATCTAGCTTGCATATGTGATGCCGGTAAATACCTGCAATGAGCAGGCGGTTGAGACAAGGCGGACAGTGGGAACAGAGAGAGCCGCTGTCAAAGCGGGAGGGAAAGCGGGTGGATTGAGACCGGTGACCTCCCGCCATCACATTACATCGCTTGCGGTCTCTCGCGTATTACGAAGTACTCCGTAGACTCGCCAGGCTCTTGATGCCCGTGGCCCTAATAGGACGATCTGCCGAATATAGCTTCAAAGCGCATCCACTTTCGTCTCCAGCATCATCAGTCACCCGCCACTTGACTGGTATTCTTGTTTTGAGTTCATGGAGGCGGGTCTATAGTATAAACCAGCCAGCTTATTAACTCATGGGCAGCAAGGCAGTTAAAAAGCCGCGGGCAATGGGCATTGGCATATACCCTCAATCAATCCCACGGCGGCAGATTGACACATCCCCCATGCCTCAGCTCGCGTGGTCGGCTGGGCCTCTATTCACTTCCTTGTCTTGGCATTTCTTGGTGTGCCATCCCACTGCCACTGCAACCCCAGGACCAGCCAGCCCTGGGGAGTGGGAGGGGAGAACTGGGCGAACTGCCCGCCACTTTTCTGCCCATGAGTTACAACAGTCGCTTTGCTGGTGGATCTTAACCTCCAAGGCACGATGAGGTTTATTACCACACGTTCAATAAGATCTTGACAATGCTTAATCGCGTCGTTTGTTCGACAGAGTGACGAGATAACGAAAGACGGTGTGACGGGCGAGGTTGCACCGTCGCCTACACGTGCTATTACCCCGCGGCCCGCTGACACTTGGTAAACCCCCATAACCATGGCGAACAAGAGGGCGGGTGTTGCGTCTACTGCAACCACTCAGCGGAATACTCACCGGGGGCCCTATATCTCACATCTGTCACTGATATGCTATCGGAAGCAGCGTCGATGGAGCCCGAGGAGCACTGGGCGAACATATTGCCGCGCTTATTAAACCGGGCACTGGCCGAGGCACGTCCGTACGGAGAGAGCGTGTCCAAGGACAACTGAACCGATGACAAACGCGATGAGGGTATTGTTTATGGCCTGCGTACAGCGTCGCCACGCCGACGCGCCGAACCAACGCTTTGCGCCTGCGATGGTGCGTGCTCCGGTTGTTGATAGCGCTTAATGGAGCAAAACATTTGCTTGACTGATACGGAGCATTTGTGGCACCGACCCGGAAAAGGGCTCTGGCACTGCTGACGGAGAGAGGCACTGTTCGCAGGGGAGACAAGGGGCCAACCCAAGAAGCTGGGTTGGCGGAGTCTCGACCTCGTCGAGATCCGAAGAGCCTTGACAGGGTCGCCTGGTGCCGGTGGTTATTAAAGCTGGTCATAGCTGAGTTTTTTTGGGATGAGCAAGCATTGACAAGCATCGCGCACTTGGTGACCTCGGAGAGGGTTTGTTGCGTTTCCCACCATGGAAGAGGGGGGACCGAATGATTTGCTCTCGGACGATTGCTTGCCGGGGCAATCGAGATGGGGTGACACTCGTTTGCAACGTGCAGATAATCGAACAGGTCCTTGGCCCGATTTCCTAGGGTTAAAGGGGGCCAATATGTGCCAGTTGTATGACTGAAGGGGTTTGCGGCGGCATAGTACGATGGTGATGCCAAAAAATCCGGAGGGCGGACGGCATGATGGTGTCAGGCCCCCGGACGAGAGTCATTGGTCAATGCCGAGACCCTGGAGTGGGGGGTTCATCCTCGAAGGCTAGCCGGTTCGCAAAATAACAAGGTCGTTGATTATGATGGATTATGCCTTTTCATAGGCCTCCGAGGCATGTCCTGGTGGTGCCCGAACGGTGAACCCATCATCCTTATCCAGGCCGCGCGGGTTGAGAGAGCAAACGCGAGAGAGAGCGTTGAGCTGTCTATACATTGCTCCCCCATGGCGTGGACAGTGTGACTTGTGTATCGTGTTAGTCATGATTCTTTGTGGCCTGGCAACGACATCCAGGCATGGCGTTGGAAGCCGCGGAACTCCGGATCTGCAAGCCGGGCACGGCGGCCAGGACACACTTGAGATGTGACGGCCAAGAGATGGTATGAGCGATGGGAGGGTCACTAAGGTTATTAGTGAGGTTATCTGCCTTTCTCCGTTGCAGATCGCAGACAGCTTGCCAAATGATCCATTCTTTTTCGCAGACATCGCGATGAGCTCGTATCTTCTTGCCTGAATACTGCTGGATCAGGCCTACGTGGGCCAGATACGCGTGGTAAACTGATTCGGCCGAGCAAAGATGACTGCCAGACGCAGCCCAAAGATCAGCCGAACTAGAAGTCACGGTTCTCCATCGGTGCTGTATGTAGCCTGTCGATGCTTGACTCGTAAAATCGCAGCTGGAAGACATCCGGACCAGTGACTCGGGAGCCACAGTACCTAAATAGGATTACTAGAGATGCGGGTTCCAACGCTCTGGGCCCGCATGCTGTGGAATATGTATCAGTACAGATCCTCACTACTCAGGATCATACAGGCGTAGCCGTGTGCGAATGCTCATACTCCGTTTTTCGATTCCGTGGAGTCGCACTGGCGTGGATTTGTGGCCAAAGTTGGGCGTTGGGCATTGAGATCAGCAGTACAGAGCTGCTCTACCGCGAGTCACTAACAAACGATCCAGCACGGCTTGTCCGAGCCTTCCCTCAAGACCGATATAGCTGGAGGAAGAAGGAAAACAGAGCTGAAGGCTGCATTTCACGATCCACCAGAAACCGGGTGTAACATGTTCAGCATGACGGTGCGATCAGCTGACCAGCCGCCTCTTCGTTGATTCGCCTTGCTGGGTTGACTCTGGTGATTATCTTGGTGTTGTTTGCTTATTCTCCTCACTACTGTTGGAGACGAGGGGCAGGCCCAGTGGGTTCAGCACCAGAAAGACACTGTAACACGACATCCGATCATGCCATTGAGTTTTGATACGTGCTTGCAACGGATCCTTCCTTGAGTGGAGATCTATGAGGGTTTGTAGACTGCAGGCCCATCTTGGCTTCGTCCCTGAAGTCGAAAGTGCGCTTGAGAATACGGCCGCTGTCTTCTTCATCCTCATTTTCTCGTTGTTGTTGCTAGGGCACAAGCCTTTGGTGCCGCAAGCGGCGCCGTTAGCTCCCTTCAATTTGCACTTCTAGACCGAGCCACGAAACGGCTAATGGTGACTGCTAAAATAAGCCATGGAAGACGCATCGGAACCAACAAGTTTGTAGCCTGCCCGCCGTGTCCACAGCAGGTAGTCCCGACGTATACACTGTCGGTCGTCAGGTAGATAGTGTACTTCGTTCAAGGCGTTGATGGCGGACGTATCCGCATACCTCTTTCAACTTTCGAGTATCGAGTGGCGTGCAGCCCTCGCCCCTTTGGTGCCTTTCGGCGGGCGTTTGCGAAAAGTCGACTCTATCTCCCATGTCTCATCGTACTGGCTCGATGCTCAAACATTGATGGCGTTTCGCAACTGTCTTCTTTACTGTGATCCGGGCCGGACCCAAGCCTCTATCGGCCAAGACGATTACGCAGCAGAAGAGAAGAGGGACTTTCATTTCGCAGCCATATATGGAGTTCACAGGAGAGACGTTGCCAAAATGCCCTGGCAGGGACTCTGGTGCATGTCGCCGCTGGCCCCTGTAACAATTTCCGATCCTGGTCGCTGGTCATTTAACAGTGTGATATTAAAGGAACCCCAGCGGGCGGGGACGCCGCGCCTTTGATTGTCGACAGTCTCATCGTCTCCGTGAACTGCGAGTTTGCGACCGCAACGCGTATCTGCTTGTTGACTTTAAATCTTCTGCCTGGGTTCGAGGAAACCATTTTCTCGCGATGGTGGCACCGCATCATGGATCAATCTTCCAGGCGTCTTCTTTGAAGCGCGTCGTGACTAACCCCCCACCAACGTCGGCCATCCCTGCAGCTGTCTGTCTAGTGTCAGACGTGTTGGCGAAGATGGAAAACATCATGCTAGTGCTGCCATCAGTGATCTGTAGCTTTGGCAAACAAAGCAGACCCCATTCGAGACTCGTCTTTCGTCATAGCCTTGGGAAGGCGCATACGAACTATTCCTTCAGATGCGGTTGGAATAGGAGGTAACCGTTGGGAGGTGCGGACTTTTGCTACAAAAGTGCGTCAAGTTTGAAGTTTCCAACTGAACTGCACTTGTCATTGACCGAAAACCAGGGAAAAGGTTTGCTAAGCGACCCCGTTGCTGTGCGTCTGCGGGGTATTTCCGTCCCTTCTTTCGGCCTTTCCTTCGTGATGGGTGCCACGAGTATTTTAGATGGCCGACGAGGGTTCGTGCTGTGTACGGAGTATGCTGAACTCCAGTCATCAGTCCAGGGTATGGAGGGGTAATTAGTGTCCCTTTTTGCCCCGGTTACTGGACTGTTAAGAACTTGAGACGTCACGACACGATGTCTAGCTTATTCAGATTTGTCGCATCTTCCACTCTCGTCCTTGCCTCGGTTGTTGAAAGGAGAACAGACAGAGTCTGACGATGAGCAAGCTCAACGGTGTGATCTGTAAGCATCTCTTGCAGATGCGAGATGCGTGCCAACCTTCTGATGTTCTATCCTCAAGCAGGGCTTGGTTTTCCATGTGCACACAACCCTGAAGGGGACAATCGGTGTGTTCTGAAAGTCTTCTTCTGAGGCTTCGGTCTCAGGAACCAGAAGAGTCCTGCCAATCGTAGCCGGCAAAACGGGTTGCTGTGACTGACAAGGGCTGGGCGAGAAGGTGATTGGGCCGAATGGATTCACGACGGTGCTGCAGTCTGCAGAGAAACAAGTGCAGATGCAGGTGCAGAGCAACAGTGGGTGACCTACGACTACAGCGTATCCGCCAGATGTACGCAGTACGCCAGTCTCCTGTGCAATCTGGCCGGGTGGCTTCCGTTTCTGTATCTGTCCCGTTACTCCCCCCCCCTCTACGGGGTTGCGACCGAGGGTAACGAGCGTATTGGACTGATCTGAAGGCCAGCGCGGCACGGAGAATCTATCGGTAAGAGCCAACTGTGTCTTTGACGCTGTTGTGATCGTCCTGGCCAAAGAGATGGGCCAAGTCGCAAAGCTGTATACTTACTCCGTAGAGGTGGTAGCACGTTGCCGTGGGGTAGAGAAGCAATTCTGGATTTTGGAGGCATCCGTGCCATGTAGAGAATTGATTGGGACTCGGACGTGCAATTGGTCACTTTGTTCGAGGGATAAGGTCCTTGATGCTCGAATGCGTCGTTTCAATTTCAGTCCCGTTCAATCCCATAATCCCAGAACGTCAATTTGACGGGCCGCGGCAAGCACCGGAGACGAGCGCGAAGGGACCAGGGAGATAACCGGTACCTTTGTCGCGGTGCTGAGCCTTTGAAGCTAGGCGAATGGTGAGAGAGGAGAGAATAAATGGGCAGAAGCGGGAAGACGGAGTGCGGAATAGGCAACTCTGAGTCTCAGATCAGTGATGGGTTGTTGAACCCCAGTACTCCGTATGCCGGCTGAGGTTGGGGATGTTGCTGGGGTTTGGCGTCCTGGCCTTGTCTATCGCCGCCTCGCTTGTGATGTCGCCTCTTTTCGCTTCTGGGACTGATATCGGGATCCAGGAGGTTGGTTGCAGGAAATGACATCAACCGGGGGACGAGGATGCCGAAGCATGGGCCGTTGGCCATTGCGTCGATACTCAGCACAGAGTCGGGGACGCAGTACGGAGTACGGATGGTCAACGGGCGAACCGCATGCTAAGCAGGGCAAAGCAGTGACATGGCGATGACGGCAAAGAGGGCATCCGGATTCCGACAACCTAGAAAGCTTGGTGCACCAGGCCTCGGGGCCGGACACTGCGAGGTTGGACTCTGGAGGCTGGAGCTCGAGGCTCACATCGAGGGGAAACGCTCCCTGCATGGACGCTGGGGGCAAGGGAAGAGAAGGCATGATGCGCGTATGGCGGCTGTGAAAGCTGTCGTCCCGTTTCTTTTTGTCTCGCCATGCTGCGTTGGCCGCGGCCGAAGGGTGCAGGCAAGGCAGGCAAGGCAGGCAAGCTATGAAGCCAAAGCAGGGCGACTCAACTTTCGTCACATGGTGCGGTTGTGGTGAGTCTGTGGTAACTTTGTGAGGCTCTCTCGGCTGGTAATTGGATCGGCTTGGTCTCATCTCAAGTCGATCAAGTCCCGTCTCCGTTCCGTGCAGTGGTTGTCTGTAATTCGGATCCGGGATCAGACTAACCCGCGATAGAGAGCAGCGAGAGGAGAGAATGACAGAAATCAAGGTTGAAGCAACAAAACGGGCATCGATGCTGGAGCGCACAAATCGGCCATCGTGAATGCCAATTGGAAGGCGCGGCAGCCAGTAGGAAGTAACAAGCACCAGCAGCACTGTAGTCGGCAGGTTCATCGAGGTAACCTCGAGAGGGCAAGGGCGGCGCACCTGAGGTGGACTTTCACAGTTCCATGACACTCGGCCGGGTACATCGAGGACGTACACCGGGGTACGTATCTACTGTGGTGGCCCCCCTTGCAAACACAAGACTGGAACTACGGGGCTCTAACCGTGCGCGCGGTACGTCCAGGTCGCGAGCGAAAGAGAGGGAAAAAAAATCACACAACGGGTGGGCAGTCACCAGTGGCTGGCCCCTCCCCGTTGCCCTCGTTGTCGACCCCTGCTTGGTCTACCTTATAAGTACCTGCCTAGGTACTCTTCTGGATACGTACCGTTAGCTTAGTACAGATACTGGCTAGGTAGTGGTGGATGGCTGGGCCGGACCAGCCACAACACTGGAAAATGGACAAAGTGGGGTGGTGATGAGTGGTTCTTGCCAAAACCATATCAGCCCAATAGGATACGTACCTCTTGCAGGTAGGTATTTTAGCAGCTGCTAAGGGAGATTAGCGCACTGGGCCACCCAAGCAACCACGCGCACCACCTGCTCCTGCATCTTCCAGGTTGCGGTCAGTCAGCATTGCCCATCCAAAATTGTCCTCTCAAGTACGGATACCTCGCACAATCAGGTACCTGAGGTATCTCAAGCTCATTCTTGCTACCTTACTAGTACGGGCATCTTGCTGTGTCAAGGGAATGAATTCAGAACCCATTGATAGACCTAGAATAGCAGTAGAATACCAAGTTGGCAAACATCTCTGTACGAACACTTCATTAGCATTCAGTAAGGTAAGGTAGACTGAGGTGAGGTGAGGTAAGGTGCAATTGACCAACCATGCCCAGCCGGGTTCCCTGTCCTTATTCCTGGCGTCCCCTGTCCCTGATCTCCCACCTGACAGAGAGACAGACGGAAGGAACATGAACAGGGGAGTACGTACCGGTACCTTGCCTCGCGGTTCACCTGCACTCAATCAACTCCCGTCCCACGGGCCACCAACTCACTTTGACTGACTGAGCTGAGTGACTGTCTGCCCAGTGCCCATTTCCCGGTTGTGTTCCTCGCTCCCCCATCCATGATCCTGCGTCCTACCATCCTGGTCTTTTGCGGCTTGTCGTTGTTTCTCTGGTCGCTTCCTGGTTGCTGGTGGTTGTTGGTCTGGACCTGGTCTGGCCTGGCCTCTCTCTCTCTCCCAAGTCTCCTTCCGCCTTGCTTTCTTTTGTGTTTGTATCCTTCCCTACGTATCTGTACCGTTCCTTCCTCTACCTTGGGTCATTGTGTAAGGTACATACACACCGAGGTACTCTCGCTCGCCTTTCCTTCCTCTATCGTCGTTGTTGTCCATTCCTCCTTCTTTCAACCACTTACTGGCGTGTAATTACCTACCAGACGGCCACGGAGGACGGAAATACTATCTCAAATTCCTCATTCCTCCTTTCCGTTCACGAGACCTCGAATAATACACCTTGTACGAATAATCCAACACCTCAAGGCGACAGACAATCATACGAACCAGCGGCCGCTGCACGAGAACGAGCGCATCCTCCGAGTCTCCGGCCTCCTTCCTGCGATTCACGAATCACCAACTCGGCCCTGTGTTTCTGTTTGTGCGTCGAAGCGCATTCGCATTCCACCCTCTCTTCCTCGAGTCTCTTCAAGGTAGCCCGCGACCTGCCTTCGACTTTCCTATTCTCGCACAAGGTCTCAACTTTCGGTAACCTGTGGTCTTGGTCTTGGACTATGCCCGTTGGACGCTTGTGCTTGCCTCTGCGTTTCTGTCTCTATTGAGCGAACCCTGTGAGAGGTGTCTGGTTGCAAAACACTGCCGCCCTCACCACCGCCGCCGCCGCTTGCCATTGCTTCTTTATGGCGTCAAAACGTACGTTCCACTCCCACATGCACCCTGAGCTCATCTTTTTTGCCTTTTTTCCTCCGAGCGTCAGACCCGACCCAGCGTGCCACCCTGTGAGCTGAGTTGGTCCCTGGATCTCACGGACCCGCGAGGGCCCTTTACGGAATCCAGTATAGCACCACTCGAGTGTCCATGACCTCGTCCCGAGTTTGGTGCCTACCTACCTTACGTTGCCTACCTCACCTCGGGGCTTTGACACACACAAACAAACGCGCCGCTTCTTAGCCCGTCTCTTGTCTCTTTTACTACTGCCCTACTTCCCGCTCCGAGCCTCATTCCTTCCTCCACTGGGCCGCACACCAATCTAGTCCGACTGCATCTTGTTGTGTCTCGCCAGAAAGCTGACCGAATGCCTCCGCGACCAGTCACTCCAGCGAGCAACACCCGCTGCCCGCAGCTGTAATCGAATACACGCGAGACCGGCCATGGAGGCCACCGAATCGCGGTCCTCGCACGATGGACTCGCCTTCAGTGTGCGCTCTCCGCAACGCGACCAGACTCCGCGCAGCCCGCTGAGTCCCAGAAGCCCAGTCGCCCCCCGCGACTCGAGATCAGGAAGGTCGCCGAAACTCGCAACCGGAGGAAAGGAACCCCAGAGTGCCATGACTGCTGGTTCTGGAGGAAAATGGATAAACAAGATGCGCCAGCCAGGACCCTCAACAAAACCACTACTACCAGCCACAGAAAGGATATCCGAGGAGGAAAGGAATCAGGTCCCGATACGCCGCATGAGAGCTGATAGCTCTGCCGATGACAAGTTTGAAATCGCCCCCGATGGAGGCTCCGCTGGACGTGAAGGACGTCAATTCACCGTTGCCAACGTGGGCAATAACGGCCGGATATATCTGAGGTGGGTTGCTTTCATGACTGCATGCGGTGTTTGTTGATTCAGTACCGCCCACATGGGCGGGAATGCTAAGACCTCACCACAATCTTACTCGGGTTTCCGAAAACGTGCTGACAATAAACAGACCGACGGTTCGTCCTGCCAACCAGAGATACCCTCAGCCAAATTTTGTCTTTCCCATAACGCCACCTGGGACGGCCGGTCTGGATGCCTTGACCGAAAAACAGAGGCAAAAAGACGCAAGCGACCTTCACTTGAGCCAATGGACCGCCACGCCACCAACTCCTGCAACGCCTGCAACGGCTGCCACTCCCCCAACGGCGAGAAACAGTCGCTATTTTTCTGGCCACGCACCGAGACCCTCTCAACACCGACGTGCTCATTCCGACTCGACAGCTCATGACGGCGCCACTACGAGCAGGGACTCCGAAGCTGAAGGCTTCAAAATTGTCATCTCCAAGCCAGGCGATGAACGGCGCGCCAAAACTATGGAGGATCTGGATGCGCCTCACATCCCCCTCCTAGACATTGAGATTCCAAACTGGAAATTAGGCAACCCACGATTCACCGCCAGAGGCACTGCCTTCTTCAGAGGATCGAGTTACGCCCCGACAGAAGAGTTTCCCCGCTCCAGTAACGTTTCTTTCCTCCATCGGTCTCAGACCGGCGAACTTACTCCAAGAATACCTGCGTCAATAGCGTCCAAGAAGCCTAGTCCCATCTCGATTCCTCAAATACGCCTGCCGCCCATGGAACCCGCGAGACACAATGGCCCCCTCAGTCCCGCTCCCATGACAACACCTCGGCTGCCTGCAATCCGCTCAACCTACATGTCAACCCATCTGGTCATCGAACCAGCCATGTTCGATGCCCTCACCTTCAAACCGACATGCGACGACAGATCGATAGTGCGATACTCTCCGGCTACGGGTGCAGTGACAGCTGCTACCCCGCCTCGTCTCGTGGCCGAGTTCACCTCTCCAAGCTTTCTCGACTATGAACTCATCTCCGACTTCTTCCTCACGTATCGATCCTTCCTCGAGGCGGGTGATCTGCTGAAGATGGTAATGGCGCGCCTGCGATGGGCTTTGGGCCGAAACGATGAGATTGGCATGGTGGTACGAGTGCGAACTTTCGTCGCCATGCGTCATTGGATCCTCAACTACTTCATGGACGATTTCGTCATCGAATACGGCCTTCGCGTATCGTTTTGTAACCTCTTGAACGACATGGTAGACGAGCTATCAACAGACCCTCGTGGTCGCAAGGTTCAACTCAAGATCTTGGCTGAGCTGAAGAAATGTTGGCGGCGAGTGTGTGCTCAGTTTTGGGACGGACCGGAATTCGACCCTTCTCTTGGCGCCAACGTGCCGATAGCTCCTGGCGGGATTGCAGGTCACAGAAACGCCGGTCTAGATCCTTCTTTCTGGGAGAGAGAGGACGCTGTCCCACAGCTGGATGGCCTATTTGTGCCGATTCCCGAGGATAAGGAGCAGACAAGCTTCTACGCCGACGTTTCCCGAGCTGGCCATATCGCTGACTCCCAACCCATCATCGACAGACCTGCTACACCAGAGGGCCGCCATGTTCATGAGATTGACAGGCGGCTGGCGGCTTCACCTACCAGTATCGCCAGTATGGACATCATCTCCTGCTCCTTCCCGAGTAAGAACTCGAAAGGAACTCAACATGGCAACAATTCCACTTTGGGCGCTCACCCAGTGGCACCCGCCAGCTCGGCCTATTCCACCGCGGGACCAGTGGCAACGACTCCAAGAGCTCTTGTCGGAAAACGTGTACGGGCAGGGCACGGGCACAAGAGAAACGGCAGCCTTACGGACTCGCTCAGAGAACGAGAGCATAGCACCGAAAAATCGGGTCTACCGGACACCGACTTCCTCATGTCACTGCCTTTCGCTGGCAGCCTGGTTCGAGGAAACCTGATGCCTCCAGGTCAGCCGTACGTTGAAGTCATGTCGCCTAGCCTCGCCGGTGATTTCCAGCGCCATACTACGGTCTTTCAAGTGCCAGGAGAGCAGCGTAGCGCATCAGCCATGTCTGGCCAGGGCATGAAGAAGTTGATCGGCAGTGTCCGACGCGCGCTGAGCACCCGAGGACAGGGCGTTTCTCCCACCCAGGGTAACTTCATCAACATCTCTCCCATAGGCCCGCGCGGGGCTACGACCAACCGATTGCCGGGAACCGCCATAGTCCCCCAGGCTAGGCGGCAACAGAACGGAATTCGGCCTCCTGTGCGTATAGATCTTCTCGGCGCGGAGGTTGTGGAGGACTTCAAGAAGGCTGTTCGAGAAGACGCAGCCGCTGAGGCCGCGGACGAGGCCGCAAGACGCGGACATCTAGATCCCACCGCTGCCGCTCTACATAGGGCAGTATCCGAACAAGATTTCGACTATTCGGCTGTTCCTAAAGTTTCATCTTTCGGCAGCATCCCGGAGGATGACGTACTGAGGCCGCTTAGCGACATGGCCATCACTACCGGCAGCAAGTCTATCGTCATCGTAGATGACACAATCCAATTTTCTCTGCCAGCAATGCATGGAGCGTTGCCCGCGACTGAGTCTGTGGAGGCTTTTGCTGACACCTTTCTGCCAGGCGGTGCGGATCCAACGCCGCCAAACACACCACCAGGCCATGCAATGGGCACACCTCGACGGTCGTCTTACTTGCTTAACCAACATGTTGTCAGACCGTCCATCTCGGTAGACCCACTGCCTCCCTTTGTGCCTGACTTGACAACTCTAGGCAACAATCAAAGCACTCGCCCTTCCATGGATACCGATCGTCCTTTGTCGGAGTTCATCGCGCCTTCTTCCAGCCGTCCTACTTTGTTAAGGTCAACGAAAAAGCACATTCGGCAAAAGTCAAGTAGGACAAATAGATCCCTCGACTCAGCCGTCGTCCACCGGCGCACTACCTCGTTTGGAAGTACCTTCAATCCGCGCTCAACAGTCAAGAGCTTCGACGCGACCACGTACACTGAAGGCTCCGTCGCTGACGAGGATGAGCCGAGCCCCGTGCCTCAGCCACTCCGGATTTTGAGAAGACGACCAGGCGGAGACCTGCGCGCATTCAACAACGGGGGTGACGGAGATGCCTTGCCCTTGCGTAAGTCGCGGTCGGCAGGCTCCCTCACAACCTACTCTGAATCCATGCGAAGCTCCTATTTGCAGAGCCCCAAGCATGATTCTAGTGCGTTCGTTGATGTCGTGTCGAGCGAGTTCTCCCACCGAGGAGACGCCGATAATTTTTCCCTGGGCGCAATGGCTGAGCCATCGGCAAAAAGACAACTCTCGCTCTTCAGTACTCACTCGTCTAAGCCCATCATGCGTCCTTCATTTGAAGCTGAGGCGCAGAAGCTCGCCCAAATTCCCGACGATGAAGACGATGGTGGCGTAGAATCAGCCTTGGCCAAGTTGGAAGGCAAGTATGAGAAGAAATCTTTCAAATTGTCCATGGAGCCCACAAATGCTCCTCTCCAAGGTGTCGATACTGTGATGGATCTTAAAGGTGAACCCGCTGAGGCGCAAAAGCAAGAAAAGAAAGGACATCGTCACTTGCATGTTCTTCCTGTGGACGCCGCCGCCGTGGCCCAACAAGAAGAGGGATCAGAGCCCCGCTCCAGCTTTCTCGACGTTCCCAATGGACCTCGAACCGATGCGAGTTCTTTCCTATCAGACAACTCGGCAGGCTCGTATTGCTCCATTCCTCTTCTTGAAAGAGGTTTGGCAGACGATGGCCAGAGCAAGGCATCCGCGCGGGAATGGACCAACATGTCTGTTCTTCAAGACCCCGAGGAAGAAATTTCACCAGCAGTGACTCCTCGCCCAATGTTCGAGGGATCATCTCACACATCTTCGTACGAGTTCGTCCGAAAGACGGAGAGCCTGGAAAAGATCAAGTCGGGCGATTCCCCGCCTAGCGAGCAGTCATTCTTGGACGACGATAGTGATGGAGAAGACTTTGGTTCTGACCTTTCGTCCGAGCTGTCAGCCGAGATCGTCGAGCCCGAAGAGTTTGCCATGAATCAAACACAACCTCTTCCGGACCGCAACGCTCACCGCAGTGCATCCATTCTGGAGTTCGATCCTCGACCCTTGAGAGAGTCGGCCATGGGTCCTTCAGACAGCCGAGAACCTCCGTCGCCACCAATGACGCTTGTCCAAGCCCTCCAGATGTCACCTGAGGCCGTCCTGGTTCCCGAGCTTCACGAACATCAGGTGTATCAGCAAAAGCCCCTACCGCCGACTCCCGACACCACTCCGGGGGCGAATCAGCCCAACTCGCCACTTGATCCTACCGGCACCAGAGAAGCACTGCGCGGGCAGCCAAAGTACACTGAACGCGAAAGAGAATCGTCCTTGAGATTCTCTGTCCACCTACCGTTCACGCTTGCATTCGACTCGGAGATTCTAGCTCAACAGTTCACGCTGATCGAAAAGGATGCTCTTAATGAGATTGACTGGAAGGAGCTCATCGATATGGGTTGGAAGAATGCTACCAACAACGACTCTCGGTCCTGGGTTGATTTCCTTCGCAACACGGATGCTCATGGCGTTGAGGTCGTCATTGCGCGCTTCAACATCATGGTGAAGTGGGCATGCAGCGAGATCGTGCTGACGCAAAATATTGAGGAGAGAGCACGATGCATCATCAAGTATATCCACATTGCTGCTCACTGCCGCCGATACCGCAACTTTGCGACCATGAGTCAGATCGCCATCGCCCTGACTTCGATGGAGATATCTCGGCTTACAAACACCTGGGCCATGGTACCGCCTTACGATATGCAGACTCTGCGGGAGTTGGAAACTCTCATCTCCCCTACCCGCAACTTTTACAACTTGCGTGCCGAGATGGAAGTTGGCTCTGACACAGGCTGCATTCCATTCGTAGGCATCTACACCCACGACCTTCTCTTCAACGCTCAAAGACCCTCGGAGATTGCTAGCTCCCCAACCACTGCACCGCTGGTTAACTTTGAGAGGTGTAGGTACGCCGCGACCATTGTCAAGACACTGTTGAGGCTGCTCGAGGCTAGCACACTCTACGAATTCCAACCGGTTGAGGGCATCACCGAGAGGTGTCTCTGGATGAGTGCTCTAAGCGATGAAGAGATTCGCAAGCACTCTCATCGTCTGGAGTAAGCCAGCTATTGGCATCCTTCAAGGCGCGTAATTACAAACAAACAAACCCGGCAAAAGCCAGTACGACTGCTTCGGGTTTGGACCCTCAGACAACACCCCTGCATTATACGTGCGCCCTGCACGCGACCTTCGCTCACGCCCCAGTCTCCTTTCTCTCACATCATCATACGTGACGAACGCGTATCCCGACTACATCACTCATTCGATGCTCATTTTGGCCATCGTCATTTTTCACATCGCCCTGCTTTGGTTTCAAAGCAGTGGCCATATACCCTGTACTGATAATTACCATATGATATCACCAGAACCTTATTTAAGGCTCAGCAACTGGAGGGGGGAAGGGGGGGAGGAAGAAAGAATAGGCCAGGGATGGCCGAGCATTGCACATAGATAGCGATGGTCTATACCCCTTACTTTGCGTCATTTAAGCGAGCGAGCGACCATATCAACTAGGACAAGGAGTTGAGGGGGAGGAACAAGGGGATCTTTTTAACCGGTAGGGAAAGGACATTTTGAGTGTCCTGGGCTCGAGGTTTTCTCGGGCAACGTTCAATACCCCTTTTGCATGTTGGACTCCGGCTCGAGGAGGCGAGCTGATCAAACAAACATTCAGATTCTTCAAAACCTTGTGCACCCATCTTTGACTCTGATATGATGTCTATGCATACGTACGTGAGAACGGAAGCTTCGTTGTGAAGTACCTAGAGCAACACCTGGCTGGCTTCGAAAGGGCTAACCTAATCGACGTAGCACTACTAGACACCTTACCCAACAGAAAGTGGACCGGATTCGCGACTTGCTGCGGGTATGTCATGTACCTCCGGTGATGAGGGAGGCCAGTAGGACAGCCACCTGTCACTGTGCTCCTGTTTCAATCTTGACAACTGAAATCAGTTTTGGGAGAGATAGTGCCGCTACTCTTCTCGTGGCTCACTTGGTGTGTGTTTGCTGGCATCTGTCCCTTGATAAGCTCAATCAGCCTTTCCAAGAACTGGATAATCATTGAGCGAGCTCATTCATTAGATTTTGGTCCAAGTTTTTAGTGGCTAGGTTTGATAGGGTACAATAGGGTCAAGCACAAATGCCAATTTCTAAGTCGAGCCTTCTCTCCCATCCTGGCGGATCGGTTACGGTACCTTGAGTACTATTCTACCTTCTGAGTGCTCCAGAAGGGTGGTGTAGCAAAGTTTGGGCTGACGTCTTGACCGAGACGACTGGGAATCCCCAATCTCACTTGGGATACATCCAGGTAAGTCAGAATAGGTATTGAGAATTGTATAAGTCCAGCGACACCGAGTAATACAGAAGATAGTCTTTGCTAGATTTCTCAGGTTTCATATTTAAGGCAAGAAGGCGAGAACCCGGTGCGAAATTATCTCCTTTATCTGGCTCCTTCTCTACGCTGCTGCGTAGCAGATGAATCGCTCACTTATATCAAAAGATGCTGATCTTCCTACGGACTCAAGGGATTCGCTGCTTGAACGATATACATTGATGGGATAATATGTATAATGAAGTCCTCCCACTTCATCGGTTTTTTGAGCCGTCTGCTCAATACCAGCCTAACTGGATTGCTCACCTTTTCTTTTTTACTTCTATTTTGGACCCTTTCAGTAAAGAAGAGACAAAGGCGGGTCAATCACTGACGGCTACTCAGTGTCGCGTCATTCGGTAACTTTCTCTTCTCGTTCTTGTTTGAGATTGGCCTCTGTCAATGATCCCACTTTGCTGGTCGAGGAAATAGGAATCAAAGGGGTGAAAGCAACCTTGAATACGCAGCGGCTGGATCGAGCATAATCGGAGGATCCGATTGTATCAGGATCTCGCCCCTCTGGCTGATTGGGCGCCACATTGAAGATGTTGGACGGCTTTGGCAACTTATGGCCTTGGTCAGATATGAGGACAGCAGAGGTGGAAGGCGCTAGAAAGATGACGATTCCTTGAGAGAGAACAGGCGATAAGTACGGCATGTCACTGGGTTAGGAAGATAGGGGCGGCAAGGAGTAAGGCCAAGTCACGAAGACGCAAGGCGAATCAAAGGTTGAGGGACCAACGGGGTTGTGGTATTTCAAGTCCTCAAAACATTTCATGATTTTTTCGACCAGAAGCTTTCAACGGAAAGCAAGCAGAAGAAGAGCGGGATAACGATTAAGTCCACCCCTTTTGGCCACACAGGGCTTTCCCTCTCCCCAAAACGACATCACAAACAATTGGTGGTTTGCCGACTATTTCACAATGTTTTTTGGTTCGAGTATCTTTCCCTCATTAGTGCAGACCAAGTTGACCCTTTCCCTTTTTTGCCCCCAAGATTGCTACCAGCGATCATAAAAGAAAAAAACTCCGCCAGAGTCTTTTATCTACCATTCCATGACCATTTGCTGTTCCGCCGTTTTGTGGATATCTTTCGCACACCGTGCTTCGATGACCGGTGCGTTTGTAGGTTGATGTGTTTGGGGGAATCCTCTCGTTTTGTATGTCATGCCGACACCTGAATGACGAAAGGGAGTTTACCAGGAAGACTCCTTGGGGGCAGCAGCGGCAGCGTCGCCGGCAGCGGCCCAGTCACCGGTGGGAGCGGCGCCAGCGGCAGCCCACTCATCACCAGCACCGTCCCAGTTGGCACCAGCCTGAGCACCGGTGAAGCCGGGAGCCTGGGCGTCCCAGTCGCCGGTGGCGGGGAAGCCGGACTCAATGGCGGCAACACCCTCCTCCTCAACGCCGGGGAGCTTCTCCTCCTCGACCTTCTCCTCGGCCTCAGCCTCGGGGTCGCGGTCTGTTACGCGTGTTAGTTCTCATTTGTTCGATATCTCCCTAGAGCTTCGCTGGAGGGGGAGAGGAGTTCCACATACAGAAGTACAGATCGACCATGGTGTCCCAGGGGGTCTCGCGGTTGTAGATGGTGCCGCGGAGGCGGAGGACCTCACGGGCGAGCATCCACCAGACGAGACCGATGGAGTGACGACCCTTGTTGTTGGTGGGGATGGCAACGTCGACGTACTCGGTGGGGGAGTCGGTGTCGCAGAGGGCGATGACGGGGATGTTGACGTAGGAAGCCTCCTTGATGGCCTGGGCATCGGTACGGGGGTCGGTGACGATGATGAGGCGGGGCTCCTTGAAAGAGCGGGTGATGTAGTTGGTGAAGGAACCGGGGGTGAAGCGACCGGCAATGGCGACGGCGCCGGTGTGGGCGGCGAACTTGAGGACGGCACGCTGACCGTAGGGACGGGCAGAGATGACGCAAATGTCAGCTGGGTTGTCGACGGCGGCGATGATGCGGGCGGCGAGGACAATCTTCTCCCTGGAGGCGCAAAAAGTCAGCGATTTTTGCGCTGGCGCAAATTGAGGAGCGCAACAGAGGTTCCCTTGGTGATTTCGTGTTCTCGAAATTCCCCAAGGGAAAGCCCTCTCCAACGCGTCGCTTTCTTTGCTTACCAGGTCTTGCCAACGTTGATCACGTTGACACCGTCGGCACGGGTCTTCCACAGGTAGGGCTCCATGTGAACCTGGAGGTTCTTGCTTCCCAGGTGGGCTTGAGCTGCAAGCAGCATCTCAATGTCCTGGGAAGTGGCATTGAAGATCGAGGGGAGGTTAGCGGGAGCCATCTTGGGCGATTTCGGTCTTTCTTCCACGGGGAGACGGTGTCGAACGGTGGTGGTGCGGAAAGGGAAGAAAGTCAAGATTTCGCGATCCTCAAAAAAAGTTCGCCCAGTTGTGCGTCTCGAATTCGTGGGTGAGTGGGCAGCTCCTGCCTCTAGCAAAGCCCTCGCTAGGCCCTTGTGGCCCAAGCGTCTTCGAGGTCCCGCCATAGTACGTACCTGGCGAGACTTGAAGCTCACGTGACGAGCAGCGAAGCCGCTAGTCTTCCTTGGGCGGCGTCTCCACTCCCAGGGGATGCGCAGCGGAGGACGAACGGGCCGGACGCCATTGGAGTGCTGCACTCCAGATATGGGACCAGAGTCTAGGAAATTTTATGGTTCCCAATTGTCGATGATCGCGCGTTGAAGGGAAACTGCTGCCGCTATGCCTCCCAGATTACAGAGCCTGCAACGGCTAGGCACCGCTAGCCGTAAGCTTCAGGTTTATTCTGAGGGATACAAGAAGCAATTGAAAAGCTAATTGACTGTGATAGTGTGCCTACGCCCAGCTATCAGACCGACCCCGAGCTTCCTCCCCGTCATCCAGACCGCGAACCTTTCCCAGCGCGAGAAGAAGCGCAAAGCGAAGCAAGACCCGTACAAACACCAACAGGCGCTACAACGCAAAGCTGCCAACCAGAAGAGACAGAGTGAGATCCAGGCGGAAAAGGATGCGAGCTGGGGCGACCCGATCCACGGCATTCCGACTCCTTTCGTGGAGTCATTCGACTCAGCCGGCCAGGCGCCCACAACGAAGCCCGTCAAGGACGACAATGGAAACATCATCTCCGATCCTCGCCCTCTGCCAACTTCGCCGGGGCTCCTCAACCACCTCGTCGACGAGAAGGAGCTTCAAGCAGTGATAGACAAGGCGTACATTTTGACGAAACCTGTAAAGTCGGAAATTAGGGAGCTCGCAGACCCTGCTATGGAGGCACTGGCGGACAAGAAGCATGAGCTGGTTCACGCCAAGGCAGTAGAGGCTCTGAAGCGTATCCTGTCTATGGACAATGCCAACTCCAAGATCCTTCTCCACACCAACATCAAGAGATGTGTCGAGGAGTTTGGCCGACACAACACCGACAAGTTTCTGACCAAGAAGCCTAAGTCTGCTCTCGTGGATCCCAACGCTCCCAAGCCGCCAATTCGGGGCGGCCCCGACACTGGCAGCTCGGAGGTGCAGGTTGCCATCCTGACCGCCAAGATCAGGAAGCTCTCGCACGAGCTGTCACAGAACCGTGGTTACAAGGACAAGCACAACAAGAGGAACTTGAGAGTCCTGTGCCACAGGCGGCAAAAGCTTCTCAAGTACATGGAGCGCAGTGAGAGGGGAAGCGGGCGGTGGACGCATCTGCTCGAGAAGCTGGGTCTGTCACCAGCGACCTACAAGGAGCAGATCAGCTTCTAGGGCGGGCTAGAAGCGGGAAAAGGGAGACACGTGTAAAACTCAGACTTGTAATTGTCCTCTATGTACACTATAGCGATCGGTAAAGATGCTGATCTCCACGTCATGAACCTGAGCTCCCTCCTTGCGCCATTGTGACCTGCCATTAAACGATGAAACTGGTATTCTACAAAACTAACAGAACAGGACTGCCAAACATTAAACTCAGAACACGCTGATGTAGTTGCCGATCCGGTCTTTCTGGTTCTGGGCTATGCACTCTGCAATCCAGGTGATGTTACGGATTTCCTGCTTGTCATTAGCTTCGTCCGGGTCACGTTCAGGGGTCTGGTGGTTATTACCTGCTCACGGAGTCTCACCCACGCGTACACAATAGCGAAAGTGAACTGCTGAGTGAATGCGCTCTTGGAGATCTCCATCTCTTTTTGGTAAAACATATCCTCCAGGCTCTTGCCGTCGGAGCTTGAGCCACCGCCCTGGTTGCCTGGGCCAGACGGGCCGCCGCCGAGACCAGCTGCCTCGAAGAAGCTCTTGTAGTCACCAACACCGTCAACTGCAAGACGGACACCCTCAAAGTCTTCCGCTCTAGAGAGCATGAGGGTTCCCTCCGGGTACAGCTTACCAAAGCTGGGGTACAACTTCTTGCGGTCATTCTTGTTAAGCTCGGTGCCGAAGGAGTTGAGCGTGATGTTGATCGCACGGCGGTCGGCCTCAAACTCTAGGATCTCTGACATAACCTCAGCTGTCGGCGAGCCTGCCATATCAGGATGGGTGTTGACAAAGTTATGGAAGTCCTCCAAGTAATTCTTGTACAGCGTGTTTCGGACAATCTCGATGTTGAGCTCGTCGAGATCCTGGTGGCTAAGACTGCCCTTGAAGTAGGCGGCAAGCGGGGTCTCGATCAAGACACTGTTGTAAAGCTCCTCGATATTCGTCGCAACACACAGGACTGGCATCGTCTCGAACCAACCGAGGGGATGGCATCTCTCGAGAAGCTCGCGGGTGTCTCGTTCGTGAAGGGTGCCGGTAATCAGCAGGGCAACGTTGTCGATCATGTAACCGTAGGTGAGGTAGTCCATGAACTGGGCAAGAGAGCCGACAGCATTGGCGCGAACATAGCGGAACTCGGAGACAAGTTTATCGGTGGTCTTCGCGGCGAGAGCTGACGTCGAGGGGTTGGGAGGGAGGTTGCCGAGGAAGTCGCCGTACGCAGGGCCGAGTTGCAACTTGAGATCTAGGACCGTATTAGATGTGCATCGCACAGGGGCATATAGAAACACTCACCATCGATGGTCTCACACTGCGTCAGGTTGGCATAGTTGGAGCCGGTAAGAAGGCCGTTCCTGTATCCACGAACGATGCCCTCAATGTAGCTGCACCATGTTAGCCGCAGCCCATGAACCCTATCATCCATCATAAACCCAACACTCACCCGCTGTTGACGTTGAAAAATAGTCCCTCCATCTTGGCTATATTGTGGATTGTTTGGTTCGAAGGCGACTGGGAGTGGTGACGCCGGTCTTGTGGAGGCGCAAACGGAGACAGCTGTGGTCGTTGACTTTAGAACGCTCGCTCTCACTCTCTGCCAAACCAAATCACTGCACGGCAGCTCCAAGGTCCCAGCAAGGCCGACCAAGTCCACCTTCCTTACCTAAGGCATTACGAGTTAGCAGCGCACAGGCCACTGGAGGCGGTTTTCCTCGGCGAAACAGATTTTACGCGCTCCGGGCCATCCCACTTGCCAATTGGTGTGTGGGGTGGGACCCGCCCAAAGGCTCTGCAGCCATCGAAAAAAAATTGGTGGAGCTTGGTTTGGTTCAGAAAAAAAATATTTCCAAACCATCAATCCGCTCGCTGGAAACCTGCCTCCGCCGACAACAACATATACACCCACGTGCGGAGGATTTCACCCGAGGGACCAATTTGGCCAGATTTGAAGAGCATCGACGGTTTTCACAATGTCTCTCTTCGTTCTCGCCGAAACGCCGGCAGGGTAGGTTTCCATTTGGAAAAGAACCAGAAGGGGAAAAAATAGCGGCAGCAATTGAAAAGCTAACACGAGAAATAGCTACGGTCTGTTCAAGGCTGCCGACAAGAAGCTTCTCAAGCGCGATGAGCTCACCACTGGACCGACCTCTTCGGAGCAGATCAACGAGATGTAAGTCGCGCTCCCACAATCGACAATTGCAGCCAGTCTTCAAGAGTGTCACGCAGCTGCGCATACGCGTGCGAGCAAACCTGTTTTCTCGGCTGTGATTAGATCACTGTGTTTGAGAACAATCGAGGCTGACTATTGGAAAGGCTCAAGTTGAAGTCATTCGTCAAGTTCGATAGCTCCGCCGTCGCCGTCGAGGAAGCCGCCGGTCTCAAGGAGGGTCGTGTCCCGCCAATGCTCGCCAACCTGCTCAAGGAGATCAAGGACGAGAAGAAGGCCACCCTTGCCGTTGCCGACCTGAAGCTCGGTACCGCCATTGGCAAGCTCCCCGACTTGGATATCAAGGCCGTCTCCGATGCTGCCTCCCAGGACCTGTTCCGTGCCGTTCGCGAGAACCTTTCTTCCCTCATTCCTGGTCTCAGCACCGAGACCATGGACCGCATGGCCCTTGGTCTGTCGCACTCCATTTCGCGACACAAGCTCAAGTTCTCCGCCGACAAGGTCGACGCCATGGTTGTCCAGGCTATCAAGTTGGTCGACGATCTCGACAAGGAGCTGAACGTCTACGCCATGCGCACCAAGGAATGGTACGGCTGGCACTTCCCCGAGCTTGCCAAGATTCTCAACGACAACCTGGTCTACGCCCGTCTTGTTGTTGCCGTTGGCATGCGCCAGGACTTCGCCGAGACCGACCTCTCCGATATCCTTCCCGAGGAGCTTGAGGGCCCTGTCAAGACTGCTGCTGAGATTTCCATGGGGACTGAGATGACCCCTGAAGATTTGGAGAACATCCAACTGTTGGCTCAGCAGGTCATCACATACTCCGAGTACCGCACTTCCCTCTCCACCTACCTCGAGACCCGCATGCGCGCTCTCGCCCCCAACTTGACTGCTCTCGTTGGCTACCTCGTTGGTGCGCGCTTGATCGCCCACGCTGGCTCCCTCATTGCCCTCGCCAAGGCCCCCTCCTCCACCATCCAGATCTACGGTGCTGAGAAGGCGCTTTTCCGTGCTCTCAAGACCAAGCACGACACACCCAAGTACGGTATCATCTACCACTCCTCCCTCGTTGGCCAGGCCACTGGCAAGAACAAGGGCAAGATTGCCCGTTCCCTCGCCGCCAAGACTGCCCTTGGTCTGCGTGTTGACGCTCTCGGCGACACCGAGAACCAGGACGATGAGGAGGAGCGCAGCATCCTCGGCCTTACCAGCCGCATCAAGCTTGAGAACCTCCTCCGCAAGTTGGAGGGCAAGCCTCTCCTCCCCAAGGGTGTTGGTGTCGGCCCTGACGGCCAGCTCACCGCCCCCGGTGGCTTCAGCCTGAAGGAGTCCCGCAAGTACAACGCCGATGCCGACGGTGTCGAGACCGAGGTCAACGGCAAGTCCAAGAAGCTCATCCAGGTCGTCGATGAGGAGATGAAGGACGCCGAGAGCGAAGACGAGGACGCCGAGATGAACGACGCTAGCGAAGAAGAGAAGAAGAGCAAAAAGGACAAGAAGAAGGAAAAGAAGGAGAAGAAGCGCGTCTCCATCGCCGCGGTCGAGACTCCCGTCAAGGAGAGCAAGGCTGTCAAGGGCACACCGGCGAAGCTGAGCGAAAAGGACTACGAGCGTTTCGCTGAGGCCGCTGGCATCAGCGTGTCCAAGTTCAAGCGCAAGTTCGAGCGTGGTGATGTTCAGCTCGGCGAGGACGGCACGCCCGTCGTCTTCAGCAAGAAGGAGTTGAAGAAGCTCAAGAAGGCCGAGGACGAGGTCGAAGAGACGCCCGTCAAGGCTACCGACAGCACCAAGAAGAAGCGCAAGCACGAAGATGATGAGACGCCCAAGAAGGAGAAGAAGCTGAAGAAGAAGCGCAGCTCCCTTGCTTAGGAAGCTAAGCGGCGTCGCATTTCTTATTCATAGACGGCACTTGGGCCTCATGTGCATAAACATATTGTGTTCAATGCGCTGTATGATACCTCGATCTCTCTGGCCGGCGTTTTGGGATGGACCTGGGGGGTTTTCATGGTCTGATCATTGGATGGGCATAGTTTCTCTTTTACTACTGGCAGGAAAAGTGCAATGTAATTGCTTGTTGAGTTTGACTACTGCTCCCTCGCTGTCGAATGTGATCTGCCATCCATCCACTGCCTCAACTCCCTCTACTTTGCTTTTCACATAGCGATATTTCTAAGATGCTAAGTGACGATGAAGAAATCTAGCGTAGGTGGCAAGCACTAGTCACTTGTGGTCAAGCAGGTCACCGTCCACGGTAAAGCACGTATGCGATTCAATTTAACTAAAGTACATACGCGGTCCTGTCCAATCCAACTCACACTCAAAGGGGAATGCAGCGCTTGGTCCTGTCGCCTCTGCTGCAGATGGGTGGCTTTCTGACGTTGCAGCACTATTTAAACTCAGCATCAACTCGAGCGATAGGAAGATGCATACTTACACGGTAGCCAGAGGGACCAGGGCAGTCGCCACTACATCGTACAAAATTAGCTATACATTCTGATGTTGGTTAGATAAAGAGTTGGATTATGAATCTTACGTGGAGTATGTGCCGCTGCAAGAAAGAGTATCCTTCTGGCAGTATCCGTTGCTGTTGCAGTCCGGGTAGAAGCAACACTTCACATCGGCCGGGTCATTGGGGCAGAGGTTGGTCTTGGTGTAGCCATTGAGAGAGCTGCACTTGGAGGTCTTCTGGCATGTACCGTAGTTTCCCTGTACATACAGAAAAGGCGTTAGTGGATGCCATCGACGTGCTCTTGAGGATGAAATAGACCTTGCTGTCGTGGCAGTAGCTTCCGATGGCTGCCAAAGCAGTGGAAGCGAACAGAGCTGAGATTAGGGCCGAAGTCTTCATTGTTGCTGTTATTCAGGGCTTGAGATGTAAAAACGATGAGAAGATGAGATTGAAATTTGTGCTGCTTGCTCCGGATTCTACATACACCTCCTGACAGGATGCTTCTGGCCTTTTATACCCCAGAGTCAAGACTGGCAACTCGATGTGAGATGGTATAATTAGCCACTGCGGTATCTGAACTTCTTGTCTGCGAGGACTGATCGGGGTCTTGAGCGCAAGCCTCGGACGTGAAAGTCCTCTTAGCTTGCTAGGAACACCGCGTTAGACGATCCCCTCCTCACCGGTCGTCTTTTGGAACATGCGCCTTGCCACTGCAGCATTTACGATCAAATGGCTACATCGCAGAAGTCTGGGCCAGTGCAGACTTCCATCTATGTTTCTCAAGTGAGACGACGGCCTCACCATTGGTTGGTCCAGTCCGTAGCTAGTCAATTGGGCGACAACTCCGAGAGGGACGAGAATAGTTGACTAGGTCGTTCCACGGGCGCTTACATAGGACAACATGACGAAGACACACTGAGGCTTTTCGATGCATTAGTCTCTTCAATACTTTAGTTCCAATGTGGAAGGAGGGTTTACTGCTCGAGGAGGTTGTCAAGTAGATTGCTTACACGGAGTCGGGGTAACGTTGAGTCTAGGCCATGCAAAAAGCAAACGAGGTGTTCAGCTGAAATGCAAGATCCAGGACCGAGACAACCACAACCAATCGCTTGGGACTTTCCCTTGAAAGGACTACATTTCTGGCTTGGAAGCCCCTCACGAAACTATCTTACTTAGACAGTTGTCTTTGGCAAGTATGTTGCAATTCGGGATAGAGTCGCTAGATAGCTTTAGGTTTCTGACCACCAACAAACATACTCTGCATGTGTTTCAAGCCACAATGGAACATCAAGGAAAACTACACTCAGAGAAATTACGGATCATTTTCCATGTCCAGGTATCCTATTTCTGTCAAAGCAGTCGCCAATCAACCGTTTGTGAAGATGGTGAGCCGGTGAGCCGGTGAAGGAAGTTACACCGACAAGCGAACACGTGACAGATCTCGGTGGATCCACGTGATTCTCAACCTTGAACGCAGCAGCAGCATCACCACGCATGCTCACTCACGAAAGGTGTGTGGCCGCCAATCTCATACGCCAATGTTGCTCCTGAGCTGGTGAATGGAAATGGACGACCGACGGCGGGGCAACATCCATGGCGGCCGTCCACGGCCTGACCTGCGAAGCCCCGAGCAGCTCACCCAGAACGGGTTCGACCTCGATGCTGAACCTGGAAGCCAATGGTCGGGCGATTATTACGACCGCCGAGCGACACGAGCTCTTGGTCCCAATGGTAGGTCGCTCTTTTCATTCTCTCATAGATGCCCAGCTCCCAATTCCTGTGTCATCTCCCCAAATGCCGCCTGCTTCTTTTCGCCTCTGTGGCTGCTGCGCAGTGCACAATGCACTACCAGCAGCGCGTCAACGCACTCAGAGCCGAAACGAGGGGCATCGCTCTTCTAGGTAATATTAAATCTTCCAGCCCTGCAAGTTCACAGGTGATGGTCTTTTGTTCGATGTCGCCTCGGGTTGCATGCGTCCGACAGGGGTGGTGGTTTCTCCATGGAGGGGCATCATTTCGACTACTGATTGATGAGAATCGATAGCTCTTCATTGCAGCTTTTTGCACAAACCTTGTCTAGCCTTCAGGTTTCTCCTCGATTTGCACTTCTTGCACAAAGAAATTGATGAAATACGGGAGAAATTAGTCTTTTATGTCTTTCGAAGTCGATTAGACGCCCAGTGCGGGAGATTGGACCAGGGGGCCGCATGACACCCGCCTGGTCCATGTTCTGGCCCCGGCCATCGACTTCGGACGGTCGACAAGAAGCAACCCAGCCATGGACCTCGACCGTTTCACTTCTAGCTTATTATCACAACACTGCTGACTCATTTACCCCTTAGGCGGCTCACGTCAAGACGAAGACGATTCTGATGACGGCGAGGCATTCCCACCGCAACGCGTTGACTGGGAGGCCATGAGAGCTGGCGCCAACATGGAGGAGTATCTACGAAGCCAGCCCATCCCGGAGTATTCTGACGAGGAGGGCATCAGCATGCCACTCGATGACCTTGGCGAGATCTCTGGCACCGACACTAGTGTTGAGGATGGAGAAAACGGCGACCAAGTCGGTGACCAACAAGATGAGCCCGAATTCGACCCCCTCGCTGTCGGTCTGAAAGAGATTTCAAATCTGGGGAAATTCACCGTCAGCAGCCACAAGCAGGGGAACGGCGTCGACCAGCTTCGCGACGACAGCTTGAAAACCTATTGGCAGTGCGTTTATCCGATGACCCATTCCAAGAATAAATGCACGCCTTTGCTGACAATAAGACAGATCCGATGGTCCTCAGCCGCACAAGCTTACAGTCTACTTCATCAAGCGAGTCGGCATCAGGGACATTCGCTTCTACGTAGACTACAATGAAGATGAATCTTACACACCAACCAAGATCATCTTCAAGTCCGGTACCAGCGAGAACAATCTCATTCAATTTGCCACAATGGAGCTCTCGACACCATCTGGCTGGCAGATCGTTCCAGTCGACGGCGCTGGCGGCGGCCCCGACGGCAACACGCTGGTTTCCTACGTGTTCCAAATGCAGATACTTGAGAATCATCAGAACGGCAAGGATACGCACCTTCGTTCTATCAAGATCTACGCCGCGGACACGGACACCCCTAGCATCGACGCGGACATATCGAACCGCGTAAGTTGATCTTCTTGAACATGCGACAAGTATTTGACTGACAGACATCTAAAGCGAGCTGTGAGTGAGGAACCAGACGAGGAACCTACAGACCCCTGGGATCTCTCCGTTCTCGAGGCTGGCCTGTCTGTTCCAGATTTCATGAAGGAACCAGAGATTCGATGAGTCAATGGAACTTGCTTCTTGATCCACGAAGTCGACACTCGAGTGAGCCACAGCCTCGGCCAATTTGGCTGGACATGTCACTCAAAGGGCGAGGGCGTTAGCGTGTTATGGGCTGCATATGACACTGCAATTATTCTTTTTGCTGTAATGATACCCAAAAGTCGGATGCGGAGAAGGCTCTCACAGAGATAGGAGTTTGGTGGCTCGTTACGCCCAACAAAAGGGCCGTTCTGGTAGACTTCCCAGCATTCAAGCGGCCATGAAAGGATGGCATGCTGTATTGACAACCCTACTGAGGTGCCACCGCATATTTAGCAACAGCTTCACACCATCCTGTGTCTTCTTGGCAGCCACGGCTGCCTGTCATGCGTCTAGCTAGCGCGAGCGGCTGAGGTCTGGCCCTCAGTTGATTGGCAACTTCCATCGTGACCCCTGCTGAACCGGACGAATTGTATCCGATTCTGGTAATAAGGCTTTTGAAACAAAATTCCGCACGTGATGGCGTTTGACATGGTTCGAGAGATATCTACAACTGGCTAACAGTGTGGCAGGATATTGCGAGCTGATGCTCAAATCCGAGAGCCAGAGGCATCAACCGGTCCTATAGAGAAGAGCACAATGGAACGGAACAGCACGTATCGATATCAATCTCTGCCACCGATTGCGGAAGAGGGTCGCACACCGGCCTTCACTCGACTCCTCTTCCTGTACCCAGGCTCGGGAGAGGACCCCTTTGAAGCGCATCTAGAAATTGTCGACATCGAGCATGCGCCTCCCTACGAGGCTTTGTCTTACACGTGGGGAAAACCGACGGAACAGCCCAGAGACTACATCTGGATGCAAGGCTGTCCTATGCCTATCAAGCCAAATTTAGAAGACGCTCTGCGCTCTCTACGCTTGCCGACCCAGGTGCGAAGGCTGTGGGTCGATGCGCTCTGCATCGACCAGTCTGACCTGGACGAGCGTGCTCGGCAGGTCCAGTACATGAGGCTGGTCTACAAGCACGCTGCCCGTGTTATCGTATGGCTCGGTCTCAAGACTTCCGGGACACATGAGGCGTTCCAGGCCGCGGAACGACTCGCAAGAATCAGAGAATTTACTCATCCGGCGGCTACTGGACCTAACGGCGGGCAAATCGATCCCGGCACAGTCCAGGGCCTGATGAGCAGCATGCTCGAAGACCTACCAGAGACATGCATGGTCCACTTGGACGAAGTCTTTGAACGCCAGTACTTCAGCCGTTGCTGGTGCGTGCAAGAGGTGGTGGCATCTGCAAGGGCGATTGCCAAGATTGAGGACCTGGAAATTTCCTTCTTCGATTTGATCGCCTCATTGATTGTGCTCGCGGGTTGGAAAAGCGAGATTCTCATCGACCGACCCTACCAGTTATGGAACTTGATCCTCATGCGACGGCAACCCAACAGTTTCCTCGCTCAGCCCGAGGTCGAGGGCTCGATTGGCTCGTTTCTCGCACTTCTGGAGCTGACGCGAACGTTGCAAGCTACAGATGATCGTGACAAGGTGTTTTCCCTCCTCGGTATCTGCGACGAGGGGCTAAACCCCGTGCTGGCGTTGACGCAGGTCTTTGACAACAATGACAGTTGGCGCATTCGGTTAATTCGTCGAGGCTTGACACGGGTCAACAATTTTGTCAATGGTCTCGCTCCGAATCTCAACTTTGGTCGGCCGAGAGCTTTGCGACCAGATTACAAAAGGGAGACCGTGCTGGTGTACTGCGATCTTACGAGGTTCCTCTTGCGCAAACAGCCTCGGATTCTAGACGTCCTTGACCACATACAGCATAACGAGGACCCAGGCGTTGGTGACTATCCGTCCTGGGTTCCAAAGTGGTTTGACCCAAGGACATGCTCCGTCTTCAAGGGAGCCTATCTCGCTGGCTTTTGCGATGGGCATTTCCGTTATTTTGCCGAGCTTCACGATATACCGGTCCGCGACGATCCCGTGCGGCCAAAGGTTCTGTCTATAGATGGGTATTCTGTTGATGTGGCATCGAAAACTAGCGAAACACTTGCGTTTGAATTTGGGGCTCGTGCTACTGTGGAAGCTATCGTGAGGGCTTGGGAGCAGCTTTTCGACATACCGATCGCCCCCAGATGCGGAAGAAAGTACCGCGATAACATTCTACTGGATGTGGCATTCTGTAAAGCCATCTTGGCTGGCGCTCTAGGTTCCATCATTGGCTATAGTCACCTCCTCACTAGAAATCAGGGAGGAATGAACCCACTCTTCGACGATCGTACCCATAAACCTCACGCAGAGCTCGACAGAGAGGCTCAAGACTTGGCGGAGACATTTCTTGCCCAGATGGCTGAGTTCGGTCTCCCGCCAACGGCGACGGAATTCGGGAATCCGGATCGAGAGGACAAGCTGCAGGTCTTTGGAGCAGGGGCGCGTACCTACTCGAATAACCGAAAGGTATTCGCGACCCGTGACGGTCGTGTGGGCATCGGGCCCAAGATGATGCAGCCTGGGGACGAGGTCGTCGTTCTTTTCGGGGGTCGGATGCCCTTCGTTGCACGACAGAGAGGTGATCACCGACTGCTGATTGGGAGCTGCTACTTGGTTGACGAAGAGCTGATGTGGGGAAAGGTAACCGAGAAAGTGAGATTTAATCGTGGCGGTCCTCCGCGGGTGACATTTGAGTTCCATTAAGTCGCGGTCGCGAGAATTTAAGTCTCTTCATGATTTCCCACCTCAACGGCTACTTATTTCAGCCTGCGCGTTGCTGCCCCCGACTTAACCAATCAAGCAACATTTCTTTCCTGCACACTGCGAAATTTGCTGTCGGATGACTTTCCGAATGCAAGGCCTCCACATCATCTGATACCAAAGACTGTCACCAAAAGCTCGAGTTCAGCATGACAGTCACGAAGCACTCGAAAATGAAGATTCTCCTGATCGGAAAAGGCGGTCGCGAACATGCCCTTGCATGGAAACTCACTCGATCGCAATCAGTAGAGCATGTCTATGTTCTGCCAGGCAATGCTGGCACCGGAACCTTGGCGAAAGCCTCGAATTGCCACGAGATAGCCGTTGACGACTATGATGGCCTCGTGAAGCTGTCAAAGAGGCTCGAAATCGACCTTGTCGTCGTCGGCCCAGACGACGCTGTTGTTGGAGGCATGGGAGATCACTTTCGAAGCAGTAAGCCATTTGCATCAAATAAGGAAGTACCTTCTAACATATCATAGATGGAATCCGTTGCTTTGCCCCAAGTAAGAGGGCAGCCATCATCGAAGGCTCCAAGGACTTTGCAAAGGACTTTATGTGCAGGCGCAATATTCCGACCGCGTGCTACGAAACCTTTGACAAGGTTGACTGCGACAAGGCCAAGGCGTATGTACGAAGGTTGAGCCGCAGAGTGGTCATCAAGGTGGACGGCCTTGCAGCAGGAAAGGGTGTCATCCTTCCCGAGACGACCGCAGAAGCGGAGCAAGCCCTCGAGGACATCATGCTCAAGGACAAGTTCGGTGATGCTGGCGAGATGGTGATCATTGAGGAGTACCTCGAGGGTTACGAGATTAGCGTCCTTACCTTCACTGATGGAACATCGATTCTCTCTCTGCCGCCGGGCCAAGACCACAAGCGCGCTCTTGACGGCGATAAGGGACTGAATACTGGCGGTATGGGCGTGTATGCGCCTGTGCCTTCCGTGACTGAGGAGCAGATGGCCGACATTGAAGAGAAGATCATCCTGCCGACTATTGTTGGCCTTGAGTTAGAAAGTAAGTCTGGAACAAAGTAGTGATAACACACATGAGGCTAACCTAGAGACATAGGGAGACCTTTCAACGGCATGCTCTTCACAGGGATAATGATGACGTCCACAGGCCCCAAAGTGCTTGAGTACAACGCGCGTTTCGGCGACCCAGAGACACAGAGCATGGTGCTTCTCCTTCCAGACGAGGCCTTGCTTGAAGTCATTCTCGCTTGTATAGAGAACAGGCTGGGTGACATCAAGCTGGAAACACTTGCAGGTTTCGCCTGCAATATTACTGTTGCGGCGAAGGGCTATCCAGAATCACACAGGGAAGGGGATATTATCCGACTGGAACCTACCTCTGAAGGTGAGTCTGCATTAGTAGGATTGTGTCATGTTCTATCGCTGACCACATCCATACCTAGGTGTACATGTCTTCCACGCTGGAACTGATCAGGTCAACGATCAATTATTCACGGCAGGCGGTCGTGTCCTGTCCGTTGCCGCGACGGGTGAAACCCTCGAGGAAGCAGTATCGGCTGCTTACAAGGGGGTTGAAAGTGTTCATTTTGAGGGCATGTTCTACCGCAAGGATATTGCGATGCGGTAAGCCAGGCCGAGAGCCGTCTACATTCCTCTCAGACTCCGATTACGGGATAGTTTGGCTGATACGATCAAGCTCGCTGAAGCTCGCTCCGGGAAGGGCCGAGGATGGTCCTCACTAGCTCGAGGGGTAGCCAAGATCGGAGCTTGGACCGTTGCCGTTAAGGTTTCTAAGGTGATAGGTCAACAAGTTCGGATGACCTTTTGGCATGGCTGAAGGCAGATAGCCAACCATCCAACCTGACATGGCCTGGCTCAAGCGTCGGGACATTTTGCGAGGGCGGGGTGGTCTGGAAGGGCCGAAAAGTCCATGTTCTAGGCCCAGCTGACATGGCAAACGCATGGGGAGGTTCTCTGGAAACTTTCGGCCGTGAAACATTGCAGCCACTGACGCATCGGTAGGACCGTGATGGCGGGATGCAGGAGATGCAGGCAACCGATGGACCCGAGTCTAGACCGTTGTGGTGTGATGTCACACACGAGTGAGCCTTTATATAGTAATCTCGAGCTCCCCCGGACTCCCCGGAGCTACAAGTCCGGGGGTACGTTAGTTTTGGCAGATGTAAACTCGTTTTCGATGTGCTCAAGCTCTCTCTCTCTCTCTTCATCACCAGCAATTATGAACGTCTTTGTCGTTCCGGCGTCCCCCAAGACTGGGCAGGCAACCATTCGGTCTCTCCTCGATCACCCTTCGCAGCCACACGTAACGGGTGTATATCGAGACCTGGGAAGAGTACCGGCTAAATTCAAGGGCCATCCTCGATTTAGGGCTATCAAGGGCGACGTTGCTGATGTTTCGAGTCTCAAGTTCGCCGGGGCAGACGCCATCGTATCCATCACGCCTCCGCAGTACTCCGAGTCCAAGCCGATAACTAGAGCACGGGAGATGGCAGCAAATGTCAAGTTTGCTATCAGCAGAGTCGGGTGTTCAGTAAAGCGTCTGGTATATGTGTCAAGTATAGGGGCTCATTTGGAGCATGGGACTGTAAGTCGAAAGAGAGGATATTCGCAGAAGGTAGATGGCTGAAGTAGGTGTCGTAGGGCGAGATAAGAACGAACTACGAGGCAGAGCAAGCACTCATCGGTGCCGCACCCGAAGTGGTCTTTGTTCGATGCGCCTACTTCATGGAGAATTGGGCATCCGTACTCAAGACAGTGAATGATGATACACCACATTTTTCTTCTGTGCTGTGTCCTATAGACTATGCAATACCCATGGTAAGTTTTACCAGGCATTTTGCTCGAAATGAAAAAGCCACTTTTCTAAGATTTATAACCAAGGTCTCGGTGAAAGACGTTGGTCGGACATGCGCAAGGGAAGCTCTCGCAACAAGCTCGCCGATGCGACATAATCCCTACATCTTCAACTTATACGGGCCAAAATCATATTCAACAAAGGACGTGCACAGAGCGGTAGAAGATCTAACATTCAAGTACAACAAGGTCAAGGTCACTCTGGTGGAAGATGAGCAGTTGGAGGACTTTTTTGCACAATCATATCGGCCACCGACGGCTGAACTCTTCGTAGAGATGACAAGGAGTCTCCTGCCCGGAGGAATTGTAGCCGGGAATATGCGGGAGGGACATTTGCTTCAGAGGGGGAGCGAGACTCTGCGCGAGGTGATTGAAGACATCCTCAAAGAATAAAAATGCGCAGAACACTGGCGACTCGAATACCCAAGTGATGACAATTTTCGCCGCCAGCGAGAGGAGAGGAAAGCACAAGAAAAGAAAGAGAAGATCAAGATCAGCTTCGCAAGAGAAGAAAGGAAAAAGAGAGGCACTGGCCGCTCGCGAGGGGACTAGAGCTCCAAACCGGCCAAAAAGGTCATCAAACAAGACCCGCCTTGCTAGCTCAATCGGTAGAGCGTGAGACTCTTAATCTCAAGGTTGCGGGTTCGACCCCCGCGTGAGGCTCAAATCCTCACCGCGATTGGCTAAGCCACTCTTCGGGTCCTTCATCTTTTGCTTTTTGCACGGCTGAAGTTCTTCACCTTCAACGATGATGCTCGAAATCAAGCGGCAAGCCACAACCTTATCTTGGCACCCACCACTAGGTGTCTGAGGTGCCACGCTGTGGAAAGAAATGATGGCCGGGTTTGTAACTTCTACTGCACCAAAAAGCGGCCATCTTTTGTTGCCACCGCGTGGGTGCTTCCTTGGATGCAACTGGGAGTACGCTGTCATACAGCCACCATCATGCGCCCGTCTTCTCCAAGCTGCAGTGAAGCCGAAGCCGAAGCCGATGCAGGTTAAGTTAAGCCGAAGGCCCATCAACGAACAAGCATAAAACATGCGAGTGCCCAGGCCCCCCAAACAATTTTGTGTTACTCGATCAGGAAGAACAAGCATATAGTGTACTCGCTTCCAATGACTAGGATGTCTCGCCCCGTGTTGAGAAGCCGTTGGAGTCAAGAAATCTCGTACCCTGTTTCCGTCTTCTTCGGCTCAACCCACAAACCATCCAGGCAGACATGGTCGCTTCGAGGAGGGCTCCAACTGAATTCGAGATCCCGACATTGTTGATTGGCCTGATGTTGAAGGTCACAGAGAAGCTCACGCAACATGGACACCTACTTTTGACCGTTTCCCGCTTGACCCACAAGGTGGTACTCTCGTTTAGCGACTTCGCAAGCCGACGCTTGTCTGACGGGATGCGACAAAGATGTTCGGCTTGAGAATGCCAACCTGGACGGCTGGAATTGCTCAGTTAGCTTTAAGAGCGGCCCAGCGCTCTCTCGATTTCGGTCTTTGGCAGATCTTATCAAGCGATCTGCCCACGCTGATTTACCATTCCCTCTGACGATCCGAGATGTCGACTCAAAGTACCCCTTCTAAAAAAGTCTCACAGATCGTGATGGCGTATGATGAAGAGAAAAGTCAACTTCCGTCATCGCCGACAAGCGACGACGAGACAGCACGAGTCGACGAGGAAGAGCTAATTATGGACCAAGGACTTGTCGCATGGCTTCAAGTTCTTGGAAGCTGGATTCTGTTTGCTAATACCTGGTACGATGACCCCATACCAGCTTACGCTGGTCCAGACAAAAGTCGCAGTACTCAAGTTGACGTTACTCAAGGGGTTTGACAAACTCATTCGGAGTCTTCCAAGCCTACTACTCCAACGTCCTTTTACCAGACGCCAACCCGTCGGCTATTTCTTGGATCGGCTCCATCCAGATCTTTCTTATGATGCTCATCGGTGTCTGCGCGGGTTGGCTTCTCGACGCGGGGTATCTTCGCTTCATCCTTATTTGTGGCACTACCATGACGTCTCTCGGGCTATTTATGCTGAGCTTGTGCACGAACTATTGGCAGATTCTCCTCGCGCAGGCGCTCTGTGTCGGAATGGGCAGTGGGTTGCTGGGATTGACTTGTGTGGCCGTGATTCCTCTCTACTTCCGCGAAAGGAGAATGATAGCGACTGGCATTGCTGCTACGGGAAGCAGTCTAGGTGAGCTCCGAACAGACTCCGAGGTGACAATGTACGCAAGCACGGGTACTGACGTACTTTCAAGCGGGAATTGTGTATCCCATCATGGAGAGACGCCTGATTGCATCCATTGGCTTTCCTTGGGCTGTTCGGGCGTTCGCATTCATCGTTACCGGAAGCCTCCTAATTTGCATTGCCATCATGCGTCTTCGACCCAATCTCAAGCGGCGTGGTGCTCTCTTCCGCCTGAAGCACTTTCGCGATGTTCCCTATGTCTCATTTTGCATCGGTCAGTCTCATTTCCAAAAGGCCTTCGACTGATTACAGTAATTAACACACAATCAGCCTTCGCCCTTATGATAGGCTCGGTTTACATCCCCTTCTTCTACGTGGATGCCTACGCCATTCGTCTGGGCGTCGATCAAGACACGTCCTTTTACATCCTCAGCGCCATGAACGCTGCAAGTCTCCTCGGTCGTCTAGCCCCCAACTGGCTTGCTGACAAGTACGGTGGTATGACCGTCATGCTTCCTTGCTGTCTTTGCTCGGCCACCGTCCTCTTTCTCTTCCGCTTTGCGACTGACCTGCCGGGTTTGGTCGCAATATCAATCGTGTACGGCTTCGTCTCGGGCGGCATGGTGTCTTTGCCTCCGGCTACTATTGCGAATTTGACGGACGATTTGTCAGAGTATGGGACGAGAATGGGCATGGGATACACCATCGCCAGCTTTGGCGCGTTGATTGGGAACCCTATTGGAGGTGCTGCGCAGCGTCCGCAAGGAAACACAGCGGCAGATGTGCAGCGGGAGTTTCAGGGTACTTGGATCTTTGCTGGGGGTTTCATGCTCGCAGCTTTCATTTCGATGGTGATATCAAAGTACGTCAGAGTTGGATCGGTCTTGCGTGGTAAATGCTAGCCTTCAGATTTTGCTGTGGTCTCCTCTCTATAGGCTTTGGCCCAGTAACATAGGATCACCCAAATCTAGTTAAGACAAAGAGTAGAATGTAACCTCTGCAATCATCGTCCTGGCCGGGATCGTAACGGAGATCGGAAAGCCGCCGTAATCTGGTTCCTCGTTAGGCATCATCGCGAACTTGCCGCTCCTCGTTTCATCTCCATTAAGAACCCTGCTCGTTTTCAAGCGGCCGGCCCCTTCGTCCTCTACAATCTTTTCCTCAAACTTGAGTATGCCGGTGAAGCTCCGGTCCTGGCCCAATGCCTTTGCCTTGACCTGGAAACCCCAGCCGATGAGCAAGAATTTGCCTCCACCTTGATGTATCACCATTCCAGCCCCTGTTCCTGGCTTGCCAAACACAAAGCACCGTTCTATGGTGATCTCAAAGTCTCCCCAGGTACGACGGATGACAGGGCTTGGGTCCTTCCCGGTGCTATCCGCCGGCAACTCGTCGAAGCAGAAGCCCACTGACGTGTCCGGGTGTCGTTGTGCTTCAAGGACGATGGGTGAAACAGACTTCAGCAGACCATAGTGCTTGGTGAAGGGACTGTCCTCCGGCTCAATAGTATCCACACCAAAGGGGGCAACACCCATAGCACCGTAGGTCCCGTAAGCAATCCAGATGCGGCGCGCTCCGTAGTCGTCTCGTCGTTGCTCCGGAATGAAGAGAGGTTGGTTCCGGTGCCTGTACTTGGCGCAAGAGCTGGCGTAGTCGTTGAGATAGACATCGGGCCCGATGAAGTCCAGCTTCGGCGCGAAGCGCATCCATACGTCCAAGACATTGCTCACGGGTCCTCCAGAGGGATAGTCTCCCGGCATGCCGCCGCCGCCTACCACCACGGGAAAGTCGTTGTCGGAGTCTTCGCCGACGTAGTTCATCCATACGTTGGTGTAGAGAGGGATAGGGTACGCCGCTTTTCCGGCCGCGGCAACTTGATTCAGATAGAGGGCATAGTTGTATGCCATGAATAACTCATCGGTCCGGGGACTGCTTCCAAACACAGATTCCCAATCTCCGCTTCCGTCGAGGTGTGAAGTCTGACGATCAAACTGCGTGAGGTTCTGTTCTCGCAAATCTTGGTGTAGCTGATCCCACTCTGCAGAGAGGAAGTGGACAAGGTCCTTTGGGACTGGTTTACGGAAGGCCTCATTTGCGAGCTCTAAACCGTCCCGAGAATCTCCCAGAACACCGCACTCGTTCTCGACTTGTACCATCAGAACAGTAGAGTGCGACTCGTCCACCTCTCTCAAGTGCTCCATTAGTCGGCCAAAGGCCTTGGCGTCTGCTTTGCGGCTCTCGGCGCTGAAGATTGACAGAACGTCGCCGGTCTCGAGACGGCCTCCGGCCTTGCGAAGCTTGACGCGCGGAAACCTCTTGTCATCTGTTTTCACCCAAGCCGGTGTATATGAAGACAGTCCTGTATTTCTTAGTCTCAGTGATCTTTCCTATATGTCACTCGAGGACAGGGGAGAAACAGGACTGCATACCGTTCTTGAATGACCCAAACCATAGCAAAACCAAGTGCATGGAATGTTTCCGTGCGTCGCTAATAATTTCGTCGAGCACCGAAAAGTCGAATTTGTCCTCTTCAGGCTCAATCATCTCCCAGGACACACTGCCGAGTAAGGTGTTGATGTTGGTACGGGCCATTTTGTCCCATACAGTTTCCATGTATTCGGGGGACGATAGTGAAGAATTCTGAAGTTCACCAGCTCTCATGAGAAAAGGCTCGCCCTTCACCACCAGTTGTTTCGATCCATCTGTTTGGACGAGATGTGGGATATTCACACTAACGTTAGCCATCTTCGCGGCGGCTTGGGGCGTTGCGTCGAGAAACGTCATCGTATCGGGGTCTCGGTTCGGTCTTCTTTGATGAGTAGTAATTCGACTCTAATTAGAGACAAGAAATGTAGAAGAGGAATTGGACGAGAAAAGAGAAAATTTAGTGAAAAGAACAAAAGTGTTACTGGTTGCTATTTCAGGATTTGGAGTGCCAGCAGAGCAAGTCAAGAGAAGCAGGATGGATCTGCGGTGTTGAACACACATCGGAATCTGTGAAAGATGATTGGCTCATATCCCGATCATTCGTTCTTAGCTCCCAAGGATCTGCGAAACACGCGGAGAATGAGGGGAATATGCCGACACACCGGATAGCGAAGCGTCGATTGACGAGTAAAGAGTCCCGCCAACATGCCTGTCTTGCTTCCCCTCAGTGGCGTCGACTCACGCGCAGCAGCGTCCTCCACATGTTGGTTTGTGGGGTTTTCGGGTCAACACCCAGTGAAAGCTGTTCATTTCCGAGAAACTAAATAGAAGGCGTGTTCCTGTCCCCATCAATGACTTTGACTATGGAGAGTGTGAATGGCTTTCATACGCTCTTACGTTCATCTGATCCCACAATCGGATGAAGCCCCCCAAAGCATGTCGACAGTGTCGAGAGAGCAAACGAAAATGCCTCCGCCGTAGTCTCGCGGTAGGTGAGCCATGCGATACTTGTCGAGCTAGAAGTCTACCGTGTGCAAGCTCTCTCTCCCGCGTTCCTCCATCGCCGCTGCCTTTACTCCCACGGCCTGAACGGACTCCTTCGCTGTCAAATACATCCACGCCTACTTCGACAAACACCGAAGGCATAAGCTTGCCGCTTCACACGGCTGTGCTTCTCGTCGACTATTATCTAGACAAGCTACACAATCGGCCGCACAGTTTGTTCCACCCCGCAAAACTTCGGCAAGAGGTTCGAGATGGGTCTATTAGCAGGATCCTCCTGTTGGCCATTTGCAGCATGGGTTCGAGGTTCGCTCTCGACGATGAGACACGGGCCCTGGAGGCCGGTTTGATGGAAGAATCTAAGCGGATGTTGCTGGCCAATTTGGAAAACGTCTGCGTCGAAAACATTCAGGCGTGTATTCTTATCGCGAATCTATGCGCAGCTCACCTGAACCCCTCTTCAGAGGCGTTGTTCTTCCGTAAGTAATCTTTGTTGGGCTTATTCGAATGGACTGGCAGCATCATGTTTTCTTCTGGGTCTGTTTGCTCACAATGGACAGGCACCGGTATCAGTCTCTCTCACATCATGCAGCTTGGCACCTCCACTGTAGGGACACGGCTGGTTGATCTCGAGATTCACAGGAGAATATGGTGGTCACTCTTCATGGCAGATCGATGGTCGTCTTCAAGCCTTCGCTTGTTGCCACAGATTCGAGATACAGAGCTCGCTGTTGATCTGCCCATGGATGAAGCCATATTTGAGTCCCTAGACCCTACATCAACACAGTTAGAGAAGTCATGGCAACCAGGAATATGGGCTTTCAAGATCTCTCTGGTACAGCTATTCGGCCCGATACAGCAACTCAATCGTCATAGTGTCAACAGAAGCATGACTGAAGAGGATATCGAGAGCAGCATTCTCTCTTTGTCTCGGCAGCTAGAAACTTGGGAAGATTCCCTGCCCGACAACATCAAATGGAAAGAGGACATGTTGGACTGGCATATCAACAGAGGAACCGGAGGGCCATATGTCGCCCTTCATCTTGGGTATCATCACTACTCCGTCCTGCTCTACTTCAGGTTCCTCAGCTCTCAAGAGCCAAGATCCCCCGCGGCTAGCATGTATCATAGTAGATGCAAGTCCCACGCCTCGGCTTACAGCAATCTTGTCAAGCTCGCCCGTGGTAAGCAGGGATGCGAAGTCGTCTATCCTACTGTCGGGCACATGGCGGTAGTATCGTCATCGGTGCTCCTCCATACGCTCTTGTTCGGCGAGGAAGCAGATCTAAAGAGCGCGCGAGATGCCTTGAATGCGAACTTTGCAGCCATTGTCGAATTGCGACAGTACTGGCCAAACACGGCGCCAATGGTTCGTTCCCGTCCACACAGCCGACTGCTGTGGGTAAGAAGGCTGATTTAATGACAGATCGAACGTCTTGCTACTTTTCAAAACTTCTGCCTGCTGTCTGGCGACTCGAGAACGCATGATTTCGATGACTGGATGGTGCGCTTTCTGACCGAATACTCACTGCCTCTGGAGGAAAAGGATATTCAACATGTGAGATCGGGCATGGACTACGATATTGACAGCTTTTCGGCTCGAACTCAAGTACTTACACAACAAGGGAGGTATACTTCGTTTCAGACTGATACCTCTGATGCCTATAGCTTACAACTTTATGAGTTCGACTACCTGATTTAGTTAACATCAATAGCTTTGTAGTGATAATGAGACGTTCCCCATCCTCTGTGAAATCCGTATGCACAAATTGGAAAGAGAGTCTAGATGACACGAAATAGCAGGATAGAGAAATATCTTACGCCGAAATAAACCTACGTTAAATGAGTCTTGTAGGTACTTGCCTCACAATGTGAAAAATATGGATGATATTCTGATCTGGTGGCGCCTTTGGGGGTCACGCAGAAAGCCACGGTATGCTCTGCACAGTTTGGTAATAAGGTCTCTCTGTATGTAGCGGATGGAATTTCACAAGTCTCGGGGGAAAAGCCAATCACGTTTCTCATTCTCCGATCGATCGGGTCTGTCGATTTCAGTGCCGGTTTCTCTCGAAAACAGCGCTAATATCGTACCGGACCTAGCTCCTGGTTATCCCGGATGCCGTTACCCTCATCACAGAGGTTGGTGAATGTACCGCCAAGCTCACATGCGCACTCATCCCGCATCCCCAGAAGGGTGACAGTTCCATTCTCCTGGACGCCGGAAAAACGGCCAGATTATTGGTCCAGAGGCCGCATGTTCGGTCGCAACAAGTGAAAGACATATGCCTGGTTGGTTTTACCCCAGTCTTCTGTTCCATAATCACCCCACGAACCTGGGGTCTCCTCCCAGGAATACGGTAGATGGTGATCATGTCTAACTCCTTTTGGACATGTCAGTATGTAGTCGCAGGTTCTTTTTGTTGTCAATATCTTTCTCATGTTGCCTCGCCTTTATTTAAAAGGCATAGGTAGAACTCATGAGTTTCCAGTTCCCTGAATCCCATCATCGTTCAACATAGCGACCCTGGGCTACAGTGGTCCGACGCCAAGAACTCGAGAAACCTGTCTTCAATTTCTGTTGCCGTACCTCCAGGAGCACGATGACTTCAACCAAGGAACATCCCGATTATCTCGAGGAGCCGCCACACCTCGAAGTCCCACGGGTAACATGGTATAAGCATGCCGGCTTGCGGAGCCTCTACATCAGAATGCCAATCTTGATGCTTTGTGCTACCATCAACGGATATGATGGGAGTCTCCTGAATGGCCTTCAGACAATTGAGAACTGGCGGACTTGTACGTCCTACAACACCCGTCACTGATTCGTTGAAAAGTATACTGACTCTCAGATTTCCAGACTTCAACCATCCCTCCGGCTCTACTCTTGGCCTATTCACTGCCATTGTCAACATCGGTGGTTTCAGTGCACTGTTCTTCTGTCAGTTGGGGATTCAAGTTCAGCGAGATCTTCACACATGCTAACGTATTCACTGGCGACAGCTCCGTACATTGCGGACTTCTATGGCCGTCGTATCGCGACTGCTATCGGCATCATCATCCTAGTCGTCGGCGTCATCATCCAATGTAGGCACTCAGGCCCCTATTTCTCCTGCAGAAAAGGATGAAATCTAATGTCGCTCAGCCGTTCCAAGCGTCAACGAAGGCATGTTTATCGGTGGTCGTTTCCTCGTGGGATTCGGGTAAGTAGGCATTCATGCCCATAATTGCTGATCTGATCACTGATCACTGGCCGGATTAGATCCAACATCTCCATCGGGGCCGGTCCGCTGCTGATCATGGAACTGGCTTATCCTCAGCATCGAGGTAGGCTCACTGTGATGTACAACAGCCTCTGGTATGTCGGAAGTATCGTTGCCGCCTGGACCGTCTACGGAACGATCAAGTACACGGGTCAAGTCTCGTGGCGGGTTCCTGTCGCTCTGCAATGCCTTATGCCGGTGCTCCAACTGATAGGCATATTCACATTGCCTGAGAGTCCGCGTTGGCTATGCTCAAAGGACCGATCTAATGAGGCCTTTGAGATCTTGGTCAAGGTGAGAAGGGCGCAGAGACAGTACAATTGGTTCATCCTGAAGACTGACGCTTAATATCGCAGTATCACGCCAGTGGAAACCGCGAGGACCCCTTCGTCCGAGCCGAGTTCGCCGAGATCCAAGAGACCATCAGGCTTGAGAAGCTCGCGGCAGAGACGGGGTGGATGGTGTTTTTCCAGACGCCGGGAAACCGCAAGAGGCTGTTGCTCATTGTGCTCACATCGTTCTTCTCTCAATGCTCAGGTATGGTCAAACCTCTTGGAGAACCTGGACTTGACTGACACACGATTCTGATAGGAAACGGCCTGGTCTCGTACTATCTTCATGACATTCTCAGTTCCGTTGGCATCGACGAGCCCAACTCTCAATCTCTGTTCAATGGTGGTCTCCAAATCTGGTCATTCCTCGTTGCAATCTGCTTTTCGGTTTATTTCATCGAGAAACTCGGCCGAAGAATTCTCTTCCTTATCGCTGCCGTCGGGATGCTCGTTATTTTCAGTGTCTGGACTGGGTATGGGCCCCACAATGTCCCAGGAGTTACTTAACCTATGCTGACCTTCTCAGATGCTCTGCAGTGTACGCCCAAACAGGAAACAAAGACGCCGGGTCCGCGGTTCTGGCGATGATCTTCCTCTTCTACGGAGTCGCTGGTTTCGCATGGCCTGGCTTGACGGTTGCTTACTGCTCCGAGATTCTCCCCTTCAGCATACGTGCCAAGGGACTGGCAATCTGCCTGGGAGTAACAGCGCTCTCTGGTGTTTTGAACCAATACGTCAACCCCATTGGGCTCTCGTCACTGGCTTGGAAGTTCTACTTTGTCTACATTGTCATTCTGGTCATTGAGGTGATTTGCATCTGGTTCCTCTTTGTGGAGACCAAGGGACCTACTCTTGAGGAAATTGCCGTCCTGTTCGACGGCAAGGATGCCAAAGTTTCCAAGGAGGCGGGAATGGACGGCGATGCTACGTATGAGCAAGTGGAGGTCCGTAAGGCTGCGGAAAAGGTCTAGGCGTTGTCCACATAAGAAACAAGCCAGCAAAGATGCTGTAGGCTTTGCAGGGTTGAAGCGACTGTACGGATCGGTTCCGGAGACGAATGTGGGTTGTCGGTTGAACACTGGACAGCGGAGGCATGCTGTGTCGCCAGTCGCTTTAGACCGGCTGGTCAAGCACGGAGAATATGAATCAAATGGACTGGGAGCTTCCCTGATTATCACATGGGTGTGAAGCCGTGCTGTTGTCAGTTGATGTCTTGATGAGGTGACTGATAGAGTGCGTCCATGCTCTGAGGCTTTTCTTGCTCGTGAACCAGCATTGTCGGCCCCTAACATCGTATCGTCACCACCCTCGTCACACAATAAAGTAGCAATATGCTTGACAGAATCTAAAATGACGAGAATTAAACTATCTTAGAGTGAGGGAATTCGCTACCTAGTCGTGCCCGACCCAGCTGCCGCTCCAGCACTCTCAAAGTTGCACCGGGAGCTAGGAAGAGACATCCTGGAAGCAAACCTAGGTATGCGTGCTACGGTATGCTAGAAATCATGCTGGTAAGCATGCGTGCCTTGCTAAGAGCTACTGTATGCTAGGAGGCTAGGGCGGCGCGGAAACCCCTAGGATTCGAAACATGCGACACACCCAAAGCCCAACACACCATCAAGTCCGGAGCGTTGCTAAAGATGGATATGGGGACTTCTTGGCCACGTTTTGACGAAGCTTGAGGCTGATCTGAGCGGCAGAGAGTGGTGTGCCGGGCAGGCAGGCCTCCTGGCTTGGCGCTGCCTCCTTATTGTCTTCGTACGTGGACAAGTCAACCATCATCTGTGTGACTCCGTCGCAGGCAACACGGACGGATTTAATACAAGGAGAGTCCTCCATGGCTTGCGGGTGAACAGCGCCATCAAGACAAGGTCTCGGGATTTATCTTTTCTTCACTTGGCTGGTTTCCTACCTGCCTATTCTCTCTTGGCCAACCTACCTACTCCGTTACCTTACTGTTCGAACTTGTTACTATTCCCACCAGAGAGAAAGAGAGAGAGACGAACTATACAATATATCCCTTGGCTTGGCCAGCAAACGCCCTTACCACAACTGATTATTGACGCCTGAACACATTCGACGGGTGCTCACAGACCGGAACCCCACCGCCAACTCCCGGGGGATACTCGACAACCGAGGTACTTTGTTGGTCACCGGACCACAGCACCACCTTTGTGTACCCATCAAGTCGAAAGGCGAGGGGCCGGCGTCTTCTCTTTTCCCCTCTCTTTGGTCCCAGGGCGCACTATTCCCACCGCGTCCACGCCGGTTTGGCGCACCCGCCTGTGGGCAGTCTGCAAAGGCACAAGCACAAGCACCGGACAACCTAACCACCGCCCCCCCTCCCCCTTGCGATCGCCGCGTGGCGGTCGCCCATTCCAGCCCGTTCGTTGCAGCTCGCTCTAAAAAGGTGAGACTGAGAGTTGCAGTCTTGCGCGCAGAGACTGACTGACCCTGACTCCTGTCGTCCACTCGCTCTGCCTTTCTCTGCCTGGCACGTCTTGGTAAACTTTGCGCCTGGCCTGCTGCATCCCAACTCGAACGGAACCCCAGATTCAAGGATTCAACGAGTCTAGAAAGTAACCCTGCATCAGACAGATCGAATCAGGTCCGTTGGCCACAAGGGTCACGAGGAGGGACACAACAAACGAAGAAGAAAAGAAACGAACCCACGAGCGGGCAGACTACCACATCACAGATCGATCATCAATCACTCATCACCACCTCGACCTCCTCCACTCGCACCCGTCTCTTCCTCCCTCTCTTCCTTCTCTTATTTGACCAAACTTTCCCCCCTCCCTCACTCCCCGAATTAAAACAATGTCCTACCGCTTCACGGCCACCGAGGCTACTATCGCAGACGTTGGCTAAGACTTGCCTAAACCAACATCTCACTCGAACGCTCTAAACTCATTCACTTACGCCCCCGCTCTCATTCGAACACACCGCTCGCTGACGCTCACACTCACTTTACACTCTTGTCACCTCAGGTCGCCCAGTCCCTCGGCATCGCCCCCAATATTCGCCCAGGATTCCCGGCGCGGCTTCCAGACCCGTTTCACATCGGCCTCTCTGTAGCACCCCGGGTTCCAAGCAGTTTCAACCCTCCGTGACGAGGGGATCCCCGGTCGCCCAGCCGACCAGCCGCCAGATCTCTTTCTCACTCTCCTCACTGCTGTACAGCGGGCACATATCCTGTCGACGGTGCACCAATACCTCGACCATCGACAACATCGTTCGACCGTCTCCCGCCCTGGGCTCACTATGGATAATGTTGTCAGCTCATTCGGGAGGGGCATCTCCCGCGCTGCCCGCGGCGTCCGCAAAAAGGTTCAGGGTTCCCAAGATGATCAGCAACCATCTCAGTCATCCGCGGCTTCATCGGCCCCATCCTTAACCGCTTCGTCCACCAGCGCCGAGGACACTCCCGTACCCGCTCACGCTCCCGCACCGACCACTGAACCCGATCTTGAAGCTCAACTTCCGGCTCACACGGCCTCTCAATCTCACTACACGGCCCTGCCGCTCACATCACCACTGCCGCCTTTCACACCGACTATTAACTCACCGGAGCCGGCCTCACCGTCGCCCCCTCACTCCGCTCATGAGCATCACGCTCATACGCTTCCAACCCTAACACTGGGCCCATCAGCCCAACCCCCCACCCAAGATGACGCAACCCTCCAGGCTCTCACCGGCGCTCACCCCGCCGAGTCTTCGAATGCCCAGACCTTGACGAACAACATCACAACTCAAACACTCACCGTCCCGGGCCCGCAGTCTCAACCCGTATCGCCATTATCGCCTCCGCCCGCTATACTTCACTCACCCAGCGCACCTTTGGCTTCTCCCATATTTACACCCTCAGCCATATCATTCGCGCCTCAGGTCCACCCCAACTCACCGGCGCCCCAACCTCTCAACCTCTCAGCCGCAGCCTCACCAGCTCAGTACCTGCCCTCGCCCCTCGAGTCACCTCTACCCCTCGAACTCGAGCAGCAACTGTCCTGTAAAGATGGCGGCTCAATACGACCTACCAGCGCCCGAAGCGCCCGGCCTCGCACATCCCGCTCACGCCGAGACTCAGTTATTGAAAAGGTCGCCTCGCTCGATCCCCGACGACGCTCTCGTATTCTAGGTCCCAAGACAGGGAATAGTCTCATGGATCTCCCGCCTGAGCTCCATCTCATGATCATCGACTACCTGGAGTTTGGCGAACTAGAGAACCTGCGCCGCACGTGCCGCTTCTACCGTAACTTTCTCACAAAGGAGACCATTCGCGACCTTTTCGGCGAGCAATTCCGCCTCGCTTTACTGGCGCATTGCTACATCTGCCTCAAGTACGACCCCACACGCGGCAGCTTGCTCTGGGCAGACTATAACCATCCGCGGTATCCTCTCGCCAGTAAATGTGTCGACTGTGCGTATCAGAAGAATGAGCTGGCGGTAGGCAAGAAGGTGGCGCTGGGCAATTACGCGAGTGTATGGATCTGTCGCTGGTGCGGGTATCCCGTCGCCACTGCTTCGGCGCCCAACCAGCCCGAGTTCCACAAGGGCTGCTATAATCACTACAATAATGTCCTGCTGGTGTATTTCGTCTTGGGGTGGATTCAGCTGAGCCTCGGTATCGTCGCCGGTGCGCTCTGCTGGAGGTACTTTAAAGACGAGATTCTCGTCTTGGTGCCGTCTATTGTAAGTTCATGGAAATCGCTCTCGCCTTTCTCGAAAATAGGGTTTCTAATCTAGACAGGTCGCTTTTGTCTTACTGTGGTGGTGTCTGGCTCTCCTCGTCGTCAGAGGCGAACACAAGCGCACGTATCACTTTTCGTTGATCCTTGAAACGGCGATACTCGGTCTTTGGTGTCTACCAATCTACGTTCTCGTCAAAGATGTGGAAGACGGCATAGCTGGACTGTTCGACAGACGGGTTACAGTAACCCTGGTCTTTATCGTATTGAACATGTAAGTTCGGGTCACTATTTCACCACGTTCTGAGGAGCTAACAGGTAGAAAGGTTCTTCCGCCTCCTCAATGTTTTGGGTAACATTGTTCTCACACTCGAATGGCGACACTTTGCGCGTAAGAAGCCCCGACTCACACCCGCAGCCAGATTCTTCAACATGATCCTCGCTGGGCTCGTGTACTGGACCTACCCCCAAGCTGTGGAACAGGAGTACCCGCCGCAATACCACTTCATCAACACCGGCCGACGACGAGTCAAGAGAATTCTCGCTGAGAGAAACGCACAGCGGCAGCGACAACAGCAGCAGCAAATTATGACGATGATGTATTAAACGCTATCAAGAACGACACAACACATATGACGCAAAGACGTCAAGCAACGACCCGCAAACCCGGAGTTTGGTAATGAAAGAGGATCCGCCAGAGCGATGACTGTTTTATTGATTGCAAGCGTAATGGATGCGGCTGGCGTGGAATTGGGATCACATGGTCTTTTATTTTGGGCAGATTTGCCACGGCGAATACCATGGCGTACAGAGTGTATGATTGCAGGCGATACCTGCCCAAAAGCCTGTTGGGTCTCACAGTACGACATGGCGCTGGTAATGACCATGGCAATCAGTTTTGATGAAATTTCGATGCTTACCAAGTTGAACCTGGAAGATGTTTGAAGGGTTCATGAAGAGAAGAGAAGAGGTGTGATTAGAGACTTGAGTAGTAGTAAAATGAAAGAACCCATCTCTATGATATTCTTGCTGATTCATGGCAAATGACCTTCCGCAATGTGGGCCATCAGGTTTCCAGTCACTCAATCATTCAAGCTGAATGAAAGTGAACGACAAGCGGCATTACCAAACATGCCTGCATGCTTACCTTACCTGAATGAGTGCCGCCTGCATATGCAGACCGGCACCAGCTCACCTCAGCCTCCAAAAGAAAGCAATTGTGTAAAGCCCAATCTGCAGATGCCTAAGCGTCAAATTCTAATAGCTGAGCTCTTTCATAAGCTTGCCCTAAACATCTCATGATGTGAGTTACCTGGCGTTCGATCTATCATGTCGCCCAGTGCAATTGTGTCATCGCGAGTCGTTGTCATTGACAGCGGGTAAGTGCTTCCTGGCTAATGAAGGTCTGATTTTGGATGAGCGACTCAGGCTCTGATCGTTTGCCAGGTCCGGGTTCACCAAGGCTGGGTTCGGCGGCGACCGGCAGCCTCTCAGAGTATTCCGTGACTAAAGACAAAGTCCCCAACTGTAACTGTCGTCAGCTGTCTGACTACAATCTAGCAACTGCAATCCAATATCCTACTAGGACGAACGAGAACAGGAACACTGATGTTTGGATGGTTAGTCGGCGTGATATTCCGCAACCCGTGCAAGTTCCTCTAAGCGCAAGACTTATTGACTATATCACATACCACTTACAACGTTGGCCACGCCGTCAACCCGAATTATGAAGGCCTCAACCGACCTCTATACCCGGTAAGAGCAGGTGGAGTGGTTACGAACTGGCAAGATGCAGATAGGATATGGAACTATGCGTTGGCAGAATTGGGAGCCTCCATACCGCTTTCCCATCATCCGATCATCATGACAGAACCACTTCACCTCTCTCCAAGCCAGCGGTAAGTACCAGATATTTTTCCGAGACTGCAAAGAGCCTGATTGTCCATGAACTAGGATGACCATGGTATCCCACGTCTTTGAATACCTCTCCGCGCCGGCGTACCACACGGCCTCGCCGGCTCTGCTGTCAACTTACGCGGCCAACCTACCAATCGCTCTCGTCATCGACTCGGGCTACGCGGGGACTTCTACTCTACCAGTATACGACCACGCCCCTAACCGGAACCACGCCCGTCGGCACGACGTTGCGGGACAAGCGATAGACGACTGGTTGCAGCAAGCTCTCACGAATGAAGTCGGTCTGGAGCTTCCGTCAAACGGGGCTTGGGATGACGTTTTGTGGTTGGCCAAGACTGAACGGTGCCGCGTCGTAAAGGACTTTGAGGAGGGTCTCATGCAGTGGAAGAATATGGTGGATGACGGGGGGGAAGAAGAGATCTGGGATCTGCCTGACGGGATGAAAGTCAGGCTTGACACCCCGCTGGGTTTGCGTGCGGGCGAGGTGTCGTTCAACCCTTCCATGTTGGGGCTTGATGTTGGTGGGCTGCAGCATGATGCCTTTGATGTTATTATGAAGTGCGTACAAGGTCGTCGTGAAAGCCTCTGTCAGAATATCCTGCTGGTGAGTCCTTGTCTCTGTTTTGCTATCACTGATTCGTCGTGTTGCTGACGACGGTATAGGCTGGAGGAAACACCATGTTTCCTGGGTTCGGCGCCAGGTTGAAGTGCGAACTGGAGCGTTTATTCGGAGAGGGTACCACTATCAACATCATCTCTCCTCGGAATAGGGCGTATTCCGCTTGGGTTGGGGGATCCATGTTGAGCGAACTTTCGACTTTTGAAAGGATGTGTGTCACGAGGGCCGAGTACGAAGAGGCAGGGCCCGAGATAGCAAACAAGAGATTTCTTTAATAATGCGGTCGTCACTGAGTAGAACTATGCTCTCTATTGTGGATTTATTGACGATTTGAGTAGAAAGTATGATAAGATGAAAGAAGTTATCCTCTCTTCAGACAGTGCCTTATTGGGACTTACATGAACAGCTGGCACCGGCTGCAGGAAGAGGACTCACTCCTCCAGAGCCGATAAACGAGAACATGGTGGTGTGGATACCAGATGAGACCCGAGCTCCCAGTGTCAGATCTTCCCGGTGTTTTATGGGGCCGGTCATCCGATCGAGTCCAGGCGGGGCCTGAGATTGAGCCTTGAAGTGAGCACTGAGCTTGTAAGGTCAAACGTCGCACGTGAGACTCAAGGCCGGATGAAGCACCAGCCACATCACGTGGACGGCCGCGCCACAGGCTGTCACTAGCCTCGTGCGGGACGCTTTCTCGGTCTGCGTTTTGCGTCGACATCAAAGGCCAACATCAGCAACGATCATGTCAAGATGACAACACTCGCCTCCACGGCTCAAGACAGGCTGCATTTGGGCTCAGGCTGACCTGAAGGCCACTTCTCATTCTTCTCTGAGCTTTGCTTGACCATCCCGCTGCAGTGCAGCGAGCTTGGCCAAAGCCTGCTGCTGGCATCCGTCGCAGAGCCTCACTTGGAGGTAAGCTCAAGGTATGTGCTTCTTTGCCGCCACGGCGTCTCCTGGATTCCAGGTGACTTGCTCGAGCTGAGCAGGTCCTTCTCCTTACTCTTATCTCATTTCTGGCTTTCTGACGGTTCTACCATGGCGAGTGCCATGTACTTACGTCTTGGGCGGCAGGCTCTCTTGCCTCGCTCATCAGACTCACTCACAGCCCGCCCGGGCCAAGCAAGCACCTCAAGGTTCCTGGCTCCTTCGATGCGGCTCGGGTAATCTTCGGCAGCCGCGTGCAAGCTCTCCAGTCGCAACATTCCGGCAATAACATTTTGTCAACAATTTCTGGGCACTCGACGCTAGCGCCATAACACAGCCATCCACAACAGAGCTCCAACCGACGAATAGGAACGGACCACAGCTCACCAGCAAAACTCTGAGCAAGGAGGGAGGTAGCGTGGGCCGTGGCAGCACAGAGGTGCAGCGCAGAGCAAAGCAGAGCAGCAGAGGTGCGCCGGTGGTCATACCTCTCCATTGGAAGCAGCAGAAGCAGACACGCAGACACAGGCCGCGCCGTGGACTTGCTCAGAAACGAAAAGCACCGCAAAGACAAGCAGCACCAGCACCAGCACGCAGCAGCACCCGGCACACCCATCGACGGTCCCCTCTCCTCGCACCTCCCACACCACACCGACCGCGATTTTCTTGCTCGCACCGAAGCTCCCTCGCTCCCATTCGCCCCCCTGTCCTCTTCTCCTGCCGTCACCGACGAACAACAACAATCACTGTCAGCCTTCGAACTAAATTTCTGCCATCTCCATCCACCTCCACCAAAGCTTCCCTCGACAACCCCTCCAACTTCAACCCAACACCGAAACAGTCTTCTTCGATAACAGTCCTTTTTTCCAAACCTTGTACTCGACACGCGCATCCCCACTTTGATCGAATCATCGGATCCCAAACTCGACTTTCGAATTTATCAAACCTTTTTTTTTCGCGCCCTCGCATCAACATCAACAATGGCCGGCGGCAAGGGTAAGTCTGGCGGAAAGACGTCCGGAGGTAAGGCTACGGCCGAAGTCCCCAAGAAGCAGCAGAGCCACTCCGCTCGCGCTGGTCTCCAGGTAAGTTGCGCTGTGCTGATGATGCGCCGGTTATGCACGTCAATTTTTGGGCCCCGATATCGAGCATCGACCGACGACCACCCGATTCCGACGCGTTCGACCGCAACACAAGTCAGAATCGCCATCCAACCATCATCTCGCGTCGCGCAGCATCTGCCACCTGCAACGGTGAATCTGCGCGATCACTTTCTCGCCGTCGAGGCAGCACTGGATGATGGGCGGGATGCGGTCGCGTGCACGATGTCGTTGGGCTTGAAAACGATGGCGCAACTCCCGGAACACTCGCAGCAATGAAAATTTCTCAAGCTAGCGGTCGCAGCTTGCTAACACGGACTTTCCAGTTCCCCTGCGGTCGTGTTAAGCGTTTCCTCAAGGCCAACACCCAGAACAAGATGCGCGTCGGTGCCAAGGCTGCCGTCTATGTCACCGCCGTTCTCGAATACCTGACTGCTGAAGTACTCGAGCTTGCAGGCGTAAGTCTCCATCCCTCCCGGCGCACCCCGTTGACTCATCGGGGTCTCTGCCTAAATCTTTTGCTGACGCGCGCCTTGTAGAACGCCGCCAAGGACCTCAAGGTCAAGCGTATCACTCCCCGCCATCTCCAGCTTGCCATTCGTGGTGACGAAGAACTTGACACCCTGATTCGTGCCACCATCGCCTTTGGTGGTGTTCTGCCACACATCAACCGCGCGCTCCTCCTCAAGGTCGAGCAAAAGAAGAAGGCCAAGGCGCTCGAGGCATAAATCCCGCGTCTTGCACAACAACGACAACAACGTTGATATTCCCGGTTGGCTTTTTTCTCAGGACGGTTATTTGGGAGTGGTTCGGTCTCAAGGGATGCTTTTTTCTGCTTTCCTTACAACACTGGTCAGAAACGACGATGATGCAGGTGTGCCAGAGCTTGAATAATCTTTTCACAACGTCTGGAAACAAAGAAAGGAAGAGGCATGCAACGGTTCAGAGTTGCACGCAATCCTGTCCTCGACGTTTACGGGTACGGTGCTAGAAAAACATAGCGCATGAGCCATAAGTGCCTTGATCTTCACGATTGCAGGGTACTCGCTCTGGGTGCATGCACTCTCAGAAACCCACGCAGATTCGCCTCGAGTCTGGCACTCGCTCACAATGTACAACATTTCGAGGTTCCTGTTTCGGTTCCCAAGAAGGCACGCGCGGATAAGGCACTAGCTGATGGGCTTAGGTAGATGAATAAAACTGTAATGGGGGTACACATTTGATTTCCGTATACTGACGCAATGCCCTCGTCCTAGGTGATGACAGACTCATGCAGACAATCTATCCAAATGGTGTTCGTGAATCGGGGTATCTATGATGCGGCCTAATTACCCGGTTAATGGAATGCTGAAGCGTACGCGTCGTCCAGATGCTGGCTTGATTCGTGTCCCTCGTGTTGGATACGTTCCCACCTGCCGCTGCTCGGCGTACTCCCACTTAGAAGGCCACAGCATTAGCCACGGCGGCGAAGCCATCACCGAATCCTCCAACACGGTCCTCGCCATCATCGTTGCCAAACGCTCCGCCCTTGCCCTAGTTACCGCCCTCGCCCTCGCCGTTCTGGGTCCACCACGGTTCCTCCGCTTCGGCTGTTGCGCCACGAGGTAACCATACTCTGCGTCTTCGGGACGCAAGCTGAGTAAGGCTTTATCTCTCGTGTACATGCGCGAGATGAAGAGCGGGCCGGTTTTGGGGGCGGTTTTGTTGGAGAAGAAGCGGCCGCAGTGGATGCAGCGGTTTGTGCAGGAGATGAGGTATCGTATGCCGCAGTGGGAGCGCCAGCGCCATTTTGGGAGGGGGTTGGGGCGGAGGGGAGGTGGTGGTGTTGATGTTGGTGGTGTTGATGTTGGTGTTGGTGTTGGTGTTGGTGTTGCTGTTGGTGCTGTTGGTGCTGTTGGTGCTGTTGGTGCTGTTGGTGCTGTTGGTGCTGTTGGCGTTGATGGCTCTGGTGAGGACGAGGGTGATGAGGATGGCGAGAGCCCGGACAATGTAGATGACGATGATGGAGATGGAGACGCTGCAGTGATTTGCACAGCGATCGCGTCTGGCTCGGCTGGCGGTGGCGGTAGTGGTGAATCCGGGGGAGTTATCAATGACGGTCCACGATGGCTGGATTCGTTCACTTGGAGATGGTCGGCCATTCTACGCCCCTTGCCCCTTCACCTCCTCGGGAACGTCTGGCGATGGTTCGACCTCGTTGTTTATCCAAGTTCGGCTATGTGCAAACCATACAGCAAAATTAATCTAGATTTGGAAATGTGAGTGAGTGTGTAGCTTGGTAGATGGGGTATCCGGGGCTCTTACAAGTACGAGCGGGAGAATTAGCCACATTGTGAACGATATCTCGTTGGTATGGTAGGGACTCGACGAATCCAAATAGCTAACCGTCCCCCATTTTCATAATCACTTTGACCCTTTTAAAGAACGGGCCTTCAGAATCCGGCTGGTCCCTCCTGCCCGTATCATGTACCCACCACTTGGTCATGCACATCATGACCCCCGTTTCACGAGACAAAGAAACATGTTCACCGCCCGCTCACCCACCCACCGATATGTCATGAGATGTCGTGAGACAGAACATGGACTGTACTTTGCTTTGTAAGAAGAGGACCTTGACCTAGAACCCCCCCCCCCCCCAACTCATATTGTTTGTACCGAATTTCATCTTCCCTCAGGAACGAGTGGTAAAAATGAACAACCGGACCACAAGACAAGAGTCTTCAAGTCCTGTTTGTAACGTTGAACGCCAGCAGTTCGGTAGCGGCGCGTGTCGTCCTCACAGTGAGCACCCCATGGCATGAGACTCGGTATCAAATCAAACGCAGTATATTTGACAAGGCGCAAAATAGCATAGCTGCCTAGTGTGTGCGGCTCTCTCGGTACATCATCATCCTCTCTTCATCGAAATTATCTTTGTGCCCCATGACACATTACACGCAAATAGTTTGGCCAGTCCTCGCATCTGCCATCTCATCTCTCTCTTTCCCGTGTGTTGTTCTCTCCTGGAAAATATATCGACATTGGATCGTTCATTGATCTCTCGTCCTGTCATCCTGCCTCAGATGCTCGCAAATGCATGTAAATCCAACGAAAATAAGAGGGAAAAAAAGACACGGAAAACTCTAGCAGGTCCAAGACCAGGAAACACGACCAATTGGCCCCCAATGCAGCCTCAACGCCAATGTCCCCGCCAAAGTCGTCCCCGAAAGATCACCCATGATGGAACAGGAGTGTTCATTCTATGGGCGACTCTCTGCAAGTTGACACAGAGAGCAGTGTGCAGGGTTGAAGGCTGGGGGGACATGAATACTAAACGACGAAGAAAAATATCAGGAAATGCCGGCGCATCAAGACGCCCAAAATCAAATCAAACTTTTTTTTTTCGTCGGTTAGCCCAATAAAGAGCTAGCATTATTTTCTCAAGCCGACAAACAACCAATCCTGGCTTTCAAAAGAGAGTCCGAGGGCAACATCAGTCTTGGGTCGTGTCTTGATCAAAACCTGCCGAACCGTGGTAATTAGGTGGGTATAGTCATGGTCGCCGAAGGGCATGGTCTCGTCATCCAAAAAGAAGCGGCTTTTGTCGAGCATGCTGGTACAGCTATCTAGACATAAAAAGGTCGTAACAGCGTATTCATCGTCAAGGGTGGTTCATATGCTCCCGCGCGCCATGAAAGGAGGTATGGCGGGGAAACAGGAGGGTATAGGGGGACCGCCCATGGGCCTTTTTTTGCCATGTCGAAATGGTTGCCCATATCAGGTATTTTCTTGTATCCAAGTTTCTTTTCCGTTCATCCTTCTCTGGTCGTTGAAACAGCCATGAGCCAAGGTTTCCTTGCCGGGCGGGTGCCGTGAATCCAAAACTGGATGCCGCCGCGACGCTGGAAAATCTTCTATCCACCAAATCCGAGACGGCCGAGCGAAAGATCATGACGCTGCCAAAGGCTCGTGTCCAACAAATCATCATTATAAGCAATATGGGTGTGGTTGTGGGGGGAGAGTGTCCATCATGAAAAGCAATGGTAGGTATAACACAGGGGGGGTTTTGTCGATTACCGAGCTGCGGAGAGCTGCGGTGAACTCGTCGAATTTCGTTTGTAGTCTCTATGCGTCGCGAGTCATGAATCGTTTCCTCATTGTAATGGTTGTCGTGGCAGTCTCGGCGAGGTGAATTATGGTTCTTGTCTAGTGGAATCGAGATGCGCCGGCGCTTCCAGCACGGGGTGCGTTATCGGAAGAGTCTGCCATGGGGTTAGTTCCTTGGACTCGCTATCCCAGTCTGCGCAGACGAAAGAAAAAACTTACCGCTTCCACGTTGCATGTGGCCGTTGGAGCGGTTGCGACCGCTGAAGCCGGCAGAAGTCTCCCACTCGGGGCCTCTGGGCTGCCTCTCGGGGGCGTTGCGGTTGCCGCTGTTGGCGCCAGGGCGCTGGCTTCCAATGGCACCAGGGGTGCTTCGGGCCTGAGAATGGGCGGCCGACTCGTAGGAGCCAAGGTTGAGTCCACCAAGCGAGCTGAGGAGGCTGCTGTCGGTACCAGGAGTGCCGACCGTACCCGAAGTAGGCGTCAGGTTGGGAGTGGCAAGCGCGGCGGACTGGTTGACACCTCCATTGTAATCGCCGAAGCGGGCCCCCGAGTTGCCAGACTGGGGAATGTTCCCGATGCCGTTCATGGCCGTCAAGTAGCTCGAGGAGGATGCGGACGGGCTAGGGCTGAAGGATCGCAGATCGGCGAAGCTCTTGGCAGCGCGAAGGTTGGCAAGGCCATTTCCATCAGGGCTTCCAGGAAGCTCAAGGGTCGGACCTTGACGGCCCATGGCATGGGAGTAGTTGGTGCTAGCGCTCCGGGCCTCTCTATCAGCGGCGAAATCGAAGGTGGCTGCCCTGCTGAGGCCCTTCTTGTGGTAGTCCAGGCCGACAGCGGGAGAGTGGATCTGGGCTGTGGGTGAGGGAAGCTGGCGTTTGACGACGTGAATCTGGCGCGACTCGGCCTCTCCCACAGAGTTATGCTCGAGGCCCATGTGATGGGCGAGGATGTGGATGCGACGGCGCTGCTCGGGGGCGACCGAGTTGGGGAAGATGAGGATTTCACGGTTGGTATCACGCTTGAAAAGAGTAAGCTCGGTGTAGAACTCCAGAGTCTCGGGATCGTTGAGATCGATATCTCCATCTACACACGGTCAGTCAGCAGGTGTTCAAGTCTATCTCGTGGCTTTCTTCGTCACAACGTACCGAGGGGAGCGCGGGGAGGGTTGCTGGAGACGCTGTTCAGGGTCTGCAGAGACGGCTGTTGGTGCAGCATCGGGGCGCGGTGCTGTTCTTCGAGTTGACCACGTCGTTCCCTCTTCTCACGCTCGATACGCTCTCGCTCGGCTTCTGGCAGCATCTTCTTGTACTCGACTCTCAGCTTTCGGCCGTGGACCTCCATTCCGTTCATGGCATCAATGACAATCTTGGTATCTTCGGGGGACTGGAAGTTGGCAAAAGCCAAGCCACGGAAAACGCCATTGTCGAAGTGGTAGTTGAAGGCGTATGGCTGGGGTAGGTGCATTTCCAACATGACGGCGGCAAGCGTCTCCTTTCGCACGGCAAAGGGAATGTTCTTGATGACAATGGCGGTAGGAATCAGCTGCTCCTCCGTCTGCGAGCTGGGGCGCATATCACCCTGTCCATCATAGCGGAGGCCGTTAGACATTCCACCGTTGAGGCCGGAGCCATATGAGCCGTGCATGCCGAGTCCTTGATCGGTCCAGTTCTTAGGGGCGGTCAGATCACGACTACGTTATAGAGAGCGAAAGGATGTGGGAAAGGGGAAAAACAGAAGAGGAAAAAACTTACAGTGGGGAGAGCGGCTCGGCGATTGACGCTCCTCTGTCTATTGGCACCGTTCATGGCACCGTTGACGGTCGCAACACCACCAGCATTGTAGTTCCAGGCCTGGCTATTGTCCAGCATATATCCCCCGGGCATTCCATTCGCAGACATTTGATCCATGGCTCTAGGATTATAGCCAAGACGGTCGGAAGGAAACAGGGCAGAGGAGCCCAAGCCGTTATCGAAAGGTCGCTGGGCCTGACGAGGGAGGGACAGACCGGATTGGAAGCCGCCCGCATACTGCCTCGAGGAGCTCGGGGAGCGATTCGGGGGGGCTGAGTAGTCGAGATACATGTCGTGTTGTTGCTGGCTCATTGTCTTTTTCTCGTGATATATTTTTTTCGAGGTGTAGACCCGTTGACGGCAGGTACTGGATTTGATGACCAGTAACCAGTGTGATGTGCCGACGGGGAGCGGGAGGAAGGAAGAGGAGGAGGAGGAAAAGGCGGGAGGCGGTAATGCGGATGTGTGAGGGAGATGCAGGTTGGGTTGGCAAGGGGGGCAGTTGGTAGATGCAGCAAAAAAAGCCCTCGACAAAACCGAACCGACTGACGTGTGTGGACAACGCGAGTGAGGACAGGGACCTGGCGACCTCAGGAAATGGCGGGCGATGCGGAGCAAGCAGTCAGTGTGCCTTTCGCCAAAACCAAAGTGACAGCAACCTAAGACGCAAAAGCGGCGTCGGGGACGGAGGCGACGGCAGCAACCTTGATTGCGATGTAGCGGACGAGGCGATGCAGTCAGTGTGTGTGTATGTATGTGTGTGTGCAAGGTTGCAGTTCACCAAACACGCAGCATGCAACTAGAAAAGTCGCAAGGAATTTCTCTCGTGTGTGGATGTGACGGCCGTTCGCTCGTTCGGATCGCTCGTCGTTAATAGTCGTGCAGAGACCCCCTCCGAAAATGGGTCTTTTGGAAAAAACAGGTTGGGAGGAGGGAAATGCGAGCAGCCGGGAGAGAGAGAAGAGGAAGAAAAAAAAAAAAAGTCGCACGCTGTGACCAGTACAGAAAAAATGCCGTGGCGGATGTTATGTAGGGGCGTGGGCGTGGGCGTGGGGGAGGGCGAGTGGTCCCAGTCAATGGTAAGGTACCTTGCTCTCCGTTCGAAGTACCTAAGGTAAGGTATGGCAAAGGTATGTGGCGGGCTCCTTGCGGGATGGGCGCAAGCGGGCTGGTGCTTTTGCTTTTTGGGCTTCTGTTTGGCCAGGATCTTCTTCTTCTCCTTCTTCTTCGTCTTCTGCTTCTCAACTTCTCTATTGCTTTGCTTTGCTTTGCTCGGCTTGGCGTGGCCCTTGGGGCTCGTTCGCTCGTTTCTCCGCCGAAAACGCCAAGGTCACCCAGTTAGGTACCGGATGCACACGCAGTTGCTGTTGCAGTTGCAGTCGCAGTCGCAGTCGCAGTCGCAGTCGCAGACGCGGGTTGCAGACGCTTGACACGCGATCGCTTGGGGATTGGTGTGTGTGTGTTGCGCCTTGATTCAAGGTGAAGTACCTTTGGATAGGGCAAGGCGCAAAGGGGGTGGTGGGTGTGTTTGTATTCCTTGCTTGATGGTGCGCGTACCTCAATTAAGTGCTAAGGTATGTGGGAGGAGGGAGGTAAACAAGCCCAAGTAATAGGTAACTAAGGGACGGATAGGAGAGGATAAGATAAAGAAGAGGGATAGCGGATGATGAGGTGACCGACGCTAGGTACTACTTTTTTTCGCCTGGTGTTGAGGCTCAAAATAAGGTCAAAGGTCGAGGGAGGAAGAAGACGATGAACTGTGAGGGAGGGGGGTGAAGGGGAGGTTAAGAGGTTGCGAGGAGATTCGAGCGACAAGGGAAAATTTGGTGCTGCTGCAGCATGGAAGGAAAAAAAAAAAAAAAAGAAGAAGAAGCTGAAGTGAGGAGGCTAAAAAGGGGAGCTTCTCTCTTCTTTTTTTTTCTGGTCCCCTCTCCCCTTCCTTTGGATTTGCAGTTTCTCTCTCTCTCCCGTCACAGTTCACTTTCAACCCCCGTTATTGTCGATGATGGGCCCCAGTGACCGTAGCTGATGAAATGGGCCCCCACCGAACGGACGGGGACTAGCCAGCGGGGATCCAGACAAGACTTGATGAAGTTGAGCTCAGGACTTGGACCCCAGGGCTGTGGGAAAAGAAGAAGGGGTGTGGCAACGACCCGAACGGCAGAAGGCAAAAGGAAGACAGGCTTCAGCCCTTGACAAGGGGTCGGGGAGGGACCAGTGGACCACAACGGCAAGGAGAATGACTGACAGGGCAGAAACAGACGGTGGAGGGAACAATTGGAAAATAAGAGGAACCCATTCTGCGGTCTGCACCACACACTAATTATCCCGTACTTTACGGATACCTTTCTTTACCAGTGGAGGAGTCTAGGTCTCCAGGACCAGGAGTCAGGGACCCAGCACCCAAGACCGACAGGGCAGGCCTACGCAGTACGTAGTACACAGTAGGTAGGCTCAAGACAAGGATCGGGGCGAGGACCCAGGGCGACCGACGATGATGAAGAGAGTCGTGTCTATTCCATGGATTGTGTTTGTGTTTGTGCTTGAGCCTTACGGTTTCTTCTCTCCATTCTCTCCATTGTAGAGAAAGTCGTGAACAACGAAAAATATGCACTCGTTGCGAAGCTGCATCAATAACTTCAAGGCAACATAACTTCTCCATAGCACAGGCAAGGTTGCTCGAGGTACCTGAGGTTGCTGAACATGAACAGACCTCAGATCTGACACTGACAGCGCCGCTAATAGCCCGTCCATCTGGCAGTGGCAGCAGGGACTGACATTCCCGAGGTCAGTGTGTCTTTTCTTCTTCGCCTTAGTGCCAGCCACTAGAACCTGTCGCTGTAAAGTATCGCGTGGTACGTGAATAAGGTACCTACGGGTAGATGAACAGACTGAGAGAGAGAGAGAGAGAGAGAGAGAGAGAGAGGGTGGGCGAAAGCCTTCACCGTTTGGATGGACTGGATGCCCCGGTCCCCTTTGGTTCGGCAAGGTTCCTCTGCCCAAGGTTTTTCTCTGTATCCGTACGCTGTATGGAGTACGATATGGCGAATCTCGGAACCTCCAAACCTCTTCGCCCTCACCTGGGGCTCGCTGTATGAGGAATTGGGGGTCCATGACCTCTGGGGTCCAGTCGGCTCGCTCAGAGCAACGTGCGGGAACAAACCTAGAAGGCACCTTTACCCGCTATCGCCCTTCTAACTAGTCAACCAGTCAGTCAGAAGTCTCCGTACCTCACCAATTGACTTACTGTTCGTACTACGTATGTAGGAAGATACTAGTGTCCCGCTGGTCAGGGTCTGTTTTTGTCATGGCCGGCTCACACTGTAGGCTTGATTAGCTTTGGTGCAATGGGCGTTGGCGGTGTTCCGTCTCAATCTATCCTGTCCTATCCTCTCCGTATCCATCGTGTCTGGCGGGGAGACCGTTGACCCATCGTTTGCTTCTTGTTGACAGGGCATACGGATACACAGTAGTCCAGAGTACGTTGAAAATTGGCCCCAAGCTCGGCAAGGTTTGGTCATCTCGCAACGTCCGAGGCTCAAAAGCCTTTCTTCCCTTTGGTTCTGCTGATGTACCTCTCGGCCTTGTGTCGAGAGAGTGTTGTTGATGCGAGAAGGAGCAGCGTGTTGACACTGGCACTGACTCTGGTGCCCACGGCTATGACAATGTCTGACCCTTTGACCCCCCAGCCTCAGGGCCCGATGCGCACATGGCTTGTGCCGTTGTAACTACCCGTCGTTGCCCTGTGCAAGTCACAGGCGCAGGCGGCAGACGGGAAGGAGACGGAGGGCCCAGGCATTACCGCGGAGCTAGGTACCCCTGACAAACTGAGCGCGGCGCGATGCGGTGTGGTGTGCGTGGTGAGTGGGTATTTCATGGTAATTGTTGTGGTGGGCATACGTAGTATGCGGCGTGCTATGGGGAGAGGAGAGAAAGAACGGCTCGTCTCGTCTTGCTCCGAGTCTCCGACTTCTCGCGTACCTTGACCAGAGGAGTGCTTCTCAGATGGCCGCAAAACGTAGTACATGGAAATATGTCTTCATATGGCATGGCCGAGTATGCGTACCCTCTGCTGGAAGGAAGCCGTCGATTGGAGCAAAAGGCATGCGGTACCTGTACGCTAAAGTGCTATGTCAGACCCATGTTTGTACGGAGTCCTCTTGCCCATAACCCTGGGTCCTGGGTTGCCAATGAGCAAGGACCTGTCTCCAGAACAGTCAGAACTGTAAGGCAAGGTATGACTCCAGGCTCGGTAGGGGTAAAAAAAAGTACCCTGATCGATGAGGCAGGGAACCGCAACTGTGCGAATAGGCCAAGGATCCAGCACCTCACCTCGATGGATGTACAGCCAATTATCCGTATTCGACAAAGGCTGGGTCCAGCTCTCCAGACTTTCCTCCTTCCTTTTTCTTCCTTCGTCGTCGCGACCACGAGCTGGACGGACGGGTCGTCATCTCTGGAAAGCAGCCGGCGCCGCAGACAGTGTCTGCCGCGATGGGTCGTGGCAGCTGGATAAGTCCACAGCGGGACGGAGGATCCTCGACGGATATTGGAGCTTCACGTTTCGCAGGGGCGGTGTCCTTGTATAAGGTACTATTTACTATTCGTACGGATACTACTGCGTACGTATAGTAGATACCAAATGGCGATGAATTGGGCCTTGAAGATACGGAAGAGAAAAGGGGCAAGAGGGAGCAAAGCGGCGCGACCGCCGTTGTCGCCGGTGTCGCTTCGGAAAACGCAATCAGCCTGCGGTGAGTGGCCCATGGTCCGTGGCTTTTATGCTTTGTGCGTATTGCGTGGTGGTGGATAATGAATTGAATAAGGTAGTCTGTGAAGTGACGTTTCCTCTGGAGGAATGTGAAAGGTAAGGTTAAAGGTGTCAGGAGGTTGAAGGCCGGATGCCTTGCTAAGGTGCATTCTGCCGAGGAAAGAATACCAGAAAAGGGGAAGGCAGTGACAAGTTTGACATTGCCCCCTACCTTCCCTATTACCTTAGTATCATGAACTCAAGATTGGGAAGTCACGATTGCGCCATGGCATAGGTACGTAGTAGAGAGTACTCCGCAAGGTACGGTACGGCATGAGAGAAATGGACGATGCTCTATGTTCTTTCCTCTGTTTCCAGTGTCTATGCCTCAATCTGGAAGGCACACTCAATGCCCAAGTTATCTTATTGCTTCTGATTCAAGGTGTATTTCCTTTTCGGGGACGGAGCAGGGAGGAACCGGTGGGTTTGCACTTGAGGAGCACTTACTTGACTTTTGACTCGCAGGCACGTTGCACGTTGCACGTTGCATCTCGTCGCGATGTCGGGCCACAGACGGTTTGCGGCATGTGGTGAGTGAGGTATTGTCTGCAGCCTGCCCGTGGTCCGTGGTCTGTGGTCGGACGCGTTTGGGAGGGAGGGGCGGGAAGGTGGCACGGGGACTACGGCTACTGCCAGAGCGGTGGAGGGAAGGAAGGGGCCCAGCCTGTGGGATAAGCCAGATGGTTGTGTAGGAAGGCGCTAGCACAGTGTCAGCTGCAATGGCGGCGTCTGTCACTGGCTGCGATGCTAAAAGGAAGGAAGCCCGCCCGGCGTTCCTGACCTGCCGTTGCCTCACACCGGTCCAATATAAATTGAGTGGTCTTTCCGTCACCGTCCCGTGCGTTGCTGGGAAACACGCACAAAATCCACAAATTATCCCTCGACATCTGCATCCACGCTGTGCATCCATGACTAGTACACAGTGCGACACTACAAACCGAAAGTGCCAAATAGTAAGAAAGTCAGGTGCAGTGCACTCAAGTAAGGTACCCAAGGTAGGGGGTTTCTGCGTAATCATCTCCAAAGGTAAACGGGCGGGAAGGGTTCCCCAAGGAACGCCGTTGACCACACATCCAAACACAAAACGATGGTTTCTCTTCCAGAACGCGATGCTGCCGTGTCATTGTGAGCATCAGACGAACCCACAGCGACGTGGTTCGCGTCCAAGGTACGGAGTACCTACCTCACCTACATTACCTACCTAAGGTACCTTGACGTGTCATCGAGTAGGTTTCAACGCAAAGGCTGATCCGCTATCGCCTCGAACACACTGTATCAACTTAAAAGCTTTTGTCGTCTTGTTCCCGACGAGCTTTCAGTGCCCGTCGTTGGCTTACCCGCACTGTACGGCTGACCAATCACAAGGTTTGCATCTGCCAGAGTGGAAAGTCATGATTGTCTGTGCCTGCAGCACCAGAGTTGTGTTGTGCAGGAATGGAGGAGTCACGCCGCACGCCGCACGACACTTTCCATACACAGCAGTTGCAGCCAATGGCAGCCAATGACAACCGAGGAAATGCCGAGGGCACTCAGTCCCGTCTCTCCACAGTCCACGAGTCCACGCCCGCATCTTCAAAGTATTCCAATCCATTTTCACCAGCAGCGATCAAGACATGCAGATCCATAAAGAGTACAAAGTACCGTACGCTGTACGTCCTCCAGATGGACTGTGCACTTGGACCTTCCCACCTCACCTTCCCTGGCACGCACTTGCTGTGTAAGAACCAAGAAGCACCTACCTTGGCAGGACTTGGGTACCTCAAAGGAATGCATAATGCAGTACTCAGTTCCAAGTTCCAACACCAACGTTGAGATATCTCTTCCAATACCCAAAATTTCGGCACGCGTCCCTGCAAAATCAACCAACTACAACCTGACTCAATACCGTAGACAGCCACTTTCTTGCCTGTCTGCCTGCGTTGGCAGTGTACAACGACTTGGGCTCTATCGACCTCCCGAGACTCCCAGCCAGCCACGGTGTTTACTCGCAATAGCATCAACCTATGAGAGAATGCCTCCTGAGTCGTGGACAAGGCACTTGCAGCACAATATGCATGCCGCCCCCATTCCTCCGCATCATATCGAGATACGAAATCACTGCACAACAAGCGCGACAAGGAACACAAGCAAAGGAACCTACCGCTGAGACAGCACCGACATGGGCAATCCGCAGCCACAGGCCTCCCCGGGAAGCAATTCCATCCTCGCAAACCTGGGGCAGTCGCTCTCACTCTCACTCAATCAACACCTTCTCCTCGAGTCTCCTCCATTTCTTTCAGCTCCACGACACAGTGTCTGCAGCGTCAGATACCGCGCGCCGTCTTTCCTCAAAGACATTGGTACCCCTGTCTCGGAAGCCCCAACCATCGACCTCGACCCTCCTCCTTTGTCGCCCCTTCTGAAGGAACCTCTCATCGTCTGGCATTCCTGATGAAGTTGTTATAAAGACTTTCCAAATACAAGGACACCGACAGCACAAAGACTCCGCATCTCTCGCGCCGTTCCGTTTCACCAAAAGTAAAGGCCCTTCGGCACACCCGCCATGACGGGTCGATTCTGTGCCTGTCGCATCCATCCATTGACGATCCAGCACCTCGGACGTGGGACCCAATTCGCGTGGCACATTGTCCAGGGTCTTTGTCCTCCATCGCCATCCACGGCCATCTCGCTCCCATGATTTCCCGTCCACCAAAGAGGTATCCGTCTGTACAGACTACGGAGAACGAATACTGGAACGCTACCTTGGCAATTTTCAGCGGACGAGGCCGAGTGGTCCCTAAAACGTCCCCCGCAGACCATGTCTCTCCCCGTTTGGTTTCTACGTGTAACATTGCATATCTCGACACCCAAGATTCTCAAAAAGACTTCAAGGTAACGCAAGATCCGGGGGCGTTTTGCGACACCAGGACATGCGTTCTACGTTAGGTACATGCAGTTGCCTCGCCAGCTACCTAGGACGAATCCATCACTTTGGCATTCAATGCGCTGAGAGGCTGGCTGCTGCAATGCCACCTCGAAAAGCAAAGCTGAACAGGCAAAGGAAACGACGATACGAATTGTTCGTCCGCGCTCCTGCCCGTGCCACCCGAATTATCATCGACAATACCTTAGCCCAATACGCCTCGGCTCTCCTCGCCCGCGAACCTGGCTCAATTGCCCTGACGTCTTCGGGCCGTCACGCTGGGCCCAGATCTACACGCCTAGTCCTCGCGCCCTTCTTTAAGATGCCCCTAGTGATGGTCGACTCCAAGGCACAGAGAGCCGCCTGACGTCGCACCTCTGCAAATCGGTGAGGACCAATTCGAGACAGAGCGAGATCGACAAAAGGACTCAGGCCCGGAAGACGCTTCTTCTGCTCCACTGCTTCCAAAGTTCCGTACCAAGGATGACGGCCGCCGATTCCTTGGTAATAACCTAGGGTTCGTGAACCCCTATTTCAGCCCCTGGCTGTCGTCACGATGCTTGCAACACGCAAACCGGTCAACATCGGCCACTTGTAGCCACACACGGGAGGCGGATACTCTATCCCCTATTTCGAATTGGCAAATGGGGCGGGCGAAGTCTAGCGGCCTAATTTCCATCTCCCCGCTTGAATCCAATAGCTCCGGATTCTCTGCAACCTTCTTAGGGTCGGCAGCATTTCCCATGATAGCAAGCATTTATACAGCGACTAGAGGTTGCAAGATATTTATCCTGGGGAGAATCACGATCTCACGATTAAGTCGGGCCTGAGCTTCGGACTATGAAGGAGATGGTAGCATCAGACACTAGGATACATCGTCGCACAAAATCGCCCACACGCTCTCACGCGCCGTCACGCGGCACTCGCCTTGCATAAAATGTGCCGGACCCTGGCGTTCCACGCTCCGCATCCCCGTTCAACATCCCTGCCGTTCACGAGATGCGAGATGGGGGGGATGGAGCTTAATCTTACCCACCGACCGGTGCGCTGCGCCGCCACAGCGAATGTCCCCGGAGCGGCCCCGACTCGCCAGTTTGCCTTACAAGATCCTACGGGTCGGATACATGGATGATGATGATGGGCTCGGTCTGCCTTGCTTCTACTCTCGGGAACAACCATATGCGCACATAGTCAACGGTCGAGGCCAGATGTCTTGCTCCTGATGGCCGTACAAATACCAATTAGGTCATTCCGACTTTGCCTAGAGCTTTTCTCCGGGAATACGGAGATACAATATTGGCTTTTAAAGACGTTGCATCAAGTCAACAACCCAAGAATATTGCAGGTCACCAGTTCGTCCAAATGCGTCAATCATGCCCAGTCAGCGCTATCGATTGGCCGATCCGGAACACCATCCTACCACAATAGCTCCCTTGAGCCTGTCCAATGGTGGGTACGAGAAAGGCGATGGTGGCTTGCACAAGACCGGATTCTTCGAAGCCGCTCCCCGAAGGCTGCGCAAACTAACCAGGCCCTGTACGGATACAATGTATGATGGATGCAGGACTGCGAGACTACCAGCTTGTAATAGAGTGATTACATTCCCACGCTCGACGCTCAACGCGATGATCTCAGAATCACTCCGTAAGCGCCGTTACAGCCGTGAGCCAACTCGCGGCACTAGTATATATCCTATGCATGGCATTTGCCTTGTGCCATCCAGCTTCTAGGATGACTAGCGACCGAGGCTGCGTCGCGTTTCGAGGCACGCATCACGACTTCATTCGGCTAAGGCATGCAGGGCGCGTTGCGTGGGAGCTGACATCCCTCCCAATTTCCTTGTCGAAGCAAAAGCCTTCATACCGGTCAGTCAATATCCATCAACCAGTACGTTAGAAGCCCGGCCTGTAAGACATTCCACAAGGGGCGCCTGGTTCCTAAACATCAATAACAAGCTTGGCTGCTCCGGCAAATCGAAGTTACATTGCGCATCTCACCGGAGAAGGCGTCTCATCGTTGTAGTCTCTCGGGCAAGTGCCTTTTCAATGTCTCGGTCAAGGTTCACAATTGTCGCCCAAGCCCAGCCATTGCCGCCAGCGGCCCAGCGCATCTAGTCTCTGAATCAGACAACAATTTGCCATTCAGTGGTGTTCCCCATCTACGAGGTTCCCCAGCTCTCCGGTATCATTTCTCCGAACAGGGTTCCTAATAATAAGGTGGCAGTGCCATCTCTCATTTCACCAAACACAGTCAACCGTCACTGTACCACAAGTCACCAGATACGGCCTAGAGCGTGTGCTGCAGTCTCTGCGCATGGGGAAGATATTGGAAATATCGCCCCGAAATCAAGACTGTAGGCGACACTACAGGATATATTGTCTACAGCATAACGTGCACCCACGATCATGCTTCAGTTGAGCCCCCAGAAGGAGCAGCCTCCCCTTGATGTCTGTTCTTGATGTCGCGAGCCTAGAAATCTCATGACATTAGCTGCAGAAAAACTCCTTGGTTTCTCGTCCAGACATGGAAAGAGATGACAACCCTAGCTACGTTGACCGTGGATCTTCCCGCGATAGCCATTCTCATACCACGTGATCAACGTGACACGCGGAAGAAGGCTACATATTCCGCTTATGCAAGGCGGGAAGCAAACATCACACAAATGGGGCCAAGCCAGGGCCCATGACCATGGTTCACTCGAGGGGCTGTGGTCAACCAGGTATCAGCTCCGATGTACTCTGTACCATGCGTAGTACAGTCGCCGGCATACGCAGCACTCGAATTCCACGATCGTGTGTCGGCTGGGTTCTTCACAGCGAAGTCATACGGAGTACTTCGCTTGCAAGAGGCGTGAAACCAATCATCTCCCTACTATTCACCAAGATGATCCCAACACCATGAAGAGGGTCCCTTGTTCCCTCGAAAGGTCGATTGGTCACTTGGAATTCTTTGGTCAATCTCTAGATGATCCATCTTTCTTACGAACCTGACGGTAAACGACAGCGACTCCCGTAATGGACAACTGCTTCCGAAGTCCAGTGGCCATCCAAAGCCGGGGAGATGGAACACCCTGTACCCCTTGCGGGACTCACGTCTGTGGACTTCACCTGTACGGATACGCTCACGCCTGCCTAACCGTCAGCGAGCATTATCTTATTTTGTACCGTTCCTACGCTTCCGGACAAGGTGACTAAACCGACAACATCACGAACAGTCTCGATGCTAGAATGCGTTCTAACGTCTTGTAAGGCACTAAGCCCTGATGCTATAAGGTGCTATAAGCCACGTCCGCCTGCCGCCACTATGTTTGGTGATGCCTGTTCACAAATATTACGTAGAACTTGAGGACCTGGACCGTTGGACGTGTCCACCCTCGGATACGACCAGGGATCCAGCTCCATCAAGGGCATCGTCGGGACCTTCGAGAAATTCTACCGAGACCAACAGAAAGTCTTCTTGCCCGAGAGGCGAAAGACAAGCACCCCTGATGGGATCCAACGGCTTTAGGCTTCAAGTGGATTCATCTCAAAAAAAATCTTTACTCCTTCATCCGACCCCACTTGCACGCATCAGCGCTTCGAGAAGCCCGGCTCGCTCCCGCGAAATGAGATTATTGCTGATGCAGTTGGGACCGCGAGGTCTGCAAGCTGAAAAAGGAGGACAGGGGGTGTGGAAGGGGCTCGATGGATGACACGAGACCCGGCTTCAAGCTATCAAGCAAGCGTCATTTGTCTCTGTGAAGAAGTTTCATCTCTTGGCTGGACTCATGCATGCTGGGAAAGTCTTGTAAGGGCCCTCTGAAGTGCTAGCCACAGCTTCATGTCTCGTATGCTCTGCGGCACGCGGTACGTGAAGTCTGATGGTGCCGAGGTCCTCGTGCGGAAACAATATCCAATCATCACATCACCCAGGAGGAATTAGATCTGAGATGATATTTGGTAGTTTCTAAGATGAGTGAGTGTGACATTGAGTCATGCAAAATGAGGCTTCCTGCAGCCTCGAAACCTTGACTGCTGCGGAGACCGCCCTGCGTCTATCGGATCGATAGGTTCTGTTTGGCGATTTCAGCGCTCGATGTTGGATCTGCGAACTTTGTGTTTCTTGATATGTTCTACGCGGCACATTCTCGAGAACTGGCAATAGGTCACTGAGCGCCGAATAGGGGCTTCTCTACGCGCAGTCACCACCCGGAGAGTCTGTTGAAGTTATCTTGTGCATGATGGCGTGATCCGCAGCTATCGAGACGGCGGTCAGACGAGATGGTCCAGGACCAGCTCGACTTTTCGAAGTGAAGAAACGGGCTTATGTTTGTATTGGGCGGTAGCGGGCGCTTCTTGAGACTGAAAGGGAGTTCAGCATGACATCCTACAGCTTGGCCTCCGGAAACTCCGGACGTCACAATCTGCGCCCTGGGTATTGGCTTCGTCAGCAGCTTTGTTGAACCCCCTTTTCTGATGTCTCAGGGGCAAAAAGTGGAAGAAGAATGGTGCATTTCTTGCTGTTTCGGGAACAGGAGACTCTAAGTATTGCATACATGTGAAGATATTGCGGCCTGCCTAGGCTTGTGAGTAGATCTGGTACGCAAAGTATGGCTTGAGGTGAGACGTTTTGCTTTCCGCTTGATTATAGTCGGAGACAGACAAGCGGTCGACCTAACAATGATGAAGAAGATGTCAGGAGACAGGTACTGTTGGGATATAGTCGCGGGACGGCTGCGAGGACGTTGGCATTTGTGAGTTTTGCGGGCTTAAATTCATGAGTAGAATGCTGCCTCGCTCTTCAAAGGATGAGAGACGCTATTGCAGACGAAAGCCTTGCGAGGTGAGGAGCAAAGTATCGTTGATGGCGTGTAGAGACGTCACCACGGAACAACTTATCTTGCGTCGTGCCTCTTGATTCATGAATTGCGGCCACGGTTTCGTGGATGGCCTTGAGGCCGACTTTCCGTTGGACCGAAGGTATGAATTTACTAAGCTTCGCCGACTTCTCGATTGGTTTGGCCGGGTGCACATGGCTGTACTATCGACCACACAGCTCTATCTCGTGGGTTCCTTACAGAAAGCCGCCCCCAACCTCCATGATATGAAATGTGAATACCGAGTCGTCACCCTGTAGTGTAACTGGCTGCCGCCACTGCTTAAGTCTGATTCTTGTTGGATATTATCCTTCCCCTCTGTTTCAACCGAACTCAACTTCTCCGCCAGCCTCTTTGGGTGTTCCGAACAGCCTTAGGATTCCCTCAGTCCAGTTTCGGCCATCAAGGACTCGGACAGATAGAGCAGCTGAGACCGTATCACTTGGCTCCTTTCCAGTCTTCTAGGTCATACATGGATCGACCTCACGCAGCGATCAATGTTCTTGACAGACAAGCTTGGTGTCCCTCTCAGTCAGATATGGTCCTGAGTATAGTATACAAGCAGGCAGGCTTGCCTCTGAGGTCTTATCTAAGGAAGGACTTCATCGTGGGTTGGTTCCTTGCTTCATCAAATTAAGAGACATTTGGGTGGAAGATGTCCATATGTAGTGTGCACGGTGGAGTTGGCCCGTCAGAACGTCTATGTGCCTGGCCAGGCTCCATGGCACTACTGCCATCATCAAGGCCATCATCAAGACACAGGCTTCTCTGAACGTCTCTGGACGGGTATTCGCTTGTGATACACCACAGAAAGAGAACGAAGAGGTCGAGGCAGATCAAAAGCAGTGTTGTGTAGTAGCCTAACAATCGAAGCCACGCACTCGGGTCATCAACAGATAATCTCCAGAGACGCATGAGGATATCCATCTTGTGAGGGCGTTCATGTGTGTCCTTGGACCCAACTGCACTCAATGGACTTCAACTTAGTTTAGAAGAGCCAGAAGACAGATATCTGAACAATTGAAGTCATCCTTGTTAGATAACTCTATTGGTGACGGAAAATCACCTCCATTGGCGTACGTCTGTAAGTCGGCTGGGCTACGGCAGGAGAAGGGGACCACTCGTCTGGGGCTAGGCGGAAGGCGTTGTTCGACTATCAATTTTGTGACCAATGAGTGAAGACTGAGGACGTATTTCGATGCTATTGTCGAACGTATACCAGTCAGATACGTTCAGAAACGCAGGTCCTGTATGCTGTTGTCATTGCAGTAGCATCTGAATTTGGATCTGGCTAACGTGACGATTTAGATAACGCTGGAATCCTCGAAACCTCGGGCGAGGAAGCATCACCTAGGAATCAGTCTGCGGGATGAAGGGCGGCTGCTATGATAGCCTCATGGCAAGTCAAGCTCAATCCTTGGCCGGATAGTACTCCTGTCCACGTACTTGAGAATTTCAGGTCTTCGCGCAAACCGAAGCTGCATCATTTTGCGGACAAAGGTTACACAAAAAAAGACAGACATAACAAGGCACGAGGCAAACGATATACAACTTCAACGAGAAACGTACAATTGGAGGTAAACTTTTCTCATTGGCGAGGGGTATCTTGGTTCATCGATCTAAGTCAAAGCTAAATCCCGCTCCCTGACTCCAAGTGGCTGACCATGCAAGAGAGACCATCAAAAAAGTCTCGGCAACTTTTCCATTACATCACACCGAACTCTTTCATGATCTCAGAAACTATCTCCGTCTGCTGCGGGTGGTGGTCGGCGCCGGCTCGAACGCATCCTCGTCCGAAATCTCATCATCGCTGATCTCGACAGCGGCTTGAGAGGCGGTAGCCTGCGAGAAGTTGAGCTTAGTCTGCCGGGTAGTCTTCGGGGCCGCACGTGCAGGCTGAGATCGCTTTCCCCGAGTAGTCGGCGGCGGCGGCGGCGGCTCTTCAAAGTCGTCGTCCATCACCACGTCCTCTTCCTCGGATTCTTCCTCAAAGACAGGCTTCTTGCGACCTCGCGCGGGCGGCTTCTTGGCTGGAGCTTTCTTGGCTGGGGCTTTCTTTGCTGGGGCAGCTTTCGTTGCTCGAGTGGCCGTTGCTTTCTTTGCAGGTGCTTGACGGGCGGGGGGTTCGTCCTCGTCCATCAGGTCATCCTCATCATCCTGGGTCGCAGTCCTTCGTGACTTGGCTGTAGGCTGAGCGACAGCCTCGGTCTCAACCACTCCAGGCTGATCCTCCCAGTGTCCATCAAGGTCGGAGTCCCACTCGTCTGGCTTCGGTTTGACAGTACGCCTGGAAGCCTTCTTCAGGGCTCCCTTGGAGAAAGCCTCTTCGAGCTTCGCCCGATACGCCTCCATCGCAACATCCAAGTCATCCTCATCAGAGTCAAGGTGGAGCATTTGCTTCACCTGGCCGGCCAACGATTCGCTAACGAACTCCTCCATCGCGTGCTTGTCGTCCTTGTTGACGAACTGGTTGACGGCATCGCCGAAGGGTGCCGTTGGCAGGATCTTCAGAGACTGGGCTGCGAGAAACTCCTGGACGAGGGCCTCCACTTTGATGGTGTCCAGACCCAGTGTTTCCTCGAGAGCCTCCGGAATGTCTGTGTCTTTAGTTCGTCCTGGAGAGCATTAGTATCAGTAAACCGGATTTTAGGAAACATAGCAGCTCACTTGTGGCACCAGCCTTCTTGCGGTGGAAGTACACGACATCATTGGTGTTTGCCACCTTGCCGATGAACCTATTTGAGAACCGCTGGGGATTCTCGCAGTCGTACTGACCACCCTCCGGAGCTGTATACTCCACTTTGAGGCGGATCAAGGGCAGTGGAGGTTCCTCCTCGTCATTCTCTTGGACAGCGAACCACTCCTCATTCGCCTCTTGGATCATCTCGTCTACGACTACCATCAGTCTCTTGGTTAACTCCTGTCTGTTTTCTTTCTTCGTGTGCAGCCCCTTAAACCGCGCATCGGTCGATAATTGGATCTCCTTCGTAATGAATGGGCGTACGGTCTTCAATGGTAATTTTTCAACCTTGAACTCTCTGCCTGTGACGTTCAAAATCGCCACGTGCTTTGGCACCGCCTCACCAGGGACTAGAGATGTCGCTACCGAGGAGCCGGGTTGCATGACGTGGAAGCCGGTTTCCGGGTTCTGCTGAGGGTCAATCAAGCACTCGTGCTCGTGGCCCCAGACTACAAGATCCATCCAGTCGGGTAGCACATTCTCGGGAAGATATGATGTTGCGGTATGTGCGTGGTGGTTTTGATGTACAGTGAGCAGGTTGAACCAGTCTGACTGCTGGACACCTGGGCGGAACCACTTGACCTTGTGATCCCTGAATGTTCGGAACATGCGCTCGTCACGAACATTGCTCAAGCCGAATAGCGCAAGCTTGGTCTGACCCTTTTGCAGTAATACCGGCTTGGCCTCAATGTTGTCGGCCTCGGCAATGCGACCAAAGTAGTTGACTAACCCAGCGACCTGGAGCAAGTCCAGAGAGCAGAAGTGGCCCTCGCCGCTCGGATCGTCGTGGTTTCCGTGAATCGAAAAGACGGGTATGGAGATGTTGATATCAGGGTCTTCGTAGTTGACGTGAGGAAACGCACCCTCAAAGACTTCGTTCGCATCGCTTAGGAACTCGAGCTCGCAGGGCTTCATGCCTAAGCAGTTCTTGCGAAGACTGCGCATGACCTGATACATGGACTTTCGGGATGGCTTATTATCGTGAAAGAGGTCGCCGCCTAATAGCACCATGTCGACCTATGCTCCTTGTCAGCCGGCGAAGCACCACTTTGGAGCGAGGTATCTGCGTACATCTTGACTCTTGGCGAGATTCAGAATCTCGTCGAACGTTTTCCAGCTATCGTCCTTACGAATCGGGTCTCGCTCCTCATAGCCGACATGGTTGTCTGTGGCAACCAAAATGCGAATAGTGTCCGCTTCTATACGTGTGTTAGAGCTGTCTGGCGGTATGTAGTCGGGGGGAGGAGGGGTGAGAAGGATGGATTACCTGTAAAGTCGGGCATGATGTCGAGCGGACCAATGGGTCAGTCCCAGGCCGACTCTAAGCAGTGGTGAGACTGGCTGATCGACCGAGAGTCTACTGTACCTTAGTATCGAGCAAGGTACTCAGATAGCTGCTTGAATTGGAGAGAGGAGTTCAGTAAGGTAGTGGGTGCCCGCCGTTGGCGTTGGGGTTTAAGTGGCCGTCGCGCGGCGCGCCTCTCCAACAGGCAGCGACGCGAAATCCCCAGCGCCACAGCTGCGCACTCACGTGGTGGAGGGGTACTCCCGGCTGGCCTGTGCTTCTGTGGCTGGATTTTCACCGTGACACACCTTGTCTGCCGAGTCCTCACCTCGATACCGGTACCTACTCCGTACACCTTGACCAGCGACGGTGAGGTGGTGAGATGAGCCGGGCCGAAAATTAAGCTTACCTACTCCGACCCTGGCCCGTTCCTGCTCTTCGTCCAATCTTTCCTTTTCACGACCGCGGATAATCCCGTGAAGCCAGCCTGACCGTCGTTCACATCAGTCTGAAAAGACTCTCGATGACTGGAATTAATGGAATAGGCATCTTCACTGCTGCTACTAGGCCTAACGTTGCTTGGGAAGTTCTCTGGCTCTACCTGGGCTCGTCAGCGGCAGAGGAACAGCCAAATTCTGACAAGCCCAAGGGGAAAGCGCCTGAGGCGGCCTCTCGACCTTTCTTTCAGTATGTGCAAAGCCTGAAATTCTTGCTTGGAATCCAACTGGACTTTGTGCCATAGCTTAGTCTCTCGAAGGGAGTCAAGAATACCGAATCGTTGAGAAACAACCTGGTCGGTAGCCAGTCAGCATCCAGCGAGTCAAGTTATGCACCCCTCGTGTGATCGCTCTCTCGTATGGAAAGCTCGAAGCTCTGGGAGGCCATTTGCGGCGGTTCCCTCCGTCATCATTACTCAAAAGCTCGTGGACGACGAGGCCATAGTGCTGGGCCATCAGCAAGGAGGTGGTGGGCAAAGTTCTGCCGATCAATCAATTCTCGACTACTTCAGTTGCCCGTCCTGGCCATGCTTGCCAATAGTGCATTGACTTGGTAAAGCCAAGACTCTGGCTTGTCTGTGCAACCCACCTCCATACACCGATGCCCCGTTTCTTCTCAAAAGTCCCTCGACGAAAACAGAAGGTTGTTCTGACATCACATATCTCTTTGGCTTTGCTGTCTGCGAGGCAGATCGTCGTGGTGGATGCTGCTCAAGAACCCTCCATTTGCTCAAGGCGACCCAAGGGCCAAGACAGCTTCTCATCGTCGACAGTAGGCAGTCCGCCACAACAAACACTAGAGAAGTTTGTTGGGCAAGAGTGTCTCAACTGAGTCAACTCCTACACAGTAGAAGCGATCAAATACTTGATTAAGCCCAAATAGGGAGGTTGAGCGGTGCTGCCCTGGTTGGATGGTTGGCCGCCTTGGCGAGAGCTTGGCATGCACGTTAAACGGAGCGTTTAATGTCGCGATACCACCGCACCCCGCTAGCGCCGGCTTTCAAAGCTTACTCGCCCTCTCAACTTCATCTCCGAAGGGAGTCAAGGACCGTCCGGTCTCGCTGGACTGTGGCCCATCGATGTACCGAGATCATCGGATCTCTTATCGGCCCTGGGGATGATGGGAACTTGTGCGAGTGCTCTTTCGTGTTCCAGTGCTTCTCGGTCTCTTCCGACTCATGCAACCCGTGCATCCAACGCTACCCAACCAGGACTCGAGGGGGCATCAAGCATCGCCTCAAATCCTCAGCTCAGCTCCATATGGCTTTTGACATGCCAAGCTCGTCGTATTTCAGAGTCCACGAATCAGAACCACAAGTCTTTCCCCAGGTGGTTCAATCCCGCTGTCCACGCCGTGCCCGGCCCCGTTGAGTGGCCCTTCGCCCATATTGAAATTCTCAGGTCAACCTCGATGAGGAAGGCATTCTAGCTTACCCCATGGCCTTCATTCCCGCGCATCCAGTTTTTCTTCATCTCAGAACTTGTCTTCTTCCAGGCTTGCTTTAACTGACAGAGCCAAAGGTTGCCTTGAACTGATCCGGAAGGTCGCAAACATCTTAGCTCCCGACTGACTCCCGAACCCATTACCATGTATCATTGATTGGAACGAGAAATATCGAGGCACGCTCGAGAGAATGCCTCCGAGTATATATGTATTGTCAATCCCCCAAGGTCCTTCTTCTCTCTTGCTCCCCATCCCTCTCAGCTCTATCAAGTCCTGGTCCCCTTGTCCAAGCCTCGATCCAATCGGTCTAGCTCTTCATCATGCAGTTCAAGCTTTCTGTCGTTGCGGCCCTTGCCGCCGCCGCTTCGGCCGCCGTTACCCCCGCCCGTCTCGGCTGCGGTACTCATGATCCTACCCCTGAGCACATTGAGATCTCCAAGAAGCTTGCCGAGGAGGAGGCTGCCAACAATGGCACCATGAGCCTGATGGCGGCGGCCACCATCAACGTCAATGTCTACTTCCACGTTGTTGCTTCTTCCCAGACCGTGGCAAACGGCTACATCACCGTGAGTATCGACATGATACCTTACGCTTGTAATGTCAATGTCTAACAGTTTCAACAGGACAAGATGCTGGCTGACCAGCTGGCCGTCATGAACAGTGACTTTGCCCCCCACGGCATTAGCTACACCCTGGTTGAGACCACCCGCACCATCAACGCCAACTGGGCCCAGGATGGTGACGAGATGGCCATGAAGCGCGCCCTCCGCAAGGGTACCTACAAGGACCTCAACCTCTACTTCGTCCGCACCCTCGGCGGCGACTTTGGGTACTGCTACTTCCCCACCACCGCCGCCGCCGGCTCCACCGCCTACATCCGCGACGGCTGCACCATTCTCTCCTCCACCGTGCCCGGCGGCAGCGAGACCAACTACAACCTCGGCAAGACCGTCACCCACGAGGTCGGCCACTGGTTCGGTCTCTACCACACCTTCCAGGGCGGCTGCACCGGCGAAGGTGACTCCATCGCCGATACCCCTGCCCAGGCCAGCTTCTCCACCGGATGCCCTACCGGCCGTGACTCCTGCCCTAGCCAGGCTGGTCTTGACCCCATCCACAACTACATGGACTACTCTTACGACTCTTGCTACGAGGAGTTCACTCCTAACCAGCAGACTCGCATGTACAGCTTCTGGAACCAGTACCGCGCATAGAGTGGTTGTTTCTTTGGGGACTGTTCTATCATTTGGCATGATGTTGCATCGGAAGCGTGGAGTAGTGGAGCTTGAAAAGAGGCTGATGAGATTTGATGAGATCGATGAATAGGGGTGGCCGAGGGCTTTGAAATATGAGCTCCATGTAAATAGAACCATCAGGTGTCTTGACTTTGAGTATAATACCCTAAGAATATTGATTGAATCATAATTCTTCAAAGACAATATTCTCTTCCACTCTGACCGATGTCTTGCTCGATTCCTTTATGAACTTCACGCGCAGTGCCGGGAAGTTTACACTGGTTGCCTTCCCGTCACCACCCACAGTGAAAACAACCTCATCTATAGCAATGTTGCCATATGTAAGCGATCCAGCACCTCCCCATGTCGATCCGCACTTCTTTCCCAGTATGGGCTCCCGACCCGACGGCGCCGCATCAGGATTCGAGAACACGGCTCGGAACGCGACTTCACCCTGATCTTGAAGTCCTACGAACTGTAGATCGGCGCCCTGAAAACCAAGTTTCTTGCCCACCTCTGAAAAGAAGTCCGTGCCATTGAGCACTAGTTTCTTAAGTGTGAGGCCAAATCTTCCGGAGACGAGCGACAACTCGGCCCGGGAGTCCGATCCGTCGTCGGCCACATAAGTGCCAGCAAGGTCCTCACCCGCCGCCTCCCGGCCCGCGGCCTCGGCAGCGGGGATCCACTTCTCCAAGAGCAACTCGCTGAGGACGTCGAACGTAGAATCGGGTATGCCATCGCCGTAGGCGGTCTCAGAAGCCACCAAGAGCGTGAAGCCGATGTTGTGGTCGGGCGAGAGGATGAGGTAGGTCAAGTAGGCCCCGATGCCGCCGTTCTTGGTGTACAGATCCACGAGCCGAGTGTGCTTTGAGCCGGGAACTGCGGCGACGTCCATCCGAGTGATTTCCCACGGTCTTCCGACGGCACTGTGGGTGTGCTGGGTATGCGTTACCGGTCGAAGCCATTCGCGGGTTGTTGCTTGGGGTAGGATGGACGATGCGAGGATGGAGCGGCCGATGGCGGAAAGGTCGCCCAAGGAAGAATATACGCCGCCGGTCCTGCAGAAACTGGTCAGCTTCACGAAGGAAGTAAACAGTGTAAGCTGTCGAGTGCTGGTAATTGGTCTCACGGGGTATATGAGGCTATTCCCTCTTGAAAAGGATAGCCTATCAACGACTTGATCGCGGACGGGGCGAGATCAACAATGTTGGCGTTTGGGTCGTCTTTGGGCGGATCCCAAAATGTTCGAGACAAACCCAAAGGCTCTGCAACACTGGTCTTGAAGGCATCTCCTACGGAGCCGCCTGTGATGTTCTCAAATGCCCACCCGATGAGCTGGAAGGCCTCGTTGCTGTACACTGGGGTGTGCCAGGTTGCCGTAGCGGGATACTGCTCCAGCAATGAATTGAGGACTTCTATAAATGACGGGTTCAGTAATAATCATCCCACAGAGAAATGTGAAAGTGGCCCACCTTCTCTGGTACAAGGTCGCATCTCCGGCAGACCGCACTTGATGATGTCGGACTCGTTCAGGTAAGGGAGTCCCATGTCCTTGATACCAGGCATACCAGATAGGTCGACGAAGTGATCTGATAATTGTGAGCTATCGATGGTCACAGAGATAGACGGTAGTCTTACTGTTACGTGCGATACCACTCATATGGCTGGCCAAACCTCCCAAAGTCACCTCAGACCATTGCGTCCGATGCGCCCGGTGCCCTGCCGGTGCGTCAGCAAGCTCCGGGATGAACTTGGTGATCGGCTCGTTCCAGTACGTGGGGCCCAGCTTGATGAGAATAGTGTACACAGTCAATAGCTTCGTGACGCTTCCGATGCGATACAGCGTGTCCGAGTCCAATGAGCCCCCAGTTACCGTCCCGTTGAGCTCGGTTCCCTGACGATGATACTCATAGAGGAAGTCATCAGAGTTTGCAGAGAACACACCAATTGAAAACGACGCAGTGGCGGTGTTTATCTTGCCCAATTCGGTTTCGCCGGTTGAGATCGCATCATTGATGAGTTTGGCGAATGACTCCTTGGTATCTTTGATCACCTGTGACTTATGGAGGTCTGGAAGAGGGTAGGCTGGTCCCAGCAAAGGGCAATTGCTGAGATCGACCCTTTGGCTGGCGACCAGTCCACCAATGGAAAGAAGACTGAAATGCCAGAAAATTCGCATGATGCCGTCTTTGTTCTGATGCAAAGTTCGCAGGTTGAGAGAAGGGCGTCAGCATTAGATCTTTGAAGGAGAGAGAGCATGATATGTCAGCATGCGGCACGGCCTCAAGCTACCCCGAATCTGACATTTAGGGGAGTCTCAATGACCGACCTGCTTGTTTGGGCCAAAGAAAATGGGGACTGCAAGGGGTTCCTTATTGGATACGAGTCACTGGGCTCACGACTGCAGCAAGGGAACTTTGGTAGACACTAGAACTTGATGCTTTCAAAGGCTTTCAGCCTATGTGATGAATTGCTTCTGCTCCTATGAGCATAGCCACGCCATGTTTAGCGCTGAATGTCCACTGATCGAATATGTACTCTGAAGGAGTGGGAAAAAGCTTGTAGGAGAGCAAAGTCTTCTTTCAAAGATGCTCACCCGGGCTCGATTCCCTGGGGCAAGGGCGACGACGGTCGGGCGTGATGCACCAGATAGCTCTGACATCCTAAGCCAGATAAGACGCCTCGACGAGGAAGCCCACCGTGAGCTTCGAGTGGCGGAGAATGGCGTTCCACTGAACGCTCTCGTAGGTCTGTACATATGTTAAATAATTGAATCATGGAGGGGTAATGGCCTGACTTACGTCGCTAGAAGTGTGGATCTTGGGGTTGGAGGTGCTGAAGGGCTCCTCGTTGACAAAGGCAGCAGCTGATGATTACACATTAGTACATAGTCACTACAAGAAAGCGGAATCATGACTTACGGAAACCGTTGGATCGGGCACTGGCGTGGTCAGAGCAACCATAGCCGCAGGAAGAGCTGGAGGGAGTAGCGCCAGTGTACTGGGTGGTGACAAGGCGAACGTAGGCAGTGAAAGCCGTGTCGACGTAGTCGGTGTAGACAGTGGCCTTGCCACCAGGAGAGTAGCCGGTCATGTCCTGGTTCAGCATACCGAGGACACGCTTGCCCGCAGATTTGTAGTTGGCAAAGACAGCCTGGGAGCCAAGGAGACCACCCTCCTCACCAGCATAGAAGTGGAACTCGATGGTGTTCTGGGGGCGGAAACCAGCGGCGACAAGAACGCGCAGGGCCTCAAGCAGGTTGACAGTACCGGTGCCATTGTCATCGGCACCAGGAGCGCGGGCAGTGGTGGAACCAGCGGTGGAATCGTAGTGGGCACCAACAATGACTGGAACAAGTTGTTAGTCAAGATTCACTAGAAGGAGGGAAGTCTTCTTGAGCAATGATTTCATCCTCAATCGTTGACTTACTCAGGTTGGAGCTAGTACCGGGGTACTTGACAATGATGGAAGGCTGGTTGAAGGAGTGGGTGAAGCGGGAGACGGTGATGGCAGAGTAGCCGGAGGCAATGCTGACCGCCTGGTTGTAGAGCCAGGTGGAGGCCTCGGTACCGTAAGTAGAGCGGTAGTGACGGTTTTGGAAGCTGGAATCTCTGTTAGAATCTCTGACCAGGTAAAAGAGGGACAGGCGCGAAGGCTCACTTGGTCAAGGTGCGAAGCCAAGTCTGAGGGTTGGTGTTGCTGACTCTGGTGATGAGAGAGTTGGCCTCGGTGACGTGGCTGAGAGTGGTCGGGTAGACGACAGTCTGACGGGAAACCAGATGGTTACCGCCGGTGGAGAGGGCGTTCAAGACCTCCTCATCCTGGACGGTTGATCAGCTCTCGCTTGATGAAAGATGTGAGAATATTTCTTGAGTATGACTTACGGAGACATCGGTAATATCGATGAAGCCAATGCCCTTGGATGTGTACTTCTCGTACTTCTCATCCTCAGTGACCCAGGTACCGGGATCCTCATCATAGGTCTTGACGAGACGCAGACCGGGGTTGACCTGGACATCGCCAGTCGCGGGGGCCGCAGCGGCAAGGCCGCAGGAAGCCGCGACGACGGCGAGAGTGGTGCTGAAGCGCATGATGGTCCTTGTTTACCTTTAAGCTGTCGATGGTGGAAGGTAATGAATCTGAAGATGGATGAGTGAGAAAGAAAAGTTTGACAGACGGCTTGAGGGAAAAGCTCGTGGGTGAAGAGGAGAAGAAAGGAAGTTGTAGACGAGGTGGAGCAGACGGGCAATATTTATAACGTCAGGTAGGTGCCTTTTCGGAAGGAGAACCGGTCGCACCTTCCACGAAGTTTCTGTCCCGCTCTTTCCAAGATTCGTATAAGCAATTGGCGAAGGCCTCATGCATAAGGTACCTTACAACTAAGTAGGTAGTACTGGGTACCTTAATATCAGACGAAAGGCAAGAATAACCGACTCAACAGGCGATACCCTAAAGTTGCGGGGGATCACCAGCGCTTCCGGGCTGGGCCGCAGAAGCCTCCGGTCTGCGAATTACCGGAAAAGGCATCTGCATCGGCCCCCGGGTCGCCCGGGTTGCAGTGATCAGCGGGCCAAAAAATAATTACATGGTGGTTCATGTGCATGGTAACATCACGTCGGAGCGAAGAGAAGCATGGGGCAGGAGGACTATTGCGTTTAAGCTTATCTGGGTCGCCAAGGCATTAAGCTCATCGCAGCTGCCACTTCCAGTTTAGACTCGGCTGTTGAGCATTCAACCATCGCGCGGCAGTATGAGGGGTCACAACAGACATGGCTTCATTCATTCATGCTCGCCATGAAATATACTAGTCACGCCATTGACATATAAGTAAGCACAGTCTGCCGTTGTGGAAAAGGTCCATTGCTGTTTAGGAAGTTCCACATCCACGCAGGTCTGGGCGATGTTCTAGGCAGTGCTTGGCAAGATGCCCAACTAAGAGCCATAACACGATCTTGGCACGAACCTTCGCTTAACGATTTTAAACCTCGCAGCTTCCTAAATGGCTCAATTGGAAAATCCCACAATTAGTTCGGAGTGAGTTGCTTCCCATCTTTGTATAGATATAATCACCAACAGAGAATTCTTATCGGCACGGGAAAGCACATATCATGATGGCCGAAAGACAATGCGTGATCGTTCACGCACTTGCACGATGTGTGCCATCCAAAGAACTGGAAGAATGACGACCTTGGAGCAAAACGTGAAACGTCAAGCGAATGAAGTTGACATGAGGGCAGATGAGATCACAGTAACACAAGATCTTCGAGACTTTTTGGACGATTCAGTAGATTTCATAACTCCTAAGCAGGATTGACAGTTCTGGAACCCATCGAATATAACAGATGTGGATTCTCTGGCTCACGCTATAGTCCAAGGTACTAGGTAGCTATAGACCAAGGTATGGCCAAGCGTCAAGTTCCTCTCAATTCATCCTGCATCATAGCTGCTAGGGCTCCTGCGTTCCAGCTTAGAAGCCCTGCTTTGCAACCTGAGCCTTGGCAGCAGCAATGGTTGCCGCCTTATTGGGGTCGACAAAGTTGCAGCCGTTCTTGCCGTTCTGGAACTGCGCGGCCTCGGCCGAGCAGACGCCGACGCCGCTGGCATCCGCGCAGCATGCGGAAGAGCAGTCAGCGTTATCGACACAGCCTCCGGTGATGAACTGAGCTCCGTTGCCCTGGCCGACGTTCTTGGCACCGGCGTTGTTGGGGGTGATTGCGAGGGCGGTCATCGCAACTGAGTCGCGTCAGAGTTAGCAGCAATACTCTGATCGGAGGGCCCGCTAGGCTGGATACTCACAAGCGAGAGTGGCGAAGAGAGTGATGCGGACCATTGTCACGAGTGTTGGCTTGGTTGGTGATTAAAGAAAGATTTTAAAATAAATGCGACTCCAGGTCGTTGAAGCGAATGTGCATGCACTGTAGATTGATAAGAGAAAGATTGATGAAGATTCAAGAGCCTCTAGCCCAGAGGCAACGAGTCTTTAAATACTCAGTCTCGCTGAAAGTCTCGACTGAAAGAGTTTCGTAGCTGTGGACATTGATCCCCTGTCAATCGAGCATCCCGCCGGCACCGGCATCGTGACACTTTCCCATGAGACGAGTACCAGCAATTCTGAAGTCATTCCCTAGGTGCCTGAAACTTGGCAATGGAAATAGCACGGCCGTCGCCGAATCACTACTCGTTTTGCGGCTGAATTCTCCCCAGACTCCATCGGGTTCGGATCATGACATGTGTCATCCGAACGGATAGATCGGTCAGTTGCGGTTTGATCGTCGTCTGAACCATGTTTTGCGCAACGTCTGCTATTAATGCGCACAGGACCACTAGGGGCCAACTTCCGATTGTCAACTGACGATCTTGACTAGTTCATCTCACCACACAAGTGAGTATTATTCGACCAGTATTGCTCATGTCCTTCCGCTGTTCCTTGATTACCTATTATGCGATGACGCATCCGCAGAGGATAGTTTCTCAGTGATTGTGATCGTCTTGTCATCATGACAGTTTAGTAGGTGGCTTCATGCATGTTGAAGTTGCAGGCGTTAAAGTTTGTGAATTTTAGGTGGTTTCAAGGCATGAAAATAAAATCTTAAGTAGAGGGCAGGTGTCCAATGCCATTTGCTCCCTCCAATCTTCTGGAATCATTCCTCGATACTACCAAAAAAGCGGCCTCCGAACTTGTCGTCGCTAGGTCTCGTTTCGCAGCCGAGTCATTAGCGGACGTGCGTCTGTGACCACTGTCACTTTGTATTGTTTTCTTAACATCTTTCTGCTTCGTTGTAGGTATAGTAGGTAGAAGGACACAATTGGGCTGGTTGGCCTAAATCATCGCGGTGATTAATTACTTATTGAAAATAGTCCCGTCAACGTCATCTGAAAGCAAAGACCGTGAATCTTCTCCCATCCTTGTATGTGTAGAGGATGGGCTCATGGTTTTCTAGGATGAACACGTGATAAGCCGATAGTTTCATGTAAAGCTGTCGCCAGTTACACGAAACCGGGTTCAAGACAAGATTACCAGCATCATGGTGTTTTAACATGCTCATGTACGACTTCCAACTCGAAATAGCAATATCGTCTTGGCTGCATAACCGCCGCCTACGTTGGAATGCGATCGGAAGACTGCGTCAATAACCCTTGAACGGACCGAAAATGGTTATATACTTGAGTCGTACAAAGCGTAACGCCAGTCTGGATGTATTTGAAGACCTTTACTTTATTGGGCATAGAAGAAGATGGATTGGTTACACCGAATAAATCTCAAGCTCGCCAGAGGCTTTTCGCAGAGAAGAAGGAGGTCTTAGCCTTGACCGTGTCCGCGCTATGCATTGTTGTACTACTTCACCAAGTTCACGTGGCGAGAGAACTCGAAAACAGGCGACTTCGAGCCTGCCATACACCCTGATAAACTAGAGTCGTCTCCTATTCTCCTTTTGTCGCGACCTGTGGCCATGTTGACAAAGACCTCTCGAACTTCTCTGCGTCAACTCCGAACCATTCATACGGATACGGATAGCAGTTCATCGGCGTCACAAACTTTTTATTAACGCAATCTAGAGTCGATATGTTGTTTCCGTACTCCATGAAAAGTCCCTATCTTCTTTTGGGGGTTCGATTCTTCCTCGAAGTCCACGCATGGGAAATATCTGATGTGCCGGACCCAGACCTCTTCCTTAGAAGAGGCCTATCTAATGGTATTAAAGGATATTTGGCTAAGTAAAGGACCTAAAAGGAACGATCAGCTGATACGTGATGTGGCTTCAGTTGTTGTTATCGGTAACTATCTCTACATCGATGGCGGAGAGGTCTCTCAGCTCGACGCCGAAGGAAAACCATACACTTTCTTTGATTACGGAGTCAATCAAACCTATGGCTCTCACCCAGGTCAGTACTTTAGTGACGCTGTCTTCTCGTGTCTCAACGCTTCTCTGACAGAGGGATAACGTAGTCAATTCTACCCTCTCAATCGACCTGTCGGAATCATGGTCCCCCGCCAACGTTTCAATCAGAACCATACCGAAAGAACCATACGGCATGGATAGACAAGCATTGTGGGAGAGGGTAGATAACGACTCGTTTTATATATGGGGAGGACATACCGCCAACACCCTCTACTTGAAGGACGAATCACTATCTACTGGATCGTGGAAGTTTCAAGCCGATGGTACTGGTGGTGGCCAGTGGATAAAAGAGACCCCTGATAACCCCACAGAATTGACAGAGCTAGTGAGAAGTGAGGACGGAGCATTTGCCAGTACTCCTCACGGTGGCTTTTGGTTCGGGGGCTGGGCGGGAACTCGAACGAAGGTGAACATGACTAATGGCGAAGCGGACTTAGCTCCAGCTGGAGCTACTCCAGGTATGATTGTTTACGACTGGAATACCAAGCTGTGGTCGAATGAGACAACCGCTTTCAGGGCCGCGTTTCCTCCCTACGGGACAGTGAGAGGTGCAAGAGCACTCTATGTCCCCGACTTTGGACCAAATGGCATAATCGTGCTCCTCGGTGGCTTCATGGCGACCTTGGAGCCAATAGTGAGCGGAGGCGATAGTCTCCATCAATGGATGGATATCTCCAACATTACGTTCATGGACCCGGCTCCAAGGAATGGTATAGTCAAATGACTACAGGATCTGCTCCGACCAGACGACAGTGGTTCTGTCTGGTGGGACTCAGGAGCAAAACTACATATGAGATGTAAGTATAATGGACCAGTGTCTCGAGCCAGTAAAAGTGTTAACAAAGATAGATTCTTGTTCGGCGGAACAGCTGGATCCTCCAACAGAGCATACAGCGATGTCTTCGTATTGAGTCTACCGGGATTTGTTTGGAGGCAGGTGCAATATGACGATGTATCTCCACGAACGGATCACCACTGCGCAGTAGTAGGAAATCGGCAGATGATCGTTGTTGGTGGAAGAACCACAAGCAAGAGTGTGGGGAATTTGAAAGGATGGGCTCTCCGAGATCCGTGGCCCCAAGGGCTTGGTTTGTTCGACCTAGCGGAGTGGACTTGGAAGGACGATTACAACGCCAGCGCCGGTGCTTATCGCAGCCATGAAGAAATACAACGTTGGTATCGTGAGAAGTAAGTCTACAGTCCTGAATAAATAGGATCAAAGCTGAATACTAGGTTTAGGGGTGTTAGTTCTGTGTCATGGTCATCGGAGGAAGTCAAGACTTTCTTCGTGCCAACGGTGAAGACCACAGCCATCCCCACAGCCATCCCAACAGTAACGCCCCCAACGATGCCGAGGGCTACAGAAGCCTCGAGTAATGCTATTGCAGGGGCCGCAATAGTTGCGATTATCTTAGCTGTTCTTGCATTCCTGGCAATCATGTGGATTGATGGCCGTTCGGAAAGACCAATCTTCGTACCGCCGCCTGTTAATAAACCGAGCTCAACGAACGACACTATCGATGTCCCACTTCAGACAAAGGAACTTGAAGCGAACCATATTCCTTGTCTAGATGAACCGAACTCGGACCCAAAGACTGTAACAGAGCTTCCAGTGGCCTCAGCGATCGACCCTAGTCCTTACCAAGACGAGCCGAGAAAGGATCCGACGCTTAGAACAGAGCTTCCGGTGACCTCGGTGGTCCCAGTGGTCGATCTTTACCCTAACCATGACGAGCCGAGTACAGACCTGAAGCCTAGAACAGAGCTACCTGTATCGGCGACCGACTATCTTCCTTGCCCAGCCGAGCTGAATACGGATCCAACGACCAGAACAGAACTTCTTGTCAACCCGAGGATCGGAAATGAATCGAGCCTTCCTGTGGAGCTCGACGCTCTGTATAGTTCCGCTAGTACTGTAGTCAGAAAGTTTCCATATGGATCAATGCATGATCGCGGCAAGCTTATCGAATGAACTGCTCATTCGGCTTTTAGTCATTGTTTGTAGCAAGGAGACGTTTGGCAATGATTTGAGTTGAGAATTGATATATTCAATGAAAGTGAGGATTGTGAAAGTACACCTGTGACCTCAGCATGACGCTCGAAGCAGCTCCCCTTTGACATGTGCTATTTGCTTCGTGTTGTCACACTGACATCAATGCCTCTCTCATCATGGCTTGGCGACTTGCCATATTCGTCCAGAAGACTCGCATATTCGTGTAGACTTTGACCGATCGTCCTCATAATCGGCCAGGCACTATTGCATCTTTCAAACATCTTGGCGAATAACTTGATCACCAGATTACCAAGAGTTTCCAGAGAGTGCGAGGTGTTGTCTTCCATGGTGCTCAGGTCGAAACCGTCAATGGCTTCGACCGAAGCCAAAGCCTCGTTAACAACACACTCTATCCACCTGATTATCTGGCGTTCATTTACTTCGTATCGCGTCAGTGTTGGCATCGGCATTTCCGTTGGATTAAATGTAACTTACTATCTAACTCTCCCATATCCTGCGTTTCTGCGAGCATATACAGCCATTTACTGAGAAACACTGCTGCCTCAAAGGAACAAAAGCAGTGTTGCAGGCTCCAGAAGAACGCCTGGCAGCTGGCCAAGTAATCGATACCGAGTTGCACAGGAATGTTCAATGCGTGAACTGCATGCAGAAGAGCGTAGACGAGCTGAGGCCCACGTTCTGGCGGCTGAGCATCCCAAGCGTTGCCTGCAATGGTCTTTGGGTTTCCGGAACAAAGCTCTTGCGGTCTTCTGGAAGCAAAATGCAAGCGTACATGAGCTAACCCAAGCAAAGACGTCGCTGTCCAAGAGAGAGACCCCTTGGTATGCCTAACGTCTAAAACGGACTCGGGAGCCTTGCACCACTGGTCACGCCACCGGTGCAGCGATGACTCGAATTTTGCGACCTCTTCGGGTGCATACCCCGGGGATGCAGGATCCAATGAGAGTTGTTTTGCGACTATGAGGCGCTGTAGGATCGCGTGGATCAGCACGAAATTTCCAAAGGGTGAAGGAACTGGACATTCTTTCGTGCGAGGTTGGACCAAGTTGACAAACGCCTCTTGGAAGCGAACGAGCGCCGGACTCTTGCTACGAGCCTCTAGCCACAGTGCAGCGCTAGGCGCCAGCCATTCATCACAAGTTACTGGCAGCCAAAGATCAATCTCATTCGCCAATATGACCGGCGGAACGTTGAAGACTAGTGTTTGAAGGTTCAAGAAGCAGAATGCAGCGAGCTTCGCCCTGCGGTCTGACTCGGCTCGTGCCCAGGAATGCCAGTCCAGGTCATTGTCGTTGTGAGAGGCATCGTTTACGAGCCCGCTCTCCCGCAGACACCGCGCGAGGAGGCCTGGGTACTCGAGAGACTCTCGAACGAGACAAGGGTCCTCTTGCCAGGTAGAATAGGTTGCCAACAACAAGATTGCTTTCATAGTGTCAAGGCGTGAGGCTGCAGCAGAGGAATAAGCTTCTTCTCCTGTCAAGGAAAGAGGGTTAGACGGCCTGGATATTCCACATAATCCCCCAGGCTGGGTTGCCAACTCTCCTGATTCAAGTCGATGCAAGATTATTGCCCTTCCAGCTCGGTACAATGCGGAAGCGTTGCGTGTCTCATATCGAAGTTGAGCACCGACGGCTAGGAGCGCCAACACTAGCTCTGGAGACTCTCGATAGTACTTCATGCAGAAGGTTGGCATATGCATGAAAGGATGGTGGTCGTTGTATCCGTCAATATAACCAGCAATGTATCTTGACAACGATAACCTGGAAGGAAGTTTGAATGATCCTAGCGCCGCAGCGTATGGGTTGAGATACTGAATGAATTGACTTCGTTGAGATTCGTTCACTTTCCACGGTTGTCGCAAAGGTTTCAGTTCATGAAAATCATCTTAGTCGTCGAAGAGACATCAGAACCTCTGATGCCGTACAGTCCCTCAAGGGAATGGAGGATGTAATCGCAACTTACCTTCACCGGTATCAGCATCTGGGATCGGATTGATACTTTGCAGCCGTGAGGATTCACTCGACGCCAGTTCTTGACTTTCAGGAGTTGACTGATACCGACCCGTGCTTGGAGCTGATGAAATTATATGTTCGGATTCACGAAAATGCTCTGTAGCGAATCCTGTGGACGGGGAAAGATCGAATCCGTGTTGGAAGTCCAGGCCGACAGCGTCGAAGAACTCAGAGATGTCAAGCATAGCTTCCATAGGACTGGGCAGGTTCAGTAACTCGGGGTTGTTGTCATAAGGAAACTGTTGCATCAGCTCTTGCGGAGCTGCTGCGCCTTGATTTCCCAAGTACCCCGAAGCGTTCAATGCCATTTGGCTAGTGGCTTGCATTACTTCATGGTAGACTGTCGTTGGGTTGAGTGCCGCCAAGTTTTGGTTCTGGCCTGCAGTCATTGGGGACGTTGCCAGTGGAGTGGTAGCATTCCCCATAGCGTGGTAGAGACGCTCGTGGCGGGTAAGCAGATCCCGCCTGGCAAAGGCCTGTCCACAATGACATTCATACGGCTTTTCTTTCGTGTCTGAGGGGCAGGATGACCGATGTGATTAGTAGATGCTCCGTCAATGATATAGCAAGCTGTGCGACACGTACGCGTTCTCAGATGTCTTCTTAGATGCTCGCCTCGAGCGAAGCTGCGATGGCAGATATGACAAGCTTTTGACATGTTGGCGCGACTGTGAGAGGCTTTCTTGCAGCCGCAAAGTCTTGTCTGGAGAGAGGAGGAGTGCAAGCAGCACCACTTGGCTGTCGGCTTGGGCAGTGAAGAAAGAGGAAGGCGCAAGCATTGTCAGGCCATTTGTAATCATGTTGATTACCTATGCAATGATGTGCCATCGGCGTGTGTAGTTTGCTCATATCATTAGATAGGAACTTAGTTCAGGGCCATCAGACCAAAGTACCAAGACCAGAACGGATGACTCTTGTAATCTGCCCCATTCCAGTGGCCACCAACCGGCATCAACCAAACATGAAACTTTAGGTGATAAGTCAGATAATTCGACAACATCTTGATGGACAGTGAATTATCTCACTGATGACATGATGATCCTGTGCAATATTGCTATGACGAGCATAGACTCCATGGGCTTTGCCACGAAGGGTCTCCGGGTTATTACAAACGGCATTGGGGCAGTAATACCTTCTACCCCACCGACCTTTGAGGGGCTGCTGTCCCCATTGAGTTGGGGTACCCCAACTGCTGCATGCGTAGTAGGGGGCCAGGCTACAAGCCATCGCGGAATCGGTGCATCTCGCTCGCTATCACTTTAGTACTCTCATTTGCAATTTCTCTTAAGTGTTCATTCGAACAGACAGACTGAAAACGTTGTCATCTCTGAAGACGTACCCATTTTCTCACAGTAGCCTTCAGAAAAGAAAGCATTGCCTGTCCATCAGTACTTTGTTGTCTTTGCGACGTGGACCTAGCCATGTCGCCCAGAGCACTAGATGTTCAGTGACACGCTACTTTGTATTTTGGGTACCCGGAGCTCAGAATTCCCGTTAACGAAGATGGATTCTTAGATAAAGGCAAGTGAATCTACCATTGCATTAACGGCCAACCAGACGCACTCTTCTTCTACACTCTACGAGCTTTCAAGTTGCTTATATGCAGTGGCCACTTTCCGAAACGCCTCTTTTGGTGCCCACGGTGGCATCGCTTTCGACCTTTCATCCGTCTCCGACCAGGTTTTAACTAACGAAAAAGACATCATGTCCAAGTTCCGCAGACCCTCACGGGCGCGATACGTCGGGAACGAGAAGACGTAAACGAAAATGGCGTCCACGTCCGCCCCAGAGAGTATTCTGATGACTGCCTCGACGTAAGTCAAACCCCACTTCCACCCCTGTTTCTGGCACAAAAAACGCGAAAATCCACCACAACGCAATGCCCACAACCTCCTTTTATCACAACATTTTCAATTCGAGTCCAAATGGGCTCATTTTTGCACATACCTTCTTCTATATCTAATGCCTCAATATACCGAAGATCAGCTTCGTCAGGCTCTCGAGGACATCTCAAACGGCAAGAGTCAAAGAGAGCCTCATTGGAGTATGGGATACCACGATCAACCCTCCAACTACGTCTCAAGGTGGTCAGACTAGGAAAGTGGCTTTGCTGACTGGCAGAGGCTGTCTCCTGACCAGGAGAGTAAGCTGGCACAATGGGTTCGCATTCAGGCTTCGCTGGGCCTCGCACCAACGCACCAACAGGTGAAGGAATTCGCAGAGCGAGTTCTGGCTGCTGCTGGGGATACCAAACCATTAGGAAAAGGCTGGATCTATGCCTTCGTGAGAAGGAACCCTATCATTAAGGTTCAGAGAAGTCGTTCCATCGATTCTAGACGCGTTAATGGGGCATCTACTGAGGTCATTAGGAACTGGTTTAAGTTCCTTGCTATCCCTGAGATCAAGGACATCAAACCAGCCAACAGATATAATATGGATGAGACTGGCATCCTCGAGGTCAGGGAGCTAATGGGTTAGTGCTGGGCATGGCTGAGACGACGTCTGTTCGCAAGAAACAACCTGGGTCGAGGGCATGGGTCTCTATCATTGAGTGTATCTCAGCCTTGGGTAGGGCACTTCGTCCTCTTATCATTTTCAAGGGAAGACGGTCCAACAACAGTGGTTTCCATTACATCTGGTTCCATACGATGGGTGGGAGTTTACAGCAACAGATAATGGCTGGACTACAGACTTAACTGCCATTGAATGGTTAGAGAAGTGTTTATCCCACAGACTATGCCCGAGGGCTGAGGGCGAGGCTCGACTGTTGATTGTGGATGGGCATGGGAGTCATACGACGACAGACTTCATGTGGAATTGCTATATTAACAATATCCATTTACTGTTCTTATCTTACCACCACACTCCTCTCATGTCCTCCAGCCACTTGACCAGTCTGTCTTCAGCCCTGTTAAGTCAGCCTATCGGAAGGAGCTCGGTTACTTGTCTCAATGGAACGACTCTACCATTATAGGTAAAGGAACTTCCTGGACTGTTACCAGAAGGCTCGACTTGCTGGTCTATCAGTCTCGAACATCAGAAGTGGTTGGAAGTGGACTGGTCTACACCCTGTAGCGATGGTTAAGCCCCTGATGAACCCTATGGTATTACCTTCTGCTGCCCCCACACCCAAACCAACCAGTCGGGGCAAAAAGCGATGCCATAATGGTCAACAAACTACCCTGTTGAGCCATGGGATTCTGCTTCCTCTGCAGTGGTCTGGTCGACACCCAGGAAGCTGGCAGAGCTCAGCGGTCAACTGCACTATACACCCAACTCGACAATGATACCAGCACTCAACGGCTGCTGTTCAGGAAGGTGAAAAAGGCTTCACAGAGCAGGCCTGGCAACTGGCAGCTGCCCAGCAGCTGGCTCACCTGAGGCTCAAGTTACCAACGCTGCAGTTAGGAAGAGGAAGACTGTTCAGATCGATCCCAACACGAAGTTTGCGAACATCAGGGATATCCATCGGGCTCAAATCGAAGCGGGTGAAAAGGAGGTTATTACGGCTGAATCCAGCGACTCTGAATGCCCTAGTGAGGCTGGCAGTTGTATTGTAGTGGGTGTGGTTGAGGATCAATAGTTAATAGTAATGAGGAGGTTGGGTTGTGATCCCATCGTTTTTGTGGGTGCCAGAAACAGGGGGGTGCCAGGAAGTGGGGGGTTTGACTTAATCAGCTTGCTCCGTCTCTGAATACTTTGGTACCACACCGCCCGCGAAGTTGCCGGTACCGTCTGGGTTGGTGCCTTGAAGAGGCATGAAACCGCCGGCTCCGAGAGCGGCCGCGCCTTCATACGCGCAACACCCGAACTCCATGACAGCAAGCGGCTTCTCGCAACGGTGCCTTTCCAACCCCTTGAGATAGTCGCTCTCGCTCTCGCCTTGACGATAGTGATCGACGCCAACGATGTCAAAGAGCGTCCAATCCACAGACTCCCACATTCCTGCTGAATACGTCACTTGGCCGTGAAAAACCGGGCGAATCACTTGTAAGAACGACTTAAGAACATCGTTGAGCTTTGAGCAAGCATCATGAAGCGAATATGACATGCAGGGACCACCGGGCGTTTCTTTCATTTGCCCGCTCATCCACTTGACACGCTCCATCAGGTCCTTGCCAGGAAAGACGCCCTCGTTGAAGATGGTATACTCGCATTGCGAAACAAAGACGATGTCTACTCCCTCGCCACGAAGGTCTTCGGCAGCTTGGGCTGCTTCGGCGAGATAAGTTCGGACTTCGTCGGCGGGTGCATGCATCTTCCATGGATTGAAGAAGACTGCGAGGCCTAGTGAGTGGGCGATACGGGAGGCTGCCACGAGTCGCTGGATAGATTCGCCTTCAATGCGTACGGCGTTGGCGTGGAGGTCGGTAGCGATGACTTTCAAATCGTGGGCCACGAGTTTGGGATCGAATGGCTCAACAGACGCGGTGTCTGCGGTGAAGTGAAGGCCAACATCGTATACAACGCCACGATACCTCATGTTGGACGGATGTAGAACGTAGAATTTGTTGTAGACAAGTGTGATGTTAAGATAGAGAATCCTACTGTCTCATAGTTCGAAGTTACGTGTAATATATGTAAGGTAGAAGCTGATAACTCAAGATTGTGGCTGTATCCGGAGAAGGCATTGAAATCTTTGATACTTAACATGTCTCTTAACCCTATTGATCTCGTCCCGTATCCGTATTCGTGAAGGAGCGAATTACTCTAGGCCAACGTCACTTCTTTATGGATTCCACGCGTTCCGCGTACCGACTGCTAACGGAGCCTAGCACAAAGTCATTGTATCTTGCTATGACCCAATCAGACTCAACTGAATAGACAGATCTGGCTAGATCGCATGCTGTAGGAAGAACCCCGGGAATAGGTTCCCGACAAGCATAGGGAAAAATGATAAACATGGGGAAATTTCACTGGACTACGGAGGCCGAGGGAGGCTGATCCATCGCCAAGAATTGCTACGGGTTAATACAAGACTCCGAACCTATCATGTGAGTAATACAGCCCCTTACACATCAATTGGGCTTTTCATCCAGGCAAGAAAGTCAGAGTCTCAGCTGGCGAAAAGTACTTCTCGGTGGAAGTTGAGGCTAGGAATGCTCAAAGGGAGCCGGTAGAAGCCACGATGCTTGATCGGCTTCTACCTGCGAAGTTTATTGTGTATCCTCTAAGTTGAACTGCCAGACGGATGTTGAAAGTTTCCTGGTTGAAGTGATCCTTTCGTAGAAACCCCCTTCATTCGCGACTGCCATAGTTCTGTCCTGCCGATGACAGTAGTCTCTGTCTCTCTTCTAAGGCATCCAACTCAGGCTTATCTTCTGTAACGAAAGTACGACCTTTGATGGCGATGAATACTGTGAGAACAATTCCAATTATGGTGCCTGATGCACCGAGTGTAATGTTCACAGGTGCAGGGTCTCCATGCAATGAACCGTGAGTAAGAGCATCCAGGCCAGATTGCGCGAAGTTTACCAGGCCTGAGACGCACACGATAGTACCGTAGATACGACCGAAGGTGGCGAAACCAAAGACTTTCGTTGCGTAGTCCCTTTGAAGAGTGATTAGCACACGATCATATGTGCCAGAAAACAGCAAGACTGGACTTACGAGATGGTCGAGTAGTACAAGGGGCGAAAAACGACGAATAAGACAACCGTAGCATATCCCGCCCACACGAAGGGTAGACAATTGAGGACGCCAATGGCGACAATCAGGGCAGTCAGCACGCCAAAGATTGCCGGTACGCTGAGATTATTGAGGAGAACACCAATGAAGGGGGTAGACACAAGTCCACCGACCGGCAAGGCAATATCGAAGAAACGGTTGATGGTGTTGGCGGCGGCCTCGGAGCCTAGCATGTAACGGTATTGCGCATGGATAGTTGCGATGAAGTAGTTCATCCTCAACATCTGAACAATGGTCAAGAGCAGAATGAGGACAAACCATGGACTCTGAATCTGCTGGTGGGCAGGAATACCATGAAGAACTCCCCAGACACCGCTGGCTTCCTGACGCTCCTCGTTCAGCTTGACACGCTCTTCACGCTGCTCAGTGTCGCCAGCGACTTCTTCTATCTGGTCAAGTTTTGACAACCTTCGACCAGCCCGAGCACTGCGTACTTTGCGCAATTGCCCGATGTCGTCAATTTCATCGTCAGACTCATGCACATCGTGCGTCTCGTCTTGAGCTTTCTCAATCTTCTGTTCCAGCTGAGGAATTGAATGATAGGACCGGACGGGCATGTACGCGAATTCGGCCAGAAGAATTAGTAATGGAACGGCGATGTAGGCGCAAAAGAACTTCTCAAGTGAGAGTTTGCCTTCTGTCGCTTCATATGCCGCACGGTAGATTAAGAACACAGCAGCCGACGCGTCAAAGGCCCCAGTGACCAGTGCGATGATGTGTCCACTGTACTTGGGAAATGCGTTGGCGAGCTGGAAGCTGGAAACAAAGACAAAGGTTCCACCGAGGGCAAGCATGATGTTTCCAAGAAAGTAACCGTCAAAGTAGGCGAAGTTGCGTGAGACTGCCATAAGGATGCAGCCCAATGTGAGGCATACGCAGGAGGCGATCCAGCAAACTCGCCTGCCAAAACGATCAAGGACAGAGCCGGCTAACAGCGAAGACACGTTTGCTGTAACGGAGGCGGCGATGAAGAACAAGTTCAACCTGAGGTCTTGCTCGGTGCATGGAATGTGGTCGCCGTTGTCTACCGCGCCCGGATCGTTGGCATCGCAAAGATCGCTGTAGACGCCTTCGGCGATGAGAACAGGTTTGAGGGCAGCGAATCCGAAGACAATGCCCGCAGCTAGCCAACATGCCACTATGCTAGTCGCTACTTGCACTGCAAGGCGTCAGTTCCGAGGTTGAAGATTATCTAGAATCCAGACTCTGGATCTTACCCCATCGTTTGGTATTAGAGACCTTGTAAGCAGCAATCGGCTTCTCGGCGTGCACAGTCTCAATAGGCGCAAAGCTCAATCGTCTCCATTGCGGCTCATTAATACTACTCTCGGTATTGAATGGGTTGAGTGTATCGAAGATGGCCTCGGCATTGCCAGTTGATTCAATCTGTTCTGTGGGACGTTCGTAGTCAAAGCCTTCGGCCTGGGTGACGTGCTGGGCGAGAGACATTACCCGAGTATTGCTGAAGTAGCGATGCTTCGCGAAAGAGTATTGCGAATGGTCGAATAACTTAGAAAATGGATGATTTTACGAGTAGGAGAAAGCTGAGAGAATAGTTCATAGCATAAATAGGGTGAAGGGTTTTTTCGTCTCCAAAGGGTTCAAGAATCGAAGAAAGTCCTCGCGTTTCCATCGTACCACGTTACGACGTTGCGGCGAGTTCTCCTGCCGTGCAAGGTGCACGCGACCGCAGGATGCCGTGTCAGTGACGTAACAGAGAAGAGTTAAGGAAGGGTGGGGAGAGAAAGTTCGAGCTTTCCAGCAATTTCCAAATGCCGGGATACTCGGGCAAGCGGCCGGGTATCGGGGTGGGGCCTTACCGGGGTTCGCCCCAGCGACGTTGACGGCCCGGACCGTAAGCGGGGACTCGGCCCCGGCCCTGGTTTGCTAGCTGACTTTGCTGGCAGAACAGTTGTTCACCGGCATAGGCTCCTCATATTGGCGAGAACGAAAATGTTTGCGGTAGGTAAGCGGCAGCCAATGCCGTTAGGCAAACTCGATGTCGGCTCGTATCCTGGATTGGTGTAAGCATGTCTGCTCGGTAACCTGCAGGAAACCCTGCTACCACTAAATTCACGGAAGTAGGAATATGACGAAAGGGGAGATCATAGATTCATTAATATTAAGTAGAATAAGCATCATGCTAATGGCCAACAGCCGAAGATTAATAGGGAGGCAGGCGGGGAGGTGCTAATATCGATATGCTCATGTCAATAGGCGGAGTGATTTGGTGGATATGTACGTTTCCTACAATGGGCATGTTTAAAAATGGTTACTTTTGTCAAGATTGAAAAGAGACGGTAAACCCCAAATAATCATCTAAAACGAACGTTGAACAGCAGCGCCTTTCGAGAAGCGAAGCCTCTCGGGAAGACTGGAAGCCCTGAACTCGATGTCTCCAAGTCTCCAACTTCATAGTGGGTCCAACCCCAACGCTTGCATTTGGAGTTACCTATCCACTTTTTCGAATCTCTTGTGCTCCTAGTAAGACGAGAACATCTGTACGTGATCTTAGTTGGAGCAATCGAAGTGAGTTTGATCATTGAAGGATGGAAGTTTGGCCGTCGGATGTGCAAGTTCGAGATCCCAGTTTCCCCGATTGAATGCAAGGTTATGGAATCTCCAAGTCAGGCAGACTGCGCTGTCTAGAATCTCTCCGCCTCCGAGCACTACGTAATTTGTCATCTGGTTCTCTGAGCATTGTCACGTTCTCGCGAGTTGCTTGCTTGGTGTTGAGATAGAACTGCATTGATATTAACAAGGTGTCAAGAATGTTGTCTGTACATAAATCAGGGCAGCCGCTCTCGAATCAACACTGAACATTTGATATCAACATCAGAACATCATCAAATCATCTACCATCTCTTCCAAAACACAATTAGAAAACGACCGAAATATTTGTTGACCATGAAAGAAGCGATTTTCGACGGCAGGCTCAAGGTTGAGATCCACGATGTTCCGATTCCAGCCCCGGGACCGGGGCAGATCTTGATCAAAACCTTCATCTCTGGTACCAATCCTAAAGACTGGAAAGTGCCGAAGGTTTGGGCTTCGCACTTCCCACCTCTCAATCACGGAGATGACATTGCTGGCGTTGTTCAAACTGTTGGTGATGGCGTGCTCGGCTTCAAGACGGGAGACCGGGTTGCGGCCTTCCACGAGATGAACACCCCACATGGAAGTTACGCTGAATACTCCATCGCTTGGGCTCAGTCGACCTTTCTGATCCCTGACAAGACCAGTTTTGAGGGTGAGTCACTGCACGTCATCCAGTCTGATGCTGAGCTACCTGAGTGCTAATAAGCCATACTTCAGAGGCGGCCACAATCCCACTCGCTGCCATGACCGCTGCTCTTGCCTTGTACCAAAAGCTCGATCTTCCGCTTCCTTGGAATCCAGCCAAGGCAAGTTTGCCTCTTCTAGTCAACGGCGGTGCTACAGCTGTTGGTGCCTTTGCCATCAAGCTCGCGACCCTGTCCAACATTCATCCCATCATCGCCGTCGCCGGAAGTGGTAGCCCATACGTCGAAACCTTGGTCAACAAGAAGAAGGGAGATGTCGTCATTGACTATCGAAAGGGAGAACATCACGTTCTTGAGCAAATTCGTCTTGCAGCCGGGGGGCAGCCTATCATCAATGCTCTAGATGGCGTGTCCGAAGAGCAGACAGTCCGGATCGTTGCAAAGGCCCTTGCCCCAGGCGGCAAGATCTCAGTCTTTCTACAGACCTCTCCCAGTGATATTAAGGCCGAGATCTTGTACACCATGGTGGGCACTGTCCATGCCTCGAATGACACTCCAGTTTCTCCCTTAGGCGACAAGGAGTTCGGGTCCGTGTTTTATCGCTTCTTCGGGCTGGGATTGGAGGAAGGCTGGTTTAATGGTCATCCTTACGAGGTTCTCCCCGAGGGCCTTGCCTCTTTGGAGAAAGCACTCAAAGACCTTGAAGCTGGCAAAGTGTCTGCTAAGAAGTACCTTCTTCGCATCGAAGACACTAAGTGAAGTCCCGTTGAAGTGGTTGTAGCTCATGTCAGGGCAGTAGCCACGGCAAAACAATGTCGAGAAAGTGTTTTGGTGGGGTTGTTCATCATGTACACTCGGCGATTGAAAATAGAGATGTCATCTTCCTGTCATCGTACGTGATCTTTGCAGTTGAACGAGAAATATTATGATGCTATTACACAATGGATAATCAATCCCGACTTGCTGTAGCACTGAGAATCTTGCCCTTTCCAAACTTCTCCTTCCATTCCTCATTGACGTTACTGTAGTCTTCTGGCCCATAAGGCGAGTACCACTCGGCCATGCATCCTTTCTTCCGGTAATGCACGAGACCCAGGTCATTCAGCAACAGGTCTAGGTAAGGAACAGCATCAAACACGAAGCTCGGGCACTTGTTGGAGCCCCAATCTGTAGGGTAACGCCAATGACCGAAGCGGTTCATCAAGACTGTGCTGTATTGCAATTTTTGCATCGCCGCGTCGTCGCCGACTGCTTCTGCAGGATCTTTGGCAAGAAGACCCGAAAAGTATGCACTGATCCACAGGCCTTGAACGTGAGCCGTGATGACGTTGCTAAAGTTGCCGACCATGCCGATGAAAGCTGTGTCACGTGTGCGTAAAAAGCGTTCCGATGGCGGGACGATGAAGTGATGAAGCATGTACGGGGTAAGGGTTCGGTAAGGAGTCACTGCGTCGTCGCTGTTGATGCCTTTTTGATCGGTCAGGGGCACGTAGTCTTTGTTCCATACCGGCTGATTCTTGAGCCTTGGAAAGCGCGCCAGGATCTCCTTGTCGGCTAGGTCAACAAGATCGGCCTGACCGGCAAGATCTTCCCGAGGCGCGTTGTCGATAGGCGCATGTGGTATACCGAGCTCCTTCTCGATTCCCTCTGGGAGGAACTTGATCGGTGGAACGTGTTTCCAGCCGGTGTGAGCTAGCAGAACATCGGCAGGAAACTCGGTTCCATCGGATAGATGAACCGTTCCAGAACTGAGGTGGTCGATCTCCCCAAGATGGACTTTGACCTTGCCTTCTTTGACCAAGTCAAAGAAGTTGGTGTCATAGTTGAGGATGCTGAAGCTGGTGCCTGTGAACATGGCCTCTGTCCACGGCTTCAACTTTGCCGTGTCCGGATGGGAGTCGTATGCGTTAAGCGTCATCACATCGCCTCCGAGTACTTTCCAGAAAGTATCGACGATTGATCTCCCAATGGCAGTTCCATGGAGAAAGTGACGCGTGCCAATGTAGCCATCAGCATTTCCCCACAAACAAGGGCTGAACCAGGTCAACATTCTTGTGTCTAGTGTGAGGTATCCTTAGCTCAGAACATGTTGAGAGAGAAGCAGAGATTTACTGACTAGCAAGCTTTTCCAACCACTTTTTGAGTGGAGTGACATAAGGGGGTGCCATCCAGCAAGGTCCATGTCCCGTCGCTATGAGTGAATGAGTTGGTGTCTAGATCTCGGCCTGAAGTAGACTTACAGCGGATGACCCAATTCACCTTCACGCCAGCAGTTGCATACGAATAAACGGCATCCCATGCAAATTTCGTGCCGCCAAAGATTGTCACGGTCTTGGCCGTCTCCAGAGTATCCGCATTCTGCTGGAAGTACTTGCCGTGAAAAATGCGACCGCCGAAAGACTCTTGACCATCGAAATGGGGCAGCCACGGTTCCGACGTCAAGCCAGTCGCAATGATCAGACGTCGAGCAAACACACGGACTTTTTCATCTTTAGAGTCCGCGACTGTCAGGAACCAGCCACCTTCACTGATTTCTTGATGTTCTGCCACAATGACCTTGTGGCACGATCGGATCTTGTCGGTAATGCCAAACTCGTCGGCATATGCTTTGAGATAGACGCTGATAGTTTCGCCTGGAATATGCTGCCCTGGCTTGATGTTGAATCTCTTACTGTCCATGGGAAAGTCAGGGTATTCATAGGTCCCCAGCATGTTGTTGCTTTTCAAACCCGGGTATAAGCGCTCTTTTGCCCAAGTGCCACCGAGCGTGGGCTGAGAGTCGAAGACAACCAACGAAGACCCTGGCTGCGTGCAGTGATACTGCTTTGCGGCTGCCAGGCCATACCATCCTGAATGCCATGTCAGTCTATGGAATTGTGTCACTCCATTGATTCTCGAAGAGAAGGCTATCTACATGGAGACATGTAAACCCGGAGGCTTGGGATAGGTTACCTGCGCCAACCACAATGCAGTCAAACTTTTCCATCTTGTCAGCCGTGAATCTGAACCCGAGAGACTTGTGTGATCAATGCCGAAACAATCGGGGACGCGCCGGGGAAGTAAAGTTGATGAACCTCTGCTTAAGGCACGACTCAGGAGCGACTAACGGAATGTAGTCCGCCAACGGCCGCCAATTTAGAATGAGACGACAACGGGATGGTTCCCCGGGATCCCATGTCCTGCCGATCTTCTTTGTTTGGAAGGTGATGCTGCGTGCGGAAATACCCCGTTTGCGAGGATATTCCAGATTAAGAAGTGATGGCAGGGTTAGGAGCCCCTAACTTTGTGTTTGAGTGCAGGCTTGGCTGTAAAAGTGTTTATTAAACTCTGAAGAACCAACCCCGGGTCCACTCCCAACGGACGACAACTGCGATGCATGTTGGTTTTATCAATTTCCTTTAGGGTTACATTGGGGATTACGTATAGCGATGGGCGAGTACGAGTAGTGTTAATCGGGGAAGTCGGGAATCCCTCCAGGTTCCCCGCGGCTGCATTAGTGATTGGATGTTCTGCTCGGGGCTACTCGTACATGCAACGGTTTATGGATCAGGAGCTGTCAAAATATTGAACCAACCAGACATTGGTCCTGACGAACTCTTATGGACAAGGGCTTACATATGTGCGCGCCAAAAGTTGTGCCATATTCAACGCTCAGATGCTACCATTTATACAGACACACGCCATGAACGAGTCAGCCGTTGACCGAAGGGTTCGGATGACAGAATACCCCTGTTTATCAACATGCAGTTGGCCGACTCGGCGTAGCATCAAGGAATTATTCAGCATATACGCAATCTCCAGAACCGCAGCAAGTCCGAACTTCGGTGACCGGTCATAAATCGAGTCTCTTGTCTCGTGCCACATACGGCGCCTGCGTTACTCCTAGGTCCCTGAGAGCAGGGAGGGCAAGGTTGTAATCCTCAATCCTTCAAAACTCTCTCAAGTTCAGGGTACACTGAACCCTTTGTTAGCTTAACTGAAAATTTCAATGGCATGATGCTCAGATGCGCGACCAATTGTAGGCACCTACAAATGGCGAAGAACTGCGCCGTGGATGTAACGGCAAACCAACATCATAATGGTGTGATAAGCACGACAGCTTGATATGCCGAAAAATTCTTTGTCATTTACCGCGTCCTCGGGTACCCCTTTCCACGGGTAGCACAGTCACAGCATTGTTGAAAGAATGCAAACGAAGTTCTTGCTTCTTTCTTTTGCTGTGCCCCGGGGATGATCAATCAGGAGCATCAGGTTTTGTTTGCTGAACACCAATTACCACCAAGTCAATTTGAATTTGTTGACTATAGGCACACTCTCAAGTTTGTGTTGTTTGGACAATTCAGAACCTGCCACCACCTTTCCTTCGCACACCAAGCACGTGGGCCTTTGAAACGCTTCGGCCTTACGATTTCATCCGTTGCCGTATCCGGCACATGTAATCAACGTCGAGGAAACCTCAAACATTCTCCTGGTGGCACAGCTGGAGGGTATCAGCGAGGATGGAGCTCAACCACTGCCATGGGTGTGGATCGGCGCCGGTCTTTCGGGCTTGACAAGTGTCGATCAAATCGAGTGAGGGCTCCGTCCAGAATGGGGGTTCTGGCGAAAGATTATACAAAGTAGGCACCCCGGGAACCTGCATGTCTTTCCAGGCCCCTCCTGAATCTTTGGCCGGGTTATCTCGTTTACTCTTTTGTTTGCATCTCATCTCTTCCGAGTCTTTCTTTTACAGTATCCGACTCCGGTATGTCGTCACCAGCCGCCATGGACCCCGCCGCGGCGGAGGCCGCTGCTGCTGCTGCTCAAGCAGCTATGCAGTCATTCACAATAGAGGCGTGGACCCTATTGATAATTGGCATTCTTTTTACCATGTTAAGGACCTACGCTAGGATCAGGTCCGTAGGCTTCAAAGGTCTCCAAGCGGATGACTATCTTGTTTGGGTCGGTGCGGTTAGTGCTTCTGGCTTTGTCTGCATGCCTAAAATACCATGAAAGTTGACATCCAATGGTGCCTACAGATATTCTATGCCATTGAGACCGCGCTGGCGCATTCTGTCGGGGCAGTCGCGAAGGGTATGGCGAATAATGCCATGACGGATGAGCAACGAGCAGCTCTATCCCCAGACAGCGAGGAGTATCAACTGAGGTAAGAATATCGCACTCTTGATGAATCGTCTTACTTATCTAAATCTATTCCAGGGTGATTGGTTCCATTATACAGCTGTGTGGATGGTCAAGTTACTCGGTCTTATTGTGGTCACTTAAGGCATCATTGCTGGTGTTCTACCTACGGCTGACTGTAAGTGTTCAACTCGGATCATCCGTTTAACTCCGCCGGTTATTGACTATTCAAGGCCGGCCTGGGTCGTGGCTACCGGCTTCGCATCTACTTTGGTTTCGGGTTTCTAGCCGTCAGTTGGATCGTAGTCATCATGAATCTCTTCCTCGCTTGTCGCCCCTTTCACAAGAACTGGCAGATCAATCCTGACCCGGGGAGTAAGATTTCTCTTAAGCCGCACCTCTGTGCACGAAGCCTATGCTGACATGACTAATATCTCACAGACGTTTGCCAACCAGCCATTTCCAACCAAGTTGTTTGGGTTTATTTGGCTTTCAACGTGTCTACGGATCTTTACCTCTTGTCTATCCCTTTGCCGATGCTGTGGCAAGCGAGGCTCAAACCTATCAAGAAATGGGGTTTGCTGTTTCTCTTTAGCGGTGGACTGTTTGTTGTTGTCTGCGCAACCCTGCGTTGTATCTTGATTGTCACAGTGAGTTTCCCGATTTGCTGTTCCATCCGAACTCCTACTTATCTTTTCCTACCCAGGACCCCCAGAACGGTGCACAGCTCGCCGGATCATGGGCTGTTCGTGAGACATTCGTCGCCGTCATCACCGCAAACTTGCCTATGGTGTTCTCGATCATCAAGTTATGGCTGGGGCCCGTCTTTGGCTCTCTTCTTACTTCGCTCCGATCATCCCAGAAGCTCACCGATGCGACACCGAAAGAAATACGCACTTTCGGGGCCGGTAGCAACCAAAGCTGGCGGGGTCGCGGACCCCCTTCAGCGTACCCAATCACAAATATCACCTTCAACGAGAGTGAAGAGCGCATGGTGAACGAGTACAAGATGCAAGACGTCAAGACCTGGGGTGATCCCCATGCCGATAGTATTAGCGGAACTACGAGATCGAAGAGCGTCCGGAGAAGTCACAGCAACCGGCGCAAAAATACTGATATCCGAAAGGATGTAGAAGTTGCCATCACTACAGAGTACATGCCGCCGGCGAAAGACGCTGAGGGCAATGTCAAGACTCTGTCGCCAAGAACCTTCACCTTTGCCAGAGGGCCGAAGAGACAATCTGTGAATAATTCTGGCAATCAGATATGATGGATGGCGATCCGAAGGATGATAATGCTGAAGTGGATATCGTAGCTAATTTTCTATGTATAGATGTTATACTCTAATCACCCGAGTATTTGTTCATGGCCAATGAAAAGTTTATTGATTTAGGCATCTGTGTTTGGAGTAGGGACCGGGTAATATTTGCTGTAAAGGTGTATTATGGCGTGCGGAATATGGAAGCCTTGACTAGGCATCTATCAATGCAGCATAATGTACCTAAGTACCTGATCCGTTCTCCTTACCTTATGTCAATACCCAAAGCTTCCGTACAAGTTTCCAAGATGAAAGATTTTGTTGTTTCACCGCAATATTTGCAAGTCGTCTGCCTGGTTGCTTGGGCGACAGAATCCAGGCAGCGACTTTTAGAGGCCGGAGTGCTCCTCACCCCTCGTTTCCCTTCCGGATTCAGCACACCAGCACAGAAGACCCACTGAGACGAGATGCGAGCACTCTAACGATGAGTGAAGAAGACTGAACTTCACGAGATATAAGTCCCCGTCGAAAGTCTCAAATACAATGTGAAATATTTTTAAAGCTAAAGAGTTTCACTGGTTATTCTTCTAATTTTACAGTACACGATTGACGCTGCACATCAGTCGCCATGGACGAATATCACATCAAACATACGCCTTGGTACCAGGCCTCCGTTGAAGCCTTCAGCGCCAAAGCAGCCAAGAAAGACTTGGCCGGTGCACAGGACCCGAACACCACCTCGAACCCGGACATGATCGTGGCAGCTCGACTTCGGCCAATTTTGGAGGACGAAGTGTCCGCAGGCCTTATCCGTGGCGTCTTCCAGAGGCCCAGCGGTAACGGCGCCGTAGACATCCACCAAATCCGAAAGCACATCAAGCCCCTGGGACCTCCCACGCTTACGGTAAGCAACAACCTGCTCCCCACAGCTTCAAACATCGTGATCTGAATTGACACGTTTCGATAGACAACTTCAGTTCAGCTCGATAAAGCCTATGGCCCAGATGATACATCCGAGCAGATTTATCGAGATCTGGTTGAGCCTTTGGTTCCTTGGGCATGGAGCGGCGGCGTCAGCACCGTGTTCGCCTATGGCCAGACTGGCTCTGGCAAAACCTACACAGTCAGCGAGATTGAACAGCTGGTCGCAAAGTCGCTCATGGGCGGCGGTATGGAGGGAGAGCGGAAAGTATATGCATGCATAATTGAGCTGGCTGGCAACTCTTCTTTTGGCATGTCGGATTACCTCTCTCCTTACTTATTTCGCCTAACATGATGTTCTAGACCTCCTGAACTCTCGAAAACCAATCTCCGTTTTGGAAGATTCTTTCGGTGTCACACAGCTTGCCGGCGTCCTGGAACACGAAATCACCGAAGCAGCCACCCTGCTTGAGCTCATAGAAAGGGCAGCAACCTTCCGCCGTACAGCATCAACGTTCAAGAATGACGCATCATCTCGCTCTCACGCCATTTGTCGCATCCGTATCGAAAGTCCTATACCAACAGCCGAGGACGGACTCCTCTACCTTATCGACCTGGCAGGCTCAGAAGCCGCCCGGGACATTGCCAACCACACACCCGACCGCATGAAAGAGGCCCGGGAGATCAACACCAGCCTCTCGGTGCTGAAGGACTGTATCAGGGGCAGAGCAACCGTCGACGTGGCTTCTCTGACGGGCAAGACAAAGAGCCCGACGTATATACCATTCCGGCAGAGTTCCCTCACCAAGATTCTGAAGCACGTCTTTGATCCCGCGGGGAGACGTAGCTGCAAGACTGTCGTGCTTGCCTGTGTCAATCCCAGTCTCCCAGATACTGGCGCTGGCAAAAACACCTTGAAATACGCCGAGATGTTGCGGGTGTTGCTTCCCAAGGCCAAGGCTCAGTCCTATGACCCCGAGACGCCTGCGACTTGGGACAATGAACGGTTAAGGACCTGGATCGATACCAACGTGAGTCCATTCTCGCGACCGACCACTAAAACAAGCTAACATGTTGAAGTCTGGAAACCCTGCCATTTCTGGCGAGCTGGTCGCGCCCACCGAGACTGGTTCGCTGCTGCTCCGCCTTCCGACGCCCGAATTTCTCACCCGCTGCTTGAAGAGTCCAGGAGTTGATGAAGATCAAGCTCGTGCCTTTCATGCCAAATTTTGGCGTTTGCATATCGATTCGCAAAAGTCGGGTGGGAAGAAGACGGAAAGCAAGAGCGAAGCGGAGCCTGTCGAGGGGAAGAGCCGTAAGACAGCCCTGAACCAGGAAATGCTGTCCTCTAGCGTAGACCCGGACACCAAGGCAAATGACGTCCCTTTCAAAGAGCGCATACGACCTGGAATGGTTGTGCGCTGGAGTCCACCTTCGACGTTTCCCATGGGCCTTCCTGGGCTGAACATGCTTGTCATTCTTTGTCCTCAATTGGCTGTCGGACCAACTGTGAGGGATCTGACTGGTGACTTGGTCAACCGGTCAGGCTTTACTTCGACGAGGGGAACCAAGTTTCTCTGCGCAATGGTCCTCCCTGGATTCATGGCTGATTCATATGAGCTGAGCATGTGGCGTCAGGTAGTGGTAGATGTGGAACAGATGGAAGCAGAGGTTCTTCTAGAATATGATTCGGGAACTAGATATTATCACATTACCTTATAATTCAATCACCCACATTTTTAATCTTCCAGCTAATGGTGCCTAATGACTGCAACTGCTCACTCTTTTAGTAGTACATTTGACTCTGCATGACACTCGCCAAGTACGTTGTCTGCCGCAGACGATAATCATCCACTTCGATGAATGAAATAGACGATGGATCGCTATTAGCGTTGAAAACGAAATTAGAGCCGGTCTTATTCGACTTCCCGGCAGTCCACGCAGGCCACGTAGGTGTATTGGGGACTGACATGAATCGCGTTAGCAGATGATCAGGGTTTGCGAGTGAGGAAGAAGCCTAGCATACCTCCATGATTATTCGGGTTGAGATCCGATACGAAAGACGCCCATGTTCTACCCATGAGCTTCGACGCGGTCGTGAACTGTAACTCGCTCTGTGTTTCTCCGTCAAGGGCATCAAATATGAAAGAGACATCCATGGAATGGTGAGATCCCAGGCGAGGACTGGTGCTTGGAGGCAACAGGTTGACGCGAGCTGAATAGGCTTCCACGCCAGCAGCGGCCCAGGCCTTCAGCGTCATACGCCTGGAAGTGGTCTCAACGACATCAGTATGGAACTCGACTCCGCGTTTCCACTGAGATCCGTATAGCTGGTTATCTTCAGCAGTCGGACTGTACCCGGCCGGAAGCCCAGTATCGTTGGTGTTGGGATACAGTCGCTCAATAGCAAAGACAGTGGAGTTATCTGGACCCCCTGCTGCGACCAGAGCGCTAAAGTCGTCATCCGTGTCCAACTTCCCACCAAACATAAAGACGGTTGCCTCGTCGGTAGTGGTGGAGTACATGATTGGCACATGGACGAAGTGGCCCTTTTCGAGAGACGCAGTTGGCCCGTCTTGGAGGAAGTCACCATCGACCTGAGTGAGCCAGGGACCAAGACCTGTGCCCGAGAAGACTGGCGTGGCGCTCACGTTCAGGGCGGCGGAAATGACCTCCACGGGCAAGTTGCGGAGACATTCGAGTGGACTGGCTGCTTCGGAGCAAGAAGTCGTGTCTGTCAGGTTCCGGTAGAGATCTTGGGTGTAGGCAGCTGGGTCCTTCACGTTATAGGGCCACTTCTCGGCCATGCCGCCACTCTGCATGATCCCGCCTTGGAACAGACCGTCATCTCTGCCTCCGTAGGCAATGAGTTGTTTGCCGACAGACAAGCCTCCAGCGCTTTGACCAAAGATTGTAACACGACGCGGGTCGCCGCCGAAGAAGGCAATATTTTCTTGGATCCAGTGGAGGGCCAGGCGCTGGTCCCGCAGACCGTTGTTGGCGCTGCCGTTGGCTTTCACCTCGTCAGACCCCCAGAGGAACCCAAACGCCGAAAGCCTGTAATTGATGGAGACGGCTATGAGTGGCTTCTGTGCTACAGAGGCCTGGTCCACAAAGTTTGTGAGGTTGTTGTCTCTGGACGAACCTGCGTATAGGCCGCCGCTACGGTGGCAAATTAGTTCATCATTGTTTAGGCAAGATTCTGGTGGAATATTGTGAAACTCACCCATGAATCCACACAGCTACAGGAAGGGGTTCAATGCTGTCGATGCTGCTCGGGCGGATGACGTTGAGTGAGAGACAGTCTTCAGACATTGGGTGGCTAGGAGGAGCCTAGAGGTTTGGTCAGTACCGATGGCTCAAGCCGAGAGGTTGACAGACAGGCATGCGCTCACGGTGTATTGCATGCAAACGTCTCCGTACTCTGTCGCAGGGCGAGTGCCATTCCACGTTGAATTGATGCTTTGAGGTGCCTTGAAGCGGAGGTTGCCAGTAGGAGGCTGTGCGTATGGAACGCCAAGGAAAACATCTTGCTGATAGCCGGGAAGAGACAAGCCCTCGTAGGAGCCGTTCAGCAAATTCACCGTTGGTCCTGCAGAAACACCATGAGCGAGCACAAGGATAATCGACAGAGCCGCCGGGAAGCCAACTCCAGAGTGCATCATGATGGAGGCCAAGCGCGGGTCATGAGACTGACAGCGGAGTATACACTGCAAGCCCAGTCAAAGCGTGCTTCCAAGTTGTGTAAGTTGACACTAGTGCCCGCAACCTCTCTCAAGAGCACCTCGCCTTGGCTCAGTAACGTCTTATAGCAAACAGCGTCCGTAGATGCGACTCGAGCCAATTACCCGATATCCTGATGGCGAGGGCCAGGCTTCCGATGATAAGGCACCAGTAATATGTCGATAAGGTCCACATTGCCGCGCGGGGCTGGGTGACATTGCGGGGACCGGTGACAGAGATACGGCAGACTGCAAGAGGCACTCCGCCAAAACACCTTTTGCTAATAGACCTACGGTAGGCGTATAATCAAATATACTAATATACTATACTTATAAATAAATAAAATCATTAATCTTATATAATACGGTAAGTAATTCTATACTACTAGAAGTACTATAGGTTACGTAAGGGCGGTTAAGCAGTTAATAAGTAATTAAAATAAGGCGCCCAGGTCTATACCTCCTTACTAATTTCTACTACTAATCCCTTTCCTCTTTTTTCTACTTAACCTAATATTCCTTAAAAAAAATAAATAGCCCGCTTATACCCCCTTAATTACTTATATATAATTATATTATATTATATAATATTATTATATTATATTACTTTTCTTTTTATTCTTTTTATTTTATTTATAATATAATTACCTAATTATATACGTAATTATAAATATAAATATTCATAATTTACTAATTAAAAATATTAATTAGTTACTTTATATAATTAAGTATAATTATGTAAATTAATTATATAGTTTATAATATTATTTTTAAAAATTAGTAATTATAAATTTAATTAAGCTAAGTATACGTAATTATAAGTATAATTATGTATATTTATTTTATTTAAAATTTAATATCTTTTATTTATATTATTTTAATAAAATTACTTATAATAATTACTTAAGTATATATATTAACAATTTTGTATAAGACTTAATAATTCTTTATATTCTTATATATTATATAATACTTATAATAATAACTAAATATAACGTTCTAACCGCTATTTATAATAAAGAGTTACTAAAAGCTCTCGTATATTAACTTAAAAGTACCTAACGACCTTATATTTATAAAAATAACTACTTATTTTTTAAATACGTATACCCTATATAATAACTTTTTAATTATATAATTTTTTATTTATTTATAAGCTCCTTATCTAACCTTTTAATTACGTTCTATAAATTTATTAATCTTAATATTACTAAAATAAGTTATATACTATTTTATAATTCCTATAATGTTTTACTAATTTATATATTCTAGCCCTTATTAAATTAAGCTTAATTTAAAGATTATTAAAAAGGTTATATTATACTAGATATAAATATAAGCTACTTATAATTATTAAAAAGGTTATATTATACCCTAGATATAAATATAAGCTACTTATAATATACTAATACTATTTAAATTATAATATACGGAGTTATATAATCCACTACGACCTCGTATACTTATTATAAAAAGTAAAAGTATTTTTACTAACTATATAATATTATTTAATAAAAGTTATAATAATTATAACTATATTAATAACGCTCATAAGTATTCGCTAATTACTATATTATTATTATATATATATTATTTATATTTTTTAATATTTATTTATAATAAACTAATTAAGTATACTAACCTGTATAATACTTATTAAGATTACTAAGCATTCGTATACTATTAAATAGTATAATAAAAGAGTTATTAATACCTTAATAAAGTTTTAATAATATCCCCTAAATACCTTTATATAATAATAGAGGCCCTTAAAAACGTTACTAATAATATTATAAAAATAATAAATGTATATATAGCTTTATATAACGCTATAAAAATAGTTATTAACTTAAATAGATTTTAAATAGGGTTAACTTAATTTACCCTTATATAATATTATATATAGAGTTTTATAAATATATATTAAGATATAATAAAGTTAAGCTTAATACCTAGGTAATAAGGCTCCTATACGTACGTATAATACTTATTACCCTAAATTAAAATATACATACTTAGTTTAGTCTATTTAAAACTATAACTAGCTATATAAAGTTCTACCGGTTTATATATTTTTAATAAAAATATAAAAACCTTATTAATTATATAGCGTTATAATACTTCGTTTTATAATTTTTAACGTTATAAATTTATTATAAACGTTTATAATTCGCATATATATTTATAAAACCTTATATATAAAAATACCCTATATATTATTATAATTATATATAAACCTTTTCCCTTTATTTAAAATTCTTTTTTTTACTTTATATATTACTACTAACTTTTTAAAATACTACGACCGCATATTAATCTTTTACTATTTTAAATAATAATTATTATAAAACTAAAGAATAATTAGACTTATAATATTATTATTATATATATTTTTAAATTATTTAATACTCAAATTATAAAGCGAATATTTAAACTACTCAAATTATAAAGCGAATATTTAAACGCTAATTTATAAGATAGAACTTATAACGTAAAAAGTATACGGTCTTTTTAAGAACTTACTTATTTATATTTAAGAGCTCTTTTTCTAATAATACTTAAATAATAAGAATATTCTTTATTAGCTTAATTTAAAAGATTTATAATTATACTTACTAAATTATTAATAATTTATAAATATAATAAGCTTTAGTAATAATAAATACTAAAATAGCTCGTAATTATATAATAATAATTAAATTTTTTTAATATACTAAAAGTTACTTATTATACTAAAGGGTATAATAAAAATATCTCTATATATAAATTTGCTAATAAGCTTATATTATTAGCTAAGATAAACTCTACTTTACGTATTATAAATCTTTTTATAATAAGTTTAGAACTAATTAAATAAAATACAATATTATTATAAAAATTTATAACTCCTAAGCTAAATTATATTTAGTTTTTAAATACGTATAATAAGCTCTTATTTTTAAATTTAAAATCTATATTAATATTAACGCTTACTCGTTTTATTATATAGTTTTATATAAGGGTTTTTATTTATATATCTCGAAATATACTAATATAATACCTAATTATAATTTAATAATAAGGATTTATATTATTACGAGTTCGTTCTAATTAAAAAAAAACCGTTTTTACTTCTATATATTACTACTTTTATAATAATATTAAATATTAAAAAGTTTAATTACGTTTCGTAATTATTAAATCTTTAAAAAAATATTTATAATATAAAGATTAAGAGTTAATAAAATCGTTTTTATTAAAATAGGTTAATATATTAATAAATAAGTTATATATATCTTAATATATTTTTATATACTAATATAAATAAGAATACTTCTAATTACTTAAACTTTAATAACTATACTATATAAATATACTTTTAATTAAATTATACTTTTAGTTACGTATATACCCTTATCTATTTTAACTTTATTAACTTCGTATAAATATAAAACTCTTATTAAATTCGTTATTAAAAAGTTATTTATATATTATTTATAATTAACTATAATAACTTTATTATTAACTAACGTTACGAACTATATATAACTTTTTATAACTAATTAACTAAAATTAAATTTAATAACTCTTAAACGTAATTTAAAGTAATAGGATTTAGATTTATATCTTCCTTAGAATACTATTTAAATTTATACTTCTATTATTAAAGAATTTATAATTATATTCTTTAAAATTACGAAGTTTAGTAATATTAATTACTCTTATTTTAAAACGTACTAATACTTTTGTATTTATTTAAAATAATATATACAGGATAAGTACTAACTAAAACTTATTTTACTTTTTAAACTATAGGGTAATATTATATAAGTTAAATAAAAATTAGAAAACTCTAATATTAATCTTAATATATTAAATAGTTTTATAATTAAAAACGAGACTAAAAATAAGGAATAATAATAATAAATTATTATATTTTATTTTAAAACGTTTACTAACGAATATATTCGCTTCTATCCTTTACGTATACTACGTTATTGTTACGACCCAACACGCATGACAAGGCCAGGGCCTGCCCCACAGGACCTACGGCGGCTACCACACCATATATGCGGGAACACGAACTCAGGGCGACTCCTCTCGGGACGGAAGAACTATGGGACAAGTCACGTGACGATAAGAGATAAGGAACTCCGTACGTTCGAGATACGGGGTCCGTCCTTTCACGATACGGAACCCGTATGTTCAGAACACGGGAACCGTTGGGTAAACATACGGACAAAGAATATGTTCAGGAACGAGACTTGTATATAGTGTGGACTTGAGCCGGGCACAAGGACAGACTTCCATAGCTTCTTCAGCAATCAACTTAGTATCAGATCTTACGATCGCTTTCAGCTATCTTCACTGAGAACCCTTCTGACAAGACTACGATTGATCACCGAAGCCTTACCCACCTTACGATTTACAGACATAGCTTCAGGAAGCTATCCACGACTACGACACTGTTTACTTAGTTATCGCAGCCTCAACTTCTGCTAACATACTCACTACGACTAGCTGGCCGTAACACTTTGATTGCTCCTGTTCAGTAAGTTCACTCTACGAAAAACTAACTAAACAGTACGAACGATGTCGTCCCGCGCCTCAGCCAAATCTCCTACCGGGCTCTTCAGCCTCTTCCAAACAACTGTTCGAAGCCTGGCCGAGGAAATGGAGACAGCTCCTGAACGTCGACTCCGACGATGAGGTCACCCTCAAAAAAGAGACCTACGATCGACTCCGCGAGAGAGTCAAGAAAGGAGACGCAGACATCGCCAAGGTACAGACCATGTACAACGAAACCGCGAATGAGCTCCAAAACCTCAAGATCATGATCCAGCAGTTCGGGAATGGCCCTCAGCGCATTCAGGACCTGGAGAACGAAGTCATCCGACTCAGAGAACAAGAAGCAAGTACCAATGTTCAGGCGCTTCAGGGAGAGGTCAACACTCTCCGAGCCGCTGCCAACATCATTGGTACCCCCATCCAGGGAGGACGACAGAAACTCAAACTCAGCGCACCCATCACCTATGACGGCACCCCAGGTACTCTCAAGGGATTTCTGATTCAAGTCAAAAACTATCAGAACTTCCATCACGGAGACTTCACCAGCGAAACCGAGAAAGTTGTGCACGCCGCCAGCTTCCTCAGGGGACGAGCCCTCAAGTGGTTTGAACCTATCCAGGAAGAATATCTCAGCAAAGAAACTCTTGACGAGTGCTCTACTGAAGTACGCGACATCTACAGTAACTTCAATGGATTCGAAGAAGCTCAGGTCCCTATTCCAGGACCCTGACGAGAAACGACAAGCTGAACGCGACCTAGCGCAGCTACGACAAACCAAATCGGCAAAGGAATATTCCGCCGAATTCAGACGTCTCAGTGCCCAACTGGACCTCACTGACGACACCAAAATGTTCATGTTCTACCAAGGACTGAAGGACGAAGTCAAGGACGAGCTGGTCAAGCTCGACAGACCAGAAGACTTCCTTCAGTACGGAGAACTCGCCATCAGAATTGACAACCGACTCTATGAACGCAAGAAGGAAAGGAAGGAACGACCTAACACCGGACGCAAGTACCAATGGCAACCTCAACGCAGTTTCCAGGCGAACCAGCGACCTCGCAACAACTGGAACAACAACCGACAAAGCACTGCCTACGGACAACATGACGGTCCCATGGATCTCAGTGTCGCCAAGAGAAGACAACCGCCCCAGGAAGGACTTCAAATGCTACAACTGCGACAAGCCAGGACACATGGCTAGAGACTGCCGACAACCCAAACGCATCCAACACCAACCCGTTCCAGAAAAACGAGCCAATATCGCGAGCAAGGAAATTCCCACGCACAACTCTCATGGACGGCTTGCTACGACGACAACTGCCTTATTCACCAAGACAGTAAGGAACAAACCGGATGGTACCCTAAAAAACCCAAGAACAACGAACGACCCGGATACGACACCACCCCACCACCTGTCAAGACCCTAGCGGTGGCAACCAAAGAAGAAGATACCCATCTACCGACCTCTCACCCTCGAGGATAACAACATCGAATGTGTCGCCATACTCTCTCAAATCTGCCAGAATATAGAAGAGAAGGCCAAGACAGACCCCATCATGAAGGATACCCTTCATCTCCTTGAAGAAAGAATCATGCAAAGACTTCAGGCAAGTACAAGGGAGCAACTCCTCAAATTCGAAGAAAGAGGCCCGACACAGAAGAAATCATGGGTAATCTCGTCCACATGGCACGACGAAACAACAAGAAACAATCCCTTAGGAAGAAGGGACCCCCATCGGACGACATCCCGACCAAATCCATCTGTGTGATGCGACGAGACGACGGAAACAAAAAATTCATTCGCAAGGTCAAAGAACAACTCAAGAACCTAGAACGCGAAGACAAAATCGAAGTAATCAAGAGGCCCAATCTTGACTTCGAAATCAAGAATGGAAAGGTAGACTTTCGACTCAAGAAGGACGAACTTGAGATCGGCTCCAGCAGCCACACCTTCGACGAAGAATCACCTATGATTCGGACGAACCTCGCGACGTCGCTCGACGACGTGCTCAGACGGAGATCGACCATGGATTCTATCCTAGTGTGGACGACACCAGCTCTGATGAGGAACCCGAAGAACCACGGTGTAAGAACATTGATCCGTACGAAGACGACCAGACAGTACAGTTCCACGGAACTAGTCAACCTAAAGTACCTATGACACCACTAGTCAAAGGAGATAGCTCCTTGCTCAACACCAAGGACGCATTCCACGAAGAATTATTTTGGGCAGAATGCCTCGACGATAAGTGTCTCTGGCATCTCTCACCCAAGAAAGAAAGTCGCTTCTACCCCCGAAGACGCGACGACCGACCTATCAAGGACGTCTACGTCGACGACCAACTACCGAACTGGACGCTCACATACTTCAATGGACTCGACAAGGCAACATTCGAACCAGACCCATGCTTTCCTATGCGATGCCAGAACAGCAACGACATGGAATGGGACGAATGACACGACCATTGTCAGATCCACTACGTTCCCAAATCCCAAGCCTGGAGGAACGAGAGGAACAAATTGAACAAGAAGCACGACTGAGAAACAGACTGTCAAAAAAAGGGAAGGCCAATCGCAAAGGAACGACGAAAGGCGAAAATCGAAGACAAGTTCCTATGTGCCAGACAGTGCAACGACGCACACCTATGGGTCAAACTCGAAATACACGGACACAGACTGCGCGCTATAATCGACAGCGGCGCACAGGAAGTTTCATATCACCAAGAGTAATGAACAAACTCGACCTACCATGGGTATGGAAGGACAATCCATACAAACTACAAACGGTAGAAGGAGAAAGAGTTGACTATGATGACGGATATGTCAATCGAGAGACCGTACACCTTTCGACATATATCAACGATCAACAAGAACAACTACAGTACGACATCACGGAGATTGGAGACATCGACGTCATCCTAGGAATCTCGTGGTTACGAAAACACAACCCACGGATAGATTGGACCACTGGCCAGGTCCTATGGGAAAATCCAGTCACTGAACGACCTAAGAAAAAGGGTTCAAACGGATTTCAAGCAACACCTGAAGAACAAGAACAAACACGATACATAGCCTTCATCAGGACGATAGAAGACGACAGGATGTTCGCACGGTACCGACGATCGAGGATCGCAACGACTCCAGACTATACCCGAGGAGTACCGGATACACGAAACTATTCATGGAACCTGAAGAAACAGGGTTACCAGAACACAGCAGCTGGGATATGGAAATCGAACTCAAAGAAGGAACGCAACGGGTTCTATCCAATAAGTCAAACCCCACTTCCCGGCACCCCTGTTTCTGGCACACAAAAACGCGAAAATCCACCACAACGCACCCATGCCAACCCCTTTATCACAACATTTTCAATTCGAGTCCAAATGGGCTCATTTTTACATACCTTCTTCTATATCTAATGCCTCAATATACCGAAGATCAGCTTCGTCAGGCTCTCGAGGACATCTCAAACGGCAAGAGTCAAAGAGAGCCTCATTGGAGTATGGGATACCACGATCAACCCTCCAACTACGTCTCCAAGGTGGTCAGACTAGGAAAGTGGCTTTTGCTGACTGGCAGAGGCTGTCTCCTGACCAGGAGAGTAAGCTGGCACAATGGGTTCGCATTCAGGCTTCGCTGGGCCTCGCACCAACGCACCAACAGGTGAAGGAATTCGCAGAGCGAGTTCTGGCTGCTGCTGGGGATACCAAACCATTAGGAAAGGCTGGATCTATGCCTTCGTGAGAAGGAACCCTATCATTAAGGTTCAGAGAAGTCGTTCCATCGATTCTAGACGCGTTAATGGGGCATCTACTGAGGTCATTAGGAACTGGTTTAAGTTCCTTGCTATCCCTGAGATCAAGGACATCAAACCAGCCAACAGATATAATATGGATGAGACTGGCATCCTCGAGGGTCAGGAGCTAATGGGTTAGTGCTGGGCATGGCTGAGACGACGTCTGTTCGCAAACAAACAACCTGGGTCGAGGGCATGGGTCTCTATCATTGAGTGTATCTCAGCCTTGGGTAGGGCACTTCGTCCTCTTATCATTTTCAAGGGAAGACGGTCCAACAACAGTGGTTTCCATTACATCTGGTTCCATACGATGGGTGGGAGTTTACAGCAACAGATAATGGCTGGACTACAGACTTAACTGCCATTGAATGGTTAGAGAAGGTGTTTATCCACAGACTATGCCTGGAGGCTGAGGGCGAGGCTCGACTGTTGATTGTGGATGGGCATGGGAGTCATACGACGACAGACTTCATGTGGAATTGCTATATTAACAATATCCATTTACTGTTCTTACCACCACACTCTCTCATGTCCTCCAGCCACTTGACCAGTCTGTCTTCAGCCCTGTTAAGTCAGCCTATCGGAAGGAGCTCGGTTACTTGTCTCAATGGAACGACTCTACCATTATAGGTAAAAGGAACTTCCTGGACTGTTACCAGAAGGCTCGACTTGCTGGTCTATCAGTCTCGAACATCAGAAGTGGTTGGAAGTGGACTGGTCTACACCCTGTAGCGATGGTTAAGCCCTGATGAACCCTATGGTATTACCTGAGCCTTCTGCTAAGCCCACCACACCCAAACCAACCAGTCGGGGCAAAAAGCGATGCCATAATGGTCAACAAACTACCCCTGTTGAGCCATGGGATTCTGCTTCCTCTGCAGTGGTCTGGTCGACACCCAGGAAGCTGGCAGAGCTCAGCGGTCAACTGCACTTATACACAACTCGACAATGATACCAGCACTCAACGGCTGCTGTTCAGGAAGGTGAAAAAGGCTTCACAGAGCAGGCCTGGCAACTGGCAGCTGCCCAGCAGCTGGCTCACCTGAGGGCTCAAGTTACCAACGCTGCAGTTAGGAAGAGGAAGACTGTTCAGATCGATCCCAACACGAAGTTTGCGAACATCAGGGATATCCATCGGGCTCAAATCGAAGCGGGTGAAAAGGAGGTTATTACGGCTGAATCCAGCGACTCTGAATGCCCTAGTGAGGCTGGCAGTTGTATTGTAGTGGGTGTGGTTGAGGATCAATAGTTAATAGTAATGAGGAGGTTGGGTTGTGATCCCATCGTTTTTGTGGGTGCCAGAAACAGGGGGGTGCCAGGAAGTGGGGGGTTTGACTTATACCCTATGAATCAAGAAGAACAAGACTATCTCGACGAGTACATCGACGAGAAGCTCGAAAAGGGACATATTCGACCTTCGAAAAATCCCAGGATTCCCTTATTCTTCGTACCAAAGAAAGGAGGAAAATCGAGACCAGTTATCGACTACAGGAAACTCAACGAAATCACGAAGAAGAATTGCTATCCTTTACCCCTCATCACTGAGCTCAGAGACCTACTTCACGGAGCCAACTGGTTCACCGCGATAGATCTCAAGGAAGCATTCAACCAGATTCGAATCAAGGAAGGAGACGAGTGGAAGACGGCATTTCGGACTCGCAGAGGACTCTTCGAGTACCTCGTCATGCCCTTCGGACTTACCAATGCTCGGCAACCTTTCAAACGATGGTCAACCACGTACTCCGGGAGTTCGTTGACATCTTTGTTGTTGTCTACATTGATGATGTTCTCATCTTCTCTCCCGACCTCGAAACACACAAGGAGCATGTCCACATGGTATTTCAGAAACTCCAGGATGCCAAACTGTACGCCGAACCTCCAAGTGCGAGTTTCACGTACAGAAGAGACTTCCTCGGATACACCATCACGCCAGGACAAATCCACATGCAAGCATCAAAGGTGGAAGCAGTCGGGACTGGCCTACACCGCAGAACGTCAAGGACGTACAAGGATTCTTGGATTCGTCAACTTCTATCGACGATTTCTCAAGGACTATGCCAACATCGTCAGACCTCTCAACAACTTGACACGAAAGGATGCCCCATTCATTTGGGATCCCAAGTGCGAAGAAGCATTCACCAAGGTCAAAAATATGGTCGTCTCGGAACCAGTTACCAGAATTCCAGACCCCCGGAAGCCCTTTGAAGTCGAGACTGACGCCTCAGACTTCGCCATGGGAGCGGTCTTGGGACAACGAGACGAACAAGGAAAGCTTCACTGTTGTTTCTACTCCAAAGCATTTCACGGAGCAGAATTGAATTGGCAAATCCGACAAAGAACTGATGGCCATCATCGAAGCATTTCGAGAATGGAGACCACAGTTATCCGGAACCAAGCATGAAGTCACAGTCTACACAGACCACAAGAATCTCGCGAACTTCGACAAACAAGAACCTGAACAAACGACAAGTCAGATGGAGCGAGTTCCTATCTGAATACAACTTCCGAATCATTTATCGGAAAGGTTCAGAAAACAGCAGAGCAGACGCTCTCAGCAGAAGACCCGACCACGAAGTCACGGTCCCCGAGGAGACACAGGTTATCCTCAAACAAGAAGAAGACGGTAGCCTTGTACCAACTACGAAGCTTCTTATGATAGCCAGAAGGATCAGTACCAGCCCGACTGGAAGGACCCCTGAGCTCATCATGGAAATTCACAGTGCACCTGCACACGGTCACCAAGGAGTTACAAAACGTGGAAACGGATTCGCCAGCACTACGACAAATCCGCCACACGCGCAGAAATTGCGGAAGCAATTAAGGACTGTGCGACCTGCAAGAAAAGCAAGAACAGCCCGCACAAGCCCTATGGCGAGCTGCAACCATTGCAACCACCGGAAGCATGGCAATCAATCTCATGGGACTTTATCGTCAAACTACCAAAGTCCAAAGAACCACTCACGAACGTATGGTACGACAGCATCTTGGTTATAGTCGATCGACTCACCAAGTTCGCCCACTTTATACCTTACAAAGAGGCCAGCAGCGCAGAGGTTAGCGTACACGTTCCTCAAAATCGTTGTTGCCAACCACGGTACGCCGAAGGAAATATCTCTGACAGAGGCTCTCTGTTTACTTCAAAGTTTTGGAGATCCTGATCTCGCAACTTGGTACAGATCACAAACTGTCAACCTCTTTCCACCCGCAGACCGATGGACAGACAGAAAGAATCAACCAGATTCTCGAGACATACCTCCGTTGTTATGTGAACTACGATCAGAACAACTGGGTAACATTGTTACCAATGGCCCAATTCGCATACAACAGCGCAGTTGGCGAAAGCACAAGAGAATCCCGTTCTACTTGAACTACGGATATCAGCCAACAGTGTACGGAGAAGCACGACAAGGACCACAAGCTGTTAAAGCAGTGGCCAGCGTGGCAAAACTCAAAGAAATCCAGAAGAAAGCATCTTTGGATCTCGAGTTTGTACGTCAACGCATGAAGAAAAACGCGAATAGATCAAGGATTGGAGGACCAACCTTGGAAGGAGATAGCGCCTACCTCCTTCGCCGCAACATCAAAACAAAACGACCAAGCGACAAACTGGACTACAAAAGCTCGGACCTTTCGAAATCATTCAGAAAGTCTCAAACGTCAACTACAAGTTGAGACTACCAGACACGATGAAGTGTCATCCAGTCTTTCATTTCACTTCTCGAACCAGCACCTAAGGGCTCACACACAGAAGATTGCATCATCGTGGAACCCAATGAACCAGAATACGAAGTCGAAAAATCATCGACCATAGAGTCAGGAACGAAACAAAAGAATTCTTAATCAAATGGAAAAACTACGGACACGAGGAAAACACATGAACCCGTCACGAACCTCCAGAACTCTCGACAGCTTCTCGAGGATTACCAGAAGACGACACCAACGGCCCCAGGGACGCGAACTCGTCGCCAATCCCGAAAGAAGGCCAGTCGGCATCATTAGAAACGCCAGCAGCCTGGAGATCGCTCACGACCCACCGCTCGTGAGCATCCAGCGCAGGAAGAACACCATCCTCTTCTTCCAACTCCTGCATACCACGAGCAAAAGTTTCCACATGCCTCTCCTTCACTTTCTGGATCGCCCGGATACGAGCAAGACGGCCCGCTGCCTCAGCAACCTCTGACTGTATCCGAGCCAGTTTTCATGAAGATCGAGCAAGGCGTCGCTAGCCTGCTCCTCCTTCTCTTCCATTCTTGACGCTGGTCACTCAGCCGTTGCACTACGAAATAGTCAGCCTAAGAAACCGGAACAACGGCGCACGAACGACTCGATGCCACAACGAGACCATCGCAAGAACGCTTCAGGTTTTGCAGCCTTGGCACGTTTTGGCGCCATCAGCCATCCGACATGGACGTTTGGCGCGAAAACACCGAGTGCAGGGCATAACGTCGCTAGAACCAAAACGATCAAACACGTCGTCACAAGCCGACCGAAGTTTCGAGATAGTGTTTTTCAAAGAACGTTTTTCAACACGACCTGACATCGTGTCAGCACATTGCGCTAGAAAGGCAAGCGATGATTCCCCAACCTGGGAACAGGGACCTACTTATAGGCCTAGAGGACTAGACCTTTGAGAGGAGGAGCTGATGTTACGACCCAACACGCATGACAAGGCCAGGGCCTGCCCCACAGGACCTACGGCGGCTACCACACCATATATGCGGGAACACGAACTCAGGGCGACTCCTCTCGGGACGGAAGAACTATGGGACAAGTCACGTGACGATAAGAGATAAGGAACTCCGTACGTTCGAGATACGGGGTCCGTCCTTTCGATACGGAACCCGTATGTTCAGAACACGGGAACCGTTGGGTAAACATACGGACAAAGAATATGTTCAGGAACGAGACTTGTATATAGTGTGGACTTGAGCCGGGCACAAGGACAGACTTCCATAGCTTCTTCAGCAATCAACTTAGTATCAGATCTTACGATCGCTTTCAGCTATCTTCACTGAGAACCCCTTCTGACAAGACTACGATTGATCACCGAAGCCTTACCCACCTTACGATTTACAGACATAGCTTCAGGGAAGCTATCCACGACTACGACACTGTTTACTTAGTTATCGCAGCCTCAACTTCTGCTAACATACTCACTACGACTAGCTGGCCGTAACAGTTATATACTATTACTAAGCTCGGCTTTTCTTTAATTTATAATTATCTTATCTTTTATTTTAATTTTAACCTTTTCTCTAGCTCGTACTTCTTTTTTAACTACTTTTTTTTTTATTTAATAATTAATTCCTCTTTTATTTTTATTATTAACTTAATTTTAATACTAATTAATAACCTTATTTTTGGAATATTTTAGTTTACGTAAAATAAGGCCTTATATATCGTTTTATTTAGAGTTTTAATTAATATTTACTTTATATAGCCTTTTCCTTTCTTTATAACTTAAAATTTAATAATTAATAACTCGGTTTTAATTTAAAAATAATTAATAAATAATAATTCTTTTTTATAAAAATCGTAACTTTAAAAAAATCTCTTTAAATTTATAACTTCGTACGCTACTTAGTATTTAAAAATATTATATAATTTCTTTATATTAATAAATAATACTATTTATTTTATTAAAAGAATTTATTAATTCGTTATAAAATAAAAATAATAAACCGTATTAAATTGTAATATAAAATAAAAATTAAAATCGATTAAACTAAACTTTTTAATAAACTTCTTAATAATTTATATATTAGTATAAGTTATTATTTAAAAACCGTTTAGTTTATTTTTAAAATAAGAAGCGTTATATAACGTAATAAAAATATTAACTATTAATAATTACTTTTATTTTTTTAGTTTATTAAATACTTTATTCTTGCTCTTAAAAACTTATAAAAAGATTTTATTAACGTTAGCGCTTATATATTTAAATACTTTTATTATATAAAAAGTAGAGCTTATAAAAGAATTTTTAATTAATTATTTCGAGATTATTTTATAAAGAGGTATAATAAAATTAATTAGTTTTATAATATTTTATAAAGGGATTAAAATTATTATAAATTTACGTTATAATAACTATAAACTAATTACTAATTTAAAGATTTAAATAACGAATAACTTTTATTTATAAAAGAGTAAAAATAGTAATTACCTCTATAATATAAAGTTATATAAAAAAAGTTTTCATAATAATTTATAATAATACGCGATTTTATATATTATTATACGGGGTTATATAAATTTTACTCCTTATATTTATTAAACCGTAATTCTATATAACGCTTATATACGGTTTAATTAACTAATATATAATTTAAAACTATATAGTAGGGTAGCTATAAAATTAGATTTCTGCTTTGGCGCATGAAAAAAGTGTTTTAGCGGAGTGCCTCTTGCAGTCTGCCGTACAGAGAGCCGAGCATAGATGGAAATGGAGAAATCGGCACTTTCTTCAGCATGGTAGTTGATAGCCAATCAGACAGATAACATCTTGGAAATTCCTGGGATCTAGAAAGCCACACATCGACTGCTTCTTGAGCGGAGACAACTAGCGATGTGAGCGTTGTGGCGGATCCTCGATCCCGACGTCGTCATACCACCAAGTGAAGATGAGGGAAACGAAAGGCTTCGAGCGCAAAGTTCGTGTCACCTCGTCAGTTTCCATGTCGTAAAGATCTCTCGTGGTACAGACCGTGGATGGTTCAAAACTAAATGCGTAAGACACCTGTCTATGTCAGCTGTTGGCTTCTAGCCCCCATTGACACCACAAGGCTGCCGTCATTCGTGCGAGAATCGCAGCGGGCTGAAGATTGAATCAGTGTAGATTGGTGGCGATGCGGCAAGTCTATGCGCTCTCTATACAAAAGGCTCCTTCATGATGATTCTGCGCTACTCTGAATTTCAACCCAACTCTCTTGGGTCCGGCAAATCAATATCAACAAGTCGTTGGGTTCTTCGTCATCTATCGCGACCTAATCTCTCTTCATCGTCTTCCGTAAGCTCGTACGCAGGTCGGAAGCCCGCACCGTTCTGTCCTTCAGTCTTCAGCTGAGGGTTGGGATGGGTATCTTGCGTTCCGCCTAAACTCGTGTAGCCCTGGAAGATGTCAGTCACCCAATTTTGGTTTCTCTGAATGAATCATTTTACCTGATCATATAGAGGACAGTATGGTATTTCTAGATGTCGGATGAACTAAGGTTCGGTCAGTATCCTTATAATAGTAACAAGCAAGGTCCATAACACCGCTGTCGCAAAGGCCCGGTATAATGTGTCAACTTACTGCCCAAATTTCGGCTGCGTAGAAGCGTTAGCAAGCAATTACACAGCAACCAGACAGTAGTGGTAACTAACCATAATGCCAGTCGATTACAGGATGCACCCGCATAAAGGCAGGCCAACCGGAGTCCGTGGGGTCAAAATCTGTCAACTTCTCGCCGTGGGGGTCTGTCCTCCTCGTCCCTACGAAAATGGCTTTTACGCTCGGCCTGTCTGCTAGGTATGCCTCGAGACCATCTTTCATTGACATGGCATATCGTTTTACGTCTAAATGGTATTCGGCGCTGGTGGTTTCGACAAAATCGTCAACTTCGGCGAATGGATGCTTCGATACGATGTACACTGCCTGGAATTCAGGAGGGAAGGAAGTCGTGCCGTTCGACCCGTTCGTTTGGGAGGCTTTCGAGGGAGAAGGGTATCGACGTGCCAGGGCGGCGAGGAGTATGATTAGTAGTACGAGGCCTGTCAAAGGGGTATGTCAGTATCATACGCCAGGCTAGGACAGATGACGGTATGCGATAGTAAAGACGGCGCCATGTCTCGATCCGAACGATTCGCAACACCGCAGCGAACATGTCGAGAATGCAAGATGTGAGCACGTACAGTCTTTTCCACCATTGTAGGAGATTGAAATCTGTTCCAGGCTGCCTCGGCGCATTAGCGACCCATGCGGACACAAGATAAGAGCTGACATGGCGTGTCACGCATCGCGCACCTATATCTTGCCAACGCCTCGTCAACGACCCCCATTGACGCGCGCAGCTGCTTTTGAACATTGCGCAGAACATCCGTCTTCTGGTCATCCGCTAAGAAAGCGTCGACCTTGTCCTTCAGCTCGTGGCACACTTCCTGGAAACTCCGCGGGGACGACTCGGATGAGTGGGGTTTGGCGGGGTAACCGTTGGCAGCCGCGGCAGCGGGCTCGCCGTTCCCGTTTGACATTGTGTGGATAGCTTCGAGACTGCTTAGATCGGCGATCACGGAATACGAGGAAGATGAAGAGTGTCGTCAAGAGCCAAGGTGGCAGAAGGACAGGCGTACAGGCGGGAGGAGTGGAATAGGGCGGAAAGTTATCGACTTCGGTGTCCTGTCGGAGACGGCGATGGCGGGGACGTGCGGGCGGGCGACACTTGCCATTTTGCCGGCTTATCTAAGACCTCCGATGCCTCGGGCTGTCCACCGCCTTCTCTGGGAGGCTTAGCGCAGCACGTGCAGAGCTACTTATCAGGTCTAGCGGCCCGCCCGGAACCGAGACCCCGAAAAACGCAGGTGCGCCGAGGCCACATGTTCCTGACTCGGTAGCTTTCTTCAGGGTCCACTTGGCCCACCATTTCCACCTCGGACTTGCCCTTCTTCTTCTTCTGGAAACAACATGGAAGGTAAGGTACCCTGATGCCTGCCACTTATCACCATTCCTTCTGCTTCCATTGTAACTTGTGTCCCTCAATTTGATGCTATTCACAAGTTGCTATTGCACCACCTTCCAAAGACTTGTTGCTCTGGCTCTGTTCTGCTACCCTGGTGTTACTGCTTTGATAAAATGATCCCCAACGCCTTGCTAAACAAACCGGCCCCCCGATTTCCTCCATCATTAGCGCCACTCTCCTCACTGCTCGTTGGATGATTCTGATAACGGCCGGGACCGCGGAAGAAGCCTTGCAGGGCTGGTATACGACCTCGGAGGCGGGCTCAATGGTGTGACGAGCTCTTCATCTAGCGGCCCAAACACGTCAGATCCATCATCCGACTCTCCAGCCGGCATCGCTGGAGTGATGTCTGTCACGATAGTCAACCCATGAATGTTCCCCTTCTGGTTGTAGGGCGCTTCTGGTGGCATTTCCGGCTCCATGTTCGCCTCAAAACCCATCTCCATGTCAAGATCAAGATCCATCGTCGTTGTGTTTTGGATGCTTTGCTGACTGTGGCTCCCGAACGTTCCCCCATTGATCCGCTTGTGAGATAGTTTCGCCTCAGCGCTTGCTTCAGACCGTTGTCGGTTGTAATATTGCGAGCAAGTAGATCTCGGAGACCGAAGCAGAGGCCGGAGTGTCGGTATGCAAGCGCAAATCACGGCACAGCAGAGCTCTACCTCGGACCAGATCAGGGATGGAATTACATCCCACGTCACATCAGCTGTGAATACATGGGTAAGAGTAGACATCCTGACAACAGAGATGGCCGTCGTGCTAAGATCAAGAAGTCAGTGAGACCAATGCTTCACCGGGACATGAATCACAAACTCACATGAATCCAACGCCAAATGTAACAATTAGCGCAGCCTTTTGAGCTCGTTTCAAATTCAAGCTGCTCAAAAGCGGGATCGGCATGAAGAATATGATCATGTCGGTCACCAAGTGAACTGCAGCTGTTGCCATCCACCACGCTCCCTGGTCGTACCGCTCAAACGCGAAGGTGTCGCCTCTCCAACCTGGTGCGCTGATGACGACGGACGACACCACTACGGCAATACCAAATACCGCAATAAAGCCTAGCATCGCGTCGCAAACAAGACAGAACGTGGGATGAGCGAATACCCGTCGGTACAAAAGGAGTAAAGCTATCTTCACGAAGATAAAGGTAATGTGGTATGATAAAGTTGCAGCAATCGTTGCCTGTAGCAGGTGTTAGCATCACAGGTTCCTCAGTGAACATCCTCAATTTACAGGAACACACCCACCCTGCGACCATTCTGCTGTACTTCAACGGGAACTGTCCAGACATGCATCCCAAGCCCAAATATGGTGCCTTTTCAATCGTTAGTCAAAGTATTCTCCCTCATCTTGCCATGGGTTCACGAAGCTCACATATTGAAAACACAAGACCAGTGAGTACTGTCAAAGCCTAGTACAGCTCAGTCAGTGTCTACCTTTTCCAATGCTCTAGGATTGTTAGTCGGGCTGATAGGACGAAAGCGCTTACATATGCGACGACGAGGAGAGTGTCATCCAAACCCCATTTCTTCAACACCACAGCCCGCACATAGACACGTAGAGCGACAAATATCAATGCAATTCCGAGAAACCCTGCAGTCATGCCAATGAGCAATGGAGCTCTTGTGGCGTCCGTGTATGGCGGGGTAGGGTCCCCTCGTGTAAAGCTCGTATTGTGCATGGCGCCTTCTTGTCAAATTCTCCCGTCCCTGTCAATGGAGCTTCTGCAACGGGCGGCCTTCGAATATTGGTGCTTTTTCAAAATTCTGAACTCGGATGGCTTTGGAGGCCGACATTGAACACCCAAGAAAGACTGAAACAATCTGTCAAGTCGTTGCGGAAACTGGAAACTAAATGCCAGGGTGCCACGGGACACATGGCCCGGGATGCCGCACGTTAGAGACAATGAAATGCAAAGAGATTCATGGGACGCCAAAAAGGTAGAAACTAACAATGAAAGCTTGCCATGTCCGGCGATCCTGAACTACCGAGGAAACAACATCTCAAGTCTCATCACCGCATGCGGCCACGCCACGATGTTCTTCAGCCGCCACAACGCAGAAGACTGGGATCTTAAAGCCCACAGGCCCAGAGCCGACTCCTTGCGACCACAATTCGGGGCCAATGTGCGTGGGTGAACAGTTAGCCATTGATGCTTTGGCTTCCATGGCGAATTCAGGCGACCTATCAGAGGCGGCTATGGACATCGAACGCCACACTTTTACTCCTATTGAAGAATTTGGCTGACTTATGGCCTGTTGTTTCGGGATTTTCGTTGGGGCTGGAAACGAAGGAGCACAAAGCCACCGGCGCACTTCCCTGAGCTCTTTCATCGAGTGCTAGAGGCATTCGTCGAGTGGTGTAGAGGATCTGCGTTTCCGGCAAACCGGATACGATTCACTACTAATCAGCCCGTCTGTCCTGCGCGCACTCGCGGCACTATGCGCTGCAAGGAGACAACCTCCAGGCTGGCAGAGTCCGAGGCGGGACGCCTGCAAGCCACATGTGTTTGATGCTTTCACGTGCAAATTTTCCACCATGGCAAACCTTCCATGTTGCCGTGCAGGCCTGTTGAATTATGATACTGAAAGAATTCGAGGCTCTTATGTTTGTGGTCTTTGCTGGCAACTTTTCGGGCGAGAACAGTTGGTTTTAAGATAGTTTCGCAGTTCGTACAGGTGACGGGTCGCAGCAAGAGCTGCGAGTTGCAAATGTACTTATCGGCATTGTCTTGCCGGAACACGAACATAGCCGCTTGAATGTGTTGAAGATGACCGAGCTAGAACAATAACTAGTAAGATGATCTACCTGTCTCGCCGGGCGTCTCTTTACACCTCAAGTGAAGACGTTATTACTGAACTTCGATGGAGGCCGCAGCTTCAAAGGATCTGTCACGAAAGCTCGGTCGCTTAAAGGACGCCACATCGACCGACGTGTCTCGACTTACTGACAAGCGGGTGATAGATCTCGTTGGCAAGGCCTTTTCCAATTCCGGAACCTTACTAGGCGCATGGGAATAAGCTGATAATATCAGCCAATTACCCCAACGTTGTCTCCTTGATAATCAACTATGATATGCACAGAGGCGGCATTGTCGGGGCACTGAAGACCCAGAGTTGCAATGAAGGGCACAGGTTCAGCAGTATGAGGCTTCAATATCAGAGAATCGCTTTCATTTAGTTCATGATGTAGAACATGTACAGAGAAGATGCATGCTTGTGCATAAACAATTCATAGTCTTTTTTAAGCAGGGAACCTCGAGTTCAGTGCGTTCCACTCAGCCTGAGTAATGGGCGTAACCGATCCATGCTTCAGTCCAGAAGGGAAGCCAGAAGTGCTACCAGCCTGCCAGTTAGGCGACTGAATATTGCTGGTCTGAAATGGCACATATTGAGTGTAGTCATCTAGCAGGAGGTGGTACAGTCCGGGCGTGGTGTTGTCGGCGTAAGAGGCCGGTCCCTCCCGAGGGCTCTCATTCCTGACATAGCCAGGAATACGATTCCAAGTGCCAAAGATGCCGTTCGAAGTGACCTCTTGGTAGACTTGGTTGGTGGTCTCGTTCTTCAGGAAGCGGGCATAGGAGCCGGATGTGCCTAAGTACTGGAACTCCTGGTCGATGAGGGGAGTGCCCGCTAAGGCAAGGTAGTCTCGGGCCGGACTGAAGGTGACAAAGTCCTTTGTCGTGGTGTATCGAATTCGGTCGAGCGTTGCGGTGCCGGTGTGGGCCGTGTCGGTGGACTGGTAGTGTCGGGCGGACCAGAAGACGTACCAATGAGCCTTTGCATCGTCCCAAACGGCTGACGGGGCCCAGACCATGCCGGCAGTGTCGGCTTCCACGATTCTCAGCGTGGGAGCAGACCAGTCGACGAGGTTGGTGGATTTCCAGACAACGATTCCCCTGCTACCAGTTCTCGTGGCTTTGTCCCAGTTGAAGCCAGCAGCATTGATATCAAGATCTGGCAAGACTTAGCTCAATTACTCTAGCATCTCTGTTAAAGTCAACTCACCAGTGGCAATTATGTACCACTCTGTTCGCGAGGGGTTTGTTGTCAGGTAGACATCACGGACAGCCTTGGTACCCACGGTCGACGTGAGGACTGCCTGACCCTTGTTGAGAAACTTGAAGCTAGACGCGCTGTTGCCATTCGACAAGTGAAACTGGACTTTCGGGTTGGCGTCGCTGAAGGTCGAGATCAGGTAGCCGGCAAAATTGGACGTTTGGCGGGCTACAGGATTGCCGGCTACGACAGCAGCCGACGCGACGGCGGCGAGGATGGAAATGACGCGCATCTTAAAGTTATCCTTAGATTCAGTTGAGTGGGTCCACAGAAGCAATGTCGTCGTTCATCCCACACGGCATCACAGGCATCTTGGAAACTGCCATCGTATATATACTCATGTCAGTGGCGATGAGATGATCGAGGTTGGCGCCAGGGCCTTGGCATCAAGTTTTCGAGTTCCGTCGCAAACGAGCTCTTCAGACTCAACAACAAAGCTTCATATCGATGTTGCTCTTCTATGGCGCGGCTAGTTGTCTAGCTCCGAGTCGGGGTAGCGTCTTACCGAGCTCTCTCACGATGCGGGGACACAAAACCCCACAGACGGTGCAATCACGTCCGTTCACGGGGTTAGCGCCTGGGGAAGACAGGCCCCTTTCGGTAGATACGGTAAGATACCCCATGGAGGGCTACATTGCTCTGCGGGGAGAACCATCTGGAGAAATCCACAAGTCGGTCGCGAACCTTGTTATTGCCCCTTGTTCATGATGCCATCGCGTGGGTGTCCGGAAGCACCCGCAATGCTGGGATGATCACATGGCGCAAGGACGCATTCTTGATTTAAGCGCCAATAGACTTCCAAGAAACCAGTCAAACTCAGTCCCAATAGCGTCTTGGACCGTTGCTTGGTTGCTCGGAATCCACACACCCTTGGTAGGGACAGTTGCAAGCCGAGTTTGAAGCCGCCCAATCATAAGGTGCCGGGCAAGCGATTTTGGAAAGGAATTCAAATTGGGTTGATACGCGATGCTCCCATGCCATCCCGAGTCCACGTACCTGCGTTAATTGCTGTTGTCAGTCTGGAAGGCTTTCCACCGAGCTACTTCGCTCTCTGTGAGTAGGAATAAAGACGTTGAAGGAAAGGCAACAGAGAGCACCAGGGCTTCCATTTACCTACGCTCATTGAAGAAGAATGTGGACACTGAATGAAACTGGCTTGACGCGAACAGAGCAGCCGGATTGAGTTCCAGTAAGTTCCTGGACCGAGACTAAGAGGTAATAAATGACTTTCTTGGTGGAGCCACATATTGAAGTCCCACAACAGATACCTACGGACGGGGTCGAACACCGACATCCGTACGTGGAGCAGAGTTCGATAAGGTAGTCACATCAGGTACGGTAGATCATCAGCAGACTCCCAAAAACTCACTAGCTTGGGCTGACCAGTCTTTGTGTCGTAAGCATAACTTGAACACTCCTGTCCTACTGCTGACGGTTGGGAGAAACGGCGCCGAATCAGATAGCTCCGATGGAGCACCGGCATCTCTGCTCGGCGGCTCAGAAAGGACCGTCTTGGCTTCAGATCCCGAAGCCCGCAGCTCACTTTTGAGGCCGGACTCTGAGGGGAGTTCAGGCTTCATCCCGTGTCCGAAGGCCCCTTCTGCTGACACCGTAGGGTAAGACGAATGACGTAGTTTGATGCAATTTGCTCCTTGAGGATTATCGTCAGACTGAGTTCTCCGCAATTGTCGTAAGCTTATGATGCTTATCACCACGTCCCCTGCGCTTCATCAGGTTGTTCATTTATACCTCTTCAATTCCACCGGACTCGCATAGACGGCCTGTCCTAACCTATAGCCACACTGAATACTAATCGTCCCGGAACATAAAAATCGACGAAATGAAGGAACCAAACGTTTGGCTTATCACGGGCACCACCTCGGGCATAGGTGCTGCCCTCGTGGAACAATTCGCCGCAAGAGGCGACAAGGTCATTGCAACAGGCCGGAATGCGACGGCGAGGCTCGCAGACAAGAAGTCGGACAACATCATACCTTTCGACCTCGATGTAACCTCCCCGCTTGCAGATATCAAAGCCCAGGTGCAACAAGCTGTCGAGGTCTTTGGGCACATCGACTTCGTTATTAGCAATGCCGGTTACTCTCTCCTGTCTTCAATCGAAGAAGCGGAGTAAGTACCTCCAAAACCTGATGTCATGCAGGAAACGAAGGGGCCCCACTAACCAACAGCTTACAGCGAAGAATTTGTTCAGAAAATGTTCGACACCAACCTCTTTGGAGCAGTGAAGGTGGTTCAGGCAGCTCTTCCGCATTTTCGTGAAAGAAAATCAGGCACCTTTGGGTTTATCGGTGCTGGCTTCGGCTGGGCATCTTTCCCATTTATGGCTCATTATGGCATGGCCAAAGGTGCACTCACAAGTAAGTGGCCTAAACCAGCAGAGGGGGGGTCGAACGAAACAAGACGAAGAGACTAATCATTGAGCAGTGTTTGTGGAGAGTCTCCAGAGGGAGACTGCTCATCTCGGTATCAAAGCCGTAATCTTCGAGCCCGGTGGTGTCAATACTGCCATAAACGACAAAAATGAAGACAAGCCTCAGTCCGAGGGTCCTCCTCCTGGTTACCCCACTATTGCAGACTACCAAGGCCTGTATGGTGAAGCTATGGGAAGGATCGCGACAGAAGTCTTCCCAAACCTCCCATCGTCCGTGGACAAGCTACCACCTGTCATTTGGGACGTGATAAAAGGGCAGGGCTTAGCAGCTGACAAGGCGTTCCCAATCAGGGTGCCTATTGGAGTGGACTCCGTTGAGGTCATCAGGCAAAAGTGTCAAGAGCAGCTCCGTCTATGCGACGAATGGGAGAGCGCTGCGTTGAGCACCGCTAGAGACGGGGTGACTCAAGTTCCGAACGAGTACATGATGAAGAAGCTTTCTATTCTGGATATGACAGATCCTTGAGGTATTAGACAAAGATATCGCCAAGAACGTATGTGTAAACTTGTTCTCTAAACCTTTCTTGTACAACTCCTGCAAGTGCCGATCACGTCCTATCCACATATTTTTGTTTTCCGCGGTACAAGGTTCTTCGCTTCCGGTGGAACCCCGAGATTTCAATACGAGTCTTCGACCTGTCGACCAGACAGTGTTGGAGGGTGGGTACTTCGTACACTCCTCAGCAGCGCCGGAAAATAAGGTTTACCAGAAGACGGAGAGTGTCCAAGCGTTTTCGAAGAAGGCTTTTGGTGTGCCATCTTGTTCCAATGTAGCAAGAAATCAAGCTGTCGAAGGACTTGTGTTAGCGAGGCGCCTATTCTGATTGAGGTTTCGTCATGCACTCGAACTCACCAGATCAGAAGTCCGCAGATGAGGCCGTATGCCCGCATGCTTAAATGGCGAATGATGAAATTTATCCAATCAATACGCAGAGGACAAGCGACCCGATGTGGGAGACGTGCATGTTTGGCTGGGTCAACGCTGTTGGGTAGCGAGATCTGCCGACCGTCAGAAGTGGGTGTTGTCTTGGACGAACCGCGGGAACTATCCCCTTCAACCGGGTTGTCCTTATCGCACTTTTTGCAAGACCTTGGCGTCCGAGTGGAAGGTTTCTTGTGGAATGTGAAGTGGTACGAAGTCTTGTTTGTTACTGGTCGGATGTTATTGACGATCGTTCCTTTGTTTTCGTAGACAGGCCCGTTGTACTGATTCTTGGCTGCGGTGCAAACATTGCTCGATGCGGTGTACGGATATATGGACTCGGTTTGTCTTCCTGCAGCGTCGTAGTTCATCGTCGTTCTCGGTGGCATTGTCGGCGAATCGAGTTACTGTAATTGTTCGCTTGACCAGTCAGTCGTCGTAATGACTCGGAAGGTGGTGTGGTCAGCCTAACTCAAGGCAGCCCAAGTTGGAAAGAGAATGTGCGGGAAACTAGGCAATGTTTCTGTTGTGGGAGGGCTGGGACCATGCCTGTGTGGCCATCACTACGGCAAAGTCGAAGCAAGGGGCCGTCTGGTGTGAAGCGCCAAGTGGTGAGTGTCCAGGGGTCTGCCCAATGACAAGGAGTTTTGCATGCAGCAAGTAGGCAAAGCAACCTCGACGCGTCTGGTACCATTGTGAAAGAGGGAGGAGCAAACGCTTCTGCGTTGGGCACGACGTACCCTGCATTTTGACCGCGGTCAGAATATGTCGAGCAGAAGCGACACGCGAAACATCGTGACCGACCGATAGTCTCGCGTTGGTGCAGGTATCACCTTCTCTCAGCACGGTATCAATAACGTTGCAAAACACTTAGCGCAGTGGACTATAGTCAGCTTTAGTCGTTAATACTAAAGTATCTTGTCTAGAAAGATGTGAGGCCCTAGATGATCTTGTGGCGTGTTCTAGAGATAGGCTTGATTGCAGCGTCTGACAAACAGGGCTGCCAATATACACACATCGGGCACCATGCCCACCATCTTCTATATAGGAGTAAGCCCAAGTCTCGCCCCCAATGTACAGCTCACCATCTCCAAGCTTCGTTGACCCAATCAAGACTTTTGCATTGGGACATGTACCCGGAGCCTCGAAGGGTTTGAGTTCCTATGTAATAGTGGCAGGTTCTCAACTTCTCATTACACGCAAGCAACGTGAGGAGATCTCTGTGTTAAGTCGAGTGCTATTCGAAAGTAATACTTTTCAATAACGTTACCTTAGGTCGCAAGAGAGCAGTAAAACATCACGAACGTTAGTCTCCGCTACCTAAGTGTCGTGGCATCTTGACTCTGACGAGATAGAGAGATCTAGTCTCCAGATGGAAAACACTGCCCACTAGTATCCAAGTACTCGTAGTTCATGGCAGTACAAAGTCTACCGCTGAGCTAAAGCAGGGAGTACACCCATTTCATATCCAACACTCATGTTCTAATGGCGGTGAGAGGAGAGATTTGAATTTCTACACCACACAAAAGCAGCAGCATGGCGACATTGCCTCTACAGCCTGCGTTGACACCAATGACCTGAAATTTATCTTCTCAGTGAGGCTCTTCACAAACCAATCGAACTAAGCCGTTCTAAGGACTCAGCCCCCTTTTCCGGATAAACCCTGCCCGGTTGCATATCAGCCTTATTTTTTCCTACATCACAACGTGGAATGTATCTCTGTTCATCTTCAACACGTATAGAGCTCACCTATAGGCATTTCATGACTTCTTCACTTCGCGGCCCCCAAGACAGAGACCAACTTGGCCATCTACTGCCACGTTATCGCAACCTTCATTCGGCGCATATGTCTGCCCGCATGTCTTCCGGCCACACCACTATGCTATCTTAAGATTCAAAGTGCAAGAATCTCTTGTACGGGCAAAACTATTGGCCTACCCTTCTCACCGCCTGGTGATGATCAGTATCCTTTCCACAACGCCTTGAAGTTGTCAGGCCTTGACTCACTCAACTATGGCCGAGATCGTCGGAGTTGCGGCTGCTGCTAGCCAGCTTGCAGTATCTTGCTTTGCGATTCTCGAGCTCATGAAAAAGATAAAAGAGGCGCCATCGGCCTTGAAAGATTATCAAACACATCTCCAAGAACTCTATGATCTTTCCACCTCTATATCACTCAATCCCCTTCTCCAGACCAAAGAGATTGGTTCACAGACTCTTTCGCTACAGGCGATTGTAAATCAATACGACATCGAGTCAATTTTGAGCAGAAGCCGTTTGTTACAATCCCTGGGGTTTCTTCGCAAAGAGAGAGATCTGAAGAATACCTTGAATATCCTTGAAAGGCGCAAGTCCCACCTTTCTCTCATCATCCACAATATCGAGGCCAGCACACTCCACCAAATACAATCAGACATACGTGTTATGGCGAACCGTCCCCTGCGCAACAGAAAGGAGGGCCTTTTGCTTGGGTCTGAGCACTCTGCTGCCGAATTCGAAACAAAAGCCGGTGGTTCGTCATCATCGACGGGCGGTGATTCACTCGCGCTTGTGAGGACTTCATATGGATCTAAAGACTGGAAGTCTGCTTCTGCTCTTCCTACCTACCCTCACAACATGACCAATGAAGCTGAACAAGGCCACACTTCAGAGCCAAATCAGACTCATCACCTCCCTACCAGCGACCGCTCTTCTGCTCAAGATTGGCCTCAGCAGAAGTTCCCGACCGGAAGTGAAGTCAAAGGTGGCGCTATGTATTACGATTGCACGGCAGGGGAAGGCGTCGATCAAATAAACGGCCCGACCATCAAGAATGATCCGAATCTGCTTAATCTGTTAGCTATGCAGCAATCTGGACCTCACTTCAAGTATACCCACTTTGGTAACGCAAATTCCACGGCTTCGTCTTACATGACTCAGACCTTGAGCTCTGCCAACAATGCACTCATGTATATCGACTGTACAAAGTCTGGGGCTGGCGACCAAATCAACAACATTGACGCCACTTACGATCAAGATTTGTGTGGGCTCCCGGTCTCGCACGCTTACTATTCTGGTTGCAAGGTGCTGCCAAGCCAAGACCTCGCCCAGAGAGCAGCTCGGCCAAGACAAATTAACGGTCCAAGCTTGAGGAGACTGCCGAAGGCTCATCCCAAGGATTGATGGATCATGATTATTTGTGAAGGATTCAGACATCCTGCGGCTTGACTGGGTATCGTGCCTTGGATTGTGTCGAGATTTGCAACTTGCTTTGATATTTCACTTTTGTACCTTCTCCTGGCTTTTGGTTATAACCCTCACTTTCTTTACAATGCCTGTCTGAAGTTCTGTTATCCGCAAACACTTCACTGCCTGAACAGTGGAATAGAACTGTGCCACTCTTTAGAATTACGTAGGAATTGAAGTCTTTAATTGATAGGCAAACTCCGAATTCGAACCGTCCGCTGATCTACTCATGACCTAAACCGATAGTGGCTGTGGGGCATCTGGCTCAGCATTATATGATATTCGACCAGCAGGCAGAAAGAAGAGTGCTACCAAAGCCCCTTTCCGAACTTCAGGAAAGTGATGCGTCCCTGGCCCAGGAGATGTCCAGCCAGCACCCTGCCAGCCTTGCATTCCTTTGAGTTCCGCCGTGGGATCGAGTTGAATAACACAGTTAATCTCGCCATAAGGATGAGCGTGATATTGTCCCCTAAATTCAGCATCGCTGTCCATGAATACAGTCGTGATACTGAAGTATCTTGTCGCCGCCGAAGGGAGTGAGATCTTGCCCCGCCGATATTTGCGTCCGTCAATTTCGGTCTGCGCCACCCATCCTTCTTCGAGACCCTGTTTGATATGGGAACAGAAGTCTTCGTAGTACTGATTGCCAGGTCCGAACTGCTGATTGAGTCGCGTCTCTAAGGCTTTACCGGGTGTTCTATAGTGGTCAATCATTGATTCCCAGCTAAAATCACGTCACAAGTGAAAACGACTTACAAATCTTGCACCTCATTCAAAAACTCGCAACACCGAGAAACAAACTTGGCCGCCGTCGGCCATTGAGACACGTCCAGCACCTCAGCTGTATCTGTCTTCTCCATTTTCTGAATTGAGAAAGCAGGTAGGAAGGCGGGGTTGATAGTGAACAGATGTGTTTTGGGGAAGAAATGCCTAAGCCGAGATAGTCTTGTCGGTAGTTGAAGCCGGAAGGCCACATGGTGCGGGGAAGAGGAGTCGCTTACATCTTGTCGGTCACGGCTGCACGGCTTCCTGGCGTGTCAATGACGGAAGCGACCGTTCAAGATGAGCGTTCACATGGCGCTCTTGTAGTTGAATGTTTGGACCCAACATGCAAGCCAAAGGAATAATTGCTCCCTGGATTTTCGAAAAAAGAATCGAAGAGTCGCGTATGATTATAGAATCGGGTACTGTTGCATCTCCGCAAACATTTCCGACAGCGATGAGATTGTCATCATTCTTTTCAATATCTGATGGTAAATGACTAGAATTTAGATGCTGTTTTCTCGAGAATCATAGTGGAATCAATCATGTTTACATTCAACTGAAACCAGCTGTGATAAGCTCCATGGTGCTGTTGCTCACCTAGCGTCTTTGCTCAAGGATTTTCTACAACCCCTAAGTATTGAATGAGATCTGAATTGAGCAGCATAATTTCTTGTGAGCGGGAAAAGAGTTGACTAATAGATAGCGGTTGATACCTGGGTAAGGTACCTTATTAAACGTCGTAGAAGTCCTCTTAACACCGCAATACTCCCATTCTTATCAGGTTGTCTACTTTAAATATGCCTCGCTGGTAATGAGAACATACAAACGTCTTCATCCATAACCTATATCTTTATTAAGGCACGTACGAGAACTGAGACAAAATTTGTCCGCTGCTGAACTAATTTTTGTCAAATAATTTGATGAGCGCCTTTAATCGCGTGGCTTATGCGCCGTTCTGACCGTTTGATGCATTGAGGGTAATAGGTTCGGGAAGATGATGTAGCAGTCTAGCGGAGAAAACATAGGAGAAGTGCACAGTATAAAGTGATTTTTGATCGACAGGGCTGCCTACTGCATCGTAAGATTCGGAGAAACATACATGTTTGGGAAAGATAAGTTCAGTATACCAGACGCATTGGTCGTGGCAAACACCATGCTTCCAGCTCGAGACACATCCAAAGGATCAGCGGTTCACTACATCAAAGGTACGCAAGGAAGCTAAGGATGCAACGCCATACACCATGATGCGCATGACCTTGTTTGCTAGGGCCGGCCGATCAGAAGCTGATATCATTGAGGGTGGAGTAGCACCGCATCACTGGGAACAGATGCCGGTGGGAGGCCGATATAATCATAGCTTGGCGGGATGAAATGCATGCCAGCTTGACAGAAGTCTCCGAAGTCCGCCTCTCACGATTGGAGGCATACAGAAGATCAGACGGAATGGGTCGGAAGCGTTCCGAGAATGATTTCGACTGGGAACATCCGAATTCAAGCTGAAAGCAACTCAAGAGTGTTTATCGACAAACGTTTAGCTGAGGCGATTACCATGGTTCCGGGCCTGGACTGGACCCCGATCACAATTCGGGATGGATGCGCTGCAACGGGGGGCGGGTGATCCATCCCAAAAGGGGAAGTTGTATGCGACACTGGGGCGACCACCAAGCTTGCCTCGCACGTATGCTTAATATGACTGCTCAACAACCTGGGCTCGTAGTATTGTGTAGGTAAAGCGTGGAATTAAGGTTCAAAATACATGACTTAAACTCCTGTAATCATATCTATGGTTGACAATCAGATAATGAGATGAACCCCCTTTCCGTCCTCGATCTTGTATAAAGACCCAGTGCTGGCAGCGATCATAATTGCCTTCCGTTCCTCATCCAGCAGGGTTACGTTTGTTTCCAACTCAAGATCATCCCGGCAAAATGAAGTCTTTCGTAGCTGTTGCTGCTGCCTTGGTTGGCATCGTCTCTGCACTCGACCCCATCTGCGATGCCGAATGCCAGAAAGGCTGCGACGCAGCCTGCCAAACCGCCATTCAAACCACCTACGAAGCTGAAGCTTCCCTGTGGGTAGGCGACATCGTGTCCGACCCGTTCTACTCTACGCCTTCCAACTTCACCGGTGCCAAGCCCGGTGACATCCTGCGGTGGGAGAACGTGCCCGCTGCGCAGCTCGCTTCGAACTGGACTATCCCGGCGAGTCTGTCATTGTCAAGGGTCCTCTATGTAACCGAAGACATTGACCGCAAGCCGATCCCCGCATCCGCTTGGGTTCTCCTACCTTTCTCCAACCCGTTCGCCAAGCCCGGTGCTACGGCCGAAGAGAACAAGCTGCGCACCGTTGTCTGGACCCACGGAACTGCCGGCCGTAGCCGCTTGTGTGCCCCCACCAACAACAAGGGTCTGTACTACGACTGGAAGGCCCCTTTCATACTTGCCGAGTCTGGCTATGCTGTCATTGCTCCCGACTATGCTGGTCAGGGTTCCGACATTCCCCAGGGCTTCATGTACGAGTCTGGCTGGCTCCACGTTGCTGATGTCGCATACTCTCTCGTTGCCGCGAGAAAGGCAATCGGCGACCTTTTGGGACAGAAGTGGGTGGTATATGGTCACAGTGAAGGTGGTATGACGGCATGGAGAACCAACGAGCGTCTGGCTCAGCCTGATCAAGAAGCTCTTCTGGAGGCCGGCGAGTTTATCGGCTCTGTGGCTGCCGCCCCTGCTTTGCGGCCGCAGAAGTTGATCCCCGCCTCTCTCGCGCTTGCTCAAGGAAAGGCTGCCCACGACCCCTTCTCGGTATACTTCCTCCAGTCTCTGTCTCTGCTCTTCCCCGACCAGATCAAGGTTGCGGACTACCTTGGAGAGATTCCCCTGCAGCGTCTGGGTGCCCTCGACAAGTCATGCTTCACGTCTGGCTTCGCTATTGTCGGTGATTTCACCCCGGAACAACTCTACAAGAACACAAGCTGGTTGACGCTTCCTATCGTCGACGAATGGGCTGTTCGATACAACGGTCAAGGCCCGCACTCCATCGCGGCGCCGATGTTGGTCATTTCGGGCGAGACCGACACGATCACGCCGAACAACCTTACACTCGATGACTTCAACCAGACTTGTACCTCATTCCCCGAGAGCCCTGTTCATGCAAGAGTTTACCCGAGCATGGGTCACGGCCAGGTTCTGGAGGCGGCGAGAGCTGACATTGCTGCATGGATTGGGGCGAGATTCGAGGGAGTTCCGGTCGAAAAGACGTGTGTGAAGGAGGAGGTTCAGCCTCTGACGGACAGATATGCTGTTGGCGAACTTTTCTGGCATGCAACTCTCCAGCCTTTCTAAGGGGTATTCAGAGAGGGCCATGCAGTTAGTGATGACTCCTTCATGGGAACTTGACATCATTCAACCGCCTTATTATTCTCAGCCTTATTGAGCTTTCTGGAAGTCATGCGTGTCAATGACTTGTCTATGGATTGTGGAGACTTGTACTTGATCCGGACTTGAAACCTAGCTCGAAATCATTGAAACAGTACAAATTTCTTGTTCGGACGTCGTAAACCTGAAAACTCCATGTGTTCTACCTCTACCCAAACAAGCCCACTTAGTGAAATGACGTATCCTGCTCCGATGCCACATCGCCATCACGGGTTAAGATTGAAGTTCAATTTCTTCTCGCCTCTTTTCTCACGCCAGTAATTTGTGCCTTCTAACAACTCCGGGCAGCCTCGAACCATCCAGCCCCATTTTCGCAGAAACGCGACGTTGACTTCCCACCCGCGGGGATCCCAAGACTCGCCCCAGACTATCATACGCGGTCGCTCGACGCCGTCCTTTTTGTCATCGAGATGGAAAATGTCGAGACAAAAGTCGTCTTCGTCAAAGAACCCGAGCTCTTCGGCCCGAATTCCGGCTTCTCTCAGCGATGGGAACGGGAAGACGTCAAGAAAGGGGTGATGTGTAATCTTTTTCTGCGCTTCCGTTGGACGTAAATATGGAGGCCACGAGAGCTCTTGTCGAGAATAGCAGGGAAGGTCTGGGCCTTGGAGATTGTATGGAGAAATGAACTCATCCTCACAGATGGAGTGTACGTTGAAGCCCAATATCTGCGTATTCCGCCAGAGCGCAGTGAGCAGGTTGAGCTTGACGAGGGCGCTTAGCTGTCGAGGGGCCGGAGTTCCGAGGGCATAATTTCTTCGTGCCTCCTGTGCGAGGATCATCAATTCGCTCCTCCTTTTGGGGCATGGCAGAAGCGAGTAGCCTTCATCTCCGGTGGTACCGTTTTGCAAACGACCAGCTGATTCTGCTTCTGCTATGGTCTCGTTGATCACTCCCTCTAGTTGACTCATCTGACGAAACACTTCCTGCTTCATTCTTCTACCTAGATGCAACCCATCCAGTTAGATGGCGTAGAGTGACTTGTGGAAAGCCAGGGAATTCGGGGCGAACTAACGGCGTGCTCTTTGGTTCAGTCGATTTTGAAGTTTCCTCCGCTCCTTGCTTGACGTCAAGCCGGTCCAATCTTCTGACGACTCTAGGGCTTCACTTTGCGCTGGTAACTGTCCTAAAGATACTTGGACGATTTCTGACGTCGAGGAAGATCCCGTCGTTGTCAATGATAGCTCCTCTTCCTGAGTTGACAAGTCCATCACGGCGGCTTCTACTGATTTCGGGCTGTTTAATTTTCTCGATAGGGAGGGGAAATTTTTAGTAGAAAGACGGGGAGGCTGCTGTGGTTGACTTTATGCTTTTCGCTGCGACGCTAGCGGTCCACTCCCCGATTCAGGCGGTGCTATGGCCAGGCATGGCTTGGCTTAGCTCACACAGCTGCTTTTATCTTGAATGCGGCATGGAGGGACTACGAGTAAGTCGGCCCGTCATTGAGCAGTTTGCTTTATTCCAACCTAGCTGCTCGAAGTTTCGGCCATATTTAGTAATAATAATTAGCTTTTCATCTGTAGAGAAGGTAAAGATCCTCGTAAAGGTGTCTCATTGGGTAGGGACAGAGCTAGACATCCAGCATAGGTACGTTAGTGCACTAGCACCTATAAGTTGGCTGCCTCCCCGGTTTTACTCTAACTCCGCTGACATGTAAAATTATAGGCGCTTTCGGTGACGAATGCATAGGCTTGGCTTTGTGTACAACGGGAGCAAACGACCCATAGATTTGTAAGCATACTGGTACGATGAACAAGAATACGGTCGGATAACGGATGTTGTTGAAGCAGCGGCAATGTATTATCCTTTCAGTTGGTTTATACTGAATTCTCGATGCTACCCAACGAAAGCGACCGACGGTCTAATATCTTAAGCCAGCCAATTGCCATTCTCGTCCTCGTAGCCCATATCGACGTAGGTCCAGCCCTGCTGGGTCATGACTCCATCGATCTCCATGTGCTGTACCGCAATTCCGTTGGAGAATCTCTCCTTCTTAATCGTCTTATGTGCCTCATTGATCTTGTCCATCTCCTCCTCGGTAAGGGTGACAAGGCGGATGTTCTCCTCGATCCGCTCCTTCTTGGCGCTCTTTGGGATGACAGCGATGCCGCGCTGGACGCACCAGGAGAGGGACACGACGCCTGCCGAGATACCGTGTGCCTTTGCGATGCTGGTGAAGAGCTCGTGGTTGAGAATTTCATTCTGGGAAGGACGCGAGCCACCCATCGTGCTGTCTCGGTTAGCGTTCCATCCATTTCTCCGACATGTCTTCGATCCTTGCTTAAGGGTATTAAGAAGCTCACCTCCAACTCGTGACAACAATGCCCTTCTCCTTGCAGTAAGGTACGAGGTTCAGGTTTGGGTTGAAAGCATGCAACTCAACCTGGTTGACGGCAGGCACAATAGTGGCCTCCTTGAGCAGCTCATCCATGACCTTGGGCATGAAGTTGCTGACACCAATTGACCTGCACTTGGGGCCCACCAGCTTCTCCATCAACTTCCAGGTCTCGATGAAGGTTGGGCTCTCCCACTTCTTCAAGACCTTCTTCTCCGGCGCCGGAGTCGTGGCCCAGGGCCAGTGCATGAGGAACACGTCGATGTAGTCAAGGCCCATGGTGTCCAGCGAGATCTGCAGGGCCGTCGCGGGATCGTGATGCCACTCTCCCCAGAACTTGGTCACCACGGTGATTTCCTCACGGGGGACGCCGCTGTTGCGAATGGCCCTGCCCACAACGTCTTCGACGCCATAGAGCTGAGCGGTGTCGATGAGACGGTATCCGGAGTTGAGGGCGTGTATGACAGACTCCTCCATAGCCTTGGAGTCATCCGATCCTGGAGTGCCTTCAGGCTGTCAGACTCAGTGGGACGCGTTGGGTATGAGAGCTCTCCCTACCTTGCCATGTTCCCAGACCCACGGCGGGGAGTTCGAGGCCTGCAAAAGGTTGGTCAGCGCATTGGAACTCATGAGATGCATGTCATGTTTCATGGCGATGAGTCTCGTACCGTTGTTCAGCTTGAACGTCTTTGTGCAGATAGGAGGTGCCATTGTGAATAGTGCTCTAGATAATGATTCTGGGGATAAGAGCAAGATGTACAAATCAATATCGAGGCTCTTGATCTGATTATCTGCCCGTTGCGATATTCGGTTCTCGACCGCCGGTTGCGGGACTTTTGTGCGGGGGAAGGTCTAAACAACATTACGTCATGTCAACCAATTGAATTACATATGAAGTCGAAGCCACTCGTTTCGCCAGTATAAAGATTTATCCGTAACGATTAAAAAAAAGCATCGCATCGCGGCCAGAATTGTATCCCCTCGGCAATTCATACGGTATATAAGTACCTACCTAGGCAACGTGGAAAGACGGCAATTTTGTGCGGTAACAGAGGAAAAATAGCACGCGTTTTAGTGCGAATATTTGCGACCATTGAACGGAGAACCGAATGACCGGCAAAATGTGAGCGTACAATTTACATGAATACTGGTCGCTCTGCAATGCAAATTCAGGTACTCGCAGTGTCTCTCAGGTATCTTGACCTGATGTAAGTTGCACAAGTACGTATGCTATCTACGCATCCCTCGTTCTCCCTCACGCGCTAGGTCCAATGCATTCGTGTCCAGATGCATAATCCATGCCCCAAATCATATTCACGTCAGTTAATAAAGCTCCGGCGATGGCAAAGCCTTTGCCCAGTATGTCGTTGAGCAGGACAGCCACTCGTTGCCGGATATCATCTCTCTTAGCCTCTAAGGCAACGCCCATTAGCACAACAAGGTAGCTCCATGACTCTAGCCCGACAACGGGAGTCCGTTGTTCTAGCCTCTCTAGGACGAACAATCCATGTCCTTCGAGATCCGGCATGTCTGTCATGTGTGGCAGGTCCTCGTCAATAAGCTTCCACGCCGGATCCCAAAATGTTCGCGTTATTCCCATCAGCGAAAAATGGTAAAAGGCCTCGCGCAGAATGCCAAAGTCGTTCTTGTCCGCCTCGTCGCCATCGTCGTATCTGTGTCCTCGAAGGTTCTCCATCACATCAATGACCGCTGCCGAACTTTCAATAATCTCCGTTCCCTGCTGCAAAAGCCCAGCTTCTGATAGTATCTTCTTGAGCTCTTCGTGAGGTGGCGGTTCAGCAGCCATATGGCGGTCATTCAAAACGTGACGCGCTTGTCGCACCCATTTTGTTGCCCTACATGAATCATAAGCTTACTTGTGCAACACACGACTGGATCTTTCCCCCAGAGTTTGCTTTCCTTACCTGTGATGCAGTCGCGCAAAATTGGCTACGTATTTTGTGTAGTGGTGTAATATGGCGGAGTTGATACGAACTTGGCTAGTAATCGCATCAATATTGTCAAAAGGCTTTGGATCGTAGAGTTCGACATCGACAAGAAAGGTGTCTTCGAACGATACTAGACAGTGGTAAGTTGCCATGAGCGAGTAGTTCATCAGCAATCCTTTGTCAAAGTACAAAAGTGGTGCTCTTTTTCTCTCCTGGACCTGCTGTTGAACCTTTTCCGTCAACTTTCTCATTGTGGCCTGAAAGAAGAGCCATGACTGGCCAGTCATTGTCTGTTCAAAGTCATTGCAGTCAGCTCTGAGTATGATAGGAACTGAGGGTAAGATGCTGCGTATCATGGGTGTTCAAGCTTCGACACACCTCGGCATAAGCCAACAAAATCCCGTACAGCAACGTCAAGTGCTGGTCACTGCTTTCGGGAGATGTGAGAACGTCAAGGAATTCCTTCAACTTATATCGGTCCTGGGCTATGATTGCGGCCGCAGCTTTTTGCTTCTTTTCTAAAGCGGTGGTCTTTGAGTACTCTAGACATATTTTGCCAATTGTCGTTACAACAGCACGAATCGGTATTGACGTGTCGAGATATGTCCGCATGAATGAGAGTGAGAAGACATCGGTCATGGGTGAAGGTGAATCGCCCACGAACGCGAAGAAAGCCATTGTTATGTCAGCCGGCAAGGGCTCCAAGCTCCCCGGCATTGAGCTTAGACATCCTGGTGTGGTGATCTTTGAATCAATGGTCGCATTGGTGGTCGGTGAGCTTTCGCTCATGGAGGATATTCCGGAACTTGACTGCGACCTTTCCCTCATATGCCGGGATTGCCGACAATCACACTGTGATCATCGTCAACATACGTTTTCATGAACAATATCTCATGTCACGTCTCAATCCACTCACCGCAGCCGGCAACTTGCGACACGACAGACATCGTCGTCGCCCAGATGATGGCTTGCTTTGGGGCCTGCCTGACTTGCTGACTCTGTACCGATTCATGGTCACGCATGACCCCACCGTAAGTGTTCAGCTCAAGTTAGCTGCCAAACGGCATTAGGGCAAGGTAATATGAGATGGTTCAAATTCAACGACAACAAACCCGCCGGGTGCCATTTGAATGCTGTGACGGAGACGAAGGAGCCGAACTTAACCCAAGCCCAAGTGCCGAAAGTCAGTTGAGGGAAAAGAGTAGGAGAAAAAAAAAGTTTAGGGTGCCGGTCGGCGATCCTGAAGCTTTGGCCAGCGAGCAGCTTCTCTGCCATGGAGGCGGGTTCGCCCGACAATTGGAGGCTTTCTTCACCACGTGTGCATGAATTTCTTCTGACCTCGAAAGTTTCCAAAGGAAGTTGAGGGGAGCTGTGTACACGTGTAGCTCCTGTGGCGGCCAAACATGGGCAGGGTTGCCATGTTCCATGAATCGAGAAACCTAACCCCACGGATAGCTACTCCTACTTTTATTCAACGGCAGGATGGATGGTGTGAAGGGCGACGAAGCACGGCGGATGAACTTAGACTTTGGGCCGACTGTTCTGCCGCAAGGGCCAGCGCGACGAAACGAATGGAGGGGAAAGAAGGGAGAAAACCCCAGGTCCCCTGCATGGTACCTGACCGTGCGATGCTGGGGCCTCGGTTTCGGCCTGTGTACACAATCCGTTTGCTTGCTTGCATGCATGCTTAAGTTGAAGATGAAGTGAAGGACCACTCCCATTCACAGTCGGGAGATTCCGACCTGGCACGAATAGCAAAGTGTCTGTTCTGTCCAGAGTTTTACCGACAGGAATGCTTAGAGCGGGAAGTGGGCAACAATCTGAAGTCGTGAAGCTAAAGCATCCAACTACGGACGCTAGTTTTGACTCCGTGATGGTCAGACGGAGTCGAGTCATGGAAGTCCTGGCCCGCTACCTCCTCCGCTGTCCGTGAACGTTGCTCAAACAGTCTTTAAAGGCGCTGCGGTCTCCGTGTGCCCCCGGCTATTGCAACGATCCCGGTGTCGTCATAGTACATATCGATTGGGCTAGGTCTTGGAAATCAAGAGTATCCCGCCGGCTGTGACCTGCGAAACAGATGTTCAAGCCGAGCGAACTCGAGCCTAGCGTACCTGAAAGCTTGGGAGTCTCTGACTAGGTGCCTACCAAACGTCGTAGATAGAGACTTGACATTGTATTGAGTGACCAGATGGAGTATCTCTTCCGGTGAATGTGAGAAATAGATGACTAGCGGACAAGGCAATGGGGCTCTTAATTACTGATGGGCATCACTTAGACAGCATCCTTATTTCCGTCAGCGTTCTTCTTTTCCTCGAGACCAAACTCGGTTTCCAGCTCCTTTCTCAGCTCAACCTCCCTCTCCAAGAAGCTCAATAAGAAAGCCAGGCCACCGAACGCAATCGCGATGAGAAAGACCTTTCTCATAGCCTCGGTGAATACATCAATGATCTGACTTCTTGTCGGTTCAGCAAAAGACTCGACAAAGGCTTTGGTGGCGCTGGCATACGCGTCTCCATGCTGTAAAATACTCCGAACCGCAGGGTCATCTATTTTCTGCGCGGCATATGACGATGTATACGTGTTGAAGATGGCCGCTGGGATAGCGACGCCCCAGATACTCCCAAAACTGCGGATGAAAGACCAGCTTGCCGTTGCGGCAGCTTGATCTGCTTCTGCAAGACCTGCCTGGAAGGCTGGTAGCAGAGTGTTGAGGAGCATGCCCGAGCCCACGGCGGGGACGACTTGTATGAGGACCCAGGCTACTGTGCTGCTGTTCCTGTCCAGGACGGCCCATATGCCGAGACCGAGTGTCATGAGGGCGAAGCCTACGATGTGGAGGGCTTTGTAACGGCCCCATCGTGCGAGAACGACGGCGGAGATGGCGGCGCCTGGGATGGAGATCAAGGTCACTGGGAGTAGTTGAACACCTGAACGAGCTGGAGTTGAAAGCTTGACGGCCTGAAAGTAGAGCGGGAGGAAGAAGAATGCCCAGTACAGAATTGCGGAATTGAGGAAGGTGGTTGCGTAGACAACGGCGGAGGTACGGTTCGCGAAGAGGCGTAGAGGCATCACTGGTTCCGGGACAGTGCCTGATCCCTCAAAGATGCAGAAGGCAATGAGGCCTACAAGGCCGAGAATGAGAGGGACGATGACGCGGTAAGAGGACCAAGGGTGGATTGCGCCGGCCCATGTGAGGGCTATGAGGATGGAGACTGTAGATGCGATGAGGATCGAGTTGCCAATGTAGTCGATTCTGCGAAGTTTGTCGTTGAAGGTGACGGTCCGATCCCATTTCACGTGAAGAAAAAGATAGAGGAGAACGAGTGAGAGGCCGCCAACTGGGAGGTTGATGTAGAACACCTGTTCTGTCAGTTTGGGTTGGAACATACTGGCATGAAGGCGAGTGCTCACCCATCTCCAGGAAGTAGTTTGCACGATAATGCCTCCCACGAACGGTCCGACTGCCATGCCGACCCCGTAAATCGCCAGGATTATGGCGATGTAATTACCTCTATCCCTAAGTGGGACGAGGTCGGAGATGATGATGTCGATGATCATGTTTACGCCACCGCTTCCCATCCCTTGCACAGCTCGCCCAGCGATGAGCATCGTCGGGCTATTAGCGCCGCCGCAGATTCCGCTGCCGAGAGTGTAGATTGCTACAATGAATAGCGTGAGATTTCTGCGACCAAAAAGGTTGGAAAACTGCCCAAAGAGAGGCTGGACAGCCGCACTTGATTACACTCCGTATCAGTATCCCCGGCCACATGTATTTGGGCTGATGCTCCTACTGACCTGGTGAGAAAGAAGATGTTGCCAACCCAGACATAGCTGCTCCCAAACTTCAAACGCTCAACAATAGTCGGCAACGAGGTCACAACCACTGTGGTCTCTAGGGAAGCGAGTAGGGAAGTGATGCAAAGCGCGAATAGGATTGCCCAGAAGCGTATGTCTTTCCTGTAGGATGTTGATGCCTCAGTCGCAATGTGGACGTCTTTCTCCTGGTCTTCATCTTGACGAGAAGTTGTCTTTCTGGGCTTCGTGGGACTTTGCGACAGGGTCAGATTCTCCAAGATTTCGCTGTTAGGAGCCGGCTTTGAGGGGGCCATCATGGTGATTTGGGAAGTGGGGGAAGAGGATGATGGGAAATCGAACGGCCCATGAACAGGAAGAACATCGTCCTATTCTCTCGTCATGTAATATATACGAAAATTCCATGCTGCGTCAGCAGGAGGCTTTCCAGGTAGTAGGGAAGTTAGTCGGAGGCTTACAGTGGCGTCTTTGTGATTCGCCAAAGGAACAATCCTTCGACGTGAGCAGTCTCGGAGGCTTTTTACTCTTCGCGCACTGGTTCAAAACGACGCTCAACCCGGCAAATCATCCTTCCAAGCGGTCTCCAAGGCCTTGAAATCAATTTCTTTTTCCGATCACCAACCAAATATACGGCCTCGACATCAGACAATAGCTTTTGATCATATCGTGGTCTACCTCTCTCACAGGTACTCTACATGTAATGGCTGTATCCATAATTAGGATACTGCCCAACATCCATATCATAGCCGCTGTACGCATAGGACGTTGCTGGCCCACCGCTGACACCTACAAAGCCACCGCCCGCAGCGTCGCCATTGCTGGGTTCGACTAGTCGGCCACCCTTCACGCGATTAGCAAGCTCAGTTAGCTCTTTGAGCAACACACCCGCCGAAATAACCTTGAAGCTATCCAGTTGCGTTGCTCGATGTCCTCGCTCGGTGTTGATACTCGGCAGCAACCCGACCATGAAGCACGCATATGACATCTCCAACGCATCCTTGTTCGGTGCCAAGAGCCGTTCTATATCATCGTCAACCTGGCCGGTGCCAGGCGGTGCAGGATTGTTGTAGATATCGGTAGGTTGGGCAGCCTGGTCTCCAGCATTGCGGAACTTGCGCCGCATTTGTTGCACCATGAGGTCGGCTAGTCGATCAAACTCCTGTTTGAGCTTCATTGAGTTGTCCTTTTGACGACGAGTCTGCGCGCCGGTCTTGTTGAAGATTGAGCCGCAGAACACCTCAACTTCAGTCAGTTGCTTCAAATGACTGTCGGAATACGTTGTCATGGCACTGAAGAGGTGATCTTCGTATCTAGACAGACTGTTAGCTGGAAACATTTCATGAAATCGCTATAACGTAAGTCCCAGAGCCACTCACACATCTCGCAAACTTTTCGCTTCCTTGAGCTTCGTTTCCCAGCTCACTCGCCCATGAGTATAGTCTTTGATCTTTCGCTCTATCAAGCCGACAAACTGGTCCCAAACCGAGGGGCCAGTCTTGGCGATGGATCTCTTGATTTCGTCATCCCAGATCTGTTTTTCGTCGACATTGCGATAAAGTTCGCCGAGGATTTTGTCTGATTTGTAGTATCGGTAAGACGGTGCGAAACCGTCGTCATCTTCGTCAACTGCCTCGTCCTTGCCAAGGAAGTCGATCTGCGTTCGATCATACAGCTGAGCAGGGGGAGCGGGAGCAAGGCTGTGAGACACTGTCAGCAGTAATAAGCTACGCCGATCGATTTAATGTACTTACAAGTCCGGACGAAAGATTGGTGCTTTTGGGATGTCTTCTCGCGCGACTGGGATTCCCGTCTTCGAAAAGTCCACAGCAGTCGAATGTAAACCGGCCAATTTGATGCAGTCTCCGCTCACAGTGCCTTCATGGTGTTTATCGGCGAGAATTAAATGCCTGGTGGCAATCATGCCGAGTACGTCAGACTTCATGAAGTCTACAAACCAGTTGGCCATGTCTTCTCTCGTCACTGATCGACCAAGTGGCTCCGGTGTAACTCTGGGGTAGTCAGCAGCTTCATATACCATTGCGGGTATCGCATCTTCATCCCAGATGATGTTGTACAAGTCGCCATCAAGATCGCCCCCACTTAGCTTACTAGGTAAGTCGCGGTCTCCAAATTGGCTAAAAGCGATGCAGTTACGGAGATTCCGTAAAGGATGGCCTGCGGGTGGTACCCTAACCATGACCTCCTGGATATCGCCGGGATGAAGAGCTGGCGACCGCGTCACGAGGATGAAGGTGCCATCCTTGATATCTTCGACAATGGCTGGTTTTCCAGGTCTTCGATAAGTGTCGAAACAGACGTAGACCTCACCCTCCTTGAGGAATCTTGTCTCGTCCATGATTCCAAAGAGGGTGACGCCCTTGGGAACGGGTATTCTGGCTTTGTGCTTCAACAATCGCAATTCCCGCAAAACAACCGACTCAACCACTGCTCTCAAGAACCTGTCTTGTCGGTAGTCTATACCGTACTTGTCAAGGCTCTTGACAAAATTCGGCAAGAAGAAACTTGTGCCGATGCTCTGGAGATGCAAGAATGTTGCCGTGTTGTAGGCATCGGCCGTTACTGCCCGCAGTCGATCAAGCTCCATCTTCTGCAGCCGGAGAAACCATTGCTTGGATACACCCAAGTCCTCCATGATCTTGATCAATTGCCGATTCAGCACCAGTTTGAGAGGCCGCGATGCCACGTCACAGATTTCGAGATTCTCCCAATCCTTACTCGGGAACTTCTCCATGGACTCTTTTCGAATGCACACCGCTCGACCCTGGAGCCTTGAGTCTAGAGACAGCATTCCTTTGACACCTCCCCACCGAATCTGCAAACAAGTGGAAATCAACGAGCCTCGTGGCAGGCGTGGCCAAATCAGCTCGAGAGCTTCGCGAGAGATTGTGCCTACACCATCGCTGAAAACTCGTTCAGTTTCACCCTCCATTGATTTGACATCCGGAATATAGTAGCGCTTGATGTCGGCCTTGCTGATGGAAATAAATGAGGGGGTTTCCGAAAAGGCCTGTCCGATGCGAGCCGCGCACTTGGCCGGGATCTGTATTTTGTCGAAGTCACCTAACGATTTGATGATGTTTCCGTATATTTGCAATTTGTTCCAATCGTCAAAGAATGGAGCCGAGAACCATGCTGAATGGGACCGCAGTGAAGAGTGAGAGAAACCGAGAAAGCCATAAACTCGACCGGCAACCTCTAGGCCCTTGCTAAGGATGCTCTTGTAGCGGTCAAATATCTTATCGTAGGAAACCTTGCCGCTGAAGAATAGATCACTACCGTCTTCATCGGCGAAGGTGACTCTCATGAAATAGTCCGTCTGGTTTGGATACTTGCGAAGGATGCGATTGAGAGGTTCCAGATCGGGTCCATGCAAGGTGATTCTCGTCGGGGTCACTGTGGCCTTGAAGACCCAAGCATGATGATCGGTTATCTCAGGCTCGAGCAGGACATCTCTGAATTCCATGTTGGTTTCGGATTGCAGACGCTTCTCTATGGAGAGAAGAAATTTCAGGATCTCTTTGGGGTCCAGTTCGCTTGGGTCAGTGTTATGACACGGGTAGGATATCCCATCCTGACCAGTGCCATGCAAAATCTTGAAGGCCTGCTGGGAAACTGGCTCCGGCTTGCCATCTAATTTGGCACGTTGGAACATTTTCTCAAGAGACACCAACATTGTGTGGGCACTGCGTGGGTGCAAGAAGTTGTTGAAGACCAAGGACTGCAGCTGGAATAGAATGCCAAAAGGTAGTGCCTTGGCCGATCCGGCCTTGACTAAACCATCGTAGAATTTGGCCCACTCAGTGTGGTAGTCAACTCCGTAAAAGATGGGCATCTGGTTGAGAGTGACTTTTGAGTGCGCAATGACCATGATCTCCTTCTTCTTGAGGCTGATCATGTTGTGATCGAAGTCAGGGCCGAAGATCCCCAGCTGATAGACGAGGCAAGTTCCCGCGCACTTCGAATGCTCCTTGCTGCTGGATAGACCCAGACTACGAGTGATTGGCTTTCCCTGAGGTCTCTTGGAATCATCAATCAAGCCTAGACGTTCCATCTGTTCTTCCAAATCGGATTTTGTATGGTAGAATCGTGGGGGTTCACTCAGGATAAGAGTAAAAGTGGATGGAACAGAAGTGTGTATCATCTCGACGATGGAGGAGTGAGGGATCTCGACTTTGACTCCCTGCTCAAACTTTAGAATGATCATTCTCTTGCCAAACTTTGCTAGGCCTCTTTGAGAAAGGCGGCATTGTTCGTTGAAGGTCAAGGTCTTATCTGGCTGAAAAGTGTTGTGGCCGCAAGCCAAGTGGCTGACTTGAAAAACGATGGCGTCGTCGGTAGAGGGAGCATCTTGCTGAGTCCGCTGTCGGTGTTTTTCTTCCAGGCGATGGGTAAGACTCTTGAGCATGAAAGGGTCAGGTGGTCTGTTGCTTGGGGCCACCCAGACATGGGTGTTCATGAGAAGCAGATTTGCTCTCGCTCGATCCTTTGGAGGCTTCCCCCCTTTCGGAGTGGGCTTGAATGTAGCCCCAACATCAGGGAGAATCTCCTTTCCATGACGTTTCAGAAAGCGTTTCCCGTCTTCTGCGTTGAGGAACGTCACCCATCCCTTGTTGTTCTTGTTCTTTGTCGAGCATGCCCAATCAAGGATGCCGAGAGCATTCATGTGCGGTCTAAGCTCCTTCTCCAGAGTTCGATCCGTAAGGTGCCTAGGCACATTGGTAAGGAAGACTTCCATTGCGAAGGTAATAGCAAGTTCGTGATGGGTAGCGGCAAGGTTTGTTCGACTTGAAGCTATGGGACGAGGCCAGGGCTAAGGATAAGACTGAAGCCCCAGAAGCAGAAGTTGGTTTTAGGAGCAATGCGAGTACATAGACGAATGAAACCAGGAGCAGAAGCAAGATAGCAGCGGACGCCGGGGTTATCGATGGAAGGTCAATGGGTTGTTGAGAACATCTCACAACTGGAACGGGTATCAGTCCTGTTAGGTCACACAGCACACTTAGAATAACGACGGCGCACCCTTCTTCCCTGAACTTTTGCTAGTCACGTCTGAAAGATTTGCCTCGCGGAATGATTGGACACAGCCAGGACGGCAAGGAACAGCGAGCAGACTGCAGGTTTGCGTCAATATTGGGTCGTTTGCAGTGGCTGCAGCGATTGTCGAGGGAGCGGTTAAGACTGGGTGGAAAGAGAATGCGAGAGATGCCAAGTCGCGGGCTACAGAAGCGATTCAATTTGCTGACAACTCCATGAGATGCGGTCTCATTATGCCCGCGCTAACGTGGAAGAGAAGCTCCAGCTTGCTGAGCACGTTGATTGCGAAAAGCTTCAAACGTCGCGAAGCTCGGTCTATCAGATTGCAATCTACCCCGCGCTAGCCGCTCTGGGCCTTCTCCCCTCTAGTCCCGAAAGAGAACGGTCCTTCTTCGCTTAATGTGCAGCGGGTCAGGGGACCACAGCTCAGCCAACCAGAAGGAGAGTACTGGCGATTTTGAGCTGGCCTCCGGCATCTGCCGCTGTCCCTCCAAAGGATTGGCAGGTGGCAAGAGACAGGTGGCAGATGGCAGGCAGGTGTGTTGACGGTGGTGGCTTCCTTCAATCAAACTGAGGGCGTGGGGGTAGGAGGGAAAGAAGGATGGGAAGCTACAGGTAGCGATGAACCTGCCGTCTGATACTTCACCATTGTAACATTCCGAACAGGCAGGCAGGTCCAAGAGGAAAGAGGGAAGGAGCCTAGGTAAGGTATCCGTATCTCACCTCAGGGGCTTAGACAAATTCTTCCGAGTTCTAGCCAATCGCCGTTTCCATCCGAAAACTCGACGTCGGTTCCCATTCCACCTGCCTTTCCGTACGGAATACCTTGATCAAATCCACACGTCCGATGCCGTTGAGAAAATGCGATGCTCTACACGGTGACGACGAAGTCCTCCATTTAGGAGATGCAGAGTCTTATTTGCTTCGAGATCTAGATGCGACAAGTCATGAGGAATATTCAGTCAATAGCCTTCGAGGAAATGTTCCATGACCACCACCGATATCGCTCCGAGCATACGCTCCTGGAAGAATCATCAATCGCGAGGCAGTGGTGCGAAAGGTGCTGGCAGAACACTTTTCCGCCACAATGCGCCAGATTATTTGTTTCGACAATGGCCGAGGCCGACGCCCCTCGTCCCTACGATTACCGTATCTTGAGTTGGGAAAACGCGGATTCTCTGAGATATATCGGCACACTGAGATAAACCGGTCCTCTCGAAGAAACTTCCTCAAAGCATCCTCGAAAGCATTGACTTGAATTGCCGTCGCGCAGCTTGCCGTGTCAACATCCCGAACGCGCTGGACCCTCTCTCCAATTTCGACCCCGCGTTCGTCATAAGCCTCGCCCCGAGCTTCCCACGGCACCCGAAGTCACCCTGACTGAATACCTCACATACCGAATTCGCCCGGCCATTTGTCTTTGCTCCTTCGCAAATCTGTCCAAACTTCTCAATACATCTCAAACAACACCAATTGAGTCAAGTAATCACCATGGCGCCTCCCGGAATGCTCTACGTTACTATGCAGCCGAAGCCTGAACTGGCTATCGAGCAGTTCCACGAGTGGTACAACAACGAGCACGGCCCAACCCGCCTGCGTCTCCCCCAAATCTTCACCAACGGCCTGCGCTACCGCGCCAACGACGGCAAGGAGCCGACCTACCTCGCCTCCTACGATGTGACGGACATGTCCCACCTCGAGACACCTACATACACCACGCTCCGCGCAAACAGATCTGCTCGTGAGGCCGAGACCATTGGCCAGGTGGCCGTCACCAGATACTTCTTCGACTTGGTCATTGAGCAAAAGGCCCCTCTGTTTATCCCCATTGAGCAGCTTTCTGACGAGGAAGCCGAGGGCATCGAGCTCGTGGCCATTGAGACCACTCTCAAGGACGAGTCAGACGAGGCCGAGTTCAAGAGGTGGTACGCCGAAGAACACATCCCAATGCTGTCCAAGGTTCCCGGTTGGTTGAGGACCCGTCTCTTCAAGATTTCCTCCATTGGCGACGGCGTCGGTAGCAAGACTACCTTCTTCGTACTTCACGACTACGCCCGTACAAATGGCTTGGGCGGTCCCGAACACAAGGCCTCTACGGCTACTCCTTGGGCTGCAGAGATGGTGAAGAAGGTCGCAGGCATGAACCGTCGTACTTACTCTCTCTTCTACGTCTTTGGTCCCGCCTCTCGCGACCTGGAGAATTTGGCCAAGCTGCCGGCCACAGCCTCCACCTTTACAGCCCCGGATGGCAAGACTACGACTGTTCCCGGAAAGGACGAGGTTATCGACTCGTACATCACAGCCGAAGATCAACTTTCGATCCCTTACAAGCTGGAAGGCAACACTTCGCCCAAGGCACCTACCGTAGCATTTTGCAATTCTCTGCTGACGTCTCTGCACATGTGGGATCCAGTTGTCAAGATCTTGAAGGAGCAGCGCCCCGACTTGCGCATTCTGCGGTACGACACACGAGGCCGACACGCCATCCCGAGCCCGCCTGTGCCGGCAACTCTGGACTTGCTTGCCTCTGATCTGCGCACTGTTCTTGATGCACTCCGCATCCCCAAGCTGCACGCCCTTATCGGAGTGTCGATGGGAGGCGCAACAACAACCAACTTTGCGCTCAGGTACCCCAATAGACTGAAGAAGTTCATCGCCTGCGATTTCAACGTGACGTCGAGTGCGGCGAATACCCAGGCCTGGAAAGATCGCATCGCGGTTGCAGAGGAGAACAGCGGAGCCGGAATCGCAAAGCTGGCCGAGCAGACGGTAGTTCGGTGGTTCCATCCGGCCACGTTGGAGAAGGAGGACGTGGTGAAAGCCATGACGGAAATAGTCGCAGCAAACAACGTAGAAGGCTTCAGATATAGCTGCCAAGCGCTGTGGGACTATGATCTGAAGCCAGAGCTTGGATCTTGCCAAGTTCCCGGCTTGCTGGTTGTGGGTGATGGCGACGCCAAAGGTGCGCTGGTCAAGGCAATGGAGGGCTTCAAGGGTGCGTTGGGCGACAGCGGCGCCGAGTTGAAGATTGTGCCAAACGCCGGTCATCTTCCCATGTGGGAGAGCCCTGCAGCGTTCTGGGAAGCCATCCAGGCATTTTTGTAAAACAGTTCTCTTAAAGAGAGTTTTTCTCATCGAACGCAACAAAAAGCTTGGCCAAAAAATGATTCAATCGAGAGTTTCGCCGTAAACAACTCTGCTGACATGCTTGGCCGGGATTAAGAGTCGACGAGAGGGGCACGAAGGGAGCAATTAACGCGATCGATCTGCCGTGAGACACCGGCCGCCTATACCAAGCAGAGATGTCCCCTGCACCGCTTACAACTCACAGCCTGCAGACATTAATTGGTGTTCACCGCCGTTGTCGTCATATCGAGCAGAAGTTCTGATATGCAGCGATTGTGGAGAGTGCTGTCAGGGGAGGGGGCTTGACGACCATCAAAGTCTATCTCAAACAAACACTAACCCAATCAAGGTTGAGGCTGGGATCACGATTCGTGACGCGGCGACCGTTTGGCGACCAGCCCTGTCGAATGCGGCCTTGTGCAGGAATCACGCGCCGCAACGCCGTCTCGGCGCGACGCTGTGAAGTGCAGCTCATGCAACACGCCAGAATAAGGGGAAGAGGGCAAGACTCGATGGTCACGGGCGAGAACAGCGGTTGTGGCATGCGCCCAAGAGTCTTGAAAGTGTGAAGTTGAGTGAGAGACTGAGATGGTCTACTACGGCTAGACTCCAAGAGGCTTGAAGATTCGGTCGGCGAGTCGCCTGACGGTCGACAAATTGACAAAGCTGCTGACAGTCGCTGACAGGTATGCGGGCGCCGTTTCATCGAAAGTGCCCACAGACGATGGGTTGGAGAGAATCAGACTGATGATTGACTGATCAGTGAGCGAACCCGTAGAACCGTGGAACAAGACGGAATCGCCAATGACCTAGAGGCTCGGCGCATTAAAGAAGAAACGGTCTGGCGGCAGTTGTCTTGGCGAGTTCATCTCGACTACGCGGATCGACGCATGGGAATGCCCGAAACGAGATTCACTCACTATGCGAGAGGCCAGCGGCCCAGTAGGCTCAGCAGCGCGCCACGACGGGATCCATACTCCATAGTGGAAGGGGGCAGACCGGACGGCGGGAAGTAGGACCTAACAAGGCAAAGAAAAATTCAATCGGAATAGACAGAAAAAACGTGGGCGCCAGCGAGAAATGTGGATCGATACTCAGGGGAATATGGCACTAGGAACCACACCTTAATTATTCAGACCATGCGGAGAAGTGCGAGACCGAGGCACTTGCACAACTCACTGGCAGTTTTGCTGACAGAGAGTTGCAGACTCGCAGAGATGCGACACTCGAGGAGTCGAGAGTGAGACTATGGATAAGAGGGGGGAGAGAGAGAGAGAGGCTAATGAGAGATAGCATGCATCACTGGCGAACATCGACACTCGGACTATATCTTACGGTTATCTTTGACACTCACTCAAGAATGGGGGGGGCTATGGGGATATGCATATTTGCACGCTCGTCTGGCGAAGATGGGGCGTATCCGAACAGTCGTCACCACTAGCCCCTGAAGTCATCATCTATTATTCGGCTCCGAACCACTTGGACTACGCACTGATAGCACGAATCACGATATCGTTGAGCATATCCGTATGATGCAAGTCAACTTGCAAGAGCAAGACGAGTAGCCGGCGACAAGACAAGGCCTGGGTGGAGACTGGAGAGTGTGGTGGCATTTAGGTAACGCGCATCCGATCCTCCTATGATTTACCTTCCCATATTAAGGGCGGCAGGAGGGTCTGTTTCAAGCCCGGCGCTACGTCTGAGATTCCGGTGCGCCCGTGCTGCGCCGTATTTGTACAGTTCCCGCCGGCCACCCTCTCAACGCGGTAACTCTGCCCCATGACTAAGTCGAATAGAGTCTTTTCAAGTTCTTACTCTGGCAAGTCTGGCAACTCGCTCGCAAAGTTGCGTGCTTGCTTACTGCCTCTCAGGTACTATGGCAAGGGGTAGGATCCATGACTACCTTATCACGGGATCCCCTGCTTCTCTCACCAGACGTTTCTGGGCGAAAGAGTCGTGTTCGCTCGAGCTTCTTGCTGAAGATGAGTAAACTATTGGGACTGGGCATTGGATATGTATTCAATACTGACCCAAGCAGCACAGCATGCATACCCAGGTGACTCCATCATGACCGTCACCTTCCTTGCGCCGCACAACCCCAGCCATGATCCCAGCTTGAGCCCCTGGGCCAGATCATGGCTATCAACTTGCAAGGCTTTCGAATATTGGGGAGGATGGCAGAGCGCCCAGACAACCCAACGGCTGAGGTTACGAAACTGAGCGCCTACGCCTCTCAGTGGAACGGTCCAGTCCATCTTTCCTAGACCGGTATCCCTTCCAAATCGGAGCACATCCGGCTGCTGTGACGCTGCGTTGGACCTGTTGGTCTCCTCCCCCCCGGCCACGACGGGTGCCACCCCCCCAAAATTCCACCACTCTGGTTTGCATATTGGTGTTTCGGTCTTATGAAGTTTCTGCCATCTCCACCTGGCCCTGCTCCCACTTCACTGCGAAGTAGGGTTGAGGGGGCGGCTCAGCTATCAGGCGCTTGTAGGACTATCTTGGCAAGAAAGAACTGGACTCGACCAGGTTGGGAACAGTTGAGAGCTGGAAAGGGACGAAAGGGGGTTGCTTGCTTGGCATCTTACACAAGAGCCTCCCGGTGGGATAAATAACACGACGATGTCCTCGCTCTTTATTGATATCTTTCCCCTCTTGGTTCTTCATCCAACATTGCAGGTCGCACACATTCTTTGGTTCTTTCACCACTTCATTCTTTTTCCAAACCGTCAACCGTCAGTTCTTCACTGTGTGAAGCTGGGACATTCTTTTGCAAAAAAACTCTACATCCAACGAATTCAAGCTCATTCATTCTCTTCCCAACCCTTCCTCCTTTTTTCCAACAGGACCATCCCAACAAACCCGACCTTTTCAAAAATGTCTTCCGTCAAGTCCACCATCGCCCTCGTTGGCGCCTTCGCCGCTAGCGCTCTCGCCCACGGCACCGTCACCGGTTTCAAGTTCGACGGCGCCTACGAGGCCGGCTACAAGCTCGACTACTACTACCTCAAGCAGAACGGCGGCACTCCCCCCTCCATCTCTGCCTGGTCCGCCGAGAACCTCGACAACGGCTTCGTCGACGGCACCGGCTACGCCTCCGCCGACATCAACTGCCACAAGAACGGTGCTCCTGGCGCCGTCGCCTCCACCGTCGCTGCCGGTGGCACCGTCGACTTCGAGTGGTCCGCCTGGCCCGAGTCTCACTTTGGTCCCGTCCTCACCTACGCCGCAAAGGTCGACGGTGACGACTGGGCCTCCGTCGACAAGACCACCCTCAAGTGGGTCAAGATTGACGAGTCTGGCATTGATATCGCCACCCAGGAGTGGGCTGCCACCAAGCTCATTGCCAACAACAACACCTGGTCCACCACCATCCCCTCCGACCTCGCCGCCGGCAACTACGTTCTCCGCCACGAGATCATTGCCATGCACGGTGCTGGCTCCCTGAACGGCGCCCAGAACTACCCCCAGTGCGTCAACGTCAAGATCACTGGCTCCGGCACCGCCAACCCCGAGGGAACCCTCGGCACTGAGCTGTACAAGAACACCGACGCCGGTATCCAGTTCAACCCCTACGCCACCATCTCCAGCTACACCATCCCTGGCCCTGCCCTCTACGGCTCCGGCTCTGGCTCTGGTTCCGGCTCTGGATCTGGCTCCGGCTCCAACAGCACCACCCCCGCCACTCCCTCTGCTCCCTCCACCACCGCTCCCTCTGCCACCCCCGCCGTCTCCGGCGCTGCTGACGATGCCTGCGCCAAGAAGGCTCGCCGCCACGCTCGCTCTTTCCGCCTTCGCCACTAAGCGTTGGTAGAAAGCAGTGTGTGTGCAGATGAAAAACCAGGAGGAAAGAAAATACAAGGCCTTCTTCCACTTGGAAGGAGGTCTCTGAATGAGCACATTGATTCGTTTCTCAAACAACCATGTAAATAGATTTATACCCGGTGTATATATCGCTGCAAGCACAACACCCTTTTTTCAGTCGACCACCACCACAGGCGTCTAGCGCACCTTTTTTGCAGCTGGGCGTCTTTCAAGCTTTGCAATGTATATCTGTTCAAACAACCTTGTCCGTGCCTGTCTCGTTCTGTGAAGTGACTGCCAGTCGTGATGAAAAGTCTTGCTTGGCTTGGCTTACCTCTTTACCAACTCCTAGGCCTTTCATGGAGCGATGTTGAGACCACAAAGTGGTTTCCGTTGAATACGGCGCCAGAAGACTCTAACTCAGCGCTCGTCACAGACTGATGGTATGCTGCAAATGCCCGCTCGACTGTCGTCAGGGTTGGTTCCTTGAACTATTGGCGAGTATCTATCTCTTCTGAGCGTGTTGCTGGTCCCCTGCCTCCGTGAAAGAGATTTCAACGGACGACGGATTCCGATAGCAGACCGCTGTGCCGCAGATAGTGTGAATGTTTGTAACTAATAGATGAAAATGTGGGGGTCCAGCGGAAGAGATTTGAAAAGGGGGAGGGGACGCGACAAGAATGTGGGGCAGCTCGTTACTGGTGCCCGAGGGCATATTCCTACCAGCCCGTCAACTGATGACCAAAGGTCTTGGGCCATGCCACGGGAAGAGTGCCAAGACGTTGTTGAAGAGGGGCTGCTCCAGGTATATATACCGATTCTAGATGGGTTCCGTGGAAGGTATGGTGGAGTAGATGGTGCCGACGTGAGCAGATTTGAGGTCGAATGAGTGCGCAAACGGGAGCAATCTGCCGCGCGGATGAACTATGCCGATCGAGCTCGAGTGTTGACGTGGACAGGATGAGGCATACCGGTGGGAGTTTTTGCCGAGTAACCGGCTGTTCGAAACGTCGAGCTGGATGATTCCGCAGGACCCATTCGGAGGGCGGTGCCGATTTCAACGGGATCGGTGCGCCATTGTGGGCCGAGAGGGTGGAGTGAGGGCACCTCTGCATCAATGACATGCTCGGACTTGCTTAAGCAGCTGACCTTGAGTCCCTCTATTGCGAGAGACTCGGATTTCCTTACTGGTGGAGGGCTTGACGTATTAAGTCAAACCCCCCACTTCCCGGCACCCCCCTGTTTCTGGCACCCACAAAAACGCGAAAATCCACCACAACGCAATGCCCACCCCCAACCTCCTTTTATCACAACATTTTCAATTCGAGTCCAAATGGGCTCATTTTTTGCACATACCTTCTTCTATATCTAATGCCTCAATATACCGAAGATCAGCTTCGTCAGGCTCTCGAGGACATCTCAAACGGCAAGAGTCAAAAGAGAGCCTCATTGGAGTATGGGATACCACGATCAACCCTCCAACTACGTCTCCAAGGTGGTCAGACTAGGAAAGTGGCTTTTGCTGACTGGCAGAGGCTGTCTCCTGACCAGGAGAGTAAGCTGGCACAATGGGTTCGCATTCAGGCTTCGCTGGGCCTCGCACCAACGCACCAACAGGTGAAGGAATTCGCAGAGCGAGTTCTGGCTGCTGCTGGGGATACCAAACCATTAGGAAAAGGCTGGATCTATGCCTTCGTGAGAAGGAACCCTATCATTAAGGTTCAGAGAAGTCGTTCCATCGATTCTAGACGCGTTAATGGGGCATCTACTGAGGTCATTAGGAACTGGTTTAAGTTCCTTGCTATCCCTGAGATCAAGGACATCAAACCAGCCAACAGATATAATATGGATGAGACTGGCATCCTCGAGGGTCAGGAGCTAATGGGTTAGTGCTGGGCATGGCTGAGACGACGTCTGTTCGCAAGAAACAACCTGGGTCGAGGGCATGGGTCTCTATCATTGAGTGTATCTCAGCCTTGGGTAGGGCACTTCGTCCTCTTATCATTTTCAAGGAAGACGGTCCAACAACAGTGGTTTCCATTACATCTGGTTCCATACGATGGGTGGGAGTTTACAGCAACAGATAATGGCTGGACTACAGACTTAACTGCCATTGAATGGTTAGAGAAGGTGTTTATCCCACAGACTATGCCCGAGGCTGAGGGCGAGGCTCGACTGTTGATTGTGGATGGGCATGGGAGTCATACGACGACAGACTTCATGTGGAATTGCTATATTAACAATATCCATTTACTGTTCTTACCACCACACTCCTCTCATGTCCTCCAGCCACTTGACCAGTCTGTCTTCAGCCCTGTTAAGTCAGCCTATCGGAAGGAGCTCGGTTACTTGTCTCAATGGAACGACTCTACCATTATAGGTAAAAGGAACTTCCTGGACTGTTACCAGAAGGCTCGACTTGCTGGTCTATCAGTCTCGAACATCAGAAGTGGTTGGAAGTGGACTGGTCTACACCCTGTAGCGATGGTTCCCTGATGAACCCTATGGTATTACCTGAGCCTTCTGCTAAGCCCACCACACCCAAACCAACCAGTCGGGGCAAAAGCGATGCCATAATGGTCAACAAACTACCCCTGTTGAGCCATGGATTCTGCTTCCTCTGCAGTGGTCTGGTCGACACCCAGGAAGCTGGCAGAGCTCAGCGGTCAACTGCACTTATACACCCAACTCGACAATGATACCAGCACTCAACGGCTGCTGTTCAGGAAGGTGAAAAAAGGCTTCACAGAGCAGGCCTGGCAACTGGCAGCTGCCCAGCAGCAGCTGGCTCACCTGAGGCCTCAAGTTACCAACGCTGCAGTTAGGAAGAGGAAGACTGTTCAGATCGATCCCAACACGAAGTTTGCGAACATCAGGGATATCCATCGGGCTCAAATCGAAGCGGGTGAAAAGGAGGTTATTACGGCTGAATCCAGCGACTCTGAATGCCCTAGTGAGGCTGGCAGTTGTATTGTAGTGGGTGTGGTTGAGGATCAATAGTTAATAGTAATGAGGAGGTTGGGTTGTGATCCCATCGTTTTTGTGGGTGCCAGAAACAGGGGGGTGCCAGGAAGTGGGGGGTTTGACTTACCTCCTTATGGGGTGGACATCAGGTTATTGTCGCTTTTTCTTCCATAATACAGACAATCCCACCCTTGGTTTGTAATCATACTGCTGCCTCCAAAGTCGATCGCAAGCGTTGAATAGCAATCTTGAGCCCAACAGACCTTGGCACGGAGGCTTGGTCCTTGGATTTGAGCTGGCCATGAAGGAGATCGGACTGACTAGGGGACAGAATTCCAGAGGAGATGACGGTTCCGGAGGGGAATACCATGGATTGCTTGACGCCAAGAAATCGATCAGCTTTTTCCAGCAGACTTTCGACAATCTGGAAGAATATGACACCCTGAAGATGGGCATCTTCTATTGGAAAGGCGCCAAACTTGATCCCTTCGATCGGCTGAATTGGGTCCCAAGCGATTGCCTCTAGTCTCTTGTGTATCTGGACGAATATCTCCTCAAAGACTGTGATGATTTGTATGTAACAGCTAGTAATGATGAGAACTAGCGGCTGGTTGAAGACGTTGGTTATGGGGACAGCGGCTTGAGGAGCGAGCGGCGAAGATGCTCTGCCGCGCACAAGTAGCAAGGGGTTCAACGAGCCAGACTCAGAGCATAATTCATCCTGTGCCAGTGCTGGTCGAGAGGGTAAAGTATCAGTCATTGGCGACACACTTTGATGAATGCTAGCCATTTTGTTCAGGCCTGTCAGAATGCCGACAAAGTCCTGGAAGGCGACGAGGACGAGCTCCGGCATGGTGTGACCGCCGGCGCTGAGGATTGAGGATGGATGGGTGAAGGAGCAAAAGTCGAGATGTGGTCTGTTCATCTCAATATTTGACAGATAGGAGTGAAGGTCGACGTTAATCTTTGAGATTTTGACGAAAGCTTCATTCTGGAATGCCGGATCTGCGATCTTAGGTATGCTGGTTATGCGCCCCATCTCCTCTTCTGCCATCTGGGCGGAGATGGAGCTGTCCAACTGAGGATCGAGGGACATATCCCAGGGAAAGTCATCCAGATGGTAGTCCAAAGAGATAGTCGTATCGGCGGTGGTTCCGTGACCCAACGCCGCCGTGCTCGTTGAAGGGTCTAGTGACGAATTACCGGGAAGGCTATCTTGAGTCACAGAGTCGGCCGGTGGTTGTTCACCGTCTGTGTTCGTGGACGGGACGGAAACCTCGGGTAGACGCTTCGGCATCGCGTGGTCCAAGGTCATGCGTCTTGACGGTCTTCCAATACGGCGCTGGTGGCCGGCGACGCAATCCAGGCCCCGCTCTGCGCACCGCGTGCAGCGTGTCTCGTTCTCGTCGTCTTGGCGGGAGCATCGGAGCTTTTGGCGACGGCATCGCTCGCAGGCAGACCGCTTCTGGTTCGGGTGGGTTGCGAAGGGCATACTGGTCGACGCAGCGATGTATGCTCTGACTGAGTCTTACGGCATAGCTGCGGATGAAATGGACAGGAAGGTATCGGAAGTTTTGCAAGCTTGGCTCAGTCGGAGGCTTTTCGTCGTCTGATGGTAAGCTTCCGGAAGCTTTCAGGGTCTTGGGGTACAAGGTACCTACGTGGAAAGCACCTTTGCTGGCGGTACGTACTCCATACTCACTCGACACGGGGCGGGTGGGTCCTAGGGAGGGTACGTATCTAACAGGTCCGAGTCGGCTCCGAATTTGGATGCCATCATCTACACCAGCCATGGTCACCTCCTTCAATCCCCTTGTGTCTCAATGAGTAACTGAGCTGTACTCAATGGTTCAATAAATACACTCATGTTGGCGTTGAGCGTCCCTTTATTCATTTCTACTGAAGAAACCGCATTCTCGTCCGAATTCACCTCACTGCAGTCCCTTAACTTGACGTGAGTTGCGAAACTCACTAACAACCAAAAACTTGTTGATTCCTCATGAATGATGGCAAATCTCGCACCAGTAATTAATTCAGATTCACAAAAATGGATCGATTCACACGAAATACTGTCTCAATGAGCCCGATAGAGTGTACAGATAACCACCTGGAAACGAAAAGCAGTCGCAAAACTCCTGGACTTATCGTTACTGACATGAGCACCCTAATCGCTCCTTCCTTCCGACTTCTGTTGCCCGCAAAGGTAAGTAAGGTACCTTAGGTCGAGTGGAGTTGCCAACCTTCAACGTGAAAAACCATTGCCTCAAAGTACATTGCACCTTCCATTCCGATTCACTGCCAAATGGATCGCTACCTTCATCTCACCTCAGTTGTCTACACGTGACTGGTGAGGGAGCTCCTCCTACTACCTTCTTTTCGGTACCTACCTTGGGCACGCATCAACGTCACCCTTACCTCTTCCTCTTCTCTCGTCGTCACTTTCTTCAACACCTCCCGACCTTCACCCCAACTCAAGTCAAGAGCATCTCGGAACCTTCGCTTGGGTGTGTGATCCACGGCCTGCCTCCACAAAATGGAGTGGCCCATCCCGCTACCGCCTGCCAAGAGGGCGTGCCGTCCATCTAACCTCCTCTCTCCAGCAGACAACATTCTTCCACTAATATCTCCATCAGACACAGCAGCATCCTCACTATCTCATCTCACGGAACCATCCACCATCGCTAGTTTCCCATCAGTCTCTCAATCCGCTCGCTTTGGATACCGACAATCAAGAGAGCAGAAGCAGAATAATTTCACAATGGCATCACCAGTCAAGTTTGATATTCCGGCGTCCGCTCGCTCCTTCACTTGCTTCTCGCGTCTGCCGCCCGAAATCCGAGAGCAGATCTGGGAGGATGCCATTTTCGAACCTGGCATGCACTTCCTACGCCTCAGGACTGCAGCTCGCATCACACATTACCCCTCTCCAATGCCGACAGGGTCACTCGGTGACCAGGATACCAAGGACGAAGATGATGTCCTTCTCGACTTTGCTCGAGAGAGTGTACCTACGAGGGTTTGGCCTGCCATACTAGAGCCCCGATACCCGACACCCCAAGCCAACATCTCCAACTATATATCTGCCAATCGAGTCCTCGAAAAGCTTTCCGCTACTTGCTTCGAGTCAGCCAAGGTCGTTCGACGCCTGACGAGCGCACCTGGTGGCTTAAAGCTGAAGGGCGACCGCGTCGTCTCGCTTGGCGGCTCTTTTGACATCGTGTGCCTCGAGTACCTGTCCGCAGACGACTTTCGAAGCTGGTGTCGCATGTCGCAGTCCATTAAATGCAATGAACTTGCCAATATCCGCCACGTCGCCATCCCCTACTGTCACGCATGGGAAACCAGTGTTAGCGGCTTTCGGTGCGGTCATTGCGGCACCCGCTACTCCGGCCTCGCCACCAAAGTCTACCCTGTCCACCTCTACGAATTCCTCGCCAAGTATCTGCCCAACCTAGAAACATTCTACTTCATTGACTATTTAATAGTTGAGAAGGACAAAAGTATTGACTCTCTAGAATTCAGTCCGGCCCAGATCACTACTTCGGACCAAGCCGCCGCCCCATCGTTCGATATCAGACCCCAGGACTCTTCCCTTGAGCCGTCTAAGAAGCGTAGGGCTGTTCCATTGGCTGAGAGTAAGAGCCATGCTAACTTGATATCTGGTTAGGCACAAAGGAAGATACTGAGAACGTCCGTTTATCGCCGAACCGGGTGACTGAGATGATCAAGACATTGAAAGTAACCAGCAACACAAAGAGAGAGATCGAACCCCGGAGGGCGAACCCGGCGGCGAAGGCTGTGCCACCTGGTTTCAAATGCCAAGGCAGAGTTTTTCACGAACCCGACGAGGATCACTGGGATGTCAAGTCTAGAGTAGTCGACACCATATCCTGGTTACAGAAGAGGTTCATCCTCTACGCCACTCAAAGCAAGAACAGCAGGCATGCACACCCCGAAAAGGTCCGATTCAAGGTTTTGGCATGCAAATGGAATGAGAGAGAACCCGATACACAACCGAGAGTGAAGAGAGCTGCGCCTACTGTCAAGAAAACCTCAACAAAGAAGCCCCAAGCACAGTGCTACAAGCAAGATGTGCCACCGGCTCAAGAACAAAAGGCCCCTTTGGCACCACCATCATCGCCGCCACTTCCTGTTCCTACCAAGGGATTCAATTACGTCTTTGGCAGAGAAGATGGATGTAACTTCAGCTTCAGTCAAGCATCTGGATTGTGATGGACTGGATACAGCTTACCGCCGGGTTGGCGAGATGTGAATTGAAGAAATTCACGGACGAGATTCTAGAAGCATTGAGTCTTTACCAATTCCACAGCCCCGGCGATGGCAGGGAACAAATCGCGCAATCCGGGCGGTTACAAAGTAGGGAGGTCAGTCGTGTCTAAGTTGTTGATGCTGGCGGCGACGAAAGGCTTAACACGGAGGGTGCAAGCAATCCTAGGAAGACCTCTTAATATTAATGATAGCACACGACAGAAACTTTTGGCGTGAATGAATTCATTAATGGGAAAACAGATGCTCTAATGCGGACCATACTAGAGACCGCGGCACTATGATGAGGTCTTTATGAGGCCCTTTATGGTAGCCTCATGGGTGCTGCGGTCACTCCATCTCTGGGCAGTTCGTCGGGGCAAACAGATAGCGTGATGGCCAACCCGGATACGACGGTGATGTCATGCCTGTTCTTCTCCCTGGACTTGAGCTGACCTTGAAAATAGGAGATCCTCTGTCCGCCTTTCTGTTGCCTCGCCGGAGCGCATCCGGTTCAAGCCATTTCGAAGAAGATATCGTACGAGGGGCGTCAAGTCAGATGCTCATCGCGAGGGGAGCCAACTCGGATTGGGACATGTGTTGTTGACGATCTCCGAGCTCCCTTGACTGCCCTTGGTGGGGTTTACGGCGTGGGCGCCGATCTCTGCACTTTCGGAACTGGCCTGTGGTCTCTGGACCCCTGGGCCCTAACGCGCGACGAGTCAGGGTCCAACCGTCCGTGAGGGGAATGGTGGGTGGGTTGGAAATGGCAGAAAAGGCGCCTCGAGAGGGCATTTTTCGACTTTCCGGGTTTTCGACCAGGGAAATGTGAATGCCGATGTCTTCCGGATGTTCCTCCAGGCAACCTTCTTCATGGCCAAAGCACCGATATCGCGACTATTCGCTCTTTGCGCTACGTCAGCGATCATCTTTGGGCCCCATGGACCCAGGCAATGGGGGCAGAGCAAGTCGAATAACTACGCAGCTCGAAGCGACAGCAGCACAGTCCGAGAATCATCGAACCGCCCACGTCATTGACACCCAGCTCATCTAGATCTTTGGAGAAGGGAATTCGGACTGCGGAGAGTGTTTGCTGTGGTCCGGAACCTACCTACAGCCTGGTGTACGCTGACGCTGGCCGGGGTGGTGGCTGTGGACACAGCGAGCACAGGAATGCGAAAACGCTAGACCGCTTTCTTGAGCAACAGAACCCCTCCCCTGGTTCCCATCGGATGCCTCTCCGGCGCCCCGTAGCTCGAGTAATCCTGTTGATTGACGTCACCTATGGCTGCGGCTGCGCGCATCTTGGCTGCAGATTCTGGACTCGACTCTTTGTTTCCTCGTTCTCTCAACGAATGAAGATTGGCTACAAGGACAAAGTGGTATGTCGGGGTACTGCGATACGACGGCTCATGGCATTGTCAGATTATCCATCCCCCAGCGAAGCGGGTTCTTGACATGGTGTGCGAAAGGTCTAGGCCCTCTGGAGCTCGAGACCCTGAGTGCATCTGCGGTGGGCGCATCACCATCGCATTTTCCAGGGTTTTGCGATGCGAAGCCAGTGAGTGACCCACGCGAGCTTGCATCCGCGCGTAAACCTACCCTATGATCTGCCTAACATTATCGGAGCTACTATTGCCTTCTCGTGTGGCGAATATCGTCCGCGAACCATTGGCTTTGGAAATATTATTGACCGTTGTCAAAAGCTTAGGGGTGCCAGGGTGGAAAGCTGGGAACGCGCCATCACGTCACTGTCCAGATGGCGTTTTCCCGGCATTCTGGCACCCACGTTGCGGGATCTCACATAGATGCTGCTTGATGGTGTGGTTCGCTGGGGGCGTTTTCATGTCTAGCGTAAGGCTGCCTCCGCGAAACGGTTTGCTGGATGTTCTCTTGAATCTTTCCTACTGGATTTGTTCCCTCCCGCGCCAATGATTCGGTTCGACGCTTTTAAATACTCGGCATGTCCCTGTTGCCCGGATGGATCGATCTGAACGATTCCCTCAGTCTGTGCCCATCGTGCCTTTACTGCAGCCATCATCCCCAGCTCCTTGCATCAGCCTTTGACCTTGTCTGCTTCCAAGTTCCAGTGACACTGATGAGCTTGATGCCTTTAAGGTACTACCAGTTGCTGAAAGCCCACAAAAGTACCGCGCCCGAACAACACCGGTCAAGGTTCGGCCCCACCTGTCCACCCAGGTGCATCCGAGTCACACGGCTGTTCGCCTCCGGCCTGCTTAGACCCATAACTTTCGCCTGTATTTCTCTTTCCGCTGCAATCATGTCTTCCACTGGTGCTGTTTACAATGGCGGTCACAGGTGCGTGCTAATCAAGACTATTCTATGGAGCAGAGTACTGTCACTTTTGCTTGTACCGCCATCCTAGAGTCCACCCCCTACTAACCTTCCGGCATTCCTGCCACACAGAGCCCCCGCTGCATCACCGACAGCCCCGCCCACGGTCCCGTTCCCAGCTCCGGCACCGGCACCGACACCGACACCGGCACCGACACCGGCCCCACAGGTTGCACGACCCGCAATTCCCGTATCGTCGGACTCGGCATATTCCATCAACCGATACGTTGACACTCCAACTCCTTCGGACCGCCAGATCCGGGCCCCGCTTTTCAGCAGTCCGTTACCGTCGCCGTCGCCTGAAGAAGCAGAGCTGGCTGGAAAGGCTCGCATGGAGGCTTTGCTGAAGGAAATCTACCCTCACCATCCTAAGTCGTCGGATTGACGGATAGTGAGGTTGATATGTCTACCTAAACTAGCCACATTGCCCTATCGTGCCCAACTTCAAACGAAATACATCCTATTACTTCTCAATCTGCAACCATCGAGACTGCCTTACCTTTTGTGACGAGCATGCACCCATCATCTCATACAGTCCAACTCAAGTTTTTCGCCTGATGATGTATTTGTTTGCCAAGCCTTTCGCATCTCTTCTGGGGTCAGGCGGCAATATCAATTTCGTGGACGGGACCAATGGCAACGTGCGACTGTCGCTTGATCGGACCTCACCACGGTACTAGGTAATTCTGAGCCGCCAAGGATGCTCGAAGCAAAGAACCACTCGCCTTGACTAATCTCGACTTACCCGACGGACTTGGACATGTGATGGGCTGCCGTATCCTGCTGGTTCTTTGTCCCCGCACAGACGGCCTTGACATGTTTCGCCGCCGTGTAATATCAGTGCAGACCGAGCCACAGTCCTCGTCCTCGTCGCCTCGCTTTCTGGAGGATCGTCCAAGACTGCACCGTGAGACGAAGGGCACGGGCCGCTAGTCCCTAGCAACTCTGTTCACTGCAGGACTTGGGACTGAGATGAGGACTCCCTGCAGCGAGACGAACTGGGTTGGCTAGCTCGGAATTTTCTTGGGGATTTTTATCTTCGTCCCTACACTTGTGTGTGATTCATGAAATGCATTTGATGTATAGAGTGGCACCGAGCGTGGAAGTTGCCCAGTCCGAAGGCGAAAATGTCGAGTGAGCAGCCAGTCATCAAGGGCTGCCTCCGCCGAGAATTCGGATATTTCAGATATTTCTCGGCTTAAAGCATCCATGTCGCCCCCTCTATCCTCAAACCTGGGGTACAGCGTGCAGGAAACTGTTTGGATCAAGCTCGACTCTTACTCGCGACTCCTGTTTGGGGCTTTTCCACGTCCCAAGATATGCAGATCACGCGCCACGATGCAGGTCGAGACTCCGCCACGAAAAGCAACGGCTCTGGTGATCCATATGCGACGTTGATTGTAAAGAACCGGTCACCTGGGTATGGTCTCTGTCTCTCACAAACTTGGAGACTTGAGATGGCTGAGAGCTTGGGGCAGTGGGATGGCCCGTGGATCCGTGAGATGTGGGACCTTGGACGAACTTGCCATCTCGATGGGTCGTGTCTAGAGCCTTTGCTTGGCCTGAGCTCCGGTTGGGGTTCACGGCATAAATCCCTTTGCCGAGCAAGTGCAACTCTGCTCATGTGGGCGACGAACGACAGCAGGCCGAGTGAGTTATGCCGAGATCTTTCCGTATGCTGAGTCTCTACTTTCTACTTTCCACATAGGTTTCCTGCTCAGCGATTTTCTGAACGAGGCAGTCCAATCCCGCATTTTGAATAGTAATGCGCCCGTCTCGTAGAGCGCTTCATTGGGGCTAGAATCCGAATGGAACGGATTTGACTGAGGGGCGTTTGTTAGTGTCGTATTTCAACGGGAACTAGAAGTTAAGAATTGCCCAGACGACGATCCATGGAAACCTTGAGTTGCCCTGGTACTCCGACTAGATTCAGGAATCAGCCGCGCCTACGCAGTGTGTTGTCTGGCGGCAACAGGCCGAGCTAGACATTTGTGACTTGAACCGGATGATCACCTTCAGCATGGCAAAATTTCAAGATGGAAGTTTTTCCATCTGCTGAATTCGAAGCTCTTTGATCCAGCCCAGGCACTCGGAGATGAGGTTCTCTTCATCTCCAGCTTTCGCGACTCAGACTCATGGTCGAGGGCAGGGAAAAATCACTTCGAAGCAGATGCACGGACAGGCTTTGTTTCTCTAGCCTCCCCGCGGATCTCCATACTTACCGAGCTAGGTTAGTCCACTCTATTCATATGTGTGTGGGCCTACCTACTCTCTTTGCCCAGCTTCTCAACGGCTGCCCCAGAGCCAGACAATAACCCAACTTGAATCGGTTAGCCGGCACTTCGGTATGGCACCGCCCCCAGGCACCAAGTAGAACCGAGGAGACTCCCGCTTTTTCAACGGATAACTTGGGGAAGTGCAGGGCCGACCTGGACGAGCTAGGTCAAGTTTGTATGTTAGCCCAGGGCACGGCCCGGTGCTACGGCCAGACGTGAAACGCGACAGCTCGACGATGGGAAGATCGTCGGGACAATGTAGGAGGACTGAGAGCGCCGTGCGAATGTCCAGGCTGGTCTGGAATTTTGCTGGCCATGCTATTCCTCAGCAGGGGAGAGCAGACATGGTTGCGGCAACTGTCATCTCTGTACTTGGCAGTGTAACACCGAGGGAGAATGTATCTTATCCCTCGCATCTGGGACACCTTGATCTGTCAGCTGGACTGCAAATGATGTCTGATGTCTCTCACTTGCGGCTGTGTATGAACATTTTTCTCGGTACTCAGTGGTAAGGACATGCTCGTTCCATGGTAGGTGCAGAAGGTGGCACTGGTCGTGGCCAAGATCACTCCGAGCTGAGCATGCTTCTTCCCGCTGCCAAGAGAAATCCTTCCCAACCCCTCGTCCTTTCGACCCTGCTTTTGGGAAGGATTCAAACATGGGAGCTTGAGCCTGGAGAATACCATAGGGACCGAACTATCGGTTCTCGCCGCATCTTCTGGCGAGCACCTTCACGGATAGACTGTCAGGGGGATCGAACGGACGCCGCATTCACCAAGTGCTCTTTGCAAAGACCCGTGCCTTGCATCAATCTCTCCCTGCATCATGTCCTCCCGCATCCGCTACGCTGAGAGAAGGGATCCGTCATGTTAGCTAGGTCTTTTCGTACAGTCTACACCGATAGAGTACTGGGGCACACTAACAAACTAAGGTTTGACCGGAGGAACTAGTCCACGCCGTTCACGTGGGGAGGAACGGCGGCAGAGACTCCCACGGGTGACAGGCAAAAAGGCGTTTCACGATGTTATGCTTCGACAGACGGTTGTCCAAAGATGCATGGCTCTTGGACCACGTCATCCTACTCTGAGCCGTGTTCTGCTCAGAGTCAACGAGTACCTCTGGGCTCTGGCTGCTTGACAATGTACCCAACCTTCTCAGTCAGTACAGAATACCGATAGCGTCACTCAGTCTCGGTCTGGTCTGAGGCTTGGACTGCTCGGGGCTCTGAGATGCAGCTTGGCATTGCCCACCACAGCCCACCTCGTGGTTGACGGTTGCCCTTCCCCATCAGTGCCACTCTCTTGTCCTTTGTCATGGCACAGCAGAGGTGACTGTTTCGACGCCCAGGCGCCCTCATCTTGGTTTCTTGCCGAAGCGGATCTCCGGGCGAAACAAGAGGGTTCAAGTTCACGCAGTCCATGAACAGTTGACACTCAGAACATAAATATCCTATCACGAACCCGTCTGGTAACCTCCCTTCTTCTTCTCATCAGATCACTCTCACACAGCTTCACTTCGCCTTTCGACAGCTAGTCTCTCGCAACCCCTTTCGACTCTTACACCTTTCACAGCCTCGGCTTCATTCGCTCTTCAGCATCTTCTCAACCTTTTCTAACCAAACCCCCCAACAACAATCAAAATGCACGCCAAGGCCGTCGCTCTTTCCCTCGCCACCGCGGCGGTTGTCCACGCTGATCTTCGCATCAACAACAACGACATCCCCCAGGACTGCTCTGCCATCTGCCGCCCTGTCCGTGACCTTGGTAACATCTGCACTGTCAACTTTGTCCCCGGCCAGGGCAACAACAACAGCGATCAGCTCCAGGATGAGCTTGACTCCCAGTGTGTCTGCACCAACAACTCCTTCGACCTGAAGAACTTGGCTGGCCAGTGCAATGCCTGCATGATCGAGAAGGTTCCTTCCGACCAGCAGCGCAGCCTTGAGGGTATGTTACTTCTAGACATCCAGATCAAAGCCTCTTTCGCATCATAGTGAGCTAACCTGGTGCTTCGCAAACAGGTATCCAGAGCATCATGAACGTCTGCCAGCTGCCCAGCGCCAGCGGCTACGCTTCCTCATCCACCTCCATCGCCAACACCGTCATCGTCCTCGCCACCCGCCTGACTGCCAGCAGTCAGCTTACCACCACCTTCGGCGGTGCCCAGACTACCGAGTCCTCCTCCAGCCGTACTCGCTCCAGCGAGCGCTCCACCATCACCACCACCTTCCTGACCTCCGGCAACGGTGGCCTTCCCTCCATCGCCACCTCCACCATCGTTGGCGGTGGCCGCCAGACCGGCAATGCTGCCCCTGGCCTCCACACTCCCGGTAGCAACGGCATGCTCGGCGCCGTCGGTGCCATCGTCGCTGGTGCCTTTGCTCTTGGTGCTTTCATGCTCTAAATGGCTGGGTACCACCGACTTGGTATGATTGTTGAAGTCTATGGTACGGCTATGTCACTACAGGAGTTTGGAAAGAGGAGGATAATATGCATGGTAGTTTGTTATGTCTGATGAAGTAACGGTTGTGCACGGGGGAATATCATGGTTTGCGTCACTCCTTTGGTCCTTTTTTGGGTTTGGCTGTATCGCGAATGAGATATCTATGTACTGCTTACAGGTTTATGCAATTGACGATAGATGCCGCACTCAGAACACTGCGTTCCAACTCTACTTTGACACTTTATGACTGATTCTCTTTTGCCTCGCTGACAATGACCACATTCATCCTCGACTGCTTACTTTAGTTCCCAACGTAACAGCTACCTCGGAGATTGTCTCCTCATCTCTTTTACTAATACCTTGGTTACGAGCATCCATCGCGAGAACTGTGCTCTGAAACTTCCGCATCGGGATCTTCAGCTCAAAGAGCATGTCCACCTCTTCAAGCGTCCGGCCCTTACACTCCGGCACGCAAAGGTAGACGAACACAAGAGAGAGAAAGCTTATTGTACCGAAGATCAGACCAACTTTGGACCCCAGATTTGCGTACGGGGCGTTGAGCAGATACGGTAGCGTAAAAGCGACGGTGAACTGCATTGCAATGTTGACGACGCTGGCCGTCCGATACGTAACGTCGCGGAGACGCATGCTCGGAATTTCGGCAGAGAGAACATGGGATGTTGGTGCCCATCCTAGAGTGAATCCCGTAGTCATCACAATCATCATGGCGACAATGGCTGACTTGACGGAGACGCTCGGATTGGATGTGAGTCCGAGAGCGCCCATGGCGAAAAGACCGGCCGTCTGAATCGACCCGCCGAAGAAGATGACGTTTCTAATGCCGATGATAAGTCAGCCAATCGGTGCAAGTAGATTTGATTCAAGGCACATTATACAAGCTAGGGGCTTTACCTCCGTCCCAACTTGTCCAATAGGATCATTGAGCAAACACACATGACGATGTTAATGCTGGAGGTGATCATGGTGACGGTGAAAGGGTTGATGAACCCCAACTGCTTCACAAAAATGGCGCCGTACACAGAGGCAAAGATAGAGCCAGTAGCCTGCAGGAAGAAGTTGACACCAATGACTGACATGGTTCGCTTTGTCACTTGCTTGCCCCTGAACATGTCCATGAAAGAACCTTTCTCAACTTCGTGATCTATACCTGCGCGTATCTGAGACATCTCGGTCCCTATTTGCTCTTCAGTGAAGCTGCCTTCACGGAGACGAGTGAGAGCTATCAGTGCTTCGTCATTGCGACCTTGCATTGCAAGCCAACGGGGAGACTTCAGGAGTAAGTAGAGTCAGTATCCTGGCCCACTCGTCATCAGATGACATAAGGTAGATACTACTAATTACGTACCTCTGGGACGAACCAGATTCCCGCGATGACTATCACGGGTACGATGTAGAAGAGCCCGTACGGAATCAAGTATGCCGCAGCCGAGTTCAAGCTCCCGGTACCTCGGGCCACGGCATTAACGACCAAGCCGCCTGTCTGAAAAGATTTTTCAGCATAAATCTTGGTAGTCTACCTTAGGAAGGGTCATTCCAGCTTACTGCAAGACTCAGTTGGTACGTGCCGACAACAAAACCACGAGCTCGTTGCGGAGTTATTTCCGACTGATAGATGGGTACGACGGCAAGCTCCATGCCGATATAGATATAGGCCAATATCCTGGCAGCAAGAATCTGATCCCGGCTTCTGGAAGTCATGATTATTGTTGTAGCCACGCAAGACCAGATGCTCATTGAGAACATGCACATGCGCCGGCCGTAGCGTTTACTGACTATGCTCCCGATCAAGATACCTACATGTAGAAACGAACCTGTCAATATTTTATGCTAAGCCAATCTCCCGCGTAACGTACCGATGCCAAACCCAATGTACGGTAGGCCGGCAAAAAGAGACAGCCACCAACTTTCGAGGTAGTAGGCTTTCGTCTTGGCATTATACCAGCCGAATTGCCGTTCGAAAGCGTCCATTGCTTGGGTCGAATTGAAGCCTTGTTGGTCAAACCCAAAGTTGAATTGAGAGACAGCAATGAGCAGGATCGTTAAAGTCAAAGATCTGTTGAAAGACTGCCGCAACGCAAGGTGGGCGAACATGATGGCTGATTTGTTGCCGAAATATTGGCCGTCAGTCTAGGTGAGAAGTCAAGGCACGCCACTTCTCCATGGCTATCTGCTATTGTGAGAGACAAACACGAGGGCTTTATATCATTCATCTAAGTACAGTCACAGGTCACAGGCTCTCAATTGCGCCATCACGACTAATGTTGACGATTTGCCGGGTATCGATATTTCCCAGGTTTGACTCCCGGAGAAGTTCAGCCATCTCCTTGGGGTAAATTTCTACTCAAATGTGACAGCCCTTGTCAATCAAGTGGGCCAAAGTAGTCACTAGAGCGGGGGGAATACGACGCTTATTCCGGATTCTGGATAGCTTCGTTGTTGTTGGATGGTTCCCCAGAAAAGTCTCCCCGTCTATCCCCGTCAACAACTATTTTCACCAACCCAGAAAAATCGCTGCTGTTAGTATCTGCATGTTGACGAATTATTTAAAGTCAGCAACACATCGTAGTCATATGATATTACTGTTCACTTTAAAGACACTACTTCACCTCTACGTGCTGCCGTGCTTCCCCGACCACCTCAGGAGTCCACGGCTGTCTACGGCTCACAAGAAGTGGCGTCAAATTTTGACCCCAGCAACGAGCAGTCGCTTCTGATGAAAGGCTGCGTAGGAGATTGACGAGTTTTTGCTGTCGCTATGTTATCGCCGGATCTCGGCGGATCTCAACAGCGGGGTATTCATTAACAAGCTGTTATCCCCTTCAACGGGTAAGAACGGGGAGATAGTGACCACATTTGCACACCTTTGAGAGTCGTCAAGCATGCCCCAATCTATATTAGTTCTGACCCCTCTCAGAAGAGGATTCATCTTCTATGATGAGTGAATAAAATGAATTGCGTCAATTCTGAGAGTAATCTCGCCATTTACAGGAGTGGTCACTAACCCAGTCGATTTTCCGGATCACCTCGGTCACTTGAAAAAAAAGGCCACGGTCGGATTTGAGCACCAAATCGCCCACCGAGCTCTTTCATCAGCAATCACTCATCATGACACCTCAACGACCAAGCTTCCTGATCATCGTCGCCGACGACCTCGGCTTCTCTGATGTCAGTCCATACGGAGGTGAGATCCATACTCCAACTCTCGACAAGCTCGCTAAAGATGGAATTCGCATGACCAACTTCCATACTGCGTCGGCATGCTCGCCAACAAGATCCATGCTATTCTCTGGAACTGATAATCATATTGCTGGGCTTGGTGAGTGTTCCTCCGTCCATCACAGGGCGAAGGTTGACGAACTCTCAAGGCCAAATGGCTGAACACATGAGGCACTTTGGAGATTATTTCAAAGACAAGCCCGGTTACGAAGGCTATTTAAACTGGAGAGTAGCTGCTTTATCCGAGATCCTGCAAGATGCTGGTTATCATACCATCATGTCCGGAAAATGGTAAGCTCATCGCATGCTACTTTAGACGACGGCATGGGCGACTGACCTCGAGGGTCTCACAGGCACCTTGGACTGACCAAGGAGCTTGCGCCTTGCAATCGAGGCTTCACGAAGAACTTTACGTTCCTACCGGGCTCCGGAAATCATCATGCTTATGAGCCCCAGCTAGACGATGATGAGTTCAAGATCCCTTGTCTCGACACGGAAGGTCATTGGATGGATGGCGATAAGTTTATCAATCATAGAACGGACCTTCCTGATGACTTTTACTCCACGCGCTACTTCACCGATCGTATGATCAACTTTCTTAAGGCGAGAGACGAGAAGGAAAAGGAACAACCGTTCTTCGCTTACCTACCCTTCACTGCGCCTCACTGGCCCCTCCAGGCCCCACGAGAGGTGGTCGAAAAATACGGTATGAATGGATGATGAGCAGGATCGGGATATGAGAGGTCGCTAACGGTGCTTTCAGCTGGGAAGTACGACGATGGCCCTGATGCATTGACACAGCGAAGACTGCAACGTCTGGTCGATCTCGGTCTTGTGGCCAAGGACATTGAACATGCGCCGCCAGTTGGTGTTCTAGGTAAAGACTGGAACGATATGACGGAATTGGAGCGTAAAGAGTCTGCACGGAAGATGGAAGTCTTCGCTGCCATGGTGGATCTCATTGACGAGAACATTGGGCGAGTCATTGATCACCTTGAGGCTACAGGAGAGCTCGACAACACCTTTGTTTTGTTCATGTCGGATAATGGCGCCGAGGGTGCTGCCCTCGAGGCCATACCTGTATGTTTAGCCGCGTCTTCAATACCGCTTCGGTCCGATGTTAACTTTTGCTCTTCCGTAGATGATGGGAGGAGAAACAACATTTGCTGGGATAGTGCAAAAGTATTATGACAATAGCTTGGACAACATTGGCGACAAGACGTCTTTCGCCTGGTATGGTTAGTAACCCCATCTACCTAGTCTTCTGGTGATGCAATTTGGCACTGACTTGGATCAGGTCCGCGATGGGCGTGTGCGGCTACGGCGCCATCCCGGGGCTCAAAGTGTTGGATCACGGAGGGTGGCATCCGTTGCCCGTGTTTAATCCGCTTTCCACCATTTCAAGCCAAGCCCGACGCTATCACGCATCGTTTCACCACCGTTATGGATATCCTCCCCACGATCTTGGAGATGGCTCAGGTGCAGCACCCTGGTACGACGTTTCGAGGTCGACAAGTCGTTGTACCCCGAGGCAAATCTTGGGTGGACCACCTCACTTCTCCCGACTATGCGGCGCCGGACTCGACGGTTCACGGAGAAGACATCCACGTCCACGGTTGGGAGCTTTTCGGGCTCAGGGCGATTCGTGAGGGTAAGTGGAAGGCAGTTTGGCTGAATAAACCGAGGGGAAAGGATGACTGGGAGCTATATGACGTGGAGAAGGACCCCGCGGAGATGAACGATGTATCAGACAAGGAGCCGCAGGTGATGCGGAGGCTTGTCGATCACTGGGAACGGTACTATGCAGAGACCGGGATGACCCAGACACCAGAGTTTGCTATCACCAAGGCTTAGCAGGGTCTGAAGATCGGATGGTGTCTTTGCACAGTACCTTACATCATCTTCACCGCGCCGCATCATCAAGTTCGCTTCGACCCAATGGGAAACAGAAATCCAGATCAAGATCGTAACTTTGCGAAGTAGCAGTTTCTTAAATCTTAAACACATGTCCCAGGAGTTACCTGTCAATTCTTGACATTGTGGTACCAGATGACTGTGCCCTATGGCGATTAATATTCGGAGTAATTCACGCGAGTCATCAGTGCACGGCAATTTCCGCCAGGGGTGAGGAGCACAAGCGTGGTGTGAGTTTCTTGTAAGTTTGTGAGATGGAAAATGCTGTATTCTCCGGTACGTGTATCATTTTCAATTGTTCTGTGGTTGAGGGTTGAAGATGCTCAAAGGGACGCCTGAACTCCTGACAATGACCTGGTATTGCTTCCCGAAATTCCCCATCCCGTCCGAGATTTCCACTACTCAGCAGACCCATTGCAAGCATGTTTCCCCGGGCTTCGCGCACACGCCACAAGGAGAGTTGCAGCATGTTGTTCCTGTCGGGCAAATGACTGAGCCGCAAGTCTCTGCATCGGCTGGTACGGTACCGTTGGATTGGCAACCGACAGGGTGCTCCAACTTGAAATCGAAGATTTTGCAGTAGGAGTTTTCGGGGCAAGCGACGCCGGCGCAGCGATCTTGCGCGGGTTCTCCTTGCGGGGTCGGGGCCGGGGCGGCGGAGGCGGCAATGGCGAAGACGCCGACGATAAGCGAGCGAAGGAACATCATGTTGATAGTTGGGGTTTGTTGGTAAAAGAATGACTGGCCGAGTTGGAATCGAGCGTATTTGGACTGAAGATAAATGAGTGAATGGCTTTGAGGAACACCTGGACCTGTTCAAAATCAGGTGGCAACGTCAACCTTTATGGTCCAAAAGTGAAGGATTCACCCCCCATTGCCGGCGGGCAGTAAGTTTGGCGCGATTCAGGGAACAATTATAGTTCATTGTTTGAGAGTGATTAAATGCCGGCCACAACTGGTTGTCTCCAGTTATATGAAAGGAATGGGCTAACTTTAAACAACGGCACGGGTGTTGACCAGCTCACGGACAAAGCGTGCTAGTGTATAAGGTCCGAGAACAGACCCTATTATAGGCTGAAGGGATAGGAGTAAGCAGCACCCGGCATGTTCGGACGAGGATGATGATCGCGTCTTGGCAGTTAAGAAAAGAGATGGATTAGATTAGCTATTGAGTAATTAATAGATTCATGCCTCAGGGGCAGCTAAGTTTGACGTTTCCCCCTTCCCCATTATACGTCTTCATTACTGCGATCCTCCATGTTCCAATCTATGGGGAGAGCTATCCAAGCCTCCTTTCATCCCCATGGTATTAAGATATTACTAGTTCGTCACTGAGAGCTAGTGTAGTTGCGAGTGCCGGCTTGCTAGATCGGGCGTCCCGTCTCGAAAGGGACGGGATCGACAGCAGGGAAGTTAGACAGTAGGGACTGTAGGGGGAGAGACGGGCACGCAGATGGGTGCGCCGTTAATCTCCTTGCAGACGTAGTCGGGAATGCATTGGACGGTAGAGCAGCTGAGAATTCCGGTCGGGGCGGGGATCAATGAGATCAAGGTGGTAGGGTTGATAGGAAGGACCGGGAGGGCGCGAAGAGGCAGAACCTTAGCGTTGATGGGCTCGCCCTTGACGTTGACGGGAGGAATGGCGGGCAGAGTAGGGACGGCGGGGAGATCGACGGAGCTCGGGACAATGTCGCGAGGAATTGCAGGAATAACAGGAGCAGGCAGAACGACGGGAGCAGTGAGGGAGAAGGTGACAGGTGCGACAGTGGGAAGCGGGACTGCGATTTCGCGTTCGAGCAGCTTCGCGGGAGGAGTCGGCAGAGCAGCAAACAGGGAGCTGATGACCGCGGAAGCATCGATAGGCAAATCGCGCTCCAAGTTGAGCTTGGCGAGAGGGCTGGGTAGGGTGGCGAGGATGCTGCTGATAACCGCAGAAGCATCAATGGGCAAGTCGCGCTCCGGAAGCTTGGGAATGGCGGTAGGCAGAATGGCAACCAGAGAGCTCAGAACCGAAAGGTCAATGGTGGGCAAGCTGCGTTCGAGGTTCAGCTTCACGGAAGGGGTGGGCAGAGCAGCGACCAAAGAGCTGATGATTGAGGCGTCGATAGCATGCAAGTCGCGCTCGAGGTTCAACTTTGGGATGGCGGTGGGGAGAGTGGCAAGAATGCTGCTCAGGATGGTGGCGTCAACGGTAGGCAGGTCGCGCTCCAAGTTCAACTTCGGAGTGGGCAGAGCGGCGAGCAGCGAGCTGAGGATCGAGGCATCAACAGCAGGCAGGTCTCGCTCGAGGTTCAACTTCGGGGCGGCGGTAGGCAAAACAGCAAGCAGAGTGCTGAGGACCGAGAGATCGATGGTGGTCGAAAGGTCGCGCTCGAGGTTCAGCTTGGGGAGACTGGGGAGCGCAACGGGGGGCAGAGTTACCTCGACCGGGAGACTGGTGATGGCGGGAATGTCGCGCTCAACGACAACGCCGGGGGCATTGGGGACAGCGATACCGGGAAGAGCAACCGTGTAAGGAGCGACTTTGACAGCTGGCAGGGTAGGGAGGGGAGGGTTAGCGATTGAGATATCCCGAGCGTGCCTGCGGACTGGGAGTCCGATGGAAGTCGAGGGCAGAACAGGGAGCTCAATGCTGATGGAGGGAATCGCCGGGATCTCTCGGGGAATGTTGACGGCGGGGAGGATAGGGAGGCCGGTGGCTTCAACGTTGACCGATAGCGAGAGAAGAGAAGACAGGATTGGGAGGTCCCGAGGGATATTCAGATCCGGGACCTCAACGGCCAACGAGACAGTAGAAGCCGGAACGACCACGTCAACAGAAAGAGTAGGCAGAACTGGCAGGGCCGGGGGTGCAAGAGTCGGAGCCGTAAGGCCGCGGGGGATGTTCAGGTCCGGAACTTCGACGGCCAACGAGAGGGTTGAAGCTGGAATGTCAACATCAACAGACAAAGTCGGCAGGGCTGGTAGTGCAGGAGGTGCGAGGGTCGGAGCCGTGAGACCGCGGGGGAGATTGAGACTCGGAAGAGAGAGAAGAGTAGTGGGAAGAGCCGGAAGATCGATGTCGGGAACGCCGCGAGGAGCGTTGACAGTAGGCGGGGTCGGGAGCTCGACATTGGGAAGAGTCAAGGAGAAAGAAACTGGTTCGAGCTTGACCGCGGCAGGGCCAATGGAGTCGGCGATGCCAGCTTCAGCTTCGGGCCGAGGAGCAGGCGCAGGGTTGGCGGCGGCACCAAAAGCCAGGGCAAAGGTGGTAAGAGTGCGAATGGAAGCCATCTTGAGATGTTTGAACTGTTGATTCAAGGAACCTTTGCTGAAGATGTGAAGATGTTGGAGTTGCTGTGGCGAGCGAAGAAGAAAAGACAAGACTGTGACGGAAATATTGAGTTACTTTATACTCGATATTCCAGGCTTCTCAGTCCTGCTGAATCCCCCGATATTCCCAATTCAGACAACATGATAGTGATTGATTGACGAATGCAGTCATAGCTGGAATCATTTTGCTATTGTCAACATCCCCAAAGACTGAAAAATCGTCTACTCTGTTGCCAGACTCGAGCCGAGAGACAACACACCTTTGAGCCATTAGAGAGACATCTTTCCAACTGGATGGATCACAGAACATCCGGAGAAATGGCTTGAGACGGGAGAAGGTCTCGCCAGGTTGTACAAGGCCGTTACTGGTCAAGTAGGACAAGCCTAAGTCCGCCGATGTCTCAGCCCGATCAGAGACACGGCGTAGGTAAGCTCCCTTTCGCAAGTCCATCGGTAGTTCCCGTTAGCTAGCCGCAATAACCTGCCCCAAAGGCGCAAGAGATGACGGAATCGCGCAGTTTTGATCGCATGCAGCCATGCTCGAGAATGCGGCATATCTTACCGGGGATCGTACAACTGTCAGTATATCGCGATGGTGGCGGTACCAATAACGCTGGTCGAAGTCTATGTGTACGATGAGCGGATTTCGAGCAAAGACTGAGCAGTATAGATAGGTATTCATTCTAGAAACTCCTACACAATAGGATGGGATCGACATGGTGGAGGACCCAGGAGCCAAGCAGGTGGGAGGCACGCATGCACGCAGGTTACACAATGCCGGTATGGCGATCACTCGTGCTCCCATGGCGATCACTTGCAAGGGGAGGTTGTCTGATTTGCTGGCCTTTACAGCGGTACAATCAAGTGTAAGACATTTCAACTGTATTCGTCGCATTCGCCGTGATCTTGAGGCTGTCCGCCCACTCTCCCCAAATGCCACTGACTGAGACAGAAAAGACCTAGATCAAGCCAAAGGGGGGATTCTCCTCCGCCCATCTCCACACGTCGGGATTTCCCGCAGTCAAAGCAAGCAACTTCCGTTCCCAGTAACCCGTCAAAGGCTCCTCGGGAAGCACACCAGCCAGCGGGAAGGCGTTGGGCTGTTTGCCGGCCAACACCCATCTCCATTGGCCGTCTGCCTTCTGGACCGGATAAGGCTTCAAGACATCTCCCTCTGCGTCAAGATCCAACTCCCTGGTCTTGCCGTCTTTGACACTATCTGCCTCAGAGGCGTTAAGCCCGGAGCCGCGTTCCAGCTTCCACAGTCCACTCCCGTCATCGGCTGTGGCCAGAGCTTTGCAGTCCCAGATCCCATCGTCGTCCATAGCAAGGCCTTGGCAAGCCAGTCGGACCCGCACGCTACTGTGAATTCTCTCGTTGGTGTTGAGTAAAGGCTAGTCCGTGTCTTGGTTCGTTTCCGGGTCCGTACGCATAAAGGTTCCAGGGTGACGGATTGTGGTTCCTGACCAGGTCTGGAGGCGGCTCGTCGGATATCGGATTTGGCCTAGTCCCCACGGACGAGCGGTTTTCCAGAGCTCTTCTGCACCACCGGCGGGATGACGATCTTTTCCATCACATTCAGCCTCATCCCGATGAATGCTTGATGCCTTTACCGGACATATCTTGGGATCCGCCCACGGCAGTTGTTGCTTCGGCCGGAGCCATGATGACCAGGATCTGGGCACATAGGAGAATGGATGTCCAGCTGAGAACCGAAGTCCCTCAGTGAAAATGTCTGACATACGACCTGGGTTGAACTCCACACCAACGCTTGATAGTTGATCACACATCCCTTGTTTTCTCTGTCAGTTTCTGTCGAAAAGCACACACCATGGCATGGGCTACGTACAAGCTAGAGTGATGCTGGCAATTTGTTGCTCATGCCATCCCCCGCCTACACCGGCATGGTTACCTGGAAACCAAACCTGCCGGAGATTGGTCTTATTGCCCTCAAGCTTTTCCCAGAGTGCAGGGCGGAATGCAAACCGGGGTTCGTCTAGAGACAGAGCATGGAAGGCGTTTTCTACGCGGTCGGATACCTGAGTATTGCTGAACTTCCACGTAAAACTTTCATGTTAGCCGCATTCAATCTTGGAATGGCCACAGCAAAAAAAAAACTTATTGATTTGATGTCCCCTGAAGGCCAACGACCGGGGCTGGGGGAATGCCCAAAGCGCCGACGGTATCCCATACGCCAACCGCCTTGATATTGATCTCGTGCACGCCATTTACATCTTCGTACGTGTGCCTTGTGAGGTCATTCTGAATCCAATCAGCATCACATCTTGAGGAGAGGCACTTCAGCAGGATGTACCTTCGAAAGCCACCTCTCATACTGTGATTTCCGATCGATCTCCCATTTAGCCCGGGCTGCTCCTTTCTCGCCATTATAGGGAAGTACTTCTGGGTCCAAGAAGACACTCGGATCACGATCAGAGTCCTCCATGTTCTCATAGTCTTCAAAGATGGCGTAGAAATGGTCCAAGCCCGTAGGAGTTAGCAAGCCGACCGTCGCAATCATGTCGGCAACAGAGCGCGCCGTGAAGGCGCCGCGGGAGAAGCCTATGAGGATGATGTCGTCTCCATCGACGTAATTAGTACATATGAAATTGTAGACCTCGCGAATGGCCTTCATAAAGCATTAGCTCCACATCAAAGGAGAACAACAAGTCGCAATGGGCTTTACCTGGTCAAGTCCAACCCCAAATAGTCCACCTGTGAATTTGTCGACTGCGCTGTCTGAGCTGCCAACGCCAGGATGATACATTATGATTTGGTGGGTGCCATCTTGACAGGTTCGCCGAAGGACCCGAAATATCCTTGTCACGTTAGATTGCGGCTCAGCGCTTTGCGTGCGGGTTAGCTGACGATGAAGCTGTCAAGGGGGACCAAGGTCAGTTTACCCCTTCCTGCCCAACGAGTCCATCCATGTTCCATCGCAACACACAATCAAGCGCTTGTGAGCACCACGAAGAGTAGTAGCCATGTTTCTAGGTCCAGGCGGGCCTTGATATCAGAAGATGAGCGTTGGTTGTCTTTTCGAGATAAATGGAGATCCGAGGTGTTCTAATAGCGCGGGGTTTGTGCACGGCTCCCAGCCTCAAGGTGGTAGGCAAGGGGGTTCAGCTTGGCCTTCGTATCGGGTCTTAGTGTGAGTTGGTGGCTGTCTCACTGCATACAGCCGCAGCTGAAACTTTGGAGTAACTGACCGGAGCTCTAATAATCCCGGCGATGTTACCGAATCGTTCTTGAGGTAGAAATATATCAATCGTGCTTCGTTGAACATCGTTTGAGGTACTGTTCGGTACAAAATGAGCGAGCTGAGAGAGGTATACATAAAGGTGTAACCAATGTTCATCTGTCGTCGAGGTACATAAGGTAGCTTCTCCATTTTGTCACAGACATTGCTGCACAAGGAAAGGCCGTCCTTTCTCAAAAGGTAATCGCCACTGATGATTATGGTCGCTGGGTGTTCTTCAGACGCCCCAGAGATAGTCGCTCATCTGGTGGTCTGTAACCTCGAACGGGCTTCCATGATGTGTGAATGAACTAGGCTGCAAGACCAAAGTCGACTATTCGGCACGCAAATCATCTTCCAAGGTTTTCGCATAATTCGATGGCTCATAACTCTCTAGGCAGATCATTCAAAGGCAGACCAACAAGGAAGAGCCGTTGTTTTAGCCACTTCTGACATGCATCGACCGATGTTCTAGACAAACGGCAGTTCGTTCTGGTACCAACCTGCCATTTAGTACGGCAGGTGCTCACACGGCCAGTAGCAAAACTCACCCAGCTTGGCCACCCATGCATTTTGTAAATGTAGGCACAATGAGAAATGTTGAATGATCACAGCAAGGCCTCCCTGTACTCAAAGTTTGATGATGCCAGTCCGACTAGAATCAGCTACTCTAATGCATAGAGAGTTCTACGTGATGATATTCTACCTGTTTTAGTCTAAGAGAAGATCACCGATAAAACCCTAGTTCTTGGCACTCCTGATGTGAACAGCGCAGAAACATTTGCGCGTTCCGTAGCAACGCTGTATTATGTCTTTAAACTTGTAATCAAGCATTGAGCCCCTCGAGAATTCGACACAGAACACGCAGAGTACATTTCAATTAGAAAAGACTTCAACAAATTGGCATACCAAAGCTTTCTTCCTGTCTAGCATATAGAAACTCATTCTAACCATGCCTACGGCGCTCAATCATCTTTAGTCTTTTTAAATACGACAAATCTTATACAACTAGCCATTCTCAACTATTTCGAACCCAAATTGCGTCATAGAAACATGCGATAGGTAGCCAACCACATGGGCGAACCATTCCAAGGTACTTGCCATTGGTGGAGGGAAGCGCATCAAACTACGGCTTGTCCCTTACTTTATGGAGCAATCGGTGTCATCAAGACAAAGAGTTCGTCTTCCAGAGATCCAGGCGTGTGGCGACCGTAGGTCTCAGGGCGGGCAATTTGGACACTGAAGTTGGAGAACAAACCAGCCAAAATGTATCCGAACACTAAGATCGAGTTAGCATCTTGCTTGGAAAATGATATGAACCATTCACTTTAATAGAAGCATCGATGGCCCAGAGCGAAGATGCATATATGTTTACCACAGGGAGAGATCACTTACGATAGTACGTCAGTTGTGTTCCGATACAAGCTCTCGGACCGGTGACGAAAGCCCAGAGAGGAGGCATATCGGTCCTTTCTGCGCCATTCGGGTCCAGCCAGCGTTCAGGAACCCAGGCGTTCGGCTGTGTCCACATTTCAGGGTTCCGGTGCAAAAACCATTGGAAACAGTTGACCCGAGTACCCGCTGGAATACCGTCGACTCCCGAGATGCTAACAGATTTATCGTGAGGTGTGATGCGTGGTAGCGGGGTGCTGTTGGGTCTCATGCGCAGAGACTCCTTGATGACAGCCTGCAGATATGCGATGGACTCAATCGTTTGAGGCGAAGGCAGACTATTAGCGTCACTGTGACTGACTTGGTTTACGTGCATCCCGAGTCCGGCAACCGCGTGCTTCAACATCTCTTGCTGAGCTGGATTCTGAGCAAGATAGTACACCGCGTAGGCAAGAACAAGGCCTGATTAGTCAGGTCAGCAGGTAAAAATAGCTTGAGTGGAATTCCAGAAACTTACCAAAAACCTCGCGAGCACCGGCTACAATAGACAGAAGTTCGTTAGTGACAGTTGAGATCATCGAAGGAGTTCGGTAACCTTACACATGTGATCAAAGATTTCACTGGCGATGGAGATTCTAGATAGCTCTTCCGACGCCTGCATATCGAGGAATTTGCCGTCTTTCAAGTTAGACATAGCCTTTCGTAGCTGATTGTACACAACTGGGATGTCTTCCGCAGGAGGCTGCTCTCCGTTCTGCATGCGTCGATAGATTGCCTCAGACTTGTCGCAATGCTCCAACATCCAGTTCTCGATCCACTCGGTCGATTCGTAGTGCTTACGAGGCATCACATCGAGTCCGATCTTGCGAAGCCCGTGATAGAGTTTGGGGAGTTCCTGAAGCCAGAAGCCCTGAGGACTGTATCTGTTCTCGTAGTGCTCCAGCCACATCTCTGTCAACTCAGGGTTTCGAGTAAAGTCGGGTCCGCTGGAAAGACCCAGAATGTAACAGTTGAGCATGTCCAATCCTGAGGCATAACAGAGTCTCAAAAGCTCTACCGGTTGTCCGTGTGCAGAGTGATGCTGGAGAACTGGGATGAGACGTTGATACATGATGTTGTGAGTTACTTTGCTCAGCGTCTCGGAGGCAAAGAGTGTCGTCTTGGAGTAAGACGAGGAGACTCGTCGGCGGCATGCGGCATGGTCTGCTCGGCTCCGGCTGGCAAAAGAATTCCGCTGTCTAAAAGACAAGTAGGTCAGTGAGTGAAATTGCCACAACTTGGGGCTACCAAAACTGTGAGAGTGGGATGGAGCAATCGTCGGGAATGATGTTAACACTTACCCATAGTATTGGAAGAAATCGAAGTATCCCGGCTTTTCAAACCCGGCGTTGTAGACTTGACGAACACCAGTCTCATAGTCGCTGATGCTGATCTCTTGCGGCGCGACTCGTACAATCTTGCCCAGTCTTTCATGAGCTGCGAGAACAGCTTTCAATTCCTTCCCTTGGTAGCGCTGCCAAAGAATCCAAATAGGACTGAAAGAGCAAGTCCAGTGAGCGGAGGGGACTTTTGAAAGACCTCCTATGAAAGTTCGGTACAAAAGTTGGAACAAGAATACTTCAAGAAGCAATAGAATAACCACGAATGGCAACGCCGGGCCGAGTATCAGGAAAGACATGTCGGCGGTCTTGGGTGGTATCGGTGTCTTGACCCAGTCTTCGATGACCTCTTACTGACTTATTGACATGATAGTCCTGTTTATTTAGGCACACGTTGATCTATTCTTGAATTGACCATTCTCTTCCGCTGACTGTGCATCAGCATTGACCTGGAGGTCTCCGAAAGCTATTGCGTGAGAATTCAAAACTTCAAGCCATGATCAGTTCCTCACATCAACACGTTGTGTACTGCTCGTGTCATTCCCGAAATTCGGGATGACATGCATGCACAGACAAAACTCAAAAGCGTTGGCAGATCCACCAGGGGTGCCCCCTCCTTGGGTCTTGTCAATATGCCAGGATCCGGATCCATTATACATATGCAATGTCAGCTACGACGTGTATTCGTAAGAAGTCTGGAATCTGACGCCGACATGAATAGCCTACGTTGCATCCAAAGGTGTAAGGAGAGCGCCAAGTCGTAAGAGAGAGCGAAGGAAGTTGAAGAAAGATTCATTCTAAACGAGGTGGCGGTATTTTCAGCGAGCAACAGTAACGGCTCTCATGAATAAGCGGACTACGGATGTGTTCTCAAAAGCGACGTTTCTGGGGTAAATTACTTGTCTCGCTGGCCAACTCGGGTCCACCAGGTCTAATTCTCTCGATGAAGCGGCGTTGGGCATTGTGGTCAGTCTATTTACGTGGTAGGAACCTGTGTTCCTTGGGTGGTGTAGACGAACAGCGGATAAAAGTGTTGTTGAAAAAGCGAAAAGACAGCAGGTAGCCTTGCAAACATGAGTACATGTACACAGAGATGTTGATTATCTGATAAATGTGAATGATTGAGTCCTGTCATAGCTTCTCGGGTTCAACACTCATCTGGCGTACCTAGCGTAGTCTGCATATCGCATGGGCTCGTGGTTCTGCCCATCAATCAGCCCCATCCCATAGCTATCCGGTTCTGCATCAGGTACCTCTCCATATTTCTTCATCTTTTTCCGGTCGTTCTTGATTCGTTTCTTCTCCTCTTTGGTTGCCTTGCGCTCCTGCTTGGCTGCCTTCTTTACCGCCTTTTTCTCCTTCTTCTCCTTACGCTTCTGTCGGCATCCCTTCCTGGGAAACTCGCTATTCGTACCCTGAAGGACTCGACCAGGATGTATCACGGCGAGAATAAGCAACGCCAACATCATGGGGAAGGCGTCTAGGGCATATGCGTATGCTTCTGTAAAAGGTATGGGGTTCTCCTCAGGAGTCATGCCTCCGGTAAACTCGACGAGACGGAAAATGATACGGGCCTAAGCGTGCCAATAGCCGTCAGTAAAATTGCGTTCAAAGGCATCGTAGAGGGTAGGATTAGGGTAGGACTAACCGTAATTGCAAGCAAAGCTGCATAAAGTGCAAACTGAAGGGCTTTCCAGTTCCGTCGTGGCATGTAGCCTTCTTCATCCTCCCGGTCGTACGAACCGCCTTCCAGTCCGTACACATCTTCTCTGTTCATTTGTAGAGCACGATAATGGAAGCGAGCCATCAACATCAAGAACACCACAATGAAGCCCTCTTGGACACCCATGCCGATGATGTAAATCTTGACCCCCTTTGCCCTTGTATTAGGCTCTACTGTTGGACCAGCCATGACACCTCCCGTGGCCTGCACGATGAATGTGGCGATGTCAGCAACGACGAAAATGCGCCCAAGCCATCTTGCTGGAATGTAGCAAACTCGAGGCTCTCCGCCTGGTCGGAAGAAGTAAACCATTCGCGCAAATGTCATGTACACAAAGGCGTTGAGCCATACAGGAGCCAATAGGAATAGCACCTGATGGCCTGTGGCGTACCCCTGGGCTTGTTGATCTTGCGAGCCATATGCGTGAAGAATGAATGCGCCCATTTCCCAGCTTGCCGCCATAAGAACTGTCCATGTGAAAGGCTATGCGGTGGTCAATGTCAGTATTGATACTCTTCACTAACTTATTCCGATGGTTGGCGTTGCTCTTTGTGAAAAGAGAAGACCAATTCAAGGGAAGTCTCGGATGCATCATCTTACTTTTCGGTACCATATAGCTTCGATAAGATGAACCAAAGTCAGAACACCAAATATCGAAGCTGTTGCGATCGCGGGTGTCAATTCGGGATGGAAGTTGTAATTTGAATTGCAAGCGTCCCAAGGAACCGCTCCGTTCGGCCCCGGCACCGCACTCGTGCAATCTGTTCTCGGAGGATCATCATCGCCATCGTCCCGAATCATCAGCGTCGGTGTTGGGAACATTATGCTTGCTCCGGTAGTGCCGAGGTAAAATAGAAAGAGAAAGATGAGGATGAACAAGTACTAGTCTTTACAGCGAGCAAACATAGGAAGACATTCCATATGATGGTCGTTTAGTCTAGAAAATGAAAATCCGCTGTTTTTCCACTCGATATCATTGCAAAACTTTGCCAACCAAATCCTTCAAGTTGGCTTCGATATCCAACTTAAAGATGATGGGCACTGAAAGACTATCTCAAAGCGGCATCGACTGCATTCCGAGCGTTTAGAGTGCCAAGGCTGGTGCCTAGAGGGAAAGCAAGTTGGTCGACCTCTGTGTCTCGCAAATGACGCGTCCTCCCTCCAGCACCGCCGGCGACTCGGCATGATCGACCCTCCATTGACCCTCCGGGGTCACTTCTAAGCGGGTCTAGTTGTAACAGACCACTATCCAACCAACACGAGAAACGTGTGCAACAGGGGTAAGGGGGTCTAAAATGTGACGACGGTTAGCGACTTCTTGAGCTTTAGTGGTGACAATGCTTCTTTTAAGAGAAGAAGCTTTGACGAGCCATTGGGTCAAGTTGGTTTTGACCAGAAACCGGACTTTGACTGGGCGGTTACTCCGCGTCTTGATCACGTCAATCTGTGTTTGTTGACCTACCAAGAGAAACCTTTCTCCGACTCTGTGTACCAACCGTGGAATTATCTTCTAAGACCCGATCATCGAACTAGCTCCTAACAATACAAAAGGCACTCAGTGTATCCGTACGTTCTTTTAAAGATAGAGCAACTAGTGTCAGACTTTTCAGATGGTGTGCATTTTAGGTAATATCAAGAGTGCAATGTAACCGCCCGGGAGCATATTTCTACCCTGTCATGCCTTCGCCTCTTTGTATAGTCTATGAATCCCGGATTGTAATACTCGCATCCATGTCTGGGAGTTCGTGCTAGCCATACCCTTTAGCCTACAACTAATGTGCCTTTCCCCCTCTCAAGGAAGTTGAGAAATGATTTTGACCACTGCATCGCCGAATTGGCTTGTCGTCGCCGTGCCCCCCAAGTCCGAAGTCCGAATACCAGACTCAATCGCATCGCTAACAGCCTTGCAGATCAGATCAGACGCTTCGGGCATGTTGAGAGAGTAACGGAACATCATGGCAACAGAAAGGATCATGCCAACAGGATTGACCAACTGCTTTCCGGCGATATCTGGCGCGGATCCATGAACTGGCTCATACAAGCCTTTTATCATGCTACTGCCGGATTGCGGTGGGATACCTCGCAAACTAGCGCTGGGGAGAAGACCAATGCTGCCAGCAATGGCGCTTCCTTGATCACTAATGATGTCACCAAATAGGTTACTCGTCAACACGATGCCGTTGAGCTTGGTTGGGTTGCAGGCCAGAGTCATGGCAGCACTGTCCACAAGCTGGTGCTCGAAACGGACATCGGGGAACTCTTTGCTCAAGACTTCGGTGACGACGCGACGCCAAAAGCTGCCGCAAGCCGCGAGCACGTTTGCTTTGTCAAGGCTGATGACGGGCTTAGGCGGTGTTGTTAACCTAGCCAGGTTGCCAGCCAACCGCGCTGCTCTGGCGACCTCCTCATAGGTGTACTGGTCCGTATCTTTGGCAATGAGATCGCCGCGCTCTCGGTGTCCAAAATAAATACCACCAGTAAGCTCGCGAACGATGAGAATGTCGGTGCCTCTACAAATGTCGGCCTTCATTGGCGACGTGTCAACTAGGGACGGGGCGGGGAAAGTGATCGGACGCAGGTTGCCGAATGCATCTAGTTCGCGGCGCAGAGTTCCGAGACTCGCGGCTTCAACGGATGGAACCTGTCCTGCCCATTTCTTTGGAGCTTGTGGTCAGCAAGGCGGTTTGTCGAGGGCAGTTACCGGCATGGGTGTCTTACAGTGCCACCGACTGCGCCTAGCAGGATTGCATCGGCCTCCTTTGCATCTTGAAGAGCTTCGGGAAGGATCGGCTTTCCGTGGAGATCAAATGATGCCTGTGACGAAAAGGGTTAGAAAGCGTCATAATACGCGGTCTGGCAGAAACTTCGGTGTCGACATACTCCGCCTATGGGGTGATGCGTCAGGTTGAACTTGATTTCGGGGTGGCGGAGGGCGACTTCATGAAGGACCTTGAGCCCCTCAGACATGACCTGCATTTATGATTAATGACGGAACTCATCCACCTCAAAGGGTGTGTGGGTGAGCTGGGGAAGTTGGGCATACCTCTGGCCCGGCGTAATCTCCACCAAAAACAACAATCTTGAACGTAGCAGTCATTTTGACAAATTACAGTTTCTCGGTGGTTTGGCTTAGAAGTTAGATGGGAAAGCAATTGAACAGAATTGCTGAATCTTCATAAATGAGATCTAGATCGCGTTTTCCTTCTTCAAGTATACACATGGCTCCCGATTGAGTTTGTCCATTCTCATGTTTGGCTTTGCAATTGTTTCCTTCGAGCCGAGCTCGGCCAGACATAACTTGGGGGTTCATGATGTTGACGCTGCTTGCCTGCCGGACAATGCATTGGAGGTAAGCAGTTCCAGTGACAGAGAGAGAAGACTGTGCATTCAGGCTGAGAATGTGACGGGAATGCGAATCTATCCGTAGATCAGGGGCTCACCCGCCCTGCGAGTATGATGATTTTGCTGACCTCGCATATGGCCCTGGTCCCGGCTAGTCGACCGTCTTACGATGTTCCAACGAAGAAACAAGGGTCCATTAGTCTTTTGGCCCTGGCGCCCCAACATGACCCCCTTCGATTCGGTCAATCGGAACTCGGCGGCAAGACAATACTGATTATAGGCCTCCTCCGTGTGACCGTGTCACAAAACCCCGAGAAAGTTTAAATCCCCAGGCCCACATGGCCGTCCCCAACGGAACCACGGAGCAGCGCGTACAGCCAAGGGACTTTGCATACGGCACAGCCAGTTAAGACTGGAGACGGGCTCAATGAGATACTGTGGCTAGAGTATTACTACTACAGATAGTGGCGTTCCAGATGCGCCGGACAACGCGTTGCAAGACTCCCACAGCTGTATGGTCAAGCGGGAAATGTTCTAGCTAGAGATTGTGGTCAGACGCTGACGGTCAGCTATGGAAGATAACCAACTTGAGAGTGCGGACTAATGTATTCAGCATCTCGTTATCGGACCGTAGAATTGCAGTTTAAGAGAGCCATAGTCGAGCGTGATTCAAATGGGGGCTATCGTCGCTTTGGTCAACTTCCATTACCTACTTTATTGACTTAAGCTGTTCTTCTATCACTGCGACTTTTCTGTAGTGACTTGTTCTACCGGCTGTCGGCACCACGATCCTCGTTTTTCTTACGAAATATCTGCTACCATGGGTTCTATTCCCGCACATTCTTCAGCGCCTGGCGAGAGCGAGAGCGAGATGCTCTTCGCAGTTCGTCCGCCGAAGACGGACGTAGAATGGAGCAAAATCGGTTTTACGCCTTTCCAAGGTCAGTCCGTTTATGAATGGGGTCACTGTGGTCTGATGTCAGTCAACATGGTGCAAGCGATGACACCCGTTAAAAGAGCTTTTGGGTTGGATGGGTGGTAATAACAGTGCTTAGTAAACGGCCACATCGAATGCACATTTACAGTCAAGTCCGGCACTTGGAGCCAACCGCGCTGGGTACAGGAGCCTTACCTAAGAGTTCACGGCCTGTCCCCGGCGCTTAATTACGGGCAGCAAGCCTTTGAGGGGCTACGCGTCTTTCGCAGCGAGTCAGGCAGCGTCCAGCTTTTCCGGCTAGCGAGCCATGCGGCCCGATTCGCGCGGTCTGCCGCTGCCGTTGACATTCCGGCCGTCCCGGCCGATTTGTTTGCCAAATCGGTGCGGTTGGCCGTTCAACTCAACAGCGATTTTGTACCTCCGTTCGAGGGTGGGTGCTCCATGTATGTGCGCCCAGTCGTCTTTGCAAGCAGCCCGACTATGAACATGTACACGGCGGAGGAGTACACGTTCGCCGTCTTGGTCACGCCGGTCGGGCTGTTGTATGGAGCAACGGGCCTCAAAGCATTGGTTGTGGAGGGATTCGATCGTACGGCGCCGAAAGGCACCGGTGCCTTCAAAGTCGGTGGGAATTATGGGCCCACCATTCCGATAATGGGACGGGCACGAAAGCAAGGTTACGGGTTGACACTCCACCTAGACGCCGAGACGCAGTCCTTCATCCACGAGTTCTCTGCTAGCGGCTTTATTGGAATCAAGGCAGAATCGGCTGTGACTGGAGCCCCGCCTACAATGGTCATCCCCAAAGACGAGCATATCCTCCCAAGTATCACAGTTGACAGCGTGGGACAAATTGCCCAGGAACTTGGATGGAAGGTTGAGAAGCGTCCCGTAAGTTTTGAGTTTCTCGTTTGATCCACCACCATGAGCCAATTGCTCTCTCAGCGTTCCATTCCTCTCTTCAACGTTCCATGTGGGGGAGGAGCGAGATCTCGGCGGAAGTTTTTGAGTTTTATGGGAGATTACCGCTAATAATGTCCCGGCGTCATGGCTTTAGATCCCGTTCACAGAGCTTGGCGACTTTTCTGAGGTCTACACCGTCGGCACCGCATCATCGCTGGTGCCCGTAAGCGCCATTGAGCGCGAGTCGACTGGCGAGCGGTTCGCGTTTACCGTCGATGCGCAGTCTCCGCAATCCGCTTATGCCAGGTTGACAGACAGGTTGCAAGGAATCAAGCGGGGCCTGTATACAGAGCCGTGGGGTTGGGTGGAAGAACTCGATGACGTTGCTTTGCGCAACGACATTGAGCGGATCACCAACACTGGGTCAGTGAAGTCTCCGGAGTAACTCTCGGTACCGAGGTCTTGAGGCGGCGAACGACTCACGTTTTTTGTTTTTGGATTTATAGGTATCATACGAAGCGGATAGACCCCAACTGTGGCCATTGGGCAGAGATGGATAGAGTTGCGCATTGCTCAAGATAGATTGCTTTTCCAAGTCCATCAGGGTCATTCCGCTCGAAATACGCAGTACGAATACGTATGGAGCTTTGCTGTGTGCTTTCGTTTCTTAAAAACCGGGCCGGTGGGCGTCCCCTTGAAACTTACCAAGGAGTGCTCCGTGTTGACTCCTGGTGGAATCAATAGAGGACTGGGTAATATATCCTGATTTCAGGAGGTGGATCCACGAGTAAGATGCTCGAGCTACGGGCGTATTCATTTTGCGGGGTTCTTGAACACTTGCAGTATCACAGCTGTCCCGCCTTGCATCTATAATTGTGTTATAATGATTCCGAGTGACAGCGCAAACATTACCCAGGAAGGGTATCCCAGTCGTTGAGTCAGTCAATCCACTAAAACTCGGGCAAGCTAACTAGAATGTCGGTTCTAGAGCAGGTCGCCAAGCGTTGCAATGCTCCTCTACAGACTTGACTTGGGCCAATCATCCTACCATGGGTACGATACGATCGCATATTCGGCCGCTGTTTCGCAGCTTGCCTCGCTTGCAGAAAGACATACCTTTGCTACACTATTGACCTCAGGTATTGGCGATGTGGGACATAGTTTCCGATGAACAGCCGTTGTGTTCGCTCGAGTCAGTCACCCGCCTACATCGTACCACAGCTGCTTGCGATCAAGAAATGCCATACAGAACATGCAGCATGGCCAGAATTTGGCCCCGGCTTCCCCGTCTGAGCCCTTGCAACAGCCATTCTAGGCCTGTAAGGTCTGCTCTGGCTCTTACTGATGTAGCCTGCAGCCACTGCAGCTACTGCTGACCAAAGATGGTGTAAGGGTCTTTTGAATATGGATCTGGACCCCAAAATTAGCTTTTCAAGGGTTTCTACACCGAGGTCATCGCTGTCCAATGTAAATATTTGCGCCTAGACCTACACGAATACTGCGGAAAACGATGATTCAGGAGGGGCCTTCCAATGCCAAGCTGCCAACACACAAACACCAAAATCATTGAGAGTCACCGAAGACGTAGCGCGCGCGCAAAAAAAAGCTTGAAGGCTATACTAATATCCGTACGGTATACGGTGACAATCTATTACGCCGTACACTAAGTACCTGGATATGGTACGACTACGACTTGTTCAACTCCATGTCCTGCTGAACCACGGGTCGAGACCCTGCATAAATCTAGTCCCCTCCACCGGCCCCTTAACATCCGTAGAGCCCACATGTGCATGATCACCATGCCATGACATCTTGGGCAGGTTTAGCCTTGAGTTCCTTTGCGACGCCGCCCTGTGAGGCTTTGCGACCCGTCAAGACGTCGTAGATGCGTTTGCCAAATTGGTTGAAGGCATTTGTCATGCCGCCCATCTTGGTCAGCTTCTTCTCGAGCACGGACAACTGAAATTCGAAGGTCTCGCCGTCGACAGTCAGCACGTTGCGATCCAGGTCGATCTCAATGCTGGTTCCTGTCTGCGCCTTCTCGTAAAATAAGGGATCGTCGATGGTGAAGCCCCACAGACCCAGGGACGGCTGGTTTCGGCTGTAAATGAACGCGAATGCCTTTGCGATGACACATTCGACACCGACGCCTAATACAGTAACGTCTGGTCAGCCTACCATTACGAACGAAGGAACGGCACGAAGGAATGAAGGATGGTGATAACGATGATGATGATGATGATCACTTCGGAGACTCATTTCTGCCGGCGGACAAACTCTTTGACGGACAATGCGGCGGTAAGAATCACCGAGAGCGAGGGGGCTTATGTGCAAAGGAACATGCAAAGGATTGAGGGAATGAGACTCCGACGCACCTAGTAAAGCTTGCACAGCCTCTTGACGACTAGATCCACAGCCAAACGCATCGCCAGCAACAATGACTTTGTGACCTTCCTTAACGAGCTGCCGGAATTCAGGGTTGGTGAACTCGAGGCAATGAGTGCCGAGCTCCTCGTTGTTCTTGGATGTGAGAAGGTATTGTGCAGGCGCAAGCTATTTGCGGGACGGCCCGTTAGAACATTGTTTCTTATGCGTCTCTTTTGCTGGCTTCATGTGCAATTCGCGAATCGGAAGCGAAGCAAGGGAAAGGTGGCTTACCGCATCGGTGTCAACAAAATCTCCTAGACGGAAGATCTTACTCCTAATGGTCCCGGAGCCGGGCTTAGCCTGGTCGGCGGCCGCGTCCTCGCCGGACGTGCTGGGTCCCTGATCCTCCGCAACGTTCTTCGCATCCTCTTCGGCATCTTGGCCTGGCGGCTCCACCCATTGCGGTTGGCTGAGGATACCATCGGCAAGGGATCCTTTGCCCTTGACGGCGGCCCATCGATCCGCTGGGATGAGGTCAATAAGATCTTGTGGAGAAGTGACAGCCATGTCAAAAGACGACGCAGCCACCGTTGCAGCGGACGCCAAACTGCCGATAGCCCCTGTCATGCCACTTGTCAGCTTACATTGTCCAGCGTTGCATTTGTTCTCAGCTGAGTTTGGGTCTCGAGAGGGTCTTGAGAGGGGTCTCTTGTGCAATATCACAAAACTGCTCGCGGGTCCACCAGGAAACGGGGCAAATCTGCGGGCAGTTTTGGCCAAAAAGGGACAGACAGGGAAATAAGAACGATCGTGAGTGTATCCCACGAGACTTACCCTTGCCCATACGGTTCTCGAAATTGCGGTTCTGGCTGCTAAGCCAGACTTCCCCAGGTTTGGCCATGTCAGCGCCCATACCAACACAGTAGCTGCATCCAGGGATGCCAATGATGAAGCCCGCTCTTTCGTAAATGTCTGCGAGGCCTGTCTTTCGAAGGTAGTCGGCGATGGGGCGGCTTCCGGGGACAACGCGGCGCTCTCCCCGGGCCACCGGCTTCCTTCCCGCGTCCAAGCCAGCCTGCAGCACAAGCGCGCCCATGACAAGATCCTCCTCCGCTGTTGTGCAAGCACCGATGAAGACGCCATCAAGGTGAGTACCTGCCACATCGGACACCGGCACTACATCATCGGGGCTCGGGTACTTGGCCACAAAGGGCTCGACCAGAGAGACGTCGATAGTATGTGACTCCGCATAGGAGCATCCCTCATCAGGCTTGAAGTAGTACGATGCGGTCCTGTGATGGGCTGTTTTACGGGCATCGATAAAGTCTTTGGTGACTTCGTCGGGCACGAATATCCCTGTGATGCCACCAAACTCCTGATTTTGAAGTTAGCCAACCCTGAAACCTAGTGCAAAGTGCCAAGGGTCTGCATGCCGTGCCGGCGGGATAAATAGGAATCGACTCAGTGAGATCAAAAAGGGTAAAAACAAAGGCAATTGCTTACGGTAGTCATGTTTGCAATGGCAAAGCGGGCGTCGGAGCTCAACCATCGGCACCCGGGGCCTGTATACTCAACAACCCGATCCGCAGCAACCGTATTCCGTTTAAGTTGCTGAAGAATATAGAGGATAATATCTTTACCTCCGACTCCGCGCTGGGGCTTGCCCACTAGGTGGATCTCGACGACCTCGGGAACTTTGAACCAGATCTCTCCAGTAACCAGAGCCATCGTGACCTCGGTTGCACCCAGTCCAATCGCAAGACAACCGTCGGCCCCAGAGCTACATGTGTGCGAATCCGAGCCAATGATGATTTGGCCTGGTTGGGCCCGCTCACGGTAGAACTCGGTGTGCATGATGGTGTAATTGTTGCCCTGGAACTGTGTCATCTTGAACTTCTTACGAGCAAAGTCCATCTCGCCAACCAGCTTCTGCACAAGGGGCGTGTCCATCAGCCTTGGATCAACCACATGATCGCCAGCCAGCCAGAAGTTGGAATTCGAGAAAATTCCAGGGTCTCCCAGCTTGTTGTAGACTTGAAGCATGCCCTAGTTCAACGTCAGCAAGCCATCCAGGCCTGTGGGGACTTAGAGGTGAGGGTAACGTGTAAACATACATGCCAGCTAGCCTCGCTAGCCATGATCCAGTCGACAGAAACTCTAATTGTGTCCCCTGTTCGGACCCATCCTGTGCGAGTCACGTCATGCAGAGCAAATATCTTTTCCGTAACATTCATGGGGCGGCGGCCGGCAGGCCGGCTCACTAAGGGAACGATCGGTCCCCCCCGTCGATCGTTGGAATTCAGACTCTCGAGCCCTAATGAAGGAAGTCGTTCCCGATCAGTGTTCATCCAATAAATGCGGCAAAACCAGGGGTTGACTGGGAGTTCGCGGCACAGCAAAAGAAAGGAAGTATGCTTACATGCAGATGTGAGCAGAATCAGCTCGCTGCGGTCCGTTGCGCTCAACTCCCCGGTCCAGGTCAAACCCATACCGCCGTAGTCGGGGGACGCCGTGGCGATGCTGACGACCTGCAGAATTGTTTTCGCTTCTTTCTCCTTGCCATCTCGCTGCAGTCTAGCTGCCAGGGCAGAAAGAACAACCAGAGGATGCTCGGCGCTTTTAGTCTCTATATCCGACGTTCCTAATCTGGGCATCAGGTCTGTCTAGCGATGAACAGGGGATATGGACATTTGGACACTTACCACCGTTGGGTGTCCCCTCGTCTCGCAAGTGGAGATCTCGTGTTGCAGCCAATAGCTGCAGGAGCTGCTCGTTGAAGCTCTGTTCCGCCATGCTTGTGTGAAGTATTCAGCAATGAACGATGCGCAACCTTCGATTGAATCTTGTAGATGCTGTGTATTACTTTGACGGGACAATGAGTGACCGAGACACCAACCTGGCCCAAGGCTTCTTTAATAGATATCATAAGGATATCACGAGCTTCATAACTGAATCCAAAGAACCATTGATTTTTTGTTCTGTCATTCACCTGGCGCTGGGAATGTCTCGTCAGCTGGAAAAGCGAACGTCAGATTGGACGCAAAGTCATCCTATGATCCATCCGTGCGGGCGTCTGTGCAGCGTCTAAACACCTCGTCAATCTCAATGTTTACGACATGTGTATGTGACCTCACTGCTTTTCATATTGCGAGAGTGTTCTATTCCAGTCGTATCCAAACCAGACACGTTGTTGTGACAGACGCTGCATCGTCAGCACGTTTGAAAAGCCATGGCTACAGGGGGATGAAAACATTCTGGCTCCGATGCTGTGGCGGCCGGCCCCACAGAGAAGTTCCGTCTTCGGACGCCCTCCTCTGTTGGCAAGTTGCTCTGTAAACTTAACCACTTCGAATGATCGAAAGGCATCAATCGTTCCAGGCGTTAATCCGGAGTCCGTGTATCTGCCGAGCTGGGCCAGATGGCTATGCGAAGATACCCATGTGCTAATTTGATAGTTTAGCTCTGCTTGCTTGGCCAAGGGACTGAAATCGCACGTCTCCTGAATTACTCGTGAGAACTAAGACGGGTTCACGGCATGCTTAGCTCCACAACACGAGCTTCTTTGCATGGGCAGCAAAAGTTAAACATGACTTCGATGTCTGGTCTTTTTGGCGACCTGGGCGTGTGTAACGTTCAAGATACGGTTGAGGCTGACTGAGAAGCACAGGCATCAGAACGACCCGGATTTTGGCACACATGGGTCACCTTGCAATGCGGCACCACATGAGAAGTGGGTTGAGTAACACGTATAGAATGATCTTGATTTGTGAACATGTTCGATAACAGGCCTATTCTACACAAGCAAACTTAGATTACCACCAAATTTGACAATACTCCTCCGTTTCCCATGCTACTCTGACTCCGTGCCAGAGTCGTTTGTTTCCGTTTCTGTTACTTTCCTAGCTCAGCTTCGCTCCGTGTCGCAGTAAACGCTCAACCATTGCTTTGTTCCCACTTTCCGCCGCTCTATAGAGAGGCGTGCAACCGTCCGGGTCCAAGAAGTCGACGTCAGCTCCATGCTCCGCAAGCATGGTCACCATGGGACCTTGGTTGTTTTGCGTCGCGTAGTGGATCGGGGCCAGCCCAGCTTTATCCGCGGCATTGACATCCGAACCGTGGAGGATCAGCGTTTTAGCTACGTTGATGTGGCCGTGTGTTGCTGCAATGTGCAAAGGGCTTCCTTGAGTTGGCCTCGCAAACTTTCCCCATATTGTCAGCAAATGAACGTGCAAAGCAACGGAACTTTTGATCGTTGCTGAGATTTAGGGCAGAAAAATGAAATGTGAGAGGTTCCGAATGAGTAAGTCAAACCCCCCACTTCCTGGCACCCCCCTGTTTCTGGCACCCACAAAAACGATGGGATCACAACCCAACCTCCTCATTACTATTAACTATTGATCCTCAACCACACCCACTACAATACAACTGCCAGCCTCACTAGGGCATTCAGAGTCGCTGGATTCAGCCGTAATAACCTCCTTTTCACCCGCTTCGATTTGAGCCCGATGGATATCCCTGATGTTCGCAAACTTCGTGTTGGGATCGATCTGAACAGTCTTCCTCTTCCTAACTGCAGCGTTGGTAACTTAGGCCCTCAGGTGAGCCAGCTGCTGCTGGGCAGCTGCCAGTTGCCAGGCCTGCTCTGTGAAGCCTTTTTTCACCTTCCTGAACAGCAGCCGTTGAGTGCTGGTATCATTGTCGAGTTGGGTGTATAAGTGCAGTTGACCGCTGAGCTCTGCCAGCTTCCTGGGTGTCGACCAGACCACTGCAGAGGAAGCAGAATCCCATGGCTCAACAGGGGTAGTTTGTTGACCATTATGGCATCGCTTTTTGCCCCGACTGGTTGGTTTGGGTGTGGTGGGCAGCAGCAGAAGGCTCAGGTAATACCATAGGGTTCATCAGGGCTTAACCATCGCTACAGGGTGTAGACCAGTCCACTTCCAACCACTTCTGATGTTCGAGACTGATAGACCAGCAAGTCGAGCCTTCTGGTAACAGTCCAGGAAGTTCCTTTTACCTATAATGGTAGAGTCGTTCCATTGAGACAAGTAACCGAGCTCCTTCCGATAGGCTGACTTAACAGGGCTGAAGACAGACTGGTCAAGTGGCTGGAGGACATGAGAGTGTGGTGGTAAGAACAGTAAATGGATATTGTTAATATAGCAATTCCACATGAAGTCTGTCGTCGTATGACTCCCATGCCCATCCACAATCAACAGTCGAGCCTCGCCCTCAGCCTCGGGCATAGTCTGTGGGATAAACACCTTCTCTAACCATTCAATGGCAGTTAAGTCTGTAGTCCAGCCATTATCTGTTGCTGTAAACTCCCACCCATCGTATGGAACCAGATGTAATGGAAACCACTGTTGTTGGACCGTCTTTTGAAAATGATAAGAGGAGAAGTGCCCTACCCAAGGCTGAGATACACTCAATGATAGAGACCCATGCCCTCGACCCAGGTTGTTTCTTGCGAACAGACGTCGTCTCAGCCATGCCCAGCACTAACCCATTAGCTCCCTGACCCTCGAGGATGCCAGTCTCATCCATATTATATCTGTTGGCTGGTTTGATGTCCTTGATCTCAGGGATAGCAAGGAACTTAAACCAGTTCCTAATGACCTCAGTAGATGCCCCATTAACGCGTCTAGAATCGATGGAACGACTTCTCTGAACCTTAATGATAGGGTTCCTTCTCACGAAGGCATAGATCCAGCCTTTTCCTAATGGTTTGGTATCCCCAGCAGCAGCCAGAACTCGCTCTGCGAATTCCTTCACCTGTTGGTGCGTTGGTGCGAGGCCCAGCGAAGCCTGAATGCGAACCCATTGTGCCAGCTTACTCTCCTGGTCAGGAGACAGCCTCTGCCAGTCAGCAAAGCCACTTTCCTAGTCTGACCACCTTGGAGACGTAGTTGGAGGGTTGATCGTGGTATCCCATACTCCAATGAGGCTCTCTTTTGACTCTTGCCGTTTGAGATGTCCTCGAGAGCCTGACGAAGCTGATCTTCGGTATATTGAGGCATTAGATATAGAAGAAGGTATGTGCAAAAAATGAGCCCATTTGGACTCGAATTGAAAATGTTGTGATAAAAGGAGGTTGGGGGTGGGCATTGCGTTGTGGTGGATTTTCGCGTTTTTGTGGGTGCCAGAAACAGGGGGGTGCCGGGAAGTGGGGGGTTTGACTTACTTATATAAGAAATCCTCATCTGTGCTATTAAGGAAGTGATGGTAGGACGAAGTGAGATATACAACTTACCCCTAATGTGAGGATATCTTCTGTTGAAAGGTCTGACATGTCTTCGTGTCTGCTGTTTGGTGTCATGAGTGTCATGCTGGCGTCTAATGTCCACGGCTCGATGAATTCGACAGTGTTCAAGCTGTGGGGGATTCCAGCTGAATATGAGCTCGCGTCAAGGTCATCAGTGACAGCGTTTCGTTGCAGCGTCCGTGGAGCAGCTTCTCCAGACACTCCCATTTCCGAAGCAGGGAAAATTACTGCTGCCTGCCCAAAGTCTTGGGTCGACTCATGCGGCGGGGTCTGAAGTGAACCGAACGGATCGGCAAGTGCTGCGGTGTATGTGAGGTCCTGCAGAATCTCATTAGCCCAGACTCTCGTGACAATGGTACCGTAAAGACGCGTAAGCACACTTGCTGTGACCGTTGGGGGTGAAGAAGAAGCGCTTCTTGACCTCCTCGTCGTTGTTGCTGATGTTGCTGTGGATGATGACGCGACATGGCTCGTTGCTGCGGCGGCTGCTGCGGCACTCTTTCCCTTGGCTCCTAGAATAAATCGACTTGTTGGTTTCTAAACGTCTCTTCTCTATTGGATGGATGATAACGGATGATGCTGTGGCATGTGCTGTGGTATGTGCTGTGGCATGTGTTGGACTGGGCTGGGCTGGGAGTGAGGGTAAAGATAGTGAAGTGAGGGTGTAGGCAGGGTAAGGTGTGTTGGTTTTGAGGTTGCATACGGGACTTTCGCTTTGCCAGTCGGTTTTGTGTTCTCCTCCGCTCGGCCGGGTTGACTGTAAGGGCCATCAAAAGAGACCTCATGTCACCCTCACAGCTCATGGTGTTCATGGTGGCGGCAACTGTAAATAAACTACTCAGAGCACAACCTGCACTCGGTCCGTATAGCGAAGAAGAAAAAAAAGACTAAAAAAGTACGGAATGCAGTCAAGCGCTGAACTTGCAGGAAGCTGCAGAAGTATTTCTTAACCGCATCAAACACATCAGAGACAGACAGGCCTAATGACGGGCCGCAGCGGGCAGGAACAATATGAATATCGGCAGCACGTCATGGAGTAAAGCCCGTCCTTCCGTGACACTATTCAACAACCTGGGTCTCTCGAAATCCTCCTGCACCTTAAACTTTCGCCAAGGCAGTGTCGGTGCTACCGAGGCTGAGGCGTTTGTATCCACACCGCCGGCGAGTCCCACAAGCCTCCAGGGGAAGGGGGAAGGATTCTCGCATCAAATCCTAGTACCAGCATAGCGACCCCGGTGCCGAGATCCCGGGGAAAATGCAACGGGAGGGCTCCGCGTGGGATCAACTGCGGACATTATTCCCCGCGCCGAAGCGCGCAAACGGCCGCACCTCCATGCTCGGTCTAGGCATGCCAATACATATAGGGTTTGAACGTTTGATTGTCAGACCACGAAGGAAGCACGTTTCTTACCTACTGGGGGAAAGCGAGTCAGCCAACGTGTCCAAGATCAGCAGCTCCTTAATAATGCTAGGCCTAGGCGTAACGCTCTCAAACCAGACCCTTTGTGGTCTGCTGGCGATGCAATGTCAAGACACTTTGAGAAAGTTTCTTGGTCAAGCCGTTTACGAATATTCCCGTTCGTTTTTTTTTGTGGTACTATGCTACTCACTAGACAATGATCCTCCCCCACCGGAACTATTTTCCATGTCCCGTCTCTTGACAAGCTGTCAGGTCCCGATGCTACCGGTTCATCCGACTAAACATCGGCTCTGTTCATGAAACATCTTGTCTCTTCCGGAAACGGAGTTTACAGTTGAGCCCCTTCGGCAAAGCATCCTGTGTTCCCCATTGTTCCATGATACGACTTGGTTCGTCCAATGTAGTCTCGAACGTGAGAAGAACAGCAGATATCAACATCTTCACCTGGAGAGTCGCAAATGCTTTGCCCAGGCATAGACGGGCACCATACCCGAACGGGATGAAAGACCGCTCCAGTCTTAACAAGCCTTCAGGCTGGACGTCTAACCACCGCCTTGGGTTGAATTCCAGCGGCTCGGGAAAGACTGACGGGTCCAGGTGCAACGCAATGGTCGAAGCGGATGCAACGGTCTAATTTTTACATGGGTAAATGTTAGAACGGCGTGTAGAATACTGGCTTGGGTTCTACGGCAGCAGGAGTGCAACCGGCAACTTACGTATGGGGGAATGTAAACATCGCCGTATCGGGTGCCCTTGGCCAATATGCGCTCGGCTCGCCCACTAGAAACTGGATTGATCCGATATGACTCTCTTATGCACGCTTCTAGAATAGGGGCTTTGTCGAGCAACTGCCAGACCGGGAGACCGTCATCTTCCCGCGGTAGCGCCTCAATCTCAGCTCGAACCTTGGCCTGCCAGTCAGGGTTCCGGCTCAGGTGGTAGACCACATACGTCAAAGCAACAGTGACGGTAGCCTGAGCCGCGTGGAGGTTATCAATCACCTCGCATGCCACGTAATCATCAGAGATATCACGACCAGCAAGTCGGAGATCTTGAATGAGGCGGATGAGCGACCAATCAGACGATGACTTGGGATCAGAAAGTGAGTAAGCCAGACGCTGCATGGCCCAAACATCGAGGTCTCGCTCCGCCGATAGGAATTTGGACGAGCCAGTGTACATGGAAACGGCCTTTTCCATTATGTTGTGGGCGAAAGGTAGGTTGAACTTGAGGGAGTTCCACATTTCGGTGTTCTTGAGCCTGGCAAGAATGTCGCGATCTGTGTAGTCTCCTTGAACAGCATGAGAGCAGTGCCTTGGTCCGTAAACCAACGCGGTGATGTTGTCCCATGCGTAGTGGTTGATGACGGGGAATACATCGATGATTTGCTCCAGCTTGGAATGTCTCTCAAGTGTCTCTCGGACTCCAAGCGCCTTTTGCCGGAGAGGCTGTTGTATCTCTGACTTGTAGATGGAAGTTGCCTGGTAGAACGCCGAAGACAATCCTCTCTTCGCCTTGTGCTCTTCGTAAGGCTTTTCGGCAAATATTGACCGCTCTCCGTGATAAATGAAGTGGTCAAAATAATCGCTCTTAGGGTTCCTCTTAGAACTGCTGTAAAGGTCTCGCATAGCCGTAACGTCGGAGATTGACACCTCTCCGGGTGCAATAAGCACGAAAGGGCCATACGTCCGATGCCATTTTGCGATTGCCTGAGGCCTTTGACGAATCAATTCGAACATTGCAATATAGTGATGGGAAATTCGGCATGGCCAGGGGCCTGGAATATGCCGGTATTTTGCCACTCGCCATAGTACGAAAGCGAGACCGGGAATCGTCAAGACTAAGGCAAATAGGCCGATATACCGAGAAAAGATCTGAAAAATGATAAGATTGGGCATGGTGCTCGTATCAAAAAGGTTAGAAGGGTAGGAATTGTTGTCTCTGTAGGATGCTCATCCATAGGTTTTCGTTTGAACAGGAACGTGGCTGACGAATACTTGTAGGCGCCATCTATCCCTCCTCCAGAGGATTCGACTAGCCATGACGATCGTCTTTGTTGATCACAGCCTCTATGATGCCGTTTACAACAGATAGTGTGACAGTACAGGCATGTTGTATGGGCCCCAAACGTCCGCTGACTTTGCATTGCGAGCGGAGACTCGCATAAGCGACTCCTGATGTTGGTGATAATTCGTCAGACGAAGGAACTTGTGGCTATGACGGTTGTTTTCATGAGGTTACGTCGGAAATTTTCCGCGTCACTGCAAGAAACATTAAAAAAAAAAAAAAAAAAAAACATAGCTGGGACCGATGCATCATTGCGCTGTAAAGGCTACCTTAAGTATGGACTTTCTGATTTCCTACTTAACGCATGAAGGGTGTATCAGCTAGATATTTAGGTATTTCTTATCCTAGTACCTTACAAATATCTGTTAGACACAGCAACGTTAAAGACTGCGATTGAGGAAGATTTGTCCTTAGACAATCTTCACGATGTATCAGGTGTAGAAGATGGTTGCTGCGATAAGTCTTACTCTATGAGGGATCACATTTCCACAGCATCAAAAAGGTTTAGACTCATGATTGACACCCATCTTGCTGCCTCAAGACCACTTCTCAGGCAACAGTATTCTCATACTCAAGATACCGTATCTGGCATGTGGGCATGAAGACGAAATTTTATCTCGTGTACGGCATTATGTTATAGAAACGAGGTCTACTATGTACTAATTACCCTTTTGCTCCACATATGACCTTGCTGCTGTCTCGTATGTGACGAATTCCACCTGCGACCCCCAGCTTTTCAACCAGAGTAGCACATCCTCGATAGCTCCTGCTATATGTGCCATGCCTGAGGTATCAGGATGGAGGACCAAGGGGAAGACGAAGTCACCGGGACCACGTCCGTCAGCACCATGGCTCCACAACCAGGTAAAGCGATCTTTCCACATCTTCTCGATCGTCTGGACCGACACAAACCCGTGAGAGTTCTCGACGTTGGGCCAAAACTGGAGGGGGGTCATGTCTTCCATGTACCAGTTGGCAGGGATTTCAACAATGCCGGTAGATTCCGGCTGGACAGAGGGCTGCATCCATGTATGTGCTGGCTTAGAATAGTCGACTGGGGTGAGAGAAAAGCCTCGGTCAAGAGGGTACAGCTGTGAGTCGTGGCCGCTGAGTGAGGTGTCATAAAGGAACCCCCTTTTCTCCAATAGAGAAATCGTCTCATGGCGGATTCGGTACAAAGGAGCTCGGAATCCGACAGGGCGCTTCCCAGTCAAAGACTCGGCAAGGGCAATACACTTGTCCAGGACATCTTCCTCTTGCTTCGTGTCAAGTTTGGTACAGTCTTCGTGGCAATAACCATGAAGTGCAATCTCCGCGCCTGATTCTACGATAGATTTCGTCTCCGCTGGGAACGTTTCCATAGAGTGACCTGGTATAAACCATGTCACCTTGTCGGAGACGCCGACACGGTCAAAGAGACCCAGAAGGCGGCCTACGCCGACTCGGCCTGCGAATATACCCGATGAGAAGTCGGCGAGGCAATTGTTGGGATGTTGCCCTGTGCCCATCCAGCCCGATACCGCATCAAAGTCGACTGACACAAGTACTTGAACACGACGACGGGCATCAGGAATTGGTCGAGGGATCCTGGCGAGAGCCGTAGTCAGCTGCAGCTGCCCAACGAGATCCTGGAACGCAACAGCTGTCTTCGGGCTTTCGTCGACAGGTGTCATCCGAACGCGGACGCCCCCGATTTCAACGACTTGATGGGCAGTTAGTTACAGGTATCGCGATGAAGGCGGGTCGATCTGAGTTCCATACCGTGTTCCATTTTCAGATTGCTCGACCGAGAATTTGTCCGGAGATCTCTTGACAGAGTATGGTTGAGATTGACTGCGGCCTTTGCGATGATCAAATGCGTGATGGCCAGTTGGGGTTGGGATTGGACTTCGCAGTCTGCACGATGGTGTGTACCTCTCCTCCTGTCTGCTCTCGAGAGCTCTGACCCAGTTATAGTAATTCTTATTGATAAGATAATGCACGATAAGCACCATGAATATGCGGTGTCGTTGCTGTCTCTACATGATCATTGGACCCCTCTTTTAGATCTGATTAGACTTAAGTCAGGCCCTCCCAAAAACCCAACTAGTGGAGTTCTGCAGGCCTCATTGATGCCAGCGACACCCCGCATACTGTCAGCATCATGACCGTGTTTCGTCCTGCACTGTCTCAGGAGTCTAGAACATGAAGAGGATGAATGGAAGTAGATAAAGTTTATGCAGGTTTTATTCAGTGACTGTCGTTGGGTATCTTGGTCATTATGACGTCGCTTATGCGCTCGCTGCGACCCAGCATGGATGACTATGACCTTGCATATGGGGGGAGGTCAATGCGTGTTCTGAGGCAACATCCTCTCTACTGAGTCCATCGTGGAATCTGAATGTAGGGTTGAACGCTTTCTCATATCATCAACCGACATCGCGAAAAATACTGGACTCAGGAGATATGAGGATCTACGATTGAGTTATACGTATCTTAGTGTAAGAAAAGTAATTCTTGTTCAAAGAGTAGACAACCACGATGGCTTCAACATTTTCAGTTGAGAAGGCTAGGGCCCAGTTCCCAGCTTTGGCAAAAAACCAGATCTTTGGCGACAACGCTGGTGGAAGTCAAGTGCTTGGCACAGTCGCAAAGAGGTGAGGAACAGCCGGTCAAACATGATTCTCCAGGGACGCAGGCACGGTAGGCAACACTGAAGCTAGCTCATTCACTGACATCAAAGAGCAGCATCTCGGAATACCTCGTGAACAACAACGTGCAACTGGGGGCAAGCTACAAAACCTCCAAGATCTCAACAGAGACTTTCGACAAGGCGTATAAAGTTGCCGCCGATTACGTTAATGCCGATGTCGGTGAAATTGGTAAGGGTCGCCCACCACCTCATGCCCAGACTCAAAGGAAAGGGCCCAACACCCATGGCCACATGTACTTACACTCCGTATCAGTAATTGCACCATCAACAACTCAAGCTTTCCGTAACCTTGCAGCAGCTCTCAAGCTGAAGGCTGGTGATGAAGTTATTCTTTCGGAAGTTGACCATGAGTCCAACATTGACCCTTGGCTCCACTATGCAACTCTCGCGGGCGCAACGGTGAAGTGGTGGGCACCTTCTGATCACTCAAACCCCAAACTCGATGTGGCGACGCTTCGGAATCTCTTGACACCGAAGACTCGTTTTGTAGCTTGTACACACGCCAGTAACATCCTGGGAAGCATTCATGATATCAAGGCATTTGCAGATGTTGTGCACGAAGTCCCGGGGGCCCTACTCTGTGTCGACGGTGTTGCTTATGCGCCGCACCGTGCGATTGATGTAAAAGAGATTGGGGCTGATTTCTATGCCTTTTCTTGGTACAAGGTAAGCGATTCCACAAGGAGACCACCTGTGCGGGACAAACTGACCGTGTACAACTCAAAGGTGTACGGTCCGCACATATCTTTGCTGTACGGATCCTTCAAGGCCCAGGAACAGCTACAGTCACTCGGACACTACTTCAATCCGTCTGGAACTTTGATGGACAAGCTTGAGCTAGCTGCGGCTAGCTACGAGCTCACACAAGCGGTCATACCGCTGGTGGCATATTTCGGAGATAACCCGAAGCAGACCTGGGCTGAGATTGCTCAGCACGAAGAAGTCTTACAAAAGCATCTTCTCGAGTTTCTGAAGTCACGGCCTGATGTCTCCATTCGAGGCGACGTTTCCCCTGCAGCTTCAACCCGGGTTCCCACGGTGAGTTTTACCGTAAAGGGGAAATCATCTCAAAGCGTCGTAGAGGGAGTTGAGGCCCAATCCATCGCTGGGATTCGGTGGGGTCATTTCTTCTCAAAGCGGCTGGCCGAGAAAATCCTCGGTCTCGGCGAAGATGGCGTTGTCCGAGTAAGCTTGGTGCACTACAACACCGGTGAGTTACGCTCTTCAACCTTTTTGGATAATCCAGGGAGCTAACGCGTCTTCTCGTATTTAGTGGAGGAGGTTGAGGTGATTATCGAGGCTCTGAAGAAGGTTCTCGGAACTTCATGAGAGATCAAATGTAGAAATGACTAAGTACGTGGGTAGAGAAAACTAGCATGCGAAACGTTACTTTGTTGAAGTGATTGAAGTTGCTGTGATTTGAGTTTTAGGAATTGGTTGGTTTGAGTCTTCTAGTAATTACCTTGTCTGAGCCCAGCCATCCATGCTGGAAGATAAGCATAATCTAAGGTAAATGTATCCAAACCTTGGCAAAGTAGGTACTAGGAACTTTGATCATCTCACCCGGCAAACCTACTTCATCTTGATCCCGGACTAGATCAACTTGATCTCAGTAGACATGAATTACAACGTAGGTGCATGAACTCAATAATGAGGATCATGTGGTGTAAAGTCCCATTACGGTTTACGGATCAATCTTCCAAATCCTTTGGCATCCGATTCCTGGACGCCGAAATCCGCTAGAAGACGATCGAGCGAAAGAAAGAAAGAACGAGACAAAGAGGTGATTTTATGCGTATTACCTCGAGGCTTGAAATTCCGTAGAATTTGATGGAAGCGCTTCTTGCTACCTGGTCAGCATTTCTGACTTCCATGTCCGTATCCTGCATCAACCCACGTTGAATGTATGAGACCAAACATGAGATTGGCATTCTAGACTCGACAACAGATGGGTCCGACTTCCTGTTCTGATCCGGGGCGGGGGCTTGCTGACCGATGGTATCCCCAACATGACAATCGAAGCGCCGGGAACGATGTTGCTTGGAGGGGCCCCTTGGATTGGACCGCTTGAAATTGGACCGGGACTTGGAACCTTGTTGTGAACACAGACTAAGCATGAAGACCGCTGTGTCACTGCCACGTTGCCGCCCCAGGTGAAAGCCCACGTTATGCAATGTCATAGCTGCATAGTCAATAGCTTTCTTTCCCCTTGCTAATTCTTCGTCGGAAGCTCGGATGAAAGACCCGTATCTAGAACACAGGACTTTTTCCTCCAGATTAAGCTGATTGATACATATACCTTCAAGTGCCAGTGGGACCAATTACACATGCAGGGTATGAGCATTTCAACTGATCAATCTGATTAACAGCCTCCAACATCATTAGTCATATTGTGCTGTAATTTGTCGTGTTAACTCCATTTTCAGTTCTCCAAAGTTTACTACCAGCCAAAATGTACGTGCTCCCTAATTGCAGCGCATTCCCTTTGCTCTCCATAATAGCTGGCTTACTTACAGCTATTGCAAAAATAGGCTTCCCGACCCACACACCAAGTACACAGGATTCCAGCAAATCCACAATCCAAACCGGAAATGGCCCAACCGGGTTTTGACGAAGCCTCCAGTCTGGCTTTCAACTGATTTGCGTGATGGCAACCAATCTCTCATCAACCCCTTGGTGAGTTTAACGCATGTACTTGAATTTCAAACCTATGGGAGGCTAATTTCCTTCATAGACCATTGAGCAAAAGTGGGAATATTTCCAGATGCTCGTCGAAATTGGCTACACCGAAATCGAAGTCTGCTTTCCGGCCGCATCCCAAGTCGAGTTCGATTTTACGAGACGTCTGATTGAGACGCCCAACATTGTTCCTGACACTGTACGTCTGCGGGGTCTTTCTCCCACGCGAGAAGACTTCTTGGCTCGCACCGTCGCCGCTCTTCGTGGTGCCAAAAGAGCGTCCGTTTGCACTTATATCTGCGTCAGTGACAAGCAGCTCAAGTATCAGGGCTTCACACGAGAGAGGGCACTTGAGCAGGCTGTTAGATCTGTTCGGTACCTGCGGTCTATTACCAAAGACGACCCGGAATCGGCGGCTGTAACGGACTGGACCATGGCGTTTGGCCTCGAGTCCTACAACGAAGCCGACCATGACTACGCTGTGCAGATCACTGAGGCTGTCAGAGAGGCCTGGGAGCCCACCGTGGAGGACCCTTTGGTGGTGGTTTTGGCGACTAGCACCGAGGTTGCTACTCCCAACGTGTTTGCAGACCAAGTCGAGACCTTCCGAGCGTCTCTGTCTGACCCCGAAAAGATATCTATCTCAATTCACACCCACAACGACCGTGGATGTGGTGTTGCTGCAGCTGAGTTGGGCATGCTTGCAGGTGCTGACATGGTCGAGGGATGTCTGTTCGGCAACGGAGAGCGCGCTGGCAATGTTGATCTCGTCACACTGGCCCTTAACTTGTACTCGCGCGGCATCCACCCCGGTCTCGACTTTTCAAAGCTGTACGACATCAAGAGAAAGTATGAGAAGCTCACTGGTTTAATCGTGTCTCAACGTATGCCTTATACTGGCGAGTTTGCGCTTCAGGCATTCAGTGGCAGCCATCAGAATATCATTCGAAAGGGCATTGCGCAACGAGTCGAGGCGGCCGAGAAGGGAATTAGGCCGATTTGGGACATTCCATACCTCCCTCTCGATCCTGAAGACTTGGGCATTCCTTTGGACACAATCATTCGGGTAAACTCACAAAGTGGCAAGGCTGCTGCAACTTGGATCCTCAACAGACGTTGGGGCCTTGACATACCCGTCGAGCTTCAGATCAACTTTGGAGGCCGAGTCCAGATGATGTGCGAGGCCCTTGCACGAGAGATCTCACACCAGGAGGTTATCAACCTCTTCATTGCCAGCTACTCACTTACGCCAAGCGAGAAGCACGATAGTGCCTCCAACATCGGCAACATCTCCGTCACTAGCGATGGCACACTGCAAACTGTTGTCGGAATGATCAATCCTGCCGACAGCTTCGCCATTCGTATCGATGGAACTGGGCCCGACATTGCCTCCGCCGTTGTCAGGGGCTTGCACTTCATGAAGGACGTTAATGCCGCGGCCAAAATTCATCATACCCAGCGGCTGTCTGGGCGGTTCGATGGGAAGTACTGCGTGCTGGCTACCTGCGTGGAGGGGGACAAGACCACATGGGGCTACTTTATCGATGAAAACGAGGGGATTGCCCAGGCAATGGCGTTTGTTTCGGCGTCATTGGTAAGTTGTTATCTGCTTCTTCTTTGCCTTTTCCTTTCATTAACATCAATTACAGCACATGTACCGTCGCAAACTGTCGACCTTGCCGCTCAAGAAGCAAAACACCATGGCCAAAATGGCGGCCTCAAGTGCAACCCAGACAGCGGCAACAGCTTAGGGGCTGTGAAAGGTTTGATGATGAGGAAGTCGCACTCCTGCGTGTATGTCCTGGTGAAGGAAGTGCTTGCCTGTATATAGAGACGAATGCCATAAACTCACGACCAGAAAAATGAGCTAGTCATCTTGGAAGCGTGTGCGTTTGAAAATTTTAGCAACGGTTAGGGATGGAACAGGGAATTAAGTTACTAAGTTAATCGAAAACTCTCGCGTATGATCACCTTGAAGGACTCATAGTCGTCAATCCATGAAACATGTTATAAATGCCGACAATGTTCGATATTGGGCGGCAATAGACCTCGTCGGACAACTCTGGCAGACATTTGAGGGAAATAGTACGAATTTGACATGGAGATGAAATTAGATTGAGCCAGTTCGACAAATAAAATGAAATCTCATGAACAAATAAGCAAACCACTAAACCCAGGCGTGCATAATTATCAACAAACTGCATGAACCAACAGACGTAAGATGCTCATTGTATACTGTGACCGTCCACAATGATTTACGAGTTAATCTTTATCCTTCTCAACGATAGTTTCCGTGGTTGTTTCGGTGTTTTCTCTGTCTTCAGGCTCGGTCACTCCAGTACCGGCCGATGTGACTGGCGAAGGCTCACAGATTTCTGCGTCTTTTGGCTTTTTTTCCAAGATCCTCGTCCACTTGACCAAAAGTGATGCAACTGTCATGGCAATACCAGCCGCCAAGGCCATGTAGAACACTTGAACAATCGAAAGGTTGTAAAGTTCGAGAACTTTTGGGAGCAATGATGGATCAACGATGTGGCGAAGCTCGGTTGCGCCACTTCGGATGATCTTGTCTACATCGACTCCTTGAACTGGACGAAGGTTGCCTTGAAGCTTGTTGAGGAAGACCGCCTGCGCAATGGCAAGACTGATAGCACTGCCCACCATGCTGCTGAAGAGCATCATTGAGATGGCAGTCGGTGACAGCTTGGTCTCGACAGCGTTGTGGGCCACAACAATGGGCTGCTGAGACGCCAAAGCAGCGAAACCGGCCAGTGCCGAGATCCCCATGATACGAGAATCAGTACTGGCCATGGTAATGGTGCTGAAAAGACCAGATACAATGGCCGTAAGAGTACCACCGAGAAGCATAACCGGGTTCGCGCGACCGATGGTGTTCGCCAGAAGGCCTCCTGCCATCACACCGACAGCGGAGCAAGCGTTCAGGGGTAGAAGCAGGATACCAGAGCGCGCGGCTGAATAGCCCTTGATAACTTGGTTCCAGAGCGGGATCTGTGATGTGTCAGGAGTCGGCTCATAGCAGGTGTGAGGGACACCACCTCGATGAAGATTGTACTTACGTAGTAGTCAAACAAAGCCATAGCCATACCAGCCGCGACAGCAAAAGCTGCGGCGAAAGAGATGCTGCGGTTCTCGAACAGTGCCAGGGGAATGACAGCGGCCTCGCCCTTTCGGTGCTCCCAGAATACGAGCGCTACGAGGAGAGCGAATCCCACTGTCAACATGCTGACGGACTGTGCGCTGTTCCATGCGAACGTGTTGCCTCCAGACTGAACGACGAACAAGATGAGAGCGATGGCCGGAGTCAAGATGAGAATGCCGATGCCGTCAATCATCTTCAGCTCTTGGAAGATCGTCTTCCAAGGCTTTCGGTGGGTCCTGAGCAAGAAGAAAACGACCGCACCAGCCACTGTTCCCATGGGTACATTTATCAGGAAGCACCATCTCCATGATGCATTATCTGTCAAGGCGCCACCAATGAGAGGGCCGGTAATCTGGCCGACCAACTCCATAGCACCCAAGATTCCGATCATGAGTGGGAGACGGGCAGGTGGCAGAATTTCGGTTACGAGTCTGGCATCAGCACAGGCTAGTCAGCGAAGGATATTCCGAGCATTATGTTGAAGGACACCTTGACATACACTAGTGAGGTTGATACAACTCCAGAACAGCCTAGGCCAGAGAACGCCCTACCAACGATGCACATTGTAGATGTATTCGCTAGTCCGGCAAGCAGACAACCGAGCTCGAACAGGAAGATTCCTGCAATGTAGACATGTTTGTGTGGGACTACCCGGTTAAGGGCGCCAAAGACAAGTTGTGACGCTGCTGCTGCCAAAAAGCTGAGTCGTCTCTGTCAGTTCGTGGTCGAGACTGAGTTGGGTGCATAAAATTCGCATTCAAACACATACTAGGCAGATCCAAGCCAACCAACATCACCAAGACTTCCAAGGTCGGTCGTGATTTCAGGAGTTGCTACACCCACAATTGTGCCGTCCTGTAGTTCGTCATACGTTAGCGAGTTGTCACTTGAGTACTCACAAGAAGAGTAGTATGCAATGCCATCTACACCCATTCCGTAGGTTCAGCTACAAGAAAACTCCATGTACTCACCATGCCAATCAGTCCGACAGTGAGGGACAAGGCAATGCACACTGCCAGTGCTGAGAGAGGTATCCCGAAACATGTTCGCTCTGGTGTCTCCAGTGAATCACTATCTTTGGCGCTCGTCATCGTACCGATTGCTGTGAACGAGTGTTTTGGTATGGTAAAAGAGTGATATCAGTTTAGGCAGCCACTTTGAAGGGACTGAACTGGAGTAGGTTGATGGCAGTGCGTTGAGACAGATGCAACATAGAAGTGAAAATTTGGCACCGGTTCCGTGGCAATGGATGTCTTGTCTTACAACTCCAGATATGACGGTGGGACGGGGTCAAACTTAGAGTGATTCAAGGATACATAAGAGGCCCAGATGACACCCTGACAAATGGCATGTCGTGCTCGCTCCCGTGTTCTCGAAGCACCAGCCGGATCCCGACCAAACCGCACGTGCGGATACGAGTGTTCCAAGTTTGAAATGTGGCAACGTTCCTTCGCCCTGAAAGATCGAGACTGTCGGCATGGCTCAAATCTCCGTGGCCACTGGCGGACTCTCAAGGTCAAGTTGGAGTTAGTCAGTCCAACTTTGGCTCTGCATTGCTGCCGCGCGGGCCGCATATAGATTCGATGTAACTCCTCTCACGCCGCTCTTGCAGGATTCAGGAACCCTCGGTATTCCGATTGTTTGGTCTGGGTCAGCAACATCTGCAGTTGCGTGATGACCCGGCTTACCCGTGGTGGTATTGCTTCTACCACATTAGCCCTAGGTTTCCCGGAACGATATCTTGCAGCAATCTAAATTCCTCCTCGGGCTCGTCCTGCGTTTGAGCCACGCCGCAGCCAGGGAATATTGCTGACCTTGCAGCTTGGCCCCACGATGCGAGTCCGTCTACGGCCCCACTTCGCTTCCAAAGAATCCGGAATCCTAACGAGTTTTTCGGCTGAGGTTCGTCTGATCATAGCAACACGACCGGGGTAACCTCCGCAGAGGCTCACTCTCGCGTCAAATCCGAATAACGCGGAACCTTGCAGTCATGTCAAGCTAGGCCGACGGACGATGTGACCCTGCTTTTCGGCGAAAAGTGTGATGTCTCCTATTCGCTGAATTGTATGAACGCACCACATCACATAAGTCTGGGACCCAAGGTGGAACTCCCAGTGACATGCCGGAGATTGAAACAAGGTCACGACTCACGATCCATACTGGCTTACTGAGCTTGTGTGGGAAACTGGAGTCACTGGAGCCCCGAATGCGACTGTTGTCGATTCCTTCCAATCCCTCGCGTTTGTGCGCAATGATGACTGCACTGCTCGTCGAAAGGATCAGTCTGCCGTCTTAAGGTTTGGGCAGGGTCATTCACGTTGCCCTTTTGGGCTTTGAGCAACAGTCGCCGACGGCCAAGACTCCCTGGTAACACGCTCTTCAATTTCCATCAGCACCGAGCGCTGTTTTGCAGTGTCAGCGTTTGTGATATGACATGAGGAGACAATACTGACTAGGGAAGTGGGGGAAGGAAGGGAAGTTTCAATTACTCGGATAATTACTGCATGAAGCCACTTCACCTTGAGCCTGTATCCGTAGTACTGTGATATTCTTCGCTGAACCTCGTTTTTCGATTCTATCAGTCCATCTGTCCTAATACGAATAATCAACAATCCTTTGGTAGGCTGTATTATCAAATCACTTTTCACCATACAAAAATGAAGTCTACTTCGAAAAAGCTCGTGGTCTCATCACAAGCCCTTCGAGGAGCTTGCTCCAGGCTCAATTTCCAAGCCAACTCCTTTCTCAAAACTGCATGGGCAATCACAAGCCACGTGCACACTGACTCCGACGTTGTGAATCTGGCAAGTCTGCATCAGAGTGATAGTCATGAAGATGGCCTCTATGTCACGATGCGCATTCTCCACAGTGGTCCTGATCCCGCCACGGTCGGCGCCGTCTTACGTCAAGTGAGCCGATCTGCAGTAGCGGAAGATGCTGGTGTTTCCTTGAGACTCAGCGATTGTCCTACCCGATTTCTCGTTACGGAAGATGAGCCTCCTTCGTCAATCGCCCACATTGCTCCCGAGGAGGTGAGTAGTAGAATCGACAGACGCCATGCTAGTACTACATCACTAATCACTTTCCAGCTTTTCTACACACTTGTGCTGTCTGGTCAAGAATCAAATCAGTGCCACATCAATGTCTCCGGTGCAGCCCATGAGCAAAAGACGGAGGCTGTGGCAGCCACTTTCCGAATCATCTGTCATCAATTGCTTAGTCCTAGCATTAGCTTGGATTTGGGGATCGACCAGATTGACCTGCTGCCTTTCCATGAAATAGCGCAGCTCTCCAGGTGGAATAACAACATTCAATCAGATAGTCAAGAGTGCATTCACACCATTGTCACTGCTCACGCTTTCCATCGCCCCAGAGACTTGGCGATCTGTGCTTGGGACGGTAGCTTCACCTACGCCGAGTTAGACTACTACTCTGAAGCTGTGGCCCGCTACTTTGTCGCCAAGGGATGGGGTCAAGGCACCTTCATCATCTCCAAGATGCTGAAATCGCGATGGAGTATGGTTTCCATGCTCGCTATTCTCAAAGCTGGCTGCGTCTTTGTCCCTGTGGATCCTCGAGCTCCCGCAGACCGTGTGGCTGCAATTGCTAATGAGGTCTCGGCTAAGTGCCTCATCACCAACTTTGTCGACGAGACTCTGCCAGACTTTGGGAATGATATCGAAATCATGGAAAGCCTCCCACAAGTAGCTGAGATCAGCACTATTGGCTCGGAGCCACTCCCTCAGGTGGCCGCAACCGCTCTTGCAACTGCATTTTTTACTTCTGGGAGCACGGGAGTCCCCAAGGGCGTCCTGCACGAGCATCAAGCCATTTGCAACGGCATCAGAGACGTTCTTCGACCCTTTCACATCGACCAACACACCCGATGCTTGCAGTTTGCCTCTCCCGCCTTTGATGTCACAATGTCAGAGACTCTGACGATCCTTTACGCTGGAGGTTGCATATGTATTCCCAACGGCCAGGAGGTTGTTGATGACATTAACGCTAGCATGGCGAAGCTTCAAGTCACGCATGCATTCCTCACACCGACTGTCGCCGCGCAGGTCGAGCCGACAGTGGCTTCCTCTCTTAGATATCTCATCGTTGGAGGTGAGCCTCTACGGAAGTCCGAGGTGGTTTCGTTGAGTCCGAAGTTGAATCTCATCAACACTTATGGTGGCACTGAGATGGGCATCTGGGAGACCTCTACACTCTCACTGACACCCGAGAGTGACAATCGGAACGTGGGCCACACCGTAGGTGCCAAGATCTGGATTGTCCACCCTCACAATCACGATATCCTTCTTCCCATTGGTATGCCCGGCGAGGTCCTTGTCGAAAGCATTGCACTTGCTAGAGGCTACTACCGACCGGTCGACAGACGAGCATTCATCGACCAGCCCAAATGGCGCGGCAGATTCCCGAACAGTAACACGGCACGGTTTTATCTCTCAGGAGATCTGGGTCAGTATGAAGCTGACGGAACTCTGGTGCTACTCGGTCGAAAAGACACTCAGGTGAAACTGAGAGGTCATCGAATCGAGCTGGGTGAAGTTGAACACCACCTTGGCAAGAGTCTTCCCGGCCAAGAACCTGTTGCTGAAGTCGTCAAGGACTTGGAATCATCCAAGGGCTCAACTACTCTAGTGGCCTTTGTTGTGTTCCCCGGATCTGACGGGGAACAACCAAGCGAACAGCAACTCGCTGCCGCGGCAGAAGCCAAGACGCGAGTTACAGTGGAGCTCTCCCGTTTCTTGCCCGCCTACATGATTCCATCTGTTCTCATACCAATTCCCTCCGTACCTCTAACGGTATCTGGGAAGACCGATCGTCGCGTGCTCAGACTGCTGGCGCAGCGACTGTCGTCGAGCCAACTGACAATCCTTCGTGGTTCTCAGGGGGCTGTCGAAGCACTGGAGACCGAGGCCGAGCACCAACTGCAATCAGTCTGGTCTTCGACCCTCGACATTGATCCCACCTTAATCGGAAAGAATACCTCCTTTTTCGAGCTCGGCGCAGACTCCATCGCTGCAATGAAAGCGGCCAGTGCGGCTAGAGCTGTCGGTTTGCCGTTGGGCCTTTCAGACTTCTTCAGATACCCAAAGCTTTCCGATCTAGCCAAATATGCATCAGAAGCATCGACTGGAGTAGTTGAGGGGCAGGTGGCGCCATTCTCACTTGTTCCGCTTGATACTGCTTTGGAGTTACGCCGGGAAGCTGCTCAGCAATGTAACACCTCTCCCGCGGACGTCGAAGACCTCTACCCATGCACACCTCTGCAAGAAGGCCTGATCTCACTGTCATCCAAGCATGACACCTCAGAGGCGTACATCAGCAGGAAGGTTTTCAACCTGCCCAGCCATATCAACATGTTCCAATTTGAGGAGGCGTGGAACATCACAGCCCTCGCACATCCCATTCTCCGCACTAGACTTGTCAACACCGCGGCCCAAGGGATGCTCCAGGCTGTGGTTAGAGGTCCTTTGTCTTGGAACTTCGGGAACGATCTGGATGCGTATTTGGCCGCAGACGCGCAACAGCCGATGACTTTCGGCACGCCACTCTGCCGATATGCCTTGATTGACGTGGACTCGGGGGCACAGAGGAGCCCAGTCTTCGTCTGGACTATTCACCATTCCATTTACGACGGATTATCAATGTCCATCATCCAAGACGCTTTCTGGAGGGCGTACAATGGTCAGAACGTTGTCCCTTCCCCCCCTTTCGGTAACTTCATCAAATTCGTCAATGGCATCGATACCAATGCCTCCCAGACTTTCTGGAAATCCTACCTTGATGGGCCAGACTTGTCATTCTTCCCGTCGGTCCCATCCTCCATCTCTACACCCAAGCCTGACTCGACCGTGGTGCGTGAATTTCCGTGGACTTGGAAGCCAACGAATGGTCTCAATGCATCTACACTCTTGAAAACGGCGTGGGCTATAGTTGCCGGCAGGTATTCCGGCTCTCGGGACGTCATCTTCGGAAACACTTTGAGTGGTAGAAATACCCCGGTAGCTATTCCCGGCCTCGATGTTATCACGGGCCCGACCATCGCGACCGTTCCAATGCGCATTCGCTGGGAGCCGAATATGAGCATCATGGAGCTCCTCGAGGCCGTTCAACGTCAAGAGTCCGACATGCGGTATTTTGAGCAAACCGGTCTACAAAATATCTCGCGCATCAGCTCGGATGCTCGAGGGGCATGCCAGTTCTCTTGTCTCTTCTTGGTACAGCCTCCTCCAACTGCCGATCAGGCCAGACTGGAAGAAGTCTTTGGAGTCGAGGATTGCAACAAGTCATTAGAATACGACGACCATCCTTTATCGATCGAGTGCGAGATGGGTAAGCATCAACTACGCGTCATTGCCACCTTCGACAGCCGTGTTCTGCATGAGGAGCGACTAGAGAGAATCGTTACTCTTTTCCAGCAGACGGTCTTGTATCTGAGCAGCAATTCCCAGTCTCAGGTTTCCTCTCTGAACCTGGTCACAGATGCAGACGTTTATCAGATCCAGGAGTGGAACGCGATACCGCCAACGGTTGTCAGGAGGCAGGCTCATGACTTGTTTCGCCACCAAGCCAGGCTGCGTTCGACTCACACTGCTCTTAGCTCTTGGGACGGTGTGATGACTTACGCTCAGCTTGACGGAGCGTCGGACCGCCTTGCAGGTCATCTCCATGCCCTCGGAGTTGGCCCGGACGTCTTCGTCCCCATCTGCTTCGAGAAGTCTATCTGGGCTGTCGTCGCCATGCTGGGTGTCTTGAAGGCTGGCGGCGCTTTTGCTGTCGTCGAGCCTTCTCATCCTCTCGACAGGAAAGAGGTCATTGTTCGGCAACTCGGCGCCAAGGTTGCTGTCGTGGCGCCATCGACTGCGTCACTGTTTCCATCGGGCTGTGTAAACACTCTTGTCGTCTGTGACGCTTCTATATTGAAGTTGCCACTACCCAGGAGGCCCTTGCCGAATGGCGGCCCAGACAACGCTATGTATGTCATCTTCACATCTGGATCGACGGGCACTCCAAAGGGATGTGTGACGGAGCATTGGGCATTCTGCTCCGCCATGTACGAGTTTGGCCGTGACAGCGGGTTACGATCCGACGGACAAGTTCTGCAATTCGCTTCCTACAGCTTCGATACGAGCTCGGAAGAGATCTTCTGTACCCTCTTTGCAGGTGCTACCCTCCACATTCCGTCGGAAGCATCACGAATCAACGACCTAGCCGGTGAGATCCGTCGGACCAAGACCAACTGGGCCGAGCTCAACCCCAAGGTTGCTTCACTTCTCACTCCTGAAGAGGTTCCTTCCCTCAAGACCATCATCCTTGGAGGTGATCGTTCTCACGGGAGTGATGTCAGCCGATGGCCTGAGAGCACCAACCTCCTCAACTCATATGGTTGTACGGAGGCATCTGTCACATCTACTCTTATTCCTCTCAACAGACGCAGCAACGAGGAGCCTCCCATCGGCAAAGGTGTGGGCTGCAACCTTTGGGTCGTTGATCCTGACAACCATGACATGCTCGTTCCTGTCGGTGCGCCGGGCGAGCTTCTGATCGAGGGGCCGGGCCTTGCTCGTGGCTATCTCGGGGATCCCGAGCGCACCGCGAAGTCATTCATCTTCGACCCGGCTTGGTCCAAAGACGGATCGGGAAGACGGCGTCGCTTTTACAAGACTGGTGATCTTGTGCACGCGAATGACGAGGGTGCTGTTTTCTACCATGGCCGCAAAGATACGCAGATCAAACTCCGAGGTCAGCGCGTCGAGCTTGGTGAAATCGAGCATCAGCTGGCTCAGGCACTCCCAGAGTTCGATGTATCTGCCGAGATCGCCACGATGCAGGCCAACAGTCAAGCTCCAGACACACTGGTCGGGTTCATCGTCTTCCCCAACGACGAGGAACAGTCTGCCGAAGTCACTGCATGTCTAGATGCTGCGACTGTGGAGAAGCTGGCTACCATCAGACCCAAGCTCATCGCAGATCTCTCGCGCTCCCTGCCAGCTTACATGGTCCCAACTCTGTTTGTTCCCATGAACAGAATGCCCCTGACAATCTCAGCTAAGGCAGATCGCCGAAAGCTTCGTGCACTTGCGCAAGGACTGAGCCCTGAAGACCTTGCCCTCTTGCAGGGAACCTCGGATGTCAAGGAGCAGCCGCAGTCCCAAGCTGAAGCCAACATGCAGGCGGTCTGGGCTGGAGTTCTCGGCGTCAAGGCTGAGACCATTGGTCTCGACGACAACTTCTTCCGAATTGGCGGAGATTCAATTACTGCCATGAAGATGGTCCCTGCTGCACGTCAATTCGGTCTTCATATCTCTGTTGCCCACGTTTTCCGCGCTCCCATCTTGAGGGATCTGGCTTCTCAAGCCGCCGCGAGTGACCAACAGTCTCAGATCGAAAAGATTCCTGTTTTCTCTCTCATTGACCAAGGTGAGAAGGAATCAATCATCGTTGAGGTAGCCAAGCAATGTGGTGTACGGCCCGAGGAGGTCGAGGATGTCTATCCTTGCACACCCCTCCAGGAGGGACTTATGTCGCTTTCCGCGAAGCAGCACGGATCGTACATCATGCGTCAAGTCTTGGTGCTGTCGACTGATATTCGCATGGCCGACTTTCACCAGGCTTGGGAGCAGGTTGTCCAGGCGCACCCGATCTTGCGGACACGGATTGTCAGTGTTGGTTCCAACATGTATCAAGCCATCACCACTCGGTCACTCTCCTGGGACACAAGCATCGACCTTGACCACTACATCGCCCACGACGACTCTCGCGAGGTCGAATTCGGGGCACCTCTCAGCCGATACGCCATCATCCCCTATTACGACCGATTCTTCTTCGTCTGGACACTGCATCACTGTATCTATGATGGCTGGTCGCTCCCACTTCTCCTCAGCGACCTCTCCAAGGCATACAACAAGACCTCGCGCGGAGACTTGGACATTCCAGGATTCAATGCCTTTATCAAGCATCTGGATGGGTTGGACAAGACCGAATCAGACACCTTCTGGTCATCTTACCTCGAGGGGCCGAGTACCACTTTCCCTGCTTCACTCCTCCCGAACCAGACTGCCCAACCTAGTGCGACGCATGACGAGAGTATGGGGTTCTCTATCAACGCGATTGATGGCATCACTTCGTCAACTATTCTACGTGCTGCTTGGGCTCTGCTCACGCGAAGCTACACTGGCGATTCGGATGTGGTCTTCGGCATGACGGTTAACGGCCGCAACGCGCCTGTTCCTGGCATCGATCGAATGAGTGGCCCGACCATTGCTACTGTTCCTGTCCGTGTCCGCTGGGATTCGAAGGGAAGCACAACCATCCGTTCCTTGCTCGAGTCAGTGCAGCAAGATGCCACAACTATGATTCCCTTTGAGCAGACAGGCCTGCAACACATTTCTCGTCTCCATGAGGACGCTCAAGCTGCTTGTCAGTTTGGTACCCTTTTCGTTGTCCAACAAGACGACAGTGAGGAAGATGAAGCTGTCGCGAGTATCATGGAGCTCTACGACGCTTCCGAGGACACTTCAGCCCAGTTCACCACCCAGCCATTGTTGGTTGAGTGCGTCATGGAGGCTTCATCGAAGACAGTTACCCTTCGAATGAGTTACGACCCGAAGCTACTGGACTCTTTCCTTGTTTCTGGAATGGCGCAGCAGTTCAAGCACATTCTCTCCCAGCTCGTCCAAACTGAGAACCTCGACAAGCCAATCGGTGATCTCCATCTAATCAACCCAGCCGATCATGAGCAGGTCATCAAGTGGAACGAGGGACGAGTCTGCCCCATTCAAAAGACTATGCACGACCTTGTGGGTGCCGCCGCCGTCGTCAATGCCACACGCCCTGCCATCAGTGCATGGGACGGAGAGATGACGTACGCGGAACTTGAGTCGGCATCTTCGCAAGTTGCTGGTCGACTTCGCAGTGTCGGTGTTGGTAGCAGTGGTCAAGGTGAAATGGTCTTGTTGTGCTTCGAGAAGTCTCGATGGGCCATCGTCTCGGCACTCGCAATCCTCAAGGCTGGCGCGGCTTTTGTTGCTCTTGACCCAGCCCAGCCGGATGACAGACTTGCAACGATCATGAAGCTATCGAAAGCTCGTCTTGTCTTGACTTCCAAGGGGTTAGAGGAGCGTTTGACTCGACTGTCCAAGAACACACCCAATGTTGTATGCACCTCGGAGCTTGTTGCTTTGGCAGACACCGCCGCTCCCTTCGTCAAGCGGCACAGAGCTTCTGGCAGTGATGCCCTCGTCAAAGGAGTCATCTCGTCGCCTGAAGATCTTGCCTACGTTATCTTTACTTCCGGCAGTACTGGCGTCCCCAAGGGTGTCATGATCAGTCACCGCGCGGCATCTTCGAGTATGATGGCTCATGCTGAGCGATTTGGGGTCGACTCCTCCAGTCGCACGTTACAGTTCTCGTCCCTGACATTTGACGCCTGCATCTTTGAGATCTTTACAACGCTTGCTACCGGCGGCTGTATCTGTATGCCTTCAGATGCTCAACGTGTGGACGATCTCGTAGCAGCTATCAACTCCTACTCCATCAACACCGTTATGCTTACTCCGTCCGTTCTGGCGCTGCTGTCCCCAGAGGACACGCCTTCACTTCGCTCCATCATTTTCATCGCCGAACAAGTCACCGACAATGATATCTCACGCTGGTCCAGCCAATGCCGCATCCAAAATGGGTACGGGCCTACAGAATGTACTGTCGTCTGTGTCGTCAATCCTGATCTTCGGGACGGTGGTCGCATCGGTCACGCTGTTGGTTGTCGCGCCTGGGTCGTCGATGCCGACAACATCGACAAGCTGGTACCGATCGGATGTGCTGGCGAGCTCCTCATTGAAGGACCCAGCCTTGCCATTGGTTACCTGAACGATGCCGAGCGCACGGCAGAGTCATTCATCTTCAGTCCTGCTTGGGCATCCAGCGATGAGCCTTCGGCAACGCGCCGTTTCTACAGGACGGGTGACTTGGTGCGGCAGACAAGCGATGGCTCCTTCATCTACCTCGGACGTAAGGATACTCAGGTCAAGCTTCGTGGTCAGAGGATCGAGCTTGGAGAGATTGACTTCCACATTCGCCGTGCTCTCCCGTCAGCCACTGTACGCTCAGACATTGTTGATCTTCAGCAGCAAAAGGCTGGCAGCGGAATGCTCAAGGCCCTCGCTGCCTTTGTCGTCCTTGAAGGCGTTGACGTGAACATTGAAAGCAATGCTGGTATAAGCGCTGGTTCACTCAAACAGGTCGGAGAAGCTGCCTCGACCGCTGTCGCTGAGCTGGCTCGCTCAGTGCCACCATACATGGTCCCTTCGATCTTCATCCCCATCTCCAAGATGCCTCTCACGGTCTCCGGAAAGACGGATCGGCAAAAGCTCAAGGCCATCGCAGCCAAGATCCCCCACAAGCATCTCGACACCTTGCGAGCCCTTCAGCGCGGAGCAACAGGCGACGGACCCAAGGTTGCACCTCGTAACGATGTCGAAAGGCGCCTGCAATCCGCTTGGTCAACCGTTCTCCAGCTGGACCCCGAAAGCATTGGCATCAACGACAGCTTCTTCCGTCTCGGTGGAGACTCCATCTCCGCGATGAAGCTTGTCACAGCTGCGCGATCAGTCGGCATCTCCATCACTGTGTCCGACATCTTCCAGACACCCGTTTTGGCCAATCTTTGCCGGTGTAGTAGCAACGAGAGCGATGAGATTGAGCTCATTCCACCGTTTTCTCTCATCCCAGCATACGACACTCTCATGCATCAGGAGGCTGCCCGGCAGTGCGGTGTGGCTCTTGAGGCCCTCGAGGACTTGTATCCTTGCACTCCACTTCAACAAGGTCTCATTTCGCTTTCAGTCAAGGAGGAGGGTTCTTACATCGTTCGTGAGATCTTCCGCCTGCGCAGTGTTCGCGTGAGCCGGTTCCAGAAAGCGTGGGAGTACGTCGCAAACATTCACCCCATCCTTCGCACCCAACTCGTGCATCTGGACACCTATGGAACTCTCCAGGCCGTGATCAGCACTAAACAGGCAATGCGATGGCGCAGGGCGTCCTCTTTGGAGGAGTACCTTGCTCAAGACGAGAAAGAGACGATGGGTCTGGGTACGGCTCTCAGCAGGTACGGTCTTGTGTTGCCGACCAACCCGGCAGATGATGCCATCTTCATCTGGACTGCCCATCACGCCATGTACGATGGTTGGTCGATGCCCATAATCAAGGAGGCCGTTGCCACAGCGTACATGGAAGTGATGCTCCCTGAGGCTCCAGCTTTCAACACATTCATCAAGCACATCCAGGGAGTTGATGCCAACGCTGCTCAGTCATTCTGGAAGTCTTACTTTGACGAAGCAGGCGCTTCTCCTTTCCCCACCGTTCCTCATGGGTCTTCTCTGGAGTTCCGAGCCGACAGGTCCGAGAAGGTGAATCTGTCGTGGAAGTCGCAGCAACGCGACGGAGTTACCGTCTCGACCCTATTACGTGCAGCATATGCCATCGTCGTTGGGACGTACACCGGTTCCTCTGATGTTGTCTTTGGCACGACATTGAGTGGCCGCAATGTTCCTGTCCCTCGTGTTGAGACTATCGTTGGCCCAACTATCACGACTGTACCAGTCCGCTTGTCTTGGGATTCCAATATGACAGCAGAGGAGCTCCTCCAGAATGCCCAGCGCCAGGCCACAGAGATGATGCCTTTTGAGCAGATGGGTCTGGTCAATATTGCCAAGATCAGTGAGTCGGCTAAGAGATCGTGTCAATTCCAGAGCATCTTCGTCGTCCAGCCTGAGAGAGACGACGATAGCCCTGCTTGCGAGAGTCTCTTTGGTGACCAGCTCAGCAACGCCTCCAGAAGCGATGAGGCTGCTTCACCTCAGACTTACCCACTAGGCATTGAAGCGACGGTCGAGGGCAATGAGCTTGAATTGTCTGCCACCTACGACAGTCGCATCATTGATCCCCCCGAGATGCGCCGCATCTTGCACCAGATCGGGCATGCGGCTTCACTCCTCGATCAAAACCCCAACGTTCCGATCTCGGCGTTGAACCTGGCCGGAAAGTCAGACTTGTCTCAGATCCAGGCATGGAACGCTCGTGGTCCTCCAGCTGGAGCACGAGAGGCCGTGTACACCATCATCGGTCGCAACCCCTCCTCGGCACCCGCTGTCAGTGCTTGGGATGGCGACCTGTCATATGCCGACTTGACCAGACTCTCCAATGGCTTGGCCCATCGCCTACGCGGCATGGGAGTTGGCATTGGCGCCGAGACTGTGGTTGCCTTCAGCCACGGGAAGTCTAAATGGATCCCAGTTATCATGCTTGGTATCCTGAAGGCAGGCGGCGCGTTCGTTGCTTTGGATGCGGCTCAGCCTGAAAGCCGTCTTAAGTTCATCGTCGAAGAAGCCAGAATCAGCGTCCTTCTCACTTCACCTGAGCTGGCAAAACTCCCCTCATTGGCAAATCTGCCTGTCACTCCAGTCTTCCCAGCGTCGCTGGAATACTCGACCGAGGAGAAAGAGACCACGCCGCCACCTGCTCACAGTGTCTCTCTGCCTGACTCCTTGGCGTATGTTGTCTTCACGTCTGGCAGCACGGGTGTGCCAAAGGGAGTGATGGTGTCTCATTCTGCTACAGCTTCCAGCACTCTGGCTCACGGCTCCGCCATGGGAATCACTTCCGAGAGTCGAGTCTTGCAATTCGCCTCCTACACTTTCGACGCCTCTGTGCTAGAGGTAATTGGCACACTGCTCGCTGGGGCTTGCGTCTGCATTCCATCGCCGGAGGAAGCTTCAGAAGATCTGAATGCAGCAGTCAGGAAGTATGGCGTCAACTTCGCTGCTCTCTCCCCCAGAGTTGCTTCTCTTCTTCGTCCCAAGGAGGTCCCGGATATCAAGGCTATCGCACTGGGTGCTGAGGTTGTGACAAGCTCGGATATTCAGCGATGGGAGGGCCGCCGTGTCAGTAATGGTTATGGCCCGACCGAGTGCACCGTTGTGTGCGTCTTGGAGTCCAACAATCACAAGCCTGGGCGCATTGGAAGAGGTGTTGGCTGTATCTGCTGGATTGTGGACCCTGAAGATCCGAACAAGCTGGCCCCCGTTGGCGCGCCTGGAGAGCTTCTCATTGAGGGACCATGTCTTGCTCGCGGGTATCTTCATCAGGAAGAGAAGACCCGCGCCGCTTTCGTGCAGGACCTTGCCTGGACTCGAGCTTTCCCCAATCCTGGCAGTAGGGCCAGACGCTTCTATAAGACCGGCGACATTGTAAGATACGACTCAGATGGTGGCATCTTGTTCATTGGCCGAAAGGACAACCAAGCCAAGCTCAGGGGCCAGCGCATTGAGCTCAGCGAAGTTGAACATCATATGCGTCGCGCTCTGCCTGAGTGCCACGTCGTCGCCGATATCGTTAGCTTCCCCCAGCAGAAGAACGACTCCATGGCCTTGGTCGCATTTGTCGTCCCTTCGAGCAGTAAGGCATCGGGCAACTCCCTTGGATCCATGCTTCCACTCGACAGCGAAGCAGTCAAGGCCTTCGCTCAATCTTGGTCGAAGGCAATCGTGGAGATGTCTCATGCAGTGCCGCTGTACATGGTTCCAACGCTCTATATTCCTCTTGACTCAGTCCCGCTCACATCGTCGAGCAAGGTCGATCGTCGCAGGCTACAGGCCATCGTCGCAGATGTTACTGTCGAGCAATTGGAACTTCTTCGTGGCGTGCAAGGTGTCAAAGAAGCTCCTCGCTCTTCTCTGGAGAAGAGCATGGTGTCTGCCTGGGCACAGGTCCTTGGACTTGATACCAGTAAAATTGGCATCCGGGACAGTTTCTTCCGCCTTGGAGGTGATTCCATCACGGCTATGCGCCTGGTGCCCATCTTGGCTGAGGGTGGTCTCACGCTCCGTGTCTCCGACGTCTTCAAGTATCCCGTCTTGGCCAGTTTGTGTCGCCATCTCCAAGGGGATGAAGATCGCACAGATGGTTCGTCGTCGACAGATGAGTGGTCAGATCTTGGCGGTAGTCAAGATCTCACCCCAGATGCCGAGCATACCGATGATGGTGAGGCCCTGCAAGTTGCCATCGCCGACATCGCCATTAGTACCGAAGTGTCTTCCATGACACAGGCTTCTTCAAGCAGTCCAGCCGAGTATCACATCACGCCTGCGTCAGACTTCCAGGCTCTTGCATTCGAGTTCTCTCAGCTCCGAAACCGCGGCTTCGTGAACTACTTCGTCCTCCGCTTCCTGGATCGCTTCAGTCATGGACGCATCCGCAACGCGTGCACACAACTGGTTCAGCACCATTCAATCCTTCGTACCAAGCTCAAGCTCGCCAACGGCCGACTCTGGCAACTTGCTGCTTCGAAATCCTCCTTCCAGCCCGCTTTCGAGTTCTTCCGCGTCACTTCGGATGACGTTGTCTCCTTCACGACACGCTTGATCGAGACTGACGAGGCTCGTCGCTTGGGTTCCGATGAGATTCCTACCAAGTTCTTCATCGTCGAGTCCGCCTCGCAAACCCAACTTGTCATGAGACTTGCTCACACCCACTACGACGGCCTGTCCTTCCCACTTCTCCTTCAGACGCTTTCTCAGGCTCTAAAGCGCAGTGAGCTAGCTCCCGAAGTCTCGTTCGCCAAGTTCTCTTCTAGTATCCAGGCTCTCCCTTCTCGACAGTCCTTGTCATACTGGCGACGCCTCCTTGACAACTCGCAAATGACTCCAGTCATTACCCCTGCTGCCATCACCGCCAATGACGGAATTGAGGGTCACATTACTCGACTTGTGACCTTGCCAAATCTTTCTCAGGCCAGCCTGACCTTCGCTAGCGTTCTCAAAGCCGCCTGGGCTATCGTCCTTGCCCAGCACTCGGGTCTATCTGACGTTGTCTTTGGTTGCCTTGTGTCTGGTCGCTTCGCTCCGGTCCCTGGCATCGAATCTGTTGTGGGACCTTGCGTCAATCTGTCTCCTGTCCGCGTCAACGACATCTTGAAGGATACCAGCACGCGCACTTTCCTGCAAGCCGTCCACGCTCAGCACACCAAGAGCATGGAGCATGAGCACGTTGGATTCCGTCGCATCATCACGGGAGCCACGTCTTGGCCAGCCCGGACTTCCTTCGCGGGCGCGTCCATCGTCCAGCATCAGAATATCCCATTGGCCGCCGAGCTGAACGAGACAACGCCTGACCTACCTTTTGAGTTGAGCGCCAAGGGAGGTACCTCGAATGCTGCGGCTATCTGGATCATCACGACTTCTCGCCCCTCGGAGGGCCTTTTGAGTATTGAGCTTACCCACGCCCTCAATACGATCAACCACAACACCGCCGAGACTCTTCTGCAGGCACTGTGTGTCGCTATTGAGCACTTCGGCCACCACTGGGACTCGGAAGCACCGCTTCCTGACACTCGAAGCCAGAAGACCAGGACGAACAATGTGCCACTCTTGCCGGGCGGCCCATCTGGCAATGACGATGAGTCTGTCGCGTCTTCTGACATGCACAGTCCTGACGAGCATGCACGTGCCGTCGTCAACCAGGCGTGGAGCTTGCTGCAAAAGGCTCATTCCCGAGACACATCGTCCGAAGAAACCCCTACTTCCATGTTCGAGGTGTGGAATGACAACCTCGTCGCTGTGGCTTTGAAGGGCATATATGAAAGCCTGGACGTGTTCCTCGATCTTGAGCAACTTCTTCAGCATCCGACGAGGGACTCGCAAGCAGGCTTGCTTGCTTCTCTGGGCTTTTGAGATTTGTGCTTGTAATTATCGTGTTTTTCTCATCTTCTTTTGATCTCTGTTAAAAAAGTGTCTTGGTTGTCTCCCAAGAGCAGTGCTTGACTGCTAGGATGGCGTTTAGTCCTCTGCGCGATAGATAGGAGCTTGCTTAGCGTGAATTTGATTCTTTATTGACCGTCTTTGGACCCCGCAACTTCGCGTTCCAGTTGAAATGTCCGTTGCGCCACCTGAAAACAAGCCTTAAAATGTGGAGTTGTGAAGACTGAATTCCAGTTGTGCTTGTTCATAAAGCGCGACCATTCCAAATGGGGATCGTGTTTCGACAATGCCAAGATGTACGACTTTATGCCGCTTTTCCGGCCGTATCCCTACGGTCTTTCAACGTTAATGATGGCCCCCAAACACAGCCACAATCAGGAAAGTATCGACACCACATCTCCATCTGCCTCAAGATATCGCCAGTGTGTCTCTCTCTTGAGGGTTGCTGCAGTGTGTCTCGGCCCCTACGCACCACCGCCCGACACACTTCGTTTCCCCAAGTCCAACCGAAAACTGAGAATGGTCTTCTTGGGCCGGCCGTCAGAGGCGTGCTACCCCTGTCGTAAGGGAAGACTCAGGGTTCGTACTCCATCTTGTTCCTAAACTCCCCCTCCGACTGGTCCGCTCGTATCCTCAGCCCCGAGCCTCGACCCGTCAGTCCCTTTGGCGGTCTGTACGACACCACGGCACGCACACTTCTGTGTGCTGTTTTCCAGCCCGTTATAACAACCAACACGAACCACACTCTTCAGATATGAGCCCAGGCTGACATTTGTCTCTTTCCGTTCTCGTTCTGCAGTGTGATCGCCTGCAGCCCGGATGTACCCAGTGCTCCCGAAAGCAGATAGTTTGCCCCGGCTACAGGGATCCTTCGGAATTCTACTTTAGAGACGAAACCGCCAACGCTGCTTATAAGGTCCAGAATAGGAAACCAAGGAGGCGTTTGCCCGCCAAAACGAAGCAGCAATCGCAATCAGTGGCGGAAGGAGACGCGCAGAAGCAACATGCAGGTTCGAGCGGTACTCCAACCATAGCGGCCACACCAAGGCAAGCTGTTGGGACTTTGGTCAATCACTGGTCTCCATCAAGTTCATCGTCCTCAACTCCACCGTCTGACGGTGAGGTGGTTCGCTATCGATCAATCTCGTCGCCCATCGAGGATTTAGCACGCACTTATTTCATGACCGACTACATAGCGACTTCGCCATTTGATTATCTACCTAAACTCTGCCCTTATGGATTGACAGGAAACGATGCCATGTCAGCGTCAATACTAGCCGCCAGTTTTGCAAGCCTGTCGCTAAAGATATCGGATCCAAAACTCATGAAGCAGGCTAGAGTCCAATACGCCAGCGCACTATGTCAAACGAATCAAGCACTTAGCTCTCCGAAACTTGCCGTCGAGGATAGCACTCTAGCTGCCGTATTGCTCCTGGGATTATTCGAGGCCATCGTCTTTTCCGGGCAGCAGTCTATGGATAGCTGGAATCAACACACGCTTGGATCCGTAGAGTTGTTGCGCATGCGTGGAAGTCAGCAATTCGAGACCGCCCTCGGCCGCAAGCTTTTCGTTCACTCTGCAAATAACATTCGCACGAGTTGCGCGCACAGTAAAACACCTGTCCCGACCCGATTCATAACGCTGTACGATGATGCGCAGCCGTATCTTGATCAGAGCGATCCCTTCCTCAGAGTCACCCCTGTTCTCGACAGGGTCGCCATGCTACGGTCAAGAATAGCCTATTTGCAGGACTCAGAGAGACATGAGGTTCTTGTTGAAGCTCTGGATTTGGACGCTGCGACAGCGAAGCTTGGGCAAGAAGTTTCGGCAGAATGGAGGTTCACGGCAAGGGACCCGTATGAGAAGGCACCAATGACATACAAGGGAATATCTTTCCGCTATCCTTCCCTTCGAGCGTTGCGGTACTGGAACTCATTAAGGGTCATTCGCATGTTTCTCAACGACCTTATTTGGATGCAGGCATCCTTGATCCTCGCCCAGGGGCCGACATCAGCCAGTTTGGGCTACTTTGCCATGCAGGAGGCCGCGACGCGGAAAATGTCGACTCTGGTGGTGGAGGTACTCGCCAGTTGTGGCGAATATCTAGAGACAACGGAAGACCGATTTTCTGTGACGGCGAGATGCTTGATCTGGCCATTATCGGTCATTGCTGAGATATCCATCACACCCCCAGACGCCCGACGATTCGCTCTCGACTGCTTGGGCCGGCTGAGCCGCGACGGCCGTATCCCACGACCGATTGAAGTTGCAAACACAATGATGGGTCTCCAGGCAGACTGGTAAGTGCTTATCTCACCTGTCACACTGCTCGAACCATTCTTGTTGAGGTCTCGCCCAGGTTTTACATGTATCTTCTTGGATGAAACCTGTGAATATCTGTATCATTTCCAGTATTGACTGGTGAACAACTCAACTCACACATAAGTCAGATGAGCCTGCATTGGAAGTATGTATAAAATACCTAAACTTCAATGCCAACGGTTGCCGGGAGTTGTCGGGAAGCCACAATCTGGCTTGTAAACGGCTCAAGACTACTGCGATTTCTCGATTGAGAGAACTATCGGTCACTCGCACCTGTGTCGATAGTAGGCCAGTGTCTAATGTCAATTGCCAAGTTTGCGCGCAAATTAGTAGTGCACCATGCACATTGCTGAGAAGAACGAAACATATGGGTTTTGCTCTAGGTAGGTCATTTTCGAAGGCAAACGATGTTAAGGCAGGGTCTAAGGGGGTTCGCTAACTCTTCCATACCAGATATCGACCGTGGATCCAGGAAGCCGAGAACATCTTTCATTCCTTCCACTGGTGGCCATTTGCTCCATTCGTGCGCCCCTCATATTGGTAGCGCTCCTCAAGCTTGAAGTACTTGTTGAAGCCGACCCCCTCGCAAACCTCAGCATAGGACAGAATCGTCGGGGGCTTTCCCACAAGGAAGGAACCTTTCAGCGCCTCTAAAGCCTCGCGAATACTCTTCAATTTTGCGGCAACCAAAGTCCACGGGTATGCAACTCCGCAGTACCCGAGCTTGCCCAGGTCCTGCGCAGACAAGTTCTCCGTTTTACCACCCTCGATGATGTTGGCAAAGACAGGGAAGTCGAGATCGTTTCTCAGCCGTTCCATGGTCTCGCGATCGGGGAGCGCCTCAACAAAGACGGCATCCACTCCAATCTCAATCGCCTTCCGAGCTCTGGTGAGAGCTTCGTCGTATCCGTGGATGAGACTGTCAGTCCGGGCCATGATCCACATGTCCACACCTTCGTCTCTGGCATCAACTGCGGCCTGCCATCGGGCGTAGGCCTCGCTTCTGGAGACCACGCTCTTGCCAGCAGTGTGGCCGCATCCTGAAGACCTTTTAGACATATTCAGTTTCTTCATCACGGGTCATGTTGGGTCATACTTTTTGGCCAAGACTGGTCCTCTATCATGATGCCAGCAGCTCCTGCGGCCGCAATTCTGCGTGGATAAGGTCAGCATGATCACCACATTGGGTTTTAGGTGGGCGAAACTCAAGCTTACCCCTCAACGGTCCTCTTCACATTCATCGGGCCGCCGTATCCAGTATCGCCATCCACAAGAACAGGAACTTTGACCTCTCTGACAACTTCCTGAACCTTTGCAGCAACTTCCTGGAAAGCTATGTATCCAGTATCTGGGAGGCCAAACGCAGAAGCCATGGCATACCCGGCCAGGAAGACCAGAGGGAAGCCAGCCTCTTCACAAAGTCTTGAACTCAAGGCATCGTAGCTGCAGACGTGAGCAAGGATCTTGGAAGGGTCTTCGTGCGCCTCTTGCATCATGGCTCGAATCTTGGTTGCCTGGAGGGACGGGATCTTTCCACGACAATTATCCAGTTCCAGTATCGCTTTCTTGTCGCTTCTATCGATGGTCGGACCATTGCTTGCGTCGAAGTGAAACGGGTAAGGAGTGGTGTTGACGATGGACTTGGACATTTTGACTGTGGGAAATCGTTGGATGTGAGACTTTTTGATGGCTAGCAGGCTATCGATATTGATATTGTTGTCAAGCTTGCATGATCCCCTTCGTCAAGCGATTTTCCTGGCTTATATACACAGACTTCCACGCCTCTCCACCACCTATGCAGCACCTCTAAGAGCTCCGGCAATCGGAGTGAAAGACTTGTAGTATTCACAGTCAAACTAATTTTCGAAATCTCAAACGATGAGAAGCTCGCCGTGTGACACTCGACTTGTGCCCGAATCGCACAGTCTGATAGAACCGTGCTTCCGAATAGCGAGAGGAGCAAAGTTCGGATGATGTCAGCGCAGACAGCGAGAACGGACCGAAGCGGATAATCACGGACTGTCGCGGGCATTGGCGCTATCTAGCGGATCGGAGCGGGGTTCCACGGCAGTCATTTACCCTCGCTTCACTAAACCTCCAGACCACCAGCATTAAGAGCGGGCATCCGTTCTTCAACGTATCCTGAATCTGCCAATAGGCTCATTGAGTAGGGGTAAGAGAAGATGACAAGCAAGACTTCATGAATGATTGGGATGTTTGGGGCTGACTTGTCCAGCACGCACTCGAGTCTCTCTTCCTAACTAAATGCTTGTTGCTCAACTTGATTCACCATGAGCGATGAGCCCCCAAATAAGGCCATTACAGAGCCGTCCCAAGTCGGATCACCACGGTTCAAGCGGACATACGTTGCTTGCGACACCTGTAGGTCTCGCAAAGTGAGATGCATTATGGGAGGTGAGCCCCCTTGCGCCAAATGCAAACGTGAGCATCGCGATTGTCGATTCGATCGACGTCCGAGAACCTCGAAGCACAGGGATCCGCCAAATTGGAAAAGTAACCGGCCGGCTGAGCATGCTATCACGCCGCAGCCTGCCGGCGTCAGTCTGGCCAAGTCACCACAAGAAATTGATACACCAGTACAAGAAAACATGCCATCAGCGGCCCCTCTATCTAGAGCAGTCACCCAAAACCTTAGAAGCGAGTGGCGTCAAAGCTCTCTTCGTGATAGTTCACTTTCAGAACGGGTTGTCTCCAGTCTTGTGACCGGCTCTAATGACGCTCTTGATGTGCTGTCCGATGCCGCAAATCTACTTCACCATGCTGTAGTATCTCCATCCTCTGGTTCCCCTTCAGCACCGCCAGCACACACCGTGCAGGATGTTCCCGTTGCTGTACCCGCCAGAGAACGAACAGGAGGTCAAATTGGGGTGGGTTTCGTCATTCAAGCTCTATCTGAACCAGGCGACGATACCCTCGATATGTGGGACAAGTGCAGATTCGTCAGACAGGGCTGGTTCACCTCCCAAGAAGCCGTCACGTACATCGATCTGTAAGATTCAACTCTTTGGGCCCAGTGTAGCCAGTTCTCACTCACATCGACCAGTTTCTTCAAATATCTCTCTCCACTATCTCCTATCATCGTCGACCAATTTCGGAACCATAATGCCCACTCAAGCCTCGTTCATGAAGAATCCATGTTATGTTGCACCATCCTGATGATTTCATCTCGATTCTTCCTATTGCCGGGAGCAGGCGGCATCTCCAGGAGTCAATTGATACACAATCGACTTTGGCAATTCTGTGAGCTAATGATCAAACGCATTATTCTGGGTCAAGAAAAGATTTCCACCGCCAAGATGAGAATAATCGGCACAATTGAGAGTCTGCTGCTCATCTCGGACTGGCACCCTCGAGCCATTCATTTTCCTCCGGACACAGAGGGCTGGGATGCTTTGCTGGTCGATCTGGATTACGACCGGGAGAACCGGAGACGAACTAATGATGAGGAACCCCTCCTTCGTTGGCGCAAAGATGTTTTTGAGCCTGCGAAAAGAGCGAGCAGGATGTCGTGGATGCTCCTTGGCCTTGCTACGAATCTTGCCTACGAGCTTGGAATATTTTCAAGCGACCAACGCGCAGACTCTACGGCGTCAAAGGTTGCAGATTGTCGCAAGTTTCGAGCTCGAAAGCTCCTTTATGCCTACATGACTCAAACCGCAACGAGACTTGGGTATAGCTCCGTCTTCCCCGAAAGTGTGTCCATCGCAGCCTCGCGATCTTCGATGAAAGACATGGGCCATTCTTCACAGGCCTCATGGGCCTCATACATGGATATCTATCTCGAGTTCACCCGTCTCTCAAAAGTAGCTTCGTCAATGTTCTTCCAATCTGTGGAACATTTAGAAGGCTTACTTCAGAGCGATGGCTACCCAGATCTGTTGGATCATTTCCTGAGCTCTCTTTCCAACTGGAAGGATTCATTTGATGCAGACTGCAAAGGTTTGTTGCATCATGCCTCTAACACTTCAGATGGCTAATATGGATGCATAACCATAGCTGGGCTGTTAAACATATCACTGTCTATCGAGTACTACCACATTAGAGCTTGCATAGGTGCCATATCAATACAAGCAGTCGTACGAAGAGCTGCGACGGCCAGAGCATATGGAATTGAAAAGGACAGTCTCGCCGGCTACATGACTGCCCAGGATGCTAGATTCCTGCAAGAGGTTGTGTCGGATAGCAGCGAAGTGCTGCGCATTGCCACTCAGACATCTTTCCAGTCACATCTTGCATGCGCGCCAGCAAGTGTCAGGATCAGCGTGATATCTGCATCCGTCTTCTTGTTAAAGGCCCTCAGTCTCGGATCACCCGCGACAGATGCTTCTTCAGCTCTACAGACGTTAGATCGATGTGTGACTGCGTTGGGAAGGTATCCGCCCGACGACATGGATTTTGCACTGAGATACGCCCATCTCATTGAGCAACATACCCAATTCCTGAAGTCAAATCTCTTCCCTGTATCTGCACCCCAGAGAGCGCTCAACGATACCCAAGACAGCCTGAGTGGATTTGGACTCACGCTGCTAAGTCTTCCGCCTGATCAAAGTACCAATGATGGCGTGTCTGCGGATCAGAACGGGATCTGGCGGGCTCTGCAATTTGACTCCAGCATTGCTCCTTTCAGCGACAATACAGATCAGCTCTACCAGGGGTTCGACATCGACTCACTCAACTTTCTATGGAACCTACCAGATATCACTTAGAGATACACGGCCAAACAGCTTCTACGTGACCCATCCGTCTGAGAATATGTCACAGTTATCTCCGCATGCTTTAGTGTCAGCTCTTACAAGGCATCCGTGCCTTTCCGTGTCAAGCCGCGTTAGTCCGTCGATGTCCGTTAAATCTTGCGAGGAGTGTCCAAGATACTCCGTCGCCTTGTCGGCACCCGTCTTAGTCCGCTGTGCTGCGTCCAGCCATCGTAGAGCCTTTTGTCACCTCAAACAGCCCATCATTGGCGTGGCCAAACCACGCGTTTCCGGCTAAGCGTTCCGTATATCTTTCCAATCATGTCACGAAGACATACAAGTACACTAGCTAGCGAGTGCACACAGGATAATGCGGGGAAACCTGGGCCATCCGTTCGATACTCTGGGGTGTAGCTACCTCTTTGATACGTGTTCTATATAAGAAGGGGAACTAGGGATTTTTTTGGCAGTCCCGACAGTGATTTAATTGAGAGTCTTGGAGCTATGATCCCCTATCCGGATGCGTATACCTTTTCATCAGGGAATATTCGACATGGCCACTTCCCAGCAGTCTCATCTTGAGGCGCTCGCGTCTACATCTGCACCCAAAGTAGATGAAGTTGCCCTATGTCAGCATCTGGAGTTGAGAGCGGTACCGAAATTCCATACCGACACACCAGAGACTGATCCCGCGGGAATCTACGGAAGCCTAATCCCGGCTGAGAAAAGATTGGTACGGAAGTTGGACTGGATCATCTTGCCAGTCCTTTGGATTATGGTTGGTACACTGTACTCATGGTCTAGTGTAAATATCCTACAATTAACGCTGACCGTTGCACTCTTTTATCAGTACTGGTTCAAGTAAGCATACTAGTAAGCATATGCTCGATCAGAAACTCGTCCTGATCATCTTTACGATAGTTACCTCGATCGAAACGCCATTACCGTAGCTCGTTTAGATGGCATCGAAGAGGAGCTTAGTTTGACCTCGACTGAATACCAGACCTGTGTATCCATACTCTTTGTTGAATATATCCTAGGACAAATTCCGAGTAGTACGGTCTAATGCCCCCTTTTCTTTCAGGTGGAATCTGATAAAGATCAACAGACATGTTGATAACCCGAGTCAGGCCCTCACGGTTCATGGCTTCGACTATGGCCCTTTGGTCAATAGTCAGCACCGCGACAGGTGTGACGAAAGACTTTAAGGGCCTACTTTTGACTCGATTCTTCCTTGGCATCACGGAAGCGCCGTTCTACCCCGGCGCTCTGTATCTGCTAGGAATCTTCTACGCCAGAAAGGAGATTGCAACACGAATCTCCATACTCTTCACGGCTAATATATGTGGCACTGCTTTTGCTGGTCTCATAGCCATAGGAGTCTTCCAAATGGACCAGGTGGCTGGCCTAAGCGGATGGCGATGGTTATTCATACTTCAAGGTATCATCAGCTTTATCGTTTCGGTTTCATCGGCCTTTCTGTTGCCTGACCAGCCTCTCGACACTCGCTGGCTCAGTGAAGAGGAGAGAAAGCTGGCGCAGTCCCGAGTTGCAGCTGATACAGTCCAACTTCAAGCGAATACCAGCACTTGGGTCGGTCTTTCTGAAGCCATTCGGGATCCACGTCTTTGGGTTCTGGTGACTATGCAGCATTTGCATCTCAGCGCATCGGGCTACAAGAACTTCTTCCCAACTATAGTCGAAACGCTGGGTTTCGGCCGAAACGTTACGCTGGCCTTAACATGCCCTCCCTACATCATCTCCGGTATTGCAACCATAGCATGGGCTGCGAGCTCAGGTGAGGTCATTGAGCAATCGTACGTGTATACTACTGACGAATGTTGTCAGGTCACTTCAACGAAAGAGTCTGGCACATTACCATTGCCAAAGCTGTCGCGGTTTTTGGCTTCGTGCTAGCCTGTAGTGCTTTAAATGTCGGTGCGAGGTACTTTGCTATGTGCGCCTTTGCAAGCGGTGTCTATGCATGTAACTCTATCATTCTCGGCTGGGTCTCAAGTACCTGTGGCCAAACGATGGAGAAAAAGGCAGTTTCCCTTGCCTTGGTTAACACCATCGCCACCATCGGTTCTATTTACACCCCAGTAAGTCACCGCCCCTCTATTCACTCTCGCAGGATTCCCGGCAACCTCCCCTGACTATTTTCAGTATCTCTGGCAAGAATTAGACGCACCTAGGTATACCACGGCTATGCTGTCCAGCGCTGCATTTTCCGTGGCAGCCGCTGTCATGGCCTGGATTCTGAGATGGATGCTGATGAAGAAGAACCAAAGATTACTCCGCACAGGCAATCATACCCCGCTTCTGTTTAGCTACTGAAGTCAAAAAGACAGTGTGTCTGAGGAGCAGACAATTATGTCACTGGTGCGGTGCTGTACGTAACAGATCACAGGCCTGGTCGTGGTCAACCTCGAATACCAGCACGGTGCAAGCAAGAATAAGGGCCTAGTACTGCCTTCATCGAACAGTGATCGTATACTAGATTGTTGATTCTTTGAGGATCTAGTCAGGCTTCAGTGACTTCTGCACCCAGCGATAACCCCAATTATTCATCCTCTAGAATGTGCAGGGGCAGTTTGGACCACAGAGGTTCTTGCAGTAGCCAACGTTGTCTCCACCCCAGCATACGCCAGGCCTTCTTTCGCACGCCGCTATGCAAGCTGTATGACATCAGTTAGAGTCCATCAAGGGGAAAATTAAAGTATTCATGTACAGTTGCACTCCTATCGAGCATTGGATATTAGCGGGTTCCTCTTCAGTCAAGTCTCAGTTGGGCATTGCATGTTCACTTACAACCTGCTGAGCTACTGCTTGAGAGGCAAGAAGGCCAAAGAGAGCGAGAACGATGGTAGATGAAGGGAATTGCATTTTGATGGTTTTTGAATATTCAATTGGTTTGTTGGGTTGAGATGAACTATGCGATCGACCTTAAGTGTGAAGATATACCGAGCTTTTATAACATTTATATATACCCTTGAGGAGGCGACCCATATTCCTTGACGTACCTGAAGATAGAAATATCACCCCGTCACCGATGGAGAAGCCCATGTGCCAAGATTTCGATTAATGATCAAGCTCGCAGAAAAGACGGCCGACAAATACCTCCCGGTGGCCGAAATTCGGTATCAAAGACAACGAAAACGCCCGAATCACTGCGCCCGGTTCCAGCCTTTTCATGCACATAGGTGAGCCCAAAATACGGTTCGTATATCAAGCAAAGCTTCTTATATGAGATTACAGGTTGGCTGGGTTAACGAGTCAGGGCGACCCCATACTACGGCCTCCAGGAGCATGGTCTATCCACGACTATCAATCTTGGTAGCGTCCCCTTGCATGAGGATTCCTCAGATGCTTCACTACACAATTGCCCGTACAGATACGACTACACGTATAGCTGGGCAGAGCCTACGCAGATTTCGAGCTATGTTCCTCGGTACGTGAAGCGCTAGTGCGGACTTGAGATTTCGAGCTATGTTCCTCGGTACGTGAAGCGCTAGTGCGGACTTGGTCCAGCTCGTAGCTCAACTTAGCGATACGACCACAGTGATTGCCATGCTACAAAGTCTTTGACATCAGGTGGCCGTAAGCTTTGGTGCTTTGATCAAGAAAGGGGAGTTGCCAATACATGAAGAGCGATCAGGGGACTGGGAGAAAGACAGATGCTGGCGAAGTGTCGGTGAGACATGTCAGGTCTTTACCGGCCGGGCTGTAAAATTGAAAGCCCAGTAAACCACTCTTTTTCGTACGCATTTTCCCATCTTGGCAGAGCCAGTAGGTATTGCGTAGATGGATACTTACATAGAAAGCTAGTCATTTGCTCCTAATATGGATGGCTCCGTAACTGCCACTCTGCCTGTAGCATCACCATGATCGTGTGTGGCACCCCTGCTGAAGCTTAAATCAGATGCTGGAATTTACATGCACAGGCCATACGGAGTGATAAGGTACCTTACCACCTTATTTATGTGGATGCAGACTCCAGAGGTGCTGACCTTGGATGTGGGGAACCGCGAAGGTGAGAAGGTAGACCGAAGAAGGTACGGTACGTACCTACCTACGGTCGCAAAAGTGGCTCAGCTGTGCGACACGTGACACTGACGCCACTCCCGCGTCTTGCGCAAGGCGACTTCACCTTACATCACCAGCCTCATCAGCCTCGTGGTACCGCGCCTTTGACTCGATTTCCTTCTATCCGGCATTATCAACAATATCTCTGCTCTTGACGCGCCGCGATCACAATGTCGACGACTGCACCAGAGACTGCCGAGCAGGCGCCCACCGCGCCCAACACGCAAGAGACGACGACCGATGCCGCCGCCGCCCCAGCTGATGCCGCGGCTGTCCCCGAGGCAGTCGCGCCCGGCCCAGAGCCCAAGGCCATCACCCGCAAAGACATGTCTCTTCGCGAGTTCTTGACCAAGATGGACGACTATGCTCCCATTGTAAGTCTCGACAACAATTTACAGGGGAACGAATACTGACTGACGGCTTTCACCTGCTTAGATCCCGGATGCAGTCACAAACTACTACATGACCAAAGCTGGCCTCCCCCCACCACCGCAGACCGACCCGCGCCTGGCGCGCCTGCTCGCCCTCGCAACGCAAAAGTTCATAGCCGATATATCTGCCGACGCATATCAGTACAGCCGCATTCGCGCCTCAAACTCCAACGCCAATAACCCCATGGGCAATCTCGGTGCTGCGGCGGGATTCCCCATCCCGGGCCAACCCACAGGTCCAGCCGGCGCAAAGGACCAAAGTCGTGGAGGACCTCTTGGTATCCAGAGACCTGGCTACGGCGGTGGTGGACAGGGCGGCAGCCAGAACAGGACCGTTCTTACAATGGAGGATCTCGGCATGGCTGTCGGCGAGTACGGAGTCAACGTCAAGAGAAGCGAGTTTTATAGATAGGGGGGGTTGGACAGGGCAGCTGGGAGCTGCCAATATTTCTTTGGGCTGGTGTGCATATACCACGGCGTTGGGCGGACTTGGGTATGGCGTCAACGGGGTTTCACATGACCAGGAGGTTCGGCTTTGGACGAGCACTACTTTAGAGGTGCTCGAAAGTTTACGATATGGACATCCATTCGGCTAGCAGAGGATCGTCAACGGCACAAGGCCCCATATTCTTATGTTACAGTATATATCGCTGGTATCTTGACAGTGTTGTACAAACGTTTCCTCCACTTCCTGACAGACGCCGTCCCCATGCTGATGAACTTTTGAAATCCCAAGACCGTCGCCGCCTCTTACATTCTAGACCAGATGAAGGGCTTTCTCGTGCTGCCAAATGTTAGCTCTCAAGAACCTCATTATCTCCTATATGGATTCAACGTACGGCGAGAATTCTCCCAGCTTGTGACCGACCATGTCTTCCGTAATCGTCACGTCAATGTACGCCTTGCCGTTGTAAACCTGGAACTTGAGGCCGACAAAGTTGGGCAGGATCGTGGCGGAACGGGCCTGCGTCCGGATGGGCACAACCTTCTGTCCGGGAGCGGGGCGCACGATGGGGAGACTATTTGCGTCAAGGTCAGATTCGAGGGCGGTTCGATTGAGGGGTTTTCGCGGAGGGGAGGGAGCCCTTACGGGACAATGTGAGGTCCTACAAACGAATTGTCAGTTCACCAGGTTCGATCTGACATGGCATATTTGAGACTTGCCTTTCCACACGGATCGCTTCAGAAGGTGTCGTGTTGGCTGCATTGTGGCGACTCCTTTTGCGATATGGGATTGATAGCTAGCTACTTCCACCTCCAAGTCACTTCTGGGCTGCCGCGATGCCACGCGGGAAGAATTTCCGAGCTTCCAGGATTTGGCGGAGTCACGTGAGCGGCCGGTGCTCCGTGCTTCGGACCCGACTCTACAGTATTGAGCTTAGCTAATCACGGTTCCCTGCACTTAGCGACGACTTCTCCACCAATGTCATTGATGGGCGTAGGTAAGGTAGGTAACTTGAGCCAGAGTTACTAAATTCAATAGTATTAGTTCTTCCCTCTACCTAAAGTCCCTAAATGATTTCAAGTTTCACGTGGAGATAGCGAAGATGGAGAGAGGCTTTTCAGATTATGGCCTTTGTCCTTTTTTGTTCTGCTTCTCAGTGCACGCGCGGACGGCCGTCCCACACTGTTTCAGTTGGTAACGGCGACGGTAAAGCAGAGTGTGCAAAGCTATCGATCAACTTGTTTCCTCAACCGCGAACTCTTGAAACGACTCAGTCCAAAGTTTTTCGATGGTGCCGCGTCCAAGGATCTCCCTGCTGGCCAACAACTCCCAAAGTCTACCGAAAGAGGTCCGCCGGCCACAAGTCTTGTGATTCTAGCTTGAACGGCTTGTTCTCCTGATCTCATGTCTCTTATATCACGTCATTGGACTCTATAAGCCTACTCCGTACCTACGTCCCCTTTCTCTGCCAGCCGTCTCCTTGAACAGCCACAATCTCTATTTGTAACCTTCTCGCGCCGCCGTCCCGAGTTCGCGGCTCAATTTGGCCCCCCTCGCAGCTCTCAAGTCCCATCTTGATGATCATTGTGGGGTTTGGCGATCCCTTAATTCCAGGTGCTATACCAGTGACCACGCGGAGGGAATTCCCCCGGCGACTTGAAACAGCCAACTTTATTCCCCCCCTTGGGACCAACGACACTTCAAAGCCTGTTAGCGAGCCACGAGTCCGACTTGTCAGTCTCTTTCTGTCTACTGTTGCGTCGCACTTTGCTTTTCTTGTCTCTCATGCCGGCACTTGTCACCCGCGGGAAATTTGCGCAAATACCGGAGCATGTCACCCTCCGCCACTCGACTCGACTGCCTGCCAGATTATCCCCGATCCCCCTTCGATGATGATGCCGTGTAGCCCAAACAACTTCAGACTAGACCTGCGCGTAATCTAATCCAGGCGGCAAACGAAAGTCCCCCAACGGTACGACTGTACGAAGTAGCCGCATTGCTCGGCACTCTCGGCATCAAACGTGAACCATGAACCACAGTTTGGCGCCTGCAAGGTCCCAGGAGGTCCAGCAGAACCAGCACTAGGAGGTCCAGGTCCCGAGATCGTGCTCTTCCCTACCAGGGACTACCCCACACGGCACATCATCCATGCCAAGCACGCTTAGTTTGGTGAGGCTCGCCGCTTCCACGGGCTCCAGAGTGTCCAGACTAGACTTTGAGAAGCAAAGTGACCGGCCCCCCCTCGTTGATTGCGTTCCCTCTTTTCCCACAAATCGTGTGTTGTTTTGCCATTATACATGGGACGGAGCAAGGGACTCCGTCATGATATTGTAGGGGGGTGGCCTGGTGATTCTCCCCCAAAGGTTCGCAACAGGCAACTCTTCCTGTCGACAGTCCACTATTGTCCATGTATCGGTACCATCTTTGCCATCCCATCCCGTCCCACCCCCCTTAACTGAACTGTAAACGAGAGAAGGATGAGAGAGGAGACGAAAGAGGGAATGAAGGAGAGGAGAGACACTGAGAAAGAGAGGGAGGGTCCCGGCCACGAGGATATAAAGTCTGCCATGCCTCGGAGCCACTCTGGGGTTGGTCTTGGCTTTTGCTTGGACTGCATCCGACCTTTTTACCTTCTTTTCTAGTCTAACCCTTTTCATTCCTTTCTTCGATCCAGAATCATGAAGTTTTCCAACATTGCTCTCGGAGCTGCGTCCGTCGCATCGGTCCTGGCGGCCCCCATTGACGGCGCAAAGGAGAAGCGCGCCGGCAAGTTCCTCTTCACTGGTGTCAACGAGAGCGGTGGCGAGTTCGGTCAGGGTACCCTTCCCGGACAGCTGGGCAAGGAGTACACATGGCCCAACAAGACTGCCATTGATGTGAGCAACACAAACACGATGATGCCATAAGGTAAGCTGACTTGGTGGTTTCAGACCCTTAGAGCCCAGGGCCTCAACACTTTCCGCATCGGAACGATGATGGAGCGTATCATTCCCGACAAGTTGACTGGCACGATCAACGAGACCTACTTCTCTGGTCTTGAGGATGTAAGTCTTTTGCGCAGCCTGTGGATGATGGAGATACGCAAGGTATACTGATACTTTGGCTGCAGCTCGTCAAGGACGTCACCTCCAAGGGCTCCTACGCCGTCATCGACCCCCACAACTACGGCCGCTACTACGGCAACATCATCACCAGCTCCGCCGACTTTGGTGCGTGGTGGAAGACGGTCGCCGCCCGTTTCAAGGACAACGACAAGGTCATCTTTGACACCAACAACGAGTACCACGACATGGACAACACGCTCGTCCACGACCTGAACCAGGCCGCCATCACCAACATCCGCGCGGCGGGCGCCACGAAGCAGAACATCTTCATCGAGGGCAACTCGTACTCTGGCGCGTGGCACTGGATCGAGAGCGGCTCCGGCGACGCCCTCAAGAACCTCACGGACCCGTCCGACTCGACCGGCAAGCTCCTCTTTTACGAGATGCACCAGTACCTCGACACGGACGGCTCCGGCACCAACGAGGCCTGCGTCAGCAGCACCATTGGCGCCGAGCGCCTCGCCGTCGCCACCAAGTGGCTTAAGGACAACAACAAGCAGGGCGTTCTCGGCGAGATTGGCGCTGGTGTCAACACCCAATGCGAGACTGCCGTCAAGGGTGCCCTCCAGCACCTTGCGGACAACTCTGAGCAGTGGAGAGGTGTAAGTGTTTTATGTTCTCAAACGTTTCTCCTGTGCTGATGGCCACTAACAATCGGAAATTTAGGTGCTCTGGTGGGCTGCTGGACCTTGGTGGGCGGACTACATGTACTCCATGGAGCCCACGACTGGAAAGGCGTACGGGACTTACCTCCCGATCCTCAAGAGCTTCATTTGAAGCTATTCCGGACACCGGGGTGAATACGTATCTTTTACGGGGTGCATATCGACGGAAGTGGAGCATGCGGCCGGCGCCACGTGATTTTGCCGGCGGCGTTGTTGCCGAAAGACGCAGTTACCTGTCCGTGGACATGGGTGCTGAAGTCTGATGAAATTCTCAATGTAGATATTGATCGTGGGTATCCTGGCCCCTGGTGTACATATCTGGAATATGAAAAGCCCAGTTTCATTCGTCTTTGCTGTCGCAATTGTGGTGACACAGGTGTAGTTGTGGATTCGTGACGGATTTCTGTTTACGACAATGACAGCTGGTAATTGAGGCAATCACCAATTAGGTACTTGTTAGTCACAAGGCGATAGGTGAATGATAGCTGATGCTAAGGTAGTGTAGGTTGATTATCAGCGACGCATGACCAAATCTCAGCTGTAAGATGAGGCAAAAAGTGAGCTGTCTCAATCAGGCAGGTGGTGGATATAACTGACAGGATTCCCCACGTTGCAATTTACGAACGTGTCCTCTCACCTTATTTTTGTTGGTATTGGCATCGCTGGTCTCGTAGTCCGAGCCTCCAACAAGAGTCGCCCATTTCAAATTCACAAGTCAGAAGAGCCTGCACCTTACAACCACCTCACATCTCACACATTTGACAGTTCCAAGTGCAAACGTGGGGAATCGGACTTGTCATAATCCAAGGCCCGGTGGCGTTTTCTCCAAGTTCCCAGCCACTGAATGCGTGGCATGTTGTTAGTCTTAGCACCCTTCCTTAGGTGCAACTCAAAAGTTGCAATGTGCCGTCTGGCATACGTGCTGTAGAGAGACGATAGAGAGACGATAGAGAGGCAGCCAAACAGACAGACTGGTTCGTTTGATACAATATTGTCAGAGAGAGACCTTGAACAATGTGATAAATCATAGAGGTGAGGCTCGCCAGGTACAGATAGAGGCAATACACAGCATGCGCAGACACCCTTGCATGACCCCGAAAAGGACCAAACAAGAGTGCAGCGGAATGCTACAGAAACTGACAGAGCTTTGGACTAAAAATTGTGCTATTTTGCAATTCGCCATCCCGCAGCCCGCTGGACCCCGAACTTAGCACGCCTTTATGGTAGGCCAGGAGGTACCTACCCAGGAAATCACCACCTTAATTGCAGTGCTGCACACTAAAAAGGTACCTCATCCAGGGTACCTCCACCTCCTCCAACTCCACCCCCCCAGCCAGGCCACACACACAACCAACCCACTGGACGGGCGCCGTTTCGACCACCTCACCCTCTCCGAGTGTCTTCCCCCATCGCCCCCAAAGACGCCCTCGCCCTCACGCGCTAAACCGTACAAAAACTCGCCAACTCCACGCCGCGCCGTCTTCGCCTCTGCATCCTGCCAGCCTCCTTCTCTGCTCTCCTATTAATACCTTAAACCAACCAGCCCTCTCTCTCTCTCTCGCGACCTCGAGGTTCTTCGCTGCCCTCGTCCTTCTTTCCAATTCTTCTCAATCAAACTCCCATTAGTTCCGTCGCAAACCGCCAAAATGGTCAGCCCTCAGATGTACGTTGCCCCCTCTCCGTTTCCATCCATCGCACGGAATCGCATTGCAAATCTCTGATTTCAATGTTTCCTTGTGCGCCTCCAACAACGACGTCGAATACCTTTGCTGACAATGCCGCAGCACCAACCTGATCATCATGCTCGGCATGGTGCAGGTCTCCCGCAAGGTCCCCTTCGAAGACCCCAACGTCCTGAACATGTGCCGCGCCGGCTACATTGCCAGCAACATCATCATCGCCATCATCTACCTCTACGTCCAAGCCCAGATTAACAAGAAGAAGGGTGCGTTCACTTGGTGCATTGTACAGGGTCATCGAAGCATTGCTGACAGACAGTAGACCTTACCACGCTCAAATACGTCGAGCCCCCAGCGATGGGATCCGCCGAGGAGGGCAAGCTCGTCACCACCACCATTCACGCCTACGACACCACCCAGCTTCGCCAGGCCTTCCGCTCTCAGGCCATGGGTATCGCCATGATGGCCTTCATGCACATCTACATGAAGTACACCAACCCTCTCCTGATCCAGTCCATCATCCCCCTCAAGAGCGCCCTCGAGAGCAACCTCGTCAAGATCCACGTCTTTGGCCAGCCCGCCGCTGGCGACCTCAAGCGTCCCTTCAAGGCGCCCGCCGGCTTCATGCAGGGTCTCCAGAGCGGCCCCGCTGCTAGCGACAAGAAGGCCATCGAGACTGCCGAGCGTGCCGGCCGCGGTGGTGCCAAGGAGGAGTAAATGTCTGCTCACTCCCGTCGCCCGTCGTAGTTGGTGCTTGGGGGAAAACGGACAGTCGGACTGTGAACAAAATACAAAATCAAAATAGGGGGTCACCATTGGTCATACAGAAGACTTTTTTTTGGTTGCGCGCAAAGGTGGTCATGTATCTTACTATACACCTACCTGGAGGCAATAAAGGGATACGCAGGCACGGCTGGGAAGTAGATTTCCCAAGATGATGCGATTCTCTCGAAATGGATGCTTAGTCTCGTCAAGATGCAGCTCATTAATCCGCACTCTGTTCGTTTTCGCCATCTCTATCATGACTATCTCCAAGACACCTTGCTCTATAGCCTCCCAAAGGTACTTTTTATTAGCTCCAATTCGTGTCTGACAGCTCCGCCAGTTCCGTCACCTCCTGCCACTTCGGTGTGGCTCGGTCACAGCAGCAGCAGTAAGGCACGTGCGTTCGCGATTCCCGTAGTGACATAATCGTTTTCCCCAAAAAGTTGCCCCTCCACGCGCACGCAGATTCACGTCTCCCACTTACATCCTCCAGACTCGACCGTCTTGCCACGCCACCACGACGCTTTAGATACTCACAATTGTTTCCAACCAGACATTCACAATGGTGCGCCCATCGACACCACCGCCAAACCCGGCAACGGCGCCGCTGCCCGCCAGGACCCCTCCAACACCAGCAGCAATCCGTCGCATGGTGAGTCAATGAATCCTCAAATCTTCAGTTTCTCTCGGACCTCCCCAGGACTAAACAAATGAATCTCTACTGCAGGAAGAATCCCGCCTCAAAGCAAAGGCAATCCGCGACCGCCGCGACGCCGAACTCGCCGCCTCAGGCGCAATCCCGACTCCCAAAACCGCCTCGGGCTTCGTAGCCACTAATGACGTCCACATCACCAACGCCGGCGCCTCCCAAGCGACAGACATCTCCCGCAAACGCCCACACTCTTCCATCTCAACGTCAAATCCTGTTGCTGCTGCTGCGGAATCGCACCCATCAACGAACCGCGATGCCCGCGACACGAACGCCGCCCCGCGCCCGGCGCGCAACTTTGCCAAATTCGTCGACTACAACATGTCCGCCATGACAGACACAAAGGGCGGCTTCCTCACCGCTGAAGACGACCCGCACAACACGGCCCTCGTGCCCAAGGTAAAACCGGGCGGCCCGCCCCAGGAAGAGAAACCAAAAGGCATGTCCTCGCAGGAATGGGAGCGCCTCCAGCTCCTCAAGAAACTCCGCCGGCAGAAAGCAGGACCCTTTGAGCCGGGCCTCAGCGTCCTCGCCGACTCCACCATGCGCAAGAAGTGCGCCGACTGCTCCTCGTACGAAATCGACTTTGTCTGGGACGAGATTTTTGGGATTCAGGTCTGCCACGCCTGCAAGGACAAGCTGCCCGACAAATACTCGCTCCTCACAAAGACGGAGTGTAAAGAGGACTATCTCCTCACCGACGAGGAACTCAAAGACGCCGATCTCCTCCCCCACCTCTCGCGACCGAACCCGCACAAGTCGCACTGGCACGACATGATGCTGTTCCTGCGTATGCAGGTGGAAGAGTACGCCTTCACGACGAAATGGGGCTCCGCCGAGAAGCTCGACGCCGAGTTCGCCAAGCGCGAGGCCGACAAGAAGAGGCGCAAGGAGGCCAAGTTCAGGGAGAAGCTCAACGATCTCAAGCGAAAGACGAGAACTGAGGCCATCCGCAGACAGCAGGCCACCACGGCCGCCGGCGCGGGACCGAGAAAGTTTGGAGACTCGGTGGGCGGTGGTAAGCACGTTCACGATTGGGGACGAGCGGTCGAGAATGAGGAGGGTATGACGGTGAAGAAGTGCAATGGATGTGGCATGGAGGTCGAGGAGTTGGAGTTCTAGCCCTCATGTTCCATGATTTTGTTCGCGGTCGGCAGACCTTCGTTCGTTCACAGCAGCGACAGCAACCTTGATTATTTATGACGACAGCTTATCTTAATACCCAGAATCATACAATCATCTATTCTCTTCACCCGTAAAGAAGAAGCTATGTACGTAGAAACAGAGACCATGGTCCAGAGTCCACCAAACAACAGGCAAAGCAAAGGGGAACGTCGGTCGGTTTGGTGGGGCTGGTTGGTGAAGTGTAAGGGTATCGACGTGTGATGAACAATAATGATGCCCCAGTACAATATTACAACAGGACGCGGATCGGCCGCGCCGATTCACGCCCCCTTATCCTATTCCATTTCATCCCCTCGTTTTCTGTCTTTTCCCAATCTGGCTCGCGAGCCCACTGCTGCAGCCAAAAGCCCCGAGAGTCTTATACTTCATGCCCAAAAAAACAAGTTGGAAAAAAGAAGTCCCACAACACCTTCTTCATCATCTTCTTCTGTCATGCCCGGACACAATCAGCTCGGAGAGCAGACCATCTTTTCAGACATCCATCCCGTAGCAAGTAATGACCCAAAGACGACGCCATTTCAACGGACGCTATGCTGCTGCTGCTGCTGTTGTTGTATATTTTCTTTCCTCTCTCTCTCTCTCTCTCTCTCTCTCTCTCTCTCTCTCTCTCTTCTGTCCCTTCCTCACTCAACCAGAAACTCCACCGTCTACCGCGCAAATACCTTCACCACGCCATCTCCACCACCGCTGACAACCCACTTGCCGTCTTGACTCCAGACAACAGAGCAGACGCCCTCACCACGCATGATGCGGTGACTCGTAATCTCCTGCGTGCAGGATCGCTTCTCGAGACTCCAGAACCGCAGCGAGGCATCATGGCCTGCGCTGACAAGCTCGCGGCCGTCTGGACTAAGTGATAGGCCCGAAATCGATGCCGGGTGGGCCAGCATGTTGTAGGTACATTGGCCTGAGCGTTCAATCAGCACATCGTCGCACACATCTGACTTCCATAACTTACCGCTGTTAGCATCGAAAAAGCGGACGAACCGGTCCTCGTGTCCAGAAATAATGACGCCTTCAACCCCGGATCCTGCCATGGATCTGCCTCCACCACCGGTTGGGCCACCGCCAGCACTTCCATCTTCCTCAGACAGCCCGCCTTGAGGCTGTTCCAAACCAACTGTTGTCGCAACAACAGCGTTGACACTGGTGTTGATTGAACCGTCGTATGTCTCGGAGCTGTCCATTGTGCCAGTCTGTTCACCTGTCCGGGTGTCGTAGACGAGAATGGCTGCATCAGAGTAAGAGACGACAAACGTGTCGCCGCTAGGGCTGAGAGAAGTGATACATGTCGGGCTGGCGTCAGAGCCATCCGGCCTCTTGATGTTGTGGACAAGCGTGTGGTTGAAGGGGGAGCTCGATGCCATGTTGGGCTGCGGGGTGCTCGAGAAAGCACTTCCAGAACTCATCGAATTACCGCGGACGCGGCCTCTGCTGCCTGTCGGACCAGCTCTGTTTGTTCCCGGCTGAGGTGAGGTCAACTGAGGCGGCGCGCTGACGGACCACAGACGGACAGATCCATCAGCGCCGCCAGACACGAGCAGAATGCGATCGGGGCTTCCGTATTGGCTGTTCTGGCCAAAGACTGCGCCCAAGGTGGTCGGCAGCACGCACAACGCCCAGACGGCGTCGGTGTGGCCCTCGAGGGTAGCCTTGGGGTCAACTCGACCACGTTCCCATACTCTGATGGTAGCATCTTGACCGCCGGAAAAGATCCAGCCGTCGCCTTGGGCGCGACCACCGGTGGAGAAGTTCGGCGAAGGCGACCAGGACGTCAAACAGAGCACGCCTCCAGCGTGACCACGATGAGAGAAGTTAGCTGTCACGTCAAGATCTGACGCAGCATTAGTCTGTCCATGGTTATCGGCACGAGGAATGTGGAATCGCTTGATCATGCCATCATCGCCTGCTGTGCAGATCTCAGGTTCACCAGGGCTGCCACCACCAGAGAAGATGACGGTGCGTACGGTGTCCAGATGGCCTCGCAGTCCGAATCGAAGTTTGAAATTGCCCGTTTCGGCCTTCTGGGCAGCCGAGTTCAATGATAGCTCGTGGTCTGCGCTGCGTCTCCGCGACATTGATCCTTTGCGGCGATGAGAGCTCGGTCCACGGTTGGGCGACTTTGGAAGATTGTCTGCGGTGGGGAATGCGTCGGTATCGGGCCTGTTGGTGATGTGCTGTAGAGATTGCGACGAGTTGGCATCGGCAAATGATCCGTCGGAGAAATCCCAGCCGTCGGTCTCGGGGGCAGGGCGACTAGGTTGAGATTCTTCCGTTGGCTCTACGCTACTGATGGACTCGACGGCATGGCTGGGGCGTTGCATGTTGTCGTCGAGCATACGGCCAGTTGCCGACATTGGCTGAGGCCATTCAGTGCCGGCGGCATACATGACAGGGGGTGCAGGTTCTTGTGCGGGGGGTGGCATTTGCTGCTGGTGCTGTTGTTGTGGTTGTTGATGCTGCTGCTGCTGCTGCTGCTGTAGTTGCTGTTGCTGTTGCTGTTGCTGATCGACAGGTTTGACTTGGAAACTCGTTGGTTGACTTCGCTGCATCGGGGGTGCATGATTCGGGGCGGGAGGTGGGCGGTTGGCTTCGCGGACATGGTTTTGTGGCACAAGGGACGATGAGGCAAAGGGGAAGGGTGGCTCCTGGAATGGCTTGCCACCAGGTACGCCAAACGGCTCGCCTTCGCGCAAGTCCTCGAGTATGGGGAGAGGGGGTGAATCTCGTGGAGGTAAAGGATTCGCCGGGGTAATCATCAGATAGGTAAACTCGGCCTGGCACTGATCCAGGAAAGACTTGAGGTCGGCCCGTTGCGACTCATCGTCGGCTTTATCGACGTCGAGCTCGCCGCCATGGGCATCGAATGGCTTCTTGGATGAAGCTGCATAACACTGTTAGCTCATGCTTCGTTTGTCATTTGATAGAGCGAGGACTGAAAACCCACGTCGGAGCTTCTCCTGGACCAGGGCAGCGCGATCCTTTTCAGCATTTGCAGCATCTTCGCCTGCCTTGGCACCGCCCTTGAGCTGTGCAGCCTGGTCTTTAACCTTCTTCTCGAGAATGGCGACGTATTTCTTAAGTGCCTTTTGCGTTGCGTCGGCCCTTCTTGCCTGGCCTTCGAGGGAAGCTATCCTAGCCTTCATCTCCTGGCGGTCAATCTCCCAAGCATTCCTGTCCCGCTCGTGACGGTGCCACTCGGTTTGGAGGAAGCGCATAACACCTAAAGAGCATCGCAGTCAGTACAGATGATGAATAGACTCAATGGTCGCGTTGAGCAACGTACCCTGCAGCGTATACTCGGTCGCATGAGGCTGGTTGCCGCCGTTGCCCTGCATCGCGCCGCCCATCTCGTTCCCTCCAGGCCCGCCCATGCCGTTGCCTACGTTCGACCCCATACCCGGAACCACCTGCCAGCTCATACGCGCGCAAGGGGGGACTGGTCCCCAACGGGCAGCTCAGCGCTTCCTTCGGATGTGGGAGGAGGTAGATGCGAGGTGTGGGAATCGTCTCGTCGGTGGTCGTTACGCTGTTGGGATGGGTTCCTTCTCACGGATCGTCCCGCTGGGCGCAGTAGTCTGCGCGCCTTGGTATCGTCTCGAGGTGATGATGGTGCGTCGTCCTTACATCAGACGAGCAAACAAAGTCAAAAGGTATCGGCGGCGACTCGTCAAGGAGCTGGCGCAGCGGTCTTTGCCGTCGTGGTCGTGGTGTCGTGTCGTGTCGTCGTGAGGTGGGAAAAAGGTGGTTGTCAATCCAAATCCAGGTCCAAAGCCCCTAAAGCGGTGGTCGGAGCTGTGCTTGGTGCTGTTGGCGTTGGCACACCCCTGGTCAAATCAATTGGAGCTTTGCTGCTGTCGCGTTGGCGTCTGTCTCTCTGTCTGTCTGTACCTTATGGGGTGCTCTGGATGGATGGGTGTACCTGAAAGTGCTGCTGAGGTAAGGTACTTTGGAGTGATAGAGTCCATGTACCTTGCAGTGGATGGGAACACTCTCTCAAACGCAATTGGCCCGGTCGAGGGGGCGGAAAAACTACGTGTTGGATGGTTGGAACTTGGAAAGGCGGCATGCCCTTGATGAAGTCGGAATTATCTCCCCCAAGAACAAAGAATACCTTAGATAGCTTGGTTGGGTGGAAACTGGCAGCTTGGCTACCTATAGAGGTGGCCGCAAAGATCTTGACTTCAATTCGGGCCAACAGCACGGGCAGAGAGACCTGGAGGGTGAGAGGCATGTACCTAAGGTACCTACCTACCTTAGGTATTCGCTGCAGAAATGGAGGTATCTGAAGCGCTGCTTCTTTCCCGTCACCTGTCTGGGTCTGGCCTTATGGTTCCTTCCTCTCCATGTTCAAACTTCAAGGTACGTACGTTCCTGGCTTTACTGAGCTGGGTGGCTCCTGCTGCCATAGGTACCACAGGGCAGGCGTTGTACCGTGCTGTGTGACTCGAGCTTTCCCCAAAAACTGAACAGCGACGGAGCAGTGAGCACAGGTGTCCTGCTCTTGCCGCCAGCCACTTGTCCAATCAGACAGCGCCTAAGAGGGTGTGAGGCTGTCAGGCATCAAGCCCTGCAAACCTGCAAGGTTCTGCCGTCTCTTCAGGGGCACAGGCCACATTGCTATCTCGATGATTATGTAACAAAATCCTCCATTCTTGTCCGACGATGACCTCGCTACTTTCTAGCGTACGTGGGTACCTTACTGCCGTATACTTCCATTAAGACAATAGGGACGAGTATCTATTCCCACATCCTCAATATCTATGCGATGAAGTTGGGTTGAAAGTGTCGGTATAACTGAGCTGCGATTCAATACCTTTCTACCCCCGGCCCAGCCTCCCCCTCCTAGCAAACAATTACGAGTGGACCTGGAACTGAACAGTAAAACGTAGCAAAAATACATACAACACCAGGTATTCGCTGATCGTCACCGACTCAACTACTAGTCTGGCCCTCATCAGCTTGTCTATGGGAGAGCGGACGGGATCCCGAATTCTCTGATGGGTGTGGTCGTATGTGCTGGTCCTGGAGAGTTGATTCCATTACAATGGTCGGCCAATGCCCTGAAGCCTGAGGTAGAACAGCCTTACACTCCTACACCTCACGTCATGTTACACAAATAGTCACACAACCAACGTCCCAAGCTAAGGTAGATCATGCCTTGATATTCCTGTTTCAGACGGCGAGATAACGTCCCAATGGAATCATCCAACCCCAAGAATACCATAGACTCTGGGTCGTCGTCCAAATGCCCTCGCCCCTAAGCCTTTTCTGGTTCGTCCCGACACCCAAGCGTACCACTTATTACAACGGAAGGAAAAAAGAAGAGAAAAGAAAAGGTTTGGGAATCTTGTCAGCCATCCTCACGCAGATCCATCCATTGGAGCCCAAACTACTCCATTCGCATGCCTGTAATACGCCTCCCATTGAAAAACGTATTCACAGACCCCATTCTCCAAATGCCAAAGAAAACGCAGCCATATGTGCACTGAGGTATCGACTGTCAGCTATCGTGCCCAACCAGTCTTTAGAGGGACGTATCCCCTCAACATCGTAACCATGCCTTGTAGCAAGGCCATCCTGCAAATGTGTATGGTGTCGAAATGTCTTATGTACTTGATATCGTCATGTCGTCATTGGGTCAGGTGTGAGAAGTAATTACCCCCATCTCTTGGCTTCTCAAGCATACTGCTGCTCGTCCTGGCACGCGTCAATCACCCGCTTCGCGTTGACAATAATCTGCGAGAGGTTCTTGAGAACCGGGTCGTTGCCCGACGTGCTGCTGATGCGAACGAAGAGACCCTCAACGCGGGCCACCAGCATACCCATAATCTTTGGTGTAACCGCACGAGCGTCACCATCCTGAAAATTCGTTAGCATCGAATTGTTTAGACAAAAAGTCAGAATAACTCACCATTTCGCCGAGCGAGACCTGGAGGCTGTGCACAACCATTTCGAGCCAGGCGATTCTCTCACGAGTGTATGACTCCAAGTTCAGACTGACCGTGGCAGTCACGGTCAAGAGAACGAGGTGCGGCAGGTTGCGGACGAATTCGGGGCTGTACTTGGACATGTACTTTTCGAACACTTCTTGCTCACGGCCAGATTGCATCCAGCGGACGACAGCCTCCTCGGCTCTGCCTTCCTTCATCGGCTGGTTGACGACAGCAATGCGAGCTTGGAGATCGGCATCGTACTCGTTGTTGGACTTGGCCACCGTGAGAGCCTGAGAGTGGCCGCTGTAGCTCATGGAGTGCTGCGAAGCCCTGTCAGGACTTTGCAGGTTGCTGTAAGCCTGACTCTGCATGTGGCTAGGGACCTGGCTGGGAACTTGGCTAACAACAGAAGGGGCGTAGGAGGGGGCCTGCTGGTGATGTGGCACCTGTTGAGGCTGCTGCTGCTGCTGTTGCTGCTGGGCCTGAGCCTGAACGCGGATCATCTGCTGCTGGAACTTGAGGAACTCGTTCTGGAATTGCTCCTGGGACGCCGCCATGCTCGAGATCGTGCCAGTAAGACGAGTCACAATGGCAGAGAGCTGATCAACCTTGTTGCTCTCGGCGAGGCGCTGGGCATTGAGAGTCTCCATTTCAGTGCGGTGCTGCTTCTGGAGTTCACCGACGACGCGCTGGCAAGCCTGGGTCGCCATATTGGTGAAGGAGGGAGCCAGGCGAGAGGTCAAAGTATTGACGACCTCTTGCTGGACGTTGGCTGCCACCGTAGCTCCGACTCTATCCGAGATGGCCTTCACAAAGTCGCCATTCTGCAGCGCGTGCTGAGTCGCGGAAGGAAGGGCCTTGTGAATCTCCTTCTGAACGGAGTGCGAGACTTGGTTGTTCATGCTCTTGGTGAACTGGTCAGAAACAGCCTTGCCGGCGACGTCAGCAATAGCTGGAATAACCGCGTTGCTGAACTGTTCCTGGATGAGAGCCTCGAGAACCTTTTGGGTGTTCTCGTTGAGGACCTCCGAGACCATGTTCAGGAGCTTCAGCTGGCGGTCGTCGAAGTCGGCCTCGCGAGCGCGCAGGCCCTCGTCAATGCGGCCGTGGAGCGTCTTGAAGGATGAGTTGAGCAAATTATTGAATCCATTCTGGAGGCGAGTCTCCATGCTGCTGATTGCTGATTCGACAGACTCTTGGGTGATGGAGTTCGAGTTGGAGTTGTTGCCGGAAGATTTACTCGAATCCTTGGAGTTGGAATTGTTGTTGTTGGAAGGACCAACACGGGGCGAGCCATTCGTTTGCTCGTTGCCGGCAGCAGCGGCGGCTGCGGCTGCTGCGGCTGCCTTCTTCTTGCGGCTCTTACGCTCCGGCTTCTCCTCCTTGACAGGAGCGGGAGCAGGAACTGGCGTCTCCTCCTCCTTTGGCTCCGCCTTGGCGATCTTGACCGGCGTGACAGACTCGGGACCGCGACGGGGAGCGTTGTCATCGTGAGAAGGTGTGGTCTGCAGAAGGGAGTCCTTGGCAATGTTGCGAGCCGAGGGGTGGGTGCCTTCGGCATTCTGGTGATTGGGCTCAGCGGGCTGGCTGGCGGGGGGCTTGAGCTTCGAAATAGTAACAACACCTGCGTCAACTGCGTCAACGGGTGCCAAGACCTTGTTGTCCTTGGTCCAGCCGAGTTCAGCCTGCTTGATCAAAAGGCACGCGACTCCCTTGGAATGCATGGCATAGAGTTCAAACAGAGTAGGCTCGTCAGTCTCTTGAGCCATAGCAGGGTTGCAGAGGATGTCGAGACTGCGCAGGATGCCACGGTTTGCAAACGAGTATTCACGAACGCCGCTGATAACGGCAGTCGAGTCGGGTGCGGGGATGGTGGTGTCCTGGGCAACCAGACGCTGGATGTAGTCCACCTGCGAAACGCTCTTCAAGTTGTACTTAGGAGCCGAAAGATGCGCAAAGTAGATGGAGTTGCGGGTCGGGTGTCCTATCACCAGCATGCCAGTAGGAGGGTGGTACATGACGCTGCAAACAGCGTCAGACTCTTTGGTGTGGGGAAGGTTGAACTCCTGAACAGGTTTGCCGAGCGCAAGATCCCAGAGCTGCAGAGTGTGGTTCTGCTTCATTCCAATGATCATGTAACGCAGAGCGCAGCGCTTTTGGTACGGGCGAAGCTTGTCGACCAGGAGAACAGATGTAGGCCACGCCTTCTCGCCCTCGGGAGTGCTGGTGAGGGTCATGAGAGGTTCCTTCACCTCCAATGAAGTGTGTGCGGGAATGGGCGCACGGGGGTCGCTGCCCTCCTTGGCGGCAGTCAGGTCACGGACGTCCCAGAACTTGACACGTCCAGACTTGTCAAGAGACACTATCACGCTATCGTCCTGACTGAACGTGAAGTCTTTACCGGCCTTACCGGTATTGATCTTCAACGAGCACTGCTTAGCCAATCTCTCCGTATCGACGACGCGGTCGTGGCCAGGCTTGAACAGGTTGTTCTGCATGATGTATGTGGGCCAGATGATGTTGATGGACTTGCCGCGGCCAACGGCGAAGAACTCGGGGTGGATGGTGGACGTGCGGGCACGGGTCTTGAGAACGCCGCCAGGGGCATCGCCACCTTCGTGGGAAGCCATGGGGGGCAGAGCGAAGCCGTACTGCTCGGGGTGGGCATCCTCAATGTGGTCTTTCTCGCCACTCTTGATCTGAACCCAGTAGACAGTCCCAGTGATGCCAGTGCCAATGATGGCCTCGCGGTGGATGCCGGTATGGTCAGTGGGAGTGACGGACATGGCAACATTGAAGATGCGGTCCTTGGTGTCGGTGAAGATCTTGGCGTCCTTGCCGTCGTCTTGCCTAATGACGCGGAGACCACCAGCCTTGGACATGCCGTACGCCATGTAGTTCTCGGTGGCCGTGTAGAGATTGCGGTCAATTTGGTCAAACTCTTTCTTGAGACGGGCAATATCCATGATGGCATCGTCTCTGAATTGAGGTCGAGGCTCGGTAGCGCTGTCCTGCAGAGCAATTGAGATCCAAGGCTTCATGGGGAAGTTGAAGACCTTTACGGGAGCGGGAGTTTCCTCCTCGATCACGACAATCTCGTCCTGGTCGGCGCTCTCCCAGCTGTCGGCGACGGCATGGCTCGCAGCCTCCTCGATGATCTCGCGAACCTCCTCAGCCACCTCGGCGGAGACAACCTTTTCGAGGAGATCTCTATTCTCCTCGCGTTCGAGCTCCTTCTTGATGGCTTGAGCAGCATGGTGGGCGCTCTCCTCAAACTCCCTCTCAGTACGGGCGGTGTCCATATCTTCGAGATCCTGCAGGTACTCTGGTCGCGACTGCTCTTCCTCAGCGCGGGCCAGAGCTTGCTGGGCCTCGTAGTCGGCTTGCTGGGCAATATCGTGGATTGCCTCGGAAACCGTCTCCTTGTTCTTCTCGGCAGGGATGCTCGCATACGAGGCAGTGGAGCCCGGCGTAGGATTAGCAAGCTTGTCTGCAGGAGAAGAACCGTGGCCGAAGCTGTGACGAAGGCGCTCGGGACTGGCGAGAGGGCTGCGGTGCTCGTTGACGATGCGCTTGGACTCGCTTCCGTGATGGGAGTGATGGGAGTGGTGAGAGCTCGGCGAGTCGTGAGCCTTTTTGAGGATCTGAAAAGCCGGACCAGCAGGTGACTGGCCAGACGACTGAGGTGGGGCAATTCCCGAGATCGAACCTGTCTTGGGAGTTCTGTTGTGTGGCGAAGTGATTTGAGACTCGTCGAAGCTGCTGCCGTTGTGGTTGGTATTGTAGCCATACTGCTGCTGGTGCTGGTGCTGGGCGACGTGGTGGTTCGAATCTTGGGTGGAAGGGAACGAGTAGGCGCCATAGTTGCCGCTCGATTGAGCGTAGCTGTTGGGGTCGTACTCGAACGAGTTGGGAGCCATGTGGGACAAGTTGGGAGCTTGGCCGGCTTCAGCGAGCACCCTGTGAAGGATGTTTTCGCCCGCCTGAGGGGGGTTGGAACGGGTGGACTCGGACAGAAGCAAGTCATTCTGACTGGGCTTCGGACGGTTCAGCAAGTTCAAGAGATAGGCGCGCGTATCGTCGGGGGGCGACGATGCGCCAAAAGTCGAGAAGGAGCCGTTTTGAGGCGGCTCGGAACGCGACTCCTCGCCATCGTGAGCTCCTTTCATCAGAGCGGCGAGCAGGCCGGTAGGGTCGGCCGGGGCGCGGGCGGGTGCGACGATCTGCGTCGGAATGGACGAAGGCATCGTCGAGGATGAGTCACGGCCTTGCTGATGAGGCTGAGGCTGGGACTGGTGGGGCTGATGCTGCAACTGTTGATGCTGGTGATGATGCTGCTGCTGCTGCGGTGATTGTTGGTAGTGGTGCTGCTGGGCTTGCTGCTGCTGGGGAGACTGTTGCTGCTGCTGCTGTTGCTGCTGCTGATAGCCTTCCTGGCGAGCCTGCGCAGCCGACGCACTTCCGACACCGCTGAACTTGAGCAAATTCAGCAAATTGTTGCTGCGATCGCCGTTTGAGGGCATACTGCCACCAGGGGGTGTCGGTGCGGGAGGCATGGGAGACACCATGATGGCGCCCGTTGATGTGAGGAAGTTTGGGGGAGGAGGAGGAAAGAGGAGATGCAGAGAGTGGCAAGGGACGTGATCCGACGAGGGAAATGAAGGACAATTGACGAGCAGACCCTTCCGTCGTTACACGAGAATGTGTTAATTTTCTTGCGAATTGAGGGTTTTTGAGGGAGGAGGAGGAGGAGGAGGAAGAAGGTGAGGTTAGGTGAAGGTATGGGATATCGAAAATAAATTTTGGGACGGAGAATGGAACGATGGGAGAGGCTGGCGGCGCTGGAATTCCTGAGAGCCCAACCTAAAGGTGGCACAACCCTGTAGCGCGAGCAAGAGAGCAAGGAGCAAGAGCAGGGGGGTGACGTGGTTGAATTTTGAGAGGAAGGAACGACCTCTCGACTGCGCCTGTCCGAAGTAGCTCTTTCCGTGCTTTCCCCAGGTGTCTGGACGGAAGCAACAAAGGCCCGGCGCGTCTTTGCAGTTGCCCTGTACGGATAGGTACCCTAGGTATGGACCTTAAGATACCTTAAGATACCTTACCTTAGGTATGGACCCTAGGTCAGGTAGGTACAGTGGAGTGGTACCTACGGTGCTAAGACAGGCCTGGACTGGAGGTGTCTGAGGCAGTGCGGGAAGCCAACCTAAGGTGCGATTTGCCAGCGACCACTCGATTTAGTGCAGTTTGGGCCCGGGCGTGTCTTGGGGTCCTTCAATCGGCGGTGCCTTAGTGTAGGTATGTAGTGCCAGCGCGGGTGCTGTTTGAGGCGATCTGGAGGTGATAGGTTCCTGTGCCTGGGCAGGGAAGCTTAGGTAACGGAGGTATATTTCTTCGTCGGCTGGCCTATTACTTGTAGGATGGAGAATTGAAGAAGAGCTTGGGTGCTGCTGCTGCTGCTGCTGCTGCTGCTGCTGCTGCTGGCGGCCATGGGTGCTTGCTTGGGTGCAACTGGTGCTTGGGCAGACCAGCAGGATGCAGCTGGTCTGTGCGCTACGTGGCGGACGACGTGGGGACGTGCCACTGGTGGTCTTTCCTCCCCGCTCACACTGCTCCCACACGTACCGATCTTGGTTCATTACCTAATCATCCACCATCTACCTTACCTTAGGTAGGTACCTGAGGGAAGATGGCCCCTTCCCCGGCATTCAAGCTGCTTGCAGAATCGGGTTCGTACATAATTACCTACCGTGCCTACCAAGCCGTGCTACCTTGCTGAGTACCTTACCCAGTACATCTGATTTCCTGACGTAAGCAAGATCCCCAAATGCCTGTTCCGAGACCCCAGAGTCCCAGACAGCCTGACAGAAAGAAAGAGAGGCTGTCGCCTGCAACAGATCTGCACGCAACCAGTAAACGTCTTCGACGCCATCCCGCCTCGCCTTGCATTCCATGACATTGTCAGATTGTATCACTGGTTCCTGAATTCGACGATTTCTCGCTGCTCCCAGATTCCACAACGAACCACAAGATCATTCCTCGCATTGGACCCCTTGCCGACTTCGTGTGCAGTTCGCATACTTTGACCCAACTGAAGACCTCCAAGTCGTTTGCGATTACACAAACATCCCAGACACACAGGACCTCGCTGCGCTCCAACCCTGCGCCGTTCGCGAATCGGTTGAACCAGCATTTGTACTGTCGAAACGTGGCAACGTCTCCTATTTCGATATCGCGCTGAGGGAAGCACTCAGCCTGGGGAAACCCCCTTCCCCTACCGACGCCAGCAACCTTTCAGGGACCCCACGTCGCCCTCATCTACGTCACGGCCCTCTCGCACGCCCGTCACCATGTTCTGTTTAAGGAGGTGAGCATCGTGAAGCAATACCCCCGACCTATTGTAGATATCCCTGTTGACAACTCCCTCATAGCTGGCTTCCCCTCCTCTTCATCCCGACCAACGCCTCGCCGGCCTTCATCTTCCTCTTCTTTATCTGCACCTATTTCCTCAACAGGCCCTGCGTCTACTGCAGCTTTCTGCTGTTGATCCTCTTCCTCACCTCGTGCAACTGGTCCGACCGCTGCTTCTTCGACTTTAGCAGCAACTGGTTCCAACCCCGCCCGCCTTCTTCTCTTCCGCTCCCCGAGCTCGATCCGAACACCAGCTTCAACGCCTCCGTGGTGGAAGTCATCAACTCCACAGCCAGCGCCCTCGCCGGAGCCGCGGCAGAAGAGCTCGCGCGGCAGAGACAGGAATGGACGGGCTTGGGCATCGAGTGGTTGCGTAGTCTGCTGGGCCGGAGGGAATGGCGGGTTGACTGCCTAGACATCAACATCCGCTTGTAGGCCATGTCGCCGGCAGACTGCGTGGGGGAATGAGAGTTCATGAGTAACGACTGTTTGCGAGATTGGGAAAAGACGGCACGATAATAGGGCAGGAAATCGGACACGCGGGATACCACGATAGTCTTTGGGTGCATTCCAGGGCGTTTTTATATTGTACATGGTGCGTGAGGTGCCATGTCGAGTAGAGCACCGAACATATTGGACACTACTCTTTCGATGGGTTGCTTTTCCCCTATAGAACAGAACGTCTGTGCTCCGTAGGGTCATTCCTTTAAGCACTGGGTATATAGATGTATTCAATACGATACCAAGCGAGCCACGCCCTCGTGTTGTCCGTTCAGCTGCGCTTGTCTGCTGAGGGTTGCAATTTCATTGTCGCGAAAGATGCAGTAACCACTCGTACCATGGGTAAGTTTCCTCTTCAATGAACCCCGGGTCGAAATTGTGCTCGTTGCTGAGGGGTAGGCATGACGATTGAAAACGGAGTGCATGGTGCAGTGATGTCAAACACGGGGCAGGTGTTGTTGAGAAGGCAATTGAGCACTCCCTCCGATGGCGAAAGTCAGCTCCATGAGCAGACATGATTCATTCGCTCAAGCAAGCAGAAGCTGGTTCAGCTTACCGATGTATATTTAGACGTTCGTGAGATAATGCTTAAACTCGTTCAGCAATGGAGTCTCTGCGAGACCCAACCTGAAGCATCTGCCCGATCTTGGACAATCTAGTGATCTTTACGCCATCGTGATGAAGATTCTGGGAACCAATTGGCCCAGACTCGTTGACATCTTCATGTCTTCGAAAGCGTAGAGCCATATGGCATTGACATCCAACACATGAATCTGCTGCTTGTCCCCTGTGGTATTGAAAGGAAGTCAGTAGATCCAGTCAAAACCATATGTGAAATGGATGTCAGACCAAGGTATGTCCGCGTTATATGATCCAGTATAGTGCGCCGTGGGAGACGGACAGCGTAACCGAGAGGCCGTTCTACTCAAGAAGGGTAGGTACGGCAAGCTGATTGACTTGGCTCCTGGAGCTGGAAACTCGGGTCAATTCCGAGGATGGCATATGCTAAGGTATGGCCATCAGATACTTCAGCCAGGGCACGACACAAGTAAGCAAGTTCCCGTAAACCATGTTTCGAGAAGCATCTCGATCTCCTCAGCAGTCTGGCTCATTTAAGATCCAGTATCGTGAGTGGGTTTCCAGGTCTAGGTTATAGATGAGAGAAAAAGAGCACAAACGCTTTCCTGCATGAACGGGTGTATCAGTGAACAATATCATGCTAAAGTTTCGGAAACCAACATACGCTGCTGACGATTTTTGAACATTGGAATATCATATGAATGAAAGTTGGAATGGGTATCGTCGTGTTTCGTAAGATCGAGGAAGGCCATCTCTGACCTGCGAGGACGATCGGCAAGAAAACTTGATAATGGAGTTCAGAGGCAATACCGGATTTCCTCTCCGCGCAGCCAATGGCACTTACCAACTTTGAAAAGATCCTTTCGGGGCTGAGATCAAGATCAAGTTCAACGTTAAGAATCAGGCCCTCCACTGCATTTTATCGATGTTTCTCATGAAACATACATTTCAGTATTTCCAAGTTCTTTGGGACCCAACTTGCATTACATATTTCGCGAAGAATCCCGCGGTATATAATCCAATAGCTTGTTTGTTATTCCCCTTCGACGCCTGTTACCTCACAAGACGGAAAACTGGACTTATTTGGGGATTTCTACTTTTGCGCCGCGAGGTGAGGCCAAGTGTGGATTCATACGTTATGCGAAAAGTTGAAATGCTCCGTAGACCTCTCCAAGTTCCTATAGTCGCAGGCAAGAGATGTTAAGGCCGGCATGATTATCTAATGACAATGAACAATTTATAGCATGATCCGCCTTTTTCTCCTTCAGGTAGTTGACGGCAGCAAGAACAATCCATGTTATTTATGCTTATGCGATAGTTCAGCAGGCCTTCTCATTCAACACCAGAGGGGACCCTACTACTAGACTGGGGAATTCTTATGTGAGCTACACGGTTTACGTCTACGGATGAGCGGCAACTGCCGTCCATCTGCCTTTGTCACGGATGAAAGTGCCGAGTAGACAACATGGCGACCCACGTGCGACTGCTTGGCCGTTTGCAAACAAGCCTCCCGAATTCTTGACGTAATTATCACTTGAGCAGAAGCCTTTCTATGCAGCACACGATGGTCTACAAAGGTCGAAGAAGGCCTTCTAGCTGTGATCAATGAAGTAGAGGTCCTAAGGGCATCAACTTTGGCGCCTTCAGTAAGCCTCGATCGAGGCTTCACCGAACAAGCTTCACACTGACGTGGACTGCTGACTATGCGGTAGTGCCTGCCCAGTAATCGGAAGACTGCTTCAATGAACCCAGCTCGTCTAGGCATTCGCCGTTATAGAGCCAAGCCGGCAGTCGATTACGGACGGTGTGGTGTCAGCGTCATGTGCCGTATCCGTACCAGTTTTGGGGGCCAGGAATAGACTTTTGACAAGCATAATCACCAGTCCCGAGGCTTGGTATCCCGAACCGGAAGCACTGACGAGCTCTCAAATAAAGTTTACCGCATTTCCGGGTCAGGGAACGAGGACCTCCTCCCGGCCGTCTTGGGAACGGGCAAAACGGGGATCATCATGGATCAGGAGGCCGGAGTAGCTTGCGCGGTCGCCGTAAGAGGCGCGGAAGGCCGGTAGAGCGGGGCGGAACTGGATGCTTTCGTCGCGGGGGCGGTGCCGCCGACGAGTCCCGGGACTCAGCCCTGCCCACATTACGGCGCACACGTCAACGGCAACACCGGGTAATTAATATCGATCATGGTGATGTGCAAGACTGCATCGGGTTGTGGCGTGAGCCCTATGGTTGGGTGGATGCTTGGCGTCATCTTTTCGCCATTGCTGCCCTGGTTGTGTGTCGTGTGAGCGACCACCCGTTTGAAGAGAATGAAATTTTAGTCTTTCTTGTCAGTTGATGATAATCCAGGCTGCCCCTTGGACGATGGCCCCCGGCCAAGAGCCTCTCACTGACCCTCGCCCTCTTCCTATGATGCTTATCTGCATTAAAGGCGAACCTTGCATGAGCAGTGGGGCAGATGCGATGAGTGCAAAGATAGAGGCGCAGACGTATTCGCACGCATACCCAGAGTCTCTCCACTTTGAACAATGTCCAGGCCTCCAGGATCTATTCGTAGTTCGACGCGCCTGGGGCCTGAGACCAAGTCCAAAGTCCTGGTGGGTGGAATAAACGGTTGATGAAGAGCATTCTCCAGTCGCGGCGGAAATAGTAACAGTATGGGCGAGAACCTCTCGAAGGATTCCGTCAATTTGATTCAGGCATTCCTTCTCTTCGCCCGACGGTTGGAAGACTGAGACAATTCGAGGGCGTGTGTTCAGTCGGGAGCACCGGCAGACGGCCAAGACAATGCCAATTCTCCCACCACCAACCATAACGCTTTGCGAGATCCCCAGCCTTTTCTTGTCTGGATTCTGGAGAGTGACAGGGTCATCTTGCTGACGCCGTGGGGAGAGAGACTGTACGAAAGTATCACTGCACCGCTAACTGTGATCTGATTTCGTATAAGGATGAGCATGGTAATCCGTACCAAGGCTGTAGTGTGTTTGGTAGTGGTTTGTTGTTGTTCTTGTTTGGCCGGTTCGGCGCCGAGGCATGCAGCCACAATTGAGTGTAGACACGAGTGCGGACATCGGATTGCTTCCTCATTTCACTATGATTGCCGCCTCCCTTCCCGCTACCTAGGTAGCAAGTTCTGAGCGATGCTTCCCAAGCTGAAAGCCACAGCTGTCTTCCGACTGCAAGTTGTTGTCGCCCTCGGCACAGGATGCCGGTTGTCGACGCCAACCACGCGGCCAGTGACGAGTTGCCATAGTTGACAGGAGAAACCTGAAACCGGGGTGCCACGAAAGCTTCTGTTGCTAGCCGCCAAACTTGTGTTGACTAGCGACAACTCGTTGAACGTGCCGTGAGCCGTCAAAAGAGAAAATGGGTCGGTCACTGTTTGGTAACCTAGCTCTGGGTCCAACCAGCAACGACATCGGACCAGCGAAGACGGGGAGGGAAACGGACGATGGGCGGAGCGGAAGTGATTGAGCCACAAACAGCGGGAGGCATGCGCCACGGCGTACAGTATCATGCCCAGTTGTATGGAGTATGGTAATCTGTAGATTCGTAAGGTAGTCCTGGTGCTGAATTATGCATCTAAAAAGAATAATCAATGGGCAGAAAAAAAAAAGGGGACAGCGGCGCCTGGTTCGACTGGGAACAAAAGTTGCAGACAGCCGTTGTCGCCAAAAGGGATAAGTGGCAGGGGTGTCTTGCAGGGCCACGCGTCGCTGTGGGGCCACCGGCGCCAAGTGCCAATTGGAGCGCACTGAGGATGATTGACCAGCCGAGACTGAGAGGCGTGAGGACTGGAAGAAAGCCTGCGAGTTGAGGGCGTGAGTCTCTCAGAGCGGAACGGTGAAAATGGAAAGGTGAGGTCGCTGGTGCCGGGACGTTTCTCTTAGACTTGTGGAAGGGGAAAGGGGTCTTTCTTTGGGCCCTGAATATTTCAGTTTTCAGCCATGCCACTGGCCTCTGCCCTCTGTGCACAATCTGGTTGGACATCGTTTGATCGACCTGGTGGGTTCGGATGGACAACTCGAGTCGTTCATCGTGTCTTTCGGTGCCAGTCGTATCAATTTGGGACGTTTATTCTCCATATCAGACGTTGCGCTGAGGCAGAGCCGCTGATTGCCATACGCGGAGCGGATTGATGCTGGATACCTATGGGCCTGGCAGCCGGGGCGAGGGGTGTAGAATTATAACTATCCGCTGACTGCAAGTCGTTGAGCACTGAATGAGGCCGTTGGTTTGTTGGATCTTCAGCTGCAGTCCTAAGCCTTGCATTCTGATCGAACACCGCATTTGTTGTTTCCATAGTATATCCATACGTACGCGATACGGAGTACGGTCTGGTCGGATCCTGTATGCCAAGTAGCGGAACGGGATTGACTGTGTTGCCGGCGCGCATATCGCCAAAAGGCCCAGTGACGGCCAAGGTGAAGCCCCGACGGAGCGGCCTCACGTCATTGGACGGGGAGGGGAGAAGCTGAATGGCGCCAAGGGGGCGGGCGCGTTGAGACACGAGAAGTTGACAGTGAGACTCTCAAGGAACCAAAGCCGCGCCAATCTGCCCATGTAAGCCATGGTGCGAGGGTAGGAAATGGGGTCGTGCCGTGTGTGCCTGTGTACCTCTTAGATACGGAGTACGGCACTCAAATTTGTCCCAAGTTGTTTGATCCGATGCCAATTAAGGTAAGGTACCTAGGCCATGTGTGTGTGTCCGTGACCGTCGGGCGCAGCGGTGGATGATGGCCTTGGCTGCTTTCAATTGTTTGAAGCCTGGAAGGCAAATATGCAGATTTCGGGGGAATCGACATCGGATGAAGGATGACTGCCTGAGAATGTCTGATGGGAATCTGTGGGTGTTGGTAATCGTCAATGGGCACGCGACACTTCCATGAGTGACTTGGCCCGGGACTTGCCTCATTGGCTGTGTACTTCGTACCCAGGTAAGGTACGCAGTAAATGGAAGTACTAAATCGCCCCGTCATCGATATCTCGGTCCCGCGACCGTGAAATTGGTGATTTGGGGTATCATGGAAGGAACCGCCCAGAATCTGGATGTGTGCCTCCCGGGCAGAAACGATCATACACTAAAAATTGGGAAGTAGCAGACAGGGGCTCCTTCCACCTGGATGGGTCTAGGTATGGCTCCGGGGGGAGGAGGGAAGGGATTTGGGGAGGTTCCATTGTGACGTTGGCAGCTCTGATAAGGAAGGATCACAGTTCCCATCGTCAGGTGCTCACTTGCCGTTTCGGCCAAACGGCGATGGCCCGGGTCCCCCTCCACCTCGGCATTCGCTTAAACGAATTCGCCTAGGTGCATTTTCCTTTCATACATTTTCGCTCGTGGTCCTCTTGATTGAGATTCCCTGTGAGATGACTTGAGACGACTGCCATTGACTTTGCGGCTGACTGACTGCCCCTTCGGACTATGCTGCTGATATCAGATCGTCAAGACAACCTATGCCAGAGTGGTTGTTAGTCACTACAAGTTACCCGGCCCGTCGGCACACTCGGCACTAAGCCTAGCACCGAGCAAACGGCGGTGCATACAAGTACACAATGTGACAGCCAAGGGCGATATCGAAACTCAAGAGAGCAAGGCAGATATCGGCTAGTCGACTATGTCCCCTTAGCTCCGCGCAAGTGGCACCGGCGCTGACCTTGACGCTGGAGCCACCCCCAAATTGTGCCAAGCCCGTTAGCGGCTTATGCGGCGACTGGCAAGTCTGGGAAGTCTGGGACCACCTGCCTGCACTTGGAAGTTGCAAGTTGCAAAGACGACAAGAACCGTCACCAAGAAAGGAGAAGAAGCACGAGAGCAGAAAGCGAGCAACAGCAGGAGCACACGACACTTGCCCTCTTGATGGAAGGGTGTAACCCCCGTACTCCGTACCTACCCAAACGCCCAATGGCAGGACCCCCGTCTCCACCCCTGCCGTTCCGAGCTTTGGAGAGAGTCAGAGGGGCAAGTGCCAAGTGCAAGTGCAACTGCAACTGCAACTGCGCAACCGCGCAACCGCAACGCAACTGCCAACTGCAGATTCTGATATTCCGCCCACGCTCCAACGTCGTCTCCTTTCTCTCACCCCTGCTACCTTGACCCCCGTCTTTCCCGGACCACACCCACCGGGTCCCATTTTGCTCAAGCTTCTTTTTTGAGATTGTTCCCTAAGGTACTCCGTACGGCGGGATGCTCCTGTCCTCCTCAGACCAGACCCTCGCCAGTCTGTGTTGATTTTTGTGTTTTTAATTAACCTTTACTGGATCCTAATGGGCCCTTGTCTATCCGTACGGTCTGGCTACGAATACACTCGCGGCATGAGCAGGCGCAGCAGTGTCTAGTACCACCGTAGGACGCGGCTTGTCACCCGCTCCCGGCCACCGGCGACAGCCCGGGCCCTGTCCGCCCTGCCTCCATCAACTCCTTTCGACGCGGGATTACGTATGCCGCTCAAACATGGCGCATACGCGCAAATCCGCCAGTCTCAGTCTCTTTCCGACTCTCTCGCAAAGGAATGTGGGTGTCTGCTTTTTACCACCATAGTACTGCGTACGTACGCCCTCTACGTAGTACCCAGTAGCTATCCATAGCCCATACTCCGTACGGATACCTTACTGCTACTACCGTACCGTTACTTGCGACCCAGGCGGCTTAGACAGTGGAACGGTTAGGCTGGAGGCGGGACATAGGAAGTGATCCCCTGTGAGATGACCTTTCGTTGTTGTTCTTGTTCTCTTGGCTCTGTGGAATATACAACAAAAAGGATCAGTCAAATGCGAGAAAGGAGGCCCCTCGGAAAGACTGGAGCCTGTAGGAGCATTATCATCTTGGCAAAGAAAGCGAAAGCTGCAAGAGAAAAAAAAAACCCTCCAAAAAATCCAGTTCCATAGGTGCTCCATGGTCTGCGTGGGGATTCTTTGCCATGGCGGGACTCGGGATGCTGCACTAATACCATGACCGGGATCACCACACACCCTCCACAAGCCCACTCCCACACCCTCACACCTCCATCCCTCACCCGTCTCCCGTCACCACACGCCTCTCTCTCTCTCTTTCTCTCTCCTCTGGCCCAGTCTCTCATTCACTCACACTCCCATGTATGAATACACGAATCCCACTCCATCCACCTCCCACACATCCATTCTATGTACTTACATACATATCACCTCCTCCTGCCCTGCTGCGCATCCCTAATGTCCGCGCCGGTCTTCTTCTCTTACCTCTTATTTCTTGGCATCTGCGTGTTTTGACATCCTTCGGTAACATAGACATAGACCTGACCTCGACATCACGGTCTGAACACCTGCAGCAACACATTTCACCATCTCGTCCTCTGCTTCAGAGTTGATCAGCTCCCCTCGCCCTCGGTCCCGCCCTCTGGAACTCGTCTTATATACCGCCATCGCCTGACCAGCTTCAACAATACCCAAAAAAATCCGCCCACTCTCTGTTTTTGACCGACTTCAGAAATCGAAAGGATTATTCTACGCTTTCTCTCGTTTATCCCAGTCGCTTGCTATCACTCACCGAACTTGACTTGAGGCAGTCAACAAACGAATTACCCTCATCGGCCTCTCTGGCTCCTGTCATATCCACCTTCACCTCCTTCCTGCCTCGCATCGGCCACCTCCCGAAGACAACTTCTTGGCATTACGAGGCCTCCAGAAAACTCGACAAGCAGCAGCATCCCACCATTTTTGGAACTTGGGGATTCTTGTTTGCCATCATTGTTACCGACTAATCACCCATCATTCTGGATCTCGATTTCAAGAATCCCACTCAAGTCACAACACAACGCAATTAGCCAAGATGCGCTTCAACCTTACTTTTCCCCTTGCCGTGCTAGGCCTCACATCAACTGTTCTTGCGGCACCTCAAGCAGCTAGAGATGTCAGCCAATCCTCACCGCCGGTCATCGAAAAGCGCGAGGACACCAAGTACTTCCACGAGCCCTGCTGTGGCGAAGAGCTTGGCCACTACGATATCCGTTATTTCAAGCAAGCTGTGGGCTACGACGACCACCGTGTTGTTCTCCGCAACCTCGTCCGCTCCTATCTGACCATTACCAAGAAGCTCAAGGTTGAGACATGGCTCGCCCACGGCACGCTTCTGGGTTGGTGGTGGAACGGCAAGATCATGCCCTGGGATTACGACCTCGATGTTCAGGTCTCGACGGCGACTCTGTATTGGATGGGCCAGAACCTGAACCGCACCGAGCACGACTTCGACTGGACCGACAAGGATGGCAACGCCAGAAAAGAACGCTACCTGCTCGACGTCAACCCCCACGGCACTGACAAGGACCGCGGCGACGGCCAGAACATCATTGACGCCCGCTGGATCAACATGGCCAACGGTGCCTTTATCGATATTACTGGCCTCGCCGAGCGCGACCCTTCCGGAATGCCTGGTGTCTGGAGTTGTAAGAACTACCACCGCTACCGCACCACCGACCTTTTCCCCATGCGCGAGACCGAGTTCGAGGGTGTTCCCGCCACCATTCCCTACAGCTTTGAGCGCATTCTTTCCGAAGAGTACGGTACCAAGAGCTTGGTGACTACCGAATGGCAAGGGTAAGTTTAGATCTACGTTGGGACCCATGCTTGTTTTTATCTTACCCCTAAATAAGCTTTGATCCTGGCGGCGGAATTCCGACTCTTATTTTCACGACTAACACGATATACAGACACAAGTGGGAGCCGGAGCAAAAGGAGTGGCTCAAGACACAGCAATAGCTGAAGGCGGTTTTCTTCCACTGATTACAAAATCTGCATGATTGGAGCGTGGATCAGTTCAAGCTCAGGCTTTCCCAAGCCGCTACACGACTCCTTTTCTTTTCTTCTTCCGTTTTGTTCCATTTTGAAGCAGAAAAACATGGGCATTTGGGCGACAGCAATTGGCGTCGCCGTACGCCTACATGCATTGGCGGCGTTTCCGGACATGGCATAGGCATGGCATCAAGGCGTTCTAGGAATGGGATATCATACCGGGAGGACACTCGGACGAGGTCTCTCTCTCTTTTTGTTCTTTTCTTTTCACAGCATTCATGAAGAAGGCGGCATTTTGTACGAGTAACAGCATGGCTTACCCGTTGGGTAGAAAGATGTCTCTACCTTAGGGTAGATGAACCGTCGCAATAAGGGTTTAGATGGTCATGCAAGATAGTATGATGCGAAACCACAATGCTAGCACCTATGAGGGCACCCAATCGTTTAGAGAGCGGACATTCATCGTGATTGAGATGACTAACTACTCCGTGACCAGCGAGGTCAGTTAATGTCCCATATCCAAGCCACCGCAACGCCTGCGCAATGCTAAATCCAGAAAGCAGAGTAACAGTAACACCATACGAACGCTTCAATGCTGCCCCGGGAACCATGCAGAACCTCTACGACGACGGGCCAGAGTCAGGCTTTCCTCCGTCCCTCCTCTCCATGTTCATCTTTTTGGCTCTCTCCTCTGCAGCCTTGGCCAGGATCTCTCGTCGGCTCAAGCCAGCGTTGCCACCACCGCTCCCTCCCACGACGAAATCGCCGCCTTCCCAACCACCGTGGTCCTCGACGTCCTCCTCCTCGTCTTGTCCCGGCGCATAGTACGAAGACCCCTCTCCGACCGTGTGTCCGCCATGCTTCCAGTCCGCCGCGTCGACCTCGCGCTCGATCTGATGGCACAAGTCCCAAAAGTTGCGGTCGTGGTCGCTGTGTACGTTATGCGCCAGCTCATGGCACAACGTCTTGCGAATGGTCTTGTAGTCTCTATAGCCGTCGTGCGCATCCGTCCTCAGCCGCAGTTCGATCGCTTCTCCATTATTGCGATTCAGGCCGAGGAGTCGAGTCGTCCCCTCGTGGTTGGACTGCGTGTTGGATAGGGGTTCCATCTCCGTCAAGAGGCCGACGCTGAACTTGTGCTTGCGCATGGAGGCGCGGATGCCCGGGTCCTCTTTCAGCTTCTCGAGAAGCGCCAGAGATCTCTCTGGACGCGGGAGGCCTGCTAGCGGTCGGACGGAGAGGAAAGTATAGGTGCTGTCCGCCTGCGCGCGGCCCTGGTCTCGCCTCCTCGAGGGCCGGTTCTGTCTGCGGGCGGCGCTGCGGGCAGCGTTTCGTTTCGCGGCGAACTCGGATGCGGCTTGAAGGGAGGCGACCTCCTTTGCCTCGACGCCCATGAGCATAATCTTTTTGTTTTGTAGGTCGACGAGGGACATGTCGGGGTCTTTGAAGGGGGGTTTGAGGAGGCCGAGTTTCGGAACGATGAACTTTTGGTTTGAGGCGGGGATCAAGAGGGTGTCTTCGACATCTTCGGAGAGGTGGGTGATTGTTCCATCCGGAGGATACTTGAAGGTGTGTGGTGTGTTGCGGTGGGTGAGCGTTATGGTGATGGCTTCATCGGCGGAGTCGTCGTAGTCGGACTCGCAAGAGTGTGGTTCGGCCATGGTTGGTGGGGGGGTTTGAATTGGTGATCGTAGTCGGGTTTATCCGTAGAGCTTGGTATTTTGCTAGATATGTGCAGGGTTGCAAGGAGTGCGCCAAATTGTGCGTCTATATACAGAAGTGGGTGGCACTCATGGAAATGTTGGGAAGCACAACGAGTGCGGGCTGAGGCGCAGATGGCCACCCCGTGATGGGACACTCGGAGGTTTGTCATTCAGGCAGCTTTGTAATACGTCACATCTTGGCGCACCTGGGAACTCCCCGACCTCCGTCGCGTTCGGGGCAGCGGCCTGGACTTAAAAGTGGAGTCCGCGATTCCCGTAGCGCAAATTCGGGGATTCCGCTCCGATTACCTTACCTAAGCGTGTGAGAACCCGTTCCTACATGGATGATTACCTCAGCATTTCACTCAGTCGAGGTGCTGCACCTTACAAGTAGGTAGGCTCCATGCTGAAGGACCCCACAGCGGGTAGATGCCTTAGTCTCCAGGAACGAAAGAGCGCAAAGTGTCTTATCTTCATCGCGTGCCTTACCTAAGCCCTGCCGGATATGTCTCGTATTAGGTAAGGCGGACACCAGCTCCCGTCGCCGCTGGCCAGTCACTGTAAGGTACGGTACGAAGCACTGCGTAAGGCACCTGAGTGTTTAGTTGTGTGGCTCGAGTGTTCGGTTCCAGCTTCCAATGAGCTTGCAATCGCGTTCGTGTCCTTTCGACCTCCTGGAAACCCAAAAAAGCTGCCAGCTGTGCTAAACGCAGCCTCGAAGCTCCCTCCCCAGCAACCCAAGAATTCCAACGTCACGACGCCAAAACATCGCGAACCCAAACAAAACGACACGTCACGACGACGCTTGACGACGACGACAACGAAACCACCGGCGTGCAAGGCGACCTGTACTTGCTTGATTACAACCATCCGATAAGCCGTGCGCGCGCTGTCACTGGCAGCTCCAAGCTCTCCCCCGTGTTGAAGCTCCCTCCCGCCCCCAATCGTCAATCGCGATCCATCGCCTCGCCGCTATCAATCTGTCACGATGCTCAATCTCTTCCGCGTTGCCGGTACGTGTCGCCAAAATCCTCAATATTGCGACTTTTTGCTCCGGGGACTAACATGATGGGCTTGCAGGGGACTTGTCCCACCTTGCCAGTATCGGCATTCTCCTCCACAAGATGGTGCAGCTGAACGTGAGCTTTCCGAATCCCACCATGTCGTCACACCCAGGGCCCTTATCTAATTCTTTCTCAGAGCTGTTCTGGTATTTCGTTCAAGTCGCAAGCCCTTTACTTCCTGGTCTACATCACCAGGTACCTTGGTAAGCCCCATTGCCTTCCCTTCTCTCCGCTTGACCTGAGCTAACCAGCGTTTGTTTGTTCCCCCCCTCAGACTTGTTTACGACCTCTAGTCTATGGAACCTCGTTTTCAAAATCCTCTTCATCTCTTCCCAAGGGTACATTGTTTACCTGATGACGACCGCCTACAAGCCAACCAACGACCCCAACCAGGATACCTTCCGCGTCCAGTACCTGCTCGGCGGAGCTGCCGCCCTGGCCATCATCTTCCCCTACTCGTACACCTTCTGGGAGATCTCCTGGACCTTCTCTATCTGGCTCGAGGCCGTTGCCATCTTGCCTCAACTCTTCATGCTTCAGCGCACCGGCGAGGCCGAGACCATCACCACCCACTACCTCTTCGCCCTCGGTATCTACCGTGCCCTGTATATCCCCAACTGGATCTACCGTTACTTCACTGAGGTCAACCACAAGGTTGACTGGATCGCCATTACCGCCGGTATTATCCAGACCATCCTTTACAGTGACTTCTTCTGGATCTATTACACCAAGGTGATGAAGGGCAAGAAGTTCAAGCTGCCCGTTTAAAATGGTACTCTCCCACCCACGAGGTTTCGCACAGCTTCCGACCTGGAAACATCCGCCAGGTTGCGGGCGCCGCGGAATACAGAGTCATGGGTTGTAACAACAAAAGCTATGAACAAGCGCTGGAGCCAAATGGCGGGCCATGACCTTGTTCTTATTTTCGTCCAGTCTCTCAACAAGTATTGGGATTTTCTCAGGCACACAACGCAAAACCAGAAGAAAAAAAAAAGGGGGGGGGGGGGGGTTGCCTAGGTTCAAGGATAGGGAATATCCTCCGCGACGGATGGATGCATGGCTGGCGTTGGGAGATATGGTTAGTTTTTTGCACGGGCGGCCAGACAGCCAGAACTCCAATCCACGCACAGATGGATATGTGTTGGTTGAGCTGCTCATAAAGTGCCTACAGATCGACTTGATCGAGAACGAACAGAAAGAAGACCGGGACACCCACTGGTATATAGATGGTCAATGTGAAGAACGTTTCCAAATTTCCACGACCCTCACGCTCGCGCTCGCGCAACATGTTTCTCCCCACCCATCCACACTCACCTTACTCAACGCTCTTCACAATCACAAACACGCAACTCACGCACGCACTTTTCAGCGGCTATGGCACGCCTTGGGTGACTCGTTCTTTTCGGTTAGTTCGCCGGCTTCCGAAATCTTGTTGCGGCTCTTGGGACGCCGAGTAAAGGTCTGTCCCTGCTGGCTTATAAGTTTTCGTTGCCTTTGCCTAACTTGGAGGGGGAACCAGACCCTGAACAAGGGCAATCTAGTGTGGTGGCAGTCGGCGGACGGTTCAAGGTAATGGATCTCGCCATCGGTTCCTTTTGGTTCCCCCGGCCACCCCGACCTTTCGACCTTGACTTGCTCCCGGGTTCGAGTCAAGTGACCCTGGACAGGGATATGCGACACCAAGGAGCCTGAGGATCGACGCTGTTGGAAGACGATCCCGCAATTGTAATTCTCCTCCGCCTGAGAGCCTCAACGGACCAGGGATCCAGTCCAACTTTGGCTTTTGAGACAGCACCAAGCTCGGAACGCAGCCGAAGGTTGATGCCGCTGGCGCAACAAACACCTCCCAACTGCAGGCATAAACTTTTCTGACGTTTCTGTCAGCGTGCTGTTTCCAAATTCACTTGTGAAACCATGCATGCATTACAGCCAACTGGGCTCTGGGCGTCTGACCGAATAAGAAAATGGGACGGTGGCGCGCTAATCTGATCTCCCCCAGTCGGCGGCTGCTACTATCGTGACGAAAGAAGCCGCCGTGTGGCCCCGTCCCTCAACCCTCAACCCTCAACCCTCCTCCCCAGGTTCCTACTCCAATGAAGCCGACTGCATTATCTGGGATGTGATATCGGCGAGGAGACGGGGCCAACGAGTCTCGACCCGCGCCGGCGTTGCCCAGGTGGGCTGAAAGCCGTGGGGCTCTTGTTCTTCGACGGTTAGGATGAAGCGGGCTCATGGGCCATAACATGGGCGAGGGCCGCTGACCGGGCCGCCTGAAGCCTGTCCTTTCCTGGTTTGGTCTTTTTCTTGTATTATTCCTCTTCAGTTCGTTTCGAGTACTCTTGCTGATTATTAGTCTTCTTGTTAATGGTGATTTGAGATTTGCTTCTTTCGTTCGGACTACCTACTACGAATAATATGAATACGGTGAAGAGGAGGAACACATAATTCGACGACAATGAAATCATGGTGAAGGCTTGCCTCCCACGAATAGTACTGCTCTGTGTTCTGGCCTCCCTTGTGTTGGCGGCAGTCGCGGCGGTGGATGAAGGAAGTGGGCGAAGAGCAAGATGGGTGAACAACGGAGGAGACCACAGGTCGCCGGCGGAACCTCAAAGGAGGAGGAGGGCGGCAGGCCATGATCTGGTCGAGGACTTATTGGGCAAGAGGGTGTTGCCGCCGACGGCATCAACAGATGACAACAAGCCGGCCCGCCTTGAAGACCGTGTCGTATTATCGGTGCCGACACCAGCGGCTCTCTTCGGGCGACAAGCAATCGGCAACCCCATTGACGCCATCAACTCGGCGTCTCGATCAGCACAGCAGGCCATTGCATCGGCATCCCAGTCTGCTCGAGAAGCTATTCAACAAGCAAACGACCAAGTGAGACAGGCCGGAGATCGACAGCGGCAGGCGGAGGAGCAGGCGAGGCAGGCCAACGATGCGGCCACCCGGGCCTCGATATCGGCCAACAATGCCGTCGTCCAGGCACAGGCAAGCGCTAAGGAGGGAATACTCAACGCCCAGAACGCGGCCAAGGAGAGTGCGAGCAAGCAGGTTGCGGACAACTTTGCCATGGTTACAGCGAGCGCGCAGACGCAGCTGGCTTCTCAGATTGCGAGCATACAAGCCAGTGCCAGCGCAAGTGCTGCGCAAGCCATTGCTGTTGCGACACAATCCGCCAGTGCGGCTATATCGAATGCTCAGCAGCAGGCACAGCAGCAGATTCAAGCTGCGAGAGTACGTGGTCACTCCGTGGTTGTGTGTCATTCAAGATTTCTAACCTTTTTACATAGGACGACGCAAATTTACGTGTGTCACAAGCACAAGGCGCCGCAGTTTCAGTTACCCAGGCGGCTCTCGCCGTCGTGGGGGCCATCATCGGCTCATCTCTTCTCACCATACTGGGCTTCTACATCTTTACTCGTTACCGGCGTAACAAGCGCAAGGACCAGACGGCACGGGAGCTCCGTCGTGAAATCAGCTACCCGAAGCAGAATACTCTGATGACGACAAACGCGCTGGCTATGAACAATGGCTACCCGCAAGATGTCAAGCGCCCAATATCACCGACCCGTCCAGAAACAGCACGTACGACGGGGTCGTCTGGAGGCATGGGCTACGCGGTCAGTGATTTCGGCGATGGGCAGCCCAACTTTTCTCGACAGACGACCTTTGTGAGCAGTACCGCGCCGCAGATGGGCATGGGTACGATACAGAGGGAACAGTCGGTGTCAAGAAGGCCGGTGCCGCCTTCGCCAAAGAAGCCGCCCTATTCTCTATTCCCGCCAAGGTCTAGGGATGGCCCGCCGGCGACGTCGTTGCCTGCCACCCCGGCCCCTGCGCGAGATCGGGAGAAGGAGGCTCCCCCTCCTCTCACGATTAATCCAGGCACAGGCACAGGCCCAGCGCCTGCGTCAGTACAAGCACAGGCACAGGGTCCGGCAAACAATGAAAAGCTGGATAGGGTGGACGAGGAAAGCGATGAGTTTGGGGAGGGCACAAAGAACTGGTTGAGACGGACGCAGACCGTGAGTCCGTTTGGGGACCTGGCAGATACCCCGACAGGGGAGAAGGACCCGAATTGGCCATTTGCGAGGTCTAATTCGCCGCCTCCGCCAGCGAGGTGAGAGCGATGGGCCTAGAGGCAGGCGGGGTTGGGAATAGTACAGGGAGGGAGAGCCGCAGACGGTGGTTCTCAAGCTATCGAATGATAGGTGTCAGAAAAGAATCGGAAACTTTCTAATGCGCTCAGATTTCCCTGGGTAACTTTCATTATTCCATTGTTCTATTATCTATTCCTCAGGGTCATGATACCCAAACATTCATATTTTTACTTGAAGTATAATACATCAATGTATTATTACGGTATGACATTCATGCAAGACGAGAGACGAGGGTCGTCAGTAATCGCCCGCCTTCTTCCGTCATATGAGAAGTGAGAGCCACAGAGAGAGAGAGAGAGAGAGAGAGAGAGGGTGGTGTGGTGCCTGTGTGTCTTGCTGGTGTGTTGGATCGAAGCTTGGCAACACAGAGTTTGGTCTCAAGTTCGAGGCCGCCTCCACAAAAGACCATCGTTGCCGACACCTTTTCTGCCTCGACTACTTTTACCGCAGGAGTTGACGAGGGTGTGTTGCCGAGTAGTCGGGCTCGTATCTCCGGTTGCTGAGTTGACTTTATTCGATGCCCAGAGCCGGCAGCACGTGGGAGAGGAGGATAATGGAGAGGATGAGGAGGTTGCGGCATCCGCGCCCGCGGGCGAACCGGTTTCTATGCAACTCTGTTAGAGAACTGGTTCCCCCTCTCCGCTGTGTTTGATCGACGATTGACAGGTGAAAATGACTCTGTACTTCTCCCTCTCTCACACATCCTCTCATCCGTGTCACCTGCACTCTCTCAAATTTCCACTAGTTTTGTGAATGCGTTTGTTTGTGTGTTGACGCCATCCTTTGGGTTTCGCTCAAATGCCTCATCGCTTACCTCGATGCCCAGAGGTGGCATCTGATGAACGGCCGGAGGAACTGAGGCAAAGCTTTTGATCAAAGTCTATTGCAATGCCCAGGATAGACGGTAGGGGAGCGTCGATCTGCACGGCCTCTAGTTCACGTTGTAGGCGATCAACGTCCCTTTCGTTGTGGACATTGTCATCATCATCGCCGTCATCTTCACAGCAATCCTCGTCTTGTGCTTGATGCTGGCCCTCGGCTGCCTTGCGTCGGAGGATTGCGATCTGGTGCTGTAGTTGCCGCGCGAGGTGTCGATCCATCTCGCTGGGTGACGAGGATGTCACAGAGATGGCGCCCCGGCGACGAGGCCGTCTTGATGTGGATTCCGGGGGTAGAGAAAAGGAACGGGGCGCGTCATGACGGGTGAGGAATAGGCCATCCGGGACGGAGTGGCTCCATAGACCCGATGAAGAGGTTTTCCGTGATGGCGGGCGAGGTGGTGTCCATAGCCACTGGAAATAGGAAACATCCTCCACGCGACTTCTTTTGAAAGGTGTTTCTTGATATTCCTCTTCATCTTCTTCTGCCTGGCGCTTCCTTCGCTGGCTTGTTTGGGCCATGTTGGTGATTCATGCAAGGACCGGGTCCTCGAGGCTCTCTGTTGACGAGAGGCGATGACTCTGAGACTCAGGTACCTCTAAGGTTGAACAGCCAGCCTTTAAATTTGTGATTTCAAGGAAACTAAGGCAAGTAACGATCTGGTGTAACGATGCTAGAACTTCGAATGAACAATGCCCAATTGTAGAGTTGAAGAGGTGAGATGAAGTGAAATGGGGTGATGAGACCGTGAGTGAAGCTGTGTCTCGGTGCCGGTTCGTGCGCTGGCGGGGTAAAATCGACGGTCCGCCGCCTGGCGCGAGCTTCAGTGCACGTTCCGGATCGAGCTAAATGGTTTCTCTCAGGGAAACAAAGATGTCCATTCCATTAGTCCGTCTAGCCCTTCTCAGGGCCATCGTGACCGCTTTGCATGATTTCTAGGATCCTTGGGACGTAGCAGGAAGTTTGGGTCCGGAAAAGAGATGAGACCTGTCATCTCGGTCTCTTCGGAAACGTTCTGGTATAGTTCCCTCTTTTTCCATATCATTACACATCCACACCGTTATAAGGAGGGACTGGTGTCGTCGGTGCTTCGTCCCATCTTTTCTGGTGCGGATGAAAGTTTCAGTCGGTTCGCCAAGATTTCGTAGTGCAGATGAGACTGTAACTGCCGGCGGGCTTTTATCCCGTCTTCACCCTAGTTGGAGCTTGTTATACTACATGCGGCGTGAACTTGAAGACGGGATGACCCGGCGAGGTGGATCACAATTCGGCGTGACGATTTTGTAAGCTCGGGTCGAAAACTCAATAATAGTAGCCCTACGTGCGTCCACTCGGGATAAAACATGCGGGATACAACATCGCCCCCTTGTCGCTGGGAACCCGAGAATGTCGGTTCCAGGATGACCTGTGCTTCTGAGGCTCTTCTTTCAGCTTAGACAGTGACTCTTCCTTTAGCTTGCTGGCCGAGACTGCATCTGTCCCAAAAAGGCGTTTGTCGCTCATACGCAGGCACAGGATCATTTGAGCAATGCATCTGTTAAGGGACCACACTCTATACCGTCTCATATGGGTATGATCACCGGATGGCAGGCCCGATCTGTCGAAACGCTAGGCCTGAACTCTCGGCCATTGATGCAATGTTTGTGATGCTATTGCCCGCGCAGAACTCTTTACATATAATATTAAGCTGGCTATAGATCATGCCCTGGATCTCCGTCATCAATCTGTCAACCCCGTCAACCGATTCTGACCAAGTTTCCCACCTGATAGTCGATGAGGTGATCTCTGCCATCTCGTCTCTTCTGTCGCTCTCAGACTGAGGCCGCCATCCGAATGCGCAAGCCCCAGCAAAAAAACACTGGGCATGAGATCTTAGCAAACACATCTTAGCCAACACCTACCCCTCCGGACCTCGCATCTCAGCTGACGAGCCTCATTCGGCAACACCAATCCTCCACGGCCCAGTTGGCTAAGGCGTCCGACTGTTAATCGGGAGATCCCTGGTTCGAGCCCAGGTGGAGGAGTTCCAACGCTGTTGCGGGTGCTCGCTTTTGCTTTTGCGCTTCCCCGGGGTGTTGCAGCGGCCTCGGTTGGCGACGATGTGAGGTGGTGATGTGGGGAGTCAAGGGACGGTAGATGTTTTGCGGGGAACGAAGAGTTTCTCGAATGGTGATATACAATGTGAGATGCTATGCTGGGTGGGTATCGAGCAAACTAATCATAATCATACAAGAACATAAGGTGGGTTGGCAGGGAAGCTCCCACACACTCCTTCGAAGAGCCAGCCGGTCGTATTAGCGACGACTCGCCGAACTCCATTGCCTATTCCATTGCTCCATCTGTCCAGCTACACGATTGGGCCTGGCCGACGACTGGCCCGTGACCCAGAATCTGTCCATCGGGTCGGATGAGCGTGAGTAGCTTGTGGTGGTATATGACGCTTGATTGGCAGGTGTATCGCGTCTCTGCCCGCCGGTGTTTGCAGACGTGGAATATTGAGAGTAGCTGGCAGGCATTAGGATCGGTCTGACAGGGTGCAAGGGGAGAAATGAGAGATTGGCCGTCGTACCTCGGAGCGGGACGCTGGTAGTAGCTAGATCCTGACATGTTGCGTTGTGGAGGGGCGGGTATGATGAGGGTGGTGACAAAAGTGCAAGATAGGTGGACGTTGGTTGTTAGGATCGTGAAGCTGAAGTTGGTTTGGCCTGGCCTGGCCTTGAAGACTACACGGCAACCCAACAGATCAGGCCTTATTATATATCAAAGGATGTAAGTGAGAGGTGGCCCAGCTTGAACTTGGGAATAGGCAGCTGTATCGCCCGCTGCAAATACAAACCACGAGGAAGTGGACAAAAGACATCATAGTATATCCTTTTCGAAACGATACCAGTTGGTATTGTGAAGAAACCATACCCAGGGGCACCGGGTATCATGGTGGGATTGAGGATTGAAAAGGAATAGTTAGGAATTACAATCGGAAATAATGGAGTGTCCATACACTAGAGGATGGCTGTGATGTTACGGAGGATATTGAAGATGAGCGACAGGGGAAGCGACCTAGCTCCCGCAGTCACTTGACTGTAAAGACTGTCATGGGGACGTTGGATTAGGAACGTAAAAATTGAAGCATTGGCTGGCAGTGAGCGACGGCCTCCTTTCCCGACCTAAAGAACTCTTAGACTGTCGGCAATAATGCTTGACAGCAATGTTGAAGGGAAGAAGTCGGAATAGAGAAAATGCATCTGGAAAAAAGACGGAGGATTGAGGACAAGGGGAGGGTTGATCCTGGCTGGAACTGGCCAAAACAGTCGCGCATGGAGGGAGCTTGGGCAACTTTTTCGAAGCTTCCATTGCATCGCCAAGTAGTTTTGCCACTCGCGTGGATCTGGGATGACTTCCGGGAGATAGACGTGCAGGGATGAGACATCAGACAGTTGGCCGCTTCTTTCAGAGGTAGGTAGTAATAGGCCTGGCACTTTGTGTGATAGACATGCAGGCGGGCTGCCTTGAGAGGGCAGATGTTGGCGGGCGGGACTACCGGTAGTTTGCGTGGCTGTCAACTCAGAAACGAAAGACTTTGATGGGGCGCGCAGGAGATCTAGACTAAGACACAGGCCAGAGACCCAGCGCGGGATGGATTCGAGTAAGAGAGTCCGCGCTATGTTCTCGTGTCTGTGGTGTGGAACATTCGGGGAAAAGTTGGGAGGCATGGGGGCACGCAGCCTAGTCTGGGCTGGAAATGCTTTACGTAGGTATCGCAAGAGCCTGGTGCCTGGCCAAGGGCCAGACTCGAACAGAGGGGCGCGGTGAACGGGATCTAAGCTTCACTTGTCCTTAACGAATAGCTTGGCGAGCGTGGATGGTGATTTGCAGAATGGCCGCCAGGCGATCGCCACCATCAAACCCCCGACTTCTTCACCTTGCCGTTTAGGGGCGGGGCATATTGATGTTGCGGGAGCTGGGATACAGGCCATGACATGCGTGCTGGAGATGAAAGTCAGTGACGTGAAGCATACGAGACAAGGAGGGAGAGAGGTGATGCGGAGGCATCCAGAGCTATCAATGGCGCAGACTTACAATATTCAACTTGACTCTGTGGCTCAGTTGCAATTCATGCCAAGATTCAGATCACTCGAACAAAGAAGATTTCTGGGCTCGTCGAGGCCGCCGATGACTTACTTGTCCATCTGCAGCGTGCGTTGGTGCTGAGTTACATTACACGTTACAATAGGCGTTCAATCTGATGCACCACACCCACACCCACCTCATTGACAACACGCAAAGGTATGGATTATGGATGTGGCTGTGTTTGCGGGCGGTGCTTCGCGGAAGGATGGAGTACAACCGAGAGGCGTAACACACTGAGAAGCATTTGGGCCGAGAATTGGCTACATGCTACGGGGTAGTGGCCAAGCAGAGAATGAGCCATTGCTTTGTTGTCTTGTCACGGCTCATGGCAAATTGCTCTGTTTTGTTTTTTCTTGTCTTTTTCTTACGAAGAACGGAATTACAGTCATTCTCATCATTGTCTTTCCAGTATTTCACGAGCCGTAGAATTGAGCGAGGTGCTCAACGTTCGACAGACTCCAATTCAATTTCAGTCACCTGTAATAAGAAATAAGAAATACATAACCACTATCGCCGATTCATCAAGGCAGCGTAGAAGAAAATGTTCGCGACCAATTGCCAATTCAATTACGGATACGGACCGCTCATTTACAAGCAATCTTGGTCGAAGCTCATGTAGGGGATTTCCCTCCCTCTCGCAACTCACCCCGGACGGAAAACCGATTCGATCAGACTTCTATCCGTCTCCGTAGGAGCCCAGAGAAGTGCCTAGGTAATACCTAGCAGTCGCATCTCATTCTTCGCACGTCATTTTCCCGAGCTGCTGGCCTGTGGCAGCGCGAGGGCTACACCAACCTGGCTCAGCCACACAACCAGTCCCTCCCTCTCAACTCTGCCTGACAGGGCATTTTCTTACTCCCCCACTCATTCACTCACTCATTCGCTCACACACACTCGGTCGCTTACAATGTTTGCTGCTGCGGTTCACAGTAGCAAATCGAATCCACTGCGGCCCGTCCGAGTCCCTCTTCCCTACCGATACGCTATCCGTCATTGTGCGTCGCGGTCACTGTGTCTGGAATGAAGCCATCTTCATCTCATCGCGCTCGTTTCTTCTTCCCCCGTGGAGCAAGAGAGAAGACAGTCGCGGATGGCGGCTTCTGGCACCATTGTAACCGCTGACGCCGAGAACGGTTGACGGGGGATCGTTGCCAATGGGCGCTTACTGTGACTGGGATTCTCTCCTAACGTGCCTCTACGGATAGCCGAGCAACTAAAAGCACCAGTAATTCCGTTGCCTAAATTCAACACTTTATTGAGGCAACTCTCTGTGAGCTGACCGAAGTTGTCTCACAAACACTCCTTTGCCCGTCAAGACCTGGAACGAAACCTCAACTACATCACTATCCGGAAAGTAAATGGGTATTGAGAATCCTCCTCATCCGTCACAACAAACTTGGCCTCGTACTGCCCAATCTGATGAAGCCCAGATGCCCTCCCCCGGTGCCCCCTAGGCTCACAGCTGAGCCTCTGTCCCCTGCAACCCAGCCGACTGGCGCACCACCATCATTCTTCTACTTCATAGCCATTGGCTCCGCCAGACCACCTTCGAGACCTCCTCCTCCAGGCTGCCAGTTTGCTGTGCTACCAAACCCTGGCTGCTGAGGGCCCAGTCTTATCACGTTCCCACGCTTAGATCGTTGGCGTTAGCTGCTTGGTGACCCTTGCTCCGTGCCGGCTCCCGTCTATTCTCTGGGGCCGCCCATTCCCCTCCCTCCCTCCCTACCTCTCTCGTAGCAGCACCGCGGCGGCGCCACGGCGAAAGGCACCATCTTTCAGCCCATTGATAGCCTGGTCGTCCCCCTCACTTCATGGCCAAAAGTACAGATCCATCCTCCCCGTTGTCCATCATGTCTCTCGCTTCAACCTGAGTCTTTTGCCTCAATTTCTCGTCAGACACTTGGCCTATAGCAGAACTCACCATCGATAGGGTCAAGATCCCTTTCCCGCCTCACTTACACGCTCTACGACGCTCTACTTGACAAGGCTGTGGCAGCCAGCCTCCAGCCCGAGCTTCATGTCAGCTTCACCTTCAAGTTCGCACGCGACCCAGACTGGTCGCCCTTCGCTTTGGAATGACTCGGCCGAGCGCAGATTAGCTAGGCTCTATGTCTACACGACCTTGCCCCTCACCAAAATTGTGGAAGTCGTTCATAGAGTAACTCCGGGAAAACGAGACTGTCCAGGGTAAGCTGAGAGATTGGTTTGCGCCGGCGCAAATGCGATTGCTGACGCCAGCGCTTGCTTACTAGAAAGGACTCAGCCAACAAGAAATTGAACTCAATCCTTGACAAAGAGCCGCGATGGCTTCACCCACGAACCCGGACAGACATGGATCGGCGCATAAGCGCCCTCGATAACTCCCCAACCCGCCAGAACACGCCCGAGAATGCATTTTCGCCAAACTACTCTCGCTCAATTTCGTCCGGCGCCCGATCGCATCTGAGCGTACACCCCGACTTCAAATACGAAGGCGGCAACAGCCCAACAGTCAACGACTTCCAACCCTTTCATCACTCGCGCTCATCTTCCGCTGGCTGGGGCCCGCCAGCCCCGGGGCCGCTTCCGACATTAGTGACCACCGATATTGCGTCCGTGCCGCCGCCCGAAGCCGGAATCCACCGGCAGACAACGACACAAACCCTGCAGGATGTGCTTTCACAGTATTCAACTGGATTCCGTCATCAAGTCAGCAGGCTGTTGAAGCGCTACACGATGCCGAGCAACACGATGATGAATCAATCACCGGCGGACGACGACCGACCTGGCACTGCCAACTCTAACCCAGCATCGTGGATATTCGAGTACAATGCGCCACAGAGAAACTCGGAATCGCAAGCTGCACCCCTGCCCGGCGACTATCTCAACCTACCGTACCACCTCCTCAAACAAGGCTTTTGCTCTGAAGGGCTTGCGGAGCATGATTCGCGATCTTGCTTCTGCCACGTACGAGACGAGCTCCCGAATGACTCTTGGGTCACCGGCTCAGGTCCAACTCCGTTTGCCCAACACATCTTGCATTGTGGAGAGCCTCCAAATCAGGATTGGAACACTCGCGACCCCTTCGGCCACAGTATCCTGCATCTTCTTGCAGCCGGGAACGCTCACCACGCCCTCTTGTTCAAGGCAATCGAGTCGTCCCCCAACCCCTCAGTTACGAATAGCGCCGGCCAGACATTCCTACATCTGCTCAACGACAGCTGGTTTACCCAACACGCCGATTCTCTCTTCCAACTCATTACTCATCTGAAGCGATCCGATTTTGACTTGTATGCTCGCGATGTGTACGGGCGCAACTTTTGTCACATTATCCACTCAAAACAGCCGAGCATTCTGAGCCAGGAGATTAAAAATGCCCTTCTTAACCAGTTTAACCCCATGGCATACTGCTGCCGCGACGCTTTTGGCAACATTCCTGAATCTGCCCCCATCGCACTGCCAATCCGGAGAGCCTATACTGCTGCTGTCGGGCAAGAGATGTCCTCAACCTGGGATTCACATACGTTGCGCAGGGGTCCTTCCCCTATCGAGGAACAAGCACAACTTCTGAAGCTCGTCAACGAAGCACACACCAACACCCGAGTACAAGATACACAAGGACGAAACGGTCTGCACTGTCTTGCCGATGCTATTCTCAGCCAGGAGTCATTATTCGCCAGGTTCCCCCAACATCTCGCGCAGGCAGCTCCCGCAGAGCATTCCGGCGGTAGCAGCCGTAAGCGCAAACACAACAAACCTAGCAAAACACTCACAGACTCCTCAAAGGAGAGACTCACTGCCAGGGAAAAGGTCGTGAGAGACCTCATTGACCTCGGCGTTGACGCAAACCACTACGACAAATACGGCAACACCGTGCTGATGGCTTTTGTGGCCCAGCTACCCGAAGACGACGACTACAAGAAGCCCGTCAACATCTTGGAGGCTCTCATCGATGCGGGTGCCGACGTCAATGCCCGTAATAAGAATGGCGAGACCGCGCTGCATGTCGCAGTCCGCAGAGGCAAAAAGCTTGCCATGCGTACACTTCAACAACACAACGCAAACGTACAAGCCCGGGACGTGGAAGGTCGAAGTGTGCTTGATGTAGCCGACAAAATGGTAACGTCGTATAAGCAGAACCCTCACTTCTCACACTACGAGGCTTGCCATGCTTGGCTTTCGGGGCAAGCCAAGGCTGTTCAATACCCAACAATACACCAAGAATGGGAGTTGCGAGACTCTTGAGAATCTTGGGGAGAGAATGAATGGTTAGTGAGTGGAAAGATGGAGATACACAAAAGTTTGATGGGTCTTGCTCCGAACTTTTCCCTTGTTTGCGTAGAAGTTCGTGGTGTTTGGCGTTGCTGTTGCTTTGAAGGATAGAGAAACGAGCAAGGGGTGGTACATGAGAGTGTAAGATGGTAACGACAGCAGAACATTATTAGATACCCGAGTCCATAGTTGCATTGATCGTCAAGTCTCACTTGAAACCATCACATTTTACAACCAAACAACGATCAAACCATGTGAAATTATAAAAGGGTTTGCTCACGTCTTATTCTTTGGTAAGAAGTGAGGGTATGTTCAAGGCCCAAGCCAAGGAATACATATGTACGGGAAGTATAGATACAGGAAATCGCCGGAAGATATGGCCGCAATACAGTGGACTCTACCTGGTAGAGCTCATGTGAGCAATCTCTCGCCCCTCTCGAGGGGAAGCTATGCTCATGCAAGCGCCTAGGCATTGGTGCTCGTGGTCTTGCCAACACCAGCGTTGGCCTTTACCTTGGCGGGAACGTCGGCAACGCCAATGTGGCCGATGAGCGAAGACTTGAAGCCACCCAGCTTGGTGAGGGCAGTCGTGCTGGTAAGACTGCTGACAACACCAGAGTCACGAGCACGGTTCCACTCGCAGATGTAACCCAAGTAGGAGGTGCAGCGAGAGGCTTCGTCGACGGTGTTCACGATGTAGATGTTGCCTCCGTTGGTCAAGCTGGCGGGAGTGATGGGCGTGGTGACGGCATCAAAGTAGTTGCCCTCAAGAAGGACCCAGGTGTTGCCGTCAATGTCAAAGGCATGACCGCCAACGTTTTGGAAGTAGTTGTTGACGCCGTGGAACAGGTTCTCGCTGCCAGCGGTGTTTGTCGTTCCCATATGAGGGGAGCGGCCAGAGACGTCATGCAGCCAGTTACCAGAGAAGGTGTAGTAGTCCTTGGCGCCGATGAGGAGGGCGGTCCAGTAGTGCTTTCCATTGCAGCCGGCGGACCACTCCGTGTTGCCGTCAAACTCGGTGTTGGAGATGGTTACCTTGCCGGCGGCTCCCCAACCAGAGACGATGAACTGGCGGCCGATCAGGGAGATCTTGACGTGATCGATCCAGACCTTGTCGGCACCATCAAGAGTGATGGCATCGCCTCCCCAGACGTATTGGGGGTTGAGATTCTACATACAGTCAGCTACACCGGAAATCAACATCGCGGCGGAAGCTTAGAAACGTACTGTGATGTGGACGTTTTGAATGATCTGAAGGGACCTCGATCAGTATCTTGACTCTCAAAAGTGGGTGGTGCTGGTAACACAACAGGGAAGACTCACGACATTGCTCTTTCCACCACGAACACGGAACCCCTTGCCAATGATAACGCCTTTGGTACCAACGCCAACAAGACTTTTGTTGCTATTGATATCAATGGGGGTCTTCGCAGCATTGTCGTAAGTGCAGTCAACCCAGGTACCGCTAGCAGCATCGCAGGTGTCCTGGATCCAGGCCTGACCCTTGGAAGTGCCACCGGGGCACTTGGTCGTGCGGTTATCACTGCAACACTTGCCGCTGGTCGTGCCCTCAGTGTTGCGAAAGTCCCAAGTGCGATCGATCATGATGGTTCGGGCCGTGCTGTCGGTAAGCCACTCCTTAAGTCTGCCGAGTTTTAGTCTCTGAACCCTATGATTCTTCGTCTATGAAGAAAATCAACTCACTGAGCAATGCTAGAAGGAATCTGGGGAGCAGCTGAGCCACCACCAGTGGTGCCAGCTGCGAAGCCAAAGGCTTTGCCCTGCACCTGTGCAGTGGCCGTGCTCGCAAGAGCGGCGACGAGAGAGAGAAGACAGGCTTTCATCGTGCAAGGCTAAAAGAGAAAGCGAGTGTAGTTGAAGTAATAACTATAGTGAGAAAGAATATGAAGATGAAGGAGGAGCTTGGTTCGAACCAAGCCTCTGGTATCGGGGATCGTACAAGGTTAAAAACAAGTCTAAACTCCTAGCCGTATGATCCTACTGCCACGCCAAGACGCAGTGACAGCGGGGCGACACGAGGAGGCCTCGACTTATTCTCATACTAATTACATCCACATCTTGCAGGTCTCTCGCGCGGCAGCGACGGTTTGTGCCAAGCGGCGATATAGGGCTGGGCCGGCACCTTAGAGGCGGCGAAGTTTCCATGGATCCATTTCCACCTAACAGCAATGGGAATAGAACACGGGAACCGTCTCCATAGGTACACAATCGCCGCTGTCATTCCGGCCGATGTAGTAGCCCCTAAATCTTAGAATTCTCCGTGTGATGGGAAAATCCTCGTCCTGCCCATACCGACGCGGAGGTGGCTGCTGCTCCGCGCCGACAAAGTCACCATTTGGCAAGTCCGAGGTCATTCGGGCCCGGCAGACATTTCCTGATATGGGAGCTAACAGCTGGGGGGCATGCTGGAAGGGGAATTGTCGAGTGGGACAGGTCTGTCAGTGTCATCAAGATGCTACAGTGACAGGGGTCCTCCCCTCTGCTTCTCAATCAAATTTCGGTAGTGACAAGGGTTTAGGCAGATGAAAGGGCCACGACCAGGAGGTTAGTCAAAGTCGCCGATGCAAGTGGGTGGCCGAACAAGTCTAAAACTCGGACTCTTCCTCCCGTCCTATGCCGTGTTGGGCAAACATGTCGCCACAAGCCACGTTTTGCGAATAGAACTCAAGGTTGGTGGACCTTTCCGCTGACTTATCGGATTTTCGCACGAGGGTCTCGTAAACTGGAGATCTGGTAGACCGCACTGGCTCGCTCTCGTATTCCCTTCAGCACAGCATTCCGCGATGTAAGGTCGTCTTATAGAATCCCAGTTTGCGAAAACTGGTGTGAGTTGCCTGCATCATGCGCTTGAGATATGGCATCATTCACTGCGGAAAACAAGGATCATTATCCGTATTCACATTCAAGAGTGACTCGGTCTAGTACCAAATAAAACACGCTACTCCGTCGAACGTAACCGTTGACATGAAGCAAGCTTCGCTCAAGCGCGGCTTCGCGCGGCGTTGCCATCGCTTTCCTCGAGGAACAGTCTATCACAAGCAGATGGCAGGCAAGATCAACTAATGTAAAGGCGTCATTGGATGATGAAGACACATCATGCAAGTGGTGGCAAGTCTACATGGTCTCCATCTTGCTTTCTCAAGAGGGCACTCAGCTTGTAGTGACACGGCGAAAGCCTCGACCTTCAGAGATGGCACCTCTTACCCTCCTGCTTAATTCAGAAAATCCTCGTTTACAAAAAGAGCTTTCTGGGCTCTGTGATGCTTGGATCTAACTCTGCGTTGCTCGGCCGCATATGGAAGACGCAACGATACTGCGGCATCAAGGAGGAGAGGGAGAGAGCATAAAGAACTGCCGAATCGAGAGTTGTGTTCAACTTTATGACTGGTTATCTAAGCCGAGGTTTATGAGATATACACGCAGTCCACCCCGAGAGCACCACTACCTAAAGGCCCTTAGGATGGTAGGGTGAAAGGCCTGCAGGATACCTATTCTCATACCGAGAACTGACTTAGTAAGCATAGAGCTTCACGTTCTCATCCTCACTCTCCCTGAGCTTCTTGTTGATGCTCATCAGCCAGAACCTCATCGCCCACGCACATATGATGCTTGCAACGGCAAAACCAATCATGCATGAGAAGCCGATCATGTACCTGGGCCCATCAGAGGTGGGCCAAAGGTATGCACAGTAAATATAAGCCAAGTTGGCCGTGACGTTGACCAAGGAGTATGCAACGGCTTTCTTCTCTGGCGTCTGTGACAAGGTATCGCTTACCCATCCCAAGATAGGAGATCCTACGGAGTAAGCACCAGTCGCATACAAGAAAGTTGCTGCATATCTGACGGCATTATTGGTGGTCCCAATCGTCATGGCGAATCCGACCACAGCAAGAGATAATCCAGCTGTGATGTGCCATGTTCTTTCGTTGAATCGCCCGCTTGACCAGGCAAATGGGATGCCAAGAAAGCCAGAAACAAAGTAGGGAGGAGCGGTTAGGAGAAGAGCCGTAGTCGACTTAAAGCCCCTAATCGGACATTAGCGTTTTTCCATCTTCAAGTACTTGCTACTTTTTGGATAGGGTCCGTTATTTGGTAACTTACATGGTACGAACAAGGGTTGGAAAGTACGCGTTGAAGCTGACCGCAGAAATATGGAAGTTCTGACAGGCGCAGAACAACCAGGTTTTGGGGTCTTTCAGAGCCTGCTTGAGACCATCCATGGTAGAGCCACGCTCTTGTCTGCCGACTGTATCCCGACGAATGCGTTCAACAGCAAGTTGTCTCTCATCCTCGGTAAGCCATCGGGTAACAGAGGGATCGTCAGGAAGAAGGAAGAACCCGAAGACGGCAATCAATGCGGTGACAGAGCCTTCGATGATGAAGAGCCTAACCCTATTAAATCACAATCCATGACGAATAAGTGGGAATATGCAGCTCTTACCATTTCCAGCCTGCAATCCCCTTGACCTGATCTAGTGTAGTAAAAGTCGCAGCAGCAATCAGACCTGAGCAACCAGTACTGACTACTTGACCAGTATAAAGGATGGAGATTCTCGTAGCGAGCTCTTTCCTGGTGTAGAAGATTGATAGCAGATACAGGGCACCTGGGTAGAAGGGCTAGAAAAAGCGAACCCAGGTTAGCCTGCTCTCCGCTGTTGACTTGCTTTGTGCGACTCACTGCTTCCACAAATCCAAGGAAGAACCGGCATGCCACCAATCCACTGTAGTTTTTGACTCCCGCTGTGGCAGCAGAGATGGCAGCCCAGCCAATCATACAAGTTGACATATAGATTGATGGGCTCGTGCGTGTAAGAAACATATTTGAGGGTACTAGACGTGGTCAGACTCGGCGAATCTCGAAAGTTTCCAAAATGTTGACTGACCCTGCATCAGAAGATACCCAACGAAAAGAATAGAGATGGCAGTATTGTATTCGACCCCTTTCAGTTTCAAGTCTTCCTCCAGCGTGTTCAGTCGAGCTTGCGGGAGAGCATTACGATCGAGCTAAGTTCGAGTCAGGGCCGACGTTCGAAAGTGGAAACATGTAACTGAGGCAGGTCTTGACGCACGTAATTCATGAAATACATTGCCCAAAGAATCGGCTACGAGAAGATACCACGTTAGCATCATGCTCACAAAAGGGGCCAGTCAAGATCCCAGAGGCTTACCATGATTCTGCGATCTAGCTTCCGAACGAGGGCGATTTCAGCCGGATCAGTCTTCTTATGGGCGCCGGAGTAATCGCCAGAAACAACGGCCTCACCCTTGACCGACTTTTCATCGTGTTCAATCTCGAGCGGACCGCCTTTCTTGGAGTCGGCGTCATGTGTAGCTGCCATTGTCAGCAGAGACGAGAGACGATGTCAGAAGGCAATATTAGAGAGATAGAGAAAGAGAGAGAACGAGGTCGCAGACAAGAGATTCTATGCTCCTTCGGTCTTTGTGTCAATGAGAAAACATACAAGACATCGTCTGATTTATACATAACAGCTATCTATCACCTGGCCATCCCCGGCTTTGCGGGGCTGGCTCGACTCGACCCCAGAAACTACACGTTCCCCGCAAGCGCTAATCCCATGTTTAACTCATGACCCGAAGTTCAGGATACGGGGAAAGGGGCCAAGACCCGGCGAACCGGCGCATGGTCTGTGCTATTCCGATACGCCGTTACGCCGTTACGCCGCTCAACACGGCCTTACTCCGTCCTTATCCCGCGATTTTGGCCCCCCGCTACTGCATTATCCCGTGCCCCACCGCGGGGTCCTCGGTGTAAGACCGGACGTTGGCCGGAATGATGTCCATCCAAGTCAAGGAATAAAATAGACCGAGGAGAACGCGGCGACGCATTTGGAAAGCTTGTCTTGGGACGAAGCTTGCTTTCTACTCTTTCTCGTCTGAACTGCTGCTTCTACGTGCATTCTTTTCGCCATGTCTGCCGCCACTGTCTTCGATTCGACCCTCTTTGGCAACATTTTTGGCACAGAGGAGGCTCGCCAAGCCTTCTCTGAACGATCTTATGTTGCCAATCTCATCAAGGCCGAGTGCGCTCTGGCCGAGGCGGAAGAAGCTGAAGGTATTGTGCCGGGTGGCACTGCTGCCGTATTGAGAGAGCATTGCAATGTCTCCAAAATCGACTGGCAGCTTCTTGCAGCCCGCACAGAGATAGTGGGATATCCGGTACTACCTTTGGTAGAACAGATGTCGAAATGGGTTCCCGAAGAGACTTGTAAGTCTTGGCTGCCAATTCGACAAGTGGTATTTCAACTTGCTAAAGCTTCAACCTCAAGCTGGTTACATTCACTGGGGTGCCACAACGCAAGACATTATGGACCTAGCGTCGGTACTCCAAATGAAGACTGGTCTTGAAATCGTCGAGCGCCTTCTGCGCAAAGTCACCTCCACCTTAGAGACAATGTCCGCCGCCTACAGAGACGTACCCATGGCCGGCAGGACGCATCTGCAACATGCCCTCCCAATCACTTTCGGATACAAATGCGCAGTTTGGCTGGCTGGCTTCCGCAGACACTTGAAGCGTCTGGAACAGATCAAGGAGAGCTGCTTGCTGGTCCAGTTTGGCGGTGCTGCTGGTACCCTTGCTTCTCTGGGCACAAGCGACAGTGGCATTCGCGTGCGCAAGCGACTCGCAACTATTCTTGGGTTGCAAGACCCAATCATCACTTGGCATGTGGCGCGCGATACTGTTGCTGAAATTATAAACTACCTTGCCCTGGTGGGCGGTAGTTTGGGCAAGATTGCCCTTGACTTGATCATCATGTCGTCAAACGAACTGAATGAGGTGAGTTTGGACATACTAGCTCTTGAAACGGATTAAAATACTGACGCGCACTTCACAGGTTGCCGAGCCTTACGTTCCTCATCGTGGTGCCTCCTCGACCATGCCTCAAAAGCGCAATCCCATTTCCAGCGAAGTGATACTCGCGCAATCGAAGATTCTGCGCGCACAAGCCGGCCTTGTCCTCGATGGCATGGTCTCTGACTTCGAACGAGCCTCCGGGCCGTGGCATCTGGAATGGGCTGCTATACCGACAGCCTTTATTTCGATCGTTGGGTCCCTCTATCAAGCCGAATTTGCCCTGTCGGGGTTGCAGGTCAACAAAGATGCCATGATGGCTAATCTAAAGTCAACAAGGGGCTTGATCGTAGCGGAGGCTGTCATGATGGACCTAGCAAAGTACACCGGCCGCCAGGAGGCGCACGAGATTGTTTACAAGGCGTGCGTCAAGGCACACGAGAACAGCATGTCACTGCAAGAAGCGTTGGAAGAGTCATCACAGGTGACATCTCACCTTGCTTCGCCAGACCTCGCAAAATTGTGCGATCCTACAAGGTACCTAGGGTGCTGTCAATTGATGCTGGACGAGCTGTTGGGACAAAAAGAGGGGCATGCTAATGGAAACGGGAAAGACTTGAACAGGGACAATGGGATTGTAGATACTAATGGAATCACCAACGGCAGCCGTTGAGCTGATTATAGAGACAGATAACATATTTGATTTAGATCTCTTGTGGAGACCTCGACAATCAAGTTGAAATGTTTATTGCTCTGCATTGCATTCCCAAAAAGCCTTCAGCTTCTCTTCTTGCCTCAACAGAGACCAGCCCATGTGCGCTTCCGACTTTGCGAGAATATCAAGCAGTTTCTCCTGTTCCGCAGGCTCGTGGAACAAATGACCGCCTGTGTGGATAGCAGATTGTCAGCAACCACATGTTGCACTGGATCAATGTGAGAGCCGAACTTACACATAGCAACTGTCATTCCCGCGGCTATGGTTGCTGGCTGCCACTCGCCTGCCGAGAGTGCAATACCACAAATTTGGCGGATCAAGCGCCGAATCTCTTCCTCAACAGCTTTCGAAGCCATAGCCTTGTCGAGACCAAGTACAGGCATACGGGGGTCGTGAGTCAGCAACATTATCTGGCAGATAATGGCATGCTGCTGGCCAGCAACTAGGTAGATGAGGAAAGGTAAGTGATCACCACACATACTCATGCTAGCCACAAGAGCAATGAGAAGCACTGGGACTCACTATGAAAATCGTTGGCAAAAATGATCTCAGGAAATGCCTCGCGATCAGAGCCGGTTTGCCACAGAGGATTGAAAGATGCCGGCCTCTTCTCCATCCATTGATGTAAATAGGCACGCAGATTCTCCCAAGACCCGATGGACCGCGCGTCTGGACCGTATGCAAATATCAAAACATCCTCAGTAAAAGTGATGATGCGCCACGCCCAATCGAAGTCGGACGTGGGCTCAAGAGTTCTGGTGATGCCGCATCTCTCTGCAAGACGGGGAGGAGGGGTACGTGCTACAAAAGAAATGAAGATTTCCTGACGGATAGCAACTAGCAGACATGCGCGACATAGACTATAGTTTGGATCATCCGGAGACTCCGGTAGAGTAAAAATGTTTGTGTCTAAAATGTGCCCATACGGGCGATCATCGACAGACGGGACTGGCTCGATTCGGTCAACAATCGGGAACACGTGAAGGCGAACAAGTAGACCGCACCTGTCATTTCCTCGTAGAGTCGCAGGATCATAGTAATGGCGCATAGAACTCCAGTGGTAAAGCCTCGTGCCGACCCTGGGTGTGCCAGAGCCGGGATGTATGATTGTAGACATCTTGCTTGATAGTCGTCGGCTTCTCCAGGAATCCATTTCTCGGGTTGTGTCTGACTCAAATGCTTGCATGAGATTGCCAAAAGGGCGTTGAGAAGGACAAAGTGGGTCGAAGCCGTTTGCACGATGACCGTTTTAAAGTGACGATCTTTATCGCAATAATCGAACTAGACGAGGATCAGTCTATCGGATCAAAAGCGTTGCGCTTCTACCAAAGGCCAATTGATAGTATGTACCCAAAGTGAAAGATGATTGATAAAATGCTGAATCAGCAAGACTTCTCGTCTGTCTCTCAATGGCCACAGAGGATTGCACGGAGACTCTTCAACATCGCAAGGGTAACGTAACTCAGAAGTATCTGGCTCAGGTGGTTCTGGTATCTGGATTGCTTCTCCCACCTGGAGTGGCTCGACGGGTGTAGCGATAATCAGATTGGCAATACTTGGGAGTTTGAGGGGCCTTTCGGTAGCATTTTGCTCTTGCGGCGATTCTTCTCGTTCTAAAGCGGTGCTGTCCGCTGAGAATACGACTGCACGAGTTTTAGTTACCTGAAGAGACTGTACGTGGTCCGGAAAACACATCAGTATCGTGATAGGTGATAATCTCACGGGTAGACGGCGTTGATAGCCAGACTTGATGAGCTGGGAAAGGAACAGCTCGGCTATCCTCTGGTGACTCCTGAAACCCATCTATGGACGGGTTGTGATGATGGCGAAATGTTATTCGGGAAGTTGCTTTGTAAGTACACGATTTAGCAGCCTTTGCGCAAGGCGAGCATGTCGGACTTGGTGTGTCACCTAAGTAGTCAGATAGCCTTCAGTATTGATGACTCTATGATTCTAGACCTGCCGGTTAGACTTGGTACCCGACTTACATTTCAAGTGAAGTCGAACACATCGTAAACTTGAGAGGGCGTTAGCACCATCTTGAGACGCAAAAGGAGTTTGACGTTTGGATTGAACGTACCACGACTGCCGTTTGGAACGGCTGGGTCCTCTTGGCGGCGTCTGGTCACGCTGCTCTGGTTCATATGCCCCTGTTCGAACCTCAGATGAACTGATGGGCATTTTCACTGTCAATACCGGGAAGAAAAGATACAAAATGCTCTTGACATGGTTGATTTTGCTCCTTGTAAGAGACATGTGCATGGCGTCGGAGAGAGCGTGTTGATTTTGTGCCCATCAACGATAGCCGGGAAGGCAGGTGGGGCCGATAACAAAAAAGGCAATGTGGCTCCGATCCCCCACTTGGGATCGGAGCGATTTTACCTTTCTGAGCTTCACACCACACACACCATCACAAGCAGCTTCAAGTCTCACCAATTCACCCAACGTGAAGCTTGAGAGGGGATTAGTCGTGCATTGTAACAGATTATTGTATGTCTGAAAATTTCCAACTCAACGAGCCTTGGCGTCTTGGTTGCATGGCTGTTGTTAGCCGCTAACTTTGACGCCTCATTGAAATGAAAACCAGCCCTCGTCGCGGGGAACCATTTTGCCTCAATAGTTTCCTTGTTTGGGATGGGACTTAAGAGTAGAACTTCACAACCCGTTGGCCGGAATAGCGGAATAGTGTTGTACCAAGATGACTAGCAACAACGGGGGTTTAAAAGGGGAATAAGATGGTTTATGATAATGAGCCCTGGAAAAACCATGACGAACTATGCAACTAACAGATATGTATGACTAATGTGCAATAGGTCCGGCTTTCGGTAGCTATGCAGACCCGTGTCCATCACTTTCTCCACAACACCACCACATAATCGGCGAGCGCGTAAGTCTTCTTTGGGTTTCGAGTCAACTACACTCTTACTGAATGCGAATCCAACGCTCTCAATGATGCTGAACAAAACGGGAGGATGAATGGACAGGAAAATCCTTCCGGAGGGCAATCTGGACAAGTTTGGTATGCTAATCCGGGCTAAAGAGGAACCAAGAGAACCCCACCGGATGATCATGTTGCTAATAAGTTCAATAGTGACCGCTGCCGGCGGTAAGTAAGCGTCAAAGAAAGATTCCTAATTTGGTCCATTCGATTTCGATGCTCAAGGCTGACTTGGGTCCTTTTGCTTTCAGGAGGAAAATCCGATGTCATGGCGATGGCGAAAAGGTAAGTTGGCTGTCCCACGCAACCTGCTCACATCCAGACTTTTGAGACTGAATATTGTTCAATTGACAGTGCACGCCTTGTATCACTGGAGGAGTGGCCTGCGTTGTGTCAACGAAGTTGAAGCGCAATAGAAAGAGGAAGAGGTAAGTTACTACCTAGTAAATAGTATATAGAGAAGCCCGGGAACCCGCGACGGAATAGATTGAGATGGGTAATGGTTTCTTTGCTGACCGTCGCTTCTAGTTACTACGAAAATGAAGGAATTGAGGAAAGACATGACGATTCCGCAGCTTCAAAGACTCCTGAAGCTCATAGCAGCAATGTTGACTCGGCTTCCCTTTCGGTCCCTCAAGACATAAGGAACTCGCAACAAGCTGTTTCAGAGCACTCACATCTGAGCACACTTAGAAGAAATACCGGTCCGACCACTTTATCATCATGGCAGCGAGGTAAAGAAACTGCCTCAAACGCCAAGTCGAGGCCTGTGCCGGAACCGGTGATCGGCCACATGGGCCGACTAGTGTCCAATGACGACGAGACAGCTATGTTTGCAGGGTCGTCAACGGGCGTGCATTTTATCAGCCAGGCTGAGCAGCAGTTGCAAATGCTACGAATCCACACCGAAACATTTCCAAGCAGCATCTATAGTCTCTATCTTCACAACATATGGGGCCCATCGCCCAAGGGTTTAGAGTCGCAGGTTGTCGCTGCCATGGTCTCCCAACTTCCGCTTGATGCTGCTAGTATCCTCGCGGCGACCATCGACCACTGGACTCCATTGTATCCGATTGTACATAAACATTCCACAGTTGAGGCGCTACGTCTGTTGAACGGTGACCCTGAACACGGCGATATCAGTTTCTTGTATCAGGTTCTAGGTCTACTTGCTCTAGGAACATTGGGACATCCAGGCTCCTGCGTTCAGAGACATCGGCATTTTCTTTGCCTTTCCGAAAAATACTATGCGATGTCCGCTGCTTTGACGAATCAGCTCCAGGAGCGACCGTCTTTACCGACGCTCCAAGGGCTAGAGATTGCCCAGATCTACCTCCAGCTATCATCTCGCTACTCAGCTGCGTCACAACTAGGAGGCATGGCTACAAGAATGGCACAGAACCTTGGACTTCATCGCCACTCCCAGAGGTTCAAATTCGATCCTTTGGAGACAGAACTTCGGCGGCGCGTATGGTGGTGTCAATATTCTCTTGATACGTAGGTAGTTGGAAGGTCGGCCTGCTTGTCGTGTGTCTTGACTAATCTCTTACCACCAGGTTCTCCAGCGCTTATCACGGAATGCCAAGGTTGATCCGCGACCAGGACGTGGACACAGACTTGCCCTCCCGTGTTGATCACGACCAAGTATCGCGTGAGAGCGTCGTCTTTCCCTTACCCGGAGAAAGGTCCCAAGTCGACACGGCTCTCTGCATGTTCAAACTCGCAGTCATTGTGGGAGAGGCTCTAGAGAAGCTGTACTCGACGACTAGACGGCGCGGCGGGATAGCCAAAATTACACAACTGCAAGCTGAACTTACACTATGGGAGCGGATGTTGCCGACGGATAAGGTCATAGACTTGGAGGACGATAGCGCAGACTTATCCTCGACGGTCTCGATCGACACCTTTGAGGTGGCTTTCCTACGCGCTGCATTTTACAACGCCACGGTGCATGTTCATCGGCCTGCACTTGCCTTCACAACAGCTGATCCTCAATTTCAAGTTTCCTTGCAAGCGTGCGGTCGTGCTTCGGCTGAGCTGATAAGACTGACTGCTGCGATCATGTCGGACTCGGTCCTGGAGATGGACGCCGCAAGGACAGATTCCATCATCATCGCCCATCTCTATCCAAACGGGTTGCACATGTTGTGGCAGGCGGGTCTGACAATATTATTTGCGAGGTGGAAAGGCCACCCACCTGCTGGAGATGATGAGGCAGAAGACTTGGTGAAGACATGCGCTACAACTTTACGTCATTTGAGAGCTGACGATTCTAATGGGCACATCAATCAATGTGCCGATGTTCTCGATATGCTCCGGACAAAGACCTTTTCAGCTAGAGAACCCCAGCAGCCGGTACTTGACCAGCTGCAATGGAATGTCTGGGACTGGCCTATGGCATCGGCTCTAGAGCTCGCAAATACCTTGGATGCGATGCCATTGGATCTTCAATTCGAACCAAGCATGGGCTTATGAGATTTTGCTGTCCACTTTGGCTGGCTGGGTGTGGACAAAGCGGCATGAGCTATCGCGGCATTACTGAACACGAAATATGTCGAAAAAATAAACATCAAGTCGGCTTTGTGACCGTACTGAGGGCCCTCAGGTCGATGAGTCGTAGTCGGGATGTACGACAAATCCGATGCTATGTTTGTCACCTTTTCATCAAACATGACAGCAAATATAAACTCGGTACCCCCGAACCAGCATTTTCTCCCCGGCCCCTCTTTTTCTCCAAATCCACGCGGGAAGATTGTAGCGACCGTCCCAAAGATCTGGCACCTGCATCGTGAACCCGCGGTGCCCACACACCAAGGTCCTGAGGTTGATCCGATCATAGTCTGGGAGGGTCCCATAATCTTATCGATCAACTCAACGTCGCCGGAACATCATCTTCTTGTGTATTGGAGACCAGCTACCACTGCCCACAAGCTTGAGTCGTGCCGATTGGTTTACTTTTATTGGCCAAGTCGGTTCAAAATGTCACGGAAAGGAACCATCGGGAGCAAAGGTGAGAAATGGGGCGTAAGATTCGTACCAGGCTAAGCCCAGCTTGCAGTCTAGCTCGCTTGTCTAGATGAAATGTCTATGTCTTTATGTCCTCCCAAAAATAAAACGAATAACCCAAACTCCTATCCAAATATTTCGACGGGGGAATAGAACGCCAAGTGGCGTCGATGGCAATCAACTCCTTCTAATGTCCTGGATGGACGACGTGCGGATTTCGTCACGCCGGCAATGCAAATGGCTGTTCCAATGCTCTCAGGATGGAGGAAAGCTCAGTTGTTAGCTGGAAGATCCAGCGGTGGGTGTTGCCGAACTGGAGTGCCCTCAGGCCAAATATCTTAATGAGACATTCCTTACTCCTTGTGCAGGGTACCGGTAACGTAGTTCTCAGCACCGAGGGCGTCAATGACAGCCATGTCCTCCTGGGAGAGCTCGAAGTCGAAGGACTCGAAGTTGGACTGGATTCGGTGGGCAGCCAGGGACTTGGGGAGGACAATGTTGCCGCGGGTAGCGTTCCAGTTGAGAAGGATCTGAGCAGGGCTCTTGCCGTACTTCTCGGCGATCTTGCCGATGGTGGGGTCCTCGAGCTTGTTGCCGCGGGCGAGGGGAGAGTAGGCCTCAATGGCGATGCCGTGCTTGCGGCAGGTGTCGACGAGGTCCTGGCGCTGGCAGAAGGGGTGAACCTCGATCTGGTTGACGGCGGGGACAACGGTGGTCTCCTGGAGAAGCTCCTCAATGTGGTGGGAGCTGAAGTTGGAGACACCAATGGAGCGGACCTTGCCGAGGCGCTGGGCAGTCTCAAGAGCTCTCCAGGAAGCGAGGCGCTTCTCCTTGTCGTCTGAGGGGGAGTGGATGAGGTAGAGGTCAAAGTACTCGAGCTGGAACTTCTCGAGGGAGTCGCAGAGAGCCTTGAAGGTAGCCTCGTAGCCGTGGTCAGCGTCCCAAAGCTTGGTGGTGACGAAGACCTCGGATCTGGGGGTGTTGGTCTTCTGGAACCACTGCTTCAGGGCACGACCGCAGGCCTCCTCGTTGGCATATCTGGCAGCGGAGTCGATGTGACGGTAGCCGGCGTCGAGAGCGGCGATGACAGCGTCCTCAGTCTCTTGGCCGTTGGGGGCCTTGTAGACACCGAGAGCGATCTGGGGGATTTCGTTGCCGTCGTTGAGGCGGACGGTGAGGCGAGGAGAGTCGCAGGGGGAGGCATATCCAGAGTCCTGACGAGTAGGCATAACCTTCTCCATGCCGAGCTCAGGCTGACGGGTAGCAAATTGGGCGGCCATTGTGAATGATGTGAATGTTGTAGTAGTTGATGTTGAGAAGTAAAGAGTTGTATGGGTATCAAGAGAGGTTATTGGATTGGTTGAGGCCGTTGATTGTGATTGATGTGCGAGTGATGCTTCCAAAAAAACAGCAGATGTTGCCGAGTTATCTATTCCTTTTTATCCTTTTCGACGTCTCGCTCTTTGTGCCTAGTTACTACAGTTGATTCTGATTACCATTTTCGGACCGATGGCGTCCTCTGTTGTCGCCAGACGCGGACCCGCCGTGAATGTCCCGTCTGTGCTGGGTTGATGCCCCCCGTCTTGGAGGGGACCCGTTCTCCAACATGTTGCCCCGTACGCCGTACAGATTATTGAGGGTCGGTGCCTCCTTGCGAGTGCTTGGTGTTACTTGGTGTTGAGTCGGTATCTCAATGTCGATTTCGAGTCGGTGCCGGCGGTTCCCAGTCGGTATTCGTCCGTTGTCTCGACGGTACCAGGTTGATGCCCCGTTATCTCTGGGCCTTTGACCCGCTGCTACTGGAGCCAATGACGTAGAACTTCTCCGCCGATGCTGAGCCGTTGCTCCGCCGGTGAATGGGCCGATGACGTGCCGTGTCTCCGCCGATGCTGCGCCGATGGACGACGTCCGAGTCAGGGTGTCCTCGGTCTCTCTGACGGTTATACGTTGTCTATTGTAGGAGGTGGAGGCAGGCCTCAGTTCGCTATTCCCACCGCCAAAGCTCCGAGAACTGGCTGCTACACTCGATTCATGTGCTACATGTCTAGCGGGATAAGCGAGGTATCAGATGAATTGACTGCTCTGAACCTTATGGTATGAGGCTCAACTAAAGGACTAAATCGCATTGTTGAGCCTCAAGATTTTCGGCGGTTGTGGCGAATATTGCCCTCGACATTAGCGCAAATCTTACACTCAAAGTGAGAAATTTTACGACGCGAGAGAGAGAAAAACTGGAGCCCGCTGCAGGAATCGCTGTAGTGATCCCAAGTTCCTACGAGCCAAGCCTCGAGAAACCAAGGTACTATATTCGGTCAATTATTCCCGAGGACAAACTATCCATATCCGTACACTAGGCACCGTTTCAGCCGCAGCCGGGTAGACTTGCGAGGCATCAGCGAGGCACAGTAATCGGCATCGATATCGAGCTGAACGGTAGGGGGGTTCGGTAGGCGACGTTTCCACGTAAACGCTGGGTCGGCTTGCAAGACTCCTCAAGGCAGTACGTACAATATCCTGGGTAAGGTATATTGTGTAAAATGGAAAAGCCGCACTAAGCGACAGACGCAACTTGGCCTGTTATGACGTCAAGCTGCCGACGGCATCACGGTGGAAGTGGACCATTGTAAAACGTGGTGCTTAGTATGCCCCATCAGAAGATGGATCTTTGAAGCCCGAGGAGTTCCCGCACATGCTCATATTGAGTGTGAGATGCGTGGTGCAGGTACGAGTTCAGGACACCGGAGTCCACCCCGTTAAACGAGCGTTGAAGCCGTGGAACAGGACTACGGATACGCTACAGAGGACGGGATGACATGGCATGGATGTTGAGATGGGGTGTGCGAGGCAAGATGAACGCGAGTCGCGACTTTTGCCATTCCACATGTACATGGGCAATGTATCTCGCATTGTTGAAGGGCAAAGGCTGGACAAGTTGTTCTAGCGTCTTGTCGCTTGGGCCTTTTGGGACAAAACTTATTCATCCCTGCCACAGATCGATGATTGGCCCTGCCTTCCAGCAAGACTCAGGAACGTGGTTTCAGACTTTTCACTGATGTCATTGGAGCCTCTGGAGGGTCCTGATGTATCGTGGTCACTGTTAGGGCGACTTTGAGGGATCCCGGGAGGTAAATGAAGACAAGAGATGAAAGCACTGAGGCAGATGGAGGCATATTGCCTGCAGGACCCCTATCGGGAGTGTTCGGAAGGGCCCGCTCTTTCCTCAGCCTGGGCAGCCAATGTCAAGGTCTGTATCAGTGGGTTGCCTCTTCAGAAGTTCTGTGCGTTTGCAACAGCTTGATAGCCATTGGGTTTTGCGCCTTGTCTTATCGGCGGAAGTCCATCTGTCCTGTTCAATCTTGACCGGAACAGTTATGTATCATTCTTGAATGTGAGAGTGTTCTTTGCCGACAGTAGAGATGGCCAAAGATTGGCGGTCAGAGTTTTCTCAATGTCTCAACTCTGAGCAACAATCATCTGCAAGGTAGGTAGAGAGATAGCCAACGGAGGTACGGATACACCGACTAACCAAGACAACATTAAATCAAATGGCAAAATCGGCTCCGAAGGCTAAGGCGGTAGGGCCCAGTGATCAACGGCTTGTCCAAAGAAGATTTTCACATGTATGCCAAGTTGACAACCAGGCAGCCCAGCAAGTTGGAAGCGCCTACTACACACCGGGTAGTAGATCGGCAGGAGACGCCCGGATTGTCCTCTGGTCCGACACAAACACACAGAGAGAGAACAAGTATCCCGTGGCGTAGCCTCGCCAAAAAAAAAAAAAAAAAAAGAGAGAAAGGGTACAAAGAATTCCACAATCCCTGTTGAGAACTTCGGGAATGTCGATGAACATCGATGCATCCCGGACGACGCGACCCCCCTATCTATTTCGCGCCCTGAGACAAGGCCCTATCAGTGACCCACGCAAGGCTCCAGTTTATCTTTTATCTCAACCAAGGCGACGAGCACTTTTTCCCAGCCTGGCGTGATTGTGGACTACAATACAGACTTTCTCACTGGACAAAATGCCTCGTAAAGTGGACATGAGCTGCACTAACAACAAGAGGAACCGCCCGACCTCACCGCGAGAAGATATGATAGGGGTATCAACTCGCAGAACACCAGCAGGCAAGCCGCAAGCCAGGCAGACAGAGAGACGATCTCTGGTGGAGAAGGGCTGCAAGGTGGAAAATATCGCCCTCAGCTCTCGGCACGGTGCATGAAGCAGTCAAGCAGGTAGACCAAAAATCTCAATAGGAACTCGTCTTATTGGCGGTGAAGTTGACCTTCACACCGATGAATGGGGCCAAAGCTCCACCACACCGGCATGACATTGATAATGGATTTCGCTTTCGAGTCTTGGTCGCTATGACGGCCATCTTCATTGGATGATGATCTAAATTTCAAACCTTTGCTGGACGCTGAACCCTGGCGAGGCTGCACAGTCAAACTTGGTTTCATGAGGGATTTCACGCCCAATTCCGTAGGTAGTAACCTACGGCTGCGGTAAGATTACGTCTTAATGCATCGGGATCAGGCAATGAGGCCGGTTTGCGTCCGGACGGCGGACTGAAGAGGCTGGTCAAGAGAAGAAGAGAAACCCGCAAAGGTAGCCGAGAATAATAGCGAAACAGCGCCATAGGACTCAGGAGAGCTTTCCCAATCGCCGTAATCTACCGCTATGCTAGTTGATACCATCTGCGCCCGTCGCTGTGAGCAAGCGTGCAGGACTACGCCTCATCCAGCCATATTGCAAACGTGGCAGCAACTCAGCGCATAGCTCTCACTCCCATGCAGAGAACAAAGATAACACAGGATTGCATCAATCAATGCTCGACGTCGCACGAGTCAGCAATGGCGTCAGCGAGGGAAACTCAACCCAAAGGCTGCAGGGAAAGAGATGTGAATCAACTCGACTAATGTTACAGCACAGAAAATGACAACGTTGATCTACATCATTGTCGGTCAGAATCGGGAAGATGAATCACGGCAGATCACATTTGTGAAGAAACAGGAAATGCCTCAAATTTCCAAGATTTTGTTGCTCAATCCCAGCCAAGATGGCAACTTGGGAGGATTTTGGTATTCTCAGAGTGGTCATTGGCGTGCACTGTCGAGTTCGAGTCAAGAGCTGGGGTGAAAAGGCATCGAACGCCTCAAAATTCCACAGTCATTATATTTCACCAACCCCACATGGGGTTCTCAAATGCCACGATAGCTTCAATCCCTGGTGAGGACCACCATAAAACCTCAGCGTCTCCGCCAACCCCGCGAAACACGTCGATCTGTACCGGAGGTTATCATTATGCATGCGAACTCTGGTAACTGCGGCGCCTCATGCTTACCCTCAGCAACGTGCCTAGAGTAGAACCGCGAATGTCAAGATCTTGGCATCAGACAGGAAACTTGGCCTAGTAACGGTTACTTCAAGTAAGGGAAGGTCATTGTCCGAGATCTCAGCTGCTTCGCTCGAGAAAACTTCCGATTTTCTGACGATGAGACTTGATGATGAGTACATCTAGCACAAGCCAGCGGTAAGCTGCTATGTGGACTAGCCGCAGACATCTGGAAAATAAGACAAAATTCTAAGGACCACTGGCATGTCCCTCTCAGCGGCCGAATGAGTTCAGAGAGCTTTAGGCGATCAAACTTGATCTCTGTCGGGTCTTGACCATTTCATATGCACCGACAAGCTCGATTGGCCTTTGTGCCTGTTGCAATCGTGTCAACAGCAGACATTGAAGCAAGATCTCTAAGTCCCATTTTCTGAACCCACCGCAAAGGTGTCACCAGCGGCCGGTCCATTTTTTGGCCCACGATGTTCAGACAACGGGTTTTATGGAGAAGCCTGATCGTCGGAATGAGGCTGAACGGCGAACGACGTGCGAACAAATAGCATTCTTGATGAGGTCGACAATCCAAGAATACTAGTCAGAAATCTTAGGAAAGACCATCATGCCTTCAAGGACGAGGCTTATGTCAATACCTGGGAATTTAGCTCTATGCTTCATCTGGCAACCTGTGATTCCTTGTTTTTTCTCAATGGTTTTATTAGATGGTGAGATTCTCCCGTTTCACATTCATGAAGTAGAGAGTATCCAAATAAACGGTGGCCGCAAACAATGAGTCGCTAGAATTCCACAGCGAAGTAGTAGATAAGGTTGTGATGAGTTTTGCAGTTCGAACGACGATCCTCCCTGCAGTCTGCACGTATGTTGTGTGCGACGTCCCGCCGCGCCAAAGATGTCGGCTATTTTACCTTACATGTATTTACCCACACGGTGACAAGATACGATGGCCGCTTTTTGGTGCAGGGAAAGTCAAAAACCCGGCCGTCATATCTTGATACCGCGTGGTCCTACCTGACTTTGCAAAGGAGTGCGGTATGAAGCTCAACCGCCATAACCTCTCGGATATGCAGAGTAGCCACAGGCATAGATTGAATAGCGCTCGCCGCATGAGACGGAGCACGGCAGCATCTCGGTCGCGCTGTGGGACGCGATGAGGCTGAAATAGAAAGGATCGTCGGCTTGTCAAAACGGTCGTCAGCGAGGGTGGGGAGGTTGTCATCGGCTACGGCCTGGTTGGAGTGCTCGGGACCGATGTGGGGTCTAAAAGATGCCGGAGCCGCGTGGTGTGATGGCCAAAAGCCATGTCAGAAAACATGGCGTCGTTATTGTGCCGAGGTGCTCTGCGCTGCCTTACAGGCCCTCACTTTGATCATTTCTCTCAACAATTCGATTTGTTAAATGGTCAAATACTCACGCCTACTGCAATGCGTTCCATTTGTGGAAGGTAACACGCATAGTACAGCCGTGACCAATCGACACAGATTTAGAATAGATACGGTTGCGATTTGATATAGACGCAAAAAAGACTACTGCGCAACCAAAAGAGGAAATTCGGTTTTACTCATCTCTGATTCCAAACCAAGTCAAAAGGGCGTATCTATTCTGTTAAGTTGCCCTAGCATTGTAGTAAACAGCCATCGATCTGTCGCTTTACGATGATAAGTCAGTATCAAGCCGACTCGACGCTCAACGTGGCTTGAAGACCGTCTCGAAGATGATGCTCGGCCAACGAAACATCCATCTAACATGTCATTTCTTTTGTCCAAGCGTTCTGAGCTTCATGTCATTGAATTCTCTGCAATCCACGAGGTTCAGAATGGCGCTCAACATTCTGTGTCCGTCTTCGGGTTAGCCCGTCAAGCATATTGGCATGATTGGGCACGTGGACCCATGCTACATAGCTGCGCCTCGATCCGGGACTTCTCAAGATAAATTAATGGTCGTAATGGCTGTGATACCAGGAATCGTGGAAGCGTGCCAGGTACAGGCAGTTCGTAAGAGAAAGAGAACCACCAATTTTTCATCGTCAAACGCTGCTCTGAACCGACAAGTGGAATTATAATGTTAATTCATTAGTCAATATGACACAGCCTTTTCGCAAGCAGATGTACTTGTTGTAAGGAATAGTAGAGAACTAAGCATCGTCTAAAATTTACCATACTATTCTCTTATGAGTTCTGTCCAATGTTCTTAGTCAAAAAGCTCGTTGTTTGAGAAATTGTAGACGTATATATCGATGTCATTTTCGTCGTCGGGATAACAACGATTGCGCATCTTTCGAATAAATTTAGCCGGTCCAACTCCCGCAATGGGTTTCCGTGATGTGAGATAAGAATCGAACTAATATGCCATGTCCCGGATTTATTATCTACCTCCCTCATTACTATTCTTAGCTCGAACTGTAGGCTGGCGAAATCCAATATGGAATGTTCAGCCCTCATTAAGCGAGACATTGATGTCGCGTTATTGACTGCGAATGCCGATTACCATGAGCCCGTAGATATTTGATCTAATGCGTTTCTGTATTGTCCAGCTTGTCTCTCCACGACCTAACTATCCTGTCTTTGAAATGTATAGCCCATGAACCAAATGTCGTTTTATTCCAGTCGGACCTCAGAGTGAGTGACGACCGTGATAGTATCATGAGTTATTGATAGATCGACGGCTTACTACGGAGGTAAACATTGGATGTTTGATTCGGCCGTCGCTAGGTCTCACGGCTTGTTTCTCAACTTGCTCGGAAAGTCATATGTGTTACGCGCATTTTCCATAAGTGGAGGGAAGCATTAAGCTTTCAACCAGAAACCACGTCAAATGTAATTCACCATTGTATTGCGGACAGAACTTGAGCCTAACAGTCCACCTGGAACAAGGATGCTTGACGACGTGATAATTATGTGAATTTTCTAAAGCTGCAACATACTCCTTGTATAGGGTCTGCCTGCCAAGGAATTGCATGGTATCTCATGAAAGTATGAATATGCGATTTCCAATCTTCCATGTCTGGACGGATTCATGCCTGAACCAATTCTTCGTTGCAACAGCTCACGCCACAGTGGGGATGGCGTTCTTGTCACGCTTGTCTTCGACCGACTCGATGCCTCCCTTTTCCTCTTCTACATCCACTGGCCTAATGCCAACCTCGGTTTCACTGAAAGCATCGGCAATATTCCGGTACCTCGGGACAAAATTAACGGCCAACGCATATGACCATGCCAAGACAAAGAAGATTAGAGGGATGACCATAGCAATGCCCATGCCCTTGTGATCGGCAACAACACCAAGCAACGGAGGTACGACTGCACCACCAGATACACCTGAGTTACATGCATTAGATACCACATCAACGATCTCGACAATGAGACGGAACACTTACCTGCAACGATGAAGCCACTGCCGCGCTTGGAATGCCTGCCTAGGCCTCTCATGCCGAGAGCCACAATTGTCGGAAAGCAAATAGACTCGAAGAAAAGGACAATATAGAGCATGGCCATGCCAGTGTCACCCTTCTGTGTGATGGAAGGAGCAATGAAGATAATACAGGACGATAGGAACGCCAAAAATACCCAACGGGGCTTGATGTAATGCATAACACCAACTCCGGCGAAACGGCCTATCGCGAAGGCGGCTTGGGCCCCAGCAAGAAGTTTGGACCCAAGCGCGTTGTCGGTGTTTTCGCGACGTTCTGTCACATAGTTGATGAAGAATCTGGAACTACCGTTAACTTTGAACCTCACATACTCTAGACGAAGATTAACAAACCCCGCGATGGCTACCTGGGCACCAGTGTAGCAGAACTGGGCAAAAGAAGCGTGGAAGAGACGGTATTGCTTCCTGAAAGGCTTATCATCGACGTTGGCGTGCGTCTCGGAGGCTTGGAAAGCCATATCAGCATCGGTGATTTCGGGAATTCGAGCCAGCCAGAAGACGATCGCCAGCCCCCAGACGAAGATGGCAATGGAGAGATAGACCCATTGGACGTTCTCCAGAGCACGTTTGTCATCAAAAGCGAAGAAGACGTACGATCCCATGACGGGAGCCACGACGGTGCCGATACCATTGAAGGCTTGGGAAATGTTGATTCGAATCTCGCTGTACTTAGGAGGACCACAGACGGTGATGTACGGATTTGCGGCTGTTTCGAGGGAGCCAAGACCATTACCGATGATGAAGATGGCGGCACAGAAGCCACCGAAGCTCTTGGCGATAATGCATGGGATGGCAATGAGGGCCCCCAGGCCGTATAGGAAGAGTCCAAAGACAAATGTAGCTTTATAGCCCCAGTGTCTTAAGATCCACGCCGCGTGCCCAAGACTGGCAATAAGATAGGCTCTGTCAGGCAAGAGTCAGCATCTATGCCCGTGATTGCACTGTTGCAGCCCTCCGGAACCATGCAGTATCTGGGAACTGGTGGTAATAGCAGTGCCCGATTATGCGTCGCTTCGCCGATTGTGCCCATGTGAGAGGGGATTGTAACGACGGACATACCCAAAGTAGGCAGCTTGCAAGCCAGAGGACCTAGCCCGGGTGATGTGGAGTGTATCCTGGAAGTGCTTGTTCAGAGTATCGAGAAGGCCTGATGATGAGATTTTTAGCATTCATGTATGCGGTCATCAATTATTGTGTTGCTACAACATACCGTAGGAGAATCCCCAGAGGAAAAATAGGATAGTGACGAGAATGATGGGAAACAAAGATTCCTTTAGCGTCAATTCGGCAGCGTTCGTGCGGACATTATCCTTCTGGCGCAAAGACCGTTTGTGGAAGAACTCCTTGATACCCATCTTACAAGTTTGACGAGGATGATCGGGCGCTGTGTTGCGTTAGGTCTGGTGGTGGCACTGAGCAGATATTGGAGTGATTGCGACCGTTGCGGTCTTGTGGCAAGGTCAAAACCTTCGTAATGAGGCGGACGTAGCAGTAGCCGTTGAACCGATGGACTGCAATTACCAATGTGGTGAGACGCGTCCGAGAACAAATAGAATTCTTCTGGAACGAGGAGACCCGGGTCAGACGAAAGCTTATAAGAGCTCAAGCCGGCCGCATTTTCGGTCGTTTCGAGCCTGATCTTCCCCTGCACAAAAGCGAGATGGACATGACCATCCTTGGCTGCTTCTTGGCTTCTCCATGGTTACATGGCTAGCAATCCCCAATCGAGAGACCAGTCGCACAGCATCACAGGTACTTAATTCCTTGCTGTGAACACAAAGCTCGGGTGCAGCGACGGTCTTTTGGACTGATCTGGGGTAACGAGCGTTTGGAGAGGATTGCGGGGATGGTCACCGCGTGCTCTAAGTCGCCGGGGAAGCAGAGATGGCCCCATTCATGCTCGGTCGAGGTGCGGGGTGAAGGTTGGAGCAGCCAGTTGAAGAAGACGTGGTGGATCTCTGGAGAGAGTACTGATAGCGAGGACATACGGACTCACGGAGAGTTCGCGACCCAGCCTTGGCATGTCCATCATTTGCTCGATGTGGCTCCAATTCCCCCGAATCAACAGCTGGAGGATGGCTGTCAGACGAGGGTAAGTTAGGTGGGAACTTGGGCTAGTCTCTATGGTGGTGATTGGACATGGAGGAGGACGGCAGTTCATCGAGTCTGGGGTAAATGGTCCGGGGCTCGATATAAAGATGGACCGAAGGACGCTCAGATTGCGGAGTAAGCCGATGATCATTCGCTCGGCGGACCGACTGCCTTAAGGAGGCCGGTTGGTTCTCTGTCAGGGCCGGGGTTACGTGACATCACATCCGCAAGCTGTTACACTCTTCGCTCTCGTGACCCTTACGCGCTCCTGACTCAACTGATTCAATGTGGAGGGGAGTCAATATACCTGATTTCCTAATAACACTGAATGTTGACTACCGCGTACTCTAGCTGTGGGGGAGACGGGGAGCAGCCAAGATCCACCGTCAGCCCCAGGAACTCGGGAACAGTAGCCCAGCTACATCTGCGACACAATTTGAAGGTCGAAAATCTGGTTCCAAAAAACTGGAATTCCTTCAGCAAAGATTCTACGCGTCAAAAGATGTCAGGCGCTTCCATAGAAGGCGGTCTAGCGGCAGTTAAATTTAGCCACATAGACCTCCCCTACCAGAGGCAGGACAAGCTAGACCTTCCAGCCTCCATCCACAATCGCGGGATAGCTTGTTTGGCGCCATTAGCCGATTACCTCTAAGCAGACTTTAGAGTCGTCGGTGCTCCGAGAAAGTCTTGCGGGATCGGACGAAGACTAGAACTACCGATACAAATGTCTTTAAAAATTCCAACAACACACGGGCCCGCCATCGGAATGTTACGCTCAGGCTAGACGACCCGGAGAGAGTCGACACTCACTCGTTCATTCCCGATAGCTGGAACAAAGTCAGGCTCATCAAAGACAACAAGACGAGAGGAACTCGATACTTTACCGTGGGTTTGCGAGATCGCTTCGCTGGCGGACTGATGTCGGACGAGATACGAATGTAGATGTCTTTACTGCCAAGCTCATGGACGACTAAGTCACTTGAAATAAGCCAAGGCCGACTTCAATTGCCATAATTCGTACTGCGAGCAATCGACTGAATATGACTTGCAATAGCATCGAATTCTTCGGGACTTGGTTCTTTTCCGACATGGTCACTTGAAGATTAGACCGGAAAAGCAGACAGCTGTAGCCGACTGTGACTAGTCAGCGCTGCCTACTGACAGCCGACAGGACAAGCTCGGGCTACCACCACAAGGTGTCATCAAAAAGTTATTAGATATCAACGCCAAGGTTGCACTCATTTGCTTCAACATCTCAAGAAACAGGTCACAAAATGGTTCAAGCCACGGTCCCTGTAGCTTATTAGTCCCTGGAATAAAGCCGACAGTTCTCCATGGTAACCATCGGGCTTTCATCTGCTACATCCATAACTTGATTTGAAAATTGTCCGGATGAATATGGTAGAGCCTCCAGAACCGTCGTCCCAGACGAATTAGGACTAATGCAGTGGGAATAAAGTACGGAGACCTGAGAAACAGTCTATCGAAGTCATAGGCTCACTGCGCCTAGGCGAACAGCGATGTGTGGCCGCATAACCTTTCTTACATTTAGCCGATGATGCCGTCACAAAGTTACTAAGGAAAAGTTTCCTTGGCCTGAAATGTCTTGCAGACGTTTACATCAGAAACCATTTCTACTGATTTGATTACCTCTGTAATTCTGCTAAGTTCGATTCAGAGCTATAAAACCAGAAAAAAACGAATCTGACATATTTTGAATAAGAGTCTAACTACCTATTCCATACTTTGTTCCGAAAATGGGGGGCCGTTTTAATTGTCTTTGGTGATGTTTCCGCAGATAAAGTGCATCGGTTGCTCTTTGATAAGGGTCTGAGACTCACAACGTTCTTTTTTGACTGCTAGCCCTCCACTGATGCGCTTGTAGAGACGTAACTCTGATAGCTGGACGATATCGAAGATCGGCATCATCAATGTTTCCCCTCCACCAAATATTCAGGTCAACACGTCAGGCCGAGACATCATTCAGATCATATAATGCTTGCTCTAGATCTTCCTTCATAGGCTCTCTACCTGAAGTTTACTTGTACTTAGCCAACCTAGAACATCTATCTATGCATGGCAGCACGGGGGGACAGCCTTGGTGAGCCTTGATCACACTGACATCTACTTTATGCAGAGAATAAACTATAACAGAGGTTTCACATACGCCGCTCTAGGAAAGCCAAGCATCCAGATCTTGTATTAGCTCAGTGCACCGTTGATGAACGCTACTGCGGCAACTTGGCACCGTCTCGTCTACCGACCTCCTATAGATTGTTGAACCAGCCATTTACTCTCTAGATGATATCCCAATCCGGAATCGACAGAAATTCACCTAGTATTACCACGCATATTAAGCTACAACATCCAAATGACTTGTTACATTTCTTGTTTTCTATATCGAGGCACGCTTTGTTTTCATTCCGATCATAGGTTATAGATAGCGGAAGACTCTCGAACCATAATTGCCACCCATGCTATCAACACCGGATAACTAATACCAAACGTGGCTCGAAATTCAGGATTCTTCCTTTTGAAACTGTCTACAGATTGTTCTAGCGAGACTTAACTAGGTAGCGAAAAAAAAGTATATTAAGTCTTCTCGCTGAACTTCCCCGAAATCAAATCTCTTGAAACACAGAATTCTCTCATTAGCCAAGGGCCCGAGGAATGGCAGTCAATTTCATTTCCACAGAAAGATCTACACGATATATCTCATACGCCGAATCATGCAATATCCTGCAGGTCGATACAATGATTGTTGGACGCACATTAATGAAGCAAGTCATACTGCAACCGGAGAGAGGCCAGGCATTGCCACGCCGTCTCCCGAGTGCCTGCTATGCGGTCACACTCCGGCCGTGACCCACTCGGACCGGCAGACCCCTGATTCCGGCCGAAAAGAGATGCCGGTTCATGCAGAGCGGGAAGACATGCTAGCTGGATGTAACACCGTGCTGCATGCTATCAGAGTTTACCATAGCCTAGTATCCCATGCCATCCCTTGCTTCGACCCCTAGCTTTCCTCAGGGTTGAGTTCCATGCAGTAGTCTCTAGCTAGAGCCATGTGCATCACCTCTCAAGAACAACTGGGATAGAAGACAGTCAAAGATCACTACTTGTACCATGTACGAACAAAAGCATCTCTTCCTACCATGATTCATCGCAGAACTGAGTCTGCTACATTCCATTTGGACCAAGCAACCGACGGTAATCGAATGGGGCAAGCAGAGGGGCAGAATGCTGTTTGCAGCAGACCTCGATTGTCTGAGTGGCCATCAATAGAGGTGAGATTCTATAATTGAAATCTCTTCTTGCTCATATCAGCACTATGAGGTGTCACCTTGGCATCACTGATGAAAGGAGAATGCTGGACAGCGTCGCTGAGGCTGCCGATGAGAAGGACCTATATTGACGGCCACCCCGACCGTATAGGTATGCAAATGTTCCAAAGGCCTTCTAGATTGAAGCACAAGCGACATTCATCACAGAACCGCACCCAATAACGCACAGAGTCAGGGGTCATGCGCAAATGCATTCATGCAACGGTGGCAATGGCACATTATTGAGGCGGTCTTGATTGGAGGATTGAGAGGGATCAGGTCGCTTCTCCTGAGGGACCATCACCCAGCACCGCCCAGCTGATGAAGGCCGGCCTGGCCTCTGATGTGGTGTTGTGTGAACTCGGTCTGTCCTGACCTACGGATCAAGCACGTGGGCTCGGGGACGGCGAAGTGGTGGGCGGCTCAGCCGAAGTGGGGGCCAATACAAGCGGCGCGGGAACGGCTGGACCTTGAAGAGCCGGATCACAAGTTTTTCAAGTGCAGGGTTACGAGTTATTGAATCCGTATCTTCGGGTCACTTAAACTCGAACGTGACTTCGGAATGTCTCACAACGGGTGAAGATCCGTCGGGCTCGCGACTGCTTTGCCAATGTTGTGACGTACAGCACTTGCGGCGCATCAGGCGCTGGACTGGAGCGCCGAGATTCTTGTCATCAGGGAGGCAAAAGGCTTGGTTCTGTAGCAAGCTTTGCCAACCTTTCACCACTACCATGGAAGATGTTCCTTCAATACCGATCGACAGGTTGTGTAAGTCTTGGACGCGTCCTGGCATCGGATACCCGACTTGGCGATGAACATGTTGTGAACTTCTAGAACTTCAGTTCAAATTTTGGTGGTGAGGATAGCTTCATCACGGTCAATGCGATGGAATTCCTTGAGAAATCAACCGAAAACGTGTCTTGGGCACGGGCTGAGCTCGCTGGAGTTGTGCGCCGAAGACTGACACGTGCGACCTCGCCGAGCACCGCAAGAGCATAGGAGGAAAATGAGTCGGTCCCAAAAGAGCGGCTCACCCAGGGCTCTCCGGCTTGCCGCGGCGGGCTAGAGTTTCTTCGACCGTGTTCGGCCCAAAGCAAACCGGGCGAACAACCTCAATCGGGAGACCGAGGGGACTGGAGGAATTCGCAAATCAGCTCACAGTCAGGAGCATTTGTCAAACTCGCGAGGCAACTGAGTCTTCTGGCCACGATTGGCACGTGTAGTCTTCAGCTAGAATGCATGAACGTGTACGGCGTCAGTGAGTATTGGCTCGTAATTCGCCGGGCCTTGTCTCTCATCGGAAAGTTGGTGGTGACATTACGGGGCTATACCGCAATGGGGACCGAGCGCCAAGAGCTGCTGGGGAAAGGTTTCGCAACAGACTTTTCGCAACGTGCTGTCGACGCGCATTCCTGGTGGTCGAGAGATCGGACCAGCGTTGATCTGGTGGGGATTGGGCTTGCCGGTGGCTGAGAGAGTTCGAGCGGAAGACTGGAAGCGAAGACCTCTCGTTCGCGGGGATTCCAGAGACGTCTGACTCTTCCTGGTGTCTGTGGAGAAGGCGGACGTCGGTGTCCATGTTGGCAGACCGGAGAGGCAAACCCTTATCGGTAGGTTTGGCGACGGTCCAAGGAGGCGTGCGTGGGGTTATCGTCCATTGGCAACATCGCCTCAGACCAAAAGGCCCGTCAAGAACGCAAGACAGACGAAAAGTTGTGCGCAACAAGACGGCGTAGCAACTGACGAGAAGAACAAGAAGGGTCTAAAGGGCTTGGCATGGTCTTAATATGTTGTTCGCCAAGTTCGACGAGCAGGGGGGGTCAACGACCAAGTCAAACGACTGTAGCAAACAGATGCCACACGTGGAGGGTTGAGGCCGCATGATTCGTCAACTCCAGATCCTCCCCAGATGAGATTCCACGACCAAATAAAGCTTGCTGGGTGGGCCCAGAGTCTCGCAGACTAAGCTGCTAGCATGCTAGGGATACCGACATCTTGGCACGCTAGCCGTAAACAACATCCTTGATGCATCCCGTTCGGCCTGCCATCGAGGTCCCATCGTCAATCCTGGAGTGATAGAGCCGATGAAGTGGGTGAGAGGGGGGTGTCCATGTACGAAGAGAAACTCAGTCGGCCATTGACTACACATTGAACCAAGCTTAGTTGAGGAGGAGGAGAAAGACATCGGAGCATGGGGGGTGTATCAACAACAATCTGAGTGCTCACTCGGGACCAAGGCTGGTATCTGCTGCAAAGCAGACGCCGGTTACTTTCTGTCAGTCAGAGTTGCCAAGAGAGCACATAAAAGGTTTATCGTGCGCACCTTTCCCATCTTCCGATGTCTTGTTTGCCCTGTCTTCTCTAGCAAGCACCTCTTCCCCTCCTTCATCGAGACCACAGAATCTGCTCGCCAAGTCACAGCCAAGCGGCAGTCAGTCACAATGGCGCTCGATCAGTACACCTACGTCTTTGCCATTGGCACGTTCTTTGCTATGCTCGATGCATACAATAACGGTGCTAGTAAGTACAGTCCTCCATCGGGCGAAAAGGCGCAGACAAGATAAGCGGTCTGCGGCTGCCGATATACTTTGGCGCTTCGAGACATCAGACACTGACTCGGCTCAACTTTCAGACGATGTCGCAAACGCCTGGGCGACCAGTGTATCATCAAGATCAATCACCTACAGACAAGCCATGATCTTCGGTACCATCTTCGAGATGTTGGGCGCCATCACCGTCGGTGCGCGTACGGCCGACACTATCAAGAACGGTATTATCCCCAACAACGTCTTCAACGGAAACCCCGGTGTTCAGATGCTCGCCTTTACCTGCGCCCTGGCCGCCGCTTCTTCCTGGGTCATGTGGTGCACGCGACACTCTGCCCACGTCTCCTCGACATACTCTCTGGTCTCTGCCGTCGCTGGTGTCGGTGTTGCTGTTGCTGGCGCCGACAAGGTCCAGTGGGGTTGGAACGGCGGCAAGGGTCTCGGTGCCATTTTTGCTGGCCTGGGTATGGCGCCCGCTATCTCGGGCTGCTTCGGTGCCATCATCTTCAGTCTCATCAAGTTCGTGGTTCACGTTCGCAAGAACCCCGTGCCCTGGGCCGTCTGGACTTCACCCTTCTTCTTCCTCATTGCCGGCACTATCTGCACGCTTTCCATTGTTTACAAGGGCTCTCCCAACCTTGGTCTGAGCAAGAAGCCTGCGTGGTACATTGCCGCCGTTACCATGGGAACTGGTGGTGGCCTTTGCCTGCTCGCCGCTCTCTTCTTCGTCCCCTTCGTCCACGCCAAGGTCATCAAGAAGGACTACACCATCAAGTGGTACCATTTCGTCTACGGCCCTCTTCTCTTCAAGCGTCCCGCTCCCGCCGATGCCGAGAAGGCCAAGGTTCCCAACTACGCCGTCGTCCAGGAAGATGAGCACGAACATGCTCTTCCCTCTCACGAGTCTGTGAAGTCTTCCGAGTCTGGCGATGAGCCCCTCAAGGAGACCCACGAGAAGGAGACACACGTTCCCCAGGAGAGGTCCCTGGCTGCTGCTGAGATTGGCCAGGGCCCTACCTACAAGCAACTCCAGGCCGAGGGCGAGGCCAAGTTGCACGCAAAGATGATGAAGAAGCGTGGTCCTCTCGGCTGGGCCATGCGCACCCTCCGCGATAACCCAATGGGTGCTGGTCAGATCTACGAGTTTCACAACATGAAGATCGCCCTCAAGCGTATTCCCGCCATGATCACTGTTGGTGCTCTCTACGGTCTTCACTACGATATCCACGCTGCCCAGACTGGCGTCGCTGGTACCCCCGAGGGTGAGCGCATGAAGCGCGTGTATGCCAGCGCTAAGAAGTACCCCAACGAGGTCGAACACACCTACTCTTTCGTCCAGATCATCACTGCTTGCACTGCTTCTTTCGCGCACGGCGCTAACGATATCGGCAACTCTGTCGGTCCCTGGGCTGTCATTTACTCTGCCTGGAGTACCGGTGACGCTGCTGCCGCCAAGGCCCCTGTCCCTGTCTGGCAGCTTGCTGTTCTCTCCGCCACTATTTCTCTTGGTCTCATCACATACGGCTACAACATCATGAAGGGTGAGTCTCATCTACATCAAACTCTAGATAGTCACGGCACTAACAGACAACAGTCATGGGCAACAAGATCACCTACCACTCCCCCAGTCGTGGTTCTTCCATGGAAATGGGCGCTGCGATTACTGTTCTTGTCTTTTCCCAGTACTCTCTACCCGTCTCTACTTCCATGTGCATCACTGGTGCCACGGTCGGTGTCGGTCTGTGCAATGGTACACTGAAGGCTGTCAACTTCCAGCGTGTTGGTCTCTTGGTCTTCTCCTGGATCATGACAATCCCCGTCGCCGGCACTCTTGGTGGTGTCCTCATGGGGCTTTTCCTTAACGCTCCTCACTTTTAAGCGCCATCAATTTTCCCCCGGTGGGGACTTCCATTTGATACCATCTTCACTAGACACATAATGTACATGAACGAAAAGGGGGTTAGGCACGGCATACAAATAGAGGCGGGTGGCATGTCAGTAGCATCAATACCACATTTTTGACCATTATAATCCTTGTAATCCGGCCAAGAACTTGGCGCAGTCTGGAAGTAACTGAGTGAAATATGTGAAAGCGTAGTCTTGGTGAAGGGCGTTTGGGAAGGAATCCCACCAGGGCCGGAGTGGGTGCCCTTCTGCGGCCCGTCCCACTGTCGAAGTCGATCCAAGCCCGACATGTGACGTGTTCATACAAGAAGATACTAGTGATGTAGCCTCGATCTTTGGGGTTTTCTTGGTGGAAGCAAGCCATCACCCTGTGGTAGATCATGATATCTCCGAAGACGATGCATGGGATTAGTACATGTAAAGATGCGGCACAAGGTAATACAGTACATAAGTAAATCGGACTGGAAAGGTTTTCAATCTATTCCCAACGAACTTGGCAAAACCTAAAATCAGCTCGTTGAAACAGAAGACAAGACATGAGTAGCTTCTCATCTCGTGATTGGGTGCTGAAATTGAAGTTGTCAAGACGTCGCGGGGTAGCGCCAAGCTTTTGTTGTGGCTATGCAAGCGTGGCATCGCCCATCACCTCAATTGCCCATGAGGATGCCAAGATTACACATTCCCACAGTGAGAGCAAGCCTTGAAGAGGGAGGTAGCATAGTGATTGAAGTCGGCAATTGATCGCGTGATCAACAGTGATCCTTCGGCTTGGCGCTCTCCAAAAGCTGTAATCACCTACTCTTCACAGTCTGCGTGCTTCTATTTTGAGATCCTGATTGGCAGCACGAACGAGACACGGAGCACATTTGATTAATTCACTCATACCAAGACCGTCCACTTGCAATGTCGCACTTGGCAAACCAGAAATGTGGCGTGATGAGAACTCAGAACACCGTTTTCGATTTGCTGTCCAACGTACCTCAAGGTGTGTAGTCAAACAAGCCAAGTCACCGCCAAGGGGAATATCCAACGTAGTTTATCCACATAAAGACCAAAGATCGGGCCTTTATATGGGAAAGGGCTCTATTATTTTTATCCGACCCTTGACTTTATCACCAAAGTCTGAGATTGTAACGAAGAATAAGACCCCCGTCGCGAGCGAAGTCAACTCCTTGAAAACTGCACTCATATGGAGCTTTTGCCATTCAATGTTTTCTATACAACTCTCAGCTCACGTTTTATCGAGTATTATACGCGGATGCCTTGTCACTTGAACCTTGAGTTCTAGTATCGGTGGGTGTAAGACTATGAAGCAGCAAAAGCCTCTTGTTGCTCTCGTTGGATGAAGTTGAATGTAGTTGGCTGAGGTGACCTCAGTCTTAAGTTCGGAATGATATTGTAAGATCAAGTTCTCAGGCCATCTGACTATTTTTGCCTCCCAATAGCCCACCCGTGGCAAAATGTGGGAAGACCTCGTCCTTATTGCCGACACTTATACGACGTTTGGGAAGATGGAATATAACTTTCCCGATGTTGTCGTATTCATTCTTCCACATGTATTTGCGTACAGCTTCTACTAAGGCTAGATGCGTGCCTTGTCTATGCAGAGTTTAGATCAAGCATAGAATGTCAGCCAATGTGGCCCGTAGCACAAATCATCGAAACTGTTGACTGCTGGACTCTGCAACCCTGAGCGGCTACGAGAAAAGCATCTCCTTTCGATCCTCGATTAAATTTGCTATATGACCGCTTGTTTGAGGCCGTGCATGCGCTCATCTCGATGAATATCATCGTGTGGCAGCGTGGCTCGCTGGCTTGAGTTGTCTGCGTGAACTCAGTCTGATGCATTTCATTTATCATACTTTGTAGAGACATACGACAAACTATTTGCTTGATATGATCAGCTTGCAAAAATCATCGCGGGGCGCGCGTATTGCTATCTGTTGATATAGGAGCGAGAACCTTTCAGTTGGCCGAGCCTGGTCAGTTGCCGCGTGAAGCTAAGACCATGTCGCTGAGGGGCTTTTCACTAAGTAATAAGTAGCAACGAAGGCCAGACTTGGTACAACACAATCCTGTCAAAGAGTTCGGTCATTCACAAACATGGCTTGGCCTTCTCGAGAAATTGGCTACTTTGATGGCCAAAGAGCAGTCAACAGAGCTTCATGCAAACAGGCACGGAGTGATCGAGCATTCATGCGGAAGTTCAACAAACTTGCCCCGTTTTATGCCTCAGAACAGAAACGCAGAAACATGGGGCCCATGCTCGATGCATCAATTATCGTATTTGATACGAGAAAAAGACGAATTCCGATTGGCAGCGGGCACTATTGGCTCCTCGTCAGTCCACTAGACCGCTTGCAGCAAGGGACCAGCTGAACTCGGCGGGGAGCTTCGCCGAGGCATGGAAGCTGTGAAACAGCTGCAGCTGACGAGTGACGGAGTGACGAATCCGACTTTTGTCTTGACAGATTTGCTGCATGCAACAACGTTACAACTATTAATTGATCGTCTACTTGATCTCGGGCAGTACCCTTGCAGAATCTAGGATTCTCAAGGACTAGATTCAAAATCGATCGCCTCAACGCCTGAGGAGCTGACTCGAACAACTTCAAACGATGCCAGCCGGAATCACCCAACTATTATCCCTTGCTCCCGGAGGACCCAGTTCCCAGGCCCCTCTCGGAGCTTTACACCCAAAAGTGGGGGCTTCCAGCACAAGCATCGATCCCAAACCATGCGTTGCCACAACATTCTCGGCGCCATCGTTGCTAGGAGCAAATATTATTTCCTTGGAAGCGTCTCTGGTTACAAACTTCAGCGGGCCTATACCTGCAGAGTGGAGATTCTCTCAGCCTGCTGTCGAGATACATAATGCCTCATTCTGCAATATCACCGTCTCTTACACTCACCCTGGCCATAGTGATGTTGTCAATGTCGAGACCTGGCTCCCATCCGAGGACTGGAACGGGAGACTCCAAGCTGTGGGAGGTGGGGGGTGGCGCGCTGGGAGAATGCTTCTGAGTTATACGACTATGGCCGGTGCTATCGCAGATGGTTATGCTACTGTAACCACGGATTCTGGACTAGGGGACGCCATGGGGCCGAACTCGTGGGCTCTGATAAGTCCAGGTAACTCAAATCTGTACGCATTGCAGGATCTTGGGTCCCAGACCTTGTATGACGAGGTAAGTGGGCATCTTTAGCCTTGTCGAGGCTTCGGCTTCGCTAATACGTAGGAACCTAAGGCAATCATCGCCAAGCACCTCATTGAAAACTACTACGGCAGGGAGCCTTCCTATTCGTACTGGAATGGTTGTTCCCAAGGAGGTCGTCAGGGTGCGGCACTTGCCCAGCGGTTCCCATCCATCTACGACGGAATCATCGCAGCAGCCCCAGCGATCAACTGGGCCGGGGTCCTCATCAACACCATGTGGCCCAGGGTCTATATGGACGTCACTGAGCAGTATCCTCACCCATGCGAGCTGCAACAGCTCACTGCACTTGCTGTATCTGCTTGCGATGGGCTTGATGGAGTTAAGGATGGCATTATCGCCGATACAAACGCCTGCAAGACCATTTTTGATCCTCACGCCTACGTCGGAACAGAGTTCAACTGCCTATTGACCGGGAAATCGGCCAATATCAGCTCCACAGCAGCCGCTGTAGCGGATGCGATGTGGACGGGCCCTTTCACAGCGGAAGGAGAGTCAACATACCTGTATGGCCTGGAAATGGGCACCGACCTGGTGTTCGGTGCTCAAACTAGCTGTACAGAAGATGGGAAGTGTACTGGAGTTCCTAACGCCGCTGTCACATTGTTATTGGCCTACTTCATCGGCAAAGATCCTGCTATCACTACCACGAAGATATCTTTCAAGGAACTGGAAAGAGCATACCACTCTTTCAGACAACAATTTGATGCTTACCTAGGAACTGATGACCCAGACCTTTCATCTTTCCGCAATGCTGGAGGCAAGATGATCACTTTCCATGGCTTAGTAAGTCTCCGAAAATCATCACCTATTATATGAACAGTCCCCATGTACATGTCAGGTACCTATCGGTACGGACTAACACAGCCTAAGGCCGATCCGACTATTCCGCCTAACAACACACTGAACTATTACAAGGACGTCCTGAATCATCAAGATGATGCACAAGACTTCTATAGATATTTCCCCGTCCCGGGACTGGGACACTGCTGGGGAGGCCCTGGTGGCGGTCAGCCCATTGCGTTATTTGATCAATTGAGGTCTTGGGTCGAGAACGGAACAGTCCCTGAAAGCTCTCCAGTGACCATTACAAAGCCGGACAATACTCATGAGAGGCAGGTTATTTGCCCGTTCCCAAAGAAGGCAGTATACAACAAGACGACGGCTGGAGACTCGGCAGGTTGGTCATGCGCTATTTGAACGATTTGGTGGCCTCGCCCGGATGAAAAGGCATGAGTAGTGTGTGTACTTTAGCGGATGGTCTTCACAAATCGACCTTGGGCTTCAGCTTTGAGACTATAAGGTGTCCTGCTGTACACTCCATATTACACTTATAAAGGCGCGCATCTCTACAGTCTATCATATGGAGGCGAGGTAACATACTTAGGCTAGTCATCAGCTGCCTGCAACAAAAGCGAGTTGTCACAAACGCTTCCTAAAACGGTAAATACCTTAAGAGGCGAATCCACGTATAGATGGGCACAAGGGGGGGAGGAGGGGGGGCCCTACGGCCCACCGAGGCAGTGCTAGGCAGGGGAGTTCATAACGCGCCCTAGGGCCTTAAAATTAGTGCCCCCCCTTTCCTTTGCCCTCCTTGGATTAATCCTCTATCCTTACGTCAACGCTCCCCTTCCCTCACCCTTGGGAAAAAAGAATCTTCAAGAAGCCTCGAGACCCCCCAGCCATTCACACATGACCTGTTCATCTCAGACGGTAGCTGGATCTAGGATATATCAACAGTGATGAGCGAACCGGACGCGAAAATTGCGAAACACGGAGATCCTGGCTGTACGTGTACGACGTGCCACATCACGAAGAGGCGATCACATAAGAAGTCCCGTAACGGGTGTAAAACCTGCAAGCGAAGAAGAATCAAGGTACGCAATGTGAACCTGATATTCCACTCTTATACTGACCTAGACACCAGTGTGATGAAGCCAAGCCCCAATGTGGGCAATGCTCGAAAGCTATTATAACCTGCGACTTCACCGCTTCAGCATCAATCACAGACCTCGCCCCAACTCATGATGTTATCGTCGAGACAATTTCTCATGGAAACTCGCGGAGAAGGGGGAGACCACGGAAAAATTGGGATACGGCATCCAAAGGGCTTAGCCCCCAAGAACCCTTGGAATCACCCGATAGCCTAAGATCCAGGTCAACCGACACAGCTCTTGCAGTCACCCAGAGAGGGGAGCAGCAGGAACAAGTAGCCTCGGATCTTTCTTGGATATGGACCGTAGATGATCTCGAGTTGCAGCACCACTTCTTGACATCTGACGATCTTACGTATTCAAAATCGCGACTCTGGCAGGAGAAAGTCCCCCGCCTTGCCTTCACGCACCATTACGTCCTACATCTGCTTCTCGCAATTTCTGCGCTACATTTATCCAGAGAGAAAGATGACTCTATCGAGTCATCTAGATATGAGCAGCTCGCAGATGTTCACTACGCCATAGGCCTACGCCAAGTGATGGCCATTATGCCAACATCTAATAAAGACTATGCTGGAGCACTTTACATATCTACTACGCTTGTCTGTGCATATGCATTCGCGAAGAAGCCTAGCCCAGAACACCTCTTGATAGTCTCAGACGGAGAAGAAGTGGCATGGTTCGAATTGCTTAGGGGTGTTCGAATTGTTATTACAACAATGGGATGGGATGCCATCTATTCTGGAGTCCTAGGCCCTCTCTCGGCCGCTGATGACGAGGAGTCACTCCCACAGCGAGGTCCCACGAGACGACTAGTCCAATGGGGGCCTGCCTTGAGCAGTCTTACAGACTTGGTATCATGCTCTGGCGATCCAGAAACTCCCGTATACTTGGGAATGATTCAGCGGATTTCGTCTTGCTTTGAGACCACTTTTGGTACGACTGCAAGGCCAAGGCTTGATTGTAACGGCAAGATGGAGGTCATTATCGGTTGCATATATAAGATCGAGGATGATTTTGTGCTTTGTCTAAAAAACAAGAGGCCCTTTGCACTTCTCATCCTGGCACACTTTGTTGTGCTGCTCAAGTCGCTCGAATGGATGTGGTACATAAAAGGGTGGGCAAGCCACATTCTTCATGGCATCGCACTCATTCTAGGGCCTCAGTATAGACAGCATTTGCGATGGCCAAGAGAAGAAATCGAGAGACTTGGCAAGGATCGAGATCGCCTTACTAAGGGAGAACCACTATAAAGCCAGTTGGGGTCTTTGCTGTCAGTCTTATCGTTTCTCCAAAGCACCATGGTGGCGGATGCCTGCTATGCGACATCGGATTATTTAATCAGCTACACAAGATCCTTGTGACCAGGCACACCTCCTGATATGACTTAGCACGCAGTCGGTCCAAAGTCGAGTCTACTTAGATAATTGCAGGAGACTTTCCAACGCCCCGCTTCGTGACTTGACGAAAGTCCCTACTTTGCTGCTCAAATCAATAGTTGGAGCGTAAGCGCCGGAGTTGCAAGACGAGTTGGACTTCCCTTGCATGAAATCGGCTGCCCGGATCGATCCGACACAGGTATTATCACATCATTTGCTTCTGTAGTTCAGCCTTGCCAACATGCTGTTCCCACATTTGGGTTACTATGACTATCCAATCATCTCATATTTCCAATTCACCGAAAAGTCCAACATTCTTCGGGGTCCGGCTGAGCCACATTGGCACTTCGCCCCCAACTCAGCTCCGGCCGAACGTCACCTCCGATTGGGCAACTGCCTCGAGATGGTGTGAGCAACAGCACGAGTTGTGAGGGTAGACAGGATCTTCTGATTCCCGAAAGAGTAAAGGTTCCAGTGGCAGACAAGCCTTTTGTCTTGACTGTAAGCATGCAGCTTTCAGGTGAGATCACTAATTAGAAACCGCAGAACGACCTTGCGTTGCTGGCAGTCGGTCACCTGTGCTCATGCTGTCGTGGAATTTGAACTAAAATCTTATATTCCTCACAACCTCGTGTGTCTGGAATGCGATTTGCAGATTCGCTTGTGTTTGGCTCTGAGCACCTAATCTGGTCGCCCGAGTTTCCCTCCCTAAGTTCATGGCTTGCTGCTTTTGAGCCCATCTTGTGAAACTACCCGCAAACATACATTCAATACTCAATCAAAGTCCGAATTCTCCGGAAACCGACTGTCGTCAGTCGCTTGTTGCTTCTACATTCCCCTTTACCTCTGCGTCAAGGCTTAGTGAGATTCATTAGCCTTTGGCCGTAGCCTGGTTGAAATAGCAAAGACTGAGTGGCAAACTCAACAGATCCGAGTGCCCTGTCTTTCTCATTACATCGATACAGAAATCTTGTTTCAGATTTGCTTGATCTCGAAGTTATCGACTACTAAGGTATGGTACTGAGGTGAAGTTCGATAGGCTAGACTTCATTTCAACGACAAACTTCCGACACCTTGGACGCTATTCGCAGTTAGGAACTGTTGTGACACTCCGCCCACCGACGACGAGAAATCGCGGTCTGCAATATGAGCCAAACTGCTATCATAGAGAGAGCGGCGGGACCGATGATGAAGCCCATTCGAGTTGCTGTCATCGGCGCCGGTGCTTCTGGTTTGGTCACAGCCAAGTACCTTCGACAGGCTAGACAGTACTTCGGCGTACCTGATATCGAGGTCCGGATTTTTGAGAGGGAAGACGGAGTGGGTGGTGTTTACAAGTATAAGGTCTACGAAGAAGCCGAGGTATGGCAGCCCATCAATCCTTCTTACCGCCGTAGATCATTCAATATGGGAGCCTCGCTTTGCATAACTATCTCAAACCATTCATAAAGTATGCCAGGAAAGCTAACAAAAGATCAAAAACCTTCTAGATGGTGTCGTCCAAGTATCTCACAGCGTTCTCGGACTTTCGTGTGTCAAAAGACCTACCTGACTTCCTGCCGGTAGAGGATTACGTTCGCTACCTCGAGGGCTTCTGCACCCAATTTGATCTTTGGGGCATTACAGAGACAAACACGGAGATTATTCGAGTTTCTCATACGGCCGATGGCCACCGCGTCTTTTTTCGCCGCTCTCAAGGTTTGGAAGTTGCAGAGAGCCAAGATGGAGAGGAGTCATGGGACTGTGATGCCATCGCCGTCTGCTCCGGTCTTAACAACGTGCCGTCCATCTCATACATCGAAGGTCTGAAGAACGTGAAGCATCTCCACTCTTCCGAAGTGAAGGAAAGAAAGCAGTTTGGGTTGAATACGTCTGTGATGATCTTAGGAGTAGGAGAAACGGCAATGGACCTAGCCCACCTGGCCGTAACTTCAGAAGCCAGGGAAGTGGTGATGTGTCACAAAGGTGGCTTCTTTTGCGCGAAGAAGGTACCTAGCTTATCTTCCCCTTTGTATCTGCGATTTGCTCGGTCTAGCATAGATCAACGCTGATTATCACAGGTCGTACCTTTACCAGTCGTCATGCAAGTTTGGAAGCCGGATCCTCACCAGAAGCCAGTCGACACAGCAATCGCAAGTTTTCTCGACACTGCGTATCTTCCAGAGCGTCTTCAACACTCCAACCTACTCTGGAGCGTGTACGACAAGACGTTCAAGGGTCTTCATTACCTCTCTGGCGGGACGGCGGCTGGCCCGGATCAGTGGGTCGGAGAGATTGAGGGTGAACGCAATAACGTTGACTCATGTGAGTAGTTTTCCAGAGAGGAGATAGTATTGGCTCTATGAGTGATGTGAGCACGAATAGTTGAATCGGGTGTATGGCTGACTTGCAAAGTGTTTCTGGTCAAGTCCGACCGCGCGCTGCCATATCTCAACGAGGGAAATCGGCCGCAAGACATTTTCTCTCGCATCAGAGCTTTTGTGATGAATGTTGAGTTGAAAAACACAAGTGGCAGAAAGATATTGACGGCACCTTGGCCATTGGCTTTCCGGGACGATGGGACTGTTGTGTTTCCGGATAGCAAGAAGCGTGAGCACGTTGAAGCGCTATCTCAAGTCATCAAGCCCGACTTGGTGGTCGCCGCAACTGGATATGTGCGTCGGTTCGATTTCCTGGACAACGGTTACCCGGAACCCAATGAGCTGGATGTACGCGGGATCTGGAGGCGCGGAGAGGTGACTGCTGGCTTCATTGGCTTCGTACGGCCTGGCATTGGTAGGGTCCCGGTTGGTTGTTATGGGTGTAAGTCTGCCGTGCTAACACCATCTATTCAGGAGCCATCCCGCCTCTCGCTGAACTTCAAGCCCAACTATGGGTTCTTAACCTCCTCCGGCACAAGTACCCTCAACAGATGGCGCTGCATGCTCCTGATGCCAGCCAGGGAGAGTCCAACGATGATGCTATTCCCCACTATGAGATCGACTACGCTCTCAAGGCTCGAGGCGGGCATGACTTGTTCAAGAGCAAGCACGGTGTTGAACAGGAATCCTACGCATACCAGCTTGCTCTCGACATGGGCAGCGTGCCGACCTTTTCTTTTATGAAGCGTCAGGGGTTCAAAGCATTTTATACATGGGCAATGGGATCAAACTTTAACACCAAATTTCGTCTCATTGGTCCATGGAGATGGACAAAGGGCGCTCTGCCTATCATGCGCGGCGAGCTGTTTGATGTTGTCAAGCAAACAGGGGGTGGTGTCTGTAAGTTGGTATCTCAGGCTTCGTGTGGCGATGCTTTCGAGCCCCTTGCTAATCAATACTCGTTCTCAGTCTTTACAACTTACACCCTTCTACCTCTCTTGCTATTCGGGTCCCTGACTCTCCTTCTCCATGCCACAGCAGGTATCTTAAGGCTAGTCGGGATGAAAGAACGGGCCAACAAAATGCTTGGTACAGGCAACATACCACGCCGAGAGGGGGATAACCTCTGAGAAATGCAGAAAAAAAGTTAGTAGCCAGCACGCACCAGATAGGTAAATTGGTCAGACGGAGCAGTATTGAGAAATGTGTTGTCTTTGTTATTTCGAATAAATACGGAAGGCCTTGGTGAGAGATGGGCTCGCTTGATTGCAAGATAGGTAGCACGTCGGATTTGATAAGGTAACTTGGGTTGATCAAGGTCCCCTCGCAGTGAGGCATCACTAGGTACCTAAGGTACGCTGAATTTACAGGGTCTTCGTTCTGAACCTCCCGTTGTCCCCGCGGCTGATTGATCAAGTGCCCCGCGCGGGGTACCTGGACGGCCTGTTATTCTTAGTCTCTCGGAGGCTGGCACCAAGCCGTTGATTGGTGGCGACCGAGTTTCCCGATAACGATAAGGCCGCCAATTGACGCTTTGCCCATAAACATTTTTTTTTTCTCGCGACAGCTTCGCTTGGACGAAATCTTTAGCCCGGTAAAGCCTACCCAGTCGCAACCATGCACCACGTTGTCCAACCGCACCAATGGGTGTCTCTGAAGCTGCTCTCAGAAGATACGAAGGTGCTGCAGATTGTGCCTAATACGTAGGTTCATCAAGTAGACATTTGGTGTGACGACAGCTAACTCCTTTTCTCTTCTGCCTCCAGCACGATTTCGCTGGGTAAACTCGGCTCATTCCCTAGCAACCTCATCATTGAGCGGCCATTTCACATCACCTACGAGATCCAAGATAGACGGGACGGCGAGAACTTCAACAGACTGCGAGTCGTCCCTACGAGCGAGATTCACGCCGACGCCCTGGCCGACTTGAACGCCCAGAACACCGAAGAGGAGGGCACCACTCTTGAGAATGTCATTGCCGCCCCCGATGGCGCAGAGTTCGAACTAGTCGATCAGGAAAGCGGCAACGTCGTTGCCCATTCGCGACGTGAGATTATCGACGATGCCGCCCGCCAGACCTTGACCGCCGAGGAGATTGAGCAGCTAAAGCAGGGCAACACAGACGCCGGCAAGGAGATCATCGCAAAGCTACTGCTGTCGCATACCGCCATTGACCAGAAGACGGCCTTCTCTCTGGCCAAGTACAAGTTGCTCAAGACCAAGAAGTATATTCGGCGGTTCATGATACAACCACTTGACCCTCTGACGCTAGGCAAATGGCTCTTGGAAGAGAAGGATGCGGGAAAGGTGCTGGAGATGAGGGAGGAGATGATGGGGCTCTTGAACTCCTGGGCCAACGTCCACTTCGGCGGCGTATCCCCTACGGACAAGCCCGAGACTGTGACGGTTGACGGGTCTGGCATGTTGGACAAATCCGAGATTGGAGGTCGCTGGCTTGTGGTGGAGGACACTGGAGGTCTCGTTACCGCCGCCATGGCCGAGAGGATGGGCATACTATACCCCAAGGACCCCGAAGAGGTACAAGAAGTGGAGGATGCTACAGATGTTGGCAAGGAAGAAGCCAACGGAGTCAAGCCAGCAGAGAACACCGCCGCCACCGTTGACGACGCCGCGACAGAACAGACACAGGAGACAAGCACAGAGACTACAGTACAAGACTCGACTACAACAACAATGCCCGAGGAGGCCACAGCTGATGCCACAATGACAAACGACGGCGAGACGACAAAGCCGCAGCAACCCCGACGAAGACACCCGCCCCGTCGCGACGACTTTGAGGCCATGTTTGCCCCTACCAACACCTTGACGCTCATCCACCCCAATAGCCAGCCAAACCTCGCCCTCCTCAAATACTACAACTTTGACAGCACGAATCCAAACCCGCCTTACCCGCTTCATCCCCTCGCTACCAACCTATTGCCCATTTCATGGCTGCAGCTTTTGGAGCCCGAGGAGGATGTCACATATTCGACACCGCCCCCCGAGGTCTCGGACGAGGAGCTACACTCATGGAAGGCTAACCGGCGCGGTAACTACCACCGGAAGCGAAGACGTTGGGCGAGAACCCGCTACATTGTGGACTCGACGCGCGCTGGTGGGTTTTCCGGTCTCGTCATCGCCAGCACGATGGACACGGTGTCCATCCTCCGTCACACCTTGCCGCTCCTGGCCGGTGGAGCGCCGATTGCCGTCTACTCGCAAAGCATTGAGCCGTTGACGGAACTGGCCGATTGCTTCAGCATTGCCCGCCGAGCAGGCTGGTCGTCAAATCCTCCGGCCGAGGCAGCTGGAAAGTCCGTCCAGGAGTTGGAGCGATGGGAGGGTTCAGACGATTTCCCCATCAACCCGACTTTGCTCTTGGGCGCCAATGTCCAGACGAGTCGCGCGAAGCGGTGGCAAGTTCTACCCGGTCGTACACACCCCATGATGATGGGGCGCGGCGGGGCGGATGGGTACGTTTTTACGGGTTGGAAGGCAGTTCCGGCGGAGGGTAAGGTCGAGGCAAGAGGCAAGTTCAAGAGAAGAAAGGTTGAAGCATGAACAAAGCGAGCAAGTCCGGATACCGAGTAGACGTTGACGCACCATTGGTCGGTGGTCGAGACGAAAGACGAAAGAGAAAGGGATCCTCTGTCACCAAAAGGCTTGCATATAGATACCCTAGCATCCTCCTATTGAAGCTCATCAAGCTGTAATTGGAGTAATTGGCATCATCATATTGTCCTGGCTTATGCGCTTAAACATTGTCCCCAACCAAGGTATTCCCTTGTCTCTGGCGATTCTCCTTTGACGACCGGCATCACAACGCCTTGCCCATGAACTTTCTCTTGGTGAAGCTCAGCCACCATTTGCTCGGCTTTCCATCGCCGCCTTCTTCGTACACACGTGCCAGTAACCGGACTGCCAGCTCTTGGCGGACCTGGGACATGTACTGGCGGAGTTGCTCGGCGTCCTGTCTATCGCGCGGGGGCTCGTACATCTACATCAATTGTCAATGTCAAGAAATGCCACTGGACCTCGGAAGGCTGCCGTACCTGGTTCAGAGGCCATGCCGGGTCGCCGGGAATGGCGAAGTTGGTATCGAGGGCCACGTTCATGACATCCTTGGAAGCATCACGCACGCCGGCGCTAGGCTTGATCTTGGTCAGACAGTCGCTGACGAACCAGATGCCGTAAACCAAAAGGCGGTCGGCGGGGCCTTGAAGCTCAAAGTTGCGGAAGAAGGTGTTGGCGCGGAATAGGGCGAGGACCTCGTCGAGGATGTCGTAGCTTTCGCTGTCTGGGTCGGGAGACTCATTGGCGGGCAGAGGCGGATTGGGGAAGGGGAGAGTATAGGCCGGGCCGCGGGTCTTTGTGCGCAAGGGTAGCAGCGGGAAGTTGCCTATTGTGCGAGGGACGTTCGGGTCGGCATTGAACATGGAATTGTAGGCCTGGGTAGAGGTCATCGTCAGCTCGGTTTAGGCGGGTTGAGGAAGTAGGTGGAATTGGGCGGGCTGTGCCAGAGCCTCAGAGACAGAGAGAGCTTAGGCAAGCTATGGGATGGGCATCACATAGGTAGACATACCGGCATCTTGAAGAATAAGCCTGACCAGGCGATCTGTCTCGTAGATGTTAAGCTGGGCTTGATGAAGATTGGTCGCAAATGCAGTTGGGAGACGTCAACTGCACTGGAGATGGAGAGCAAGCGGCCGATGGTGGGGCGCGACACTTAGCTGACGGGGAGCGACTGACGTCCACCTCACTCACTGCCACTCTTCGAATGGACCTTGTGGCTCCTGAGGCTTGACCGCATCTACGGGGTGTACTTCAGCCTCAGACTCGGTGGTGGGGTTGAAATTTGTGGCGCAGCACATGACTACCGGTACCTATCTACAATCTTCCCATGCACGTGCCATGGATCCAGAATGGAAGGCATGACGAGTCAGGTGAGTTCAAGTCACGTGCTTTTGTGTGAGTGCTTCCATGATGACTCAGGCATTTCCGAAGCTATGCGCAGCCACAACATCGATGACATGGCTCATGTCCGGTACGTATCGCTGGAGGGGGCTGGTGCCTAAGATCACATGACTTCGCACTCTCCGCGTGTCACAGTTTCCCGGTTGCATGCGGGCCAAGAGCACCGGCAGTGGCAAGTCGCGCCCTTCCTCCCAAATAGGTGTGAAGTCGATCAGGCGCGCGTGTTCTGGCCCTTTGGTGGCCAAGGGTTGCAGGTTGGCGGTGGAAGAGGAAGGAGAAGTTGGAGTCGCGGGTGGACATCGAGCAGGCAGGCCGCAGGCACAGGCAGGCATCATCGCAATGGGGACGGGAATTGGGAAGGCACTGACAAAACGAACAGTCATGATGGGTCAATAAGTCTGCACCTGCCCAGTTTTTGCCGCCACACCACGGTGACCACACTGGATTCTGTCGGGCCTACCTTACCTTACCTTACCTTACCGTTTGGCTGCACTGGCACACACACACACAAAAGTGACAGCGCAACAACCAGGAAAATCAACGAACAAAAAAGTTGGAATATTTGACTCGCGCACCCGCGTTTCACTGCCCCTCCCTTCTCTCCCCCTTGTTCATATTGCTCTCTCTCTCTCTCTTCGGTTCTTCTCTCCAAGTCTCGTCGCTCTCTTTCGTCCCACCGGGCGCGTCATATCCACCACCAATAAGTCCCGTTTTCTCTACGGAGGACCGTCTCCTCAAGTCTCGGATGGGAATACACCAGTGACCAAACATCCCATCCTCCCTCCTATACCTTTTCTTTTTCCTCTGTCTCTTGAGCCGACAGCGACGGTTAAGCCTCAAACCCTTGAAAGCACCGTCGATCTCAACAGACTCTAGACAAATCGGTACCCAGCCACAGAGCACCACTTCTCTGACCGTACATCAAACTGCATACGGATATTCTCCGATCTCTCTGCGGATCCGGATCCTCTTTTCTCTCACTCAACACCGCGTCGCGCACCCAATTGCGCCGACTGCTGTCCGCCTCACCGAGTCCATCATAAAATCCACCGGCCATCACCCTCACCATTCCACACCCCCAAAAGCAAGAGAAGGGGCCATACGGAGTACTACCATCATCCCCCCGTCGCGCGTCAGTGCCCAAAGGCTCCAAGCTCAAGGTTCAACTGGACACCAGTCCCACGGCGCGACGCAAGGTCCCCCCCTAAAAAACCATACTACCTACATTGAAAGAACCAAAGGGAGAGCGCCACAACCCGATGCTCATTTTAGAGTGAGACCCCCCCAATCACTATTCCTTTATCGCCATGACCTCGTTGTTTTCCTTCCATCCACCTCGTCCCCTTTCACCCAATAATAGATCCTACCTGCATTCCTCTTCACCTAGACCCGAATCATGTTGACAAAACCACAGATCGGTATTCAATAGCACCAGTTTCGCACGACAACTGCGCAACTTCTTCGACTCCTCCCCCGCCAATATGCATCTCCCCAGCAGCGCCCCGACAGCCTCGTCAATGTCCTCGCCCGAGCCCATTCACGCGACGCCCCCGACTTCGAGTCCTATTCCTGCCATGCCCTCCCCCGCCAAACGCAAAAGAAGACTTCGTGTCTTCAGGCCAGACGAAGGGTCCCTCTACGACCAGATGTGGGATCATGCTGGACTCTCCCTCTTCGTTCGTCCCATCTGCTGGACTGAGCTGCACGTTCAACTCCTCGATGCCAAGTTCGTCGAGCTTCCTCCATGCGACACGCCAGTCCCTCCTCCTTCACCACGCGGCGCCCCCGTCTCCCCGTCGAAATGTCACATGAAGCCCTCAGTTGCGGCCTCAACACTTAGCAGAGAACTTACGGCCATGCTCGCGCCCGGCTCCACGAGAACCTTTTATACAAATTCCGTCCGCACAATCATGTCCACCCTCTATCCGGGGAAGCTGTCACGCGCCCGAACACAGCTTGATTTGCACCTCTATTTTGGCGGTCTAGTGTATCGCGATGCCTGTCGCGTACAGGTTGCTTGGGATGCGATGCCCTCGCGCAGCGGCTCGATCGCCTCGTTTGAATCCGCGTCAACGCGCCCAGCCGATTCCTTTACTGCTGTGCCGACGGGTTCTAATGGTAGCGCAAGCAACCTGAGCGGCGAACAGACTGCTTACGCTCAGTCGCAGCCTGTCCTCGCTTACGTTGGCAAGATGCAGATCGCGGCGACACGAAAGAACATGTACCGCGTGATTCAAGGACCTAACAGATCGTACAACGGGCCGGTCGAACGTCTACAACAGTTGCGCTCCAAAATGTTCGTTCCCAGCAACCCGACGCACGACCCGTTGCTTGTGGGCATCATGTTGGCCATGGCGCAGAGAAGGTTTTACGGCGAACCAAGGCCGTCAGCGAATAAGTGGGTTCCCTCACGGCCCATGGCTATCGGACTAGGAGAGCCTGAATTTTACGATGTGGCGGTACAGCTACTCACAAATGACAATGAGACATCCGAGTTCATCGTTTACAAGGCCACGGTCACGGCAGATCTACTTCGCAAGTTCCACGAGCCAACCAAGAATCCCCGTAAAGGCGCCGAAAAGACACTTGCCGAGAGAATCGGTGAGGTTGCATCCGAGGGTGGCATGCGCATCGAGTACACAAGAGTGCCTGTCTGGCCGATCCTCGGACTCAAGGAAAGATTGGGCAAGGCGCTTGGCAAGGACGTCGTGGGAGAGTTCGATGAGGACAACATTGAGACATGGGAGGAGGAAGCGGAGCGAAATCCCGACAAGCTCAAGCGACGAAGAGATCGCGAGGCCCTAGTCGAAGTGTTTAACGGCAGCTTCGAAGAAGAGGCTCCAGCCGACGGTATGCCTCTCAGTGGGAAACGAAGATGTTTAGTTGACGAGGAAAGCGGGCAGGTGGGCATGGTCGTCTGATGGAAGTTCACTGCCCTTGATCATTGCATAACGAAGCCACGAGGCGTTTTTAAGAGAAGCATTCATCGCATTTCTCCGAGGTCGCTACGGATGCGGCCGCGGTATGGGAACCAGGGATTTACTTCTGTTCATCGAGTAAATGGAGTTGTGGGATCAGCGGAGAGAATCATGACTGATTCTCGACCCGGATAGACGAGACGCATTTTGAACCCGGCAACGGTCAGAAGCACAAGAGTGTTTGATATTTTTTCCCCCTCCGAGAGATCCAAGTAAGAAGGGACACGTTTGCGATTTTTCCCGAACGGCTGCATGGGTTGTTGAGGCATTCAGATGGAAGACTTACGTTAGATTCCCCGACACAAGCGAAGAGTCCAGTCGACTCAGCTAGTGTCTGCAATCAGTGCTTTGCAATAAAATCAGTTCTTGAATACACGACGTTATATTGTCGGGCGGTCATGGAGTTGTACAAAATATTGACCAGGAGAGAGCCACGTCTTTCCTGAGTAAGGTACGTTATCAAAGCAATACACTACAAAAGGTCCCTCGTGATGAATTTAGGTAATGCGACCAAGACTGCGCTTTGAAAGGCGTATCATCGCGTTGACTCTTTTGTTCTCGCGCAGGACTTTATGTAGCAACGCCCACTCGATCCACCTGAATAGCGGCATCACTGTCTCACTCGGTACCACAGTCGGACAGTCTCTACCTGCTCGCAACCTCGGAATGTGTGTCATCGCCAATCTCCTCCGGGCCGCCGACACGCAGCGGACGCTGCCGGACGCCGAACCAAACACTTTTTCTTTTCCCTGTCACTACGGGTTAGTTCCCCCACACATTTTACGTTCGTCCAGGGTAATTAGACCCTTGACACCTTCACGTGCTAGTAAACCAGAAAAACTCTTGACAACACAAGTCTTCGCTCATACTTGACTTGGGGCGATTTGTCAAGGCCGAATCAAGAAGCAGAAAGCACCGCCTGGTGCGAGCGGTCTCCGAGACCATGTCTTGAGTGTACGAGATGAGGAGAGAGTTGAAGAAAGAGATTCTAAACTCCTTTTCTCTTTCGGCCGAGATGACATTCTCCTGAGTTTGCCTCAACATATAAGTATCGCTCACCTTGTTACACATGGCTAAATTTCCTTTCAACAACATCTCTTTGCCGCTCTATTCCTTCCCCTCTGGCCCTCCCTCTTCCCCCTTCTCTCTACGCTCTCTTACAGACATCTAGAACAACATGAAGATTCCTCTCAAATCAGTTCTGGCTCTCGTTCTTTTCCTAGCTGGTCAGTCAGCGGGCAACTCTGAGCACCATGACCAGGAACCTCGTGCTGCTTCGGCGAAAGTCGATGCGCCGGCCGGTACCTTCAAGGGACGATTATTTGGCTCCGTTGAGACGTTCTCTGGCATCCCCTATGCGAAACCGCCCACCGGACCGCTCCGCTTAAGGCCGCCTCAAAGACTCAATTCCTCTTTAGGCAACTTTGACGCGACAGGAACCGCAGCCGCATGCCCTCAATTTCTCTTGTCCACCGACAGCCGGAACATTCTTCTTGATGTTGTGGGCTCATTCCTTACGCTCCCAGTTTTTCAGCCTATTACCGGCCAGGAAGACTGCTTGACTGTGACTGTCCAGCGTCCTTCTGGCACATCGTCCGATGCGATGCTTCCAGTCTTGTTTTGGATATTTGGGGGTGGCTTCGAGTTCGGGTCGACAGCTACATACAGCGGGGCAAGCTTTGTCCGTGATGGGGCCGTCATGGACCGTCCTTTCATCTTTGTTGCTGTGAATTATCGACTGGGAGGTTTCGGGTTCTTGCCTGGTCGTGAAATCCTGAAGGATGGCTCAGCCAACTTGGGACTTCTAGACCAACGTCAGGCTTTAGAATGGGTTGCCGATAATATCGCTGCCTTCGGAGGTGATCCTGACAGAGTGACAATTTGGGGGGAATCAGCCGGTGCGATATCCGTTTTCGACCAGATGGCCCTGTATGACGGTGACAACTCCTATCAGGGTCGACGCCTGTTTCGAGGGGCCATCATGAACTCTGGCAGTGTTATCCCAGCTGACCCAGTTGACTGCCCCAAAGGTCAGCGAGTCTACGATGCTGTTGTCAAGGCAGCCGGTTGTCAAGGATCATCTAGTACCTTGGATTGCCTGCGCAGTGTCGATTATGAGACTTACATGCGTGCCGCAACAGCGGTGCCTGGCATCCTTTCGTACGAAGCTCTTGCTCTGTCATATGTTCCTAGACCAGATGGCACAGCACTGGTAGACAGCCCCGATATCATCGCAAAAGAAGGACGATACGCTGCAGTGCCTATGATCATCGGCAACCAAGAAGATGAGGGTACACTGTTCGCACTGTTCCAGCCTCTGGTATTGACAGCGTCGCAACTCGTCAACTACCTCTCAGAGCTCTACTTTCACAACGCTTCGACAGCGCAGTTGACCACCCTCGTCAATACATATGACCACCACATCTCTGCGGGGAGTCCCTTTCGTACAGGGATCTTCAACGAAATCGTTCCTGGCTTCAAGCGCAGGGCCGCCATCCTTGGGGATCTCGTCTTCACTCTTGCACGCCGCTCGTTTCTATCTGTTGCTCAAGCAAAGCACCCGGAAGTCCCAGCTTGGTCGTATTTGAGCAGCTACAACCACGGAACTCCCGTACTTGGTACGTTTCACGCTTCCGACATACTACAAGTCTTTCTAGGAATCTTCCCGACCTTTGCACGCCAAAGCACCCGGACTTACTATCTCAACTTTCTTTACAACTTGAATCCTAACGTCGGATTGGGCGGTTACGCGCAATGGCCGGAATGGAGTCAGGATCAGCAGCTACTCTGGTTTCTGAACGGTCGAACAGACTACCTCAAAGATGACTTTCGAAATGAAAGTTACAGGTTCATATATAGCAACATGCAGTCCCTCAATTTCAGGGATGATTCGGGTTTGCTGCCACGGTGGTCCCTTTGATACGTCGATCATTCATGAGCAGCACGCATGGTGTTAGACACAAGACGGGTGGTCGGCCTAGTTGTTTATCTTTGACAGGATTCTTCTATCGAAAGCGAAAGGGGTATTGCCAGCGCTAAACTATGTACGTAAATGAAGATATGTGTCCGGACAATAACTGTTTACTGGGTCTGGCTCTGGCGACCCCAACATGATTTGCTACGAAGCTGTGTTAATGACTGAGTTGGAAAGTTGAATGGGCAGCATACCTTTGAAAAGACATCGGCCTGACGGATACCCATCTCCTCCGCAATTTTTGCAAGACGGGCTTTGACGTAGATTCGTTGCTTTCTGGTCGCAAATCGGCTCGATCCAGTAGCTAGCAAGGGCCACATACAAGATACACCAGCTAAGCCTTTTGGCATCTCGGATGTCCCGCATGGGAAGTAGGGGGTACTCAGAGCATCACCCGTCCACCCAAAAAAGTACGGAGTGCTCGAGATAATGTCCGCCACTTGCTCAGTTCCGATCCGATTCGCGTCAATATACTCTTTCGTAAGAGTATGGTCACTCGGTGCGCATACCCATGCAATGCAACGTACAATGACCTGATTGAGCAGAAGTCGAGATACGTGGGTGTTGATGTGCTTTCCGGCAGCCCATACGTTCGGGTAATCGTAAATAGTTCCAGGAAACGCCGAAACGTAGCCGATCTTGTCCTCCGGAACTTCCGCAGCCGATCCTGAAATGACCTTCCTCCACGCTGGTGGGCACTTGTCGAACCATACACCGAGATCATCGTCCATTTTCCGTGCCCTCTGCAGAAGCTTCAAAGCTTTGTCGATTTTGTCGGTGGTCCGCGCCCCCTTCAGAAGACTGTCGGCCTCGCCACGGATGAGTGTCGTCTGGAGATTCAATACCAAAGCTTGGTGACCAACAGTGTCGCAGACGGCTTGCCGTGCCCACCAGGTCAAATCCTCCAAAGAAATATTGGCAAAGAAGGTGTATTGCCGGACCTGTTTTTACGCGTTAGACCACCGGTTTTCAATACAGCCACTCAGTTGCTTGTAAAAGTAAGACGTACCGATGTTGCACGAACAAATTCAAACATGCTCAAGCCAACGCCAGACGCAGTCTGTTGCGGTCCACGTAGCTTGACTATTGCTGTCGCCCCAGAGATATGCTTCTTGAAACCAGACATTTCAACGTCGTCTGAGACCAGTCCTTCGTAAAATGCCAAGAGAATTGCAGAGGCAAGGGTGGTGTCCTGCCTCACAGCTAACTTATCTTGCATAGCTCGAGTCAAGTCCTCTAATGCCTTGCTGTAGTGTAGGTGAGCCATCGAAGACAAACGTCGTGAGTTTGGCCTACCAGCCAGAGCGGCCATTGAAACAGCTGAGAAAGCGGACTGCAAAGGAGACGCTTGATAGCTGGGCATATTTAGTAGGGGTAGTACAAATGTGAGAATCCCTCTGCCTACTCCCGTTGGTGGAGCAAGCACGTAGTTTGCCAAAAAGTAACATGTCGCTTGTTGGTCGAGAGGCGTCTGCAATGTGTGCGGCATGCCATAAGTCCCCCCTTCAATGTCTTTGAATGAGACAAAGGTATCGGGCGCCTGGTTGCTGATGTACGATAAAGAAGAGGCGTATGACATTGAAGGCGACGCTTCAGAAGAAGACGAATTTGAATATCTATCAAACCAGTCGTCTTCTGTGATTGGAATGATTTGTTGTTTCCGTGGAGGTGGTGCTGCTGGCGGTGTCCATTCCATCACTTGTGGTTGGGTTTGGCATACGTTTTCCGCATCCTGTTCCGTCGCGCGACCCTCTCGAATAGCCTTGCGCAACGCAGCGGACTTGGCCTTGCGTATGGTTGATTGAGTCTCATCGCGAAGGTTGATTTCGAATGCATCCCGGTATCCTGGGCAAGTTCTTTTCGACTTGGCGCATTTGAGGCAGAAGGGCTTCGTCTCGTCACACTTAATCCTCCTCGCGCGGCAGAGCTTGCATGCCCTGCTTGGGTGGCCCGTATTAACCATCTTTGAAATACAGAAAAGCTGATGGTACGGTAGTACTGCTTTCCTTTCCTCGAATAGGTAGTGTATGCTATGCGCGAGATCCACGGCCAGTTGACGGTTCAAGTTTCGACGGGGTTTGTGTCATGTGGGCGAAACCCCCTATCAAAGTAGGAAATCCGAGGAGGAATGAGAGGGGCGGACGTGCTTCCCTAAGACATAAAAGGAAAACGGGCAGACAGAACCAGGCTCGTGTCAGACGCGGCCGAGGGCGGCTGTTGATGAACCTCGAGAACAGACTGATAGCCGTTGCTCCAAGGTGGAGGAAGCCGCACAAGGAAGTTGATATGTTTCAACTCTAAAACCCGCCCCGCTTGCTTTGGTGACATTCAGCAGCGCCGCCAGTTACAAGGCATCTAGCTCAGAAGATGACGTTACGAGTCAGGGTTGGAGAGGATGGACGATAGTATGATTGGAAACGGAGAATGATGCTTCTTCAATCGATGTCAGCCGCTTTTGGGGGGAAGGGTGGCCTATTGCACAATTTTGTTCGGCCAACCGTCAAACCCGACAGCTGAACCTTGAATAGAACCTGTCAGCACATGTCGGCATGCCTCCCCGTCGGCGGCTTGAGCGAGTGCGAATTGTTGTTGTAAAGACGCGCAGCAGTAACATCAGACGAAACGGTTAGCCCAAGCGCCGCTACAACTGAAGGAGTGAAACCGGAACTCCATGCGAAGACGACTGGAGTTTCTGAAACCTAGTCACCTATTATTTGACGCATGAAAGTACCCAAACAGGTCTGGCGCCGTTCATGTCCCCGTCTTCTAGAAGCCTGCCGGTTTAGACAAAGTCCATCTCGGCAGCTCAGAGCACCTGCTCTCAGCTGAGAAAACTTCGAATGAAGATCATTGGGAGGGTTTGGCCGGAAATAATTAATTACAAGATCCCATTCTAATCACGTCTCACATTTTTTCCTCCCTTGCCGGGCCTACCAGCCGCCGTCATCTTACGGAACTGTGCAATCTGTATAGCACTTGATCGCCTAAGACTTGACTGGCGAAATGGCACCACAAAGATATTGGGCTTGGTTTGAGTGTTGAGGGTTAGACCTGGAGTTAGAGCTCTATTTATTCCCAAAACGGGAAAATTAACCCATCCGACGAAGATAATTGCCCCGAAGGAGACCGTCGGATGATTTGGAGACAGAAGCTCTGTGGACTGCCCATGTGCCATGCTACCCCGAATACGGCTCACATGTCATGGTCTTTTCTCGGCATTCTCGTACAAGACCCGACAAGTACAAGAGCGCTCCCTTCGCTCCTAGGAGCACTTTCCTAGTCACTGCAATCTTTGCAGGCTGGAGCAGTCGTCTGATGAACCAAACTGACGCGTTCACCCGCGTGTCTGGTTTCCTCCCTCAACTGACATGACGTGACAGCCTGCACAGGATCCTCGGTCTCGGTATCTCTCTCTGTGATTGCCGAACTGAGTCTGTGATGAGAATCCGAGCTGGTGGAACACCTCTGAGGGCGGTGTTCTGCCAAACCGCCGGAATCTCATCCCAACGCACTTCCATCGATTACCAGAACCTCTCTCTCTCTCTCTCTCTTTGCCTCTACGAGCTCTACGAGGTCTACGAGGATAATAGCAGATGGGCTCTCTTGAGCGAATCGATCATGAACGAAAGAGGCAATTGATGCTGTGACTGGCGAGAACGCGTGTATTACTACCAAAGTATCTTCCGATCGAATCAACAAAACTCCCAGCAGGCGATGCGCGATGCATTGGGCTTGCGTACTTATCCTCGTTATCTGGCTCCAACGATCGCCATTGCATTCCAGCCCCGTTCTCATCAAAAACGCGGCGCCCTTGCCATAGAATACATTCAGGTGGCTGTGCACTGACTTCACCAGTCAAGCCGGGAACTTTCCGAGACAACATGCTAAAATCTAGAGTCCTGCTGTACATTTGAAAGTAGATATTTCTCTGCATGGATCAAGCGGCCATGTTCTACGCGCACTTAGCTCTTTGCTGGCTGACTGGAGAAATGGCGCGGACGAGATAATAGAATGAGGTTTGTCAACTTAGACACCGGCGTAGGAATCGTGCTGACTTGAGGGCTCATGCCATAGTGAATGACTTATTATTGCCGTAAAAATGGCAGAACCTAGTACAACATACTGATCTGCTGGCCCGTCGGAATCTTTTACTGATTCTCAACTTCATCCGTAGGGGGATAATCCGTCTGTCTCATTTAGCAAAGTCCGCTCACTCGAGTATCAGATGCCTGCTCTCGAAACTCGAGTCGCACGGAGTGGAGGACAGAGTGAGCCGCCCCAGCCGTAGCTGCTGTGGGCGGAATTCGGATCAGAGGAACGGACCTACGATCGGCCGACAGCCCACGCAACTGGCAGACGTCGAGCACTGACATCGTGTATTGTTTTCCCCGGGAAGAACCAGCTGAAGACGTGATATAGCCGCGGGGACTCTTTCGTCGAAAGACCCGGGATGTGGGTGGGGGACTGGGATATGCCTTGAATTCTAGCAGCGCCGCATTTGGTCTTCTTTTTGTTGAGTTTTCCAGGTAGTTTCCCACCGGCAGCACAGGCATATAAGCTCCAAATTCCAACTCAGGTCGTTGAGTCCGATCTGCATAGTCTTCAATGCTGGGGACCTTGCCTGTGGGCACACTGAGGACATGAAAACAAGACGTTCGGCGTTTAAGTACGTAAAAGTGTGCACTGCTCTGTATCCGTACCAAGTCCGAATCCCAATCCCGTTATCCGTGGCCCTGGAAACATTTTAGAGTATCGCAGTGCGAAACTAACCGGGGCTGCCGTGCGACGTATGTCAGGGTCAGGGGGGCTTAATGGTCGATCATATAGCTGAGTAGCCTCCGCCTAGTACATACATGTGTATCCGTACGGATACAATCAAGCGTTTTTCTTCCCGGCAGTTGGTGCAAAAGCCACACCGCGATCCGCAGCCGGCACGATTTAAGCTTGATGCTGGCTCAAGGTAGATCGACGCAGGCATGATGTGGCGATCCTGTTGTCAGCGGGCAGGGCCATCGATTCCCGCCCAGGTGGAAAATTGCTGGGTTACCGACACCGATGGCGTCTACTTTTTCCACTCGCCGGCTGTGACACCGATTATGTGGCCGAGCTGCACTTCAGACATCTACGGAGCCTCCATGGATCTTGATGACCGTCCTCCCGCAATAAACCTTTACGGGGGGCGGGAAGATCATTGAGGCCGATGCGCCTGTCAACCATCGCGGCAGTAGCAGACGCTGTCAAGCAGAAAAGCTTCTCTCACAAGCTCAGACATCTTGACACGGCACACCTACAGGATAAATACCTGTCTGGATAAGCTCTTCTCACATCCACACACTGATCAGTGCTTCAAGTTTCTGGCTCTGTTTAGTGTGTGCGCCGAGCTCGCCTCGACCTGACGCATGGAAACTGCTCGCTGGAAGATCAGCCCGTCCAGTAGGAAGAAACAGCGTTCAAGAGACATGAGAGATGCTCCCGGAAGTCATGAATTAAAAGTATCGAAGTTACTACGAACGCGTGCATGGGGGAGTTCAAGGCAATAGTTCACTCCTTGCAGTCAGTCCGAAAGCTCGGGAAGGGAAATTAGCCGCAGCATCAGGTCGGACTCGCATTTCTCGCATCCTCCAACGGCGAAGAGTAGGAAGATGACGGGATGATTAATAGGAAAGACATTCTTGACAGCCGGTTGCCTTATTGGGCTGATAGATCCGTCAGGATGGGTCACAATTACTTATATGACCTGGGGTGCGAACAGACAGCCCAAGTGGGCTGGACCCGTACAAGAGACAGGCGACGACAGGGAAAGACAGGCAGCGACAGGCAAGACATTCATGAAAGACGGGATGAAAAGATCATCTTCTCTGCTGAGTTGCCTAGTCGGGGGCAACTTTTTGCGGTGAAAGCACCGCATTCTCGTCCCAAAAGGGAAATGGTTCGCTGTTCCCCAACGGTGTCTGAAACGAATGGCCTCCTTCCACTTGCCCTCTGAGGCAGGTGGATGGAAAGTCTACAAACACACCTCACCACTATTCTAATACCGGCCCGCTGCTGAATAGTCGTTCGATGTCGCAGCGAGCTAGTTGTGAGTGCTCGGGAGAGGAGTCTGTAGAAGGGAAGAGGAGGAGAAAGGGATGAGAAAGATGGAGCGCGAAGACAGTGTGGTTGGGATGAGATGCGGCAACATTCAGTCTAATAAGGGTCTCGTTAGCACCAAATATCCTTTCTATTCCCTTCGTCTCCTTTTTCGAAAAAGCAAACGAGAAAAAGTGCCACATCGTTGAACAAAGAAGCACTACACTTGGCCGAGATACCCTAGCAATTTGTTTTCTGCTTCTGAAGAGTCGAATACCCCGTGGACAAATCACAAGCAATGCACCTATCGAATTCGATCATACAACAAAGATATCCGTTCTAGCCAACACGTCTCAGAGAATCGAAAGCCCGGACTTTCTTCTATTGACGACACCGATCTGCGTACGCTTCGCCTTTGGCCGTCATCAGCCTTACTGCTCTGATGCCCTGTCTGGGCATGCCCATCGCGGCACTCTTCAAGTCCGGAATTCCGCAACACGTCGTCAGCCGGTCATAACGCAGACTCTCCACTGCCTTGGTCAGCTTACTACGACTAGGAGGCCCGCTTGCCTATTCCATACATGCAGCTCGTCACTACATGAGCCGTAATGCAACCTTGGAGTCTGTCCTCATCAACCATTGACTCGAGTCCTTATACGGCTTCTTACACATAGGGATTCACCTGAGACTCTCTACCCGAATTGGACTGTTCCTGTCTAGTCTGTCTTCTGTTTGCAACATCTCTCAAATCTGGTTGTACCCACAAGCCGATATTCCGTCCGTACCCCTGACCCGGCAGGCCGCAGGGTCTCGACGACGAAAAAAAGGCAGCGTGCCTCACTTCTAAAAGCAGTCATGGCCGGTCTTGCTGGATTATTATCTGCCGCCGCTCCTCTCATATCTCTCAACTTCGTTGCCGCAGAGGGAGTTGTCAAGGCGGCACAGGCTTCGACATCACCAGCACTCCAACTAGCACAAGTGGCAGCATCCGTACCAAAGCCAGCAGCAACTCTGTTGCCATCAACACCCATCTCAAATCCACAGAGACCTGCCGCGCCGGCCGTAGCACTAGCAACTTTGGCTTCTCAAAATCCCTCCACAGCGAACGCGGGTGTACCGTCGGTTGCTGGCCAGCTTCAACCTCCACAAGTCATTGTTGAGACGAATTATATTGTATACACTCAAGTCAGGACTGCTGCTCCGTCATATATCACTGTTACGCAAACGATACGACCGCCCCCTCCTCCTCCTCCTCCTCCTCCTCCGCCACCACCTGTTAGACCACCACCTCCTCCAAAGCAGATACAGCCGCTATCTCCGCCGAAGCAGATTCAACCTCCATCAACCCCAAAGCAGGCTCAACCTCCTTCACCACCCAAGCAAGTTCAACCGCCTTCAGCGCCTAACCAGGTCCAACCTCCGTCGCCACCAAAGCAAGCGGAACCACCGAGACTCCCATCTCTACCTCCTCCTGCGGCCAAGAGCCAAGCACCCAATGCAGTGCCACTTGTGATTCCCGCCCCATTAGTTGCACCAGCACCGTTGGTACTGCCTTCAACACCGACTCCAAAGACGACGCCACAGCTGGCTGCTACTTCACCTTCTCCGCCGCCACCGCCGCCGCTAGCAGCAGCACCTCTGGCAACGACAATCCTCAGCACTCCAAGTTCACCGCCACCGCCGCCAGTTCTCAATCCCATAATGAGCGTTCAGGGGCCAGAGAGGGGTGGAATGCCCAATCTGAGCCCGAACCCGCAGGCTCAGACTGGTCCTCCCGGCGGGCCTCCTATGGGACCTCCTGATCCGGCCAATGGAGCGTTCCCGGGTGGTATACCAAACAAGAATATTGACTTGCCGGTCACTATCATGTTTATGGTGTTGTTCATGCTTGGTGCGTACGTGCACTTGAGCATTTACCGGAGGAATGCCAAGCGCGGTCACAAGTTCCTGATTTCAGATATCGTCTTCGACTTCTGTATGATCCGAACAGTTACTTGCATTTTTCGTATCACATGGTCGATTGTGTCGACCCGAGGGGTTGTGTTGCTCGCGTTGATCACTGAGAACGGAGGGTAAGCTAAGCGGGCCGACCTTCAAAAGGAATGAACGTTTTGCTAACATGATGCTCAGTGCTGCTCTCATGTTTGCCGTTAACATATTCTTCGCCCAACGCCTGGTCCGCTCGATCCATCCGAAAGCCGGGTGGTGCACCGCGTTTAGTCAATTCAGTTTAATCCTGCTCTTCTCGGTTCCGGCTTTTATCATTCTTAACATGACATCGACAATCATTGCGTTTTTCAGTGTTGGCAATGTAGATCGCCTGGAAACCACAGACGATTTGCTCAAATTTGGAAGCTCATGGAACACTTTCCTCTCCATATTCCCAGTCCTTGTCGTAAGCGGATGCCTCTCTGTGCCAGGACCCAAGCCAGAGAAGTTCGGTTCTGGCTCACAGAGAGTCAAGGTGGCCCTGCTTTACTTGGGCTCATTCCTTTTGATTACTGGACAGTCCATTCGTCTGTTCGCCGTCTTCAACAAGGAACTACCAGGAGCCACGCCGAGCGTGATTTACGGCAAAGCAGTATTTTACACGACGGGGTTCTTCTTTGAGCTCATAGTTGTCGCACTCTACGCCGTCATGAGGGTTGACCTTCGGTTCCACGTCCCGAACGGAGCAAGTGGACCCGGGGACTACTCCGGTGACAGGGACAAGGGCAGCTACTCTGTCGAAGAGATTGAGCGGCTCATTGACGATTTGGAGGTGCCTCATCAGATCATGCGCGAGAGAAAGGGACCGGAAGACATGGAGATGGTATTCACCATTTTCTTCGCCACCAAGGACGCCGGAAAGGATAATGAAAAGAAGGAGGCCGGAGAAGGGTCAGACGAAACATCGTCTGGTACCAACGCCGAAGATGCAGCACTGCCGGAGAGGCCAAAGAGGATTACCAGGAGGCAAACACTCATCGATGCCATCAACCGACCACCACGGCCGCCGAGGACGCCATCAGCGTACCCTGACATTCCGGACATGTATGCCCAGATGGGTGAACCAGAGATGCCGCCGAGACGTCCCACGAGACCGTCCATGTATTCTCAGTTCGACAACGGACAAGCATACGACCCCAGGGCCGATGCGCGGTATCAGCAGCAGTACTGGGGTGCATCGCCGCCCTATGGAAACGAGAAGGAAGGCATGAAAAGCGTAGACTTGAGACGATGAGGAATGAAGGAAGCAAAGCATTGAAGCGAAGCGAGCGAGTTGCCAACGGAAGAAGCCGCTTGGGCATCCGTCTGATGTATTCTATTCACATATCATTATGACTTTCCACTGTTGGCGGACTTTCACGCTAGAAGTGATGACACGTGAGAAAGAAGAATGAATCAAAAGTCGGCAGTAGTGCCATTTCACTTTATGTCATTCAGCCCCTGGCTGGCCTCATCATGGGAATCATCTGTGACGACTGTCCAACTTCGGTCTTGGTCAAGAAGCCTGCAGACGAGTAAAAGCCCACAATGTACTCCTCGGCATCAAGATACATTGGGTAGCCCAACTTGTCTGCAATTTCCGTTCCTCGTTGAAGAAGGGCTTTCGCATAGCCTCGTCGAAGGTAGGCCGGGTCGGTGAAAATTAGCTCGAAGTCTGGCACTTGGTCAGCATTTGCGGGCGGCCGGCCGGCAAGGTTGTCAGCGAGACGCTTGTTCGTGGTGAGCGAACCGGCCGGGCAGGGAGTCTAGAGTTGACATACAGACGTGAGGGTCCTTGCCCATGACACGGTCGTGCTGAGACGCCATGTCGGAGAAGAATTCATCAAGCAGCTCGTCTTTTTGCCCTGCATTAGCGGGCGGCCATCGCTTTCGCCACGACCAGGTTCCGTTGTCCTCGGGACGGATGATCCAGATGAGGGTGGTGGCCACAGGCTCGCCTTGAACGAGACAGCTGTCAGTCAAACAAGGTACGCATACACATGGCGCCGTTAACTCAGCGGAGTCCGAAGTCCGGCAAGGGTAAGGCAAGGTGGGGATTCGGACAGCCGGCGGAGGTCATCATGTCGAGGAGTTTTCGCTACCTTTCTCGTTCCTGACTACGGCAACTTGACCTTCTTGGGAGCCGTGCTCCTTGGAGAGCATGAACTGCTTGTAAGCGTCGGTCATGTAGGCCCGGCCGTATTCGTTTTGGGGGAACAAGGTCTGAAAGAAGTCACTCTTGAAGGACTTGAAGAAGATTTCGGCGATGGCGGGGGCGTCTTCGAGCGTGGCCGGCTCAACAACGACGGGTGCTGCCGCCATTGGATTGGGAGATCGGCGGTGACGTGGGGGACGAAGGGAATGAGTGTCACAGCGGACGGCAGATCAGATGCCAAGGCAGGTGATGAGGAGCCGTGGATATGAGGGTGCTGGCGAGGCTCAACGGCGGGTGAGACGGTTCGGGTGGGAGAAATGAGACGAAGGTGACCTCGAAAGTGAAGGAGAACCAGGAATTAGCCCAGTATTTCAAGGCTGGCAGCTATGGCCAAGACATGGCATGACTCTGAGGCCGAAGCCAACTAATACGACGTGAACAGTGGGGTGCCAAACGCATCCCAACTTCAAAATCCCCAGATGGCGTTCCGCCAGGAATCCTTGACTCGATAGCGAACGGGTTTTCCGTAAGGTAATGCTTCACCTCAAGACTAGCTTGTGTGCGCGGAGAGCGGAGACGTCTCCCCGAAACGTATCCATAAGCAAGAAAGGTTACTTACTTGGACAGCCCAAACATGATCAAGGGTGTTTGTCTGAGATGGAACGTGAAAATCGAGGGACAAACAGCAATTCTTGTTCTTGTCCAATGGCAAGAGCGAAGCTAAAGTCTGACAGTAGCCATACAGACTTGACATGTTTGTGACATGGCCACCGGTTTGTACGATACCACAGCACTTGCTAAGACATTTTGAGGCAGAAATCAGCAGGCTCGCAGGCTGACTGACGCAGGGCGAGGCCCGAAGAAATACTTGGCCAGATCCCAAGGTAGTGGTAGGTACAATATTGGACCATGGATGGAACTGTGGCTATTGTGTGATTTGGGACCTGAGTCCAAAACTCCCAGTTTGATGGAGGGGTACTTAGTTTCGCTTATGTAATGGAACATCGCTGGCCGGAGGGATAGTGGGGCTGATGACACTGACCGCCTCAGGTTCTCCCCCCATCGAACGTGGGGCTCCCTCCGCCAAAGCTTAAGTGGCCACGTGAAGAACCATTCTTCGACGCGTTTGCGACGCGTCTTCCAAGCGGATGCATCACGTCAAGATTTCCAATAACCCCCTGCACGGGGATGCCTTATTCGTACGTTGGAGCTCATAGTTCACCACCTCATCGTCCCCTCCGCAATTCATCCAATCGACCCTCTCCGCACCACAGTCAATATGTCCGACTTTGAAGACGAGATGGACGTCGACGTCCCCGTGTCCAAGGACATCACCTTCTCCTCAGACGCCAAGCAGGGCAAGCGCAGCGCCGCCAACCTCCCCGTCGAAGCCGAAGACAGTCTGCCATGGGTTGAAAAGTACCGCCCAGTAAGCCTTAACGATGTGTCCGGACACCAGGATATTCTCGCCACCATCAATAAGTTTGTCGACTCGAATCGTCTCCCTCACCTCCTCCTCTACGGGCCCCCGGGAACTGGCAAGACCTCGACAATCCTCGCTCTCGCGCGCCGCATTTATGGCGTCGAGAACATGCGCCAGATGGTTCTCGAGCTCAACGCTTCAGATGATCGCGGCATCGACGTCGTTCGCGAGCAGATTAAGACCTTTGCCTCGACAAAACAAATATTCACTCTCGGTCCCTCAGCTAAATCAGGCAGTGGTGGCAGCATGGCATCATACAAGCTCATCATCCTCGACGAGGCCGATGCTATGACGAACACGGCGCAGATGGCGTTGCGCCGCATCATGGAGAAGTACACTGTCAACACGCGCTTCTGCATCATCGCAAACTACTCGCACAAGCTTTCACCGGCACTGCTATCCAGATGCACGAGGTTCCGATTCAGTCCCTTGAAGGAGCGCGATATCAGGGTCTTGGTGGATAAGGTGATTGAAGAGGAGCACGTCAAAATCATTCCCGATGCCACGGAAGCATTGGTGAAGCTTAGCAAGGGTGACATGAGAAGAGCACTCAATGTGCTCCAGGCTTGTCACGCATCAAGTAAGTACTCATCCGGTTCTGCACAATGGCCCTTGAGAGCATGCTAACAACACAGGTACCCCGTTGCAACCCAAGGACGCACCCAAGGTGGCCGAGGCCGACATTGTGAGGGAAACCATCACTACAGAGACGATATATAACTGCATCGCCGCTCCTCAGCCCGACGCTGTGCAGGAGATCTTGGATGTCTTGTTGAGCACAACAGACGTGACATCTTGCCTGACTACTATCAACACCCTAAAGGTATCACGGGGTCTCGCCCTCGCAGACATCATCACGGCTCTGGCGGAGCAACTGGCGACACTCGATGTCAAGCCGGAAATCATGATCAAGTGGCTCGATGGGCTGGCGGATATCGAACACCGCGTGGCCGGCGGCGGCAGCGAGACAGTGCAGACGGGAGCTGTGGTGGGCGTCATCAGGAGCGGAGCAGAGTTGATGAGCAAATGAACAAGTCGAAGTGCAGAGGAGGGTAGCGTACGGAGCATGGGTGGATAATTTACGACGTTATGATCATTTACAGTCCTCTCGATATGTCTTTTGCATGATATGCCGAACTGCCGTCTTCCACTCGACCTGGGTCAAGCGGCAATACCCAGCCCCCACTTGAGCTGTGATGCTACCTAATGTTGGAATGTATACACTGTACCAGTGACAATACCGGTACCTCATGCAAAATGCCGGGATGAACCGCGATTTGTCGGTGTGGCTCCTAGGAAGCTCGTCAAGGCATGCAATGTCTGGCCATCTTCAGCCACCCGCTGCCGATTGTCTGCCCTACCCACCTGTCTTTAAATAGCTAGCTGTGGCATATCAGTAAAAGGCGCGAGCCGACCTATGAGTTTGGGGTGTTTGAAAGCAACAGGCCTGACACCTCGTCGGCTTCCGGGCCCCATTTCTTCACTACCATCCCTTCAGTTTTCGACATAAGTTCATCTCGGAGAGGTCGGAACAGGGCTGACTAGGCACATAGGGGTGCTGAATGACAATGTCTGAATCGGAATCTGGATATGTACTGTAATATGAACAATGAAAGGCTTTCTATTGCGAGTGCTCGCTCTGACCGTTTGACTCCGTCGGCCTTCCAAACCAGGACCATTGAAGCAGTAGTCGTCTTTTCCAAATAAAACGCCAAAGTCGTCTCGAAACCCAAGTCTTGCCTCGCCTGTCACGTCATGATGGTGATATACACACACTACAAGAAGAAAAGGAATACACACATGCCTGCGGTTCTATACAGACGCCAGACCGATAAACGCCTGGCAGATTTGGCTTCCATGAGAAGCGTTTTGTTTCCTCCCTGACGAGAAAATCCGAGTCAAGGGAATTCCAGAGAAGGGGGGTATTTTCCCCACCATGTTCATGAATCCCGTATCCAAGTCCTTGGCGTACTAAGACATGGGTTAAGGCCCCACGTGAAACATACGTCACGTCTCAAAGCCTTGGATGGCAGCCGTGCTTGCATTGAGGCGGGCCTTTGGCGCTGCTCTTTCGTGTCGACGTGAATGTCTCGTGTCGACACTTAAGTCGGTGGTGACTGATGCATGTTCACCTCAGACATCGGGCCACTTGACTGGGCCACACTCGCCCTGCTGCTCAATCCAGGCGTTGATCTTCTCTACAGCCCAGCCGGACATGGTGCGCTTCTCGTCGGTAGACTCGCGCTTGACCGGGTGTCCAAGCTTCCATGCCCAACTGAAGCCGCAGACGCCGTCCTTGTACTGGAATGAGAAGCAGGACCTATCGGCCTCGCAGGCCTTGCGGCAGTTGCCAAAGGACAAGTGTGCAACCTTTTCCTCCTCTGTCAAGTCTTCCTTCTTGGCTCGATTGAGTTGCCAATCCTGGTGCTTGTTGGCGGATTCGTCGAGGAAAAATCGGTCATCGGCCAGGTTGTCCCAATCGGCGCGCTCAGGCTGCATACGAGGCGCAAAGAATTCGTGATAGATATCCTTGATACGCATGACTGGAGGCGGCTGGGGAAGGCTAGGGTCGGAGTAGCGCTTGTGCTCGTATTCCCAGAAAGTGGAGATCTCCTCGGCATTCATGTGATGCATTGTCACGATGGGGTGGCACCAGTGAGTAGGTCCATACGGCAGAGTAAAGGGCTTTTCGCCGTTGATCGTAGGCCACTGGGGAACGGTCAGTCCAAGCTGCGTATAGAACAAAGAGGTCATGATGGATACTCACCACATTATGGACATTGACATCGGCATTGTCCTTCATAGCTAGCGCAAAGATGTAGTCTCCGCAGCATTCTTTGCTCGCACGAACATCCCACTTATTGCCAACATTCTCATGGTCCGCAATCATGTCGTGCATAGCCGCCTGAGAGACGATGTAGCCACTGCCGCCATGGCCAAAAACGAAGTTGCGAATCATGGTGACACTGCCGAGATAGTGCTTATTCTTGGGGTTGAGGTTCTTGAGCCACTGGACGAGCGTGGGCCAGAGCACGTAGGTATCGGCGTCGATATAGATATACCAATCGTAATTGGGGCGCATACGGTACGTCTTCTCGGCGATGTGGACATTTTTGTACTTGTCGAGATTCCAACCCTCATCCTTGCTTACAGCCAGCTTGTTGCAGCTCTGCTGATCGGCCTGACAGGCCTTTTGGCGACGGTAGAGATCAAAGTCCTGGTTACCATCCATGGCCTCGGGAAGAACCTTGTCAAGACTGTCCCGAATGTGGTAGTTTGCAACGGTCTGGTCGAGGTCGGAGAAGATGAAATATTCGGGCAAGCACTTGAGCATGGTCATGAGTTGAGTGGGAACCTTGTCGAAGGACTCGGTCGCGCCCGTCTTCATGATGACGAGAATATTGCTCGTGTCGGGGAAGGTATCGCAGACGGGGTCGTGAGGACGGTAGGGAATGTCTTGGTTCGACACATTGTGCTGTGCGAGGCGGTCGTCTTGGTAGCTCGGGGGTGGCGGAGGAGGCGGAGGACGGCCATCGTGACCTGCGCTTGGGGAGCTGCCAGCAGGCGGAGGTGGGCTGTGGCCTTTGAAGGGGTGGTAGTTGGGGCCTTCTATCGCCCAGTCGCCGCCGAGTCTCCTCGAAGAGATGAGAAAGATGACTGCGGTGACGGAGACGAGGGCGAGGACGGTGAGGGCGCGACGAGATAACATGTTGATGGCGACAATGGGGTTTATACAAACGTCATTCCGTCTTTGGCTCAATCCCATGATAGCACACGTCGTTTATTGAGGTCAAAGGGCGCCGACAGCGGCGACGGCAACGAAGTTTGTCGCCGGACACCAAAGAATGTGGAAGAAAGTTGTAGCCAGTAGCTGGCTAGCTGGGTTTTCGTTTTGAGGAATAGTATACAGAATTCGGTAGAGATGGAATAAGGTAGACTGGCGGTTTGCGCGTGGTCGTGTCGCCAGAAGAACTGAGTAAGAAGTGGCAGGGAAGAAAGTTCCAAAAAGGTCGAGAATAGCGAGAATAGAATTAGGCACGGCAGCCAAAAGAGTGGACGAATGATGGAAGAGAAGGAAGGGGCGGAGAGGAAGGATATCCTGGGTCGGAATATCTCAGCCACTGTGCACCGATGGCAAGAGGGTTATGAGGTGCGAAGCAACGAAGCCTGTTGTCTGGTTGGAACTTGGAAGCAGAGGCGAAAGGAGAAAAGGCTGGAGCTAAGTGCACCTCAGTCTTGCTGGTGGAGGGCGGGCCGTCGCAGAAAAGAAGAGTTGGACCCCTGCCTAGTTTGATGGAAAGGTTACTGACAAGGTAAGCCAAGGAGGTACAGATACCTACCCAAGGCAGTATGTAGCGACTCGAGTAAGGCAATATCTGGACTGCCTAGGTACGAATACTCTAGAGGAAAACAGGTACAGTGCCGAGTGTGTAAGGAGGTAGTTGAAGCGGGAAAGCGAGAAAAGCGAGAGACATGAGGCTGGGCGAGTGCCTTGGGCAAGCAGTGTCCTAGCAAGATGAGGTGAAGCAGCATGCGTCCAAGTTTTAGAGTGCGCAAAAGACGATGGCAAAGGGACCCGAGGGGCAGGACGCGCTGGACCGGAATGGGGTTGAGATGGATGGATGGCGTGGGGAGCCAAGCGCCAAGCACCACCTGTTTTGCAGCATCAAAAGATTGTCGTGTCCAAAGGCAAAGAAAGGGTGAAGGGACGTTGCAGCGCGGATATTGTTCGCAGGACTCAGGAGTAAGGTCCGTCTGCCTTCGCACCTTGGACTCCCAGGTACCTTGGTGCCAGAGGGCCAAAACGGTCCGTCCGTCCTTGCAACCATTTTAGCTTTGCCTTGAACCCGGGTACCTTTGTACGGATACTTGGTGTGTCCGTACCTACCGCCTTGTTAATCGATACGATTTAGGGCCGACGTTTGACATGCACCTCATGACGGTGGCGTGCAAGCTAAGATACAGCGCCGCCAGAGCGACCAAGCAACTGACAGATGTCCTCGTCTTCTGGGAAGAGTTGGGAGAAAGGGAGTCGGGATCTCGAGTAATAGAGTATCGTCGCAGTCAAGTTCGAGATGCAGGACTTGCCCCCACTGTCTTGTTCGAGGTTGAGGAGGTGGACGAACTTTGTTCTTAACATTTTGTGGGTTTCTTTTGGCTTGGCTTTCAGGATGAAATGAACCTTGATCGCGTTGGGCAATGGAGACCGACCAGGGTACCTTCCATTTTCCCATTTTCTGTGAGTACGGAGTACGTACCTAAGGTACGATATCGCCCCAGGGCAGGTACGTATCCTGTGCCGTGGCCCGCACCTCCAGGCTCCGACCGGCGACTTTTTCAAGTTCCTTCCTGGCTTCCATTTCTCTCTCCCTTCCGTTTTACGTTCTTCTTTCACACCGTAGGTAAGGTAAGGTACCTTGAGGTAAAAAGAGACAATCTCACGTCATTCTCGTCCACGGTACGGAGTACCTACCCTATGTTCTCACCTTAGCAGAAACAGCCTGCCGTTTGCCAGACTCGCCTGCGCTTTCCTCGCTGCCACGCCAGGCTCCTTCCTTTCCCACCTCATTGCAGTGGAATCTCAAAAGACGGCAGGATCCTACGCAGGGGTGGCGATGCTTGTGCTTGGAAAACACATTTTGGTTGGTCCATGACGGCCTAGGCGGCTGTCGCTTACGGTCGGGGGGGCAGGCATCTCCTAAAAGATGACGAGATGAATGCAAGCACAGCAAGCAGCAAGCAAGGGGAAAAGAAGAAGAAGAAGAAGAAGAAGAAGGCATGCTGCACTGCTGTGGATCGGAAAAGAGAGACAATCCCAAAAGGGAATAACGGCAAGCATAACCGAGATGCACACCAGCGGATCATGAGCATAAAAAGGGGTGTGCAATCTGTCAATACGAACTATTCCGAATACCTACCTGTACGTACTACCACTCCGAGTCTGCATAACACCACCATCTCAAATGAAGCATCCAGTCAAATGTGACCTTCAGGCACCTAATTATGTATTACAGACCGGCCAGGATGCTCACATCCACTGTCACTTGAAAAGAACTTGCACAGTATCAGGTACAGACCACCTTTCATCTTCATCTATCCGTGTGTGGTCTGTGGCCTGCCATCATGCCATGTCATACGGACAAAACCGTGGCCGCTTGTAGCGTTCGTTCTCTGTCTGCTTGCTGGTGCTCTTCAAGGTCCGCCGTCCCTCCAAAACGCGCCGAAACATCAAACGGCTTCTCTTTGTCTGCTGTTCTGTTTCCACGTTCTCCTAGTCACGGCCGTCACCCGGCCGTCCGAGACTCTGGCAGACACTAACTCTGCATTTTCCGGCCTAAATTCAAGCCACTGTACCACTCCATCCGTCAACACGAGCTTCACTATAACTATCCACCCGCCGTGCCGCCCAAGGGGATCACGGATCTACAGACGGGCGCTTGGGTACCTTGGATGCTTAGGTAGACTCGTACTAGGTAAGTCGTGCCCTGAAGTGTCCAGTATGGCAGACCCGCGTATGCCTACCTTAGGTATCCGCACGGCCTTGGCTCATGCATCCGGACAAAGAGTTCAACACCACCAGGGCGGGCCGAACAAAGGACCTCGACACTCAGGTCTCGCTACATGCTCAGATATGCCGTCACTGTTTCTCGAGTCAAGTCAAGCTTTATGACCAGCGGCCCACCTAAGCACTTCCTCCAAGCTCTCGCATCTCCATACCACTCCACCGGTCTATCGCAAGTTCGCAACTTCTTTTAGGTTCAAGTAATAAACGACTCGCTCAACAACGGAACATAGAAGAAGCCGATCGGAACAGGGAATGAGGTATTAAGTATGATGGCAAGACGAAGGCGCTTTACTCAGCGGCGGCCCTCACCTACCTATGCTAAGGTACTACAGTGTTGACTGCTGTGCTGCCCTACCCACAAAGCGTCCATGTCACTAAACTTACCTCAGAGGCTCAGACAGGGCACCAACCGTCCCTATTTCTGGACATATCCCAACCATGTGGAAGTTGTGATGCTATCTCATCAGCCACGCCAGCAGTCAAGCTCACTGACACTCTCGTTGACACTCTCGCTGACACTGACCCACTCGGCAAGGAAACCTACTGCTGAACATCCTGAAGAGTTTGCCCTGAACCGGCTTCGTTAGCTCTTGGAAGAATAGCCCGCCTCCTCACTCCGTCCACACTGGCACACAGGAGCTCCTCACACTATTCCCATATGTAGTGTATAGAGCTAAATCGGATCCCGCGGCCGCTCCATCAGCCTAACCTGGATCCTCGCCGTATCTCCACTTTCGTCTGCCCCGCCGCTGTGCTTCATGCCAATACATTCTATTACCACCCATGAAAGCCGAAATACCAACCGGCCCTTCACTCTATTTGACTTCCTCTTCCTTGACGCACTCATTCACGCAATGTGCACTGCTATCAAGATGAGAGAAGATCAGAGAGAATTTCAATGAACTTAGGGAAAGATGAGAAGAAGAAGAAGAAAGTTTGACAAAAGGTGGGCTCGACCTGTCGCCTCTCAGATCAGGCTGGTGGCTCGGCGGCTCGGCATCAGGATCCTAGCCTTCCTTCTAAGAGTTGCATCACCCCGTCACCAGGACTATTGTTATCAGCGAAATCGTGTGAAAAGGAACTCTAACCGCTGGCCTTGCATTCACTCACAACTCAAGGCTACCGTACTCACTACACAATTCATATATTCAACTATGCTAACAACGAGCGCTGCACTTTTCATTGAATTTTCACTCTTCTGGGCGTTGAAAGAACTCTGACTCTTCCCCATTGCGTTCTCCATTGGCCATTACTTGGTTCAAAACAGTTCATACCAAGCTCAGCAACGAATTTCATGACTATCATTTACTGATAACCACATGTACTTGCTACAGGGACTTATGGTCGATAAGCTACGGATGTGTTAGCGTAGCCTTCGAGGAACATTGCAACATATAACAGAGGCAGGCACTTGGGTATTCCCATGTTGGCTAAGCAGCCTTACCATGGGTTTACCCTGTGAATTTTATCATGAAAGAATCTTGCGTTCCATCTGACAAGCGCAGGATATGCCTTATTTTCTTTACTCGAGCTCCAAAGCAGGCTCCAAAGCAAAGCCGAGAAGGCTGTTCTATGTAGAGTCTATCGTCTGTGGCCAAATAGAAAGAGAAAATAGAAGCTAACAGCAGGTTTCTGAGTTCAAAGTTGCCAACGGAGGCTTCTAGATACCGAAATATCAAACCTATTGTCAGCGAAGCGACCAACCAAACGAGGTACTAGTCAAAGACAGTCTCTTATTGCGGCACGAATGAGATCCTTTTGCTACTTGAGATTGACTCGGCTTGCCCACTGGGTAAGCTACAAATGCAACCAGAATACCCCATTACTAGGACAGTCAAGAAATACGCATCATATTTGCCTCTTTCTCATATCAAGTCATCAACTTGTCTAGTGGTTGGGCAGCTATCTTCGAGGTCCTGCTTTCAATAAGAGATTAGGAAGACGCCTCTTCTCACCTTTCGTGGGAAGCAAAATAGCTAAAGGCAGAACATCAAGTTGAGTTTGTTCCTAGTTCATCACATCTGCAGTTAAGTAGGCTGAAGGTCAAGGGGTAGCTTGCGACAGGATCAGTCAGGTAACGTTCGACCTTGGAATCTAAAGACCACCCACTTCCGTGCCATTTGCAAAGGCTCATCAGCTACCAGATCACCTCAGCGGGATCCGCATAAAGCTCGTCCCTCCGACTTACGTATCCTCAGGCTTGTTACATGTTCAGATACATAGGCTAAAAAGTAGAGGAGTTTCCTAAACCATTATTCATGAGTTTTAGTCAATATTAACACCCATCTCCAAAGATGGCCAGACAGGCCATTTAATGGTATAGCCGGCTTTCTCACACAAGTAATCATACGCGTGAGGGTTTTGATCCTTAGTATTGCCATGTGTAGGTAAGGTCAAAGGCTGGGTCACATGTAGAATACATAGTAACTTGGCGTGTGGTTCTATTTGAAATCAGCTTGGTTCAATATGCCTCTAACTCACCGTTGAGATTATCTGCAATGTCAACGGAGACCTACGGAGTCGCTAGTTGATCATTGAAGTGAGGCTTATAACCATGTTAACCGAGTATAGTCACCATATACACTATCTCTCCTCTTTGCCTAGTACAGTGCTACCCATATCCATGCATCTCACCAGCACTCATAAGCTGCCACATAGGATCATTTTGAAGGCAACTGGGAATACTTTCCACATAAGTATTTAAACTAGATAGTCTTCATGTGTGAGGTGGAAATTCCCTGACTCATCTCGAACCGCAAGCCATCGTAAAAGTGTGAACCTGAACTTAGGTTCATGGATTCATGACCATTAAATGAGCAATTTTATACCTTTCAATTGCGTCGGAAGGAGTAGCATGATAATGTTTGCTCCGCAGAAGAGACGGAAAAGTGTGTTAAGGTTCCTTGGTGTCTGCCCCTTATGCTCGTCCTAACAAGCCCTTAATACCCTCTGTAAACCAACTTTGAATGCCCCAGAGTCTTACTCATCTCCTCGAATATCCTTGCTCAGCGGTGCTTGTCTTGTCCAGATGTTCATCCCAACCTTTTGTCCACCTGTGACCGGCAATCCAGCATGTAAGTTACGTTGATCTCCAGAACCATCGACGTGAAGGTTTTCCCAGTACACGAAATTTCCCTCCAGCGGCCGAAATGTCACGCCTCTCTCCCAAGGCTCGTCGCAGTCAATGAAGGAGCACCATCTTTCGTCAGAAGGGGCGTCTAGGAGCGGGAAGTTGGTTCCACCTCCGGTGACGTTAACCGCCGACACATACCCGAAGAAAGAAGAAAGCCGATTGCCGCCTAGATGAGCTCTAGTATGTGTGGGATCTGTGAACCAATCTGTATGGAAATGGTATTGCTGTCCCTTTCCATACTTGACCAGCTGCAGTGGTTCTACGTGACTCTTAGGCATACTATACCCCTGGAACGCTATTGCGCGCTCTTCGATGCAGCGAACGACATCATCCCGCCACAGGCTGGTGCTCTGAGATGTCCGTACGTTGTGCGTGGTTTTGCCTCCAGAAGCATCAATAACTCCAGAGTGGGTAAATGTACCGCTCCTGATACAGATTAGTGACATTGTTACGCAGACACTGCAATATGAACTGACGCCATTTCTAGCAGATGTGACCGCTCTGCTGCCGTGATGAAGTCGGCGATATAAACCACAAGAGGGGATTTGGAGACCATGTGGACCTTATATGACGGGTGTGTGCATACGTATTCCGACATGGGTTTCTGATCCTGAGATGACACGGGGACGACCAATGTCGCCGCGAGGGCAAAGGTTGCGGCTGAGAGAAGACTGATCATGTTGCTTGAATGTTGGTCCATAGACACTAGGCTTTGCTACAATCTTTAAGTCTGGGAGTAACCTCGTTTATGAAGCCATCGCAGCTGAGTTTGAAGTCGGATGATTGATCCGGTTGACAGCGACTGAAACCCAGCGCGTTTGAAGCGCGAGCTGGCAATTTCTCGTTTGCATGTTGGGTCATTCGTTTGGATTCCCGACCCCCCATGACGGTTTGGGGTTCAGTTCAGGGGTTTCCTCGTCTGATCAGCGTACCTTAGCTTAGCTTCAGACGTCGAAACGCCACAGGTATGGGGCGCCAGCCCCCAATCTGACTAGGGGTTCACCCTGATCGTCAGCCGATGTCTTTTTTGGCTCCACAGAGAAAGAGCTCCCTTCCAGCATCTATTAGATGATTGACTCATGAATCCAGCCAATATCGAGAAGCCCTACATGAATGACCTGAGTATTCCGGGAGCAGACTTAGCAACTCTACTACAAGTTGCCAATGTTCTGCTTACGAGCAAAGTCGCACAACTCTCTCTCTGTTGCCAATGGTAATGGATGAGGTCGGGCCCAACAACAAAGTTTGCTAAAAGTCTCCCAACACATTTGGCCTATATCGCCTACTGATAAATGTTTCTGTAAAGATCTGAAATATTCATTCTGATGATGTTAATCTAAGCTGGTCTCCGGCGTCAACCCAGTCGCACGGATTCAGAATGGTACAATATTATTGCAACGTCTAGGTAGGTACCATTGGAGATGTTGGCCAGACAGTTAAGGACTCTGGATAAGTCAAACCCCCCACTTCCCGGCACCCCCCTGTTTCTGGCACCCACAAAAACGCGAAAATCCACCACAACGCAATGCCCACCCCCAACCTCCTTTTATCACAACATTTTCAATTCGAGTCCAAATGGGCTCATTTTTTGCACATACCTTCTTCTATATCTAATGCCTCAATATACCGAAGATCAGCTTCGTCAGGCTCTCGAGGACATCTCAAACGGCAAGAGTCAAAGAGCCTCATTGGAGTATGGGATACCACGATCAACCCTCAACTACGTCTCCAAGGTGGTCAGACTAGGAAAGTGGCTTTGCTGACTGGCAGAGGCTGTCTCCTGACCAGGAGAGTAAGCTGGCACAATGGGTTCGCATTCAGGCTTCGCTGGGCCTCGCACCAACGCACCAACAGGTGAAGGAATTCGCAGAGCGAGTTCTGGCTGCTGCTGGGGATACCAAACCATTAGGAAAAGGCTGGATCTATGCCTTCGTGAGAAGGAACCCTATCATTAAGGTTCAGAGAAGTCGTTCCATCGATTCTAGACGCGTTAATGGGGCATCTACTGAGGTCATTAGGAACTGGTTTAAGTTCCTTGCTATCCCTGAGATCAAGGACATCAAACCAGCCAACAGATATAATATGGATGAGACTGGCATCCTCGAGGGTCAGGAGCTAATGGGTTAGTGCTGGGCATGGCTGAGACGACGTCTGTTCGCAAACAACCTGGGTCGAGGCATGGGTCTCTATCATTGAGTGTATCTCAGCCTTGGGTAGGGCACTTCGTCCTCTTATCATTTTCAAGGGAAGACGGTCCAACAACAGTGGTTTCCATTACATCTGGTTCCATACGATGGGTGGGAGTTTACAGCAACAGATAATGGCTGGACTACAGACTTAACTGCCATTGAATGGTTAGAGAGGTGTTTATCCCACAGACTATGCCCGAGGCTGAGGGCGAGGCTCGACTGTTGATTGTGGATGGGCATGGGAGTCATACGACGACAGACTTCATGTGGAATTGCTATATTAACAATATCCATTTACTGTTCTTACCACCACACTCCTCTCATGTCCTCCAGCCACTTGACCAGTCTGTCTTCAGCCCTGTTAAGTCAGCCTATCGGAAGGAGCTCGGTTACTTGTCTCAATGGAACGACTCTACCATTATAGGTAAAAGGAACTTCCTGGACTGTTACCAGAAGGCTCGACTTGCTGGTCTATCAGTCTCGAACATCAGAAGTGGTTGGAAGTGGACTGGTCTACACCCTGTAGCGATGGTTAAGCCCCTGATGAACCCTATGGTATTACCTGAGCCTTCTGCTAAGCCCACCACACCCAAACCAACCAGTCGGGGCAAAAGCGATGCCATAATGGTCAACTACCCCTGTTGAGCCATGGGATTCTGCTTCCTCTGCAGTGGTCTGGTCGACACCCAGGAAGCTGGCAGAGCTCAGCGGTCAACTGCACTTATACAACTCGACAATGATACCAGCACTCAACGGCTGCTGTTCAGGAAGGTGAAAAAAGGCTTCACAGAGCAGGCCTGGCAACTGGCAGCTGCCCAGCAGCAGCTGGCTCACCTGAGGGCTCAAGTTACCAACGCTGCAGTTAGGAAGAGGAAGACTGTTCAGATCGATCCCAACACGAAGTTTGCGAACATCAGGGATATCCATCGGGCTCAAATCGAAGCGGGTGAAAAGGAGGTTATTACGGCTGAATCCAGCGACTCTGAATGCCCTAGTGAGGCTGGCAGTTGTATTGTAGTGGGTGTGGTTGAGGATCAATAGTTAATAGTAATGAGGAGGTTGGGTTGTGATCCCATCGTTTTTGTGGGTGCCAGAAACAGGGGGGTGCCAGGAAGTGGGGGGTTTGACTTAATGCCATTCTAATCAAGAGGTAGTCTCAGACAGATAACTAGTCTCCAAGAAATTCACTTCCTGTATTCACCAAAGCGGTACGATGCTAGCCGTCAATACTAGGAAGTAGTATTTGGTCCAAGAACCAGGATATTTCATGGATCGTATGGTCCAGTCGCCCTACGGCCAGTGAGCAACTCTGCCTCACCCGATGCTTTGACCAAATAGATGTCTTCGTGTCTGACGCCAAATCTGTTTTCCAAATAGATTCCAGGCTCATTTGTGAATGTCATACCGGGCATAAGCAAGATATCCTTGTTCCACTTGTTCAAGTACGGCGACTCGTGAGCTATGCGGTACGGATCAATGACTGCTTTCGACCCCCGATCATGTGAAAAACAGGGAACATACCTTTAATACCAATACCGTGACCCAAACGATGGGTGAAAGCGTATCCATAGCCAGCATCTTCAATGACTTGGCGAGCTGCAATATCCACACTTGCTGCTGTGTTATTCGGCTTGAAAGCGGCGGCGGCAGCTGATTGTGCCTGCAATACAATGTCCCAGACCCTGAGCTTCTCGGCCCGCAGCTCAGAGTCCGCAATGAGATGCTGTCGCCCCTCCGGGTTTCGGATCCATGAATTCAGCAGGGAACCCATCATAGTAGGTGACTGTGTCTTTGGTGGATCGATGAAGAAGCTGCGACAAATATCCGAACTGTAGCCCAGATAATGGGCACCAACATCGATGACAACCATGCTCTCAGGGGTCAACTTTTTGAAGCCAGTGACAAAACCCCCATGAGGAAGCGCTCCGTGCTCCTCGAACAACACAATATTGAAGAACAGTCCAAAGTTAATGGAGAGGAGAGCAGAGTTGAGAATCTCGGTGACTTCATCTTCTGTAAGCCCCGATATGAGACAAGGTCGCATGGCTCTGACAGCGACAACAGTCCCAGTATTGACAACGCGAAGCAATTCGACCTCCGCAGGGCTTTTCTGCTGCTTCACGAGTTCAACTTCCTGAGAGAGGCCGACTGTCTCGAACCCAGCAGCATCCAGTCCTCTGACAATGAAGTCACGAATTTCTTCGTCAACCATGAGCTTTCCATGATGGCCATCGAAGAGACGTGATTTTAGCAGCGTGTCGTACGGGTTCCAATGCTCTTCCCAGATGACAATATCCAGTTCGTCTTCCCTGGTTGGTATGCCGAGCATTCGTACCCTGCCCTCTTCAAAATGAGGCGATAGAAAGGCAGTCTTGGCGCTCACTTGACCAGAAGAAGACACATGAGGGAGGATGAGCATGAGGAATGGCCGCTCTTCGGGCTCCCAAGGTTCCCAGTCAACTTGAGAGATGTTGCCGTAATACCTGTCCCCAAGTCAGGACTCATATACTCCGAGGCTCGGAGGTCTTCGCGTTGCCGAAGGAAAACTTACTGGAATGTGTAGCCAGGTTCCAAGACGAATGCATCTACATTTGATGCGACCAAAGCTTGGGCCAGTCGATCTCTGCGTTCAAGGAATTCTTCCGCAGAAATAGGTACGGCTGAGTCGAGAAAGGATAAGTCGGCATGCAGATTATCAATAGTGCATTGCTCGGCTTTCTTGTACGGAGTAGATGCAAGGTTGCGAGACTCGAACGACAGGAAGTAGTAGCATGAGATGGATGCATATAAGAGCAACGAAGTCGCAATAAGCTGTAGTGCGTTGGGGGACCGTCTGGTATTATGCGTTTGCACCTGTGCCTGGTGCAGAGGTATGCCCTCTGGATATTTTGATGATACAAGCATTGCGATTGTTGCGAACTGCGCTGAGGAAATTTTGAAGGAGTATAAAGAAACAAGAAAAGACTTGAACAACTTCATTCTCTCTGCGCTGAACAAACAGAACGCAAGCGAGCACGCCAGGGGTGATGTAGTGCCGAGCAATCAGACGTCGGAGGGTCTCCGACCTCGCGTTCTACCCCTCTCCGGGGTGCAGGAATTGGAGATCTTTTCCCGGATTAGGGAACCCTCTCCACACGAGTCAGGCCAGGGTTACAGCAGCAACAGCAGGTACGAGCGCCCATCCTCTGGTTTGCGACATGGGTGTCGATAGCGGTAGACAGTTTCCCGTCGGCTTACAAGGCCGATCCGGAGGAGAAAAGATAAGCAAGGATGCGACGGCGTACGCCGTCGCTTTTCACTTCGGCATAGATGCGCCGACATGGACTGCCGTCCTTCGAGTTAAGTATAGGAACTGGCCCATGTGAAGACATCTGGAGCGGCGTTCTTGTGTGTTAGATCATACCACACATTTGTTATGCATCTTGAGAGCCATTGACTCGGATGATCGCACACAATGGTCACAATGCCAGAAGTCAACAGGGCGTCCTCCGGCACTCAGGAGCGCACAGCTACTAGAGACGACGAAACTGCTATTGACGAAAAGAAAATCGCGAGCAACGCCCCAGATAATACTGATGTAGGGGTAGTAGAAGAAGGATCACAGAAGACGTACTACAGCAGTCTGTCTGTTTGGTTGATGGTTTTATTTTCGGGATTGGCAATAGGCTCAGATGGCTAGTATGTTGGGCATCTACTCTCGCTACCTTCTTCTCAAGATATTTCGCTCACAATGCCACAGCAACGCCGCAGTCATCGGAAACGTCGAACTGCTACTTGCAATCCTCTACCCTGACGATCTGACTACCACGATATACCAGAGGCTCTCCAATGCTTTTCTGATCGGCATGATTGTGGGAATGATACTCTTCGGCGTCATCAGTGACCAACTTGGCCGTAAGACTGGTGCTGTGGCCACAACAATCTTGCTGGTACTAGGCATCGCCTTATCGACTGCAGCCAGTGGTACTACGACTACAGGCATGTTTTGGATGCTTATCATTGCTCGTGGTATTGCCGGTGTAGGCGCAGGAGGAGAATATCCAGTATCTGGCGCTGGTGCCGCCGAAGCGACCGACGAAGACGCCAAGTTTCGCAAAAGGAGAGGCTTCATGTTTGCGATGCTCGCAGACTTATCAGCCAGTCTAGGATATGTTTGGGGAGGCTTGGTGCCGCTGCTGCTGCTGTTGTGCGTTGACCAGCAAGTCTCAAAGTACCATATTGTTTGGCGAACCTCATTTGCGTTGGGTATGGCACCCCCCCTTCTCATCTTCTGGTTCCGGATGAGAATGGCTGTTTCAACAGCGTACCGAAATTCAGCATTGCGGAAGCAGAGGATGCCATACTGGCTTGCACTGAAACGATATTGGCGACCGCTTCTTGGTGCAGCATCAACATGGTTCTTGTATAACTGGATCTCTATTCCCTTCGGAATTTTCAGCTCAACAATCATATCAAGAGCCAACGTAGAGGAAAGTCTTGTTAAAACGCTCGGGTGGGGCGTAGTCATTAACTGTTTCTACATCCCCGGCCCTTTCATCGGGGGGTACCTATCGGACAAAATTGGGAGACGTCAGACCATGGCTTTGGGTTTTACGTTGCAAGCAGTCCTCGGCTTTGTCCTCGGGGGCGCGATGAATCCTATCCAGGGCGTATTTCCTCTCTTTGTTGTCCTCTACGGCATATTTTTGACGCTTGGCGAAGTTGGCCCAGGAAGGTAAGGGTATCTTCTGTAACCGTTGAGACCATTTAACTTACCGCTTCCACAGTACCGTTGTTCTGATAGCTTCCGAATGCTTTCCCACGTCCATACGTGGTCAGATGATGGGGCTTATCTCAGCCTTTTCGAAAGCGGGAGCTGCGATTGGCACACAGGTAAGCTCGCTCTTACCGTCAGTTATTACGGAGTTGATCTGCACTGACACGGTATGAAAGGTGTTTACTGCGATTTTGAACAAGTACACCACCGATCCATCTAAGGGAAACCAAGTTGCATTTCTGATTGGTTCTGGGTTCGCTGTTCTTGGTGCTATCATCGCGCTTTTCGTTATTCCAGACATCTCAAGGCACCTAAATGACGACGATGAAGCTTGGAAGAAGTACCTAGCTGAGAATGGCTGGGAAGCTCAATGGGGCGACGAGGTGACACGCGATCCGTCCGGTGTTATTATGGATAAAGCTGCGTCTTAGCTTAATCACCACAGCTTGATTAGTGCACAATACATTGGATCAATACCTATCGCAACAAAAAAAAAAAGCCTGATTTTTGGATTCATTGGCTCATAAGGGATATGCCGGAACTCACAGGTAAAAGGTTTTACAAGTGTCTTGACCGGATGGAAAAAAAAGCAGTTACCTCACTCAGGTACCAGTCATTATCTCGAAGTAAAGATACCCATAGTCGATCGGTGTCTGCCTACTCATTGGAGGGTTGGAACATCTACGTGGTACTTGAATAAGTTGTTCGTGCTTTGAATGGGGCACTTTCGCTTAGGCTTGCTGACATGTCTACCTCAGTAGTGTTCAGATCAGGATATCGTACTTAGATGGTCTACCTTAGCCGGCTGCCCAGGGTGAATGGGGCTTGTTGGGGGATGACATCTCGGACGTTGAAAGAATGATTGACATCGGCACGTTCCATGAATATGCTGACTCCTTTGACAAAAAGACTTTGGGAAAAATGAGGGGCAACGATACAATGAGTTCAATTCGTGACTGTCATCCTACGGATACCCGATTTTGACTCCGGTTGAGCTTGCCAAGCTGATACGCCGGTATACGCCGGTATACCCGTTCGGAAAGGCCATGCAGAATCAAGCTACTTCGGGGCTAGGAGCCATATCACAGGCGGGGCCTGTTAGTCCTAATGTAAAGTCTGCGCAATGGGGTTAAGTATTGATACGATGAGAACGGAAGGAAAGCAATTTTTGCATACGTAGTTAATACGGAGGTGAAAGACCCAGACCTTGAAGGTCACGCAAAGCTCGGCTACACTGTCTACCTGGGAATTCCCTTCAAAGACAGCAGTGGGACATGGTCCTCAAGTTGATGGAACAATCGCCTCCAAGACGTGGGGTGTTGCTAAAAAGGCGCAAGTCATTGCGGTAAAGGTACTTAGGCCAAACCAGGCACGTCAGACAATATGAAGTGACCTTGCCCAGGAGAGATTCAGTTCTCACACTTCGAGAGTTATGACTTATGTCTGGATTCATGGAAGGCTTCGCTTGGTCTATGAAAAGTTTTGACAAAAGGCCTGGCGGCGCAGCCGTGTCATGAGTGTAGGGGAGTCGATACTAGCTAAGCAGCCCGCTCGCGCAGTTTGTGAAGTCAGTAGTAAAATGAAAGGCGGCCCGACGAACTAGGCGTTCAGTACTAAGTTTCACGGAGCATCCGCACAAGGCGTTCTCTCCATAATCGAAGTGGGCGTTGCTGTTGACATTAGCAGAGTATTGCCGGCTAGAACTGCCAGAGCAATCCCCGTCGCAGCGATTGCTATCAACAACACTGCATGGCAACTTAGTAATTTGAGATCTGGCGCCGACTTGTATGCATCGGGGGTAGATATATACTCCTTGTCTCTTGAGGCTAGCAAAGACGCTGCCTTGAGCGGGACTTTCACGACATGACCACATGTTCTTAGGCTAACTTTGCATTTGAAAAGTCTCGAGCCAGGCTTGTAAACAGTGGATGCCATCACGGCCAGGATTTTGGAGTTGTGTGAGCGCGGTACCGTTCAAGGTGTTCCGGGAGAAGTACCCCGAACTTCTTGGCGTCCAATGGTACCGGTGTTTAGCTGTCGGATCTTACGACCAACTGATGCGGAATAAGTTGTTGACGATGGCGTAAAGGCCGAATACCGCCGAGCGCAACTACGGGTCTAAATTCTAGGTAGATAATGGGTCCACTGCGAACCTGTGTGATGGAAACCGTCGATCCGAGCGGATAAGACTCGGACTTTAGGAAGATACGTTGCCCGAGCCGAGGGGTTTTCAGTATAATAATTACCGATAAGACCAGTAATTCTGCGTTGTGCATTTCCTCTTGGTGATATTACTCCGTCTTCTCATAGTGATCAAGCAACCAGAATTCGAAAAATGCGCACCCAATCCTTGCTTGGAAAAGGTGACTCTACGGAGTCTTGGGCCCTGAGAAGTGTCTCCGGAGAAGAATACATCGTCCAGATTGGTTTCCCAAGAGACTGGCAGAGTCGGTCCAGGCAAGATCATGAGGCTCCGGTTCCGGTTTTGTATGTCAGGCCGACTACCATGTCCGTATCCATCACTCTGACAGGCAGCCAGTTACCTTACGGATGGAAACTCTGTGTTTCTGAGTGCTTTAGAATCAATGCATCGACATTTATGTATGCGCTCTTCAGATACTCAGGGAATCGTAGTCGCTATTGGCTACCCTATACCCGCGGACTCGAGATTTCTCATGAGCGCCCGCAGAACTAGAGATCTCACCCCACCTGCCGATGGAGCATCTGGCCATGAAGGGGGTGCGGATGTCTTCCTTAGCTTCCTGCAGAACAAAGTCAAAGCTCTAGTTGCTCGGCGGCTTTACGAGACCCGAGGGGCGACTGTAGGCCGTGAAGCGCTATTTGGACATTCGTATGGGGGGCTACTCTCTCTGCACACCCTATTCACAAGAACAGACATGTTCCACTGTATCTTGGCCAGTAGCCCCAGCATTTGGTGGAATGACAGTTACATCCTTACCGAAAAAAGGCTTTTCCAGGAGGAAATAGGATGTCAGAAGAATAGTCCATCGCTCATGCTTTTTGTTGGAGATGAGGAACAAAATCCAACAAGAAGGAGGGGAGAAGGCAATGACGAGTACAGTAGGAGGCTGAGACGACACCGTGGACTGCAAATGGTTGATAATGTTATCACTATGCATTCACGGTTACAAGAAAGCACACGGCTAGACCGTCTCGCGATGAGGGTCTACGATGGAGAAGACCACGAGTCTGTCGTAGCCTGCTCCCTTAATCGAGGGCTGGCAACGTTCCTTGACGATTGGCCGTTAATATGAACTAAGGGATACACATGCCTGTCACGCAAAGCCCAATTACTAGTTCGTTGCATTGGAAATGTTCCCAGTGTGATACACCAAGTTTTGTGATTTAATTACAAACGAGTATTCGAAGCTGTCCTTGTCTTGAGCACGTGAACCACGCTAACTTCGGACATCTCGATGGCCACTGGTTCTTGCCGAACTATGCTAATGGCAGAGTGCCCAGTGCATCCCGAGTATTGCCTCAGAATCTTTTGACACTGAAACTCGAACCATGTTGTTCTTGAAGTGGCCCAAGAAGCGAAGAAAGTCTCACGGAGACTGTTTACTCAGCTGCTGGACAGTGATCGTAGTAGCCATCGGCATTGTTGCCCCACCATGTCGGGAAAGGGACAGAGGGGCCACCGGCGCCGAATACCGCGAATGACAGGATGAAGAGTACAGTAAGACTAGCGCCGTCAAATGCACCGGTGACAAGGTACGAGTAGTCCTTGAAGATGCGAGGGCGGTAGTTGCGGAGGTAGAATTGGACGAAGAAGCCACTGATCAGCGAGCTGAAGAGTACGCAAGTCTGAGATGCATTGTACGGAATATAGCCCGCATATTGAATGAGTTGGGGCAAGTTAATGTCGTACAAGGAGTAACCGCGGATTTTGGGGATAAACTGAGCTGCGTTAGCAAGTGTAGCATACATGTATTCGAGCAACGCCATCGGAGACTTACGTATGCAATGATACGGTGGACAATGACAACGCCAAAGCCGATACCTAGGCCAATCGGCACAAGAGCATACTTGCCACCAGTCTTGTACAGGTACTTCGCCAGCGCCCAGGAAGTGGCATTGGTGTTGTACGATTGCATCGTCGCACCGCTCCAAGAGCTGTTTCCATCGCTGTCCACGAGAAGCTCTCGATTTCCGTTCACAATCGAGACCATGACTGCGTAGTTGATGAAACCACCAATGATAGTACCGTAGATTTGGGTGAGGAACATAACACGAGGAGGGATTTTCACTGGTAGACCAGGTTAGCAAAGTTAAGCAAGTCGTAGAGACTGACACATACAGTATTCTCCCATCTTCAGGTCGTTGGAAAGATTAACAGCGTTCGAGATGACGTTGTGCGACCAAGCGGCAAAATACATGTTGCCAATGGGACGCTCAGGAAGGATGAGACCTGCCAGCATCTTCGATAAGTTGTTCGTAGCAATTCCATTACCGAAACGAGAGTAGAGAATCGTGCTCTGGACGCCAGTCAGCTGGGAATTGGGAGCTAATACGTGTGTTCCATGCTTACCAATGGCGCGATGAAAATTCCCAGAAGCAGGGACACGACATATGCCCAGGCCGGAAGCGTGACGTTCTGTGTGGTGACAACAACGAGGCCAAGAACGAAGCTGATGACCAGTACAATGACATACCACCACCAAGGGGTCTCCTTGTAGTGTTTGGTCATATGATCGTGATGGCGATCATCATATCTACCACTCTTTGCGCTCTGATACGCCCTCTTGACGTCTCCGCCCCAGAAAAAGAAGCAGTGGGCAACCAACGCCCCAATCTAATGTTCTGTCAGCCTTCGTGCCTAGTAGCGTATGGCCTGTATAACTCACCGCCGCATTGGCCATGAACATCGCGTACGCGAAACTGCCTGTGAGCCTTGGGATGCCATACTTGGCGAGGGCCTCCTGGTTGAGCACACCGCCAGTGAAAACCTTGGCAATGGGATACGCAGTACCGTCCTCGGATCGCAGTCGCGTCGACATGAAAGGCTGCGACTTGGCATCCCAGGCGTTTGTGTAGTAGATTCCAATCATTGCAAGGAAGCAAATGAAGAAGCCAATAGCAGAGTGGGCCTGCAGAGTCAGCGGAAGTGAAGTGTTGAATGAAGTAATCTGGTGATACGTTAGTTTTCAAGGTTACTGTGCTGGAGTGATGGTTGGTTTCCTTACATATTGCCAGTCGAAAGACAGGGAGAATAGGCCTAAGCCCTCATTGTTGATAGATCCGCCAAAGAGATTTGTGAGAACAGCAGCCTTTGAACCTGTGGCGTTCATGGCTGCGAGGCAGGGAATGGAAACGGAGTTCAGCCATGGAAAGATGTATGCCGGGAAGAATTCGTAAACAAACATTCCTGCGAAACTGTACCAGAACCATCGCAGAGGCTTGGAATTTTTCAAATCCTGCCAGTGAAGACCTTGAAGGGTCTTGACTGTAGGGAGAGTGCTCCAATAGACAGCATCGACGTGCCACACGGCGATGGGGCGCATGACACCGCAAATGCCGTAGCCGAAGAGACCAATGGAAATGACAGTCAAGACGACGGTTGTCGGACTCAGAGGCAAGTCGTAAAAGAGATCCTGTGCCGCAAACACCTGAATACTAGCGGCGGCATTGGACGCAGATGTGGCTGTGATGGAGCAGATCGCATGTTCTTTCAGCCCCCAGGGACCCGGGTTGAAAAATTTGAAGATCTTAACGTACGCCGGAAGTTCGCCTTCGGGATGGTCCTGCCTCCAACGAGCTTCAAGTTTATCACCACGAGGGAAGACTTTGGCCCATGCCTTGCCCACGAAGTAGCCGATAAGAACGATGAAAGTTCCGGAAATGGTGACGGCGGTCGGTTTGAACTAGTAGACAAAGAAGAGCATCTTGTTAGCCAGAGCTCGTTCCACATCCGAGTCACCAACAAGATTAAAAAGCTCACAGTGTAGATTTGACTCATGACAGCCTGGAAAGCTGAGAGGCAAGTTGCCAGAAACATACTCCGAAAGGTTAACGCAGGGTCGAAGTCATCCCGGAGCGGCAGTAAGTATCGGGCAGCGTCGGCACCGGTAATGATGATGGCATTGTCGCTATTATCGTCCTTCTCATGGTTTCCATCGTCGGAGGTCGTAGTTGCCGGAATAGCTTGAATCTCGGAAGCAAGTTCCTTTCCAACCCCTGACTCGTCAATGCTGACTTTCTCGTTGATGGCTTGGTGAGAGGGGACCGAAACAATTTTGCCCTCAACGGGATTCAGCCCCCCCACCACGATGGCATCTGTCAATGGCACCGGCATAGTCGCAACGAAAAAGCACAGACCAGGGCAGTAAGGCAATAATCAGACAGACCAGGAACTCAAATAAAAGGATCGGCTCGCCAACCTGGAGTACTAACAGTTCGGGATTTCCGCACATCTGGGGGAAGGCAAACGTGGTCATTTTGTACTCTATGCCTCAGCTTGTTGCTGAGTGGCGACCCATGTTGTACGACTGATCCGATATTGATTGTCTTGGTGATAAGGGGTTCGATGTCGTGATAAGGACCGGCATTGGTGCAATTGGGGGCTTTGGAGCTGTTGTAGGACAGACCAGCTGTTGGATGCCGCTCGGCAGGGATTGCGGCATGTAGTCTGGATTAGAGCCGGGGTCTTTGAGCGAGCCCGGCTGATTGGAACGCCCCTCCACAAAGAGAACTACGAGGTTTTAGGAAGGTCCCTATCAAAAGGTTACTGACGTGATAGGGATTCCCCGGAAACTCCAAGGTTTCGTGATGGCTTCTTTCTACTAGCAATGCGCAGACGTGGGCATGTTCTCCGGCTGCTCGGCCCATTAAGGGAAAGAGGGTGTCCCAAGCAATGCCCAGGCGGGAAGGTCATGTCTTAAGCCTTGCCAAGATGTGGCCGAGACCTTGGGGCGACTGCTGGCGGATTCGGCCATCCATCCCAATATTCCAACTTATGCCATCTATCGGAGTTGCGATACCCTGGCTTGTCTTGATGAAGAGCTCGGCAGGGGTTCTTAGATGAAGCACCTGACGCTCATTTGCTGGCCCCAGGTGGGGGTGGATCCCGGTCCTAGCACTTTTGTCCTTGACGTGCTCGGTCGCCCGAACTTTTGCTCCAAACGTGCTTGATTGAACTTTTGTTTCTGACGACGATGTGGCAGGAAATTCGCTGTTTCACAGCCGTGCAAAAGACTACGCCTGTGAGCCCGACGCATGGACTATGAGCAGATGATGAACCGGTCAGTCGGCATCTCTATCTTATGGTTGTCGGGTATGCCTCCTTATCTCATCGGAACACGCGGCCAATTTGACAAAAAAGACGCAAGGTTACTTTTTATTTCGAATTGGTGTTCGCCCCCATGACAGTCAGTCTACACGTGGGTGTGGGGGCAATACATCCGGGGCCGTTACGATGCAAGTGGATCACATCAAGTAGACCAGTAAGGCATGAAGAGTTCGAGATGGCAAGCCGGACGGAGAACTGAGCGATTCTTCGTTTTCCACGCGACGAAAGCAGAATGAATATGCAGTGAACCCAATAGCAAGGGGGGAGGAAATACGGACACTAGGAACTGCAACGGCCTCATGACGAGAGACAGTTGCTTGGCAATCCTAACTGTGAAGGCAAAAGCCAATAGGGCTTCCCATGAACGTCAGTTAACCGTTGCTCATTACGCTCACCTTCTCACCGAGGATGAGGTGGCAACGGATATACCGGAATGACGCTCCCAGCCTGTGTGACTGAGTAGGGCCCTGAAATATAACTATGGGCGACCTACGTGGACTATTCATCGCTGACGAGGCTTCTAAAGCCTTGCCTTTTGGCTACAGCTAATAGTGATGATGTCCGACTTGTCCGTCTTAGGCAGTTCTCTTGGACACGCTCACGCTTCGTTATTATCTTCGAGTGTATGGAGACCGACGTAGCATCCGAGGGCACTATTACACAGCACAGGGTATCAAACTCGGTCAATAGGCTCTTTGCAAGAGAGTTGGCTTGAATCATCCTACGATCACTTCAATTTCGCTACACATAGCAGTAGTGTGCACCAATTTAGACGATGCTTTCGAGAAGAACCCTATCATATGGGACTTCGATTCAGGGGTAAAGAAACTTTGTTAAGTCTGGACTAGAGATCGGTGCAGAAGGTTCTATAGTCAAGTTATGTTTATAGACCGAGGACCACACGCAAGGTCTCATGGTGTACAACAGTGATAGGGCTAAAGTGCTTTCTAAAATTTAAAAGAAGGAACCCCTTTCAGACTGCCACTTGAAGAGCTGTGCGGAGGCAGTGGCTGATATTGAGGGGTGTATCTATGTTGCTAGTCTGGGCGGTTGACTGAGCACCATGTCTCTATCGAAGAATCTGTTTATTGGAAAGTGAGAGAACAGTACTGCTTCTGAACACCCTGAGATGACACTCTTTTCTCTTAGGCATTGCAATAGTGATAGGAACTAATAGCCACGGCTCCAGCTTCCATTCTGACGTTCGAATCTATAACTGTTCTGTGCAAATCAATTATAAACGCCTCTAGGAAGGTCAGTCTCGTTCAGTATCCCATCGGTCGCGGCATGACGTCAGCACAACCATCTCTAGGTTTTTTTCAACTTCAAGAAATTCCTTGAAAATGCACTCGTGGGAATAATGGAAATAGGATCGGATTATCGTATAGCTTGCTATTACCCCTCACAAAAATAAGTATCTATCCACTGACGTCATGCCACCACAGAGGGGATAACAAACCCAACAATCACTCTTGAACCCTTTTTACTAGAGCGCACGCATCTATTCAACTTACAAGTTACTTTTTGCGACACTCGCAGCCTTGTCGATCGAGGACTATGCGAACCCTCCTTTAGTCGCCCCAGCTCCTAACGACTTTCCTCTTCTAGAATGAGCTGTGCTTGATTTAGATTATTCTCTACCGCAGCCATGGCTACTACGGGACTCGAAGACACTGCTGAGAGTGAGTTTCTCCGAAGCCCCTGTTTGGTGGCGGGGGCGATGGTTTACTTCGCTCGTGTAGAGATGTTGCACTTTTTGCTTGCTCTGGCCTGCAAGACTTCGCACTCTATTCAGCATGGACAAGGTCTTGGGCTAACACGCTGTGGAACAGGTCAAATTGAGGCCAACTACGGGGAGATGGTCGGGTCCTTCGATGACATGAGCCTCACGCCTGAGCTTCTCCGTGGTGGTAAGTTTGCGGCGCGCCCACACAGTTGATCTGCGCTCCATACTGATATCTGGCCAGTGTATGCTTATGGCTTCGAGCGTCCCTCGACTATTCAGCAGCGTGCCATCATGCCCATCATCAAGGGCCGCGATATAGTTGCCCAGGCTCAGTCTGGTACCGGAAAGACATCTACTTTCTCTATTTCGGTACTCCAAAAGATCGATCCCGCGGTGAAGCAATGCCAGGCGCTCATTCTGGCCCCGACTCGCGAGCTTGCTCAGCATATTCAAAGGGTCGTTGTTGCTATTGGCGACTTTATGAACGTGGAATGTCACGCCTGCTTTGGTGGAACAAGTGTGAACGATGATATAAAGGCCTTGCAGGATGACCCTCAGATCGTTGTCGGAACGCCTGGCCGCATTCATAACATGATCCAACGTCACTTCCTCAAGACTGATGCTATAACGATGCTCATACTCGATGAGACTGACGAGATACTTGCTGTAAGTGCCTATTCAAATGTCTCTTGGTACCTCTCAGTCGCTAATATCTATCTTGTAGCGCGGTTTCACTGAGCAAATCTATGATATCATCAAGCTCCTCCTGCCTCAGTCGACCCAGGTTATTCTTCTATCTGCTACTATGCCCCAGGACGTTCTTGAGGTCACCACCAAGTTTCTGCATGATCCTATCCGCATCCTGGCCAAGAAAGATCGGCTTACCCCCGAGGGTATTAGACAGTTCTACATCATGGTCGAGGAGGAGCGGAAGCTCAACACTCTTTTCGATCTGTACAATATCTCTGCTTCTCGGACAATCACCTTCTGCAACACCCGCAAAAAGCTCGAATGGCTGGCGGACAACCTGAAGTCCCGCAACCTTCCCTGCTCCGCTATACACGGGGATATGACTGCCATTGACCGTGCTACGATTATGGAAGAATTTCGTGCTGGTTCTGCTCATTTCTTAATTGCTACTGAGCTACTCGCTCGAGGAATAGACGTCCAGAAAATTCCTCTGGTCATTAACTACGATCTTCCTGCCAATCATGAAAACTACATTCATCGTGTCGGTCGTGGCGGATATCTTGGGCGGAGAGGCGTCGCTATCAACTTCGTCACCCCTGATGATTCCAACCTGTTGAGAAAGATCGAACATTTTTACACTACTGATATTAAAGAGATAACTACTACTGATATCAAGCCGCATCTCCAAGCGCTTGAGACTTGAAGTGTAAGGGAAAGGATAACTAAGTTGAATAGTATTAAGAGTCTAGCCCTCGTGAGTCTATATAGGGGTAATTTTAATATATTAAATTAAAGTTAAAGCATAGAGCTTTTTAAAATAGAAGTTCTATAAAACAATACTTAAATAGAACCTTTATAAAAATAATATAATTAATTATAATGATATTTAAATTAAAGGTCGGATTTATTTATATAATAACCTAATAAGTATAACTAATTTAAAGGCTAATCTAGTCGCAATAATTACTATTATATTTTATAAATATAAATAAAATAAAAATATAGCTACTCTTTATAAAATAAAAAACTTTAAAATAAGTTATATATTAATAAAATAAGAATTACTTTTAAGTAGATAAGTTAAAAAACGACTTTAAAAATAATAAATATATTTAAAATAAAATTTATTTTTAATTTAAATTTAAATTATATTCAAAAATAAATGTTTTTATATTTTTAATAACGAACTTAATATTAAATATTATAATAGTTTTTAAGTAGAGTATTTTGAAATTATTATAAAAAGACACTTAGGTCTTTTTAAATAGCGTTTCTTTTTTAATTTTTTTTTTAATTTTATTTTATTGAAATAAATAAGTACTAAATATATTAAGCTCAGTCCCCTTAACGGAGTAATCCGCTGGGGCCGTACTATATATTATATATTAAAAAAAACTAGGTCTATATAGCTAGCCCTATTATATAAGTATATCGCTAAGCCTATTATTAATAAGTAATAATATCTAATTTATTCCGAATTAAATAGCGGATTTTATATCAAATTATTATATTATAATAAGTAAGTACTTAGGGTATATTATATATATTATATAGTTAAATAGTATATATTGTATTATATGTATTTTTAAAAATTAACTTTTATATTTATAAAGCTAAAAGAAATTATCATGTATTAGGCTCAATATTAAAGTTTTAAATGAAAACTAATTTATTTTATTATTTTAAAAGTATTCTTTTTTAATACTTAACTTCTTTTTATATATTTAAATAAAAATATATTAAAAATAGAAAATAAAAGATATAAATTATAAAAACTAGAAATATAAATATAAATATCTGCCTAATTAAGTAATTCGATAGAGCCGTACTATATACTACGTAATAAATAAAACTAAGTATTTTATACTTTATACCTAATTATTAATTAAAATTATAATTAATTACCTTAGTTATTTTTCTTTTTATTAATTCTTAACTTTTTATTATTCGTTTACAAAATAAGTTTTATTTATTTTAATATATAAACGATTTTTAAGTACTAGCTTATATAAGTAATAGAGTAGGTTAGAGCGTTTAATCTTAATAATTTAAGTTAAAAACTTAATTATAAAAAGTAAGTATTAAATAAGATAATTGAAAGATACTAGAAAAGAACCCTAATTAATAATGATTTAAAAATAATTTATATCTTTTTTAATTAAAATATATATTTTAAAATTGAACTAAAGCTTTTTAATAATCTCACTTTAGATATAATAAAATACTTAATAAATTAGCCAAGAATTAGCTAAAATACTTAAACTTTTGAGCTTATATAATGGTTTTTAGCTTTATAAGTAAAAAATTAATTTTAATAGGATTATATCTTTTAAAACAATTACACGATATAATTTGCTTTTTAATTATATAATATGCGTAATATACTCTAAGTACGTATTTAATATAATATAATAATTATTATATAAAAACTATTATATAACTTGGGGTAAATAAGCTATTTTTATATAGCAGCGCTAGCCTCTTTAGACTTATATTATTATTCTATATAATTAAGTTCTTATTTATGATTAGTAAAAAGGATTTATTTTCAATTTATAAATTTTAAATATATATCTTAATTAACTATTTAATTATTATTAATAAATTAAATAAAAACTTTTTTTTTATATTTATAAATTTTAAATACTTATTTTAATTTATTTTTACTAACTATTAATTAAAAGTTAAAAAATAAGGTTTTAAATAAAGTTAAAATATTAAATTCTAAAATATGTACTATTATATTTTATTTTTATTTATTATTAATAAGTAAAAGAATTATAAAATTTATAATATAACTTATTTTAATTCAATTTTTAATATAGACGGCTAGCTTTTTATTTAATAAATTCATAATTAATAAAGCGTTTTTATTATATTAATAACTATTATTTATATAATAGTTCTTTAACGGCTTTATGAGTATAAAAGATCGACGTTCATAGAATTAAGATTTTAAAAGAATTATATAATATAGTATACTTTTTAATTATATAATATATATAATATATCCTAAGTACGTATTTAATATAGTATGGTAATTTCGATACGAGAACTGCTTATTAATTTAGGATAAATAGCTATTATTTATGTTAATAGTTTATTTAAATATATATTATTATAATATATTAAAATTTAAATATCCGTATATATTCACTAGCCTAACCTATTTATTATATTATTTATTCTACCTAGTTTAAAATAAAAGTAGTCTCGACGTTCTCTAGGGCCCCTAGTTAGTTAATATTATTGATTAAGCCCTATTTATTACTTTAATATCTCTGTTTCTTATATTAATAAGTTAATACCCTAAAAGCTAGCTATAATAGCTATTTAATACTATATTAATATTATATTTTTTTTAGTAATTACTTATTAACTTAAAATTCTCTTATTGAAGCATTATTTAAATACTAATATAGTACGTAGTAAGAATAAAATAATAATTTATAAATACTTACATACGTATTATATTACGTATATATACTTATATCCTTTTATAAACCTTTTTATTAGTTTATATTTATTTAAAAGTTTAAACTACTTTATTATACTTAGTATATTTATTATTATATATTATAAGTTATTATATAATATAATAACGAAGCTAAAAGCTTTCTAAAAATAAATACTATTTTTAATTATTAAAACTTAACTATAAATAAGTTTTAATAATATTTAAACTAAGTATTTAATTATAAGTTTAATTTAGAGAACCTTTTATAACCGCCTTTTTAGCTCAATATTTATTATTAATAAGATTATAATTATTATTATCAAATAATATAATTTAGTTATTATAAGGCTAAATAAAATTATACTTATTTTTAACTTTATATTTATTATAATCCGCTCGGATTATATTATATTAAAGCGTAATTAAAAAAATATTATAAGCTTAATAACTTATATAATACTATTTAAAACTAGATAATAAAGATTATTAATAGGATTTTTAAAGCTCTAGCGTTTAAGTATAGTACGGTACGTAAAGAAGAAGCGATATAGAAAAGGGCCTAATATCTTATTAGCTAGGGCCTAGTATATAGACTGGAGGCCCAGTACGTCAGGCGACTTAAGGTATCGCTAGATGCCGTCGATAATCTCGGTAAGCAGAGGCGGAAGCCCGCCTTGCGCAATTTTTCAATAGACCGTCAAGGCGGACGGGAGCTGGCATGAAAGTAACGAAGATTAAGCCGGATGGACGGGGTAAGCGCCGTGGGGAGACCCCCTCTTCGGTGGATAATTAACACACACCCCTCGGACTTGCCACTAATCCGGGGCATTCGCAGTGAAGGTAGACTGACCAGATTCCACACAAGGTTCGCTGAGGGCTTAGGTAACGAACCATCCAAACCCAGCTCTTGGAGGAGATCGGGCCAATCCATCCTTGCGTCAGTCCTTCCATACATTCGCTAGGGTCTCGAACAACACAAAAACCGCAGCTTTTGAATGTCTCCTCCACCAGTCTTTCACTCGCCATTGGCAATTGAAATATTACCTCAGCGTGCAGTCTAGCCGGGAGCCGACGACATCACGCAGCTCGTAACGGTACAGAAAAAAGCAGACGAGGCAGGATGAGCGATCACGCAGGCGAGGGTACCCCGGCCGGAGAGGCAGAGCGGTAGACCAAATTCAGAAAGGGCGAAGGGCAATGCACTAGGAAATTGTCCCGTTGGGTGCACGAGGCCGTGGACAATGTGCCTAATATGTCGGATGCGGCGCCATTCTCGAAGTAAGACGGGTGAGATTCCAGACCGGCTACGACACAGCTGGCGAGGGAAGCGGTGTGACAAGGTAGCCGGCGAGGGTCACAACGCGGTTCTAAGGGTGTCTCCTAAAAGCCCGGTACAAGAGTCCAGTCTAACTCAATTATAGAAGGTATACCATTTCGCACTGTTTCTAGCCAAGAACGCTTTCCTAGACATTAAACTGAGACGAATGCCTATGTGTGACTTCAAGCCAGTTCAGGCATGACATACATTAGTCCGAGCCTGTCTTCCCATCAGCCAGCCTCAATTGTCAGCTCTCCAAAGTCAGACCACTGTGAGACACCGGAGCTATATACTCTTGCAACTCGCCAAGTCACTCATCCGACTGCAAAGACGTGACTAAATCCAGCACAAGCGGGCCCCCGCGTACACTCATCTCATCTGAGGCTCTAACGGCGTACGAGCAATGGCCCGACACGGCGGTCCAATAGAAACATTCGGCGTTGCAGGGGTTTTCTAGAGGCATTGTACGCGTCTGGCTCCGGGAATCGGTCCTAGCCGTGAGAGATCAGGGACTAGAAGGCTGTTTCCTGGCTACTCACCTCTTGATGAATGTATTTCCAGTGGCGGTTATGGCTCTAGCAACAGGACTGGCGACTGGCGTAGATTTCTCTTAAGATATGCTCTAGGCTAAGGGTTATCCGAGGTCGCAACAACTGTACTACCTCCGGCCTGTTTCGGCCACCGACCTAGAAGATGACTTTGCATATCTTTGCCGTTACCGGGTGACCGGATCCGACAGACAAACTGCAGGCAGAAGAGTTTTAATATCCCTGGGAGAATCCTATGCTCCCGCCAAGCCTACCACTTCTGTGTATCGTTCCACGGTATACGTATCCACCCATCGATGCGGCAGGGAGGAGGGAAGCGGCGACTGGATCAAGGGAAGAACCGTCGTCTACCCTCCCTCGCATCCACAAGAAAGCATGACAGGCTCGCCGGATCCGACTCCCTAGCGGGCCATGCCTTGAAGCGAACCGCCAGGCTCGCCTGTTAGCACGAGCCGGATTCATACGTCTATTGCGCAGATGGGCGTTGTATCTGCGGCTGAGACATGTCACCTCAGCTGCGCATTAGCGCGTGGCTAACAAGCGGCTAGGAGTCTACACGTCTTTCATAATCTCTCATTTGTTAACATCGTCTTCTTGACAGCTATGCAGATGTTCTCGGACGGCTCGTGAACTGAGAGTTGTAGGGGCCCTGGTCTAATTATCACGTTAATCTCATGGAGACCTTGCTGACCAAATGAGGCACGGGCCTAGGAGCGAGCCACTGTGGGTACCAAGAGACATAATCAGATCATGGCTTGAACTAGTCCAGTTCAATTAGAAGGTAAAGGAACGGGCCGCTACGACTACATTCCTTCGACCGGTGATCTTTTTATACGGCGGTATAATTGATTGCACTGCCGACCATGCTCTTGGCTGAAACCAGAATAGAATGGACTGCATAACTAGAGCTAGGAAGCAAAAGCTAAAATACTAGAACCATAGCGATAATGCTGACCCAAAACTGTCTAAAACCTGGCATTCCCAGATGCGTCCCGTTGCCACACAGGCGTAGCGGTGGGAGGCCTTTGGTCTTAGTTCAGCTGACCGAAGCTAAGGGCTAATTGAGGGTCTTAGTGAGCATAGACGTTCCAAGCCCCCAAATGCGGTCACTCTTGTCGCAAGAGCGTACCTTGATACTGACGCCTAAAGCTATCGAGACAGATGACTTGGTCACACTAGGCCAGCTTGTAACCGTTCCCGGCACAAAGTCTTCAGGACAAGATGCCTCAGCTTCGTTTCCCCATCTACTAGTTTTTCCGGGATTTATTACCCATGCCAAAGAGGTAAACGTTGTCACGAGACATATGCCGCCAGGGACCAAGGTCAGCAACAGACAAGTGCATTAGCTGACTGGGCGACGACTTTGGGAATTCCGTTCCGTCAAAATGCTTTGAGACTGAGGGAATTTCCAAGAGGAACGATCCTTTGATTCTCTACTTCGCCTTGGCGCTGAGACCGAGTAACCTCAGGGTTGCAAACGGTAAATCGTCAATCACTCATGATTATGCTCGCGCCCTGCTTGTGGCACATCACCGTCGTACGGTTACCTGGACGTATAAGAATACACACAACCCATGGCTATCCTTTACAGTGTCATCTGCTCCTTCAGCTTCAGCCCCTTCTGCGCATCGACTTCATAATACTCCCAAGCTTTACCACCGAGTTTCTCCTAAAACCCCCCCATTCAAAATGGTCATTACACTAAGCCAAGCCTCTGCGGGGTTGAGAGATCTCAAATCCAGGGTGAGCGCCGAGGCGGTTCACGTTTCCGAACTCTCTGATGACGACGTTTATGAGTCTGAGCAGGCTAAGAAGGAGGTAGGCCATGAACTCAAGAGCCCAATTCCAAGATACACTTGTTAACGAATCTTTTGCCGCAGTCGCTGGAAACAATCCAACTTGTTCAAAATATGATTCGGCAATCCCTGGAGGAGCATGAGGATGCCAAGAAGAGAGTTCCGAAGCAGGACAGCCAAGCTCTCGACTTCGCAGGAGTCCAAGATCCCAACCAGAGCTTCCAGGACGCCACTCAGAACAACCTGAGGAATGTTGCCCAAGTCGCAGGTACGATGTCCGGCTCTATCCAGGACATTATGAGTAACTTCAATTCGATTTTGGGTCTTGCTGGCATCGAGCAATTCTCCGCTACGTTGGAGTCCGTTCCGGCAGTTGGTATCCTCGACAACACGGTCCAGTACATGGCCGTGACTCTTGATCCTGCCACATCGCAGACCCAGCCGGCATGGTCGCTCCTGGACACTTTACCGGCAAGCCCCTCCGGCACAGACACGGCGGCCCTGTTTTCGTACAATGGAATATTCTTTGTCGCCGTCGGTCCCAACGTGTGGCAGAAGACCCCTAAGCCCCCCGGCGACCCATCCCTGGCCATGGCAGCCGTCGACAACTGGTCGCAGATGTTCTACCCCGGATGGCAACCACTAGGCTCTTGTCTGCCCGTTGGAGACTCCCTGTGCCTTGCCCCTTACAACAATGTCGCCCCAGACGGGACCACGACGTACTCGGCACTGATCAAGCTTGCCTCTGATGGCACTTTAAGCTGGGCACAAGGCGCAATCGCGGCGAACATGAACTTCCAGCCTCTGCTGCCCGTGGGCAACATCCCAATGCCAGCCCTCCTCAAGATTGCCTATTGGAATGGTTCTCTTTGGGGACATGACGCTGCCAATGTGATCCACGAGATCAAGCCGGCCCTGGCTGGTTCGGGATCTCTGACTGGCTATACTGTCGGGCAGACATTCCAGTCCCCGAAGCAGATCAAAGACTTTACAGCCGTGGACACGGGGATTATCATACTTGCCGACGATGGCTTTCTGTACGAGTTAATCATCAACCCACCTAAAGACAACGCATCGCCCCCAACCGTCACCTGGAACCAATCGATTGCCCAAGGTGGTGTCACCAACCTGAGCGCCGCGTCCCCGGGTGTTATCCTTAATCTGCGAAACCTCACCACGTACCTCAAGTCACAGTACGTTACTACGCAAACCAATCTCTTCCCGTACATCAACCAGATTCAAGGTTTCTGCGCCAGCCACAAGGTGTACCTGAGCAACCTTCTCCAGGCGGCCCGAGATTGGGCGAATGCGACCACTCCCGCAGACAAAGAACAGATTGCCAATGGCGAGGGCCAGGTCGCCATCCAGCATGCACAGGTCATGGGGAAGATGCTTTCGACTAGTCTGCAGGCCGCGAACCAGATGGTCGTGGATATGACGCGTCAGACCTCCCAAATCAACAACTCGATCGCGAACCAACTCGCGAATATTGGACAGCAAATCACGGACTTGCAGGCAACACTGAGCGCCCTTGAGACCCAGGAGAAAGCCTTGACGGCAGGCATTTGGGCGGCAGTTGGCGCCTTCATCGTCGGTCTCGGAATGGTCATTGCGGGCTTCTTCTTCCCGCCTTTGGCTCCCGGGCTGTGGTTGCTCGGCGGTATCCTCGTCGTCGGCAGTGTAGTTGCAATTGGTGTTCTAGCATCCGAAAGAGGCAAGTGCCAGGCCGCGATTGCGGCCACGTCGACATCCATCCAGGCGTTAACACAGTCAAAGAGCCTGCTCGTCACCATTTCCGGCAGCTTCACCAACCTCGCTCAGAACTACGGCACCCTCAACGCATTCTGGACCTCGATGTTAAGTATCAGCGGCGCTATCACGAGTCTTGAGAACCTCGGCACGTTTCTGTTACAGGACCAATCTTCTATTGAGGCAGCCCAGCAGTCCAATCAGGAGATTATTGACTCCCTCAACAACTACATCCAGGTACTAGGATCTCAGGGCATCGTCCCGCCTACCATCACGCCAGGCCCACCTCTGCAGAAGCATCTTTCGAGCCTAGACGTCCCCAAGGTGGTTAACCAAGTCGCATCCTCCTATCCAAACAAGGACTTGCGCAAGTCCATGCAGCTTAGTCTTGTGGCATCCCTGCTCCAGTCTGCCTCAACCCAGCTTTCTACTAAAGATACCCAAGGGTATTTCGCAACTATACAAATGGCTGCTTCTCTCAACGCCGTTACCCATAGCTTAGTTTTGCTTTAAATTACAAGACTATCAAGTCATTATTTTAAATTATTAAAAGCCCAGACTATTTTATAATAATAAGACCCGCGCTACTTACTTAGATATTTATTATTATAATATCTCAAAATACGGCTATTAGTATATAATTATTAACTTAACCTATCTATCGCCCTAGTTATTACCTCCTAACAGCCATTATTTACGTTAATAGCCTACCGACGATTAATTCTATATAAAAAAAAATTCGGTACTAATAAAATATAAGGGTTATAATAATTAGGATTAAGGTCTAATAACGATTAATAACCTAAATACTATATATATTATAATAAGTTAAAAATAAATAAGCTTATTAAAAATTAATTACGAGTTAATTAATATTAATAATAATATATTTAATAATAAGTACGGTTATTTTAAAACTAATTTACTTTTAACTAGTTATTTAATAATTATTAAATAATAGTATATATAAATATAAATTAGTATATTATAACTAATTAAGTTACTATTTTAACTTATAAATTTAATAATAACTATAATAATATATCTTATCTAATAATATTTAACTTAATCTATTTTTAAAAAATAAAAAAATAAAAAATACTATAATTATATAGTAAATAAGTAGCTTAGGAAATTTAAATACGGTATTACTAATTTTAAATATATTTATAATAAAATACTTTATATACGAACTAAAGCTATAACTTTTTATATTATATATACTAAATAAAAATTATATAAAAATAAATTAAAATATATTTTTATAATAAGCTATATATTCTTAATAATTAAGTAATTAAAAAAGTAAAAATATAAGTATTAGCTTATAATATTTTATATAATTAATAAGAGGTTTATAATAATTTATTACCTAAGCTAAATAATATATTAACTATTATAAAATTAAGTTCACTATTATTACGTGGGCGATAGTTATGTATTAAAGCCGTTACGGCCATTACTAGAATTAAAAGTAGGGCTAGGGAGAGGGGGGGTTAAAGCCGGCACATAAAAGAGGTATAAAGCTATAGAGATTCCTAGCAATAAAATAAATAAAAGTAGTATATAATTAAAATTATAAACCGGGTTATTATGGGAATCTAGTTTTTAGTATTATATTTTATAATTTGAGTTTAGAAATAGGAGAAGGGGATAGTAAATAGTTTTATAATATTGTCCTAGTCCTCGCATTTACTAGCTAATTATATAATAAGGTCGTTAGTAGGCTAGAGAACCTGACTGAGTAATAGAACGTAAGTAGGGAGTAAAGTAGATTAAGAAAAAAATATATAAAATTAAGGGGTAAGAAGGTAGGATTATAAAAAAAGGATAAAAGGAATTAGTTGTAAACAGTAAATAGAAAAAAGTAACTAATATGTATAGCTAAAAATAGAGCTATTCGTTTATAATACGTAATATTCTATTTTAATATATACGTTATATAAGTATATAGTCGTAGCTAACGAAGTTATAGCTTATTTACGTAATTATTATTAGTTAATTATTACTAAGGCTAGGATAAAAGTTGCTAGAGTAATTAGTAATATAACTAATATTATTTATAGCTAAACTAAATTAGAGTTGTTTTATTACCCCGACGTTATAATTAAACCTATTGCCCATATCGTACTAGCTTAAGTTAATAAATTACGTTATTATTTATATTATTATATATACCGCTGCGTGCGGAATATATAAAAATATTATTAAGTAGAATATAAATAGTAGAATAATTAGTAAAAGGGAGGTAATATATAAAAGAGGGCTATAGTAGTAAGGGATTTACTATAGATAACGAGGGTACTATACTAGTAGTTTTTTTTATCGCGCGCTAGGAGCTAATGGTTTGAGGTTAGGTAGGGGTTGGGGGTGGCCGTTAGAAGCGAGTTATCGGGGCTAGGGACGGATAACATAGTATAGTTCGTTATATTATATAAGAACTAAAAAAAGTAGTTTAAAACCGATGTATAAAAAAAGGTTAGTATAATAAATAAAAAGTTAAAGCTAAATAAGTAGTTATATTACGTTAAGTAAATAAAGGATTTAAAAAGATTAAATAAGACGTAGTTATAAAAGGCTACGCGACTAATTAAGGATAGTAAAGAAATATTATAGTTTGTATAAGCCGTATTTAATAACGTTACTAATAAAGTACGCGCTATAGTAGTACTGCATAAGGTTAGGTATAATATATTATTTAAGGTAGAGTAAAAAGAGATTGGCTAGAAACTAGTATGGCTATTTAACAACTGTATAAAAAATAACACGTAATAGTAGTATAAAGAGGTTTAGTATAAAATAATAAGTATATAATTTTATATAAACGAGTAGCTAAAGTGCGAGCGGCTACTATACTAGTTTACTATATATTAGGGGTTATTATAAAATATATTTACTAGCCGCGTCGAGGTAAATACTGGTAGCTAGTAGCCCGTATAGGCAGAAGAAGTTAAAAGGATATATTTAAATACTATTATTATTATTAAGGACTTATATAAATAGAGCTAGAAAAAGAGCGTAATAATCGGAGTATTAGTAGTATTAAATATCTGCGAGGATAGCGGGTAGTACTAAGTAACAGGGTTAGGGTTAGGGTTAGGGTTAGATGTGATTGGATTCCACGGGAGGAGATAAAAACTGATGAGCAACAAGAAAGTCCGACACGGTCCTGGTTCGAAAGAACGACAGAAGTGTTTCGCCTTGAAGGCTCATCAGGGACATAAATACTTGTTGGGTAAGTAGCACGCCAAGCTGTTGGTTCCCTTTAAGCATGAGTCGGAGGTCTGGTCCCTCCGATTGCTGTCTGGGTTCCTGCAGCTGTGCCGTTCACCTGCATTCCAACAATGCAGAGTGGTGGGCGGCTGGTTAAATACGCGCTGAACCTGCAATCCGCCGGTGGGTCGTCGTACGATGTTCCACCTACTGTGGGCCTGCCCCACCCGGAGTCGGTGCAATGGTCTGGCCGTCGGGTCAACACGGACATTCCACAGGAAAGCTCCGGTCTAAAACTCCGGTCACGTAATCAAGGCGGTGGCTCGTGCGCCGAGGCACCGGATGAAAACGGAGGCCTTTTCCGAGACAAGCTCGGGCCAGGTCTTCTGCAAAGCTGACACCGTCTGGTTAGGCGGTAGAGGTTCGGGAGGTTAGAAAGAGGGCGGGGTATGCTTGATCCTCTGGGGCCGGCATCTCGTGCCGCCGTTTCCTTAGCCCGGCATAATTTTTTCGGAGTGGACGGTATCTCGCGGCAGTCAAAAACTAACTCTTCCATCAAGGTTGTATGGCACCTCCCCGTCCGTTCGCGAACTTTGCAGCGCACTACTAGAGGCGGTTTGGCAGTTTTTAAGGGCGCATCCCTGCGGCCACCTCTTTGCAAAGGCAACTTCAAACTTCCAAGGCTTCCGACTTAGGAGGCTGTCGTAGCACGACCTTGTTCCATGCAGAGATCTTATCGAAAAGGCTCTCTGTTCGTCTGAGGGATTTGATGAGTGGGCCATCGAGGGAAGGTGGCAGAGTGCCATTCTTGCTCCAGGTCTGTCTCATCGTCTTCAGTACGCTCCGAACATCCACGTATTCCCATACTTCATCGTATGACGAAGGTAGCATCAAGGGTAGTCCTGGGCGCGACTCTTTCCGTTTCCAGAGTAGAGCCGGTCGGTCCTTGTAGTCCACCATATGTCGCCATCGTGATAATATGTCAGCCGGGTATCCTCGCCGGCTCAATGCTGTCATGAATTCACGAACTCTCTCCTCAAAGAGTTCTTGGGTGGAATTGATTGTCATGAAGCGAGTCAATTCTGCTTTAACGAAGGCTCGTTTGACCGTTTCCGGGTGTGCAGATGACCAGGGGATATACTGATGTTTGTTCATACGCTTGCGAAAAACCCGAGATTGTAACCCCGCGGATTCTTGCCCTTGCCGGAAGAAGAATTCTACGTCTAAGAACGGCGTCGCTTGGCGAGATGAACGAATTTCCCAGGAGATAGCGTAGGGCGCAAGGTGTGGAGTGAACTCCGACAACCACTTCTCCAGGTCCTGTCTGGGTCCTTTGAAGATGAGAAAAATGTCGTCAATGTAGCGAACATAGAACCTCAAGCCGGTTCGTGACATGTTCAGCATCTGACTTTTTCGTTCCTTGAAGCCAAGCGAAAGATTTGCGAAAGCTGGGGCGCAAGAGGTGCCCATAGCTACGCCTTCCGTTTGGTGGTACAAGGTCCCATCAAACTCAAACAGGTTGCACGTCATCACGGCTGTCAACAGCTGCCGGAGGATGCCTGTGCTAATTCCATCATAAGAGCGGTCGCCAAGAACTTGACTGATTTCTTGGACGGTTACTTAGGGTTAGGGTTAGGGTTAGGGTTAGGGTTAGGGTTAGGGTTAGGGTTAGGGTTAGGGTTAGGGTTAGGGTTAGGTTAGGGCTGATCCTCACCGTGACAGGCTACAGAAGGCGGCCCCTTGCGGAAGCCCGCCGCGATTCGGGATGGACGCCCCAGCATGAAGACGACATTGAACTCGCGATCGAGATCATGAACACTTGTTGGGGCATGTATGCCGTCACTGACACTGGTCTCGCTCCTGAGATTACATGGTTCAACGCCACAGAAGCAGACTTACAGCCCGGACCTGGCGACAGGTGGTTGCGAAAAGAAAGCAATTGTACGTTGACGACTTTCTTCCAACCTTTCCAAGCAAAAGACCCTTGTGCTAATAGAATGGTTAGCGCTGTCGAAGTGGAAAAAGGACTTCATCATCAAGCCCCTCGACGCTCACAACCTGCAAAGACCCGAGACGGTAGAGAGTCTGTTCATGATGTACCGCATCACTGGCAATGCCATGTACCGAGAATGGGGCTGGAAGATTTTCCAATCGTTCCAGAAGCATACTTTGGTGCCCGACGGAGAGGGGTACACTAGTATGAATGATGTACGGACGGTGCCGGCGGCGACGAGGGATAATATGGAGAGTTTCTGGCTGGTAAGTGATATATCAAGTGGTCGAAAGACAAAGTTACATAAGAAGTAGACTTTGAGCTGACGTTGCCGACTGCAGGCTGAGACTCTGAAGTATTTATACTTGCTGTTCTCGCCGACGGACTACATGCCATTAACAGAGGTCGTGTTCAATACAGAGGCGCATCCTTTCCCAAGGTTTACGCCAAGGAGTTCTTTAAAGACTGGCTGGGAAAGGCTGCCGCGATGACAGCCATTCAAGCAATCTTTGGAGGTAGGGTTGGTATAGTTACGTGTAGGAATAAAAGCTTGACGGAAAGTGGTTGGACTTACTATTCACCTTCTTTTTGGCTGGAAAGGAATGGCCCTTGCCAAAAGAATGCAAGCTCCGCCACTGAGGGCGAAGATAGCAACCAGTAGATCTATAGGGCCTACGAGCAAAAAGTCAGGCTTCAAATAATCAGCCCAAACGAATGCTCCGCCTTCTTGGCCTTGAAACATTTGTGATGTCTATCATGCTAATTTGCCCAAGTACAGGCTCATGGAAATGGACATGTGTGTGAGGGTTGGGAAGACTTTTGCTATGCCGAGAGTATGATTGCCCGTTTTGTTAGTGATAGATATTTGTTATAGCAAGATCACCTGAGCTACTCCAAGGGTTCCGGCGATTTGCAGAAAATCCAGTCATCTAGACTTTGCTGATAACCTCAACGACACGAGGTAGGTTCATGAGGAGAGGAATCGCTGTGACACCCGAGCCCACGGTAAGACCTAGGTCTGAAGTTTCACGCTGTTCCCTAGTATGAGTGGCTACGAGCACCAACTTAAAGTGAACCTCAGAGTCTCAGAGTCTCTCGCACTCGTTTTCAAACCGAGATTTGGAAGGCCGACTTGAGAGTATTCAGCTATAGGTAGATTGAGTTTCTTGTTCATATGGAGAAGGCGATGGATGGAGACAATACCACCTGATTCCGCGGAGCTAAGGACGCTAGGGTGACATTGGATCTGACTGAATGTAGTGCATCATTGCGCATGTCGGATTTCGGCAATCAACCCAAGTTACCTATTTAAACCAGGAAATCTTGATGGGTGTTCAAGCTTTGGAGGCCGAACCGAAAGCCATTGCCAGGGCCTCTGTCCAAGTTTGGGGTATTGCAGAAAGTTCTCCGAAACTCATTGGAGACGTCAAGACGTCGAAAAAGAGTGACGGCAATCAGAAGTTCGATCAAAAGCCGTAAAGGGAATCTAGACTTGACTTTTCGATAGCCAGAATTAGATTCAGAGCAATCGCAAATCACACGACCAAACAATGTCATCCCAAAAAAAAGAGAGCCAGCTTCCCTGGTTAACCCCCCAAGAGGCGTTTCGCCGTGGCGGATATGGAACGGTAAAGTATCCGGTGAGTTGCCGCAACTATCGGTGTTTATGCCGCTCAATAGCCGCTGAAACCCGGGCGCGCTGGTCCAAAGTGACCAAAAAAGGCCACGCTTTCGTCCAATAGTAGCAAATTTCTCCGAACTCAACTCCACGTCTACACGTGTTGCTACGCAGAAGGTTGCGGGTTATGAGACGAGTCAGTACTGTGTACATGCAATGCGCTACTTTAGTTTGGGATCTTGGACAATCTGGGTAAATTTGGGGGCCTCTGGGGACTCTTTGCTCTCTAATAGAGGGGCCATCATTGTGAGCTTGCGGTGCTTGCCATCACGCAAATGGCTGCTGGGATCATGTCAGCAAGCCAAGTTCGGGGTTCTTTCCCCTCCCCCGCCCCCTCCCCCACCTTGACGACGCCAACGACAAGCCCGGATGGCTTCGTTTTTTGACGTCGTCGAGTGGGCGAGTGGGAACTTGGTGCGGATTTGGCGCTGTTCCCCCACCATCCCACCCATCCAGCCCGTCCATGGTCCTTGGAGTGTCCATTTACCCCCGCTTACACGGAAGCTGTCGCGCGCATTGTGTTCTATTGGATCGCGGTCTCTCCGTCATCGGTATGCCTTGCCCCGAGGTTAGGTAAAACCAGACGTGACCCCTCGCTCATTTTCTTCCAGATTGCTCTCGTTTCTTTGATGTTTCTTCACGATCTCTTCAGTTTCCCCTCATACCTCTCATACCCCTCATAATGTAAGAGCCTCCTGTGCCTCCCCAAGCTTCCAATTGGGAACCAACATCACTAACACGCCAACCTCTAGATCTCACAAACCCTCAACACCACACACGTCACAACCATGAAGCTCCTCTACCCCACCTCCCTCAAGCTCGACGTCGACAGCCTCCAGGGCTTCTCCGTCGACCTCGTCCCCTACGACGTCAAGACCACCATCCCCGAGGAGCACACAGACGCCGAGATCCTCGTCACCTGGACAAACTCCGCCGACAACCTCAAGGACGCCGCCGCCCGCCTCAAGAACATCAAGTGGATCCAGTCCCTCGCCGCCGGCCCCAACGACGTCCTCTCTGCCGGCTTCGACACCTCCAAGGTCACAGTCACCACCGGCTCGGGCCTCCACGACCACACCGTCGCAGAGCACGCCCTCGGCCTCCTCCTCAACGCCGCCCGCCGCTTCTACGAGATGCGCGACTACCAGCTCCAGTCAAAGTGGCCCGGCCACCTCGGCGGCCCGCAGCCCGACCGCCCCGCGCACCACCCTCCGCGACGCCCGCGTGCTCATCTGGGGCTTCGGCAACATCGCCAAGTCGCTCACCCCGCACCTCCGCGGCCTCGGCGCCCAGGTCAAGGGCGTCGCGCGCAACGCCGGTATCCGCGACGGCGTCGAGGTCTACGGCGAGGACAAGCTCGCCGAGCTCCTCCCCGAGACCGACGCCCTCGTCATGATCCTCCCCGGCTCCGAGTCCACCAAGAACGCGCTCAACGCCGCGCGCCTCAAGCAGCTGCCCAAGCACGCGTGGATCGTCAACGTCGGCCGCGGCGTCCATTGACGATTGACGAGGAGGCGCTCGTGGACGCGCTCGAGGCCGGCGAGGTCGGCGGCGCGGCGCTGGACGTGTTTGTTACCGAGCCGTTGCCCGAGTCGAGCCGGTTGTGGAAGGCGCCGAATGTCGTTGTCTCGCCGCATGCTGCTGGCGGAAGGCCGCAGGGCGCGGAGGCGTTGATTGCGTATAACTTGAGGCGGTTCCGTGCTAGTCAGTCGTTGAAGAATGTCATCTGAGGTGTGGTGGCCTGTTTTTTGGAGTGGGAAAAAATGGATGGAGAGCGTGGTTTGGTGAATAATAGACATGATTGATACAATACTCAATACAAAACGGCCTTCATGATTCCACAGTTTGACTTATGCGTCGCCCCTTTCTGTCCTTGCTCAGAACTCAACAGAGTGCCATGCCATTAGTAAGAAGATGAACATAAGTACCATGATTCCTCTCCCTCATCCGGGTATCATCTCACCAAGCGCCAAACGGCTCTGCAATCTTCGCCCAGTAAACCTCCTCAGTCCACGACCACACCGTGACGTCAAGCGTTTCCTTCCAGTTATCCGTCTTCTCCATCCACGCTTCATGACAAGCCTTCTGCAGGTCCTCTCGAGTCATTCCTCGAGGTTCTGGTGGAACTTGCCATCCTCAAGCTGGCACCACTCCCGTAGCAATCGGCAACGGTCCTCCGCCGACGTGCGGCCAACCTCCCGGTGGAGCCACTCGCTCAGCCGGAAAACAGCGTAGTCCGGAACGGAAGTCAACGGCACCACATCAAACTCTTCAGCGCAGAGGGCGAGCTGCTCCCGCGTGAGCTCCATCTCGTCTCCCGTGCCTCCCATGATCGTATCCTCTCCACCAACGTCAAGATTAGGCTGCGGCAAAACGAAGTTCTTGAGAGCTCTGGTAAGCTTCATGCTTCTGCCGGTGATGATGATCGTTACGGCCCATTTCAAGAAGATATCGTACGTCTTGGCCAGGATCAATCTGCTCTCCGGGTCGTCAACGACGCCACGGTTATAACCGAGAACCATCGCCATGACAAAGTGGCCGCGGCGGTGAACTCGTCCAACCGTGGAAATCTTGACTCTATCCGGGACATGATGTGTTCGATGGGTCAGGTCCCACTTCAGATCCGAGGACATCTTGACGGCAGATGGAACGATGACTTCAAAGGCGATGCCGTGGGGAGGCACTCTTCCGGGGAAGACGTTGTTCCAAGTGTCTTCACGTAAACGCGCGGCGACTTTGTCGTGGTCACGCACAAGGTATTTTTCCGGTCTCATCAAGGTGAGGCCCAGCTTCTTCCGCTCCAGGGCGGGAAGGTCGTACGTTTGCTTGATGGCGTCCTTCGCCGTTGAACCAGGCGGAGGCGTCTTCGGGGGTCTTGGGCTTCACGGCCGGTTCGAGGTCGATCCACGGGAATGTCTCGTAATCGCCATGTTTGGCGACTAGAAGGCAGTTCAAGAACGTTAGCAAAAGGGTTCGGACTTGATGTCTGCGAGTACTCACACTTCTCGGATGTAGTCCCATACGTTGAAGTCGACACACCAGGCGAACCATGCAGTCGAAACGGAGTCGCGGCCCTGGTGGATCAGTGATTTCGCCATTTTGTCTGCTCGCAGCCTTGATACGTTCGTAGTTGAATTTGAGAGGGATGTTCAGTTCCCTGAACTTTCCTTCGATGACCTCTACTCGTCCTTCCGCTGCGAGAGCGATGTTCTCATCTTCCTCGCTCTCGTTTGACATATTCTTCGATGAATCTGTGCTTGTTGGTCTTTGCTCTGAGTCTGCAATAATTGTTGCGATGGCTTTTTTGTGGAATGGGGAAATTCTGGGTGGAAGAAGACGCAATTGTAACAATATGGTGGAGGAAAGAAGCGACGAGGCCAAGGGAGGAAACTCGAGGCAGGTTCCTTGTTTCTGTTTTCCCTCGTGGCAGCAACAAGGTCGCTCAGACTATTCTTCTTTTCCTGTTACTCTATCCAGGGCGGGAGCTCGTCGTCCATCTAGAAGTCGACGACTAATCGTGCCCGCCGTGTGATGTGAGGTACCTCAGGCCTCTGGTCTCTTTTACGGGTAGATAGAAAATGTAAAAGGACGGGCTTGTCGAAAACATCTCTCTCTTTCAATCGCCTTGAAACGTGAAGATTTTGATTGTGGCAAGATGTTGAGAACGCACTTTGTTGTGAAATACCAACGTCGGAGAGGGTGTTGTAAATGGACTTCAGTAAATACTGAATGAAAGAAGCTTTACAGCAATTCAGCACAAGTCATGACGACTCATTTAAAGCCTCCAGATGCAGCCATTTGCCAAATACGAAGACAGTATGGCACTCTCTGCTCTCTAGATGTTACTCAAACTCGGGTATTTGGAGTGAATTAGGAGGTAAAGCATATGAGAACCGGCTTCAAATGTTGCTGTTGTAAGATGTCAACACTATCCACTCAAAACACGACTGATTTTCATCTACAGCGTCGTAATGGTCAAGTTATGTCACCCATGAGTATTTCGGTAAGCCTACATCCACTAAGCGTATTTTAGATTGTCCTCGATCAAGTGTATGTGAGCTAAGTCGATTGTCTAGCACAAAGATCGCCTCCTAATGGATCACATTCAAATCAAGTTCCCATGAAAATAACTTCAAGTGATATGAGGGTAAAATAGCTTATATACAATTCAATTTTCTCATCAGGGAGCCTCGAGCACTATGAAGTAACATTAAGTTTGGCTTAATGAATTTCTTTCCTTTCGATATCTCGTGTAGTTCTCGTCAATATTCCAAGATTAGAGTTGTTCAAAACTAGTAATGCTGTTATAATATTGAGCAATATTGAGCTTGCAACTCTGCATTATACATGTTTTCAGATCATACATGCGCGAGTTTAGCCAACATTTGATTGTTTTCTGCACATAGGTAGTGAAGACTTTCTCATAATCGTTATGCTTCCTATTTTTCTTCAATCACAAGTTTTGAATCTTGAACCACCCGCAAACTGACCTCCCTCCCCCATCTGATCCCAAGCCCTGAGCTGCGGTGTTGACCGCCTTGTCTAATAAATCAGTGCTTAGATATACTGAATCCCTCTTCTGAGACATTGCATCACTCTGAGACATTACGACGCCTAAATTACCTCTGGTTTTCATGCGGCCATGCAAAGTTCAACAACGATAGTTCCGGACAGAACTTGCGTTTACAAATTTGTTCCAGGGCTCACGAGGTTTGAAAATTCTATCGAAACTTGTCTTCGTATTCAATTAAAACTTCATGGAACCATGTGAATCTTTAACCCAGATCGTTATATTCAGAGAATGATCCAATGTTGATATGTTTGTAGAGTTAAACTTCGACTTCAATCCTTCTAGTATTCTGAAAACCATTGAACGATTTATGTCTTCGCCATGGAGTGTCTTGCCATTGTTGTCTCGTACAAGGTTCCTAATCATTGAACGAAACATAATAATGAGCTGGCGTAGAACAAATCAGTATTATTGGATCACAACAGAGCCTGATGTGCCAACCTTTCAACAGTGTGCCCTTCAGTCCCTTCCAATCACACCACCATTTCTCTGCAGAATATCTGATGTTTCTTACATATTCTGTAGTACCAAGTGCAAATAATTATCCCCATCTAAACCCATAGTTTAAGGAAGATTGGTCGCCGAAAGTCGGGTGATAGTGCTAATGCCTTCGGTGGCGAGGCGCTCTCAGTGCTAACTTTAAGCCGCAGCCTGCTTGCCCACACCACACCAAGGAGGTGTGCATTGGGAATTCCAAAACGTTCTTCGCTTTAATTCGAAAGCTCTTGACCGAAACAAATCCGTGTCACCAATATGCAACATCCCGCACCATAAGCGGCAGTTTTTGGACTCATGAACGCCCATTTAGTTGCCTGACCGGGCCGTCCTGCCCCTTTTTCCGATTTGTCTTTCCAGGAGAAAAGAGGGTTGTGAGTCAAAACTACCTAGATCTGGAATGTATTCGCAATCTTGGTGTCGTGCGTGATCTTGTTGTTTACCACGAGCATTCCCGTGACGGCTACGCACACTGTCCTAAGTATGCGGCTGCTCCTCAGCCCGGCAGCCCGGTCTTAGCCTGGTCTCGAGTCGTTTTCTAGGCACATATGTGCACGCACATGAGATATGCTCATCTTATATACAATGCCTGGGAACGAGAATCGCTTTTGCTACCCCAGTCTCTTCCTGGTGTTGTAGCTCGAATGCTATCTGTACGACACTGAATGCAAAGAGATCAGCCATGCCGCTTGGAATTGCAGATTATCTCAGAACTATATTTGCCATTCTCCGGGAAGGGTTGCCCGGCTATCCACCGTCCCCCTCGTTAGTGTAGCTGCCTTTCACTGCTCTTCCCTACCTCGTGACGTAAAGCATTCATTTTAAAATCCAATCATCCTGTCGTCACGTACCTTATTTGACGACGACATGATCAATCTAAGAAGGCGGGGTTAGGCAACCTGCAACGACTCAAGAAACATAGAGGCTAATTTACAGCCTGAATCGTTTTCAAAGATCTCGGTGTGGAAGTACCTGAGAATCACACCCTCTGCCCATGCGTCTTCGATGAATTGCACATTGACGTTGAGCTTTCCCATGCCAGTCTAGATGAGCAGTCTGACAACATGTAAATATCCCATCATTGTGATGGCAGCCTTTCAATACTTGCCTCATATCAAATCTAAATACCCCTGGCGTCTTCAAACTTGAACAAAAACAAAACGCTATCACATTTTGATCTGACAATTGGATGACCTCGACATCCCTCTGTCGCCTAGCAGGCTAGCACCCTTCCATGTGCGTACACAACGTGACGCCTCACACAGCCTGCTTCAAGAAATCTCACTCGCTCAAACTTCATTGGCTGAAACGTAATATCTCGAAACTTGCTCAACACTAGCAACCTTGATGATCTGACATGCACATCTCTTTCACCATCGTACTTCTGGTGTTCGGCATAGAAAGCACGCAGTATGGAAACTTGAATTTCTCGGCTACCATGGCCAGCCAATCGCGGCAAGTCGGAAAAGCCCTTCGCTCCCTTTCCCATTCAAGGGTGATACTGGTTGCAGGCTACCGTGCGACAGGCTCCCGCATCAGTCGGTTCGATGCCTGTGGAATTTACACGCTGAATCCCCGCATTTCAGGCAGATTATGAAGACCGGTCAGTAGGCGAACCAGTAAGAGTTGAACGCCAGGATAATCTCCTACGTCTCTCTGCATCGCTTGCATACATACAGGAATTATCTAGAAGATTGCCTGGCGCCAGGCTGCCATGGTTTTCTGAGAATTTCCCGCGCGTGTGAATCTTCTCCTTTATGGGTTTCTGGGCCGAAACATGCCGATTCTGACAATGATATACAAATCGTTGAACACACTTGCATTACCATAACGGGATACATGCATGTATGCCTGCGCGCTAGGCTGCATGGTCACCGTGGCTATCTGGCTCGTGGTGCCAGCTAGCTGCATTGGGGCTGTGCAGCCAACCCCTCGTCGAGAAGTCGGATGCAAGCTCTTCTGAGAGGCTGAGATCACGATCTGTTCTAATGAGCTCTTGTGCTGATCACCGAACTCGAGTATGTCCAATTTGTTCACTCCTAATGACAACGGCAATCTCATGCTCATCTCAACAAGTTCTAAAGTCTGAAATCGTTGAATCACGGTGTTCCTATCACCTGGACAGTGCATCTAGACGTCAGCATTTCGGTGTACAATGACGCGCAGAATGACAAATGCCTCACCGAGGAAGTTGGAATGGAGGTTTGAACTGTGTCTTGTGGCTTCTCAATTCAATGAGAGGTGCATGCCTTGCATGATCTGCGGGCGTTAACAGGCGTTAACAGTGCAATGATGGTACCCTCAAATCTCGAGCTGGATGGCACCCAATACAAATCTTTGAGAAAACACCGAAGAGAAATACCACCAGAGCACCTTGGGCGCTTAGTGCAGCTCAGCAGAGATCAAGCCATTATGAAATAGGTAAACAGTCGTCGATTAAACTGGACGTAGCCATTGCCTTGTAAGATTGTGCTTTGTTGCGAATGGAACATGCGGTGAGATTTGGAGAGCTGCTCGCAGCCTGGTCGTCTACTGTAGTAGGTTTTCGAAGACGGTTGGCGCGTTTGTTTCATGCTCGTGCGTAGCACGAGGAGAGCATGGGCCACAGGGATGATTGAGATGCGAACTTTGTTGCACTTAGAGCTCTTCGTCTAACTAGCATAACCAATAATCAAGGCATGACTTGCAAGGGCATTAGGCAATCGCTCCAAAACGAGGCGTCCTGAACCTGTATGAGGTACCCGTATCGGGGTTGCAGGGGGAGATATGGGCTGCATTGCGAGACAAAACACTTCATATTAAAGAGAATCATCTTTTAAAACCAAATTACCAGATAGAATAATACCCATGATTGATGACATGCAGCTCGTCAAATAGCGACTATTCCGCATCCCACCGGTGACCGGGTCTTTCTTCTGGGCTTACCTCTCGTCCTCCAAGGATTTGAAAAGGCGCACCAAATCCCTTGGACCAGTTGGCTGCGAGATCGGGCGAAGCTGACAAGTCTCGAGAGGTTAGTGAGCTGACGATCAATCCCACAACGGATAGATATATGTATAAGCAGCATAAGCCCCCGCCGCGTCACGAAGGAGTTCACCCTTCCAGCACAGTAATCATCAGTCAATGCTAAAGTTAGATATTGGTGCACATAAGTCCATTGCGATATGAAGTCCGGCGCATGGCGAAGTTCAGTGCACCTGAGAAGTTCCGACCTTTGGAAGAGACTCAACGCTGAACCAAAGCTACCTTACCTGTCCGGGCCCGAGTTCCCACAAAATCCGTCGCAAGGCAGCTGCTAGGCTGTGTCCAAGCACGCGAGGCAACCACTAATAACCGCAGCTGGAAGTTGGAACACTTTGTGACGCAGTAATTAGTTTCGGACGACCAAGCGGAGGAATACCCGCTGCGCAGTCAGCATTCAGGGTCCGTGGAACCGGACGCTGGTAAGATCAATTGAACAGTGCCACTGGCTCCCAGCATCCCGGAATGGTTCCCGTGGAGACACCGGGTTGACGGACGTCTGCCGTTCGGCAACGCCGGACTGGACCTGAACTCGCGGCGACTTTCGGGGTATTTGAAACCACCCGACACCCCCGACCTCGGACGGAGATGTGTGTTTGAGGAAGAAGGCTTCTTCTGCATATTTGCCTTATGCTGACAGTTCCCCGAGGTAATTCGGCAAGTGCGCTACCTAATGCTGCAAGATTCGGTCCGTAGTGGTATGAGAAATCGTGCTGTTTCGTACATGTGCATGTCCCGTACCTTCCGGTCGAGGGTCGTATTAGCCCCAGATCTACCTTTCGCTCCGCCGCAAAATTACGACACCTTGCACACGCCATTCTCCAACCCATCCGGGCGTAGGATTGAAGTCGCCTTGTCGGCCGGGAAAGTATGTTGGGGGCAGAATTGCGGGCGTATATCGACGGTTTCGTCAATACGGTGGCTGGGTTCGGATCACGCGTAGCATCGTCACCGACGTCTGACTTCAATGGTGGGTTGCCTTGTGAAATTACATTTCACATCGATGGCACCTTGGTAATGATGAACCAATGGTCGGTGCATATTAGTTCGTTGCGTGCAGGTTCCCATAGAGGTTGCGCGTGTCCAGCTGTTGATCAGGCTAACTCTGGAGGGGGGATGCCACGAACTTTCATGCCTGCATTGTGAGAATCAGATGTTATCTATACGAGAATCTAAGCAGTCCCTCATCCGAATAGGCCCCGATGAACTACTACGTAACGAATCATTGCATACAGTTGCAAAGTCTCTGCACCAAGTTCCGAATTCGTACAGTCATGTGCATAAGAGGATAGAGTAATTTTATTGGCCTGAACGGACCCTTATAGAGAGACTCCGGTGCCGATCCCCAGAATGCCGACGGGATATCTAACCCGTTCCGAGTACGTACATACGGTACAAATCTGAAACATTTCTACTCAGCATTGTATTACAGTAAGTCTCTATAGTTTCAAAAAGTGGCAGAATCACGATCGATCAGATTCACTTAATTGCGGCCAGTTGGCATATGCAGCGCCGATCTCCCGCCGGGGCCGGGCCGAACTGCATCCCGCACCCGGGCTTGATTCACGGCCATCTCATCAGAATCAGATAACGGAAACATTATACTGGCGAAATTGTATTTTGAAATATCTACTTCAGGCAATATAAATATACTTGAGAACAAAATCAGCGCAGACTTTGAGAATGGAATCTTAGTGACCCACCTGTTGCAATTCTCCCCAACGTCTTTCCAACTTATGAGAAGCGAGCGGCTCGCTAGCCATACCCCAATTTGCACTCGCCGGATCAATTGTTGAGCGAGTGACAACGATACTGCCTTGCGCGTGTGTGCACTCGCAGATCGTTTTCGTCTCTGGTCTGTAGCCCAAGCTTCGGCCAGAGATAACAGATATGTAGCCCAGATGACTGGTTCACCTAAGCGAGAAGCGTTGCAGCGGAAAGGAAAACAAACCAGAAGCAGGAGAAACAAACAATCAAAACGCCTGAGAAACGCCCTATTTCTACCCAAAAGAATCCATAGCAACGCTTCCCACCAAGGGAAAATACCAGTCCACCACCGTCATTGGCTTGCGTCAGGCGCATCTGGAATGATCACATCGGCATCTTCAGATGCTCCCGCAGGTGTGACATCGGTGCTCAGATCAGGGATTTCTATATCGAATTGCGGCGACACGCCGAATTGCTTCGCTTCCTCGTCGTAAGTCAACCACTTGCCCGATGTTGCTAATCGACAACCCAGCCAAAGACAGCGCTGTGAGCGCTCTTCCATCATTGACGCAACCTCGAAATACTTTTCATCGTCATCCACTTTCGTGGCCGTGAACCAATCGTTTGGATAGTATTTATCAACCCAAAGGAGGCCTCGCTGCGCAAAATCGTCCGGCAGGGGACGAGGGTCACCTTTATCTGGCCGGGGGAATTCTTCCGACTCAATGATCTTGATTGTTTCAGTAGTGATATCGGTTGGCATGACGGTGTTAAGAAGCAAAGCCATGAGCTTCCAAGGCATCTTCTCTTCTATCAGTCCCATTGCTGCAGGGAACTGAGACAAGTGCTGAAGGAGTGAGAGAGTGACGTGTAGGTATGGTCGGATGTTCTCGTCGCCGAACCGTCTCAGCACAACATTATGAGTGCGAGCTGCGAAATCCAAGGCGTCCAGGAACTTCTGTGTTGGAGCAGCGAAAGTCTCAGCCTCTTCCATTGGGACGTCTGCGTCATCGGCACGGCCAGATTTAAGAGCTCTCATGATGGGATTGCTTTCGCTACCGTATTCGAGAAGTGAGCAACCCAACGCGATAGAAATATAGTATGCGCTATCCAGCCAGCGACGAGTGTGACGTGCGATGTGATTGTCCAAGCTATCGATGAACTCGTTGATTGACGATAAGAGTTGATCAGTATTCTTGCCCGAAAATAGGATTGCATGAGCGCGCACAAAGGCGGCGTCGATCTCCTGCAGCCTCGTCTGTGTGCCATTGAGATGCGGGTCAAATAGAGTCATAATTGACTCGCGAGCAGACAGAAAGGGAACTGGCACGCAGAGAGACTTCGTGTAATAGAAAAGCTGCTGCAGAGCATTTGGGCGCGCCAAAATTGCGAGATGGTGGTAAAGACGGCCCGTTTGAGGAGCCTTATCACTAGCCTTTGAGTACCAGTGTCGAGACACTGAAGTCCACACTTCTCTATCCTTGAGATCATCATCCTCAATAGCCATGCTGTAGTAAAGAGTCAATACGTGTGCAGCAGGAAGATGGGTAACAATGTCTGTCTTGAATTTACTGACCGATAGCGGCCCAAGTCGCCAAGACACTCAATCCAAGTGTCTTCGAACGTCGGAACAGTCTCATACAACAAAGCCATCATCGAGTATGCCAAATAAATGAATGTAAGCATATGTTCGAGCGAGGCAGGAAGACGATGACGCAAAAGCTCCAAAAATGAATGAATGCCATGGCGCCACATGCGCGCCGGCATTGCGTACTTGCTCGCAAGCCGACGCAATGCTGGACTTGCAGACGGATGTTGCGAAGCAAGGAAGAAATCATGGTGTTCGTGTAGCAGAGTTCGGTGTAAAGCAATCAATGCCTGCCACTGCTCATTATTCAGCTTGGGATTGGTCTCGTTATTTGAACTTTGAGCGTTGTCGACCTCGATACACTTCGACTCAACCATGACGAGCCCAGCGTAAATGCCTTTTACCTCAGCTACAAGTTGTTCTTGGCTAATAGGGCGCGTCTCTGGCTGTTTGATTAATACTTCAGTGTTATCAAAATCAGAGGAACGCGGATGCTCGAACGTCCGATTGGAAGCCGCCCGAGGTAGGTCTGCACCATCTTTCTCTTTCGAGCGCCCAGCATCGGGCCGTCGCGGCGTAGATGCCCTCCTCAGGAGTCCACAGCCTGCCCGCCTTGTGTGCCGGGTCTCTTTGAAGTCACTGTCTTCAGCATGGCTGGCACCAGAAACTTGTGGTTGCTGCCGGGCACGACTACGCTTTGGATGCGAAGACCTATGATCCCCATCCTTCCTCTTATTCTTTCCGAGGAGGGCTAGTAGCCTTGCCTATCGTGCCCGGCGACGGACGTCTGAGTGCTTGGGTCGCATTGTCTTTTGATGCTGTTGTATGTTGATCGGTTGCGGACTGTGGTTGGTCTGACGTTGGGCGTACTTGTTGTCCCTTAATGCTATAGCAGTAAACGTTAGCACTGGAATATGCGGCTCTGCGACTGACGGCATTACCGTAACCAAGTCCTGTCTACTAAATCGTTTTGGTCGCTGTCATGCCTACTATGGCCAGACTCTAGGAAGTGCCGCTCCACGTCTTCCCTTGTGGGACGTACAGGAAACGTATAGTCGGGACAATGGGCGCATTTTCGAAGACTTATGTCGTTGGCCCGCTTGTAATTTGTGAGTCTTTTGGAAAGGTCGAGACCACCACCGCGAGATTTATCCGTCATATTCAACGTATATTCGTGCGTGTTCCGTGCAGAACTGTCGCGAGGACAGCAAAGACGTCAAAGCTTCGGGGAAACGTAATTCCTGATGGCTTTTCGAGCCGAGGGAAGTGAGGAGACGGAAATTCAACAGTACTTCAGCTGGCTTCATCCCCTTCATATCATGGGGACTAAAAATCTTGCTGGATCGTGCGAACTGTTCGCAAGATTTCCATGAAAGAAAGCTCGGAAGCTATCTTCGAGGATCTTTCTCATAGAAGGCCATGAGCCTGCCTAACAGTGAGGCGGATGCGCGGCGAACCATTTCCAGGTATGTTCAAAGCGGTGTACATATCTAGGCATATATCCCGCCCCTACCGCCACCTGGGCTTTAGCTCGGTTGCCTTACCTTGAGCCGCAATCTGGTCCGCGAACCAGCCACGCCAGGCAGTTTTCTTGTCCTGGGGGACTTCCCCTTCGCCCACATCAGCTCCCAAGAAACCCCCCTCACTGCCCAATCTCTTCCACTAGTACTCCGTAAGCGCACCATCACATATAATTAGGTGCTGTCCACCCGCACCCAAGCTGTTCCTCACGCTGCCCGACAAGATCGATCTCGTCTTCTCAGATCAGTGGTCAGGATGCGTTTTTGCACTTTCCGGTCCCGTCATTTGCACCTTCAAGAGTCATGAAAATGGAGTCTCGTAAACGGTGTCAGCCACTTCTGACCAGCGTTTCTACGCGATGTACTCGCATCAAATGGGATGAGAAGACTTGTGCACAAATTCAAGTCGCGGTGTCGGGTGCCGGGGGATCATGTGCCTTTTGTTTAGCGGCGACCGTAGCCGCTTGGGGGCCAAAATCTGGCCCAACCCACCTCCATGAGAAGTGTTTCGCGATCACTTGACGTCGGCTTACTTACATAAGTTCAACTGGCCAACCCAATAAATATGGAATCGTCCCGCACTTCTTCACCCTTTTATCGTGTCAGGCCGCCGGCTCTTCTGTCCAGCTGACAGTCTCGAGAATTGCTACTACGAACGTTGGGCTCTGCTGACCGAAATCCCGGCCATATGTGCCACCAGAAAGGTATTGACAGTGCTTCTTCTCCTATGTTCATACATCTTTCTTTTCACAAGAAGACATTGCCAGTGCGAGTTTGGGCGAGTCTCATTGTCTTGTTGGCTTGATGCTTTGTCCCAAACCCACAACCAATACTAGGCCTTGAGTGTCAGAGTCTCGCATTCAAGCCAACTTCCGCCAGGCTGTCAGCCTGGCTACCTACTGCCTTTCTTCTCTCTCAAGCTGTGGAGCTCGCTCTGAGGTGTCATTGGCTCTACATACTACCTCTTTCATTGGTTAGAACTGCACTGAACCACAAGTCCCCATCTCAACTGAGTCAACAGCCACACGGGTACTACCGCGGGGAAACATCTTCAACTTCTGACCTTTCAAGGAGATGGTCTGGTGGGAAAGATTCTAAGAATCGGAGGCCTCGTGGCAAACATATTGCTTCTGATCACATAATTCTCGGTTCTTCCTCTTGGTCTGACAAATTTTCTCAGTCATGTGGCGACCAACCCGACTTCTCAGTCCTCAACGCCACCAGGTTGGTTGAACACAGCCACACAAATTACCGTATCGCATCGGCAAGCCCGTAAAGCAACGCAACAATGATGAAGCGGATAATTTATCACCCCGAAATTCTCGTACCAGCCACCACTGATCGATTTTTCCGCGGTCTCTCAAAAACTTTGAATGATGAAACCCGACACTCGGGTTGCTCGGCTGCAGCTGGATGGTTTGTTTTGGCGGAGAGGAAGGTCCTGGTGGCCAATATCACGACAGTGGCACGTGGGTGGTTACGCATGGTTTTGGAAGCCTTCTCAAGGACACTACCCCCACATGAGTTCCAGCTGAAAGCTAATAGACTTGCAGACATCGTATACGTAAGAAGGCGACTCTACAATGTCGCCCGAGCTAATACGAGGCTGGCTGAGCCCCTAACTCGATAACCGATACTCGTATGCCGACTGGACCCGTAACGACATTACGAAATACTCACGCTCCATACAAACGCATGTTTTTATTCGGGCCTTCTGTGCGCAATTGGCGCTGACCGTTTACTCAATGACCCGTGGAACTCTGTTAGATCAGGCGTCCGGCGTCTGGAGACATTCACCTCAGCCATGTACAACTCTGGGCTGAGATTGGATATCACCAGAATCATCACTGTCGCAGCTGCCTTGGCTCCGAAGCATCTGGAACGAATCGATTCATCTACTTCACCGATCGTTCAGAGTGGATCGTCCTATGGCTGGCCACCATTATCACGCTGCATTTGCCCACAATGCCTAGTGTCAGCTCTTCCTCTCAGGAGCCAGGGGTAAGCAACGGTGCAACTATTCGACGACAGGGCAACGTGCAGGCAACCAACGACGGACTGAATCATCACAAGCCAATTGCAAAGTCCTCAACGGATAGAGTGAGATGGTGTGGTCAGCTCCGTTGGCTGCATCCAAAAGTCTTGAGCCTGACTTGAACAATTGTCGGTGCCGCAAGGCTAGAACAACCCCTTGAACCCAGGACGAGGCTGCTCCTCACTGATCTGCCTTGTTTTTACATCACTCAATGCACAGAGGTCCATTAATTGGGACTCGGCATAGACAGCTGCAGAGTATCTTTTTAGTTCCGGTTCTCTTCGGACTTTTAGGCAGAACGCAACCTTTAGCGAGGATCTTACATACAGCGGCCTGAGGCTCTTGAATTAGCTCTTACGACGGATGAGCATACCAGTATCAAACGTCATTCATCCAAAAATCTTCCATCGGTCTTTGCGGACTTATCACTGTTAACACCTAAAAACATTACAAATACTAATTTTGAGAACATTCTAGAATACAGCCTACCTTATGTAGCATTAGAGTCATAATTCTCAGATTGCGTTAGAATTATGGTCTTGCTCCTAAAACACTTTTCTTGACTCCTGCAACATAGTCATTATTCGAAATTCAACAGTTAGCAAGCCAATTAGAGCAAGCTATGAACTTAGTAGAACAAGGCTGTATTCAGCTTCAGATTTTGGACCCAGCACACACATGGAGTGAAACGTGATTCAGAACTCACTAGCACATTGTGGTCTCTTCGGAATCCGCTTGAGGTATCCGATTCTAACCGTCCTAGGTAGCCACAATACAAAGCCTTAGGCGCATCATGCGAACTATACATACTCATCCTGAGTGCATTTATCGCCAAATTTTGTCCAGCACCACAAAAAATGCCTAATTGGATGTAATCATTCAGCAACCTTCCTGGATCGTCAAAATGCGCTTTATTAGCCATGCACATCATTGAAATAAGGATGATGCAGGAAATCAAACATGAATCCAGGGCGTTGGCGTGTCAACCAGGTCACATTTCCAACATTTGCTGCATGATGATTGCAAAACGTGGCAAGCGTTATTGGACAGATAGAATCTAATGGTGTTAAAGACCCAACCTTTTGCATGAGAGGGCCGGACAGGACGAGGCCAGGCGGGCCCGCATCCTCGTGGCTAGCATCGGGACTTCTACTAATCCTGAACGATGTGAGACCACTATGAAATGCGCTGGCATTCACCGTGTCTAGAATAGGCTCGTGAGGGAGTGTGGATGTTCCCAAAGATCTACCTAGCTCTATTCTCTATTCTGGTATTTACCTTAGGCATGGCATGAAATCAATACCCATATCCATCAAAGTTGAGTGTAGACGCGATAGTAGCTTATAATTTGTTTTGCCAGCTTCATACGATAAAGGACACGACTGAAGTTTCAACCACCACTGTATCGAAATATGTGGAATTCGACTAAATGAAAGACCACGGTTGTTGAACTTACATAGAGGTGAAGTCGTCAGCGGACACGGACAAGGTAGCTAGCTGCAAGGCACGGGTATTACGGGTAGAAGAACGTCAATTAAGCACTGCCCATAGAGCCCCTTGACTAAAGTAGGAAAGACCCACTATTGATGTAGGCAACAACCATCCGTGCCCCAGACCCGCTTTAAAGTGGAGATCTAAGTAGACACGGACTAAGGTAGCAGGGCTGATTCACCAATCCGGCTAAGTCTCATCGTAATCTCATCTCATGATGAACCTGTCATCCACCCAAGCGGAATGTCATCTCCTCCATCGCTCACCACCTGGCTCGGTGGCATTTAAATGTCTCAATGCCGTCATGGTCCCCTTCAAATAAGGTCAAGCAAGGTACAAAACGTAGCATCTTGTCGCCTTCATTTAGCCTCTGGGCCATAATCTCCATCACCAGTCGCCGTGGCATGATATCAAAGCTGCCAACTCCGAATTCCAATTCGACAGAACAAAGCACATGTTTTCGTCATGAGCCATCCCATCACCTTACCATCGGGAGATTTGACGACGCTTGACAGCCTAATCTCCACACCTAGCATCCGTTCCCGTCATTGAACAGCTAAACAAAGCTGGGAGCTTTACAGAACCAATGTTACGCCGCAAACTATTATTCGTCGTGAAAATTCTCACACCGAGACGTCATAGGAGTCTCCTGATATAGGACCACAATCGATTTTGCCTTAAGAGGCAGACTATGCGCCTGACCGTTTACGAGCCGCATCCCACACTTGACTAGGTACACGTTACGGGTCAAAGGAATGGCCAACATGCCCAAGACGGCATGTGCCCGTCGGTGAAGAGCTCTTAGAAGCTGTTCACGGCCAACCGATACTTCGTCATCTCGGCTAGAGTACAAACCCGGTGAAGGCAGCCAGGCAACTTTACCAGCCCCCATTCAGACCCAGCAATCAGCCCTATGCGGTAGCGAGGCATTGCGGCAATGGATTTATGGACAGCGGCACTGTGCCGTCGACAACGACCTCTCCACAGCCGCGCCGCAGTATCAATGGCGCAACACCCGGAAAGTGGCGGTGGGCAGCAAACCAACGATGCTAGCAAACTTTCCTTCAGCCATTCAATCAAAGAACATATCTGCGGTTGGTTGATACTAAGCCAGCTTGCGGGCAACATAACGCCCTGCCAACAGCCACGGCGGCCGACTTATGGGCAAGCGCCATTGACTATCAAGCTGGTTGTTCGTGTCTGGTCTCAGTGGACATGGTTGCGGTCGAGGTATTTTCCTGCAGATCCGGGGGCCGCCTGCCGACGTTCCGAGTTATGATTAACCAGCATCATATGCGATCGACACGCTGATATTCAACGCCAGGCATGCCGCAAGGCTGGTGACCTGGTTGCCTCAATGCCGCAAGGCGCCTTCCAATGTTGGTGCCAGGTCTGAGTGAGGTCATGCCAATATCGGTTCACGTCTATCACCTACGCGAGCCTTGTGTTTGAGGCAGACGTCTCCTGTGTTGCACCCTTGGAATTCGAAAATGTATTGGGATCGCAGGGTGAATATCAAAGCATCCCTAAAACACGTCTAATTCTATTGGCTATCTTACCACACCTTTGTCTCCCTTGGCTGCATCATTGTGCCCTATTATTTCCTGATGCTTCCAATCAACATCACTCTGAAGTCAATAGGCAAACAACCCCTTTTGAATAGCCTTGGGTCAATGGGGCTGATGGTGCCGGTGCCTGCGCCTGTTTCTTTACCTCAAGCTATTCAAGGCATGAGTTCAAGGGGTTCGGTGTTGGCGACGCGACGTCGGCGCGTAATTGTTGGTGATTCATTGGCCATCAACCTGTCTCCTGTTTGCTGCTGCGCCACGTGGTCCCCCTCCTTGCTGGTAACCCCAAACATACAGAGGAACTCCCTTACACCAGGATTTCCAATTTCATTGTTGAAACTGCATGATTGACTGAGTTACCTTGCACAGTTTTCAAGATTACCGTGGGCGATTAAGAGGTGTGTGTAGTTAGGGGGTCGTTTGTCGCAAGGGTTCGGCCATATCTGCCCCTGAATACGTTGCTTTTTTTCCGTGATGACCTCACATAAGACCCCTACCCGTGTCTGCAAAGACTTTGCAATATCAGTGACCCCTGAATGGGAATCTTACCCATTTCCACCGCCACAAGTTACGGGCGGCATCCTACTCGTCCAGATGTTCGGGAAAGTGCTTTCCCTCCCGTATAATGGACACCTGCAGAGGGGCAATGATGGCAGCCCAATGTCCATGTTTCCATTGCACACCTCAGCTTGACCATTTCGAGTGATTAGCATCTTTCACTCTGCATATCTGAGCTCGTAATTTGTAGTACTCTGTACGACTCTAACGGCCCTAGACCAGCGGCTTCCAATTGGGGATTCGTGTACGACGGTACGCTTGGAGGCGGCTGCTGGTGCAACAGAACATCTTTACGATTTACCGGCAACTAAACTGACAAGTGGATCTTACTCTCGGCCCTGACCGGCGACAGAGCTCCGCACGGGGGCTTTCCTAAAGCACCGAGACCGGTCTCACGCATGCCGCTCGCCCCGGCCCGAGCGTACCAGCCTTCATTATGGAGCACGCCAGCACACCTTTCGCTGTCCTTGAATGTCTGCAAATGGCTCAACAAGCAGTGGGAAGCAGTAGCTGATATAGGGATACTTCGAAATTATTCAACGTCTGACAGCGGATGTTGATGTGATTGGCTACCCAAGTTTTTCCTTGGGAAAGCTCACTAAGTTCGGTCAGGCCTTGTCATACAAGGAGATCTCAGACCGAGGTTGCACAACTTCGCATCGATTTTCGTCATCCACCCTCGTTAGGGATTCGGGACTTTCGGTTTCGCGCTGAAAACTATTCTGACCCAGGCAAGTCTCGGGCCGTTAAAAGAGAGATAGATCTCAGCCTGCCGTTCTTCGGGGCTTGCTTGAAACCAAGACGAAAACAAAATCGGTATCCTTAGGATCAACAACGCCACGCGGGAGAGAAACTGACCTTCGCAACGAATTACCCACATCACCGAGAAGCCTCAAAATGGCGCCTTATCCGAATCCCACTGATCTCTCGGTCGAAGTGACCAAGGTTCTCCGGCGCTGAATTCAATGCGTCGCCACGTATCATGTTTCTGAGTTCATTTGCTGCCCTACGGGACGCCTGCTTTCAACCCAAAACATTAGTATCTACGATTTGATGCCTTCCCTCTGTGCGTTCGACATCAATTTCGGCACTTAACACTCGTGGCATTCGGCTATTCGGAGGATGTCAGGTGGACATTGAAAGGTGAGCCCATCTCTCTGGCCCGCTATCAGATCTAAACACGAATAAATCGGGGCGAAAGTTGTAGGGCTTACGCCCAAATCATAGGTCAACTAATTACATCGGGTGGCGCGCTCGACATCCAATCTTTTGCTCATGCGAGGATGCGGCTGCGCACGTGAGCTCTAGGCCGGCGGGGCATTTACCTTCCACGCTTCTTCTTGTTGTGATGACTGCGTACTGCTTACTATCTTTGTTGGCGCTATTGTTGATCTCCTCACCACCATTCGATACTGATGCATGAAAGACATCACCGACGGTTTAAGCTGATTCGGTTCTGCGAAAGCATACTTGCCCAACGAAACATAGGCTGCATAATACGTAGGCTTCAGATGGTACAGCTCAGCTCCATAAGCCATGCAAATATTGAATATCATCAGGGAGGATCTTGGAGTGCTGACGCATGGCAAGAAACAACCAGGATTATTTGATGCAGAGAGCCCAATGGTTGAAGGCGCAGGCATTAGGCATTAGAGCATCTGGCAGTCTACTAGGTACCCATTGGTCGGTAAGTGGCCGCATTCCAAGGCCTGTCGGACCTCTAGGTTTTTCAGGGTCATCGACGGAGCCCATTTCCATTGCTGGGAATTTGCGCGCTGGATGTACGTCTGAACTTAAGGCACGGGAGAGCCCGCCTTAACCCTGAAGCATTGGTAGGTATCATTCTTCAACGGGTCTGCCGTGCTTCTCCGCGCGCCAGCCCGCCTCACCCGGTACCTGCCGGACGGGATAGCCCTCGATCCGGGACTCTCAGTGGGTTTTCGTATTAGCCTGAGCACTGGCGTCGGCACTTACGTTTCCTTGATCGGGAGTGAGAGTTGATGAGTCTCCTCGCACTGCCATCTTCTAAGTCGCCAAGTGTTACAGAAGCCATCTGATAAGGCAAAAAGAAGGAAGGAAAGACTCAGGCGAGGTAAGGCAAACGAGGTCATGGACCTTGGCTTACCTTATGTATTTGGGATCTTCAAAATTTTCACGTGGCTACTATAGCTTTGCATACCTTCGGTGAAAGATAAGAGAGACAGGATCAGATCATTATGACAGGGAAGTCTAGGCAGCCAAATTGATCACCCTGACATTGGACAGGAGTCCAGGTGGCGAACCTCCGATTCGTCTCCAGAACATTGCGTCTGGGTTCGGAGGACGTGAAGGATGAGGATTCGCAAGGCATCTGGTCTGCCTTTCATTGCCTCACACATCGATCAGGCATGTTAATCAAGACATGACGTTTTAGATAGCGTATCAAATGTCCTTGACCCAGGACTTGGTTGCTTAGTTAACAGTAACCTGGCGGTCCACAGCATGAGGTGCTCTGATGCGAACATGAGGCATCCTCAGCGTGATACAGCAGTCAACATGCAAATTTGTATACATGCGCGTAGGAATTGATATTGGCGTTCTTGTCTGACTTCGGCCTGAGGTTACACGACTGCAAATTGTTACTCAACCTGGTACGCTCAGACGCTTGATCACACAAATTGCTAGCTTGTTGAACGCGAAAACCTGACCGAACAACGTTCCGTAGTACATGATGGGGTTCACAAGGCCGTTCTGGCGTGATCTTTGATTGAAGACATCCTCAAGTATAAAAACTCGAGCTTTGTGAGACCAGTTGCTACAGTCCCTCACATCGAAGTATCAAGACACTATAGATTGATTCGTGAATCGTGTGAAATAGAATTCACATCGAGGTAAAGCATGTGAGACCATTTATACGGACGAAAATGCACCCTGTGCTTTTCGAGCAGGCAACCAGGTTGCAGGCCTCCATCCATATCCCTCGAATTCACATTGACATCTCAGGCGTTCATAACACACCTGTGTTCTCGAAATGAGCGGTGTTACTCTATTTTCCTGTTCAACATGGCGGTGAGTCATGAGTCACTCTTGGTGACATAATAGTCCGACCTAGTAATAACGGCACAGTCTTAAGATGCTAGTAATTAGCGCGCTTGACCAGTTAATCATGTGCTCTGTCATTCGTTCATTGAACCGGACCATCACTACCTAAGAGGAAAGCCCAAGATTACCGGTTAGCTCCTCCCTCAGAATGCTGTGCTTGGAAGCGGTGAAGATACATATGAGAAATCAGGGATATCTCGCCAGCCACCGTATTTCTCTGCCTAACTCATCCAGCTCTTCATCAAACATGGCAAGGGCCCTTGTCTGAAGTGGCCCGTGTCCAACTGCGACGCTGTGAGTTGGACAAGATAAAATAGTCAGTGACAATATTGAACTGCAGTGGAATTCAAATTCAACACAAATCCCACGACTGTTCACTCGAGAAAATAATAAGTGAACATTCTCGAGGGGAAATGCTCCCAGACAAATGTGCCACTTGGGATGTACCATTTCACTTATCTAAACCCCCCACCTTCGATGATATTTAGTGCGGTCATTGGCGAGGGTTCTTGCTGCACCGCCAACACAGAAGCCGCACATTTGGGGCGTTGGATTCGATAGATCTGTTGAGGTTAGAACATATGTCCACATAACATCGTCAGCTTCTCCACTATACAAGGCAACCACATGGACACTAATGCGCCAGGCCACATTAGATGACACCGATGAGGTCTTTTCTCAGGTTCAGTCTTGTGTGCCCTATTGAAAAGGTCACAAGGTCTATGCCCGCCGGACTGAGAATCTTTGGAAACGTCCAATCATGTGTATCACTGCATATCGATGAAAGGCAATATGCGAAAGCAACCAACACTTGAAGCGCTTGAATCAAGGCACTTGCATTAAGATATTCGAAGAATTCCAATACAGCCTGCTTGATAGCGTGGGTGGTTGGGCGTCCCCAGCCTCGATCCTCATCGCATTCATCCTAATTCCGCCTCACCTGAAAAGAAGGCTACACCGTTAGCATGCCTGGTCCTAACAAGCGCATATTGCCTCGGGCGTGTTGTTTATCTTATGAGAGAAAATAGCGCATCCAGCTGCTTTCGTAGACGCCAGGCGCGATTGTATCGTGTGATGTCGCGAAGTTCGGTTTCCTCAGCAGTGTAGACAATGCTTTACACTTACAAAGGAGCCTTGTGTAGGATCTCACCGAAATAGAGGAAATAGTAGGCTGTGATGATGTTTCTAAAATGCAAAGTCTTGCTGAGTGATGAGAGAGATTCAGCGTACATCTGATGTTTGTTTTGGAAAGACAGGCTGGTCGTTCAGACGAAAGTCAATGCCGACATCAGATGGACCATAGTCAGACAGCGCGACGATGAATTAAGCTTAATTTGGCTACCCACATGATGTCGGTAGCAAAAGTAGAAAGGAGCCTTTTGCGTTGCATTGCTAGGGCATAAGAGATAATGGCAGACACTTACTCGTGTGTCGAGGCAGCAACTCTCACTGATATTGCGATACTATTGTTCCCACCTTGCCTAACGGTGATTTGCTTTGCGCTGAAGCGCTCATAAATTGATTCAGTGCATGATGTTCAGCTCTGTATGCATATTAAATTTGTTGATAGAGTCGAACAGCTTTATTATGAATTCGTTTCTAATTTTTTGATTTATGGAGTTTGGGCGGTGCTCTTGGAATCTGTCAACAATAATACATTTTTTCTGTCCCGAGACAGAAAATTACTAGCACTTACGAGACATTCTACCATGTGGATTCTCCCATAGATCGCATTGTGTAGATTAGTTTTTACCTCTTTGTTCTAGATCGGTTACTTTGAGCTACTACAAACCTAGAATATGTGCTCATTGCTGTGCGCCATATCTCTCGACACATTCCGTCCAACGATTTACAACGTTGATGACTGTTACGACTCGTGGCACGCACCAATTGGCATGAATAGGTCAGAAAGCAGCTATAATTGAGCAAAATGGAACGACCAAAAGAGTCACGTCGTCCAATGTTGAAAGTATCCACAGAAATGGCCGGCACGTCGTGGTTCGGTATTCTCTGAACCTACAGGTAGTCATAGTCCATGTGAACATTGAACATCAGTGAAAGTGAAAGCAGCATCTCGAAACATCTACTTGGAGTGCCAAACCAATTATTTAAGTAAAAAAACTTTCGAGGAGCTCGGCATTTATTTTCTACACAGCCATAGCCTATTGTTCCTACTCAGCTTTTAGGGTTAAGCCTAAGCATACGAAACTTTACTGAGTTGCGAGATAGCTCAGTACTTAACGGCGCAAATTCACTTTGGCCGATTAAGGGCCGGTTTTTAGAAGTTGACTGAGTTGATTATTGGAGTTGTGTCGAGTGCGGCGCTGTTGCTAGGTGTCAAGACGAAGGGAACTCGGCGGGAACACTGCTCGCGCGCGAATGATGGACCATGTATCAATACCACACAATGGAGTTTTGAAGCTCAAGCATCTCCTCATATACCTCAATCTTCTCGCCGATTTCATTGCCAATTCCACTAGAACGTCATCCTGGCAACTACTCCTCACAGCAAGCTTCACTTTTGCCAATAGATAGATCCAGAATATCGACGCGGCTCGCGGATCTAGTTCCCAGACTCCCTCCCAAGAAAAGCAGTAAGACCCACGAATCAACACTGAAGCTTAAAGCTTTTGGCAACGTCTAGGACGCCACTGACTTTGTTGAACACTTCCCAAAGTCAATAGTTCATGCGTTCATGATTATGTAGAAGCACGTAGAGATGAACATGTCTAGCCGGCAGGCCACCAAGTTGTCAAATCGTGACCGGCTTCATATTGACAGTTGAGATGCCCCTTTTCATGACGGTCTAGAGTTTTCACCTCACATTTATGCATCGCGCAGAACGGGCTGTGGAAGCTGGTCCATCAACACGTCCTACAGTAAAGCATGAGACTACTCTACACATCTAGGCGCAACTCTAGGCAGTCACAAGAGGCCTTATACAGTGGTGCATTGTTAATGGTAACTTTTCCCATTTTCGACTCTGAGTCGACAATACCATTTGTAGACAGCAAGTAAAGGTGATGGTAAGGACACATGCAGGGACATCATTGCACAAACTCAAACGACTCTATTATATCATGATATCATACAATACTTTTATCTACGCCCAACGCAAGTTGGTCTGCTTCTTGCGAACCTATTCCTCTCGTTAGCAAATGATCTGCCAAAACGTTTGCGGGAGCAAAAAACTTACAATGGGCCCCAACACGGCAACACCAACAGTGAGCGCAAGGACAGTCGAAATCAGGCTAATCTTGTTGAAGCCCTTGCCGAGGATGTCAAACGCAAAGCTAGGCGCGACACGGCTTCCAAAGACGTCGACGCCGTAGGAGAAGACCAAGCTGGTGCTCTCCACAATGGTAGGCGAGGTAATGATCTTCTGCACGCCAATGACGTCGCGCTGGTGGGTAATAACTTGTCTGGGGTCGATCTCAATGGCGGGGTGGTACCTGATCAAGCCCTCCGCCTCCATCTCCGCGGGTGTCGGGTCACGTCCGACTGGACGTCTTGGCTCAAGGAGCTGGCGGGGAAGACTGACAATGGCGTGAGACTCTGGCAGGTAGCCTAGAACGTGGCGGCTGGTGATGCCCTGGCGGGTCTGCGTGACAGCAAGAGCGGCCAGAGGGCAGACAAGATCAAGCTTGGCTGATCACTGAGGAAGGGCACGCCGGTCGGGGTATCGACAGGCTCGGTAGAGGAGAAGTTGGCAGCGTCACCAAGCGGGCCTCGATCATCGGCGTACTCGCTCTCGTACAAGTCGGAGACCACGATCTGGTTGCCCTTCAGGGTTTGTCCAGAGAGAGGCTGACCAGCATCATCCTTGAGAGAGTACTGTCCGAAGAACGAGCAGGCGAACCAGTTCTCAGCGAGTGTGCACTCGATGTTCTTGTTGCCGTCAACTCCCTCATGAGCAGTGGAGTGGAGGACAGCGCCTGAGACCGAGTCGATCAGGTAGACGTTGAGAGAAGACTTGGCGTTGCTGTAGGCAGAAACGACAATGGTGTTGGGGTTCAGGTACTTGTACTTGACGCGTCTGTCGCCGAGAACACGTCCGATGGAAGCAATGGGATCGTGGACGGGACGGGTTGCGATGTTGACGATCTCAAAGCCCGCTGGCGCAGAGAACTCCCAAGCAACCTGTTCCTTGCCTGTGCCTTCCTCCTCGATGTAGGTTAAGCCCTTCAGCTCGCCCTTCAAGCCACGAACGACGACAGTCTGTGTGGGTATCCATGCAGCAGGGACGTCGCCGATGGCACCTCCAACTCCAACCGGGGCGAGCCATGGTCCTGAAGGGCTATCGACAATGACGGCAGCTTGAGTTTGCACCCAGGAGCCTTCAGGCATGGAGTCAACCATCTTGCCAGTGTCTGTCTTGGCTATAACGTAATCGCCAAAGTGGCCTCGAACAGTGACGGTGGACTTGGCATCCTCAACGAAGATGCCCTTGATATCCCAGGTGTTGCAAGGGGCGATGTCGACAGCGTGAAGTTTCCAGATGACTTTGCCATGCTTGCCGATATCAATACCGAAAAGCTTGCCGCGTTTGGTCACCAGAACCACGATCTTATTGAAACCAAAAGCATCGCGAGAAAGACCCTCTGTCTTTGAGGTAATCTCAGCTCCGGTGATGCTGCTGACCAGACGCTGGGGGATCGAGGCAAGGTAGTCGGGCAGATAGGCGAGATCATCAAAGTGACGTTGGACACGGTGGATGTAAGCAGACAGGACGTTGTCGTGCCCTCGGCTTCGAGGGTCTTGGCGAGGTCCTCACTTTCGGGGATTTCTGCAAAGGCCGCAGCGACACCTCCGGTAAGACCTTCAGGGCGAACCCAGGCCTCGCCGTTGCGGACCAGAATCCAGTCATCCAGCGTAGTAACAGCGGCGCAGCGGACAGCAAAGTTGTCCGCAGCCTTCTTGATAACCTCGGATACGGCGTGAAGAGATGCGAATCTCTCCTTCCTTGAAGGCCCATTTTCCGAGGATGGCATGTGAGCTTGACGAGGTAAGGATAACCTCCTCCTCGGTGATGCGCGTGAACCACACGTTGGCGCCCTCCGAGCTAGTCGAGAACGCGCCCAGTCCAGGGAGCACCGGCAGCTCGTGGTGCTTGGTGACAGCATTGTTCTTGATATTGACGTGGTAGACCTCGCCCTTGTGGCTGTCGGAGGATCTGCTGTGCACCAAGAAATGCGGCTCCGCGTTGAGGTGATGCGGGGCATGGATAGCTACATCGAGGGTCCTGGGGAACGGGAGGGCAAACTCCTGCTTCGACTTGGTGCCCAGAACGTTGACCTTGAGCTTCGTGTGATCGCTATCGAGCCAGGCGACGATGGGAGACGCGGAGTTGGCGCCTACGAACATGACGTCTCTTTTATCCGTAACGTCGCCTTTGCTGCCGAGGCTGATGTCGTCGATGCGCTTTCCAGTGAGAGTGTCGTGGACAGACACCCTCACGGCCCACATACCGTCGTTTCCGTAAAGGCTGACAACAAAGATCTTCTCGATATTGTTGGATACCTGGAGCGGGATAGTCTTGGACGCATCCTTGTTCTCCCACACCACAGTTCCGTCAGCACCGTTGAGTCTTCGCAGGACGGTAGAGCCATCCTCCTCTTCGAAAAGCGCCAGCACATCCTTGCGTCCGTTTTCTGTCATCTCCATGACTTCCAGATCCTTAATGGTGCCCACGAAGTCGATCCACCAGGCGTTCCTGCCGGACAAGGCGTTCCAGGCATGCACTGAGCTTCCGTACGCAGACACAACCCAATCCTCGTCCTCGGCCGCTCGCAAGTGTCCGCCTCCATTCGTGATATTGCCCGTCAGGAATTGACGCCAGACGACCGCGCCGTTGCTGGGATTGACGGCTCCGAGAACGCCAACATCGCTGAGGGTGTAGAGTAGTGAAGCCTTATCGTCGCGCCGAGGCTTGTGGAATAGGGTGGTCTCGACCTGGGGGACGCCGATGAGCTCGTGGTGGTAGTCGATGTCGCCAACCTCGTCGACGAACACAGCGCCGACTAGCGACGTAGCTGCGAGAAGCAGCGTCGTAAGGCGCATGGTGATGGGGGTGTGGTGCTTTGAGCTTGTCGTGGAGTTGGACAGCTCCAAAAGTGTGTGAAGCTCGCACGTCACTTGGTGGTGGTTCAGTGGTGGTAGGAGCAGTGCTGTACGATTAGTGTACAAAGCACAGCGTACCTACCTTACCTCGCCCGCAGTGGAAGGTCCCATATTTCTGTTGGAGGCGTGGCTGATTGGATGTGGGGGAAGGCCCGTGCCAGGCGCGCAACATTGACGACCGAAAGCTTTCAGAAGACGACGGTGCCCTGCCGTGCGACTCTCTTTTCCAAAGCCAAACCAAACCACATTCGCTCGAAGCTCAGCGCTCTATCCCGTCGCCAAAGCTCTCACAATGGTATGTGAATCTCCCGTGCATGTTGAACTTGGAGGATGCTAATAGGCGCAGGCGCGAAACTCGGAAAAGGCGCAGTCCATGCTGTTTCGCTTTCGCGAAGCGCAAGCAGCGGACCTGGGCATTATCGACATCGGCCGGACAAGACGACCGAGAGTGATCACCGAAGTCGATTCGATACCGTCATGCGAGAAGTGGCGCGGCCAAGTGCTGAAGGAGATCTCGCGCAAGGTCTCCAAGATTCAAGACACCGCCCTCAGTGACTATCAGATCCGTGACCTCAACGATGAAATCAACAAGCTCATGAGGGAAAAGTACATGTGGGAGGTGCAAATACGGAATCTTGGTGGACCTAATTACATGCGTGGAGGCGGCAAGATATACGACGAAGAGGGACGAGAGATACCAGGAGGCGGGAAAGGCTATCGATATTTTGGACGCGCGCGAGACTTGCCCGGAGTCAAGGAGCTATTCGACGCAGCCAAGGCAAAGGCCACAAATGAGAAGCCTCTAGAGACGAGGGACGACTTGCGGAAACAGGTCGATGCGGCGTACTACGGTTACGCGCCAGATGAGGAGGACCCGGAATTGCTGGCGTATGAGCTCGCAAAGGAGGAAGAGGCCCTCGCGCACATGGCAAAGACCGGAAAGCAGCAACTACCGCCTGACTGGGAGGCTTTGCCGGGTGACACAGGCAACGGAAAAGGTTGGGAGCTGCCGACACTGGAGGAGGTGCAAGAAGAGTTGATCAACAGGCGGCGGCAGAAGCTCTTGGACCAATTATAGCAGCCAATCCGCGCGCTGCCTTTTCGGTTACGATGAGAACTGCTTTGATCTTTTTGGAGGGTCACTGGTGTTTTTCGAGAGGTCGTGTCGCTGCTGTATCATATTGCAAAGTTTGGGGTTCAGTCATAGCCTGAGATGATGGCTGGCGTTCTTGGAGGTTTTGGCTAATCGAATACCAAAATGCTATTTCTGTGAGCTCACATGGAGTCTATATTGACAGAAGTATTATTCTTGAAAAGCGCTTGCCAGCGCCTGCGGATGAGCTCGATCTAAGGTAAGGTAAGGTACCCAGGCAGGGTGACCTTGGGTGGGCTCGGTGAAGCTCGGTGAGAGATAAGATAACGCCCTCCACGTGACCCATCGCGAACTTCAATCCGAGCTTCGAAAGCTTGACTTTTGCGATTGCACGATCAGCGACTCCCCGTTCAATACGTCACAACCGCCGCCAAAATGTCGATGTTCCGCGCGAAGAAGCTCGATCTGGGATGTTTCGTCAACATCAGGACGATTCGTGACCACACGAAGCGCCAGGTCTTTATGCAAAACGAGCCCGAGAGGTCAGCAACACCGAGCCTCCTACATCCCCTTAAAAACCGACGACGCCAATGGAATTGAAACTGACATGAAGCTCGTGGAACAGACAAGCTCTCCGATACATTATCCAGAACACGACTCTCCCAGGCCGTGTGCGCGCCGAGGCGCAGCTTCAGCTGGGTCAGATGCACTGCTACACCCGGCCGACGCAGATCAAGAACCGATGCATTTTGGGTGGCAAGGCCAGGGGTGTCTTCCGCGACTTCAAGATGACGAGGGTACGTCGAAAACGTGGCTTTTCGTCGCAATTGGGTTTAGATTCGCGCAGACTGACTAAGAAATACAGTTCAACTTCCGTATGCAAGCGTACGAGGGTAATATTCCCGGTGTTAAGAAGGCTAGTTGGTAGACGAAGATGCGGCGGAGGATGATTATCAAAAATAAAAGCAGGGGAACACTGTTGTAAGATACAACGAAAGGGCTCGTGTACCTTTGAGACGGCATGCTACGCTCGCGAGCTTGCTCACAGACGATTTGGGAATTGGCGTTTGGCTGCATGTTCGCACCCTAAGACGCATATGTACAGATACAAATACTGGCAAACAATGTACAACACATCTCAATTCACGTGTGGATCGGATCTGTGTGATAGCGGACGATTTTCCATTCTGCATGCCTCGCATATGTCTATCTAGGCAGGAAGTCTCACGAGTGCAGTTGCCTTCTCATTCAACAAGAGGGCCTGGATCTTGCCAGGATCGTTGAGCCTGGGGTTCCTTCCTGTTCACTGCTACTGTTTTGTTTTCATCTTACCATCTTTTCGGTCCCTCTCCTGCTCTCCCACCGAACTTATCACAGCCTCGATCTCCGTCTCTTCAAAATCGATAACACAAAGCCCCTTCTCAGCCATCTTTCCTTCTACACCTCAAGTCTTCCCGACCTAGGTTCTCTCCAACCACCACCATGTTCCTCCGTCGGTGGTCTGGTCTCCCCAAAGACCCTATCTTCTCATCTAACTTGAAGGATCTTGGGTTTGTGGCCTCTACCTTTGTAGGCCTTGACCAGAGCTAACATTTCCAGCTATTTCATCAACGACCAAGATGAGATCCGCAACATCAAGGAACCCAATTACTACTTCAAGTACTATCTCACCAAGAACGGCCGCGTCAATGATCGCCAGCGCTTTCATTTCAATGGCAAGTACCTATTATTGTTGACCTTCA